>NC_080673.1:166825215-168075215 GCF_030445035.2 Dasypus novemcinctus | reverse complement strand
TCCAAAAAGAAATATTGGATTATGTTTGTAAACTGATCTTTTCCCCTGGGCATATGAGATTATATTGGATTATACTGGATTCCTTAATCAAGTAAACCTCTTAAATCAATAGGGCGTTGAGCACCCACTCCTTGATGGGTGGGGACTCGCAGATAAAAGACATGGCAAGGGACAGAGTTGACGGTTTTTGATGTTGCAGTTTGATGCTGAAGCCTTAAGCTGGAGCCCCAGGAAGTAAGCACACAGAGGAAAGAGAAGTACATCTCAGGAAGCCTGAACCCTCACAGATGTTGGCAGCCATCTTGCTCCAACCTGTGAAATAGACTTTGGTGAGGGAAGTAACTTATGCTTTATGGCCTGGTATCTGTAAGCTCCTACCCTAAATAAATACCCTTTATAAAAACCATCAATTTCTGGTATTTTGCATCAGCACCCCTTTGGCTAACTAATACAATTGGTTTGCTGCTGTTTGTTATTGTTTTTTTCTAGTTTCTCTAGTTCAGTAAATCTTTGAGTTAAGCTCTTTTTTAAAAAAATATAGACATTTAGAGCTATAAATTTCCCTCTCAAGACTGCCTTCACTGTGTCCCATAAGTTTTGATAAGTTGTGTTCTTATTTTCATTTGTTTTAACATATTTACTGATTTTACTTGCAATTTCTTCTTTGACCCACTGGTTATTTAGGAGTGTGTTGTTCAACCTCCACACATTTGCTAATTTACCTTTTTCCTGTCTCTTATTAATTTCCAGTTTCATTCCATTATGATCTGAGAAGGTGTTTTGTGTAATTTCAATCTTTTTATAGTTACTGAGAGCTGCATTGTGCCCTAACATGTAGTCTATCCTGGAGAAGGATCCATGAGAACCTGAGAAGAATGTATAAATTGCTGAGTTTGGATGCAACATTCTGTATATGTCTGTTAGGTCTAACTTGTTTGTCATATTGTTCAGGCATTGTTTCCTTGTTAATCTTCTGTCTAGTTGTTCTATCTAATGATGTGGTGTATTGAAGTCTTCAGTGATTACTGTAGAGAAGTCTATTTCTCCCTTCAACTTTGCCAGACTTTGTATCATATATTTTGAGGCATCCTGGTTAGGTGTATAGATATTTATGACTTTTATCTTCTTGGTGGATTTTCCCTTTTAATAATATATAATGGGTTTCTGTATCTCTTATAACATTTTTGCACTTAAAGTGTTTTGTCTCATATTAGTATAGCTACCCCTGCTCTTTTTTTTATTACTATTTGTTTGCATTATCTTTTTCCAACCTTTTACTTTCAGGCTGTTTGTATCTTTGGGTCCAAGGTGAGTTTCTCATAAACAGCATATGGACGGCTCATTTTTAAAATCCATTCTGTCAGCCTATATCTTTTGATTGAGGAGTTTAATTCATTCACATTCTATGATATTACTGTAAATGCATTATTTATTTCCACCATTTTATTCTTTGGTTTTCATATATCATATATTTTTTTCTGTCTTTATAATATCTGCATTATCCTTTCTGCTATTCTTTATTCTATACTCTTTTCCAAGCTTCTCTCTCCTGTCTTTTTCTTTCAGGATCTAAGCCTTTCTGTAATATTTCTTGCAAAGGTGGGTTCTTTTTTACAATATTTCTTAGTTTCTGTTTGTTTCTGAGTACTTTATACTTACCTTCATATTTGAAGGACAATTTTGTTGGATAAAGAATTCTCTGCTGGCAGTTTTTCTTTTTCAGTATCTTAATTGTATCATGCCACTATCTTCTAACCTCCATGGTTTCTGATGAGAAATCTACACTAAGTCTTACTGGGCATCCCTTGTATGTGATGGTTTGTATCTCCCTTGCTGCTTTCAGAATTTTCTCTTTATTTTTGACATTTGACATGCTGAGTAGTATGTGTCTTAAAGTAGATGTATTTGGATTTATTCTGATTGGAGTACAGTGCACTTCTTAAACATGCAAGTTCATTTCTTTCAGGAGAGTTGGTAAATTTTCAACTATTATTTCCTCAAGTACTCTTTCTGACCCTTTCCTTTCTCTTCTCCTTCAGGAACTCCCATGACAGGTATGTTGTTGTGTTTCATATTGTCATTCAAATCCCTGAGCCTCTGCTCATTTTTTTCCATTCCTTTTTTCCTCTGTTTTTTTTCTTTCTTCAATTTCAGCTCTTCTGTCTTCAGGATCAGTTATTCTTCAGCCATATCTTCCATTTTCTTCTATCACTTTGAGTCTGCTATTGAATGCCTCCAAAGTGTTTTTTATCTCACCTATTGTGTCTTTCATTCCCATGAGTTCTTTTACTTTTCCATTCAGGATTTCAAGTTCTTCTTTGTGCCTGTTCAATGTTTTCTTGATGTCATTTATCTCTTTAGCCATATTGTCTTTTAACTCATCAATTTGATCTTGGAAATTTCTGTGCATCTCATTAATTAGTTTTCTCAAATCTTCTGTCTCTTCTGGGGCTTTGTTATATACCTTTTCTTGAGCCATATCTTCCATTTTCTTAGTATTACTCATAATTTTTTGCTGATTTCTAGGCATCTGATTTGGATGGTAGTTTACTCAATGCTCAATTTCTTCCTCTTTCATAGGGATTTAGTGCCAGGAGGCTGTGTATTACTGCTGCTTTTTGATTCTTGGTTTGACCTGAATTGTTAAGATTTGTTTCTGTTAGTTGCTCAAAACTGGGCTCTGAATCCAGTAATGGATTGCAGACCCACTTCCTAGAACCTTGGGGAGAGAGCCTATAAAGGCTGGAAAAAGCCTCTCTTGTTTATTTTTAATTTTCTCATGTGCACTTCCTTGGTCTGCCAGCAGATAGTGCTCTTTGGCAGCATTCTCAGTTCAATGTCTGTTTGGATTGTGTTTGCTGCAACATAGATGGGAATCAATGTGATAGAAGTTCCTCCCTGGAGGCTTAGTGCCTTGTAATTCAAACTTTCTCAGAGATAGTTCTCCAGCTGTCACTGGTAACTCCCTCTTTTTTCCCAGGTAGAAAATAATTCCACTCCCCTCTGCCTCCTCAACAATCAGTCCCAGTTAGTAGAGAAGGAGATTGGGAGGGTTGTATATCTTTAGTTCTCTGTCAGTTCCCAAGGCAAACAATGGCACAGTCCCACCCAGTGTGGAAGGGCTCATGAGACACAGCAGACCAAATCTGTGGGTCAAAAACTGAATCAGCCTTAGGTGTGTCTTCCTCTCTTCCCCTATCCTGGGGAGGTATATCCTAAACAATGAGTCCCTGCTAGAAGAGAGGGATATTGAGAGGCTCAGATCTCTCCAGTCCCACACCATCTGGTGTCCAAAACCCTAGAAGATCTTTTCCTAGGCCATTTCAACCTGTCCTCTAGCTGTTTTTCTGGAGGAGAAAAGAGTCCTGTGTCTTTCAAGTCCACCATCTTCCCAGAAGTCTCCCTTATAATTTTTTTAACTTAGAGAAGCTTAAACATATTTTTTAATTTGGTCGTAAATAACAATCTTGGGGAAGCAGACGTTGCTCAGTTGATAGAGCATCCACCTACCATATGGGGGGTCCAGGGTTCGATACCCGGGGCCTCCTTGACCCATGTGGAGCTGGCCCACGTGCAGAGCTGCTGTGCACAAGGAGTGCCATGCCACACAGAGGTGCCTCCGTGTGGGGGTGCCCTACATGCAAGGAGTGCACCCCACAAGGAGAGCTGCCCCACATGAAAAAAGTGCAGCCCACCCAGGAGTGGCACCCTGTACACAGAGAGCTGACGCAGCAAGATGACACAACAAAAAAGAGACACAGTTTCCCAGTGCCACTGAGGGTGCAAGCAGGCACAGAAGAACACACAGCAAGTCAACACAGAGAGCAGACAATGGGGGCAGGGGAAGGGTGGAAGGGGAGAGAAATAAATAAAAATAGATCTTTAAAAAATATATAAATAACAATCTTCGGAAGTGGATGTAACTCAAGAGATTGGGCTCCTGTCTACCATATAGGAAGTCCAGGGTTCAATTCCCAGGGCCTCCTGGTGAAGGCAAGCTGGCCCACATGGCGAGCTGACCTGAGCAGAGAGCTGGTCCACGCAGGTGTGTTGGACCACACGGAATGCTGGTTCATACAGGAGTGCTGGCCTGCATGGGAGTGCTAGCCCACGCAGAGAGCTGGCGCAGCAAGATGACACAACAAAAAGAAACACAGAGGAGACAATGAGAGATGCAGCAGACCAGGGAGCTGAGATGGCGCAAGAAAGCGAACACCTCTCTCTCACTCCAGAACGCCCCAGGATTGGTTCCCAGTGCTGCCTAAAGAGCAGATAAGCAGATACAGACGAACACACCATGAATGGACACAAAGAACAGACAACAAGCGGGGATGGGGAAGAAATAAATAAAATAAATAAATCTTAAAAAAACAACAACAACAGTCTTTTCCTTTAGGAGTCCATCTTCATTATCATTAAGTCAGTCAGCCACCAAATGCAGAAAAGCCCTTCCATAAAGTGCCTAGGGCCACTATCTTCTTGGAGAAAGTTTGTCTATAGGTTGAGCTGATACTATCTGGGACAGAAAACCCCCAGCAGAGGCCACATTGGGACCTCATTCAGTTTATTAGCCAGCACAGGTGGCTTGGGTTTTGTTTCACAGACTTACATTCTCTTGGTCACAGGTCTTTCTTGGACCTTTTTATTTTTTTTGCATCTGGCCACTTCTCACTTATGTTACCTGCCTAGCCCTTGTAGGTTTGTACATATAGACCCCTGTTCCACACAGTCTCCTGCTTAGAGAAGAAAGGGAGCTCAATTAGAAAAATTCAGGAAGCGGATTTGGCTCAACTGATAGAGCATCCGCCTACCACATAGGAGGTCCAGGGTTCAAACCCAGGGCCTCCTGACCAATGTGATGAGCTGGTCCACGTGCAGTGCTGATTCATGCAAGGAGTGCCATGTCATGCAGGGGCACCCCTATGGGAGACAAACGTGCAAGGTATGCGCCCCTCAAGAAGAGCCATCCTATGCAAAAAAAACGCAGCCTGCCCAAAAGTGGCACCGCACACATGGAGAGCTGATGCAGCAAGATGACGCAACAAAAAGTGGCACAGACTCCTGGTGCCATTGACAAGAATGCAAGTGGACAAAGAAGAACACACAGTGAATGGAAACAGAGAGCAGACAACAGGGGGAGGGGAAATGAGGGGAGAAAAATAAATACAAAATAAGTAAATCTTTTTTAAAAATTAGAAAAATTCAAGGGATACCTTCTGACATGGGTTAGGCAGTTGTGGTGAGAAGGTTGGGTCTGTTACCAGAAGAACAGGAGTAAAGGAAAAAAACCTAGAAAGATACACATGCTAGCCCCTTCAGTGACTCAGCTACTCTCTGAAGCAGCCTCTGTTGCCCTTGCAGACCAACTTTCCCATCATGTCATGAGTTCCTGCTCACTGCGAGATGACTGACTAGTGAAGGCAGTCATTATTATTCCAGATAGGCAGAGACGGGTCACTTCCTAAGCTATTAGCCAACCTCTACACTGACCGTCGTCAGATCAGTTGCCCTCTCCCAATCCAATCAGCTGTAGCCAAGGGAGCATGGCCTTGGTGTAAAAACACGGCTGCCTAGGCATAAGGAAGTGATCAGAAGGGGCTGTGGGTACTGGAAGCATCCTTTGGCTTCCCCCAACCGAGCAATTTAATTGTCATGCACCTGCTTGACAGGTCCAATACAGTACTTACTACCAGCCTTCACACATGTCTCACTTAATTAACTTAATAATATTTGAGGTTGGTATAATTATTGTCATTTTTAGGTTATAGTTTATAGAATTATGAAATGATTAGGTATTAGGGCAAATACATATGTTAAACTATTAGGACAAGACTTCGAAACCAGGGCAATATCATAAAACAGATTGTAACAAGTATGGTAATCTACTCAACTCAGTAAGACAAAGGGACCTTAACTCTTCAGCAGTGCACAGCAATTAAACACCCAACCAAGCCTAAACAAGGTCAAGTCCAACAGCAGCATAGACATCTGGCAGGTCCAGCACCAAAAGCAACATTGTGAGAATAACTTTTCAAAGCATTCCCAAAGATTTTAAGTTAAAAAAAACAAACCTTCATAGAAGGAAGTATGGGTTTTTCATTTAAGTGACAAATCAGCTTCATGAAACAAAATCTTTATGGAATAAAGAATTCATTACCAATTCTCCCACATTTGTCACATTAGTAAGAATTAGAAATAATCAGTCATCTCCTGCAAGCCATCCCCCAGAAATGCCACAGCCTGGCCAGCCCTTTTATTTTTTGAAATAAAAATCTATTTAATTTTGAAAGTCTTACGTTCATAACTAGCTCTAAAACTAGAAGACTTGGGAAAGAAACATGTCTAGCAGAAGCAGCTGCTAAATATGTCAGGAACTGGTCATATCCTAAGGAGAACACAGTAGTCAAAAAGATACAGTCTTTGTGACAACACGGCTGAACCTTGAAGACATCATGTTGTGTGAAGTAAGCCAGACACAAAAAGACAAATATTGCATGATCTCACTGATAAAAAATAATTAGAATATGCAAAATTAATAGAGCCAGAAACTAAAATGCATTACCTACCCACCCTGGAGTCAGGGTAGGGAATGAAGAATTAATGTTTAATTGGTTCAGAGTTTCTGTTTGGGGTGATGGAAAAATTTTGGTAATGGATGGTGGTAATGGTAGCAAAACATTGCAAACATAATTAACAGCACTGATTTGTATAGTTGAATGTGGTTAAAAAGGGAAATTTCAGGGTTTTTTTCTTAAAAAATATTACAGTCTAGAATAAGAACAATATATGTAAATAAATACTTAGAAGACAACATTATCAATATGTTACTAAAATAAAAAATTTTTTAAATCACACAACAATGAACTCTAATGTAAAGTATGGATTATTGTTGCTAGCACAATTATAATAATATTCTTTCATCACTTCTAACAAAGGTACCAAACTAATGCAAGGTGTTAATAAAGGTGGGGGGGCATATGGGAACTCTGTGTTTTTCTGCATGATTTTTCTGTAAATCTACAATTTCTGTAATAAAAAATATATTTAAAAAATGACTACAAAGTCATTGACAACATAAAGGGGAAAATCATGATAATAAAGATAAGTTAAGATTAACATACATATGTAGTCTTTGAAAGCATTTCTTGACCTCTCAGGAGAGTAGGGCCAGAGAGACTCGCATTCGATCTGAATTTGATAAAGGAAATATTCCTCTACAGAAGAGGGTTCCTGGGACCTCTAACAACTTCTGCAGTAAAAATTCAGCCTACCTAGACTCCATGCTCATCCACATAAATGAAAATTTAAGATTACAATCAGTTCTCCATTGTCCATCCTGTGGAAGAAATGCAACAAGCCAATCCTTTTTTTTAGTGCATTCACTTTTGTCTATTATTAAAATAATCCAAGTTAATATAAGAACACTTAGAATATAATAGCAGAGAAGAATAAAAGAATTCACCAACCATCCTATAACTACTCAGATAACTACTAATGTATTTCCTTCATCTTTCTTTTATATCTATAAAGAGTTGGGTTATTAATTTTGTTTGTTTTATACATTGCTTTAGGTAGCCCACATATTCACTTTGCACACTTTTATTTATTTTTTTCATTTAAAATCATATCACAAGTGTCTCCCTGTGTTTATGCAAGCTTCCTAAACAGTGTTTTTAATGGCTGCATAGATTACTAATCCTTAATCGACTCCTCCCACAATCAGCGGGTTTCTGCTTAGAAAAGGCAAGCTCATTTTATCATAAAACAGCCATGGCTGGGAAAGGAAATCTGCTGCCCCCAAAACTCATAATGCATTTCATTACCTTTGGATTATCAGTTTGGAATTACTCACATCACTGCCCTTAATTATCCACCTCACTGCCTTCTTCATTAGCATGAGGGTGGAACCAAGGCTGAACGGTATTCTCTTTAGAGCCTTAGTCGCTTCTGATTAGTGAGTTGTTTAAAAAATGGCCTCAGCTCAAACAGGCCAATGCCGGTTAGAATCGTGTACAGGCAAAGCATTTCATTTATATTCTGTCTCCGGGTCAGCGAGAAGGCGATGGGGTAGTGGAGTGGGAGTGGGGGAGGAGTGAGGGACAGCAAAGCCTAAATGACGGCTTCAGCCCTCCACGCCCCTCCTTGCCTCTCCTCCCCACTCCTCGGGGCTCCCGGAGCTCTCTCCCCAGCTCTTTATTCTGCTTTCTCCTCTGCAGAAGAAAGTAGTTCTGCTGTGCAAGCTTGTGTGTGAGACAATGGCAACCTGCAATCGAATAATACTTGTCATTCCTTCACCTCCCTGGCCCTTCCGCCACTCAGGATTGCCTCTAACAAAAGACCCAATTTGACCCCCAAAGCAGACCTAAAACTAATTCAAAGCAGGGATTTGAATCAATTTAAGCTGGGCAAACCAATGACCACAAACCATCCACACTCAATTTACTAACCTCTAAGTCAAACCAAAGCCGTAGTTTTCTTCTTCTTAAAAAATAAAGGGAGCAAGTAAAGTAGCTCAATCTCAAAAGCATAGACAATATTTTCAAAAGCTTGAACCAGAATATAAACAACCTCCAAGGCAAAAGGAAACGGTAACAATACCCCTCCCTCATTCAGCGCAAGCTCCTGTCCAAAGCACTTATTTAGAAATGACACACCTTTGCAAGCCCTTTACCACTTTGAAGGAATTCCCAACAGATGGGCTTGTTTTGTTTTCTTAGACATTAGCCTGTAAACACTGCCGCTAAGTGCTGCTTTTTAAAAGACTGGTGATATAATAATCTATTGGTGTGCTTCCCACCCACTGCTCAAAAATATGTATGTAAAGTATCCTGTCGGTGGCCAGGGCTCGTTGCTCACCAGCTGGGACGGTCAGAGGCTGTTTGCTCCCCAGTCCCAAGGCTAACAGAGGCTCCTTGTCTAGAAGGAGGCAGCCAGGAAGTGCCTGCTGCTCCAGTGTAAACGTGGACATTCACTGAAGAAGTCAGGCTGTCTACAGAATGAACACTGAACAGAGGCTGGAGCATTTGGGCAGGGAGCTGCAATGGTGACAAATAGAAAATCATAGGCGAGAGCTAAGCTCCAGGCTGATTTTGAGGCCATTATTAGCCTAAAGCTTTGGCAAGATTTGGGGAAGGGAGGGGGGAGATTGAAGGAAGTGACTGACTTGTATGATAGAATATTTGATCTTCAGAAAAAAATTTCTCAACTTTTCTGCATCACTCCTAATAGGAACCTCTGAAAAACTCTTCTTTGGTCATTTCATCGACTGTACTTCCATCTAGCCCATTCATAAATACATTTTTCTAATATGTTTCACTTATATATTTACACACTTGCTTATTCATTCTTTTCAACAAATATTTATAAACTATGTGCCAGGAAATACCTTGCAAAGTACAGTAAACATGAGCACTGGTCTTGGCAGAGTTTTCTCTCTCTCTCTCTCTCCTCAACACACGCACATCCTGCACTTGCTAAATGTCAGGTATCTTAGTTTAACAGGGCTAGTGTAACAAAGTACCACTATGTAGCAATTTGATATTATTGATGAATTCCAAAAAGAAATATTGGATTATATTTGTAAACTGATTTTTTCCTCTGGGCATATTAGATTATATTGGATTCATAGGTTTACTTGATTAAATAATTATGTAAACCTCTTGTGCCAGTAGGGACTCACAGAAAAAAGGCATGTCAAAGGACAGAGTTGAGGGTTCTTAATTTTGAAGTTTTGATGTTGGAGTTTGATGCAGAAGCTGGAGCCCTGGGAAGCAAGGAACCCTGAGCCCAGAGGGAAGTCTGGAAGAGAGGAACCTAGGAAGCCTGACCCGTCACAGATATTGGCAGCCATCTTGCTCCAACACGTGGAAATAGACTTCGGTGAGAGAAATAACTTATGCTTTATGGCCTGGTATCCGTAAGCTCCTACCCCAAATAAATACCCTTCATAAAAACCAACCAGTTTCTGGTATTTTGCATCAGCATCCCTTTGGCTGACTAATACACACTAATTGGTTTAAACAACAGAAATTTATTGTCCCACAATTCTGAAGGCTAGACATTCAAAATTAAGGTATCAGTAGAGCCAAGTTTCCCTTAAAGAAAAGTATCCATTCTGTGCATCTTCCTGTGCCTTTCCTCTGGTGTGATGGTTTGAAGCTGTATAGATCCCAAAAAAGTATGTTCTTAAAGAGAATCCATTCCTGTGGATGTAAGCCTACTGTAACTCGGACTTTTTGATTAGGTTACTTCAGTTAAGGCATGGCCCAGGGAGGGTTGTAATCCTCTTACTGGAGTCCTTTATAAGAGAACAAAATTTGGATGAAGAAAGCCACAGAAGCAAGAAGCTGGAAGCAGCAAAACCTGGGAGAGAAAGGAAAGACCAACAGATGCCGCCATATGCATTGCCATGTGTAGAGGAGTCCAGGATCACCAGCACCTGGTCTTCAGGGAGAAAGTATCGCCTGATCATGCCTTAATTTTGGACATTTTTCTCAGTCTTCAAGCTGTAAGCTTATCAACTAATAAAGTCCCATTATTAAAAGCTAGCCCATTTTATGGTATCTGACATAATTTGCCCAATATGCACACAACTCACAGTTGGCAAAGTTAGGACATAAAACAAAGTCTGTCTGATTCCAAAGTCATTTGTACTGCATTCTACAACCTCTCCAGTGTCTGCTAAATGCAGTAATGACCTCAGAGGTCAAAGAACAGGTTTCTGGATCTCTCACATATACCTACAAGGTAGCATCTTCAAAAGTGGACACCTGAGAACAATGGGAAAAGCCAAAGGTGTTGTTACAAAATTTCTTCACAAAAAAAATTATATTTTATGCCAAATCCTGGAGGCTTCAAACTAGTGAAGAACTTATACCTTTTCTATTTGGAACAACCTAAGATCCAACAACAGAAAAATGGTTAAATAAAATCATATGTCCATTTAATGGGATGTTATACGGAATGAACCAGAGCCACATGTATCAAATGGACTGGCCTCCAAACATGACATTAAATTTTGAAAAAGCAAATTGAGGGATAGGAATGGTAATACGATTTATTGCAAGTGAAAAACAAGCAAAATGATGCTATATGTTACTTATAGCAGATACAGTATAAAATACACATGGGAATGATAAACACTAATAGTGAGATACTATTTATGTCTGGGGATGAAGACAGGAGAATGGGATTAGGGAAAAGTTCAGATGAAGTTTCAAAAGTATCTTAAAATCATGTAAATCACTTGAGTAAAAGGATTTGCTAGAGTAGGAAGTAGGCACACACATGATTGTTATGTTATTCTACATGACTTTCTATTTGAAAATTTCATAATTTTACAAAATATCTAATCTATCTCCCTTATTTTACACTTAAAGAAACAAAGGCCAAGAGACGTAGATAGGTCCAAGGTCACATAGAAAATGATCGAGTCCATATCAGGTCTCTAATGTTCTACATTGTTTCCGCTATGCCTTTGGATTCCTAGTAGATTCCTCTGAGCTCTTGCTTAAACTTGAATTTAAGAATTGCGAAGTTGTGGTGTGACAAATGGATTGGCCTACCCTCTTTTCCATGATTCATGTTTCTGGGCTCCTAGTTCTCAGTCTCCATGACCTAAGAGCTACAGATATTTTAACACTTCCAGACCTGAACTGGAAGTTCAGAGAACCAAAAAGCCACTAGCCAGATAGGTAGAATGATCATTAACTGCAATTCTAACACTTTGGTTAGCAGTTCCCCCAGATATCATAAACATCATTAGAAGGTTCAAATTACAACACAGGAGATAGAAGAAGGGGAACAGACATCTCCTAGAGATAGGATTGGTGACAGTGATAGCAGAGAAAGAAAAAATTCAAATAGTAGATAAAAGCATTATAGTTCAGGCTGTTCAGTATATGTGGCGGTCAGTTCAATAGAAATAAAATAACTTTAAAATGTGTTTGGGCGTAGTTCTAAGTCTGACTGCATAGGAGAATGACAGCAGGAAATTTTTCAAAACCATCCGTATTTAGTACCCACACCACTAAATCTCATAAAACTAGTATGGGTTTAGCTCCAGGTACTGTCATTTCTTAAAGCACCTCAAATGATTCTCCTGTGCAAAGTGTTGAGAGTCATCATTTTAGGGCATTAATTACCAAAATTCAGCTACTAAAAATAATTTTTTTTTAGAGGAGCACATTACTCCCTAATGGTATCAGGTATAAAGGTTGTACTTTGCATGCATGTGTGCATGCATGTGTGTCTGTTTGACTCAGTTTGGTAGTTAATAGTTCCCAACCTTCTATCTCCCATGTAAAGATGCTGTACAGTTACTTTCTAACACCTCAGGGAGTTTCCTCAAATCTCCCTCCCATCTCCATCACAAACCTCGGGCCTCATCCTAATGCTTTCCATTGTTCCTATTTTCATGCTTCTGTTTCCACAGCTCTGTTCAGCCTCTTTGGAGTAATACTTCAGGTGGGCTGTTTGTCTTTCATTGCTGGCTTCACCTCTCAACACTGGCATGGTAGATTGAATTGCATACCCCAATTTAGACATTTTTTCTTCTTAAGCCACATTCTTATGTATACGAACCTGTTGCAATAGGATCTCTTAAAGATGTTATATTAAGTTGAGGTGTGGCCCGACTGAGTGAGGTTGGTCTTAATCAGGATTACTGGAGTCCTTTATAAACAGAAGAAATTCAGACATAGTTAGAGAAAGCCATGGGGAGACTCTAGAAACCAGAAGGCAACATACCCTGGAAAGGATATTGTTATGTGATGTAAAACAGGAATATAAGCCAAGGAACCCCAAGGATTAGCAGCAGCCAGCACCAAAATGTTACACACTTTAGGAAGAAAGCATCTCCTTTCTGATGCCTTGATTTTGGACGACTCCTAGCCTCAAACCCATGAGCCAATAAATGCCTGTTGTTTAAGCCAACACATTGTGTGGTATTTGTCAAGGCAACCTGGAAATCTAAGACAACTAGCTTCCAGATTTGCCTGGCCCACCCTCTCTAAACATTAGTGTGTCCTCCCCACTTCCTGTAGCTTAAGACTCCCAGAACTCATTTTCTGGGTCTTCTTCCTTCCTGAAAGTAAAGTTAAGACAACACATGCTCTCTTTCTTACTCAGTTAACTTGGCAAATCTGCATAACTTTAATAACTCCAACTTAACCCATAGCATTATCAGGCACTGTGTGGCCAGTGTGAACATGGGAGCTATGAAATGGATTGGCCTACCGTCATGTCCCTAACCCATGGGTCTGAGCTCTTAATTTTCAATTTCCATGACATAAAATCCATACACATTTCAAAGCTTGGAGTCCTGAAACTGAAGTTAAGAAGTCTGAAGATTCGCTAGCCAAACAAATGAAATAATCAAAAGTATGAAACTTTTAAAACAATGAAAGTGGACCATGAATTCCATAAAAAAAATTTTCTAAGCTGACTGAGTTACAAAGTGTAATTATTATTATAATAATGAAAGTTGCCATTCTTTGAGCATCCCCATATGCTGGGGCTAAATACTATGCTAAATAGTTTATAAGATTATATGTGCAGATAGGTTGCATTAACTCATTTTGCAAATGAGAAAACTGAGGCTATCCGTTTGCCCAAACCACCTAGGTAGTAAATGCTGGAGTTAGTTAGGATTTTAGTCTGTGCCTCCCTGATTTACAAATCCTGTATTTTACCCTTTATGTAGCAACTCTCATTCATTCACATACACACACAAACTGCTATATTTCTTCTTGACTACCTCTTCCAATTCAATTTCACCAAATTTTAAAAATTCCAGAAAGCGTGAGGTTCACTAGAATGGGAAAATACTATTGAGATCCTTTACTTTAAAAGAAAAAAAAAAGTCCCTGACAAAACTGTAAAAGCTATTTGTGCAAAAAATGTCACATTTTCCCGTTTGTGTATAAAAGACTTGAATTGACATTTCTCCAAAGAAAATATACAAATGGCCAAAAAGCACTTAAGAAGATACTCAACATCACTAGCAGTTTTCATTTGCTAAAGGCTACCAATGCAATATACCAGAAATAAGTTAGCTTTTACAATGAGATTTATTAGGTTAAAAACTTATAGTTCCAAGGCTGAGAAAAATGTCCAAATCAAGGCAACAGGCAAAGCTCTCTCTCTAAAGGTCGGCTACTGGCAATCCTGGACTCCTGCCATGTGGCAAGACACAATGGTGGCTCTACTGGTCTCTGCCTTCTCCAGGCTCACTTTTGCCCCAAGCTCAGCTGTAGGTGATCAGCCATATGACAGCACATAATGGCAGCATCAGCGTGGCTCTTCCCTCTCTCTGGGCCTCCTTGCTAGCTCTGCTTCAGGCTGCTTCATCTGTGGCTTTTCTCTCTTCTGGGTCTGTTGATTTCAGCTCCTGGAGGATTTTCTCTGTCACTGCAGGTTTTTCCCTGTGTCTGTGGCTTTTATTCCTCCTTTTATAA
The DNA here is from genome assembly GCF_030445035.2 of Dasypus novemcinctus. Lineage (NCBI taxonomy): Eukaryota > Metazoa > Chordata > Mammalia > Cingulata > Dasypodidae > Dasypus > Dasypus novemcinctus. The sequence goes on along the minus strand of NC_080673.1, from coordinate 168,060,759 downwards.
AGGACTCCTAAAGGACTCCAGTAAGAGGATTAAGGCCTACCTTGGGCTATGTCCTACTGGGACAATCTAATCAAGTGGCCCTTAGTTGATCTAAGCTAATCAAAGGTTCACAATAGGTTCCATTTAAGAACCTATTTCTGGGGTCTGCATAAAAGACTCAAACTAATGCATTAGTCATTGGGGAAAGGCAAATCAAAAATCACAATGATATAACATTTCGTACCTTGTAGAATGGTTACTAATTTAAAAATTGGAATATAACAAGTGTTGGAGAGGTTGTGGGAACATAGGAATACTTGTTCTTTGTTGTTGGGAATGTAAAATGGCTGCTGTGTAAGACAGTTTAGCAGCTCCTCAGAAAATTAAGTATCAAATTACCATGAGCCTTGGCAGTCCCACTTCTTGGTACATACCCCGGAAGAATTGAAAGCAGGAATTTGAACAGAAGTTTTTATGCTGATGTTCATATCAGCACTATTCACAATTGCCAAAAGATGGAAGCAACCCAAGTATCCATTAACCAATGAATGGATAAATGAAATATGCTGTATACATACAATGGAATATTATTAATCCATAAAAAGGAATGAAGTTCTGATACATGAGACAACATGGATGAACTTTGAAGACATCATGTTGGGCAAAATAAGCCAGGCACAATAAGACAAGTATGATCTCACTGAAATTAAATATCAGAATAAGCAAATGTATACAACCAGAAACTAGAATATAGGGTATGAAGGGCCAGTTGTAGGGAATGGGGAGTTAATACTTAATTGGTATAGAGCTCCTGTTTGAGATGATGGAAAAGTTTTGGTAGTGGATGATGGTGATGGTAGCACAACATTGTGAGTATAATTAAAAGCACTGAATGATATATTTGAATGTGGTTAAATGGGGAAATTTTTAGGTTGTACATATGTTACTAGAATAAAATTCTTTTTAAAATGTAGGAATGTACAACAAACGGTGAGCTGTAAAGTCTATTGATTATAGCTAATAGTACATTTATAGTAATATTCTTTCATTAATTATAATAAAGTTACCACTCTAATGTAAAGTGTTAATAATGGGAAGGAGGGTATATGGGAACTCTGTGTTTTCTGCATGATCTTCTATAAACCTACAGTTACTCTAATAAAGTATACTAAAAACCCATTTGTGATTAAAGATATGTCTTTACCAAATGTTTTGTCCTTTAAAAAAACTCACTTAGGGAAGCGGCTGTGGGTCAATCATTTGGACTCCCGTCTATATACGGGAGGCCCTGGGTTCACGTCCCGGGGCCTCCTTGTGAAGGCAGCCTCGCCTGCAGGCTGCAGAGAGCCGCCTGGCCCGCAAGTGCTGCCTGGCCTGCAGATGCCGCAGAGCGCCACCCGACCCGCAAGCGCCGTGGAGAACCAACTCAGCAAAGTGGCGCAACAAAAAAGGGAGACAAGCAAAAAAAAAAGCACACAGAAGAACACGTAGCGAATGGACACAGAGCAGACAGCATGCAAAAAGCCCCAGGGGGAGAGGGGGAATATTTTTTTAAAAAGTCATTTAAGGTGGAAATGTCCTCCATCCCTGATAGTGAGAAGTGTTGCCCTCTGTCAGTGATCAAGAGACTACATCAGCCTGCAGGAGAACAAAGTTTGAAATATCCTTACTTTCCCCTACCCAGTCCCCGTGTCCATATCCTAAGGGCACCTGAGACCATGAATTCATTTTTTTTTCTCTATCCTTAGATATATTTTTTATTACAGAAACTATAGCTTTACAGAAAATCATGGATAAAATCCAAAGTTCCCATGTACCATCCTATTATTAACATCTTGCCTTAGTATAGTATATTTGCTACCATTGATGAAACACTTTTATAATTGTACTAATAACTATAGTCTATGGTTTACATTAGGGGTCATTGTTTGTGCTGTATAATCAATCTTATGGTGGTGGTGGTGGGTTTTGTTTTTAAAAAAGTTTTTATTGTGCTAATATATATACAGCCTAAAATTTCCCCTTTTAACTACATTTAAATATATAATTCAGTGCTGTTTACATTCAAAATGTTGTGCGACCATTTCCACCATCCATTACCAAAAATTTTTCATCAACCCCAATAGAAATTGTATTAAGAAAGAATTCCCCTTTTCTTACCCCCACCCCAGGCTAAATCCATTTCTTCACGTAAAGTAAATACCTATGGCTCTTGCTGGTTTAATAAGGGAAAAATGGCATATCTATCAAAGAGAGATGGCTTTCACCATGCTTCCAGTCTCAAAGGCACTAAAGTCACACTCCAACCAGGTCCTGTGCTGTGGTGATATCTTGATGTCCTTCTAGAACAAGCAGCTCATTCCAATGCCCAATGAGTGTCAGGGAGATCATCTAGAGATGCTCTAATTACAAACTACTTACAGGACCTTGGGAATTCCTAAATTGGGGACTCTGTCCACAGCAAATGAATCAGACTCCATCTCATACTTTTGTTCAGATCTTTATAAGATATGCATTTTTACCATGGGACCTTTCTCTACCAAATAAAATATGAAATCTATAAACATGTTTTCATTTTTTAACATGACCTGTTAAGAAACATAAATTATTATTAGCATTGTTTTATTACATAAACAGAATATCCTGAATAAAACCTCCTTCTCATAAGCAAATTTCCAGCCTTCAGTAAGCTATAAAGACTTTCCTGGAAGTATATTATATCTGTCCATTATCTCTGTCTTATCATAAAAGGAGCTAAAAAATAGAGCGCACAAGGGACTGTAAAGATCCACAACACAGTAGGTATTTAATAAGTATTTTGTGATTAATTTATTGATTGATTGTTTGAAATACCTGCCTTTCTTGATCCATCATCTAGGCTGGGTAATGGCATGTACAGTTTCCCACAATTGTGCCCCTCCCCAGACATCCACTGTCTCTGTCTCCTCAGGAACTGTGGTCTTGCCAAGACAGGGTGTGATAAACTTGTTCACTACTAAGGTCATAAAGCAGTTAAAGAAAAATAGTCTTATTTTTAAGAACAGCAATGGCAACAGTAACAATACACCCCAGAAATAAGTAAGCCTTTAATAAAACAGTCTGTTTATGCTTGGAAAAAACCACCTGGGGTCTAACTCTACTCCCGCCTACCCCCAAATCACCACAGCTTATAACAACAGTAACTTCAAAAAACCACAAAATTGCTAACATAAAACCGCGCTAGCCTCTGTCTTCATACACCCCTCTCCTATAAACAACGTCCTCTTTGAACCAGGAAGGTACCAGTGTGGGGTTACTTCTGAGTCACACTCGTGGGGAAACTGTCTCCAGTCCCTTATAGGAGCCAGGATAGAATTATTGTTTCCTCAACTCTAAGGTCCTGATAAAGTCTCAAGAAATGTCACTGAAACCATTGCCGGATATCGTGAGAGGAGTGGCTTCTGATGGCTCTGACGCTGCCAGGTTTGCTGGGAAGATCCCCTTTGTTTTCAGAAGCATGGTGAAGCCCCAGCAGGCATGACTTGAACTCTATCCTAGTATAGTCTCTGACTGCACACACATCCTTAGCGTTTCAGTTAAAACTGCAGACCCCAACTTGGTTTCTACCCATAGGAATAAACTTTGTAATTTGAGTGACCTGAGTATTTGCGCTCATTTTTAAGTTTTGTGATGCTCTTAAAATTATTGAAGTGAGGAAACTGAAAAAAAAATTAATGCATAATCATTTAAATTTTTTGGAAAATAAGGAATAGAATATAGCTTGTGGGCCAATTTGAGCCCATGACTTTATGTGACTCACAAGCTACAAATGGTATTTATAGTAAATGATGGGGGGGAGCAGGCAGGGAATCAAAAGAAGAATAATTTTTCATAATATATGAAATTAAGTTAAATTCACATTTCAGTGTCCTTAAACACAGTTTAACTGAAACACAGCAATACCCATTATGTGTTGTCTAATGCTACTCTGATGATTAATTTTACATGTCAACTTGGCTAGGTTATGGTGTCCAATTGCTTGGTCACGTAGTTCCCTAGTTGTTGTTGCAGAGATATTTTATAGAGGGGATTAACATCTACGAAAAGTTCTTATATGTAAAGATTACCCTCAGCAAGGTTGATGGGCCTCACCTATCAGTTGGAGGTCTTAAAAGCAAGAATTGAGGTATTCAAGAATCAGAACGAATTCTACCTTGAGACTACACCCTCTACTTCTTTCTCATCTCACCTGAAGAGAGATGAGAGACTGAAGATCTCAACATCACACTGCTCAGAATTTCCAGCCTCTGGCATGCACTGTGGAATTGCACTTGCCAGCACCCACAACTGAATGAGACAATTCTTTATAGTAAATCTCAACTCTCGCTCTCTTTCTCTCTCTCTCCATTGTCCTATTGGTTCCTGTTCTTTGGAGAACCCTGGCTAATACAGATTTTAGTATCAGTATGATTCTTGAGAAAGAGAATCTTAACAATGAGTTTTTGGAATTGATTTTGGGGTCTTAGGAATTGGTTCTTCAATCTTATCAGATTTAAAGGCACTCATGGCTATTTCCAATGATAAAGAGGTCACTGACAGTCCATGGTGTGATGTGGCAATAGAGACATACAAAATATCACCCTTGGATATTCCTCCTCAAATAGCTGTAAGAGGCAAGTTCATTTGATGCCTTTGAACATTTTCATCAAGTTAAGGAGTATAAAGAGATTGACTGGTTATTCCATAAATATGCTGGATAAAGGGGTGAAAGAAAATGATGAGATCAAGATTTCAAATTCCCAGTTCAAGCACTGCACAAATGGCATGGAAGTTTCTGTGTGTATCTTGAAAGACAATTAAATCCTGTGGGCACAGAGTTGAGATTTCTGAAAACCAAATGCAGGGTTGTATTGTGCAAGTATCTGAATTACAGTGCAAATTGATGTCTCAACATTGGAGGTTGTCTCCTGTTAAAGTGAGGGCATTGATTGGGAAAGAAAGGGACCCTAAAAATCAGAATAGAGACATATGGGCAGATAATGATGAAGTTGAGGACATTGAACCCCTAAATTCTGCTGATTCTTCTTTGCAGATAAACCTACAATGGTGTCCTCTGAGGAAGTAGTACTCACAGCTCTGACTGAGGATATAAACCCTGCTTTGCCAGATAAACCTGTAATGGAATTCCCTGAGGGAGTTGACTTGTAAGATGTTGTTGATTCTCTTCAGTATTTATCCTACCACCCCTCTTTGCTTTCAGACCTATAACTAAACTGAAGTCCATCAGGCCCAGAGAGATAAAGTACAAAATGTGACCCATGAGAAGGTGTTCTCCTCTCCAAAAGATCTGGAGTTCTTTTATAATTTACACAGACAAAAATCAGAAGACTATGTATGGGAATAGATATTAAGGGTGCAGGATAATGGTAGAAGCAACTTGAAATTAGATTAGGCTGAAATGATTGATATCGGTCCACTAAGCAGAAATTCTGGATTCAATGCTGTAGCTTGAAGGATTGGAAAAGGCTCAGATAATTTGTTCATTTAGTTGGTTGGCTGAAACATGGACCAAAAGGTGGCCTTCACTAAAATTCATTTTAGTGAATAAGAAGGTATTCAAAGTATAAGAAGGTATTCAAAGGCTTAGTGAGATTGGATTGTTGGAGTGGATTTATAATATAAGACCTGTGTACCCACCCCAGGAGCACCCAGTGGACACATTTTTCATCACAACTGTGAGAAATAAATTTATGAACGGTGCCCCAGCATTCCTCAAAAAAAAAAAAGAGTGATTGTTCTTTTCTCTGGTCCTACTGGTGCTGGACTGAGATCCTTAACAATGGAAATAACTGAATCCCAGGGTCGCAGGGGCCAACCAGTAGCACTTAATGGCCAAAGACAAAGTGAGCATCATTATAATGGACAGCAGGGACAAAGCTTTAATCAGAATAATCTGATTCATAGAGACCTATAGCATTGACTAGGTAGCCATACAGGTACCTAGAAGAAAAAAAGATGGGTAGTGTATTAAATTCTTACTTGATCTATGTAAGCAGAACAGGTCTAGAATAAGTGAACAAAAATCTAGAGAGTCCAGAGAAAGGCTGGTGAAAAAGAGAGAGAATCAAGATCCGTCAATAAATTCCCATAGTTGAGACAGTTTACAGACCCAGAATTCCATGAGTGAAGGAAAGTCTAAGTCCACTTGAGGAAGGACCTGCTGGATTGCTAAACATGCATACTGTTAATCTTTCCATCTTTCCCCAAAGAGACCTATAGCATTTTACCAGGTAACTGTGCATTACTGATATTCTACTGTGGAACTATTGTGACTAGTAATGGAAGAAATTGTAGCATTGATGTGGAGAAAGTGGCCATGGTAGCTGCTGAGGGTAGGGGGAGGAAAGAAGAGATATGATGTGGGGGTATTTTCAGGACTTGGAGTTGTCCTGGGTGGTACTGCAGGAACAGATGCTGGGCATCGTATGTCCTGCCATGGCCCACTGGGTATACTGGGGGAGAGTGTATACTACAATGTAAACCATTATCCATGTGGTGCAGCAGTGCTCCAAAATGTATTCACCAAAAGCAATAAATGTCCCATGATAATAAAAGAGGTTATTGATGTGGGAGGAGTGGAGTGAGGGGTGTGGGTGTTTCTGGGGACCTCTTATATTTTTTTAATGTAACATTTAAAAAAAAATAGAGAAAAAAAGAAAGAAAGAAAGGAAATAATCAAACTTTTCTGGATTCCTGGACACTGACTGAATTAACACTAATTCCAGGAGATCCAAACTGTCACTGTGGTTCACCAATTAGAGGAAGGGCTTATAAAGATCAGGTAATCAATAAAGTTTTAGCTTAGTTCCACTTCATGGGGAATACAGTGTGTCCTTGAACCTATTCTATGGTTATTTCTCCATTTCCAAAATGCATAGTTGGAATAGATATGTCAGAAACTTGCAGATTCCCCAAACTCTTTCTCTAAACAGTGGAGTGAGGGCTATTATAATAGTTAAGGCCAAATGGTAAACTAGCAAAATAGTAAACCAAAGCAAAACTGCATTCCTGGAGGAACTGCAGAGATTCCTGCCATCATGAAGTACTTGAGGAATGCAGGGGGGTGATTCCCACCCCATCCCCATTCAATCCTCCTTTGGTCTGTGGAGAGAACAGATGGATTTTCGAGGATGACAGTAGATTATAATAAACTTATTAGGCGGTGGCTCCAATTGCAGCTGCTGTCCCAGATGTAGTACATTGATTGAACAAATTAACAAATTCGCTGGAACCCCATATGCAGCTACTGAGTTGGCAAATGCTTTTTTCTCAATACCTATTAATAAAACCCACAAAAAACCATTTGCTTGCAGCTCCAAGGCCAGTAATATACCTTCACTGACTTAATGCAGGGTTTGTCAACTCTCTAGTCCTATGTCATAACTAGTCTGTAGAGACCTTGATTGCCTCTCCCTTCCAAGACATCACACTGGTCCATTATATTGTCTTCTTGCTGATTTGACTTAGTGAGCAAGAAGTTGCAACTACTTTAGACTTATTGGTAAGATATTTGTGTCAAAGGATGGGAAATAAATTTTTTAAAAATCAAGGGCCTTCCACATCTGTGAAATTTCTAGGCATCCAGTAGTGTGAGGCATGTCAAAATTGTCCTACTAAGGTGAAGGATACACTGCTGCATCTGGCCCCTCCTACAACCAAAAAAGAGGCAACATGTTCCTCATTTGGGTTTGCTACTCTGGCCCAAATGCCAAGTGATGTGAAAATCTTCTGGTTTTTAGTGGAGACCAAACAAAAAGAAGGCTTTGCAACAGGTCCAAGCTGCTGTGCAAACTGCCCTGCCACTATTATCATATGAGCCAACAGTTCCTATTATGCTGGAAGTTTCACTGGCAAATAGAGATGTAGTTTAGAGCCTTTGCCAGGCTTCTATAGGAGAATCACAGCACAGACAGAATTTTGGAGCAAAGCCTTACCATCCTCTGCAGATAACTAGTATCCTTTTGGAAAACAGCGTTTGGCCTACAACTTGGCCTTAGTAGAGACTGAACAATTACCCATGGTCCACCAAGTTACCATGAGAACTGGCCTGGCTGTAATTATCTCGGTATTTTCTGAACCACCAAGCCATAAAGGTGAGCATGCACAGCAGCACTCCATTGTCAAATGGAAATGGTAACTACAACACCAGGCTCAAGAAGGCTCTGAAGGCACACAAGTAAATTACATGAAGAATTTGTCCAAATGTCCACAGTTCCTACTCCTGCCATATTATCTTCTCTTTCCCAGCTCCAATCTTTAGCCTGGTGGGGAGTTCTCCACGATCAGTTTTGTCTGAGGAAGAGAAAGCATGGGCTTAGTGTATGGAGAGTTCTGTTCGATATGTAGGCACCACCCAAAAGTGGACAGCTGCAGCATTACACCCCTTTCTGGGATGTCCCTAAGAGAGTGCATAAGGAAAACTCTCTCAGTGAGAACTTCAAGCATTACACCTCATTGTTCATTTTTCTTGAAAGGAGAAAAGGCCAGATGTGCATATACATACTGATTCATGGGTTGTGGCCATGGTTTGGATGGATGATAAAACACTTGGAAGGAACATGACTTAAAAATTGGTGACAAGGAGGTCTGGGGAAGAGGTAAGTGGCTAGACTGTTCTGAGTAGGAAATATCATGAAGATATTTGTGTCCCATGTGAATGCTCAGTAGTGAGTGTCCCCAGCTGGGGAGGATTTTAATAATCAAGTGTATAGGATGACTTGTACTATGGATACTGGTCAGCCTCTTTCCCCAGCCACTCTTGTCATTGCCTAATGGGCTCATGAGCAAAGTGGCCATGGTGGTAAGGTGGAGGTTATGCATGGGCTCAGAAACATGACTTCCACTCACCAACACTGACTGGTGAGTGCCCAATCTGCCAGCAGCAGAGATCAATATTCAGTCCATAATATGGTACCATTTCCCAAGATGATCAGACAGGTAACTGGTGGTAAGTTGACTACATTGGACTACCTCCATAACAAAAGGGGTAGGGTTTTGTTACTGGAGTAGACACTCACTTTGGATGTGATTATTCCTCCCCTTCACACAATGCTTCTGCCAAAACTACCATCCATGCAGTTATACAATACCTTATCTACCATCATGATATTCCATACAGCATTGTTTCTGATCAAGGAACTCACTTCATAGCAAGTAAACTGCACTAACAGGCCCATGGTCATGGAATTCACTGGTCTTTCCATGTCCTTATCTTCTTGAAGTAGCTGAATTAATAGAAGGGTAGAATGGTCTTTTGAAGACTCATTACTGCATCAGCTGAGTGATAATACTTTTCAGGGCTGGAACAATGTTTCCAGGAGGCAGTATATGTTCTAAATCAGTATCTAATATATTGCACTGTTTCTCCCATGGCCAAGATTCATTAGTCCAGGAACTGAGGGGTATAAATGGGAGAGGCATCACTCACTACTAATGCTAGTGATCCACTAGAAAAATGTTTGCTTCCTATCCCTGCCACCTTATGTTTTGCTGGTCTAGAGGTCTTAGTTCCCAAGGGAAGAATGCTTCCACCAAGAGTCAACAGTGATTCTTCTGAACTGGGAGTGTGGCCACATTGGGCTCTTCATGCCTCTGAAACAACAAAGAAGGGAGTTACTATATTGACTAGGGTTATTGCTCCTAATTACCAAGAGGAAATTGAATTGTTGCTACACAACAGAGGGAAAGAAGAATATGTCTGGAATATAGGTGATCCATTAAGTGATCTGTGGTAGATTGAATTATATACCCCAATTTTTGTTGTTGTTTTGTTGTTCTTTTCTTCTTTATTTTCTTTTAAATGTTACATTAAAAAAATATGAGGTCCCTATATACCCCCCACCCCCCTCATCCCACTCCTCCCACATCAACAACCTCTTCCATCATTGTGGCACATTCACTGCACCTGGTGAATACATTTTGGAGCATGCTGCACCATATGGATAATTGTCTACATTGTAGTCTACACTCTCCCCCAGTCCACCCGGTGGGCCATGGCAGGACACACAATGTCCAGCATTGTCCCTGCAGCACCACCATCCAGGACAACTCCAAGTCCTGAAAATGCCCCCACATCATATCTCTTCTTTCCTCTGCCTACCCTCAGCAGCTACCGTGGCCACTTTCTCCACATCAATGCTATAATTTCTTCCATTACTAATCACAATAGTTCCACAGCAGAACACCAGTAAGTCCACTCTAATCCATATTCTATTCCTCCACCCTGTGGACCCTGGGATGGTTATGTCCAGCCTCCCTCTACATAAAGAGGGGACTTAGATTCCACATTGTATACCCCAATTTGACGTGTTCTTAATCTACATTCTTATGGGTGTGAACCTACTGTAAATACGGCTGCTTGAAGGTATTTCTAGTTAAGGTTTGGCTCAACTAAATGAAGGTGGGTCTTAATCTGGATTACTGGAGGCCTTATAAAGGGAATCTAAAAGATACAGGAGCAAGAAAAGAGAATACAGTGCCGTGTGGTACAAGATGGGGGTTCAAGCCAAGGGATCCCTAAAATTGTGGAAAGCCAGTACCAGAACATTACCAACCCTGGGAGGAAGCAAGCCTTCTAAATTCCAAAAGTATGAGACAATAAATTCCCATTGTTTAAGCCAACCTATTTTGTGGTGTTTGCCACAGCAGCCTAGCAAACTAATACTGCGTCTCTTGGCACTATTCTGCACTGTGATTAAAATCAAGAGAAAACTCCAACAACCCAATCCAGAAGGCCTATTAATGGCCCACCCCTTCAGTAATGAAGATTTTCTCACCACCAGGCAAAGAACCATGACCAGCTGATGTGCTTCCTTGAGATGAAGGGGAATATGGAATGGATGGTAGAAGAAGATAGTTATATCAGCTATGACCATATCGCCAGTTGCAGAAATAAAGACTGTAATTGCTATGAGTAGTTATTCCTTATTTAGTTATGAATAGGTTTGTGTGTATATATATATATGTATTATATAAATATGACTATGATATGAAATATCTTTGTTTTCATCCCTCTCATCCTCTTGTCATGTAACATAAATTATTTTAACTGTATATTATTTAACTTACAGAATGTCAAAGAGAAGAGCAACCATCATCCAAGAGCTTGCATGCTCTTCTAGAGAAAGGGTTGATGTGGTTTTGTTTGTATGCAAGGCAGTTGTATCATCTTAGGTGGAAGTATGACTATATTATTGCCTTTATTTGGATATCAAATATGGTTTAGGGAAACGTGTGCCAAGCTGACAGGAGTGTCAATTATGTGTCAATTTGGCTAGGTTATGGTGTCCAATTGTTTGCCTGGTTGTTACCATAGATGATATCATGAATGGAATTAACATCTACAAGCAGTTCACTTTAAGTAAAGTAGATTACTCTCAGCAATATAAATGGGCCTCATTCGATCAATTGGAGATCTTAAAAGTGAGAACTGAGGCCTTCAAGAATCACAAGGAGTTCTACCTCAAGATCACACCCTCCACTCCTCCCTGGTGTTCGCTATAGACTTGGGCTGAAGACTTCAACATCACTCCTCTCAGAATTTCCAGCCTCTAACTTGCCATATGGAATTGGACCTGCCAGCCTCCACAATTACATGAGCCCATTCTTTAGAGTAAATCTCTTAATGTACATATGTATATGTATATATATGTGGTAGTTAGAGGCTTTCATGGACCTCAGGAAATTATGTTCTTAAAGCTAATCCATTGCTGTGAGTGTAACCCTTACTTCAGGTAAGGGCCTTTTGATTAGATTACTTCAGTAGGGCATGACCCAAAATGGGTCTTAATCTTTTCACTGTATGGGATGAATACAGAGAGACAGACAGAAAGACATCCCCAGAAGCTGAGACAGAAACACACAGGAGCAGAAAGAAACACGTGGAAGCTGAGAGAGGAAGCCACCAAAATCAGGAAGCTGAAAGGCAGAGACCCAGAGGAGAAAGGAGATACCACCAAGTGCCTTCCCATTTGCTAGAGGAGTCCAGGATCACTGGCAGCCAATCTATAGGGAGAGAGCATTGCTTGATGCCTTGATTTTCATGGCCTTGGAACTGTAAACTTTTTAAGCTAATAAATCCCCATTGTAAAAGTCAATCCTTTTCTGGTATATTGCTTTTGGAAGCTTTTAGCAAACTAAACTAGTGGATATGTGTTGGTTCCATTTCTTTGTAGAGCCCTGATAGAACCCTGACACAATCTCTTTGCAATACGATACTAGAGAAGATATTGTGACCAACAAAGTATAAAATATTTACCATCTGGCTTTTTACAGAAAATGTTTGTCAATCCCTGGAACAAATAAAGAAATACTACCCAAAGTTCCATTTCCCCAGGGCAGTATTCTGCCTATTTCTTCCTCTTTGGTTTGTAATGGTAGTGGATGCCTCCATTATTTTAATTTGTGTTTTCCTAAATATTTTTATGTAGAAGAATATTATCTGAGCAAGATAGCAGAGTAAGATGTCCCTGGCAAATAGTTCCCTTAAAAACTGTGAAAAATGGGCAGAATCTGTCAAAATAAACTTTCCCAAAACTCTGGAAGATGATTGAGGAGTGATTACAACTCAACAAATGCTGAATCAGAAAAAAAATACTAAATATGGTAGGAGGGTCACAAGATAAGTCTCCCTTCTCCTCCAGGTCTCACTGCTCTACAAGAAGGGTGAAGGGGACTTCTTCAGGTTGAAAGGAAAGGGCACTACAGAGTAGCTCAGAGGCATATGAAGAAATAAAGATCTCTGGTAAAGATAACTACATGGGTAAGTACAAAGGCCAGTATTATTGTATTGTTAGTATTTGAGTCTACTTTTTTATTTCTTATAAGATCTAAAATACAAATGCATAGGAAATAATCATATTTCTATGTTATTGGGCATGCAAAATAAGAAGACAAGAAGAACATAAAGAGATGGGATAGAATGGTTAAGGAGCAGAAACTGTGTGTGATATTGAAATTAAATTGGTATATCACTTCAAACTAGATTGTTGTAATTTAGGAAGTTAAATATAAATCTGATGGTAACCACAAAGAAAATATCAAAAATATATAGAAAATGAAATGAGGAGACAAACTGTCCCAATACAAAATATCGACTATACCAAAAGAGAAGGCAGTAATGGAGGAAATGAGGAACAAAAAAGGTATAGACATACAAGAAACAAATGACAAAATAACTGAAGTAAATCCTGCCTTATTATTACTTTGACTATAGATTGATTGAACTCTTCACTTAAAAGATTTAGATTGGCAGACAGATTTATAAAGCATGATCTAACTATATACTCTTCATAAGAGACTCACCTTAAACCTAAAACACAAATAGCTTGAAAGTGAAAAGATGAAAAAAAAAAAAATTCCATGAAAGAGTAACCAAAAGAGAAGTGGGGTGGCTACAGTAATATTGAACAAAATAGACTTTGAGCCAAATCTGTTATAAGAGACAAAGGACATTATGTATTAATAAAAGAGTCAATCCACCAAGAAGATAAAACAATTATAAATACATGTGCACCTAATTACAGAATCCCAAATCATTGACAAAAGTAAAGAGAGAAGTAAACATTTCTACAATAATTTTGGAGATTTCAATAATGGATAGAACATCTAGATTGAAGATCAATAAGGAAACAGAGGACTTGAATGGTACTATAAACCAACTAACAGACATACAAAGAACACTTCATTCAACCACAGCAGAATATGTAACTAGATCATTCTTCAGGATAGACCATATGATAGTCCACAAAACAAGTCTCAATAAATTTTAAGAGTCAAATCATACAAAACATATGCTCAAATGACAATGCAATGAAGCAAAAAATAACAACAGAAGGAAAACTGGAAATTTCACAAATATGTGGAAACTAAGCAACATACACTTAAACAACGAATGAGTCAAAGAAGAAATTATAAGGAAAATCAGAAAATTCTAAGAGATGAATGAAAAGGAAAATATAACATATCAAAATCTATGGGATGTAGCAAAGGCAATGCTCAGAGGGAAATTTATAGCTATGATTGCCTATATTAAAAAAGAAGAAAGATCTCAAATAACCTAGCATTACATCTTGAGGAAAAGAAGAGCAAACTAAACCCAAAGTTAGTAGAAGCAAGGAAATGTTAAAGCTTAGAGTGCAGATGAATAAAACAAGAAATAGAAAAATAATCAGGAGAATCAAGGAAAAAAATATGGGCTCTTTGAAAAGATCAGTAAAATTGACAAACCACTAGCTAGACTGACAAAGGAAAAATGAGAGAAGATGCAAATAACTAAAATTCAAAATGAAAGTGTGGACATCACTATTGCTCTTGAGGAAATTTAAAGGCTTCTAAGAGGGTACAATGAACAATTGTACACCAACAAAGTAGACAATCTAAAGGAAAAGGAAAAATTCCTAGAAAAGCATAATTACCTAAACTGACTCAAGCAGAAATAAAAGATCTCAACAGAACTTTAATAAATAAAGAGACTGGATCAATAATCAAAAATCTCCCAACAAAGAACAGTCTAGGACCAGAGAGCTTCTCTGGTGAATTCTACCAAACATTCAAAGAAGGATTAACACCAATCCTTCTCAAATTTGTCAGGAAAATTGAAGAAGGAATGCTTCCTAACTCATTCTATCAGGCTACCATTACCCTGATATGAAAACCATAGAAAGTCATCACAAGAAAACTATAGAACATATTCCTTGTGAGTATAGATAGATACAAAAATCCTAAACAAAACACTAGCAAATCAAACTCAACAGGTTATATAAAGGATTATACACAATGAACAAGTGGGATTTGCCTTAGAAATGCAATATAAGAAAGTCACCATAATACACATTAATAAAATGAAGGGAAAGAAACACATCATCATCTCAATTGTTGCAGAAAAGGCAATTTACAAAAACTCAATGCCCTTTCATGATAAAGGGCATATATGAAAAACCTATAGCTAACATTATACTCATTTGTGAAGGATTGAAAGCCTTCTGCCTGGTATCAGAACTAAGACAACAATACCCACTGTCACCACTGTTATTCAATATTTTACTGGAAATTCTAGTCAGAGTAATCATGCAAGAAAAGGGGGGGGGGGGGGGGGGAAGGGGAAGCATCCAAATTGGAAAGAAAGAAGTAAAACTACCTCTATTTGCAGATGGCATAATCCTTTATATAGGAAATGCTAAAGATTATATAATAAAACTATTAGAGCTACTAAATGAATTCAGCAAATTTGCAGGCTATAAGATTAAACACAAAAATGAGGTGTTTCTATACACCAGCAAATAAACAAACCAAATGGAAATTTAAAAAACCAAAACACAATGCTGTTCACAATAGCATCTAAAAGAATAAAATACTCAGGAATAAATTTAACCAAGGAGGTGAAGGACTTATATACTGAAAACTACAAACATTGCTGAAAGAAATTGAAGCTGACCTAAATAAATAGCCAGACACCCCATGTTCATGGATAGAAAGATTTAATATTGTTAAAAGGTCAGTTCTACACAAAGTGATCTACAGATTCAATGCAACATCTATCAAAATCCCAGCAGCTTATTTTGCAGAACTGGGGAAGCTCATGCTTCAGTTAATATAGAATGAAAAGGACCCTTGAATAGCCAAATCAATATTGAAAAAGAAGAATGAATTTGGAGGTTTCACACTTTCCAATTTCAAAACTTACTTACAAAGTCACAGGATTCAAAATACTATGGTGGTGACATAAAAATAGAAATATAGACCAATGGAATAGGATTGAGAGTTCAAAAATAAGCCTATACATCTACAGCCAACTGAGTTTCAACAGAGTGCCAAGTACAATAATTGGAGAAAGAACAGTCTCTTTGACAAATTGTTCAGGGAAAATTGTAAAATCGTGTGCAAAAGAATGAAATTAGACCCACTTCCCACCATACAAAAAATATACCAAATGGATAAAAAACCTAAGCATAAGAGCTAAAACCATAAAACCCTTAGAAGAAAACATAGAGGGAAACCTTCATAACCTTGGGATTGGCAATGATTTCTTGGATATGACATCAAAAGCATGAGCTACAAAAGAAAAAGTAGGTAAAATGGAATTCATCAAAATTTTAAAGTTTTGTACATCAAAGGACATTATCAAAAAAGTTAAAAGACAATCTACAGAATGGGGGAAAGTAATTGCTAACCATATATCTGAAAAGAGTTTAAAATCTAGAATATATAAAGAAGTCCTATAACTCAATCATAAAAATACAAATAACTCAGTTTAAAAATGTGCAAAGGACTTGTGGACATTTCTCCAAAGAAGATATACAAATGGCCAGAAGCACATGAAAAGATGCTCAATATCATTGATCATCAGGGAAATGCAAATCAAAACCACAATAAGATACTACTTCACACCCAGTAGGAAGGTTATTATTTAAAAAACAAAATAACACGTGTTGGCAAGGATGAGGAGAAATAGTAACACTTGGTAAGGGATTATAAAATGGTTCAGCTACTGTGGAAGTCAGTTTGGCAGTTCCTCAGAAAGTTGAACACAGAATTAGCATATGACCCAACAATCCCACTTCTTCATATATATCCAGAAGAATTGAAAGTAGGGCTCAAGTAGATATTTGTACACTAATGTTCATAACAGCATTAGTCACTGTAGCAGTTTGATATTATTGATGAATTCCAAAAAGAAATATTGGATTATGTTTGTAAACTGATCTTTTCCTCTGGTAATATTAGATTATACTAGATTCTGAGCTTTACTTGATTAAGTAATCAGGTAAACCTCTTGTGCCAGTAGGGTGTTCAGTCCCCATCCCTTGGTGGGTGGGGACTCACAGATAAAAGACACAGCAAATACAGAGTTGGAGGGTTTTTGATGTTGGAGTTTGATGCTGAAGCCTTAAACTTGAGCCCCAGGAAGTAAGCTCACAGAGGAAATAGAAGCAAGTCCCAGGAAGAGAAAAACCCTGAGCCCAGGAAGAAGCAAGCCCTGGGAAGGGAGGAACCCTGAACCCAGAGAGAAGCAAGACCTTGGAAGAAAGGAACCCAAGAAGCCTGAACCCTCACAGACATCAGCAGCCATCTTGCTCCAACACGTGAAAATAGACTTTGGTGAAGGAAGTAACTTATGCTTTATGGCCTGGTGTTTGTAAGCTCCTACCCCAAATAAATACCCTTTATAAAAACCAACCAATTTCAGTATTTTCCATCAGTACCCCTTTGGCTGACTAATACAGTCACATTAACCAAAAAGTGGAAACAGCCTAAGTGTTCATCAACAGAAGAAAGGATAAACAAAATACAGTATATACACACAATGGATTATGCAGCTGATAAAGTAATGAAATACTGATACTTGCTGCAACATGGATGAACTTTGAAGATATCATGTTGAGTGAAATAAGCCAGACACAAAAAGACAAATATTGTATGATCTCACTTACATGAAATACCTAGAATAAGCAAATTCATAGAGAAAGTAGATTACAGGTTATCAGGAGCTGGGGGTGAGGAGAATGGTGAATTTGCTTAACGAGTGCAGAGATTCTGTTTGAGGTGGTGGGAAAACTTTTGGTAATGGATGCTGGTGATTGTAGCACATTATTATGAATGTAATTAATACCACTGAATTATACACTTGAAAGTGGTTAAAATGGGAAGCTTTAAATTGTATATATATATTACAACAATAAACAGGTATTTTTAAAAGAAAATAACATTACCTAATCACTGTGGAAAGAAGAGTAGCAAAAAGAATAAAGATGGTAAACATCACCAATAATCTCAACATCCAGAAAAACAAATGCTAACATTTTAGTATATATCTTTCCATCTTTTATATATGCATTTTTCCAGTTTTTAAAAAATTGGACTCATGGTATTTTGTATCTTATTTTCATCCAGTTAAATTTAAATGATTAACATTCTCCTCCAATCTTTGATACTGAAATCAAAGTACAACGTTTCTCCTCATTTCTTAAATAGTGTCTTATGAGCTAATTTTGCACATCAGAGAATATAGGGTTTTTTCCTACAATAAAAGAGAAAATAGTTGAAGTCAAGTTAGAAGTCATACAGTCCTTTCAAGTGAACCAGAATCCTCATGTTCTTTTCATATTTTTTGGAGAAATAAAATATTTTTCTTTAATAGTTAAGCCATTAAAAATACATTTTGCCGTTTTCTTCATGTTTTTTAATCTAACAGGAGCTTAAGAAGCTTTCCATTTGGGGCTTTATTGCTTTTCTGTTTTGTTAAGTATAATATTTCTGCATGTCTATGATATCGTCCTTGTATCTATGTACAAATAGTAATACAAAACATAAGCATTCTTGCAGAGTTATGCCAATTCTTCCTGTGAGAGCTATTGTTGAAAAGCATTACTAATTACTTGAAGGGGTTATGTTATTTTATCAAAGGCCATATATTGAAAATAAAAACTGTTATGAAACCACATCTAGCAACAGGCTGTGGTGATACTTAACTGTTTTATTTAAGCTTAGTTATTAGGTTTAAGTGGCAAAGAAACATTCAACAAAAAAATGATGAAAGAATCTTTTGTACAAAACCTCTTGCTGCCTGGTGCTAGCATTTCTTGCTATCACCAGTCAAGATTCCTAAAAGTGTTGTTGGAAAATAAGCTACATTGGAAAGGCATGGTTTCAATTCCACACATGGCCCTTATTCTATGCAGAAACCAGAGTTGCCTTTGTTTTACACTACAGCTTCAATTATCCAGATGGGATGGAGGGATATTAAATCAATTTGAAAAATCAAAGTTTTTATTGAACGCGATGCATGCCAAGGGGCAGGACCTCCTTGTGGAGCATGGAGTTGGCTTCATTTTCTGTTCCCTTGACCATGCAGAGGTCATCAAGAAAGTTTACTGTAGTGAGGACAAACTGGTGATTAGCTATGTTCTGTAAATCCTACTTTACTAAAACCCAAAAATCCTTTAGGCTGTTTTTTGCAATCACATGATTTATATACACTGAAAGAAAGGAGGAACGCAAAGAAAGGGGGGGGAGGGGCCTAAGGGAAGGAGTGAAAATAGGTAGGAAGGAAGAAGAAGTAAAAGGAAGCGAGGGAGGGAGGAAAAGAGGAAGGAAGATGGAAACAAAGAGAGAAGTAGAAAGAGTGAAGGAAATCAAGAAAAGCTATTGTCTTGTAACAGCTTTTACTAGCATCACAGTGTGCTGATAATTGAACCCTTGCAGCTTAGGAATTCTTTGATAATTTACAGCCAAGAAGAAGAACATCAAACCCCCTCAATTTAAAATACATGCATATTTTCAACTGCCATGGGCTCTCAGTTTTTTGCTGCCAGATGCAGTGATGAAGTTAAGGGATAATTCTTTCCATAAGGAGGAATCCGGGCAAGGAAATGTCTTGAAATGCAGTAGGAGTCACCACAGAACTCAGAGGTTGAAATGGGCTAAATGGTCTGATTGCCCTTTTATTTTAAAAGGGTGATAATGCTCCCAGGAAGGTGAGGGAGCCCAAGGCTAGGAAAGTGCTTGTAGGCCTTCAACAAAGGATGGCTGATTTCTAATCAAGCAAAATTGTGGCTACCTAAAAAGATAAGGAATGCCTTTCAGGCCACAAGTATGGAAGAACTAGTATTTTATAAGCCACAGTACTCATTACCCCCTAGAGAGGCTCAGGTAGCTTTCCTTAACTCCACATATTTTACCCGGCCTTTAAAAATGGATTAGCCACATCATAAGGAAAATATATTCTGGATAAGGTTCTGAGTAAACTAGAAGGAAGAAGCTTCTCCCTCCCATCTGATTTAGCAGCTGCATTATTACCCAGCCTTGTGAAACAAAGCCAGCCCAAAGCTAACTGGGTGAATTAAAAAATTATTTTCTGATAAGAATTCACTGCTAACCTAAAGCTAAATGCAGCTAGCTTCTGTGGAGGGCTGGACAGGAGCCAGATTGTGAAGAATGGAAGCAAAGCGTACTTGAGCTTGAAACTGGATTGCTGGGTTTGGGAGATGAAAGGTAAGCCTTGGGCATGACTGGGCAGGATAAAGTGAAGCCAAACCCTGTTCCTCATCTCCACTCCCCCTCCCACCCCCCATGGTCCCCTCAAGGACTAGATGAGACTGGGGAAAACAATCACAGCCACTGCCAACACCTTTTCTCCTAAGTATAATGTAGCATGTACCTCTTGCTTTGAATTGCTGGGAGAAAAACTAGCAAGGTAGGTAACTCTCTGGTCACTGGACCTTAACCAAAAAGCCCTTTAGAGGTTTCAAACATGAGTCTGCACCGCAAGGGAGTGGCACCTCAGGCATCCTGAGGTGGTTGTGAGTTTACTGGCCCCAGCCTCAGTAAACCAATCAGAATCATAGTGATCTTTATAGTGTGCTTACTTAGTGTTTTCAATAGATTCCCCTTTAACCATCACATCAAGCCTATGAGGTTGACTTTATTATTCTCATTTTATGGATACAGAATCTAAGACACAGAAGGTTAATGAACTAGCCCACAGCTAATCACCCAGCTGGTTCCATAGTGATAGAACTCTGACTTTTGACTGGACACCTGGCCTTTTAGAATAAAGACTACATTTCCCAGGCTCCCTTGCAGCTAGGTACAGACATGTGACTAAGATGTAACCAGTGGGATAAGAGGAAAATGGTATGGATAACTTCCTAGACTTGCCTTTAAAAGGAAGAAGCCTGCCTGCCTTTCCTTTCTTCTACCGTACTCCTGCTTGGGATGTTACTGAAGTAGCCAAACATCTTCAGCCACACAGTTGAAGGCATCATCCTGTGGATGGAATGAAAAGATTGAAAAAGCCTGGTTCCTGGACAGCCTCATGGAGTAGAGAAACTATACAAACCTGGGCCTCATATCTCAGACTAATAACTGAGAGGAAAAATAACCTTCCATGTTGTTTAAGCCCTTGTTATTTGAGGTTTCATTTAATATGCCAACTTATGCCCTAACATTTCATAGCTGAGATGGAATTTGAACCCAGTTATACCTGATTCCTAAACCATGTTCTTATCTACTACATATATTAGTTACAGTTCTAGGTGCTAACGTCAGAAGAACAAGATGAATTCTTAAGTGAAAAAAATACTTGTAATGCCTTCCTCAAAACATGAGACCACCCTTTGACACTTGATTCTAAAGGATAATGGTGTCCTAAGCAAAGGATTTCTCAGTATGAAATTCCTATGGAAAAAAGTTTCCCTGGCATTCACAGGTATCAAGGGCAGCCTGAGCTATTTTCATTCAAGGTTTCTATTAAACAAATGGGCCTAGGAAGTGAATATAACTCAGTGGTTGAGCATCTGCTTCACATGTATGAGGTCCCAGATTCAATCCCTGGTATCTCTTTAAAAAAATGACCTAAAAATTTTACCTCTTATTTTTCTGATACTGTCAAAAGTAAGCAGGGTGAGCCTAGAGTAAGCTTATGTATATAAATATATATATTTGAGGTTAGCGCTGAGTGATTATTGACCTTTTGTACAGTTGGTGATTTGGTGCCTCCCAGAGGTGATCTCCTCCCTTCTCCCGATGCCCAGGGCTCTATCCTGCTGTCTCATGCTCTGATATCTGGAAATCCATGAAAGAAAGCACCTGCTATCTGGAATCCATATTTGCCTGCAGCATCCCAGCTTCCCTTTTCCTGTACCCTTTTCTTCCAGTTCAAGGTATGTCGTCCTGTTCCTATTCCCAGAAGGTACTGAGGGCAGAAGAACCAGTTTCAGCCTCCACTACAGATCTTTTTCCTCCTAGAAGTCATATGAGATATGTGGTGAAATCCAGGCTCATCTCCTTACTAGCTTGGTAACAGTCAAGTCCCTAATCAATAAAATAGGAGTAATACCAGATCGCACAGGGCTGTTGGAAGAATTAAGCAAGATGATACATATGCATGAGCCTGGCTCAGAAGGGATGCTCCATAATGATCATTCCCTGCCCTGAACTGGCTCTTCCCTTTCCATTTAAACAACTCCCACCACAATCTTCTCTTCTTTGTCTTCTAAGCACAATAAAGCACCTTCTCCACATTCCAAGCCATATTTCCTCTATTTATTACCCTTAACAATCTAGATAGTTTTTAGATGATAGCTTATATTTTATCATGGTATTTATATTTTAAATATCCTGGCATGTCAGTAGTTCATAGGCCTGAAGAGGTGAGGGGAGGTAGTGGATATCAGAACCCAGATAGATCTAGTAGAGGCTGCCTGGAAAGCACTATGGCCTTTCATAGAAGAATTGAGCCCCTGCCTTCTCAAAATTTATTTTATTTATTGAATTTGAAATAAAGTTTGAATTTAAAAACAAAAACAGGGGAGCAAGTGTAGCTCAGTGGTTTAAGCACCTGCTTCCCATGTGTGAGGTCCTGGGTTCAATCCCCGGTACCTTCTTAAAAAAAAAAAATTTACGCTGTGTGGGCTAAACAGAAAATAAAGAATAAATAATCCCTTATCAGGTCAGGTTTTTTTACAAGATAAATATGAGCCAAAAAGCCTTAGATGTGTGGGTAAAGAATGGAGAGCTGTATTGAGGAGGGGAACGTTTCATCATAAGTGCTTCCTGAGACACTTGCACCCTCTTACACTCCCATGGGCAGTGTCCCCTCAGCTTTCTGTGTTCTGCCTGCCTCTCCCAGGTGGCTAGGGGCCACCCCTCACTTTCCTGGTGGCCATATCTACTCCTGAGTATGCTCCCTGGAAGCCAAGTCCCAGCAGAGCGGTAAGAGCAGTGCAGATCACATCTCTCTTTACTATATTTCCTTCCATTCTTCATCCAGAGGCAGATCTGTTATGAAGTTAATGAAGCTTAATCTTCAGATCTCTCACTTGCATATGTCTCTTCCAAAGTCTTATTATTATTTTTTGTTTTTAGAAGTGCTGGCACCAGGATTGAACCTGAAACCTTGTATATGGGAAGTCAGTGCTCAATCCCTGAGCCACATCAGCTCTCCCTGTACCTTATTTTGTATTTGCAATTTGGCTTTTTTTTTTTTAAAGGAAGACCCTTCCACAAATTTTATGAGCTTCTGGTCCCACAAAACCTGGATCTATCCCTGTCCACAGCAAGTTGCACATGTGTATCAGACTTCAAGAAGGATGAAGGTAAATAAAAGGAATTACAGTGTTTGGGAAACAAAATTTTAAAATACCTATGAATTGCTAGCAGTAACTATACAGCTCTCACAGTCCAAGGGGAAAATATCTAAAAGTTAAAGACTTCACCGGTAATCTTCTTGTAGATATACCAATTTCGGACTTTGATTCCCTCTGCAAATTTCTTCTAATCTCCATCAGCATTTTAAGAAACCCCACTCCTAACCAGCAGGGTAGACCTAAGGCTGACTCATCTTGAATTCTGAATCAAGTCTTTTGAGTTTACCAGGGTTGCCAAATTCAAATGTGTCCAGGATTGTGCAGAAAGATTAACATGGCAGGTCAGAGACTACCACCCTTAGAAAAGCCTGCCTGCAAAGTGGGCCCGTGGCTGGCATCTGAGAACTTGGATTTGAGGAGAGTTTCCACCATTCCTAGGACTGATAAGAGTGGCTCACTGCGCCTAAAGTATTTATACAATGTGATTTATGCTCAATCCTTGCTTTCCTTGTGGGAGCCTAGAATTTTGTTACTTGCTAGGCAGATGGTGCCTTCCTGACCAAAAACCTTGGACCTTGGAGTTTCTAATGAACTTTCCAGGGATACATTTTACATGTGTGTCACAACTTATTGCTAGAGGAATTAAGTGCATCCTGTGTGACCTCACTGGGAGAGGGCTTTTAGAAACTTGCACCTGTTTTCTTCCAAACTTTATCCTGTGGATCTTTTCCCTATGCTGATTTTTGCTTTGCATCTTTTCACTGTAATAAATCATAGCCATGCGTGCAATTACATGCTGAGTCCTGGGAGTCCTTCTAGTGAATCATTCAACCTGGGCGTGACTTTAGGAATCCCCACCACAAGGGACTATACAGGAATCATAAATAAATATTAGGCCAGATGTAAGGCAAATGGGAGTGATGAGGAAACTGGCATGTGTATATCCTCTTCAAGACATTAAAATTCAAAAGAAAACAAAACATTGCCCTACCAAACAAAGCATATCCGTGGCCTTAGTTGCCAGTTTGCAATACCTAAGCTAGAATTTAGTGAAAAGGAGAAAAATTGGTTGAGATAATCCTGCAGATATAGGTAAGGGCCAGATCATATTCAGGCTTTCTTAACATGGCCTTAAGGTCATCCATTCCTGAGTAGCAAACCATGCCCAAATATAGTGGATTGAAGCAACAACTATTTTAGTATCTCTCAAGATCATGTAGGTTGACTAGGCTCAACTAGGAAGTTTCTGTTCCCTGTGCAGTTGGCTGGGACTACAGTCATCTCTGGGCTCAGCTGGACTGGAACTGCCAAGATGGCTTACTCACATGGCTGGCAGTTGATGCTGGCTGTCAGCTGGGAACCCAGCTGCGGTCATCAACTAGTGTGCCTTCTTATGGCTTCTTCATGTAACCTTAGCTTTAAACAGCATGGCAGCTGGGTTTGAAAAAGAAGTGTTTTAAGAATTGCTGATGGTACGGAGATGGAAGAAGAGATATGGTGTGGGGGCATTTTCAGGATGTGGAGTTGTCCTGGGTGGTGCTGCAGGGATGGATGCTGGACGTTGTGTGTCCTGCCGTGGCCCACTGGGTGGACTGGGGGAGAGTGTAGACTACAATGTGGACCACTGTCCATGTGCAGTGGTGCTCCAGAATGTATTCACCAGGTGCAGTGGATGTGCTGCGATGATGGAAGAGGTTGTTGATGTGGGAGGTGTGGGGTGGGTGGAATCAGGGGTATATGCGGACCTCATATTTTTTTAATGTAACATTTAAAAGAAAATAAAGGAAAAAAAAAAAAAGAACAAGTGAAAACTTGCAGGAATCTTATGCCCTAGCCTCAGAAGTCATGCAAAATCATTTTTCTTAACTCTACTACTTGTCAGAAGTAAGCCCAGCTCAGATTTTAGAGAAGGGATCTTCATATGAACATGAGTACCAGAAGATGAGTTTCATTGGTGGCCATCGCTGGAAATTAGCTACTACATTTGGGGATCCATGAACCCTATCTATAGCTAGATCAACTTCAGGAGGTCCTTGAACTTGGATGGAAAAAAATTACACCTTTGTTTTTATCACCTTCTAACTGAAAATTAACATTTCTTTCAGTTATGAATATAACTGATAATAGTAGTATTATCAGTATCCATCAGATTCTGCCACCAACAGGAATTACATATATTTTCATATAACATTACAGATGTTACAGGTATATTGAAATACCACAAATGCTTATCATCACTTAGAAATTTTTGTAGTTATTATCTTGCCATTAGAATTTATTACTTAGAATATCAATAATTAACATATATATTAATATAATCCTGTGTTTTATTTAATGCATTTAAAACATTTTTCTAATAAATGATCCATAGCTTCACTTGACTGCCAAAGAGGTCCTTGGAATAATAACAAAAAGTTTATGAATCCCTCTGTAAGGTGTAGCAGTTTGATATAGTTATGAATTCCAAAAATAGATATTGGATTATGATTGTAAACTGGTCTGTCTGAAGTTTCACATTTACTTAATTAAATTATGATTAGGGCTTTGATTGGGCCATGTTAGTAGTGTTGAGTCCCCACCCCTGGGTGGGTAAGGGTGGGGACTCATAGATAAAAGACATGGCAAAGGACAGAGTTGGAGTTTCAATGTTTGAGTTTTGATGCTGGAGTCTTGAGCCAAAGCCCCAGGAAGTAGGCACACAGAGGAGCTTGGTTGTGAGGAAGGAAAAGCAAGCCCCTGGAAGAGAGGAAAACTGAGCCCAGAGAGAAGCAAGTCCCAGGAAGAGAGGAACCCAGGGAACCTGAAC
This sequence comes from Dasypus novemcinctus, assembly GCF_030445035.2. Lineage (NCBI taxonomy): Eukaryota > Metazoa > Chordata > Mammalia > Cingulata > Dasypodidae > Dasypus > Dasypus novemcinctus. The sequence continues at coordinate 168,034,851 of NC_080673.1, read as the reverse complement.
CCTGGCAGATGTCAGGGACCCTCTTGCCCCAACATGTGACAAGACTTTGGTGAGGGAAATAATTTATGCCTTATGAACTGGTAACTATAAGCTTCTACCCCAAATAAATACCCTTTATAAAAACCAACCAATTTCTGGTATTTTGCATCAGCACCCCTTTGGCTGACTAGTACACAGGGCATAATAGATCATAGTAAGGGATTTAGTTTTATTCTAAGCACAGTGAGATGTCATAGAAGAAATCAAACATATTCATTTTTTAGTAAGGTACTCTGGCTACTAAGTGGAGAAAGGATTGGAGGTGGAGGGTAGAGGTGATAAGGAAAAAGCAGGGAAACCAATTAGGAGTACATCACAGTGGTCTAGGTAAAAGATTATGGTGGCCTGGACTCTAGAGAGAAGAGCACAGATTGAGAGAAGTGGCTGGAACAAAGAGTTTTGGGGAGATGAAATATTTTATAGATGTACTTCTCAAAGTTGACTGCTAAAACAATGTCTGAACTGTATATAATAAGAAGGATGGCAGTCTTTAAAGTAGATTGAATTGAATTATTTGCATATATGAATTAATTCAAATGCAGAACTAGAGTCACACGGGCAGGAGGCCAACTAAGGGGATGGAGAAAATTTACCTTTGATTCATCCAACTTCACAGTAAACACCCAGGAATGTACTTGGTTTGTTACCAGTCATTGGCACTTACTGAGAAGGCAAGCATGTAGCCAGTGTCTCCAGACTTGAAGGTCAGGGATGTTTGTCCCTTCAATAGGATGCCACATTGTCCTCTGCTAGCTGTCTGGTGCACAAACAGCCGTAGGCACTCAGTAAAAATTGCTGAATAAGTGAATGAATTAAATAAAACGTTGAATCCTTCACCTACATTGATTACTGTTGTGAGTTGAATTGTATCTCCCCAAAATATATGCTGATGTCCTATCCCTGTGAATGTGTCCTTATTGGAAGTAGAGCCTTTACAGATGTCATCAAGTTCAGATGAGGTCATGCTGAATTAGGCTGGGCCCTAAATATTGTGGCAGGTATCTTTATAAGAAGAGAGAGATTTGAAAACACAGAGGAGATAGAGAGAAGGCCAGTGAAAACGGAGGCAGGGACTAGCGTTAAGCTTCCACAAAACAAGGAACACCAAGGATTGTCTGCAACCACCAGGAGCTGGAAGGGGCAATGACAGATTCTTCCCTAGGTCTTCAGAGGCAGTGGGTCCCAGCTAACCTTGATTTCAGATCTCTAGCCTCCAGAACTGAGAGATAACAAATTTCTGTTGTTTTAAACCATCTAGTTTGTAATAATTTGTTCAATCTAGGTTTGAGGGAGAAAAAAAGATTGTCCTTACCTGTCCAGGGGCATTGTCCTGCCAATATACCTAAGACACACAACTAAACTGAGCACTTGGGTTACTTTATCTGTTTCAAGTTTTCTCTGAGAATCATGGCAGGTGCTTGCCTTGGCACAATAAACTCAATGGGAAGCACAATTTTAAGAACACAGGCTTTGGTATCAGACAGCCTGGCTTTCAATCCTGGCTCTACCACATGCACAGTGGACCCCCATTCGATGTATTTAATATACTTTTACTTCAGTCTCTCCACCTGTAAGATGGGTATAATATAACATAGGGTCATTTAAGGATTAAATGGATTAACACATGCAAGGCATTTGGAACAGTGCCTGGCACACAGTGAGCACTATATAATGCAAGCGGACGTTATTGGTGGTATCTGGGTTTGTCAAACACCACAAAGCGGTCTCTTTCCCAAACTAACCAAAACAGGTATAAAGGGCTTTCAGTCCTACAAATGGCAGTTTTCCAGGTGGTAAAAAGTTCAGATCTGTTCCCCATCAGGTACTCTGCTATATTATAAGGACAAGAAAACAGTTCATAAGTGTGGCAGTTTAAAATGATTTTATGAATGCCAAAAAGAGAAAGATTATGTTTGTGAACTAACCCATTCCTGTGGGTGTGAGACCCTTTCAATTTGACTAAGTCAGTGAGGTGTGACTCAGGTTGAGTGTCCACCCTCTTGCTGGGTCTGATAAAAAAAAAGACACACAGAAAAGGGAGCCGCCATGTTTGATCCTGCCATGTGAGACAAAGGACCCCAGTTTTGCCTACAACTAAGCTGCAAGGAGAGAAGCCTCCCAGAGATTCAAGGAGCAAAGGCCCAGGAAGAGACAAGCTATATGCCTGATAGCTTGCTGCTGAACTGGGAAAGAAAGTGGAGCAGCCAAGACTAATAGAGGAGGCCCAGGGAGAAACAAGCCGTATTCCTGGTCCCTCCCAGCTAAGCTCTGGGAGCTCTGCTCCAGAGACATGAGCCTGAAGGGGAAGGCAGAGACCTAGGCAGAGAGCAACGGCCATCTTGATTTGCCATGTGGCTGGACCACAGGATCAACAGTGGATGACTTTGGTGAGAAAGCATCTCTGCTGGTGTCTTAATGTGGATATTTTAAGGCTTCAGAACTGTAAGCTTTTATCCCAAATAAATCCCCTTTATAAAAGCCAACCCATTACTGGTATTTGCATCAGCAGCCCATTGGCAAACTAAAAGAATGAGGCTTACTCTTTTCAGTTAATAATTAACATGGAGAGAATTTTCGAAGAACAAAGGAAGAAGTTGACCATCTAGCAACACCACTACTGGCAATGTATCTATCAAATGTCCTTGATCCAGCTAAAATTTATCAATGATTAGCATATCATAGATCGAGTCTATGTAGATATTTGGGTTTTCATCCTTCATTTATTTATTTAACCAGTGGTTACCTTCTTCCTGAGCAGGCAGAAGACCACTAAAATAGCATTTATTGATTATGACAAAGAAAATTTACCAACATTTGTTTATTCTTCCCAACTCTAATTTGTATGAGGTTCAGTTTTCTATTAATAGCATTCAGAACATACCAGCCTTCTTTTTTAAAAATTTTTTATTGCTGTTACATATAAACAACATAAAATTTCCCATTTTAACCCACTTTCAAGTGTACAACTCATTAGTGTTAATTACATTCACAATGTTGTGCTATCCTCAACAACATCCATTTATATCACAAAAACTCTGTACCAATTAAGCATTAATTCCCCGTTTCTACCCCCACCCCCACCCTGGTAATCTGTATTCTAATTTTGACTATGAATTTGCATATTCTATTTATTGCATACAAGTGGGATAATATATTTGTTATTTTGTGTCTGGCTTATTTTACTCCACATGATGTCTCCAATGTTCATTTTTGTTGTCACATGTGTCAGAACTTCATTCCTTTCATGACTGAATAATATTACATTGTGTGTATATAAAAACATTTTGTTTATCCATTTACCTATTGATGGATACTTGGGTTGCTTCCACCTTTTGGCTGCTGTTAAATAATCCTGTTATAACCATCATTGTGCAAATATCTGTTCAAGTTCTTGCTTTTAGTTCTTTTAGATATACATGTAGAAGTGGGATTGCCAAATGTGATGGATTTAATTGTGTACCCCAGTTTTGACGTGTTCTTGGTCTTGGTCTGCATTCTAGTAACTGTGAACCCACTGTAAATAAAATCTCTTCAAGATGTCACTTCAATTAATGTATGGCCCAACTAAATCAGATTGGGCTTTAATCTGAATTACTGGAGTCCCCTACAAGCAGAATGAAATTCAGAAAGAGAGAAAAAGACCTTTTATCATTAGTATAGTAGACTGGGTTAAAAGTAAAATGTGCTGAGTTGAAAGAAAAGATGAACTTTGTCTACTAAAAGGAATAAAAAATAGAAAATTACCTGTTTTATTATGATTGCCCTGGATATATTGCATGGAAGAAAAACAGGCTTTGGTCCAGAAATTGTTTAAATATATCTATTCTTACCCCCATTTAATTCAGAGAAGTAATAACAACTTAAATTGACATGTATCTCTACCAGCTAATGAAGTTTTATCTTTCCAAGGAGCAAGTCCCTGCTTGAATTATTTGGACCTCCGGTGTCTCCAAACTTCATTGTCAACATTTTCTCTATTGACAGAAAATTTTTTTAACTCTGCTGCAGTCAGCTGTGTGATAGCACCTGCAGTGGGAAACCAGGCCTGAAAGTAAAATCCGAGATGGAAGTATCACATGGATATACTCCATTTCTAGGTGACACAACACCTTGTGTCACTAAGAGACTTCAACATCACCAAGTTCAAATGGAGACTCCAAAATTAACATAGACACCAAAGATTTCACATTTAGTCAATTCCCCTTTGCTCTCAAAACCATATCTCCTTTCTCTACCTTTTTCTTATTTTACCCAAATCAGGAAGTGTTCAGGTTTACACCAAAACTTCCCCATCCTTTCACTAATGAGGAGGATGTGGTAGTAAGGAGAAACTGAAAGGAAGGAGAAAAGTTGAGCATTACGGTGGGGGAAGAGGCAAAGCCCTACTTGGACCCTGGAGTGACAACTGCTCTCTCAGTTGTTCATTTACAACTTTACTTCTAGGAAGTCTACATCTATAATTTATTCACCAAGTGCTAAGACCTCTGAGCAATTTCTATCTTTCTCTTAGGCTATCTTCCCTTAACGAATGTGTTACTTGTAAAACAAAATGATTCAAAGTGTCTACCATTACACTTAAATGTTTTTTTTTAAAGAAATAGTTTGATCTTCCAAGCAGGACTGAGATAAAAGAGTAGTTTCGTTTCTCTTACTAAGATTAGGAACTGAGGTGTGAAGGATGACAGCAGTGATACCCTCCCAAAGCTTTTCAGCCTTTCTGTAGACCACCTCGCCTTTGAATGCAAATTTAAACAGTCATCATTAGGAAGTATTAGTTCCCTTTTTAACCTCAAGCATCAATGCCATTTGTTATTGGCAATTTCTATAATTGGACACAGACTGACAAAAACCAATAAATTAGGCTGTTGGTTCATGGGTGTGATTGTAAGGGTTTCCACCCCCGGAAATTCCCACAGGTAAAGGTACTTTCCTTGAGTTAAGACACAGTTTTTCTTTTAATATGCAAATATTTGTCAGAGAGCTTCATTAATCAGTGCTCATCCTCTGGCTCCCTTCAGTTGTTTTAATTATCATGAAATGAAGACGCTTGATGATTCTACCTTCAATCTCCATGGCTCATCTTCCTTAACTATTACAGTAGACTCGGTTTCTTCTCTAGCCAGTTAGAGTTATTGTTCTAAATCACAGATATGTTCACATCACTGCAGGATGAGTGCAGGTTCCACAGCATAGTGCTCAAGCCTTCATAATCTCTCTCCTTTCTTTGTTGCCTTTTCCTCCACCACAGAGATTATAGGAAATCATTGAACCTAAATCATTGTTTGTGCATGTAGCTTTTTGACCTGGGATTCCCTTCCCTACATTCTAACTCTCTAACCAATCTCCCACCAGTCAAAAATCCAACTGATTCTCCAGGACTCAAACACCAATTTCTTTATAATGCTTCCAAAGCCTCCTTTCTCCCTTCTCCCCATCAGCCACTGATAGAATCTATTATTCTAAACAGCCAATAAAGAAATGTTAGATTAAACAGTCATCAGTGATTATTATCTGGACAATTCCCCATCCCTCTCCCCCCACCCCCACCCCCACCCCACACAGGGAATACCTGGCAATGTCTGGAGATATTTTTGGTTGTAACAACTGAGGGTGGGTACTACTCATCTAGCAGGTAGGGGCCAGGGATACTGCTAAACATGCTACAATGCTTGGGACAGCTTACCCCCATCTGTCCCAACAAAGAATTATATAACCCAAAATGTTAATAAGTGCTGAAGTGGAGAAATCCTGGATTAAATTAATGCATTTATTATTGCTCCATCTTCAAGCCCCACTAAACTCACAGACAAGGTATTGAAAAAAGATTTTTAAAATTGGGAAGAATGAAAGGACAGGTGAGGAGAAATCAGTGGGCCAGAGATGTCCAAATTTTTGCATATGGAAAGAAGACTATGACTTTGGTGACTAACTTAAGAGTGGAGAAAACTGAAAACATCTTGGGGGAAGCAGACAGTGCTCAACTGATAGAGCATCCATCTACCATATGGAAGGTCCAGGGTTCAATCCCCAGGGCCTCCTGACCCATGTGGCAAGCTGGCCCACATGCAGTGCTGCTGCGCTCAAGGAGTACTGTGACATGCAGGGGTGTCCCCACATAGGGGTGCCCCAAGCGCAAGGAGTGCACCCCATAAGGAGAGCTGCCCCACGTGAAAAAAAAAGTGCGGCCCGCCCAGGTGTGGCGCCACATACATGGAGAGCCAACGCAGCAAGATGACACAACAAAAAGAGACGCAGTTTCCCAGTTCCACCAGATAATGCTAGCAGATGCAGAAGAACACACAGCAAATGGACACACAGAGCAGACATGGGGGGAAAGGAAGAGAAATAAATAAAATAAAATAAAATAAATAAAAAATTAAGCATCTTGGGACCAGAGGAAAGTGCTAAAATCAAGCAAGTCTGTTGATATCATAGTACACTGGGAAGCCTCAAGAACTGGAAGCCCCAGGTCCCAAGCATGCAGTGGGGTTAGGGCTGGAAATACCAGGTTTGGTTGACATTTTTAGGAAGACTTGTCATTTTCCTAGATTCCTACCTTCACCCTGAAGAGTTGGGAGCTGCCCTTCCCCCACTGGGCTTAGTGTCCGGGAAGATGAAACCAGAGAGGTTCTGTGGAGAACAAGGAAGGGCAAGCAGGGAGCACTTTGTTGAAATCAAGGGGATTAAGTCCATAATGAATTTTGAGACCCACAACTACCTTTCCCTTCTTTTATCCCAGAATACTAGAAATCTGAGAATTTGTCTCCAGAGAAATAGACCATCAAAAAAAAAAAAGACAGAAATCCTGACATTTATGAGTCCCCCATTCAGATCCCACCTAGTTACCTTTTGGTATAGCACACAAATCAACAAATCCTGTGCAGACACACAGAACTTTCATCAGCTTTTAGTGCCTCACTCAACCATAAATCAACAGCCAAGGATCACCAGACATTTGAGAAAAACTGATATGAAAGACAGTGAGCAAAAACCACCCAACCAAACAAATGGAAAAGAGACTCAGAAGAAAAAGAGACAAAATGGGTAGAAACAGCAAAAGAAACCTGAAATGACTGTAATCTGTATCCTCAAAGAGAATTTGCATCAATTAAATAAGAAAATAATTATACATATATATATATATATAAATTGTTTAAAGAGGTACTGGGGCTTGAACCTGGGACCTTGTACATGTGAGGCAAACACTCAACCATTGAGCTACACCTGCTCCACTAAATAACTATATTTTTAAAAGAGAGAAAAAAAAGAAAATTGGAGAACAACAAAATGGAGATCTTGGGAATATATATCTATATATCTATATATATGCAAAAAACTGACATTTGAAGGGTTAGAAGAAAAAATTAGGAAAATTCTCAGAAAGTAGAATGAAGAGAAAGATATGGACATAGAAGATAAAAGCTAAGACACCTGAGGATCAAGAGAGGAAGTCCAGTGTCTAAGTAATATGAGTTTTAGAAAGAAAAAAAAAAGTGGTAAAAAGAGAAAGAAGAAATTATCAAAATAATAATGCAAGACTATTTCCCAGAAAAAAATACATTGAAAAGGATTACTTAGACCATATGAAGATATATATCATTGGAAGTTTCAGAGTTCTAGGATAAAGAAAGGATATTAGAAACTATGAAAGAAGAGGAAAACCTGATCAAATATAAAATATCTAAAATTGTTTTGGGGAGCTCTACTTCCAGTTAGGATGTGGTAAGTTGCATCCTAACACTGAGACAAAGCTGGGAAAGGAACAAGAGCATAGTTTTCTTAAAGCCATTCTAGAGCTGAGAATGCAAAAACACTTTTGCATGAACTGAGTTCTAGAAAGTACTCAGCCTTTCCTGGGCTGCTTTCATCTAAGGGAAGCAGTGGGAGGGGGAAGAATCCACAGAAACAGATGTAAGAAGAAACCAGCTCAATTATTAACAAATCTTGAGTCACTGCATGTGGTCTGAGAGTCTGGTGCCTGAGGATTCCAGCCTCAGGGCAAGTCTGCACCTACCTGCCAACTGCTTCCCACAGGCCTTCACAGAGTGTGTTGCTGGAGGGCAGCACACAGAAATCTGCAGGTGGGGCAGGGGCTGAGCAAGTGTGTCGCTATGGAGAAGCAGGACAGGCACATTGAGATGAATTCCTCCCTGTAGAAGGCTGAGGTGGGGCCAGAGGCTAAGAGAAATTCCTCCATGGCTATCCTATCATTTACTTAGTGCTGGGACAAGACCAAAGGTGAGAGGAGAGACAGAGATCTTTTAAGGCACAGAAAGGCCAGGGTGAGACCGCATCAAAAAACTCCTCAGCAACCCAAAAAGCTGATATACAGGCTATGAAACAGAAAAAAAAATTCCCTCCTTTTGGAAAGCAAACACTGTCAAAGTCTATTGACATTTGGGGGAGGTAAAAAGCCCCAAACTGCAGAGGAGGCCTAGGGGTTGTGGTTAGATTATGCAGCAGAAATGCTACAGAATTGGCAGATCTCAGGGGTGGTAAACTGACAAACTAATGGAAAGTTTGCTAGGTTCTGGTATTAGGAATCATTCAGGGCCTCAAAGCCACAAAAGCCTCTGTGGCAGAACAATTGTGGGCCCACAAAAAGGTGTATATGATGGTGTGGTGAGATGCTATGAGCTATAGGGCGAGTTTCTGACCATGTATCCACAGAAAGGCCAAAGCACTCCTCTGTGTTAAAACTTGAAGACTTTTGCAGCTACTCATAGGCTATGTAGACATTGTGTAGACAGTTTTGAAAACCAGGCCCAAGGGTATGTTTCTACTACAACTAACAAAAAAATGTAGACTTCAGCAAGAGCCAGAGAGGCTCCCAGATTCTCACTGATAGTAAATTAATTCTAGAGGAGGAAGTAAGGGGCAGTCTAAAGACATACCTTCAGGGCACAAGCCTGAACAATGGATTTGGAGCTGTTTGCGTGGGCTCAGGGACTGGAGGTGATGAGCTAGGTGGACTCAAGCCACTAAGATTATGGCACTGGAATGTAAGTCCTCCTTGGGCCACCAGTGCCTACTTCTCCTGCTTTATCTCCACCTGGTTCTCTCTCCTTATCTCCTTTCCTTCTCTACCCTTATCTCCTTCCCTCTCCTTCCTCTTATCTCTTTCTCTGGCCCTCTGCTTATCTCCTGCCTACTGCACTACAGTTTCTGGCCCCAGCCTTCTTACCATCCTTAAGCATGACAGTTTATTGCCGACTCAAGATCTTTAAACTTGCCCTTCCGACCCAAAATACTCTTTAAACCAGCTTTGTGAATTGATCTAAATCAATATGGTCATTCAACAAAAACCACATTCTCTGGGTAAATAGCATTAGCCTCTGATGACCAAAGGAAGGTAGGTGTCATGATAGGTGGAATAATGGCACCCCCCCCAAATGTCCACATCTTAATTCCCAAAAGTTGTGAATATGGTACGTTACATGACAAAAGGGATTTTGCAAATGTGAATCAACTAAGCCCCTTGAGATGAGAGTATCCTAGATTATCTGAGTTGTTCCAATGGAATCACAAGGGTCCTTATGAGGGAGGCAGTAGTGTCAGAGGGAGAGGAGGAGATGTGAGGATGGAAGCAGAGGTCAGAGTAATGCAAGTGGGAAGGCAGCCACCAGCCAAAGAATGTGGGCAAGAAAATGGATTACCTCCTAGAATCTCTAGAAGAACTGCAGCTCTGCTGACACACTGATTTTTTTTTATCCCCATGAGACTCATTTAGAACTTGTGACCTGCAGAACTAGAAAATAATAAATTTGTGTTGTTTCAAAGTTTGTTACAACAGCAATGAGAAACTAATACAGGTGTTATATATCTCTACCTGGCAACCTTGCTACCAAGTGATAAGTTACAATGTAATCAAACTCCAGACCAAATTCTGCCATATGTACTCAACATTGGTAACACTCAGGAAACAGTCACATTGCCTGTCCCTTAAGCCCTCCAACAAGCACCATGCACGAAAGATTCATTCAGGGTTAGACACAAAAGCACTCTGGTGGCAGGATCAGACTACCTCTACTTGGATCAATGACAGAGTCATCCATGATGCGTTGGAGAGGAGGTGGAGACCAAAGGGCATGCTGTACCTAGGGCTCATTCCATAGGTGCTGGGCTGCTGGAGTGAGCATGTTCTTATAGCCAGTTTGTGGAAGGGGGGTTGTAGGTACTTTGCCTGCTCCCCATTATATTCCCTGAGCCTAAAACAGTACCTGGAACAAGGCCAATGCTTGGTTGAATAAATGAGATCAGGTCCCTGCTGAGCAAATTTGGGAGTGGGGATCGGGACTATCAGGGCACTTGCCAGGATAATCAACTACCTCCTCTAACATGCCTTTACTATAGAAATTTTTGTCACAAACAAGATTTCAGGAAGCGGATGTAGCTCAAATTGATAAGGCCTCTGCCTACTGTATGGGAGGACCCAGGTTCAATCCCTGGAGTCTCCTGGTGAAAAAGAAGAAGAGAAAGTATACCTGCACAGCAAGCCGAGTGCCCATGTGGTGAGCCAAGTGCCCACATGAGTGCCCACAAGGTGAGCAAGTGCCTGTGCAGCGAACCAGTGCCCATGTGGCGAGCCAGTGCCTATGAGTCACATAGCAAGACAATAACGCAACAAAAGAGAGACAAGGGGAGAATCAAGATGAAGCACAGCAGAGACCAGGAACTGAGGTGGCCTAATTGACAGGAAACCTCTCTCCATATCAGATGTCCCTAGGATCGAATCCTGGAGAATCCTAGAGAAGAAATATGAGAAGAGAAGACAAAAGGAGAAATAGATGTAGCAAATGGACACAGAGAGCCAAAACAGCAGGACAGGGGAGGGGGAAAGGGAGGGAGGGATAAAACAAAAACAAAAAACAAGAGTGCCATGATCACTCATGCATTGGCCCCCAGCACTCAGGAGGCCTTAGTGTCATGGAAAAAAAATTTTTAAGTTACAGACTACCAGGGGCCTCTGGGAGACAGAAAATGCTCACGTGCTCTTTTCTCCTTTCAGTAGGACTCCGAATGACCATCTTGCAGACTTTTACTAACTCCATCCCAGTTTCCCAAAGCCTGGGTCAGGAAATGACAGAGGAGAGAGCAACCAGTCATTTCAGCCCAATGAGGAAAAGAGTTCACCAAATGTACCATCTCACTCCCTTTCTGAGTCCCTGGAGGGAGAAACTGAGGCAAGGAATGTTGTCGCCTATGTGTCGATGTCAGACACTTGGTGACATCTTGGCTGGGAGGGTGGAGGGATGAGTGTGGCAAAGGTCCAGGCTGAGTATCCCACCTGATCCTCCAGGCACATTTAAATCTTAAAAACCCCAACTTCCCAAAAGCTATCAGAGGCTGGGCTCATGTGGAGGGGACTGCCTGCCAGACTGGGGTGTGGAGGTGCTCAGAAAGGAAGGAGAGGAAGTTTCCTGGAATCTAAACCACTGGGTCAAGGAAGGAAGCAGGATCCCAGGGGTTCACAAAGGAGAAGGATGTGGCCATGAATCTGAGGAGGTTTGGGTGCCACAAGGTAATACTTCTCCTTTCCTCTTCACATAGTTCTTATCGAGGAAAGTGCTGATAGATAAGTCAATGGTGGCAAATGTTTGCTCAGTAGAAGATGTAAACATACAGAAAAAACAAACAAACAAACATAGTTTTCTTAGTGCAGTATCAGCCCCCAGGAGACTTTTGTTGAGTCAAGACTTTGGGAAGTTTACTAACCCTATAGTTTGCAAAACCAAACAGAGCAAAATTACTCTGCATAAGCAAGGTGGAGATCCATGGATTTCTTGAAGGAAGGTTTGAGAGGAAGACCAAGATGAGGAGGCTGATGGGAACAGAAATCTTAAAGGATTGATTAAGTTGTTTACTGGTTGATGAGTGATAGAACTGCCCTATGCCATTTTCCCTTAAAATCTTTAGTAGAATTCTGGATGGTTTACTTTTGCTTGGAAGAGAGAACGGAATGCTGAGCAGGACATTCATTTTCTCTGTTTGTTATCATGGATAGAATCCTAAAAATATATATACATATATATATTTTAAAATCCTGAAGTATGGCTTTTTTGGAGCATATTACAGAAAAATAAAGAATTGACAAACGAAGTATACCAAGTGCTGTCAGAAGCCCAGTCAACAATATTCATTCATCCTCCATGGTGAGCAACTTCCTTCTGCCCATGCCCAAAGTCTTGGAAAAGATACTGCATTTGTTTTTGTTTCCTTTCCTGCTGTCATTCGGAGCCCACCCCCCCGCTGCCCCAATGCAATCTTCTCTTTCTAGAAATACTAAGAGCTTCATCTTTTAATTTTTTCCATGATCTCTCAGGACCATCTTTCAGAAACAGGTCTGAGAAATACATGCCTCTGATACATGCCACATACTTTTTTTGTTTTGCTTTGTTTTAATCCTGCAGAAAGTCTAGAAACCAAATGTGTCCATCTTGGGAAACACTTTCTCTCTTTCCTGTCTTTCTCCAGATATCTAATATGTTGGCACTCAGCCCTACCCCCAATCCCAGCCTTTCCGGCAAGGGTCTAGGCACTTATCTTCAGAACACTCTGGAAAAGCTAGAACTCACTACTGTACAACACCATGGAATCACACACTGCATAAAGAAGGATGAAGCTGAGCATGCAATTTGTGGGGGCAAAGGGGAGCAGCCCCTGGAAAAAGCAGTTCTTGATCTAAGTCCAGTTGAGAGACCAGAGACAATGAAGACAATGAGAACCAAAGGAGACAATGAGAATGATGTCTATGAAGCAAAGGTTCCTGTGAAAATAATAATGCCTGTTGGCAAATAACAAGCATTATTAGTTTTCAAACACTATGCTTTTCCTCCTTCATTGCTGAAACCCTTCCCTCTGCCTGGAATATTCTCCCTGCCCCAATCTGAATCTATTGAAATCTTACCCATTCATCAAGACCAAGTTAGCTCCAGTGTTCCAAGAGGCCTTTACAGATCGTCATAGATAGAAGCATTCTCCCCCACCTCTGAACTCTTAATACATTTCATTGATTCCTCTTAATCCATAGACTTGCACAGAAGTGGAAGAAGCTACATGTTATAGTGGAAAGACATGGATTTTGGCATGATAGTGATGATAAGAAACATCTGTTGAGAATTTATTTTATTTTTTGAGGGCAGCAACATTTTTGTTGTTGTTTTGTTTTTTGTTTTGTTTTGTTTTGTTTTATTCACGCCTGTGTCCTAATGTTTAGAATGGGGTTCTCAATAAATAGCACTTGAATCAATGGATAAATGAATGAAACACAATGAATATAACATAGTCATATTCTTCATGATATCCCACTTTTAATGGATAATTCAACATCTTCAATGATCTCCCACTTTTAATGAATAATTCAACATCTTTTTCAGGGCTTAGAGATAAAATGAAAAATGTAGGCAAATGGGCCATATGCTCCATTTTTGCCACTGTCTTAATTTGACTTATGTATTTTCTTAAAGAAGCTTCATTTCATGACATAGTAAATTATTTCCTTCTGAGTTTTGCCTAAGTTGCTATACATATAAAATTTCAGACCATGCTGGAGGATATTATCATATAACCTGTTGAGCATTTATTTTTGTGTCAAGCATATGGTAAGTGCATTTCTCATTTAATCTTCACAATTCTCTAAGGTACATATTAATTCCATTTTACAAAGGAGGAAACAGCAGCCCAGGGACATTTGCCACATAGTAAATCAGTGGAAAATCCAGGATTCAAACACAGATTTGTCTCACTCCAGATTCCATGATCAGCCACTACAGAGCTGGGTCCAAAGATCAATTGTAATACCTACTGGCTTTATGACTTTACACAATTCAGTCTTTCTGATCCTTGGTTTCATCACCTGTAAAATAGAATAATACTTTTGGGGTTATCATGGGGGTTAAATGAGATTTCATGATGCTTATGAATGGTGACCTCCCTTGCTAGAATGTAAGTCCCTTCAGGGTAAGAAACAAGTTCATTCACCTAGTATTTTCCTCAGCCTCTCACAGAGTGATTGGTGCATGATATAAACTGATTTAATATATCACTGGCTTTCTTCTCTGACAGGCTCTAGAAATACATTATACCTGGGACAGATTATAGTCCACCCTGTGCTAAACTGAAACATGGACCACAAAATCTCTTCTCTCCCTAAAATTCTAATCTAGAAATCATACATGGAGAATTTTCTCTCTTTAATTACTTCCCAAATCCCAAGGGAAATTTTTGCAATTGCTTCAGTATTTTGTCTGGCCCACAGTCAAACCAGTGACCAACCATCTGGGTTTGCTTGGGTCTATCCCAGTTTTAGCACTGAAAATCCTACATCCCAGAAAACCCCTCGGTCCTGGGCAAACTGGGATAGTTGCTCACACCACAGTCAAACAACAACAAGATTTATGATAATAGTAATGATGATTTATTGACACAAAGTTTCAGGCACAAAGCAAGTGCTTTACATGTTTACTATCACTGAATTCTACCTGCAACACTAGAAGCTAATGATGCTGAGGGAGCAGATACAATAGCTCACAGCACAGACTGTAAAGAAATTCTCAGGAAAGGATTAAGCTTCAGTAAGAATGTAAGTATTTTTCCATGAACTCCTCACACATATGGCTTTTGGAGGGGCACAGGTGTTCATATTTGCTTTCCCCTTAAGTAGCAGAGGGAGGAGCCAAGCTTCCTGTTGACTGCATTTAATCTCACTCGCTCACCCTCAGGCTCTCTTTCACACATCTTGGAGGTGCAGGTGTTTAATACAGGCAGGCCTTGCTTTGCACAGTAGGGCAGGATCATAAAAACAAGTGTGCAAGTTGAAACTGTGCAAAGCAATCTTAATAATCAACAGGAAAAGTTATGACTGTTCTGTGAGCTCTAAAATTTTTGTCAAAATATTAAAAACTCTTACTGTCGAATATAAATGTATAGGGAAATGAAAAACATAGTAAAGCTAATATTCACTTAGTTTAGTAGCCAGTAATTTAAAACATAAACAGTGGGAATTAAAGTGTTTTCTTTCTTTGTAAAAATCTTATCAAGAGTAGTATGAACAGAGCTTGTCTTCTTCTCATCGTATACTTTAATTTATGATATGGAGCAAACTTTTTCTTCTATGCCTTGACAAATTGTCATATTCCTTTCTAAGTTTGGGTAAATGTCTAACAATCTATCCTTTGTACTTTCAATGTTGTAAAATAGTTTCAAGAATTCCTTTAATGTAAAGTGGTTTTTTGTTTGTTTGTTTTGCCAGCATGACTCTCTCTGGGTCATCTCCAGTCATCATCACAACCACTCTTATTTATGGTACTAAGTTTATCCCCACTAAGTTTCTCTGATTGCATTAGAGTCTCTCTAATAGGGCAGTGTCAACATTCCCACCCTCTGCTGTTTCTTTTATAATTTCATTTACATTCAATTCAAATTTCACTTCCAGCATTAACTTGTTTTTTGGTCTTTTGTCTAATTCCTTCTTTTGAGTATTCATTTTTGTAAGATTTCACATGGGTTTGTCACTGGGAGACAAAGAGGCAAAGCAACCATACACTTTACTGTCTGGGTATAAACTGAATCACAGATACATCAAGACCAATCACCAACAGAGTCTGAAAGAAGTAATATGATTGTTTTATTAGCATAACACACGTGTTAATTATGTAGGGAGACATGGACTGAAAGCTAGCAGCAAACTTTGTATTTTATGCAATTATTCACAGTTAATATACATAGTAACTGAAATTTAATCTGTTGTTGAGGTCTGGTGCTATTTAACTGAGTCAGGATGTGGTGGATTTGAGTTGTATGTACCCCAGAAAAGCATGCTCTTGAAGTTAATCTATTTTTATGGGTGTGAACTCATTGTAAACAGCAGCTTTTAATAAGGCTACTTCAGTTACTGTGTGACCCACCTCATTCAGGATGGATCTGAATCCTCTTACTGGAGTCCTTTATAAGAGATGAAATTCAAAGAGAGAGAAAACCACAGAAGCAAGAAGCGGAAAGCAACGAAACCCACGAGAGAAGGGAGAGACCAGCAGATGCTGCCATGTGCCTTGCCATGTGATAGAGGAGCCAAGGATCACAGGCTGCTGCCTTTGGGAAGAAAGCATTGCCTTAGTGTGCCTTGATTTGGACATTCTCGTGGTACCAAACTGTAAGTTTGTAAGCTAATAAATTCTCATTGTTTAAGCCAACACCATTTCATGGTATCTGCTTTCAGCAGCCTAGCAAACTAAAACACATGGCATCTAAAATTTGTGCATGTCAGAACCAGGCAAAGCAAGGATTGACTACTACAAATGCTTCACCTCTATCTATTCCCCTCTGCTATTAATTTCCTCTTTAAAAAGAATAAATTTCCCCTCCTCATGGATTATTTCCCCTTTCTTAAAGTGTGGAATACAAATTGGGAAAATATCAATATTATTCAGTTTAGACAGCTTTATGTAAATTTTTCAACAACTATCAGAACAAATATATGAGGTGGGCAACCTTACGCTCAGTTTGCAGTTGAGGAAACTGAGTCATGAAAAGAAGAACTAATTTGACCAAGGATACAGATAAAACGGTATAGCCAATGTTTAAACATGAGTTTATCTAAATGTAAAGTCCTTACTGTTGCTCTTCACTATTCTGCCTCCCACAATGTTATAAAGCATTACCCCCCTTGTTTCCTATATGAGTTAAGTATCTGCATTCCATACCTTAATGCTATATGTTGTAGCAGTGTGATATAGTTATGAATTCCAAAAATAGGTATTGGATTGTGTTTGTAAACTGGTCTGTCTGAAGTTTCACATTTACTTAATTAAATTATGATTAGGGCTTTGATTGGACCACATCAGTAGGGTGTTGAGTCTCCACCCCTTGGTGGGTGGGAACTCACAGATAAATGACATGGCAAAAGAAGAGAGTTGGAATTTTGATGTTGGGAGTTTCTGATGTTGGAGTTTGATGCTGGAGTCTTGAGCTGGAGCCCTGGGAAGTAAGCTCACAGAGGAGCTTGGTTATGAGGAAAGAGAAGCAAGCCCTGGGAGAGAGGAGCCCAGGAAGCCTGAACCCTGGCAAATGTCGGCAGCCATCTTGCTCCAACACGTGGCAACAGACTTTGGTGAAAGGAGTAACTTATGCTTTATGGCCTGGTAAGCTTCTGGCCCAAATAAATACCATTACCAGACATTGTATGTCCTCCCATGGCCCACTGGGTGGGCTGTGGGAGAGTGTGGGCTATGGTGTGGACCATTGACCATGAGGTGCTGTGGTGCTCAGAGATGTATTCACCAAGTGCAATGAATGTCTCAAGATGATGGAGGAGGTTGTTGTTATTGGGGGGAGGAGTGGGATGAGGGGTTTGGGGACCTCATATTTTTTTAATGTAATGTTAAAAAATAAATAAAGACAAAAAAATATTAGACAAAAAAAAACAACAACAACAAATTTCTGGTATTTTGCATCAGCTCCCATTTGGCTGACTAATACAATGTGATCCTTGGTATTGATAATAACACAGCATTTAAATGAAGAGTTGCATGGATGTGTCCCAGAGTTTTAGAAAACAACCCTTTTTTGAGAAGCGAATTTTAAAGGGAGAAAGGAAAACCTCCACAGGGATCCCAGATTGCCCCCAAAAGTTTTATTGACATCTCATAAGGAAACTCTTAAAATATTCCCAAAACCTTAGAGGAGAAATTACAACAAAAAGCTATTTCCTAGTTTTTCTTCTGGGAAGTGGCCATAAATAAAGGGCAAGTTTCCCTGCTGGGGAGATAAAGCATCATCCATGCAGAGCCTGGATGAATAACACATTCAAAATTCCTCTTAACGTGGATTTGAACAAGAAGTCACCAAGAATCAGGCATGAGGAGACAGGGTCCAGGTGGCTCCTAAACCTCTGTTTCTCAAACTTGGCTGTGCATGGAATCACCTGGCCACTTTTTTTATTTTTTTATTTTTTTATTTTTAGGAGGTACCAGGAATTGAACTTGGAACCTCTTACTGTGAAGCAGGCACTAAACCACTGAGCTACACATGCTGCCATTTTTTAAAACTTCTGATACCTGAGTTAAGTGTCAGTTTAATTGGTAAGGGCTGAAACCTGATGAAGATGAAGGCATAAAAGATTCCCAGGTGAGAAATATGAATATAAATATGATATAGGAATATAAGTGGGTATATGATATATAAATATAAATATGAAAGATATTTTAAAATCAGAAACCATAAACCAAAAACTAAGATGGCATGTGATTTATGTAAAAACAAACACAAGGCAATGCACACAGTGTCTATGTATGTGTAAATGTAAACTAAGTGTCCTAATATTGGGATAATAGTCAATGAAGATTTTGGCCTTATCTATAAGAAAATAAAATGATGTGTTACTTTGCAATTAAGAATAAAGTAGATCTTTTGGCTTTTTGTTTTGAATTTTCATGGGTTTGTTTATGTTTAAGATGTATGTTTTTATTCCTTTGGGCTACAACTTCTAGGTGCAGAAAAGATGTTGTACACGGAGTGGGCAGAGTCATTAGGGAGTTAAAGATAATACAGGAAAAATGAAAAAAACAAGGAGTAACTTAATTTTATCCCAGACTTTGGCATAGGCACAAAAAAGAAGTCATTCGCCCGCCTAAAATAAAGGGCAATATTTGCAACTCTGGAGATTGTCTTGTTCTGAATCATTTCCCATCTGCTTTGTGGGAGAGATACAAGCTGAGGTTTTTTCCAACCATTTTGGAGATTTTGTTTTAATTGGGTCACTATTTAAGTGATTAACTAAAGTGCAGGAAAACTTCCCCATGTTGCAGAAGTGAGCAAGAACATGGCAAAGGGCTTTATTGCATACACGTGTACGATCATAAATTACAGGGAAATTATCCAAAGCGTTTGCATATGATGGTAGGCCCTGGAGTATTAGTAATTGTCAAGAAAAAGTAGCCTGGAGAGGTACTTTGTAAACTACAATACTAGAGATGACCCGAAGGAGCATAAAAAAAGTAATAATAAATGTCATGTCTTGAGTGCTTATAATATTCCAATTACTATTTCAAGCACATTGCCTTAATTATCTCATTTTATCCTCATAAAAAGACATATTGTGATCAGCTTGATTTTACAGAGGAAGATGAGATTAAGTTACTCACCCAAGGTCATATATCTAGTTAGAGGCTGTGTGGCTCCATATCAGGGCACTTCACCACCGTGTGCACTGCCTCTCAGCAGCAACGGCAGTGTTTCCCAAAGTGGACCCTGTGGAATATTGGGACGATGCCAACAACAATAACAAAAAAAATTTACATGGTCAGAGTTACAGAGCAAAACTGGAGTCTTTACTGGGGACATATCTTAAATATGTTAGTATGAATTAAGAATGTAAAAGCAATGGGTACCACATGATTTGATTTTAGAATTCTATTTTCACAGATCATACGGTAGAATATGCTGTGGAAATGCTTCTTTAGGAAGTTGAAGAGCTTCTTTAAGGAGGTAATAAAAAGAATCTTCACTGAGGAGGAGTAATGATGATTGAGGGGATCTGGCCGTCATGTGGACCTACATATGCCCCTAAAGAGACACAGTTAAGGGAAGGCCAAGATATAGGAACTGGGGCTGGGGCTGGGACAGGAGGACAGAGCATTAAAAGGGGAACAGAAAAGAGGCAAACCTAGAAGAATCAAAGTGGGCAACTATGATCAATATCCAGGGAGTGTATCAGCATGCAGCGGAGGGATTGGGGCAAGGGTCATGTATACTAGAAACAAGGAATAAAATGAGGACCAAGACAAGAACAACAGGTGGGGCATGGGTCTCAGGGACACATTAGAAGTTCACACATCCAGAGTGGGCTGGCATCAGGAAAGTGGCAAATATGACCCTTTTTGCCTCCAGGAAAGAATAGCTTTTTCACACTTTTCCTCCAGCTAGAATGCATCCCCAAAGAAAATACTGGCTTGCACTGGCCAGATTCTAGAAGAGACTCTTCACATCTTTAGGATTGAGTGGAGTTGAGTGTGGTTTCTACTGTTGTGACTCATGGGTAAGGTGACCACCCAAGTCCAGTTCCCCAGAAGAGAGATGGGCAAGCCCTATCGTGTCCCTCTTATGACTCTCTTCTACACGTAAGGCTGGTTAGGTAAAAGTGATGGGATCCAAGAACCCAGTGTGACTTTTGGGGAGGTAAGAGAGCAGTCCCCTTCAAAAAGCTTTATCTACAGGCTGCTTAGGACTGCCTTAAGTAGAGAAAATGACATCTAGACCCTGATATTTGAGGTTGGAGCTTGACATTAAAGCCCATCAGTAATGCAGTTTGCTTTGCTTTATTTGAGTCTCTGGACAGGTTTTCTCTGGGAGACCTTGAAGGGGTGGTAGCTGTGGGTATCTCAGCCTCTCCCTCCCCCCAACGGCTAAATAACCTCAGGAGATTACTACTTACTTAGCTCTTTATTTATCCCACAAAATGATGTTCAGTCTCATAAAGATGTATAAGAATAACCTAGCATTCCCACCCTACTAAGGTCAGAATCTTAGTTCTGGGGAATAGAGGTATGGAGTGATACTTTTAAAATTTCAGGAAAACTACAAAAAAGAATTTAAAGTCTTCTAAAGTTTTGTTTCTTTATTCCAGGTAACTGCCACCATGTCAAAACTGGTTCCCAAGAATAGAGCAACACCTCACAGTTAATTCTCTATGGACATAAATATCAAAAAGCCAGAACAACACAGTCAATGCATCGTATCATATTTTTATCATTATTTAAATATAAACATATAGATTGAAAATTATTAGCAAAATATTGACCACGTTCTGACAGTCTACTGTGAATTCAAGAAGTATTCTTCTAAGTAACTATTGGCTTTAAGAGGAAATAAAAATTAAAATTATGAGCTATTTGGAAATGAATGCAATATGTGTCCTACATATTAAAGGCCATGATGTATGACACATTATCAAAGTAGTACTCAGATGACAATGAATAGCCTTAAATGCACTTAAAAGAAAAAAAAAAGATAAAAAAATTACTGAACTAAGCATTCAGCATAAATCCTAGATTAAAAACTAAGGAAGTGTATGGGAGTACTTAACACAGATAAAAGCAGAGTTTAATAAAGCAGAAAGCAAAAAAATGTAAAATTGGTTAATTACACTGAAGTACCATTCTATGAAAAGATCACTAATAGACAAAGCTTAAGCAAATCTGAAGCCTGAGTAAGAAAAAGAAAAGACATAAACAACCTTATAAATGAGAAGTAGATATTTATACCACAATAAAAAGATTAGAAAAATTATGAGAATCTTAAATATAAATTTACAGAAATGAATTTGAAAATCTACATAAATTGGACTGTTTTGTCCAAAAATATGAACTCCAAAAATAGCCTGAAGAAGGGAAAATTATGTAACAACTAATAACCATATGAAAATTTAAGAAGTACTTAAAGACTTCCAAACAAAAAAACACAAAGTTCATTTCTAGCAAACCTTCAAACTATGTTAACTGTTATATTCTATACAAAAATGTGGAAAGTTTTCCACTTAATATGCAAGAATGTCTTAACCATGATAGTAAAACTGGATCAAGATGGGACAGGAAAAGAAAACTACAGAAAAATCTCACATATGAGATGTAAATGAAAAATCCCATTTTAGGAAAGCAAAATTGGCTCAACATGAAGAAATTAATGTAATTAATTACATTAACATGTTAGAGGAAAAGAACTATATGATTATCTCAATGGATGCTGAAAACCCATATGCTTATGTCAATAGATGCCAAAAATTAGTTGAGGAAATATGATTCCTAATTTAAAAACAACCTCAGCTGGGATTTGAAAAAAATATCCTTAATCTGGCAAAATAGCTCCACCAGTAATCTATGCTAAACATATTAAAAATGAATATTAGTAGTATTCCCATTAGACTCATAAACAAAATGAGGACGCTCATGAATTCTATTACTCCACATTCTGCGTAGTGCAAAATAGTAAAGAAAAGAAATCAGAGGTATAAATGTTAGGAAGAAAGAGATAACACTATGATTATCTGCAGAGCATATAACTATTGACCTAGAAAATTCAAGAGAAAACAACTGTAAAAAACATTCTAACTAACAAGCCTTCAGTAAATTGACCAAATGCATAGAGCATTATTAGTACTTATTCTATACTTGGTAATGGAAAAAATAAAAAAGATGCCAATTCACATCAACACCTATAAACCACAAGTTACCTAGAAGTAAACCTGAAGAAAAAAAAAAAAATCTTCAAGGCCTATGTGGAGAAAATTATAAAAATTTACTAAAGGACATAAATGAAACCTCAAACAAAGGAAAATTAGGCAGAGCACATTCCTGGATGGGAAGTCTCAATATTAAATTGTCAATTATCCCCAAATTAATTTTAAAAAAGTTTGATCAATCAAAATCTTAGCATGATTTTTTTATTATGAAACTTGACAAGTTTATTCTAAAGTTTATCTGGAAAAATGTATAAGAATATAAGGAATAGAGAAAAATAGTTTCAAAGACTAATGGGGGGAAGGTTGTACCACATAGTTAAACAAATATCAAGCTAGAGTAATTAAAATACTGTAATATGGATAGAAGACTGAAAAATTGTTCATGAGATAAAAATAGGGAAACAGAGATAGAGATGTGTTTTGAAGGTGTGGTAGGGTGGATTATGTACTCTAACAAACACGTTCTTCACCTGCATCCCTGTAGGTATGGACCCATTATAAATAGGTCTTTTTAAAGATGTCATTTTCAGTTAAAGTGTGGCCGACGGCACCTGGATGGGTCTTAATCTGGGTTACTAGAGGCTTTATAACAAGAACCTAGAAGTCACAGTAGCCAGAAAGGCAAGGAAATTGCCATGTGAGGCAGAGATACAAGGCAAGAAACCCAAAGGATTGTGGCAAGCCATTACCAGAATGCTACAGACTTTGGGAGAAGCATAGCCTTGCTGACACCTTGAATTTGGACTTCTAGCCTCTGAAACTGTGAGTTAATAAATTCCTGTTCTTTAAGCCAACCCACTGAGTGGTATTTGTCATAGCAGCCTGCCAAACTAAGATAGTAGGGTAAGCGTGGACAGGTTAAATATCAAGGATCAAAATGATTGGCTATCCATTTGGAAAGGCAAGATCCTCATATGATTCATGAAAATAAATTCTAGGCCCTTTAATGATCCACACAATAAAAATATTAACTATAAAGATACTAGGTGAGAACTAAAAGATATACTAATATTTGGTTGGAGAAGACCTTCAGAGCAAGACACAAAACCCAGATATGATAAAAGAGTTACAAGTTTGACCAAAAAAGAAATAAAAGAAAATAAGAAAACATCTATATGGGGAAGATACAAAAAAAATAAAAAATAAAATAAAAGTTAAAACAACCAACTGAGTTTCTCACATGTGTAACAAGAGGCAAATGTCTAAGTCAATTAGAAAAAGGTGATTCAGTAGCAAAATTTAAAACAAATATGAAAAAGCAATTCAAAGAAGAAATTTAAACAACTAATAAACATTTGAAAAGATGCTCAGCTTTACTAGTAATCAGGGAAGTACAAATTAAACAATGACATAAATACCAGAGGTTTACCTTTCTGACTGGCAAAAAAATTTAAGATCGGTGATTTTCAATGTTGGCAAGGTGGCAGGGGAAATGAGCACTGTTTTTAGGATTATAAATAGAAAATTACATTTTGGTGTTTCTGGGATTGGGGGCAATTTGACAGTAACAATCAATATTTTCAATGTGCATAGCTCATAATCCGACAATGTCATTTCTAGGAATCAGTCCTCTAGAAATATTCGCATGTGTGCCCCAAGAACATATACGACAATGTTCATTGAGGCATCATTATTTCATATGTGGAAAAATATCCATTAGTTGGAAAATAGTTATTCAAATATTACATACTCTGCAGTTAAAAGTAATGATATATACATGAATATTTAAACTGTGTTTCAATAAAACTGATTAGGAAATAAATATATATAGTTGATCCCATATATATATATAGTGTCTGCAAATGCATAGAAGATAATTTTTACTTCTTACTCTCTGTAAGTATCTATTTTAACTTTTACAAATAAATATGTACATTTTTGTATTTATTTAAGCTATGAAAGTGATTATGTGAGTTATTAAAAAAACAAAAATTTGGCTAATTTTTGGTTTACTTTTGCTTCTTAGGATTTATCAGGGAAGAAAAAGGAGAGTAGCATCTTTCCCTACCCCCAGCTCAGGAGGAAAAAGCCAGAATTGTGTTTCTAAAAGTCTGGGTGCTCCAAGAATGTACACAAAATAATTTTATACCATGTCCAAAAGGGATTTGTTCCAGGTATACAAAGCTGTTTAAACATTCAAAAATCAATTAATGTAATCTAACACATTAACAGACAGAAGAAGACAAATCATATTATCATATCAATTGATGCAGAAAAAGCGTTTGACAAAGCTCAATACCCATTCATGTAAATTCTCTCAGCAATCCCGGCATAGAAGAGAACCTCTTCAACTGATAAAGAACATCAACAAAAAATCTACAGTTAGCATGATTTAACAGTGAGAAACTGGACACTTTCACCCCATATCAGGAACCACTCCTTTAAACATCTCACATTCAGCAAAAGTCCTAGCTAATGCAATAAGAGAAGAAAAGTATATAAAAGGTATTCATATTGGCAGGAAAGAAATAAAACTGTCTTTGTTTGTAGGTGACATGCTTGTCTATGATCTATGCAGAAAATCCCAGAGAATTGAAAAAAAAAAAAACACCCAGAACTAGTAAATGATTTTAAAGCAAGGTCACTGGATGCAAAGTCCATTTCTGTCCTATATACTAGCAATGAACAATTCAAACTTGAAAATAAAAATGCAATACCAAACATGAAATACTTTGGTATTAAAATATGTACAGGATATATATATGTGGAAAACTACAAAACTCTGATACAAGAAATCAAAGATCTAAGTGAATGGAGGGATACTGTGTGTTCATAGATTGGAAGACTCAATATTGTTAAGATGTCAGTTCTTCCCAACTTGAGTGATGGATTCAACATAATCACAATCAAAATCCCAGCAAACTCTTTTATAGATATCAACAAAGTGATTCTGAAGTTTATATGGAGAGTAAAATGACCCAGAATAGCCAACACAATACTGAAGAAGAGTACAGTTGTAGGAATGACACAACCTGGCTTCAAGACTTACTATATAGGTACAGTAATCAAGTCAATGTCATATTGGCAAAAGAATAAGCAGATAGATCAATGGAACAGAATAGACATCCCAGAAATACTTCCAGACAAATATAGTTAACTGATCTTTGATAAAGGAGCAAAGGCATTCAGTGGAGGAAAGACAGTCTTTTCAACAAAAGGTACTAGAACAATTGGACATCCACATGCAAAAAAATAAAACCACAAAAAAACAGAACATAAGAATCTAAACACAGACCTTATCCTTCTCACAAAAATTAACTCAAAATGGATCATAAGTCCAAATGTTAACTGCAAAACTGTAAATCTTCAAAAAGACAGCATAGAAGGAAAGATAGATGACCATCAGCTTGGTGAGGAGGCTTTAGCTATAACAGCAAAAGCACAATCTATGAAAGAAAAAACTTGATCATTGACTGTATTAAAATTTTTTTTAAAAAAACTGCTCTGTGAAAGACTGTCAAGACAATGAAAAGACAGGTCTCACAACGGGAGAAGATATTTACAAAACATACATCTGACAAAAGACTTGTATACAAAATATACAGGGAAACGGACTTTGGCCCAGTGGTTAGGGCGTCCGTCTACCATATGGGAGGTCCGCGGTTCAAACCCCGGGCCTCCTTGACCCGTGTGGAGCTGGCCATGCGCAGTGCTGATGCACGCAAGGAGTGCCGTGCCACACAGGGGTGTCCCCCGCATGGGGGAGCCCCACGCGCAAGGAGTGCGCCCGTGAGGAAAGCCGCCCTGCGTGAAAAGAAAGAGCAGCCTGCCCAGGAATGGCGCCGCCCACACTTCCCGTGCCGCTGACGACAACAGAAGCGGACAAAGAAACAAGACGCAGCAAATAGACACCAAGAACAGACAACCAGGGGAGGGGGGAGAATTAAATAAATAAATAAAATCTTAAAAAAAAAAAAATAAACAAAATATACAGAGAATTCTTAAAATTCAACAGTAAGAAAACAAACAACCCCATTTAAAAATCTGAAAAAAATCTGAACAGATACTTTATCAAATAAGATAAACAGATGCAAATAAGCATATGAAAATATGCTCAACATTATATATCATTAGGAAATTTCAAATTAAAACAAAAATGTGTTGCCACTACACAATTATAGGAATGACTGAAATTAAAAAAATTGACACTATCAATTGCTGGTAAGGATTTAAAGCAACATTAACTCTTAATGATTGCTGGTAGGAATGCAAAATGATACAGCCACTTTGGAAGACAATTTGGCAGTTTCTTACAAAGCTAAGCATAGTCTTATCATATGATCCAGCAATCATGCTCCTGGGTATTTACTCAATTGATTGGAAAACTTATGTCCACACAAGACCAGCATGTGAATATTTTAAAACAGCTGTATTTGAAATTGCCAAAAACAGGTGGCAATGAAGATGTTATTCAAAAGGGGAAAGGATAGACACATTCATACAATGTGGCACATTCATACAATGGAATATTATTCAATGATAGAAAGAAAGGAACCAACAAGCCACAAGAACACATGGATAAACCTTAATGTATATTGCTAAATGAAAGAAGCCAGTCTGAAAGATCTACATACTGTATGATTCCAATTATATAACATTCATGGAAATGTATAACTATGCAGACAGTAAAAAGATCAGTGGTAGCCAGGATTTGGGGAATAGAGTGAGGGTTGTGCAGCACAGAGGATTTTTAGGGTTGTGAAACTATTCTGTACATGTGACATTATGCATTTGCAAAACCCATAAAACTTTATAGCACAAAGAATGAATTATAATACAGTCATACTTTCGTACCTGACTGCTTTGAAACTCATCAAATTTGGTACTCAACACGTTTTGATGCAAAAATTTTATCATTTGTATCATTTGTTACTCGACCTGCAAGCTAGAACTTGTCGGTGTCAGTGGCCTCATGACTCACTACCCTTTCCAGCTGAAATAAAGGGTCCTGTGTTAGTCACATGGTAGCTCTTGCCCTGTGCACATCCCATTAAGAGCTTACCTTAGCTTCTGTGCCTTTTTGTGTATTTTTGTGGGGTTTTTTCCTTCATAATGGATCCTAAGAAAATGAGCAGTGATAACATTGAGCAGAAAAGAAAATTTCTTTGCACCACCATTGAACAAAAAAAAAAGAAATAGGTAAATATGAGAATCGTATTCTCATTATTGATCTTGCTAGGGAATATGGTATGCCTAGAACAAAGGTCTCCACCACCATTAAGGATAAAGAAGTGAAGGCAGGCTCGCCTGCATGCCGCAGAGTGCTGCTGGTTTGCAAGCACCATAGAGTGCCAACTCAGCAAGGTGACACAACAAAAAAGGGAGACAAGCAAAAAAATGCAGAAGAACATGCAGCAAATGGACACAGAGAGGAGACAGCAAGCAAGCTGCAAGGGGGGGGGGATAAATAAATAAAAATAAATACAGACACGGAAGAACACACAGCAAATGGACACAGAAAGCAGACAGCAAGCAAAAAAAGGGGGAAAAAGCTGCAAAGGGCGGGGGGGGGGGATAAAAAATAAATGAATAAAATAAATAAATAAAAGACTGATGTTGTGAAAGGAGTTAAAGTAGTAACAAAGCAGCATTCCCAAACATTCCAGGCAGTTGAAAAGCTGTTATTAATTTGAGTAAAGAGAAGCAGTTAGCGGGTGACAATGTATCAGAAGCTGTGATATGTGAAAAAGCGAAAGTGTTGCATGCCGATCTTTTGAAAAACAAACTGGAACCAGTGATGAGAATGTTCAAGTTTTTAAGGCCAGACATGGCTGGTTTGACAATTTTAAAAAGAGAACCAGCATCCATAGTGTCATGGGGAACGGTGAGACAGCGAGTACTAATACAAAGGCTGCCGATTAATTCATCAGTGAATTTCAAGACTAGGTAGAGGCTGAGGGTTGTACTCCCCACCAAGTTTTTAACTGTGATGAGACCAGACTGTCTGGGGGGAAAAATGCTGAGTAGAACCTACATTACAAGAGGAAAAGGCATTACCAGGCCAGAATTTGTGGCCAGAAGCTGTGACTCAGAGACACTTTGAAGAGTTTGAGGCTAACCCCAAGCCTGCAGGTACCGAGGGTACAACTGTGCAGGATATTGTCTCTTTGGGCCA
The DNA here is from genome assembly GCF_030445035.2 of Dasypus novemcinctus. Taxonomy (NCBI): domain Eukaryota; kingdom Metazoa; phylum Chordata; class Mammalia; order Cingulata; family Dasypodidae; genus Dasypus; species Dasypus novemcinctus. The sequence continues at coordinate 168,006,466 of NC_080673.1, read as the reverse complement.
ATCCGTGGGTCTGGAGGTCGATGCTGCTGAGGTTGAGGAGTTAGTGCAGGAACATCGTGACGAGCTCAGCACTGAGGAGCTGCAGGAACTGCAGAAGGAGCAGCAACAAGAGGTGGCTGAAGAGATTTCTTCAGGTGAGGAAGAGACAAAGGAGGATAGCCCCAGCTCTTGATAAAAGAAATGTGTGCAAAATGGGTAGAAGTTCGAAACTGTGTGGAGAAGTACTATCTGGACAAGGCTATGACAAGCAGAAATGTGAATTTGTTGAATGACCAAACAATTTCCTTTTGAGGAATTCTGAAAAGAAGACAGAAGCAGTCCTCGTTGGATAAGTTTTTAGTGAAGGTGACAAAGAGTATGTCAGAGCCTGCGGAGAAAGTTGAAAAAAAGGCAGAAAGAGAAAGAACTTCTAAAGTGCAAGGGCCTGATGCTTTATTGGAGGGGGACTCTCCTTCCAAGCAACCCTCAATGTAACCTCCCTCCTCACCACTCTCCTCCCACCATCCCAGTAGGCCATGGACTCTTCTCAGTACAGGTAAAGTGAAGTTTTTATTTTATTTAATTGAAGTATTCATTAATTTTTAGGTTTCTTTCTCATATAATGTAATGATATACAACCTTATATTTTTACATATTGCCTTAAAAATTGTATTGTCTTTGGTTTGGGAATGCATTAAATTTGTTTATATTATTCCTCATAGGAAGAATTTGGTACTCATTGTTTATGGTATTCATCACGCTTCTCAGAACCAATTAATGATGAGTACCGAGGTACCACCGTTTATGCAAATTTTTAAAAATCACTCAGGAGGTTGAGCTGTCTAGGAAGGAATGCAGAATGGGAAAGGAAAATCTAACCATATGTAGTAGTTTGATATTATTGATGAATTCTGAAAAGAAATATTGGATTATGTTTGTAAACTAATCTTTTTCCTCTGGGCATATTAGATTATATTGGATTCGTAGGTTTCCTTGGGACGTGGACTTGGCGCAATGGATAGGGTGTCCGCCTACCACATGGGAGGTCTGCAGTTCAAAGCCTGGGCCTCCTTGACCCGTGTGGAGCTGGCCCATGTGCAGTGCTGATGCGCGCAAGGAGTGCCGTGCCATGCAGGGGTGTCCCCAGCATAGGGGATCCCCACAAGCAAGGAGTGCATCCCGTAAGGAGAGCCACCCAGCACGAAAGAAAGTGCAGCCTGCCCAAGAATGGCACCGCATACACGGAGAGCTGACACAACAAGATAACGCAACAAGAAGAAACACAGATTCCCAGTGCCACTGATAAGGATAGAAGTGGTCACAGAAGAGCACACAGCGATGGACACAGAGAGCAGACAACTGGGGGGGCGGGAGGGGAGAGGCAAGAGGAGAGAAATAAATAAAAAATAAATCTTAAAAAAAAAGAAACATAGGTTTCCTTGATTGAGTAATCATGTAAACATAGGTTTCCTTGATTGAGTAATCATGGGGACTCACAGATAAAAGGCATGGCAAAGGACAGAGTTGACGGCTTTTAATGTTGGACTTTTGATGTTGTAGTTTGATGCTGAAGCTGCAGCTCCAGGGAGAAGAGAGACAGAGCTGTTTGCCTGATAGTTTACAGCTGACCTTGTGGAGAGAGGCAAAGCCTAGTGAGGGAAGTAACTTATGCTTTATGGTCTGGTATCTGTAAGCTCCTACCCCAAATAAATACCCTTTATAAAAACCAACCAATTTCTGGTATTTTGCATCGGCACCCCTTTGGCTGACTAATATACCATATTACAAATATTTGAAATAACCTTAGTAAAGAGGAGGGAAGAGAAACCTGCTGACCTAAGTAACTTTGAAAATGAGTAGAATCTGTAAAACTAAAGGCAAAAGAAACTGTAAATAAGTACTCTGATAAAGTTGCTTTCCTGTGATGTTAACAATTCTGAAACTACTGTACATGTATCCTAGAATTGGAAAATTAAGTAAGTGGATGGTGGAAGCCAGGTTTCTTGCTGTTGGAGTACAAATTTATGGATAAGCAAGTGAAGGAAGCTAGAATGATTCATGTGTTACTAGAGCTAGAGACATCAGTTTGAAATCACGTTTAGCTTAATATACAGATAGCTACATATAGATACATGTATATACATGGGTTAGCACACACACATGTATTTCCTTTCTCTATTACCTGAGACAGCCTAGAAGCAACAACACCCCACAAGCAACAAACACACATAGAGCCCAGATCTTGGTTTCTAATACCATTATCCAATAAAAGGAACCAGGGCTCCCTGGAGAAATGGCTAATTCTAGGAGGGGGGTAAGAAATACATAATGAGCCTGGCACATTTTACAGTTGTCATAAAGTAAGGAAGTGCTAAAAAAAAAAAAAAAAATACATCGATGGGGTTATGTGAAAGGGGAACAAGAGCCAATTGAAAGACTCCCAATGGCCAAAGCTAAAACAATTTGGGTATAAAATAAGGTAGTATTTAATTACAACCCAAAGTATAAAATAAATGTCCATAAATCCATACTGATATAAATAACTTATTAAATTATTGAAAATGGTGGAGAAGAGACAAATCTCCCTTGCAGAAGAATTCCAAATAATTTAGATAGACATTCTGTCCTCAAGGACATGGATCATAACTCCCTACCCCTTATGTGTGGGCACTACCTCAGCCAGATGATCTAGGTTAATATCAAGTGATGAATCATGGTAATAATAAGTTCCATTGATATGATGTGATGAAAATGGCACTTTACCTCTGTGGTCTTCCTCTCACAAATCTGTAACATTAGTCTAATAGCAAGAAAAACGTCAGACAAACTTCAGTAGGTTGGCATCTCACAAAATACTTGTCCATGCTCATTAAATCTGTCAAGGTCATCTAAACTAAGGAAAGTCTGAAAAACTTTCACAGCCAAGAGGAACCTAATAAAACATGAAAACTTCATGTAATCTGGGATCCTGGATAGGTTCCTAGAACATAAAATGGGTATCAAGTAAAAACTAAGGAAATATGAATAAACTATGTATTTTGGTTAGTAAGAATGTATCAATAGTGGTTCACTAATTGTAAAAAATGTACCATACTAATATAAGATGCTAATAATAAGGGGACCATGTGAGACGGTACTTGGAACTCTATACTATCTTTTCAATTTTCCTGTAAACCTAAAATTGTTCTTTAAAAAAGAGCCTATTTTTTTTAAGTCTGATCTTTCCCTTGCTTCCCTATCTTTTGTGTTTAGGGCCCAAAGATGAAGGGTTAAGCTTGATTGCCCTAGAGGCAAAGGAGATAGGAGCTGGTCCTTAGAGGTTGATTTCCCAGTATTACAAAAGGGGATAGAGAACTGGAGTTATCTTGAAATCCTTTCTTCATTTGCACACAAAATCTCAGATAGCAGGATGCTATAAAGTTTGGCTTCTACCACACAGTCTGAAACCCTAGAAGATTCTCTGAAATAAAACTTGGAATCAATGAGGAGGACAAGTGAGATCACCTGGAGTTCAATTCCCAAAGAACGCATTGAACACAGCAGAGAGAACAATGGTGGCCATCAGAAGTGAGGTGGCATCCTCCCTCATTTTTGAAGGACCATGTAATCTTCCAGGATCATTTTGGAACCTTGTTGAAGAGGATGGTCTCCCCCAAAATATAATTTGGATAAAATTCTTCAGCAATTCTTGAAAGCAAAGGCTCAGATCAACAGTTAATTTGATGTAGAAATGTGACATTTTGGGGTCCAATGGTTGAAGGGTAAATTCAAATCCCTTAAAAAAAATTGTTTTGAAAAACCAAAATCCCCTATAATACCATGATCCTTTACCCTTCCAGTTACTCTCTCTTCAGAGTACAGAATTGTTCTTGCAAATAATTTTATACTGGGCAAAATGCTGGCACCATTTTATAGACTGTGGCATCTTTTCTCTAGATTCTTTTGTGCTAGGTACATTCCTAAATGGTCCAAACTCAAGACCTGGATCAGGGACTGTTGCTTGAGGCTTGAGCCAGCCAGGGCTTGGGTCCCACTAGCCAAAATTTAAGTCATTTCTCAGATCTTTCTTTTTAACCACACCAAGTTCAAAATCCACTCTTAGCAGAGAAAATACCTGAAGCCACCGGGAATGCTCTGAAGCAACGTGAAATTTTAGCATGACCCATTTCACTTCTTCTGGGCCTGTCCCTCAAGACCACTGGGTCGTCTTTGATCCAAGGTTCTCCTTATTGCAGACTTCCACCCCAAAAACGTTCTACATCTTCTGGACGAGTAGGCGCAGGGTGCCCACATCTCATAATTTTTCCTGTCAGCACATATTTTGTCTCACCATTGAAAATCAAGTTTGAAGAACCTGATTTGGTGACACCTGGCTTCCTGGCACTATTTACTGGTGTGCACAGCAGATTTGATTTATGATAAGCATATTGAAAACATCAATTTGGTACTTTTAGGTGTGGTAGGGTAACAAGGTAGAAGTTTGCTTTCACTTTGGAAAAGAGCATAGAAATTAGGTCTATGTTTTTCACATGAGCAATAATTAAGTTCACAATTTTGATTCCAAAGAAACCATAAAATCGAGCCAGATAAAAATCATACAAACAGAGATTTGGAAAAGCCTGAGCTTTTTTCTTTTCTAGAAGAACTTCAAGTTGATTTTGGAAATGAATAAAATATTTCCAAGGAAGTAACAGCAAGCCTTCCTTACTGGCCCTCTCTCTTCCCCTTTTCTTCCTTCTTTCTTCCCCTTTTCTTTTTTCATCTGCCCTTCAGTTGCCATCTGTCCCACTACAGGAAAAGGCAGAGAAAGATCTAAGCTAAATCAGCACCCTACTTTGCCCCTTATAAACTAGGAAAAATCCTTTTTTAGAAGGTTTCTAATTAACATATAAATATAAAGACCTCCATTTCAACAAGGGCTCTAATTTCTGATAAAGGCACAGTTTTCAGAGATCGTGGGATCGCCCAAATGAGGAGACTTAAAAACCCTGACAACCACCATTCCTGTTTCATATCACGATTGCTCCATTGGTTACCCTGACGTTGAGTCAGCATTCTGCAGACCACATAGAGAGAGGTCAGGTCTATCTTAGCAAAGTGAAAGTGCTGAACTATATTGAAACTGTAGAGAAAAACAAACCAACCCTACTTCAAGTCTCTAGCTCTCAGATCTGAAAGTTTTGTTTCTATCTGGAGTTACAGTAAACTCATTTCAGAATGGTTGAGGAATGTGGTATTCTGAGTAATTTACTTTTCCACTTAATCGCAAGTTACCACATTGACTACCAAGCCCTTCCTCCTTGCGCTGGCCTTTGCCTGGCCTGAGCTAGATCTACTTCCTATTGGCCCTGTCCACTTACAGTTCCAGACGTGGCTCTGTTTCTGGCTGGAGCAAGTGGCCTAGGATTCACCTTGGTGGGTGGGACTTAATACCAGGTTGTGAAGGCAACCAGAGGTGGATTTGGGTGTCCCTGGGTGCCCCGAAGCTCTTGGAGCACGTTGCCCACCCGGTGTCAGGGGAGGCAGGGTCAGGAAGTTCTGTGTGTGGATTCTGGCTCCGCCTCTGATTAGTTCCATGACCTCTGGCAATTTATGTCCTCATCTGTAAAGGGGGTTACTATTACTGACTCACAGGATTAGAGTTCATGCATGTAAAACCATCTGGCACACGATGGGTGCTCAATAAACGTTGGTTCTTCTTTTCTTATGTCGTGATCCCCCACATCACAACCTGCTCTATAATCTTGACCTTGCCCCAATGTCCTCCTCTCTCTCCAGGATGGGGTCTTTACATGCTTTTTGTTTATCTCCTTCCCCAAAAGGTGAAATCCTCTTCCCACTGGGTTTGACTGAAGACTCCTTGTGAATGATCCTCTCCCAGCTGCATCTGGCTGCTATAGTCTGGATCACATCTCATATCCTGGCTGAACCCCAATTGCTGGATTATATTCATGAATGCCAATTGGTGCACATGCTGGTATAGACTTGGTCTAATAATGCACTGCCTTTTGACACTACTCCTGGGGCCACCTGGCCCCCTTCCCCAGTCCTGTGTCTGCAGCCAGAGCAGCTTCCCAGGTCACTGCCCCCATACCTGGAGGAGCCCCACATGTCTTGTCTCTGTCCCAACCAACCCCCCAATGCCAGGCTGACTTCTTCCCGCCCTTATGTCCAGACCTGCTCTTATTATGTCACATGTTCTCTGTGGGTATCTACTTTTCAAAATATTATATTTAAATGACATATTTTTGATTTAAATATATTGCATCTAATCATCTTTATGATCATCTCGAAGACACTTCAGAACCTTAGAGAGTCTTAGATTTGGCTTCCTGAGTTCTAGTCCTTTTAGGGGTATCTTTTGAGACTTCTCTAAGCCTCAGTTTTCTAATCTGAAAAGGAGGACAATAAAATACTCATGGTTTGTACGAAGGTTAAAATCAGATATATAAAAGAATTTGGTTCACTTAAAAATACCTGATGTCAGCTTGATTACTTGATATTCACTTTTTTTCCCCATGAAAGTAGAATTTGAGATCATTTTGCTGTTTCGATTCTGAAAAGAAAAACAGCTACCTGGCTGATTGTCATTCCACAATGCCACTCTAATTCTGTTCATTGTCTGGTTCCACTAATAGACTATGAGCTTCTTGGTGCCAGGTATTTTCTCTGGTTACTCTATGTATCTGAGCCAGCACCATTTTAGTGTCTAGCACAAAGCATGTGCTCAACGAATGTTTATCAAATACGTGACTTCCATCCTCTATGTCACTCTCCTAGCCATGCCTGGTGATCAAGTCTCTAACTTACAGTCTCATGTATCTCTGAGGCAGGAATGGTACCAATCTCACTGGAGTTACATCAAATGGGGAGAAATGCTCCCCACCCCTGCTTCCTACTGTCAGTACGATTGAAATAAGCTGAGGGCATCCTGTCAGGTGCCAGCCAGTTTGATAAAACCCAAGCAGCTTCCTGGTGCCTTCTGTTGCTGTTTCCCACAATGATACTGTGAGCAGGCCAGCTGGGGCCCCATACAAGCTAAATGGCCAGTTAAGTGACAGAGACACCCCTGTCTCCCTCCAACCCAAACCTCTATGCCTAGATCCTCCCTTTGAGCTAAGGCACTGTGTCTTCAGGAGGCCCTGTTAAGTGCAAGACTGCTTTCTAAAAGACAATTGGGTGAGAAGGAGCCATTCATTCATTCATTCATTCATCATACAAGCTTTGACTGAACACCTAATATAGTCCACTGACTATGCTGGATGTTGAAGAAGCAAAGTCTAGACCCTCAAAGAACCCTGGGGCTCCTGGGGGGAAACAAACAAGAAAATAGGCAATAAAAGTACAGAGCAATGAGCACCAGAATAGAGGAATGCACAGAGGCTGCAGGAACACATGGGAGTTTACATGCATGACTGTGTGGAATGTGGGAGGAATGTGGGAAGGAGGGTGCAGACAGAAGGAGCTTTGGGTGGGCTGGAGTCTAACCTCTTGAAGGATGAGTAGACATTAGGTAGGTAAGTTGAGAGAGCAGGGACAGTGAGCAGAGACTATTCAGTGGGACACAGAGGCAAAGGCAACAGCATGTGCAAAATGAATGGAGGGTTTGGGAAGTGGCAAATGGGGACTGGGGACATTTGTGGTGAGGAACCCAGAGGATGAGATCAGGATGCCTAAGCAAAGGGGGAGGAATGTCCCACAGTGGAGACTTGGAGTGCTGGAAAGACAGGTGGGTGGTAATGTGAACCCTTCTTCCTGCTTTACAGACAAGGTCTGGAGAGGGGGGTCATTAAGGTCTCAAGGGGATGGCATAGCCAGGCCCAGAGGATTGAGAAGGATTCAGCTTCTCAAAATGGAACAGAGACTCCAGGCCCCATTCAGTCTGGATCCATCTTCCCAATCCCCTCTTTCCAAAGAGCTGCCTTCCCCATATCCATCAAAGATGTGGAAGATGGCTACTGTCCCTCTGTTGGAAGTGGTGGGGGATGCTCAAAGGAGCCCTTAAGAAAAGAACTAGAGGAGTTGCCACTGCCCTCACAAAGATTCCCTGGAGGTCCACTGTAGGCTTTAAAAACTCAAAGCCCAAAACATGGTCTCCCTTGAATGGTGTCTTTGAGTTTGTGAATGGAACGTGTACATCCTGTATCCTTTTCCTCTGAGACTCATTCTTTTCTAGCATTGCTTTTACTACCCACGCTGACACTCTTACTGATGTCATTTACCATAAAGAGATAGAAATCTAATTTTCTTGCTTTTTCTTTTTTTTCTTTTTTAGCAAGTTGCACCTGTCCTACCAATTATAATGAATCAGGCACAAGACTTAAAGCCAATTATTTTACACATTTTTTATTCATAAAGGTCTGAGGTGGATAAAAAATAATTTTAAATGAAAATGTATTTCACAGGAGAGTGCATATCTTTCAGGTATTGCTTCTCTTTTCTCATATGAACACACAATATATGAAGAACAATGAAATAGACCCTAAAGATGTCTGCATAGCCTACTGCAATTCTTTTCCTAAATTAATTTTCCTTGTTCAATAGCAGGACTTCAGAAGCCTTAGTTACCATGTATCAACATACTGTAAGGATTCATATGTATTCATTAATTCATTTGGTCATCTACTTAAGACCAGATTCATAATTTGCAGGTCGTGTGCAAAATGAAAATGTGGGGCCCTTTGTTCAAATGTTATAAGAATATCAAGATGCAACAGCAAAGCATTAGGCCAAGCGTGGTCCTTCTGAGTGTGAGGTCCTGTGTATCTATCAAAAATGCCCAGATCCTGGAATACAACAGTAAGTCAGGCAGTTGTACTCTGTGCCCTTATTCCTGTAAGAAGAAATACATGAAGTGAATAATGGTTATGAAGTTCAATGAAGACCAAGATAAGGGAAGTACTGGATTTTCTAGGATCTTCCTCATCTCAGTGGTCAGCAAAGACTTTCCTAAGGAAATGGCATTTCAACTGAGGCCTGAAGAATGCCTAGGCTTCAGAATGGAAGGTAAAGTACTATAGACAAAGGGAGAATATATATAAACCTGGAAGGAAAGAGTGGAGAGAGGAGCATGTTTGAGGAACCACAAAGAGCATGATGTAGCTATAGCAAAGGGAACGTGAGGGGACATGCAGAGGGGGAGATGGAGAGATAGATGCAGACCAGGTCTGCAGAGGTTGGATTTTATCTTCAAGGCAGTGAGAAGCTGTTAATGGGTTTTCCAGACTATTCTCCATCATACAGTGGACCAGCGAAGGAAAGAAATCAGTGGTGGTATCAGCAGAAGAAAACCAGGCTACCCTTTCTGGTTTCTGAGGGAAAAAAGGGACAAAACAAGAAGTTGGCCCACAGATTTGCTATGGCAGGACGTCCTCTTTTGACAAATCATTCAACCTTCACTCTGGGCCAGTGACACTACCACCTTGGAGCTGGTGCACCTCCACATGCCCATCAGCAGACTGGACGTGTGGGAGAGGAAGATGCCTCCTCTTCCACCACCAAAGCTCTCAGTAAGTGGAAAATGTGTTCTAGGCCTCCTTGGTTTGTCCCCTAGCAGCAGTGCCCACATATTTGTACATAGTTAATGAGTGCTCTCCCCAAGAATTCCCTGATGCATTGGACACCATCGTACCTATTGGCAATTATGTGTTTAGGGGTTTGCCTTCTGTCGTGGGTTGAACAGTGGTCCTCCCAAAGACATGTCTACATTCTAAAGCAGAAACTTTTGAATGTGACTTTGTGTCGATAAAGGGTCTTTGTTGATGTTACTAAATTAAGGGTCTCAAGAGGAGATCATCCTGGATTATCTAAGTGAGCCCTAAATCCAGTGACAGGTGTCCTTAAAAGAGGCAGAAGAGAAGACACAGACACCAAGGAGAAGACCAGGTGAAGAGAGAGGCAGAGATTGGAGTGATGCGCCACATGCCAATGAATGCCTGAACCCCCAGGAACTGAAAGAGGCAAGGAAGTCTTCTCCCCTAGAGGCTTTGGAGGGAGCATGGCCACGCCAACACCTTGATCTCAGACCTCCAGCCTTCAGAACTGTGAGGGAACAAATTTCTGTTGTTTTATACCACCAGTTTGTGGCAATTTATTACAGCAGCCCTAGGAAACTAATATACCTTCCCCACCAGACTATGAGCTGCTTGAGAGCAAGAACTACCTTTGTATTGTGTTCCAGTTCCCACAGGTTAAGCAATAAATGTATTGGTAAGTTGAATTAAATTATACCAAAAAAAGTTATACCCATGTTATATTATCGATCCAGTCAGTTTGGAATGTCTGAACTTTAAAACTATTAAACATACATAATTTCTATAAGGAAAAAACCTTTGAGTTCTGAGTCATTGGGTCTTACAACAAACTTTTGGAACCCAATATTTTTGTAATTTGAGGTCTGTCCAGAAAATGACCAAAGCATATGTCCAACTGATTACAAGCAACTTAGCAGATAGGATTATGTTTTTTCAACTTTGATCTCACATAGGTCAAGGCACACAGCACATGACTTATTATTCAAAGATTATGTAGGTCAAATGCACACCAAATCATGCATATTGTATAAACTTTTGATGGGTTTTACAGGTACATATTTAGATAGTTTGCTCTGCTTAATAAAAAGTATACTCGGGAAAGTGCACATAGTACATACATATCAAAGGCATATGAATATAGTGATTATCCATCAAAAATAATAAAGTTTGATGATATTGATGATTTAGTAAGAGAATTTTTCCATGTGATGTTTAATAGAAAAAAATAAGGAACTAAATGGGATAAATGCTACATATCCTCAAACTTTAAAAAGCAGTGTGAAATGATTTAAACAAAATGCTACAATTGTCACTTCAATTCAGAGAGGAAAGGCTCAAGAATAAGTGATTTTCTAGAAGTGTGATTTTATGATCTGAAATCGGAGAAACAGTAGAATAAATGGAAGAACTGCCCTGCTCTGGAGGGATATCAACAAGCCAATGGGAGGGCGTTTGGTTAAACATCCTTAACTAGAGAGCCCACCGGAAATAGAGGGGGTGGAGCTTCTGAGGAAACAGACAGAACTGGGATTTTCTCAGCTGTGTTTGCAGTTTCACTAAGGTTCTAATCGAAGTGATCTCCAAAATTTAATAAAAACAGATGCAGATTTTCTTAGAGCCCTTTAGTGTCTGGAATGCAAATTCCCGTCTTGTCACACTGATTAGCTTGTACAACCATGGGAATCCTTTCTCTTTTTTTTAAGATTTATTTATTTATTTTTATTTTATTTCTCTCCCCTTCGCCCCCTCCCCCGCCCTGGGCCCAGTTGTCTGTTCTCTGGGTCTATTGGCTGCGTGTTCTTCTTTGTCCACTTCTGTTGTCGTCAGCTGCACGTGAATGTGTTTCTTATTGTTGCGTCATCTTGCTGTGTCAGCTCTCTGTGTGTGCGGTACCATTCCTGCGCAGACTGCACTTTCTTTCACGCTGGGCAGCTCTCCTTATGGGGCGCCCTCCTTGCACGTGGGGCTCCCCTACGTCGGGGACACCCCAGTGTGGCACGGCACTCCTTCTGCACATCAGCACTGCTCATGGGCCAGCTCCACACAGGTCAAGGAGGCCCGGGGTTTGAACCGCAGACCTCCCATGTCGTAGACGGACGCCCTAACCACTGGGCCAAGTCCGCTTCCCTATGGGAATCCCCTTTGCCTCTCCTCCTTCATTCCTGGGATCCCCAGTTGTCACTAATCTCTGCTCATCTCCCCACTACCTGATAACTTGCCTCGTCCATCGCTACAAACACAGTCTGCCAGGATGAGTACAACCAGCCCCTGTGAACAACCTGCCCTCTACTTGAAGACAAGCTCAATTTCTTTAAGCTGAAAGAAGCCTTAGGAATCATGTAACAAAAGAGGCCCAGAGACGGGGAGAGACTTCTGTGAGATCCCACAGCTGTTTCATTGCAAAGCTGGCACAAGAACCGGACTCTCTCGTCTCCTGACATTTCTTCTACAATCTCTCTCTCTATTCCAGAAGCAGAAGGTACAACTGTCTTCCTGAGTGAGTTTTCTAAATTTTATGTATCCGTACTTGAATTCTGGACCACTTTAAAAGGTGGTTTTGAAATCCACCTGCAGGATTTATTTCCTTGGTGGAAATAATTGTGTTGCATCTTGGTCTTGACCAGTCTCTGTCTGTGAACGTTGGGAATTGAGTCTTAGGCTGCATTCCTATGGGTGTGAACCCATTTGTAAATAGTAGGTTTGAAGATGTCACTGTGAATCAGGGTGTGGATGTAAACCCACCTGTAAACAGGATCTTCCTATTTACATGAGTCCAGACTGAATCAGGGTGGGCCTTAATCCATGTGATTGGAATCCTTATAAGAAAAGAAAATTCAGATTGGGTCAGTCAACAGTAGCCAGAAGTCAGTAGAAACCAGAGGAGCAGACACAAAGAGACTGAGATTGCCACACGACAGAAGATTGCCAGAACACTACTGAGATCAAAAGAAAGCCCCCAAAACCGTAAGCCAATAAATTCTCGTTGTTAAGCCAACCTGCTATGTGCTATTTGTCATAACAGCCCTGGCAAACCACGACAGTGTATGCACATGGTTTTTATATTGGTAGAATCAGTGCATTGCTGTTTCCCACTCTACTTTTCGTTTCATTTGAAAAGTCACAGGTAAATGCTTTGCCGGGTATACAGAGTCCAATGGAACTCTCTGTGACAATGCTAATGTTCAACACGTGTGCTGCCCAGTAGGGTTGCCACTAGCCACGTGGGGTTTCTGAGTAATTGAAATGGGGCTAGTAGGACTAAAGAACTGAATTCTTAATTTAATTTAATTTTAATGAATTCAAATGTAAATAACCACTAGTGGCTAGTGGCTACCATACTGGCCAGCAGAGTTCTAGAGAATGGTCACATTTGTATCTTACAACAAATACAGAGTATTTCATTGTACTGACATCTTGGTTTAGTTTGTTGTTTCTCTCTCCTTGGATATTTAAAGTGCTATCCATTTTGCTGTTACAGCATATATAGTGTTATATAGTTATATATACATTGCCATAAAAATTGTTGCTTCTGTGGCATTATTTTTTTTACTTATTGGCTTGGTTTTCTGCCAGAGAAATTACAACTGAGTAGTATTTTAACTGAGGTAGTCCTTAAAATCCTCCACGGGCTCCCAACTGCCTCCATTTAACCTATTAACCTCCCATTATGGACCCGTGGGGGTAAGAACTCTGTCAAGAATCCAGTTCTTTCTTTTTGAGTGCTGGGCTGAGGCACTTATTCCTGATTTCCTTGCTCCCGCATCTCACTCCACACATACTTTAGGGCTCTTTCCCCCAAGCCCCAAGCCAGCTTTATCCTTTTTTGTTGTCCTTAGAAATAAGACATGATTTCAGGGATTTGCTGCTAATCCAGACCAAACAGAAAGTGTGGGATGTTCTAAAAGTTCAGAGTCTGGAACATATCCCACAGTCACAGTCCCAACCCCCCACTCCTACCTAGGCAAGCAGAGGGGCTGCAAGTGCAGTGTTTTAAGTCAGAGAGACCTGGTGACATTTGTTCCCCTGGGCAACTTTGCCTCACAGAGGTGCTTTCCATATTTTCCTAGACCCAGGCTCTGCATCTCCACAGAGTGGATTCTCGAGAAATGCTGCAGAGGAAATAGAAACTGAAGCCAACCAGTTTGGAAAGATAAATAGACCATGGTCAAGATGACTTTGATGGTGAATCCTTCAAAACCTGAGTCATTCCACCCAGATTTTTGGGTTGAACATCAAAAACTAAGCCGGCACTAAAAGGACATAATATGAAATAGAGACGTGAGGCAATATGAAGAAAAACTTCCATTAATGCTTCCCTGGAGGAGAGCTGATGAAAAAAAAAAGTAAGGAGATTTATTACTAGATCATATGTGATAATGAAGTTAAAGGGATGCTTTTTTAAAAATGAAAGCACAGGGATAATTAAAAAAAAAAAAGAACATTAGGTAGATAGCAAAAATGCAAGGGGTGTTGCGCCTAGAAACGAAGAAAATTTGTCACAGTTATTGGTTCACAGACAGTCCAATCAGAGGAAGGTCAGGCTCATTTCACAATTGCAGGATGCTCATACTTGTCCCAACAGGCAACTATAGAACAAAGCAGAGCCTAGAGAAGGAGAATCCTGGGCAAACCAACCCTGACACCCGTCTACCACTGGAATTTTCAGTTGCTGTATGTTCTTTTTCTCTGTGGCTGAGGTTTAGGGCCTTGTAACATTCCTAGTGTGAGACTCCTAGATGGTAAACTGTTTCAAAGAAATCCAGCCTTGCAGAGATGAACTATTTGGTGGAAATTCCCTCTTTCATAAACTTTGGAAATTGACTATTTATTCAGGAATAACAATGTAGCTGGAACAGGAAAGGTGGTTGCTGGAGAATTTAGTTGCAGTCTGTCACTTGATCAAGTCAACTGAAATTTGAAGGGTATCAACTTTCACATTTATAAAATAAGAATTTTGGAAAAGGTAAATTGCCTTTAAACTTAACATTGATTACACAAGTAGGTACACAGGTAGATTTCAAAGTGAATTAGGAAGTCATTAAACTTAATTTGACAACATAAAATTTCCCCATCTTTTTCTCCTAAATTAACTTTTACATGGAAATCCCAACAGAGAGCACAGATAAAAGTGGAGGTGTTCTGACTGGGCTGGAATTGGGGCTAGAACCCCACTTCCTTATCTTCCTTACATTCCACACAAGGTGGCCCCAGTGGCATCTTCAGGAATTCCAAAGTGCCTGGTAACACAGATTGAGCTCCTCTGGTGTACAAGCTCCCTGAGCTGCTGTCTAGCTTGGACATTAGGAATAGTTAGGTGCTAGATATAGAAATCCATTCTTCAAACTGTTCTCAATCCTCCAGCTTATGCATCTCCCATGGCAATTTAAACTTTATGCTGTATTAATGCATGTTTCTTTAAAAGAATGCTAAAGATGGGTAGCGGACTTGGCCCAGTGGTTAGGGTGTCCGTCTACCATATGGGAGGTCCGCAGTTCAAACCCCGGGCCTCCCTAACCCGTGTGCAGCTGGCCCACGCGCAGTGCTGATGTGTGCAAGGAGTGCCATGCCACACAGGGGTGTCCCCACATAGGGGAGCCCCACGTGCAAGGAGTGCACCCCATAAGGAGAGCTGCCCAGTGCGAAAGAAAGTGCAGCCTGCCCAGGAATGGTGCCTCACAAATGGAAAGCTGACACAGCAAGATGACGCAACAAAAAGAAACACAGATTCCCGTGCCACTGACAACAGCAGAAGCGGACAGAACACACAGCAAATGGACATAGAGAACAAACAACTGGGGCAGGGGGGAAGGGGTGAGAAATAAAAAAACAAAAATAAATAAATAAAAAATAAATAAAAGAATGCTAAAGAATATTCAATTCCAAAAGCATTAATTTGCCTTCAGATATCAGGACATGTTGAGTTAGATACTGGCCTCTAAAAGAATATTTTAAGAAGATGACACAACAAAACGAGACACAGATTCCAGGTGCCGCTGACAAGAATACAAGCAGGCACAGAAGATCACACAGAGAATGGACACAGAAAGCAGACAACTTGGGGGCAGGAGAGGGGGAAGAGAAATAAATAAAAAATAAATCTTTAATTAAAAAAAAGAATCAAGTATAGCTCCTGATTGCCAAAATTCAATATTCACATATTCTGAGACACAGCAAGGATTATACACCATTGGGAATTTTGGGGGTAAATGGTCCAGGCCCTGTAAAGACACACCACAATACCATCAGGGATCCAAAAACTTTCCATCTGTTCCTCATCCTCAGCAGGAGGTCTTTTGTATCCACCTGTCACTTGCCTTCTGGTCACAAGATGGTTACTGCTCCTCTGAACACCATCTTCACATTCTAGGCAGGAAGAGGAGAGAAGAGCAAAAAGCCAAAAAAAACCTCTCTTCCTTTAGAAAGGCTTCACCTTTTAGATTGGGAAGAGCACCCTCTCCAGGAACTTCCCCCTTCATCTCATTATCCAAAACCAAAAATGTTGCATGGTCACTGTGATAGCTAATCTTATGTGTCGACTTAACTGAGTTATTGTGTTCAGTTGTTTGGTCAAGCAGTGGTCTAGCTGTTGCTGTAGATGTTATTCTGTGAATGGGATTTGCATCTATAGTCAGTTGACTATAAGTAAAGAAGATTAATTATCCTCAAAAAAGTGGGTGAGCCTCATCCAATCCGTTGGAGGCCTTAACAGCAAAGAACTGAGGGTTCTAGAGAAAAGAAAAAATTCTACCTCAAGACTAAGCCCTCTACTTCTCTCTATATTTCCAGCTTGCTGGCCTACCTTACGGTTTTGGACACAAGATTTCATTATCACTCCTACTGGGATTTCCCTACCCTATGGAGTTCATCCTGCCTGCACTACAAAATTCAGACTCACTAACCCCCAAAACCAGTGAACCAATTCCTTAAAATAAACCTCTTACTATAAATACATATATCCTGCTGGTTCTGTTTCTCTAGAGAACCCTGGCTGATATAGCCATCCCTCATGGAGAAGTGATCTGGTAAAACGGTGGTTCAAGGATCAGCCAAGTCACAGAGATATCCCAGAGCTGATATATGTGAAGGCAAAAGAGGGAACTTCAGGCTCCATGAAGACTTTGCCTCTGTCAGAGGAGGTGGAGATTGGTAGAGGAAAAAGCTGGAGAGACAAGAAAATCGAGATCCACTGCAGATTACAGAAGCTTACTCCCATGTTTCTAGGCTGAGCTCTGTGAAACAGAAATGGACGGGGGAAGAGGAAATCTCACTGTTCATGCATAATCTTTTATGGGGAAGAATGTCCCTTAATTCAGCCTTCCTCTGGAAAGGTCAAGGAAGCCTATCTCAGACCTTCCCTCTTCTCTTCTCATCTTCTGGTCCAATGTGTCTTATAGGGGCAGGCCCCGTGTTAATCGGTCTTTGGTTATTAGCACCACCCATGACTGGTGGGAAGGCTGTCTAATTCAAGGGTCCAATATTAAGAAGCCCATCATTGCCCTCCACGTAAGCCACATACCCCAAAACAGCCTTTATTAGTCATAAAGATGATATTTCCACCTTTACTATCTGCTCTACTCCTTTTAATTGGTTCTGAACTCAGACAGTGAAAAGAGGAATTATTTATTGGACCCCTTCTCCCTAAGAGTCTAACACAGTGCTTGAACAAGAGCATTTGTTTAATGAGATTTTGGCAAATGAAAATACGCCCAAGCATTCTTCCAGAACTCCCATGATTACAAAAATTTACATTTCTAAAGATGAGGGTCAAAGGATGTGGAAGGTGTGGCAGTGTGAAGTTATTTTATGAATCCCAAAGAGAAAGATTATGTTTGTGAACCTGTGGGTGTGAGACCCTTTCAACTGGACTACATCGGTGAGGCATGAGCCACCTTGGGTCTCAGCCCTCTTGTTGGGTCTGATAAAAACAGGGACACAGAAGAGGGGGCTGCCTTATTTGATCCTGCTATGTGAGAGAAAGGAGAGGCTCAAAGAGCTGAGGTCCAGGGAGAGATAAGCCATATGCCTGATAGCTTGCAGCTGAACTCAGGAAGAAAGTGGAACAGCCGTGCCTGAGAGAGGAGGCTTGGAAAGAGACTAGCCTTATGCCTGGCTGCCCCATAGTTGAGCTCCAGGAGACAGTACAGCCCAGAGAGGAAGGCATAGACCAGGCAGAGATCACCCACCATCTTGCTTCACCATGCGGCAGCTGACTTTGGTGAGAAAGTACCTCTTATGGCACCTTAAGTTGGACTTACAGCCGTGAAACTATAAGTTTTTATCCCAGATAAATCCCCTTTATAAAGTCCAACCCATTTCTGGTACTTTGCATTGGTACCCCTTTGGCAAACTGAAACAGAAGGCATGTAAAAACTTTCACAAGTAAGCAAGAACAGAGAATTATGCTAATATCAATGTTATTAATGAGACACCTAGCACAGTACTTGGAATTTTTTACTACATAAATGTGACAGTTTGAAGCTTTCTGTGAATCCCAGAAAAGGTCATGTTCTTAAAGCTAATCCATTCCCAAAGGTGTGGAGCCCTCTGATTGGATTGGATTTATTTGGGGGACTTGGATTGGATCACTTCAGTGAGGCATGACCCGAGGTGGGTCTTGGTCCTCTTGCTGGAGTCCTTTATAAATAGAGGACTGAGATGCACACAGAAAAAGTGGCAGAGGCAGAGAAACGTCAAGCGGCTGAGAGAGAGGTCCCAGAGGACGGAGGCTAGAAACTGGAATCAGCACCGCACAGAGGCAAGAAAGAGGTCCCCAAGAGGCTTCAAGACAAGCCTGGAGGAGAGCGGGGAGATGAGCCATAAGCCTGATCGCCTACAGCTGATCTCAGAGAGAGTAAAGCTTGGAGGGGAAGGTAGAGACTGGCAGAATCGCCATTGCATCTTGTGACATGGCAAGAGTCCAGAATCACCAGCAGCCAAACTTTGGTGAGACAGCATCTCTGATGATGCCTTGATCTGGACATTTTCACAGCCTCAGAACTTTTGACCTAATAAATTCCCATTATACAAGCCACCCCATTTCTGGCATAAAGCTTCTAGTAGCTTTTAGCATGCTAAAACAATGAATGAATGAATGATCATAGCAATACACATTTCAACTCAGATTTTGGCAGAGTACAAGGCCAAAAACTCAGTAGCTAGAAAACTTGTTCTCTCATGGCTTTTAGCCAAAGGTTAAACAGAAGAATAATTGCCAAAAGAGCATAAAAGCATACATGTTAGATTCCTTTGCATAAAAGCATACCTATTAGAATAATCCTCAATAGTAGAACTTCCATCTAATATTAGTATAAAAAGTCAGGACTGGCCTTTGTGTAGTCGTAGACAAACAATAAACAATAATATCAAAAGTTTACTATCTCACACATTATATTTGACTATATGTCTGAATTTTTGCAATAATAAAATAACATTTTAAATGAGTTCTTTTGAGTTGATTTTTAAAGCAAGGATATAAATATTATTTAATGTAAAAATATAAAAATTTGATATTTACACCAACTAGGGAAAGTACTTGGAAATATGACAGCAGCAGAGACTGCTAGTTGAACCAACTTGCTGTTTATTCTCCCTTCTTCCTGAATTTTAGTTGGACACATAGCTGTCCAGAATGAAGACTTCATTTCCTGGCCTTCCTTGTGACCTTGTGACTAACTTGTAGTCAAAGACCTGAGTGGAACAGGTATGTGTAAATTCTGGGAAATGTTTTTAAAGGGAAGGGATGTGCTGTTCTTTGACTCTTCCTCTTTCCTGCTTTTTAGGACAAAGGCGTAATGACTAGTGCTCCAGCAGCTCTATCGAGCCTTGAGCAACCTTGGAAATAGAATCCACACATTGGCAGGGCAACAAGATAGAAGAAGCCTGAGTCTCTGACACCATGGAATGGCATACAAGTTCTGGACCAACTCTCTCCAGACTTTTTTTTTTTTAAGTACTGGGACTAGGGATTGAATCCAGGACCTTATATGCAGGAGGCCAGCACCCAACCACTGAGCCACACTGGCTCCCCTGAGTTGGCTCTCTCGTCTGTTTGCTCATTGTTTGCTCATTTTGGTTTTTTGCTCATTGTTTGCTTGTTGTTTTGCTCATTGTCTGCAAATTTTGTGTTTGCTTGTTATTTTGCTTGTTGTCTCCTTGTTGTTTGTTTGTTTTCTTTAAGAGACACCAGGAACTGAACCTGGGACCTCTCATGTGGGAGGTGGGAGCTAAACTGCTTGAGCCACATCCGCTCCCCATCTCCAGGCTTTTTTGTTTTTTAAGATTTATTTTTTATTTCTTTCTTTCCTTCCCCCACCCCCCAGTTGTCTGCTCTCTGTGTCCATTCACTGTATGTTCTTCTGTGTCCGCATGTATTCTTGTCAGCAGCACTGGGAACCTGCATCTCTTTTTGTTGCGTAATCTTGCCATGTCAACTCTCCGTGTGTATGGTGCCACTCCTGGGCAGGCTGTACTTTTTTCGCAATGGGCAGCTCTCCTTATGGGGCGCAGTCCTTGTAACGTGGGGCTCCCCTATGTGGGGGACACCCCTGTGTGGCACAGCACTCCTTGTGCACATCAGCACTGCACGTGGGCCAGCTCATCACACGGGTCAGGAGGCCCTGGGTTTGAACCCTAGACCTCCTATATGGTAGGCAGATGCTCTATCCTTTGAGCCAAATCCACTTCCCCAGACTTTTTGAACACAAGGGAAATGGATAAACCAATCCACTGTCTGTGTTTTCTAGTATTTGAATCTGGTCCTACCTAGTATAATGAATATATGGGTAAGTTTTTATAGTCATATATCAATCTGTACAATTCTGGGGTCATACAAATCTAGGTTTGAATACAGGCTGTGCATTAATTAATTAATACTTATAATGCTGGATTAGTTACCCAATTTCTCCATGTCTCAGGTACCTCATTTGTAAAATAAGGAGAATAAATGAACATACTTCCTATGCAAGCTTTAAGTATAGCAATTCATGTAAAGCTCTTAGAACAGTGTCTGGCCCAAGGAAATGTTCAATAAATGTTAGCTGTGAATATTGATGTTGATGATGATGACTAATAGGAATTATTGTTATTGGCCAAAGGAATGAACTTCCTTTTTTTTTTTAACTTTATTTTGTATATTTAATAATTGAAAATATAAACAATTATAAACTAAAAAGAAAATATAGTTGAATAAAAACGTACATTTCTCAGCTAAATGTACTGGATACCTATACATATTTTTAAAATCATACAATATGTTACACAATATATTTGGTTCATAGTAATGCAATTTGTGTCTGGCTTGCTTCACTCAACGTAATGTTCTCTAGGGTCATCCATGTTGTTATATGCTTAACAACTTCATTTCTTCTTACAGTTACATAATATTCCATTGTGTGAATAGACCACAGTTTGTTCACCCATTAATCTGTTGATGGACACCTGGGTTGTTTCCAACTTTGGGCAATCATGAATAATATTGCTATGAACATCGGTGCACAGATGTCTGTTCACATCACTGCTCCCCTACTTCTGGGTATATACCCAGTAGTGATATTACAGGGTCATGTGGCAACTCTATATTCAACTTCTTTAGAAATTACCAAACAATCCACCACAGTGGCTGTACCATTCTGCATTCCCACCAACAGTGAATAAGTGTTGACATCTCTCCACATCCTCTCCAACACTTGTACTTCACTGTCTTTTGAAAAGCGGTCATTCTGATAGGTTGAAATGATATCTCATGGTAGTTTTGATTTGAGTTTCCTTAATCATTAGTGATGTTGACTATTTCTTCATGTGCTTTTTGCCATTTGTATTTCTTCTTTGGACAAATGTCTATTCAAGTCTTTTACCCATTTTTTAATTGGGTCACTTGCCTTTTTATTGTTGAATTGTAACATTTCTTTATGTATCCTCTGTATTAAACCGTTATTGGATATGTGATTCCAAATATTTTCTCCCATATAGTTGACTGCCTTTTCACCCATTTGACAAAGTTCTGTGAGGAGCAAAAATGCTTAACTTTGAGGTGGTCCCAGTTATCCATTTTTTCTTTTCTGGCATGTGCTTTGGGATAAGGTCCAAGAAACCACCACCTACCACAAGGTGTTGAAGCTGTTTCCCTACATTTTCTTCTAGTAGTTTTATGGTCCTGGCTTTTATATTTAGGTCTTTGATCCATTTTGAGTTGATTCCTGCATAGGGAGTGAGATAGGGGTCCTCTTTCATTCTTTTGGTTACAGATATCCAATTCTCCCAGCACCGTTTCTTGAAGAGACTGTTTTTTCCCATTAACATTAACTTGGTAGGTTTGTCAAAAATCAGTTGACTGTGTAGGCAAGGGTTTACTTCTGGGTTCTCAATTTTACTCCACTGATCGATGTGTCTTTTTTCTTTTAAGATTTATATATTTTTTTATTTATACCCCTCCCCTATTCCCCCCCCCCCCAGTTGTCTGCTCTCTGTGTCCATTCACTGTGTGTTCTTCTGTGACTGCTTCTATCCTTATCAGTGGCACCAGGAATCTGTGTTTCTTTTTGTTGTAATATCTCGTTGTATCAGCTCTCTGTGTGTGCGGCGCCATTCTTGGACAGGCTGCACTTTCTTTCGCACTGGGCAGCTCACCCCACGGGGTGCACTCCTTGCGCATGGGGCTCCCCTACACGGGGGACACCCTGTGTGGCAGGGCACTCCTTGCGTACATCAGCGCTGCGCATGGGCCAGCTCCACACGGGTCAAGGAGGCCTGGAGTTGGAACCATGGACCTCCCATGTGGTAGGTGGATGCCCTATCCATTGGGCCAAGTCCGCTTCCTGATGTGTCTATCTTCATGCCAGTACCACTCTGTTTTGACTGTAGCTCTGTGATTGTTTCAAGGTCAGGCAGTGAAATTCCTCCCAGGGTGCTCTTCGTTTTTAGAATGCTTTTGGCTGTTCAGGTGCACTTTCCCTTCCAAATGAATTTGGTAATTGCCTTTTCTAATTCTAAAGTAGGCTATTGAGATTTTGATTGTTATTGCATTGAATCTATAAATCAGTTTGGGTAAGATTGACATCTTCATGATAGTTATTCTTTCAATCCATGAACACTGAATGTCTTTCCATTTGTATAGGCTTTTTAATTTCTTTTAGCATTGTTTTATAGCTTTCTGCATATAGGTCCTGTACTTCTTTGGTTAAATTAATTCCTAGATATTAGGGTCTTTTTGTTGCTATTAAAAACGGAATTTTCCCCCTGGTTTTCTCCTCAAATTGTTCAGTACTAGTGTACAAAAACATTACTGATTTTTGTGTGTTGATCTTGTATCCTGCCACTTCACTGAACTCATTTTATTAGCTCAAGTAGCTTTGTTGTGGATGCTTTAGGCTTTTCTAAGTACAGGATCATGTCACATGCAAACAGTGAGAATTTTGCTGGCTCTTTTTCTATTTGGATGCCTTTAATTTTTTTTTCTTGTCTAATTGCCCTAGGTAGAACTTCTAGTACAATACTGAATAACAATGGTGACAGTGGGCATCCTTGTTTTGTTCCCAATCTTAGAGGGAAAGCTTTCAACCTTTCCCCATTAGGAATGTACTTTCAACCCTACCATTGGACATTTCATAGTGATTTTTCTGTCAGACCATCATTTTTTAAAGTATCAAGTAGTTTTTATAACTGCCCCCAACGTATCCAGATACCTCTTAAATTTAATCTGTGGTGCAAGTAAAATCCTAAGACAAAATGGTTACTATTTCTACAGCAATAATACAAGTGACATTTCTTTTGTAATGTTTAATGGCTTTTAATGAGGTTTGAAAACAGAGGTTTAAATAAATATGGCTGCACTGACTGACGGCTGAGCTTCATGGAACTATTTGCTCCAAATTTTCTCTCAGCAATTGCACTTGAGTCATTTTAGTAGGACATCTCCTTACTTGGTTACGGGGAAATGGCTAAACTTAAACATAAAAGACTGAATGGAAACACATAATAGACTATTATTATTGATTTTCAGATTGATAAGAGCAGAAAATTTAGATGGTTAGCAAAAGGAAGCATTGTTCTAAATAGGAAGAAAATCTGTAACTGTCAAGAGACACACTACTGTGTCAGCTTCAAGGTCTCCTGGTCTTTCTCTGTGAATGGCAGAGATGACTCCAAAAACAGTAAAGCTTGACAACAACTCAGAACCAACTGAAAATATCATTACTCTGGAAAAACTAAAAGAAAGAAAGATACCAGTGGAAGGGCGTGGGTTCAGAAACCAAATTGAAAAATACATGTGGAATATTTAAGAGAAAATATCAATAATTTGCCATTTTTCATTTTTATAGAATCTTTTTCTCTCTTGTCCTCCCTCCATCTCTCAGACAGGCTCTCTCTAGAGAAGGCGAGATGGCCACTAGCAACATGGGACTCATATCCACCCACCTCGGCAGCCACACTGAAACATACAAGCCTTTTCTGATAGCCCTTGGAAAAGAAAATCCCAGACAGGATTTTGCTAATTCCTGCTTTACTTACATGGACATACTGAAACAAATCATAAGGCCAGGAGTGTGACATACACTGATTGACTAGATTTGGGTTCGGTATTCACCCAAGTAGCTGGAAAAGGGAGGGCAGAATTATCCCATCTACTATCTGTTGTATATGGAATGCATAATCCATAATAGAGTGGTCTACTTCCGAGAGAAGGTGGGAGCTGGTCTCTCCACACCCTAACTAGCTCTAGCCAAATGCTTCCATGAGGATCTGTTATCCTTTCCCTTGACCCCCAAGCAGTAGGACCACCAAGTTTCTCAGGTCCTACTATGCTGATAAACGTCCCTGCCACTGCCTGCCTACCCCTGACTTATCAGCTCTGAAGGTAGAACATTCTTCACTTGTTAGATTTCCTTCCCCTACCAAAGTTCAAGCCTCTAGGTGCTACCTCCTATACCATATGCTTTGGCTGCAAGGCCCTGCCTGCTGCTCTGGCCTTCATCCCAATGACAGTTGGATTCTAAATTGGTTCCAGACCCCCCCCCCCCAACAGATCAAGGGAGGTCAGTACAGTGGAGTGGGGGAAGCTTCGACTTGGGAGTCAGACATACTTGGGTTCAAATTTTAGTTCTTCCACTTTCTAGTTGTGTGGCCATGGGCATATTACTTAACATCTCTGACCATGCATTTCCTCATCCATAAACTACAAACAAGGTTACCAGCTGGAGTAGACTTGTGAGGACTGAACAAGCTAATGTAGGAATTCCTAAAGTTCCAGCTCTGCCTCCTGTCCCCAAGTCCTTCAGCCTGCTAGGATCGCCTCTCCCTTCAATATTAAAAGGCAGGGGGAAAAAGAAAAGAAAAACATTTGGCAAATATATCGAGAATGTTCTCATTCATTTTGTAAAAAGGTACATTTAATCAACATTTTTTCCATTACTTAGGCTCTATATTCTTTGAACTTTTAACTTTATGTTTTACCTTTAAATAAAAAGAAAAGGAAAAAAGGATTAATATCCAAAACTGGTTTACCCTGCCATCCCACAACTACAGTAACCACCTTTTTACCACAGTAACCACCCTTGATCTTCAAGGATACTCAAGGGGTGTGCTTCTAGTCAACTCTTGCACTGATTTCCCTTGCACAGAATTCCATCACTGCTCTGTGTCTTACCTCCTTCAGCTATTCTATTCTCTCTCCTGGATCACCTGAAACATGGCCTGCTGCCTCCTTCTCCTTTAATTCTCTCCCCTCAAAGTACCACTAACACAAGGCAGCATCTACTGCAGAATTCACTGAAGGTTGGAGGTAATGGAGTATGGTACCACACAGTGAAGCAAACAACCTAAATTTGATAGTGTACCTGATCCAAAAAGTCTCTCAGCCATCCCCACCTCAGCACTTTCTCACAGGTCATGTTTGTTCATCTGGCCCTGACACTCCTTCATGTTCTTAGAGTTCCTGCCCATATCCCCTCATCTGGCCAGCCTCCAACCTCTCAAAAGTTCTTCTTATTCATTTCTCATGGAGAACAGTTTGCCTCTCCATCTTTGTATCTGTTATAATTTAAGCCAAGATGCAGTAACAAATAGACCCCCAAAATACAGGGGGCTTAAGTGATATAGCAATATATAACCTAACAGTCTGTGAGTGTGCACACTATGGCTAGTGGGATATCACTCTTCCATGAGGCCTTCCTGGGATTAGGCTCCTACTTTCCTGAGCTCGGCATTTCCCTAGCATGTGCCCTCATCTTTACCACCTCCACTTGAAAACAGCGTGGAGCAAGAGGCTTAGTCTTTAAAAAGATGTCTTTGAAGTTGCCTAGGACTCTTTTCACATCACCTTGGTCTGAGCTTAGTCACATGGCTCACCCAGCTGCCAAGAAGTCTCAGAAATGAAGTCTTTAACTGGAGGGCTACTTGCCCAGCTACAACCTGGAAATTTCTATTATAAAAAGAAGTATGGACCCTGGGAGTTGGGTAGAGGACTCTGTTACAGTCCCTTTCTCCCAGACAGTCTCCAGGATGAGCCCAATGCTTAGGACCCACAATACCTTCATGGGCCAGCAAAACTGTTTCCATTTCTTTTAAAATTCAGGGGGAAAATAAAGAACTTTGGGATAGAAGAAAATGCTTGAATACGTAATATTAATAAATTCCTCTTAATACTAATGCAGATGTAAAATACAATTAAAAATTTTTTTTATGGAGAAAGGGGTCCACAAAGGCTAAATTGCCTTGGCCCACAAAAGTCAAATCAGAGCCCAGGGGCTAGCGATGCTCAACACGGGTGCAGCACACAGCATCGGCATCAGCAGGAGCCTGGCAGTTTAGTCTTTTCTTTGACATGACCAAATTCCTAGCTTTGCCTTCCCACGCTCCTCCACTACCACCAGCTGTCTCAGAATGGACAGCATGTCCTTCCCCTCTGATATGAATTGTGCCACCACCACCACTGCTACTCTTAATAGGTAGATGTGGTTAGAAACATTTTTAAAAGTATTTTTTGTTTTTGCTAATTAGATACGGTGTAGCGCATTAGACCTTGTCAAATGGTGCTTTCCTCTTCACTTTCCCTTCATCTTTTCCATCCTTGGACAACAAAATTACTATCCCGTAAGATGTCCATATGATTAAGTGTTCTGTATGAAATTTGACTGAAAGCAGCAAAAAACACACACACACACAAAAACCAAGCAAGAACCCGATACTTTCACTTTCAGATTTCAGATTATATCAGCAAATGCTATGATCCATTTAAAGTTGCCGAAAATGCACCAGGTGGCCTGACACAGTGAAAAAACTTAGAATCAGGAAGGATGGTTCCTAAATCAGGGGTCACCTGCTAATTTATCTCTATGACCCAGTCCAAAGGCGCTAACTAATTTGGCATCAGTTTCCATATGTATAAAATGAAGAGGTTGAGCTCAGCTTGTGTGGTAGGCTAAATAATGGCCCACCAAAAACGTCTACCTCCTAATCCTAGAACCAGAGAATATATTGCCTTATGTGACAAGAAGAACTTCATAGATATGATTAAGAATCTTGAGGTGGGGCGATTACCCTGTAGTAGTTGGGTGGGGTCAACTTAATCTCAAGGGTCTTTAGAAGGTGAAGGCAATGTAACAATGGACAGAAGCAGAGATTGGAGTGATGTACTTGGCCAAGTAAAAATTTAATCAGTCAGATAAATTAGGAAAATATATTAAAAATTGCCATCAGCAAATTTAAAATGCTTTAAAATTTTGATTTCAGGAGGCTGTAAACACTTTAGAAACTGCTCTGGAGGTAAAACATTAGATACTGTTCTCATAAATCACTCTATTCTCTCCATGAAGGAATGTTTCTACTAGACAACAGAATTTTATTGGCCTCAGTTGATTTACTTGAATTACTATGTTTACTAGCATCATAAACTGCTTGAAAAAGCCAAACCACATTTATTTAAAAATAATAGGTAATGCAAGCATTTCTGTAATTCATATAGAAGAATATCCTAATTAGTTAGAACTAGGGAGATGATTCAGGGCTGCTTCTAGGCCGCAGAATTTCTATGTGCTCATTAGAATCAGGCACCCTTTCACTGGGTGAGCCCAGGGGACACATAGTTTTGGATGCAGAGGGTGGACTAGATTTCAGCCCCTAATTGCCTCTACAGCGGGTCACCCACATGCAGGACACAATCTCAGGACCATAGGCTCAGCCTTGCTTTAGGTATCTAGTCACTGAAACTAGTTCTTTCTGGCATGGCCTAAAAAGCCACCTGTCACAAAGTAGGCCTACCTCAGGAAATAAAGACAGACATCCCACAGGTTCTGGTTTGTTCTTGTCCCATTGTCTGGGAACAACTCAAATGTTATTGCCCAGAAAGAGGGACTATGGTGGCTTGAATCTGTATGTTTCCCAGAAATGCATGTTCTTAAAGCTAATCTATTCCTGCAGGTGTAAACCTATTGTAAGTAGAACTTTTGATTAGGTTATTTCAGTAAAGGTGTGACCCAGGGTGGGTCTTAATCCTTTTACTGGAGTCCTTTATAAACAGGATGAATATGGGGAGACAGAGAGAGAGAAATCAAGAAGCTGAAGCAGCAAAACCTAGAAGAGAAGGGAGAGACCAGCAGATGCTGCCATGTGTCTTGCCACGTGACAGAGGAGTCTAGGGTCACAGGCAGCCAGTCTTCAGGGAGAAGCATCTCCTCCTGATGCCTTGATTTGGGCATTTTTCCCAGCTTACAAGCTTGAGCTTGTAAACTAATAAATCACTATTGTAAAAGCTAGTCCATTTCTGGTATATTGTTTTCAGCAGCCCAGCAGACTAGATCAGGGACCAATGGGTAAATTATAAGGAAAGTGCCCACATCCAGGAAAAGAGAGAAAGTCCAATTACTTACGCCCCAGTTGGGGACTTTGCAAATTTTTGTGTGTTCATAGAATGAGGAGACCATCTTACTACTAAGGCTTGAAATTGCCTTAACAACCTCCTGTGGTAGATGCTCTGGTAAGAAATCCAGAAGAATTTAATGAGTGATGGTTGTGTAAAGCACTTAATTATGTGTAGCCTATAATAGAAGGGCCTTTTTAAACCCAAGTTTCATGTTACTCAAAAATAGAGCAATCTTGTAAGGAATTTAAATAAAAGCAGTTGAGAAGTAGTGGCATTTCCACACCCACCTAAATCAAATGACAGCTAAATTCCAAATCAGGCTGTTCATTAGGGATTAAACATGGAGATACCTGGGCCTTACCCTCAAAAACCTGCTGGATTTCAGTCTCCAGGTCATCAATTCCTTTGCTTGTGTACCCCCTAAAAATTTTGCAGTAAATTGTCATCCTCACAGATTTTTAATTTATTTAAATTTTGCCATCATTAGTTCATTGTGGCTAAAAATATAATTTCTGACATATTACAATACTGACACTTCAAAATCATTACAGTATTCTCTTAAGTGTATATAATGGATTATAAATGTCATACCAAAATGATAATCACCACTATCCATTTTTTAAACACATAAAGGACATTATTTTTAACAGAAAAAATTTACCTTATTCCTTTTTCTCCCTGAACATATTTCCATTCCACTTACCTTGCAAAAATTTTAATTAAATATGATATATATACTGTTTGTCTTTTATTGATTACCCTATTATATGACTGATGAAAAAATGTATATAAACTGACATTTTCATTTTTAAATTTCCCCATATATAAGAATCTAAGAGTTAAAAATAAATTCTTCTGGAGTGAATTATTATTATATTAGTGTACAGTTTGCCTAAAAGTATATATTACAAACTTTGAAAAATGCCAAACATAAAAGCAAAATTTTATTTGCAATTTATCTGTTAAGGAAATGGATAGGGTGGGATTTTTTAAAATTATCAATAATTCACCTATTTAAGGATGGGATTGGGTACCTCAATTACAGTCCTCATTATCTTTTTTATTCATGCAAACTCTGAAAAACTTTGTCCACATATATAAGTATGTGGGAATGGAAGGAGGGTTTCTCTCAATTCTTTGAAATTTTCTGATTTAAAAGCCAAAAATCATATAATTGTTAAAAGTATTTATTCTCTATATTGAATCCTTCAATTTTGTTCAAAGAAAATTGGAAACTACCTAACTTGCAAATAGGTTTGTAACCCTTTCATTAGATGCATTCTCCATAACAGCTACACAAATATTTTATATCACTTCTGTTTGGTACCTAAGCAGATTTTGCAGCGTAAGGCATGGCACCCTGGTAGGAGTGGATAATAGAGAAGTCTGCCTTTCTTCAGTTAAGTGGGAAAAATACTATGTGAAAGGGGTTATTTAACCACAGGTGCTTTCTTAGGAAAGAGTATCTGTGGACACTGAGATTCAGGAAATTACCTTAAAATCATTCTTGGCTCAGACCCTTGGGAAGTCTTTGTCTATCAAGGTACATACATTCTAAGATGAAGGCCATTTAAAAGCACCCTAAGTGATTCAGGCAATCACCTAAGTTTGAGAACCTTTGTTTAAAGTATGGAGGGAGTTCTCATTTTATAGGAAGGTGTGCCGAGTGTCTTTCTAGAATAAGGGGTGAAAAATTAGGGAACTGAGCTTGGCCAATTCTCTAATGTAATATTTTTTCACCTCCACTTTGAGTCAGGACCCTGAAGGACTATACTCTAGGACAAAGGTAAACTGGAAGTAAACAACCCTTCGTACAAACCCTTCTTACAAAATACAAATTTTGTATCACTGGTTGGCTCAAAATTCCAATCATTGTATACCCAGATTAAAGAAATTCCAGATTGCTAGTGTCCTTGTGTGATACAGAAACAAACAAAGGTTCATTTGGGAGAAAGATAACATCATCCCAGGTCTCAGATTATTTCTACAGTTTTAAAAAATAAAATGTTTAGGACAAATGAAGAATTATTGGGTGCATGAAAAAGGTAAAACAACATGAGCAAGAATCAAAGGAAATAAGAGACAACAGAAATAGACTCATAGAGACTCTAGATTGTAATGCATAGAAGACCCAAGCAATGAAACAACTGCTTCCTATTTTCAAAGAGATTAAAGACAAACTGAAAAGTTTTGGCAAGGATCTGTAAACTAAAAAAGTGACACTGCAGATGAGAAAAAAAAAAAAAAAGCCAAATAGAAATTATTCTGAAAATGATATAGCCAAAATTAAGAAAATCAGTGGACAGGTTTAAAAACAGATTAAACAAAGTGGCAAAGAATTAGTGAACTAGAAGATTTGCAAAAAAAGAAAAGGACCAGATTCAGTATGGAGGGAAAAAAAGATTAAAAACAGAAAGAAAAGATAAGACAAAGTATAGAGTGAAATGTCATAATAGATACTAAATTGCAGGCATAAAAAGGACTACAAATAAGTCTTGAGCAGAATAAAGTCATATCATAGTGGAATGGAAATTTTTAAAAAAAGAAAATATCCAGAACTGAAGACAGTCACAAGTCATCAATTAAAAAGGCCCGTGAGGGGAGCAGGTGTAGCTTCAGTGTTTGAGTACCTGCTTTGCACGTACTAGGTCCCAGGCTCAATCTCTGGTACCTTCTAAATTTAAAAAAAAAAAAGTCCATCAACATCTCCCACATAATTTCTAAGTATTTCTAAATGTCATCTCATCTTCAGGAGCTTAATATATTCTTTCTAGAGAATGCACAGTGCCTGGCATGAGGGCTGAGAGGAGGGTGAGGTGAGTAAAATGCCTAGGGAGAAAATTTAAGAAGGCTTTCACTATCAGAGTCTTGTGCTTGCACTGTGAGAAAAGCCTAAGAGATTACAGATGGGGAAAGTAAAATATTTCCAAAGAAACTGGAGCTTTATTGGCAATGGCCCTTTTATCAACAACATTGGATGTTAAAAGGTGATGGAACAAAATCTTCAATATTCTGAGGCAAAATAATTTTAACCTAAAATTATATACCCCACCAGCCACCATTCAAATGAGAAGACAAAATTAACATTGATCATGAACATGATGCAATTCAGAACATTTTATCATCCTTAGCTCCTTTCTGAATGAATTACTTGGGAACATGTTTCAGCAAAATGTTAAATATTATATAAATTTTTTTACTTAATTAAAATCTTGAACTAAAACCCAGATGATCCATTTGGTAGGAGATGGAGGAAGAGAGAAGTAAAAACTTTCTAAGCCTTTTGTTTTTGAGGGACAAAAAGTACAGATATTTAACTCTAAACATTGATAGCATATGTTTAATAAGTTTTGCTAAAATTTTAATGGCAACTATAGAAGAATAGAAATACTATAAATAATTTCCAAAACATGAACAGAACTCAAGCAAATGTTTTATTCCTCCATATAATTCTGACTTCTTAGATTTCATAAATAATTGTGCATTGATGTGTTACATACACTATTTTTATAAGTACTTTAAGAATTTTTTAACCAAATAAAAATCCTCACAGGAACTCATTAGTTTTCTTTTTTCCCTTTCTTCCTTTCTTTCTTCCCTTTATTTTTCTTTCTTTCTTTCTTTTTCTATTTAGTAAAATTACTCTGAAATTTATTTGGAAAAATAACAAAAGAGAATGAAAGGAGAGTAGCTGTGACTCAAGCAGTTGAGCACCCACCTCTCACATGGGAGGTCCTGGGTTCAGTTCCTGGTACCTCCTAAAGAAGGCAAGCAGAAAACAGGCAGACAATGAGCATACAATGATCAAAAACAAAAACAAAAGTAGGCAATGAGCAAAAACAAACAAGCTAACAAAAAGCAAACAGATGAGGGAACCAACATAAAAAAGAGAGGGAATGAGAGAATGAAATACTATATTCTGCTTATAAATTTAGTAAAGATTAAAATTAGTAAATATTAAGGTAGAATTAAACAATTTTTATAATTAATATTTCAAAAGTCATGTGAAATGGATTCTCTTTCATGGCTGGGAGACAATTAGTCCCCCTTTTCGATTATGAAAAACCATAAATACATAGAAATTCACTTGCAAATAAACCTGGCAATCTGTATTAATAGTCATTTTAAAGATCATATTTAGGGAAGTGGACATGTGACATGGCTGATAGAGCGTTCTTCTACCATACAGAGGGTCCAGGGTTCGATCCCCAGGCCTCCTGACCTGTGTGGTGAGCTGGTCCACACGCAGTGCTGCCACGTGCAAGGAGTGCCGTATCAGGCAGGGGCACCACTGCGTAGGCGTGCCCCTGCATAGGGGCTCCCCACGCACAAGGAGTGCACGCCGCAAGAAAAGCCGTCCTGAGTGAAAAAAGCACAGCCCACCCAGTAGTGGCACCACACACACAGAAAGTTGGCACAGCAAGATGACACAACAAAAAAAAAGAGATGCAGTTTCTCAGCACTGCCAGATAATGCAAGTGGACACAGAAGAATACACAGCAAATGGACACAGAGAGAAGACAATGGGGGGGGGGGGGAGGGGGGGAGAGAAGGGGAGAGAAATAAAATAAATCTTAAAAAAAAAAAAGATCATATTTATTCACCGTTATTCTACTCTTTAAAACCTATCTTAAGGAAATAAATTGAAACTAAATATTGAAGTAAACATACTTATCCCAATCAATGTACTTACTATAAAGAATTTGGAAATGCTCAAAATACAAATGTTCGAAAATTAAGTATTTACGCTATACATCTAAGAGGTGATTTTATGCAACCACGAATAAATTATTATTACAAGCAGTTTTAAATGAAATGGAAAATATTATGTTCTACATAAGTTTTTTAAAAACTTACAAGATGCAAAATTGTATATATATTCTGTTTGATGATAATGCATTGGAAAAGTTTGGGGGGATTGAATCAAAATGGTCAAATGAGCACTCATGAATATTTTCCCCTTTCATCCAACATCTCTAAAAATGACAGAAAAGGATTTTTTTGGTAAGATCAAATCCATAGTGATGTTATAAAAGGGGGCGCATGCTATCATCAGATTAGAAATTTTACGTAATTCTTGAAATAAAGCAGAGGACTAAAAATGACATATTATTTCATATCCTAAAACATGTTTAGGGGATACTGGTGAGAATATAGACATGGTTCCTGATGTGCCAAAGAGAAAAGTGACAGATAACAGTGAACTGTGAACAGTGAACAGTGAACTGTGGGGCCAGTCATTGAGTAATTATAAGAGCACAATCCATGTGGCCAAGCTGCTAGGCTCCTCCCTTCCACCTACTTGGGCCAAGAGGTGGGTTGTAGCCAGCTTGTTTGCCTCAGGCTAGAACAATGAGTGTAAGCACTTGGGTGTAAGAGGCAGGAAAGTGCCCCAAGGAGTTGGCAACATCCAGAAGGGACAGGGAGCCCCTAAACCTAGAGGATAGGCAACTGGCATCCCCACTCATACCACAGTGCTGACTCAGTTCCCACACTTGCTGGAGGTAAAAGAAAGAATGGCCATAAACAGGCAAAACCAGATTTTTCTCTTTTTATTCACATAGGAAAACTTAAAATAAATACAAACTAAAGAAAATATTATAAATGACCAGTACTCATTTCCCAGCTTCAATAACTATCAGTATTCTGTCTTGTACTATCTACCCCCCCACCACCATCACCTTAAATATTTTTTCAGTGCTTTTTAAATTTTTTTTAAGACTTATTTATTTATTTCTCTTTCCCCCCTCCCCCATTGTCTGCTCTCTGTGTCCATTTGCTGTGTGTTCTTCTGTGTCTGCTTGTATTCTCATTAGGCAGCTCCAGAAACCGATCCTGGGACCTTCTGGAGTGGGAGAGAGGCCATCATTCTCTTGTGCCACCTCAGCTCCCTGGTCTGTTGTACCTGGTCTGTAGTCTCTCCTCTGTGTCTCTTTTGTTGTGTCATCTTGCTATGTCAGCTCTCTGCACGGGCCAGCATTCCTGCATGGGGCAGCACTCCTAGCGCAGGGCAGCACTCCTAGCGCAGGGCAGCACTCCATGGGGGCCAGTTTGCCACACAGGTCAGCTTGCCTTCACCAGGAGGTCCTGGGTATCAAACCCTGGACCTCCTATATGGTAGATGGGAGCCCAATTGCTTGAGCCACATCCATTTTTCTTTTTTGCAGTGTTTTAAAGCAAATCAAAAATATCACTTCAGTCATAAGCATTTAGTGTGATTTTTTTAACACATAAAGACTTCCAAAAAATCACACATAGCATTATCACAGGCCCAAAATTAACAATAATTTGTTAATATCATCTAACAGCCAGTTGTATTACAGGCAGATGATGTATCCCAAAAATGGTTACAGCAACATCGCCCATCTTCTGAAAATATGAGTTTGCTAATCCCCAATCAAGATGTAAAGTCTTTATGCTTGTGAGCCTATACACCTGAAATAAGAACAAGGCCTAGAGCAGCAGTGTGCCTAAGAGTTCCCTCCTGACAGCCTCCGTGTTACTCAAATGTGGCCAGTCTCGAAGCCAAACTCAGCATGTAAATGCAATGCCTTCCCCCCAGCATGGGACATGACATCCGGGGATGAGCCTCCCTGGCACCGAGGGATCACTACCAAGTACCAGCTGATGACATAACTAGAAAATGACCTTGAATTAAAGATTCAACGTGGACCAGCAGAATATCCCTGTCTACATATAATAACAGAAGTTAAAAATGCTGTTTGACCTAAAGTAAGGGGGAAATGGAAAGGACAAATGAGTTTATATGGCTATGAGTCTCTAAAAAAGAGTCTGGAGGTTGTCAGAAGGATTGCCCTTATGCATACCTGAGCAGAGTCTCAGAGACAGATAAAGTAGATACAATCCCAGGTATTGGTCCTTTTGAGGGCTAAAGAGACCCACAGGTTCTATGGTCATGGCAGATGGGGTTCACTGCCATGTCAGTTGGCCCTTCTTTGGAGCTGGTGTTTCTGCGTGATGGAGCTGGACTCAGATGTGATCTCTTTTCACAAGCCTTTCATGCTACTTTACTGGAATTATAGTTGGTGCTGGGGTTTAAGATATATCTAGGGAATTTGAATCTCTGGACTGACAATATGATAGCCAGGCCCTGAGCCTCAACAGACTTCAGCTCCTACACTCTGGTTTATTGGACTTACCCCACTCAGCTAACATGGAGTTGGAGAATGTCAACCACCACACCAAGGAGCCTGGAGTGCCTACAACTGAAAGCAGGAGGATTGCATTCAGTATCCATGTGGAATCTAAGCCCCCTCTTGACATAGATGTGGAATGGACACAACCAAGCCAAGGTTCGCAGGAAGGAGGAATACAGTAAGGATTAGAGTGGACTTAATGATATTCTATTCATGAACTACTGTGGTTAATAATCGAAAATGTGGCATTGGTGTGGAAAAAGTGGCCATGGTGGCTGCTGGGTGCAGGGAATGGGAGGAAGAGACGAGATGTAGAGGCATTTTCGGGACTTGGAGTTGTCCTGGGTGGTGCTTTAAGGACAATTGGTGGACATTGTATGTCCTCCCATGGCCCACTGGATGGAACGTGGGAGAGTGTGGGCTATGATGTGGACCACAGGCCATGGGGTGCAGCGATGCCCAGAGATGTACTCACCAGATGCAATGGATGTGTCATGATGATGGGGGAGAGTGTTACTGTGGGGGGAGTGGTGGGGTGGGGGCAGTGGGGGTGAATGGGGACCTCATATTTTTTGAATGTAATATTTTTTTAAGAATGAATAAATTAAGTAGTATTTGGAAGAAAAAATAAGAAATCTTTACAAAGAACTCAATAGAAAAATGGAGAAAACACTTGAAAAGACACTCCATAAAAGTGTATTAACAAGTGGCCAATTAATGTATGAAATAAAGAAACTTCTTCAGTCACCAAAAAAAAAAAAAAAAGATGTAAAGTCTAAATGCCCTCCTCTTCATTCTGGGCTGGACTTAGAGACTCACTGGAACAAGAGAATGTGAGAGTAGAACTGCTATCTGATACCCAATGCTAAGTCAGAAAATACCTTGCAACTCCTGCCTGGTCCTCTTGGAATGTTCCAGAAGCTCCTTCCCAAAATGGTTCCTCTCAGAAACCAGCTGCCAGGCTGTGAGAAGCCCCAGCCCCATGGATAGCCCTCAGGTAGGTGTTCCAATCAGCATTCCCAGCTGATCCCAGCTTTTTGAGTCTTCCCAGCTGAGGCACCAAATATCTAGAAAAGAGAAGATACCCCACTGTGTTCTGTCCACATTCCTGGCCCACAGAATCTGTGAACATGGTTGTTGCTTTATGCCACTAAATTTTAGGGCAGTTTGCTTCACATCAATAAGAACCTGAAACACCAATTCATGTTTGATTTTTCTTCAGTGTTTCAAAATTTGCTTTTACAGTTGATCTGCTTAAACTAGGATCCAAGCAAAGGTCACACATTGCTATGGCTAATATTTCTATTATACCTCTTTTAATCCACATGAGTTTCTCCCCTTCCCCCCCCCCCCCCGCTTTTTCCTTCATTTTTATGTCATTTATCTAAGAAGAAACTGGGTCATTTGTGTTATAGAATATCCCACATTTTGATTTGGTTGATGCAGTGACCAGCAAACATTGTTCAACATGTTCCTCTATGAGCAGCATTTCCTGTAAAGTGGTAGTTAGACCTAGAGCAACAGTTGGCAAAATTTTTCTGTAAAGGGCCAGATAGTAAATATTTTAGGCTTTGTGGCCTATTCAACTCTGGCACTGTAGCACAAAAGCTACCATAGGCAATACAAATGAATGAGCAAGGCCACGTTCCAATAAAAAAAGTTCAAAATAGGCAGCTGCCAGATTTGACCTACAGAAGTCAGCACTGGGAGGCCATGGTGATTTTCATTCCTATATGCATTATTGGGAGTGGTTGTCAGGAGCATGGTGCTCTGAAGGATTCTGAGGTTGCATCTGGACTCAGTGGGAAAGAGAGCTACAAACGACTCTCCATGTTCCTAATGGGCGTGGAATAGGGAACTGTGTTGTGATTCTGCTGGATTTGCCACCTGTGCTCTAGTGCATTCTGAATTCAGGCAGGAGTGATTCAAGACTCTTGACTGTGGTTTCAATACTAGCTGATCATCAGGGTAATTTGGAAAATTTTAAGTGTAGAAATACCAAGCCTCATGTAGCAGTTTGATATTATTGATGAATTCCAAAAAGAAATATTGGATTACAGTTTTAAACTGATCTTTTCCTCTGGGCATATTAGATTATATTGGATTCAGAGGTTTACCTGATTACTTGTGCCAGCAGGGCCTTGAGCCCCCACCCCTTGGTGGGTAGGGACTCACAGATAAAAGGCATGGCAAAGGACAGAGCTGGAGGGTTTTCGATGTTGGAGTTTGATGCTGAAGCCTTAAGCTTAAGCCCCAGGAAGTAAGCTCACAGAGGAAACAGAAGCAAGCCCCAGAAAGAGAGGAACCCTGAGCCCAGGAAGATGCAAGCCCTGGGAAGAGAGGAACCCTGAGCCCAGGACAAAGAAGTCTGAGGAAGGGAGGAACCCAGGAAGCCTGAACCCTTGCAGACGTCGGCAGCCATCTTGCTCCAACATGTGGAAATAGACTTTGGTAAAGGAAGTACCTTATGCTTTATGGCTTGGTATCTGTAAGCTCCTATCCCAAATAAATACCCTTTGTAAAAACCAACCAATTTCTGGTATTTGGCATCAGCACCACTTTGGCTGAGTAATACACCTCATTTAGAAATTGAAATAAAATTCTGGAGACATAGAAGTTAGACTCAGAGGTTCCAATATCTGTCTAATAGGAGTACAGAAGAAGATACCCAGGGAAATGAAGGAGAAGAGATAAGCAACTAAGTAATAATATGTTTTTAAGTTCACTCAGTCAAAAGAAAAAAAAACCAGATATAATTCTTTCAATGGAAATGGACAACTGGGTAACAAACAGGATGAATATAATGTATACATATGGAAACATCTTGATAACATTTCACAATTCCTAATAAAGAGTTCTGAAATCTCTTTGCACATACCCAGATTCTGATTCAGTAACTCTGGTGTGTAACTTGGAAATCTTTCATTCGTTTACTTGGTTTCAAAAAACTGTTCTAGATGATTCTACTTTGACAACTGCTGGTCTCTAGATCAATTACCTGGGACCCAGTACCAAGCCACCCTTTCCACCACTCTGATGCTTCTGGACCCTCTGACGCTAACTAGTCCCTTCTCCTCTCTTGTGTATAGTCATTGACTTGATAGGTCTATTCTTAGCCCCCTTCCTTCCACCACCAAGGAGTAGGATCTTCCTTTGACCCCAGCGCCCAGCGCCCAGCGTTTTGTTGACAAACTCCCCCAGTGCCCATTTCCTAGCCCAGAACGCTGCTCCCTGGGCCAACCAGCCCCTGTGCTGAGAGCCTTGGTCCCTCACCGCTCCTCTCCTTGTCATGTCCTCTCCGCTGTGATTCATTTATTCACTTAACAAACACACACCGAGAGCTTACTGTCTGCAGAGCACTGTGAGAGATACTAGGGAAACAAAACTGAAAAAGATCTAATCCTTGCCCTCAAAGAGTCTAACTGGGAAGAGACATGAAAGTAAAGATGTGAAAGTAAAGCAATAAGTGTTATCACACAGAGTGTTTCTCTAAGGACAGTTCAAGAGCCACCTGAACCTTACTTTGCCAATGTTCTTATAAACTTTCAAGATTCCTGGGCCAGATGTGGCCCAGGCATCTGTATTTTACAAACTCCCTACCCCCATTGTTTCCATGAGCATGGACATTTGATAACCACCGGCCTTACAGAGCTGGGTGTGACGTCTCTGGGATAGTGAAGAAGGAACTCCCAGGCTCTGCCTGCAGGGGAGTATAAGGGACACTCCACAGAAGAGATGTGGCGTGAAGAATCTAGGGGAGTTTTCCACAGGGGCAGGAAGAGGGAACAAAATGTAAAAATAGAACGAGCCTAAGA
This sequence comes from Dasypus novemcinctus, assembly GCF_030445035.2. NCBI lineage: Eukaryota > Metazoa > Chordata > Mammalia > Cingulata > Dasypodidae > Dasypus > Dasypus novemcinctus. The sequence goes on along the minus strand of NC_080673.1, from coordinate 167,967,129 downwards.
AAGCCATGTGTGTTGGGGTCATCGAGTGACTGGACTTGGAAGGAACCAGGGTGTGGGGATGAGCTTCGGCTGAGAAGCTGGAAGGGCTGTTAACAAGGGTCAGATCTCACAAAGCCTCACAAGGCCTCTGGACCTTACGGGACAACCTGTGGGGAGCTAATGAATTGCTTTAACAGGGGAGTGTGGAAGAGGGTAGTCTGGGTGACAGTACAGCATGATTTTAAGAGATTATCCCTTTAGTAGAGTGGAAGATGAATAGGTGGGCTGGGGGCAGTGTGAGAGGGCTAGGACTGAGGTCAGGCAAAACGTGTCGAGGATCTGACCTGTCTCGGGAGCAAGGCAGACAGAGAAAGGCGAAGATGGGTGGTCTGGTTGGTAGGTACATTCAGCAGGGTTTGGTGGGCGGGATCAAGGCTGGACTTGCAGCTCTTGTCTTCCCTGAATGTTCTTCATCTCTTGTCACATTAGCAACGCCCTACCCAGCCCCGTCCTCAAATATGTCAACTATTGGAAGGAAAATATATATACAGTGTACCTCCATTGTACTTGGATTTTCATTGCCCTGTCAGAGGCTTTATCCAATTATGCTTAATAAATTAGTTACCCTTAATAAGTTGTTATTATAGTGAGTTAGTTACCTTTTTAAAAATCTCAATGCTGATGCTCTGTGTCCCTGGAGGTTCTTAGTTTTATAGCCCATTTAAATGTTCATGGCTAAGCTGCTCCCCCAGAGCAGCAACTACACGAAGAAGCAAAGGCAGAACTGATCAGACCTTTTTGGACACACCCAAACTTTCACACAGTGAGAGATATGTCACACAGCCACTCTCACAGACTTCTCCAGAATGCAATGAAAACCACACATTTTACAAGTGAGTTATGAGTGATCACACAAGGGGTTACTCAATCCATTTCTATTTGGCTGCGAGCTTTGAGGTAAGCCCTTTCAAGCTTACATGGTTCACCTGGGACTTTAAAAGTAAAAGTAAATTATTTAGAGTTGTACAGAGTGAAACAGTGGTTACTGCTGATTAATGCTGATGAATACTCACGATACAGCAATGAATGGCATGCTTGATAAAATAAATTTCTTGTAAGTAGAAGAGATACAAACTATATTAGCAATTGAAATAAACTATATGTGTGATAATAAGCTCCAAATAACTGCTTACAATTTGCAAAAGACTTTCTCATTTATTACCTCATTTGATCCTCACAAAAATCCTATGAGATAAATTGTCTTAATATCCTCATTTGACAAATGAGGAAACTGAGGATCAGAAAGGTTAAGCAACTGGCTCAAGGATACACAGTCAATAAGTGACACTGCTATGGACCAACTAGCATGCTTTGGTTGCAAGTAACAAAAAATCCCAATTAAATAGTATGAAATAATAAAGGGAATGTATAAACTCATGTAATAGAAAATGTCCAGCAATTAGGGTGGACTTCAGGCACAGTTTGCACAGAAATTCAGTTCTGGTTAAATGGACTGTTTGGATTTACTCTTCTGTATCAGCTCTATTCTCAGGCTCTCTTTCTATTTAGCAGGAAAATGCTGAAGCAGTTTTAGGATCCACCTCACTATTCAGAAGGAGAAAGAACTTTTATTTCTCCATTCAGCAACCAAGAGACTTAGCTTCAATTGTATTGCCCCAACAGCTGGGGAAATACCACATACTGATTGGCTCAGGCCCGGTGGTACACACCTCTGTAAGAGTCAATGACTATGTCAATCAAAGCCACAATCCAGAAGCTGGGGTTGCACCAGTTCTGCTCAAACCCCACAGCTACTACCCCACGTGGGAGGGATGGAATGGATGCTGCAGAGTCAACCACAGTATCCACCAAAAGCCAGGACTTTAACTTGTGTTTTCTGTCTCTAAGTCCTAGAGTTCTTTTCCTATACATTACATGTTTTTATCCTTTACTTTTGGAGGTGATGATCCTGGGTGAAGTTGCTGTTTATTTGTTTGAATGTGCCTAATTAAGATGCAAGGTGACCCAAAGTTCTTTCTAACAGGCATGCACTGATACTGGATATTTGCTTCTGTGTGTTGGCATTATCTTTGCAGCTTTTTGCTTCTTCAATGACTCCTTCAACTAATCTTCCTGGAACTTCTTTTACTCCATTCATTTTTGCCTCAAATACATTTTTGTTTCTTTATATCAGGGCCTAGTCGGGAAGACAGAAACCACTCTGAATATTTAAAACTGGAGAAACTGAATGCAGTAATATGAAGGAAACTTAGAAGCTAAGTAAGGGGCAGTGAGGCAATCCAGAGACCAGCAACAGCAGGAAGTCACTGCCACTCCTAGGCTGGAAGGACAGAGGGAGTAGGTGAGGCTACTGGAGCCCAGGGGTTGGGATTACTCAAAGGAATCTGGAACCAAAGCAGATTTCCTTTGGGAACTCCAACCATGGAAGAGAGGCAGCAGCTGCCAGGGGTACCACCCTGGTTCAGAGGGAGAAGGAGAAATACTCTGATTTCTCCCCTCCTCCTGCTCTCCAGACTCCCATTAGAATCTCCACTGGGCAAACCCAACTAGAAGCTGGCTAATATGGGGGCCTGAGAATTGCAGCCTGTAGGGGTCAAATGTCCTGTGACACACAGCAGGGAAGGAAGGGCAAGGAATGGATCTGAGGCCAGGAAGATTCAGAGAGAGCACATTTGCTGGGCAAATGTAACACGTGTTCATTGGGAAAATTTTAGAAAATATAGCTATGCAAAGAGAAAAAGGTAAAAATCTTGATCTTACTCGTTCTTTAAAGGTAAGGTTAAATCAGCCAGTCCCAGGCACTGCTGGGTGTTACCTATTTCTCATCGGTCACTTAACAGTCCATGTTCTGGTCTTTTTCCTATTCATGGGCCAAGAACCCTAGCAGTTTGACATTTTGTTTTGCACATCCTGGGCAATTCCATTTCTCCTCCCTTTCAAGTCAAATGTGGGGGGAAAAAAAAAAGAACTATCACTAAGAAAAACTTCACTTCTTCTGAGAAACTGATTGTTTCTTTTCCCAGGCAACATAAGCCATATGAGTAAATGTTTTCTCTTTGTGCCCAGGCTACCAGGAAACTCAGAATTAAAACAGATACTCAAACCCAGCCACTTAAACCCTTATGGTGGACATGTGGTTCTTCCCTCTTCTCCAGGTTTCATATTGTATTTGTATCATATCAGTTTTATTCTGTATAAGTATGTATGAGGAAGAGAGGGATAAATAAAGGCACATGAGTGAAATGCTCTTGAGCTGTTTGTTGGCCATCACTTGCCCAGTCCAACTCTGTCCACTCTAAGCCAGCTGGCCGGCACTGGAAAGACTGTCTGCCATGGTAGAACAGACTCTGTTTGCCACTCTCCTTGACAGCAGATGGCTGCCCTGCTCTCATCCACATCATCCATCATTGCTGAGGGAGACACCCCTCCATTGTGCAAATCACTGGCATCTTTGCCTCCAACTTTGTAGGCTGGTAATTTTGCAGGCACGCTTAAATAGAATCTGGTTCAACACTTTTCCACATAAAGGAGCCCCATGGAGCACCTTCACAATGGAAAAGGGTGGGGCAAGGAACCGCTGGTGGGATCATGGCTAGATTTTCAATCAGATTGGGCATTTTAATTAGGTTGGGCAAAGCTCTGCCTAGGAGGCGAAAGCATGGTTTCCTGAAGTGAGCTTTGCTTCCTCTAGGCTGCTTTGCTTCCTTATCTCACAGGTTAGTCCTTCTTGAATTTTTTTCCACTTTGTTTATTTGAGGTTGATAATCTGGGCTTCAAGCCTAGTTTAATATCATTTTACTGTTGTTACTGCATCCCCAATTCTATGGAGACGGTTATTATCATTGTTGTTTAAGACACCTTACCATGGCAATTACCTAGCCAGGTGTACAACCATCCTCGCCCCACCTTGCCCCACCCCTTTCTGCTTCAGATTTAAGAAACAAAGCCGATGCTTCCTCCCCGTCTATTGAAACAACATGAGTTTGTGGCTCTATAGCATGAGGCAAAGTAGATTTTTGGCCTTTGTCTAGATAATTTGATCAGGATAAACAATGTGATTTGGGTCCTATAGTATATTTGTGAGCCTAAGAATATAGAAAATCTCCCCCTTTGCTTATAATCATTTCCAAATAATCTAAACATATAGGCTGTTTTCATAGCAAATTTGCTTATCTTATGCTTTATTTATCTAATACATTTGTATTACTGTGTACTGTCTAAGCTCTATGAGCCTCTAAGCTGAGAGGAAAACTGACCACAGATGAGGATGATCAGTGTAGAGCTGAAAGCTTGACAGTAATGATAAAGATCCAGTTTTGACAGAAGAAGAGAAACATTGCAACGTTTGGTTTGAAGAACAGTGTGTGTGTGTGAGAGAGAGAGAGAGAGAGAGATCCTGATTTCAGTGCAGAGTTGGGTCAGATCCTTAGCATTGCTTTAGAAGGCAGGCATTGAAGTGAGCGATTGTAATAACCCACTTGAGGCTGTGTGGACACTGCCAACAGACATGCCCCTCTGGCTTCACATCAAGACCTAAGGTGGAGCCCGGGCCTGGACTTGTCTATGAGGTTCGTGTCTTTAGCAGATAGAGTCTTGCTGCAGGATTGCATGGCACTAACAATGAGACTCACTGGAAAAACAAATAAAATGCTTTAAATGTTTCAATGCATTTCCAAGTATTCATCCTCCAAATATTTAGATTCCGAGCTGACTGAGCCAAGAGCCCAAGCTTCCTGTGCATGCTGGATAGTTCCGACAATCTCCTCAAGATCAGCAAATATATAACTTGAAATATCATCTTCTTGGAGCCAAAAAAAAAAATGTCCCCAGGTATTGTTCTGGGAAATCAGCTAGGTGTCTCTGTCAAAAATCTTCCTTTGTAATGTTGACTGATTTTTAATAAGTTTAATAAGTTCTTACAAAGGCCTCCATGGGACGATGGTCTGTGCCCACTATGAGGCTGAAATATAAACAAGAGTGGGGATGGAGATCTAGGAGGAGAGCGGGGAGGGGGAAAGGAAAGGAGAGGGCTAGAGATGAAGAAAAGCAACAGCCTACTGAGGATATTGGTATTCACAGAAGGTTCTGATGCCTGAACAAGCCTTAAAGGGTGAGTTTGACTTCATCAGGGTTTGGTGTTACTTTTTTGTTTTTGTTTTTAAGAAAGTGGAGACAGAGGGGAAGGAGGTGGAGGCCGATTTCCTTTATAATTTAAATTTCTCTACATTCAGTAGTAATATAAAATTCATTGTTTTTTTCCCAGGCATATCCATATCAAAACTCTCTCTCTCTCTTTTTTGTTTTTCTTTTTTAAGCACCCTCGGCAAAAAATCCATAGCACTGCTCAGAAATTATCTAATTCTAGAATTTAGCAATTTCCTCTTTCTCTAAGAAGCTCCACAAAATAAATAAATACCTTAAACATAGATTTTGATTCCAGAATACATTATCAAGACTTATTCTATCTTCCCAGTAAACAAGGTAAAACAGTGGAGTCAAGTCACACATGCATTTAACTTTTAATGGTTCAATTATACACCCTCAGCAGAGAGAGACACAGAGAGAGCTGTAAAACTGTTCTTAGCAGCATTATTCACAAGTGCTAAAATATGGAACTACCCCAAGTGTCCATGTGGTATATACACACAATGGAATATTATTCAGCTGTAGAAGAAATGAAATCAGGACGCATATGAAAACATGGATGAAACTTGAGGACATGATGTTGAGTGAAATAAGCCAGACACAAAGGACAAATATTGTATGGTTTCACTAATATGAACTAAGAACAAGTAAACTCATGGAGGTAAACTCTAGAGTACAGGTAACTAGGAGATAGAATATGGGTTGAGAATAGGAGCTGATACTAATGTATGAAGTATTTTTAATAAGGTTTATTGTAAAAGTGTGGAAATGAATAGAGTATTAATATAATATAATAGAGTAGTATAATGGTAATATTATAGTGAGTATAACTAACACTGCTGATTTATAAATGTGATTGTGGCTGAAAGGGGTAGTCTGTGGATGTAAATGTCAATTGAAAGGAAGCTAGATAATAATCTAGGGATCATACAACAGTGATTTTGGTGGTGAATGAAGATTATGGTTAAAAGTATAAATATAAGAATGTTCTCCTTTTACAAAGTGTTAAGAATATGATGATACATGGAAAAATTACAGCTAATGTAACTTACAGATGATACTTAACAGTAATATTGCTAAATTTTTGTAGCAATGGCAAAGAAGATACTAAATCAATTCTAAAAGACAACAATGAGGGGTATAAGGGGGTATGGGATTTTTCCTTTTGGAGTAATGAAAATATTCTAAAACTGACAAGTGATGGCTGCACAACTCTGATGAAAATGAGAGCCACTGAGTGTACACTTGGAATGGATTTTACAAAGCATGGGTCTGTATAACAGAGAATCCAGTGGTGGAAGATGGACTGTGGTGAAAAGGACAAATATGAGAACAGTCTCTAATGAACTATAATAAATTTATGATACTAATATAGGATGTTAATAATTGGGTGGGTTGGTGGAAAAATACACCAAATGTAAGATACGGACTATAGTTAGTAGTAATATTTCAATGATGCTCCTTCATAGTTTGTAATAAATGCTTTACAACTTTGTAAGTTATTGGTGGCGGGGTGATATATGGGAGCCCTGTGTGATAAATGCATGTTTGTTTTATAAGTTCACAACTTCTACTATACATTTATTATTTATGTATGTTCATGTATGAATGATACACTTTAGTAAAATTTTATTTTTTTAAATGCTTTACAAAGCACATGTCCCAGAATGAGCATGACATGGGAGTAATGAATCTGTTCTTCTCTGTTTGTCTCCATGCCTGTAGAACATTTCACTGTTCAGTCTTTTACTTAAAATACACATTTTTCATATACAGGAGTCCTAAGTTCAAGCTAACTACTTCACCTCATGCTCAAACAAGGAATCAACTATGTATTCCAATGATGGAGGGAAAACTGACTCAGAAACATTATGCTGGTCTTCAGCACAGCACCTTCCTAAGAGAGTCTAAAAGGCAGTTCTGATTATTTGCAACTGATCTTTAGAACCTGGCCCCCTCATCAGTTATGTCACCACTGAATGAAGCCCCCTTGGCAAATGGAAAAATTAAGAAGAAATGGAAGAATTTTTCTGATGTCTCTGAATTTGTGCCACAATGGAAACTTTACTTTCTCAAGTTTTGTACCAACTCCGAAGAACTGCACTCTCTCATTTTTCTCAATTTGGAGTACAAAAACGGCCAACCAACAAAAAGTTTGAGAGACAGAGAGCCATTCATTCAACAAAAATTGGCTGAATGCCTTTGATGTATCAGGCGTGGGATTCAACAATGAACTTCTGCCGAATCCAAGAGGGATTCAAAACACCTAGTCTCTAGAGGTGGTTGCGTGGCATTGGAAGAATTGCTTAGCGTCTCTGGAATCCAATTGTCTATATGACCCAAAAAAGTGGAAAGTTGTGGAAAATGAGTTCTCAAGTGCCTCTCAGTTATAAAATTCTGTGAAATCAACTTGGGGAATGTTTCTAAAACTGTAAAAGAAATCTAACAAACCTCCTTATAGCAACTCTTACTTATTCCTAAAGGCACTTTACCTTAAAGGGCTTTTGTCCTTCAGCTTTGCTCTTCCACATTATTTCCCATTTCACCTACTGATCTCTCTTCCACAGCATACATCATACTCAATTCCTGTTCTCCCACTCCTGCAGCTTTCAGTAGACACAGAAACAAAATGAAGGGATTTCTTCCTGGACTTTTTTCTCTGCCACAGTTGCTGTTGTTTGGGCCCTAATGGGATGATTCAGGCTTCACTGTTTTGATCAGAAGTAATGATAGCTACTTTGTGGACAAAAGATATAGAAATAGATTGTTTATAAGATTAATCATACTTTCGGATTGTGCAAATGCTTAATTTTGAATGACTCTATCATATGTCACATGGCTTTTGTGTTATATCATCAAACATGTGAGCCTGTTTACACTAAGTTGTTGAATTTTGTACAATAAATTGAATGTAATAATACTAAATGCTTGGTTATTCGAAGAAAACAAAATTCTTTCAGAAAATGCTTGATTGTGTCATGAAAGATATCGTATTGCTCCTGCCCCTTCAGGAGAACACTTAAGAATAGAGAGCCAATTATATGGCTCCATTTCTATGAACTGTCCAAAATAAGCAAATCTATGGAGGTAGAAAGTAGATTAATGACTGCCAGGGCCTGGGGAGTGAAGAATTGGGGGTGAAGTTGGGGTGATAGCTAAAGGGTAAAGGATTTCTTTGGGGAAGTGATGAAAATGTTCTAAAATTGATTGTGGCGATGGTTGCACAATTTCGTGGACATACTAAAAACCATTGAACTGTATAATTTGAATTAGTGAAATGTGTGATATGTGAATTATATCCCAATAAAGCTGTTTATAACACAAACAAACACATACCCCTACCCCACTTCCACTCCCTGCTTTGCTCAGCAGGATGTCCCCTGGTCAGGGACCCTGTGCCTGGCTCTTCAGCTTGGATGGGCAGCTCGGTGGGGAGTGGGGCCCTAAGCCTCGACCAGTTTCCCACCCTCCAACACTCTTGGCTAATTTTAGGATCTGGGCCCTCCCAGAATTGTTTGCCTCCGCCCCACAGGTGGTGCCTGTGAACATGGCTCTCTCTTTGTTTCTGGGTCCTTCTTTCACTGTCTTTATTTCCATTCTCCAGTCTTGTTCCAAGAGGGAAACAAAGGAAAAGCCAAAAACAGAAGGACTAAATAAAAAGTTAGAAATTCCCGAAATTATTTTGGTGCAATTAAAAGCAAAATCTGGCTCAAGTTCCTTAAGGCCAACCTGCCATTCTGTGAAAAAAGAAGTTTTCCATGTCAGTAGACTTGGCCCAGTGGTTAGGGCATCCATCTATCACATGGGAGGTCCGTGGTTCAAACCCCAGACCTCCTTGACCTGTGTGGAGCTGGCCCATGTGCAGTGCTGATGCACGCAAGGAGTGCCGTGCTGTGCAGGGGTGTCCCCCGCGTAGGGGAGCCCCATGCTCAAGGAGTGCGCCCCATAAGGAGAGCTGCCCAGCGCGAAAGAAAGTGCAGCCTGCCCAGGAATGGCACCGCCCACACGGAGAGCTGACACAACAAGATGATGCAACAAAAAGAAACACAGATTCCCGTGCCACTGACAACAATAGAAGCAGACAAAGAAGAACACGCAGCAAATGGACACAGAGAACAGACAAGGGGTTGGGGGGAAGGGGAGAGAAATAAATAAATAAATAAATCTTTTTTTAAAAAAAAGTTTTCCACAGGAGGTCAGCTACAACATCTCGGGTGACCAAGATGCAGAAGAGCAAAGAAAGCAAAGACTTAGTCCCTGAGTGGTGGGTAACTGCGAGTCCACTCTTAATCGCTGTGGGAAGAAGGCAGACCATCTGCCCTTAGATGCTGGGCATGGCAGAGAGAAGAAGTAACATGGCTTGGAGGCCCAGACTCTCCCCTTCATAAGCAAGCTAGCTGCCAGGGTAGGAGACAGGAGGCCTGGGGAATCTACCCAAGGCAGGAGGTGGCATTTCCCTGGGGTAGGGTTGACCACCGACATTTGCCTGCTGTGACAGGCTTTTGTTTCCTCTTGAAGTGTAAGAATCTTTTGGCCAGGTGTATTTCCCAAACGCTCTTGACCCAAAATACAGGGCTCTGGAGATGTTGGCTTGATGGTTGCTTTTATCTTAGCTGGTGTCCTCGTGGCAGCTGTCTTAGCTACTGGAAGACAATCCTGACACGGGGGTGATGCCTGGCTAGGGTGGCTGGCCTGACTGGTGGCCTTGTGCTGAGGACATGTGATAACCTCTATGAGCCTCGGTGCCCTCACCATAAGATGGGGCAGTGATGTCTACCTCACAGGGATGTTGAGAAGGTTAAATGTAATGAGGGGAGTGGCTAACAAGTGACTTAAAGACTTTTAAACACATAAATGAAAACAAGCTCCCTGCCCCCCAAAAGTTTGACCTGTTTGTGATATGTTATGTCGGAGGATGTTAACCAATTTTTACTTTATGCAATATACCCACTTCTTAATTGTTCTATTCAATCAATATATATATACTGGAAGAAGCTCTCTCTATCCCACAGATGGTGCTTAGTTCTCTCCCTGAGCATTCAGAAAAAACCTAAGTAGAAGTGTGAAATACCTGAAATTTGCAGGGAATGTGTTGGAAAGCCAGAACATCTGAATTTGAATTGCACTTTTGTAGCTTCCAAAATATTTGGACCCCAGGGAAGGTCCTCTGTCATTTTGAGCGTTACATTCAAGGACGTTATTTTCCTTACAAAATCGTTGTGAGGATAAACTGATGGCGTGTAAGAAAAAAAGTGAGTTACACTTATATAGTGCTTAATTGCCAAGCACTTCACATATAGTCACTAACTTAATCCTCACAGTAACCCTATTTTACAAGAACCCACATCACTGACTGGTTAAGGGACATGTTAATAAAAAGTGGAGCTGGCCTTCGAACCAAGGCAGAATCTACGCATTGGCCAACTATACCATAATGAATTGTACAATTTTTTGAGTGCATAAAGGGGAGGAGAAGTTTTACTCACCCTCTTCCATCTTTAGTGGAAATGTGGAGGGTTTGGTGGAAGATAAATGTCTGTAAAATTTTTATTGTACCTTATATGATTAAGATGGCTTTGCTAAGTCAATAATATTAAAATGTTCCACATTTTGTGGGCTTCTTACAAAGTTATAGTGCTTTTGACTTGTTGAGCTTTAAAATGCCATATATTATGCAATAATTGTGCATTATCCTCTTGATTTTGTATTCCAATGAAATAAAATAATTTATAATATCATGGCACTACAGATTGCTGAACTCGAGGGAATCCAACTTTTCTTGCTTTCTGCCAGCTTCTACGAAGCAGCCAAAACTTGAATAGGAAAGACACCAGCAACCCTCCAGCAAACAAAGGCAGTCATTATGTTTCCTGCACTTAGGAGCTTTTACTCTGCCAGGCAGATACAGAGAGCAGTCATCTCCTTCCAACTCCCAAATCTCTTGACTTCCTTTCTCTCCTGCTCTCTGTCCAGGGCCTTTGAATGAGATGGCCAATAAGCCCCTTGTTTCAAATCTCTGCAGAGACAATCAGATGCTGCTCTCAATGTCCACTAAACCGTAAGTCCTTTGAGGATAAAGGAACACAGCCACCAACCTCAGGATCAAAATGCCACAAGAGGAAGTCTGCCAGCAAAGAAGGTGCTGCCCACCTTCTTGTAAGAGAAGGCTCTTACAAAAATGGCAAATCTTTGAGAATAACAAGAATTTCATTCTTGCATAGGATATATACTTACCAAAGTTTCAAGAATAATACTCCTTATTTACTTTTGCCTTTAAAAGTGTTCCTATTGTATAATAAAATACACTAGTAGGAATTAAGTGCTTTCATATATTTTCTCTCCAAACCTCATAATAATCCTTATATCCACATTAGTAGGAAAGAGTGATCAGATTTGAACCAAGATCCAGTGGGCTCCAGAGCTCCTGCCCTTTCCTCTCCAACACAGTGGCCCGTGTGGATTCCAAAGACGGTACAGCAGTCTTTTTTGTGATCATAGTTTCTTAAAGATTTTATTCTACATTCCAAAACATGTATAATTCTACTTTTTTATTTTCATGAAAACACAAAGCAAAAAGACCTAGAGAGAAAGTGAGGGAAATTAATTTTTTTCCCCAAATTTTCAGGTCTTAATCACTAAAAGCAAAGCATCTACTCCAAGTACAATAGGAAAACAGTTTGCCGCTTTGGTTTTTATGACTCCTGTAGTGTTTCCCTGGGCCCAGGGAATAAAAGCTTTTGGCCTGCTATTTGGTCTTAGTAGAGACTGAACACTTAACCATGGGCCACTACGTTGCCATATGACTCAAGTTGCCCATCATGAACTGGGAGTTGTCTGATCCATCAGGACATAAAGTAAGGCGTTCAACAGCAGCACCCCGTCATCCAGTGGAACTGGTACATACAAGATTGGGCTAAAGCAGGCCCTGAAGGCAAAAGTTACATGAGGAAGTGGCCCAAATGCCCATGGCCCCCACTCCTACCATATTGCCTTCTCTTTCTCAGCCCGCGCCTAAGGCCTTGTGGGCAGTTCCCTATTATCACTTGACGGAGGAAGAGAAAACTCAGGCCTGGTTACAGACAGGTCTGCAAAATACAAGTACCACCCAAAAAATGGACAGCTGCAGCACTCCAGCTCCTTTCTGGGACATCCCTAAAGGACAATGGTGAAGGGAAATTGTCTCAGTGGACAGAACTTTGAGCAGTATACTAGGCTGTTCATTTCACTTGGAAGGAGAAATGGCCAGTTATGCATTTGTATACTGATTCATGGGGTGTGGCTAATGGTTTGACTGAATGGTCAGGGACTTAGAAGGAACATGCTTAGAAAATTGCTGACAAAGAAGTCTGGGGCAGATGTACGTGGATAGACTTTCTTGAATTTTGTGTTTCATGTGAATGCCCACCATGAGTGTGTCCTCAGTAGAGGAAAGTATTTAAAATGAAATGGATAGCAGGGGATACCAGTCAGCCTCTTTCCCTAGCCACTCTTGTCATTGCTCAATGAGCTCATGAACAAAGTCGCCATGGTGTACGGATGAAGGCTATACATGGGCTCAGCAGCATGGATGTCCACTCACCTATACTGACCTGGCTATAGCCACTGCTGAGTGCTTAGTCTGCCAGCAGCAGAGACCAACACTCAGTCCCCATTATGGCACCAATCCCCGAAGTGATTAGTCTGCTACCCGGTGACAGATTGATTACATTTGACCAATGCCATCATAGATGGGGAAGAGTTTTATTCTTACTAGAATAACTACATCCTTAAGATACAGATTTGCCTTCTCTGCATGCTTCTGCCAAAACTACCATCCATAGACTTACAGAACACCTTTTCCATAGACATGGTATTCCACACAACATTGTTTCTGATCACATCAAATGAAGTGCCAGAATTGGCTCCTCCCATGGAATTCACTGGTCTTACCATGTTTCCCCAATATCCTGAAGCAGGTGAATTGATAAAACAGTGGCATGGCCTTTTGAAGACTAACTACAACATCAGCTGGGTAACAATTACCTTGCAGGGCTGGGGCAATGTTCTCCAGGAGGCTGTGTCCAATCTATGGTACTATTTCTCCCATAGCCAGGATCTGGGAGTGGTAACACTCACTGTTATCCTTAGTGATGCACTAGAAAAGTTTTTGCTTTCTGCCCCCATGACCTTAACTAGTCTATGAGTCTTAGTTCCAAAAGAAAGAGTGCTGCCACAGAGGAAACACATCAATGATTCTACTGTACTTGAAGTTAAGACTGTCATGTATCCACGTTGGGTTCCGCATGCCTCCGAATCAACAAGCAAAGAAGGGTATTACTGTACTGACTGGAATGATTAACCCTGATTATCAAGGGTATATAAAACTGCTACTATACAGTTGAGTTAAAAAGTTTGCCCCGAAAACAGGAGATCCCTGAGGGTATCTCTTATTACTACCATTCCCTATGACTAAAGTCAATGGAGAACTGCAACAACCCAACCCAGGCAAGACTTCTAATTGTGCAGACCTTTCAGGAATGAAGGTTTCTATCACCCCACCAGGTACAGAACTATACCAGCTGAGATGCTTGCTGAGAGTAAAGGGAATGTGAAGTGGGTAGTGGAAAAAAGCAGCTATAAATATGAGCACAGCTATAAATATGAGCTATGTCCATGTGACCAGTTGCAGAATGAGGACTATAATGGTAATGAGTATTTCTTCCTTGTTTTGTTATGAATATGTTTGTATGTATACATAAAGCAAATATCTTTGTTTCTTTGTTTTCTTCCCTTCTATTAACTTTATGTCATAGTAGGTAAGTTATAGGATAGCAAGTTTAAGGATGGATAGTATTCAAGGATTTGTATCCTCTTCTGGGGAAAGGGTTTGTATGTTTCCAGTTACACACAAGACAGTTGAATTATGTTAGGTGAAAGTATGACTGACTGTTGTTGTTTTTATTTAGAGATTAAGTATGGTTTAAGAAGATGAGAATAGGTGGCAAGTTGACAAGGGATGCACTTTGATGGTTAATTTGTCAACTTGGCTAGGTTGTAGTGTCCAGTTTGGCCAAGTAAACACTGTCCTGATTATTACTGTGAGGGTATTTCATGGATTTAAATCATTAGTCAGGTGATGGCATCTATAGTTGATTACATCTTCAATCAATACAGGAGGTTGCCTTCAGCAATGAGAGACCTCTCTTCTAATCAGTTGTAGGCCTTAAAGGGAGAACTGATGTTTAGCAGTCAGAAAGAAGAATTTCTATCTCTATTTCAGCCAGCCAGCTTCTCTTAGGGAATTCACCGAAACGTCATTGGATTTCCCAACCTGTGACCAGCCCTACAGAATTTGAACTTGACAATCTCCTCTATTTCATAAGCCAATTCCTCATAAAAATTCAGAGTATTTACATACAGACCCAGAGATAAGTGTTCAGACTTGATACCTCTGGATTGGCCATTCCAACAACCCTAGCAGTTGTGTTCTCATTCCTCTCTGCAGGCTATTTTCACAAAGAAAACAGTCCTAATCATTCAGTAAGAATTGGGTCATCACAACCAATTACCCACCAGCTGAAAGAATGAGTTCTGCTAGACAAGCCTTCTCTTCCAGGTGTAAAGAAGGCTTGCCTGTGATACAGGATAAAGTGCCCACAGTAATATTCATTCTAAACAGGGAAGTATTGGAATGGGGTGCTTGATCCCCAAGAAAGTTCATCAGGAAAAGGAGAAAACCAGTTTAAGAGCATTTATTGTTGTCCAACAAGTCCAACATAAATTGGGAGTGGTTAATACTTGCAAGTATAATATCTATCATTATTCAAGAAAGCAATATAGGGAGTCAGTACCAGGTCAGATGGCCCAAAGCACGCAAGTCAATTAAGTAGCCTGAATATGGTGACATGAGGCATGAGTGATCCCCAAAGAAGGTGACACACCCAGTGTGGCCAGATAAAAAGCCAGCCTAATGATAGCTGAACGAGTTCTGTAACCCGCGTAAACTCTGTGGGTATCGCCCACTCTTGTGATAAATGGAAACTACCAAGGAAAAAAGCACCAAGCCACTAAATCAAAGTAAAAAATTGACAAAGAATGGTAACTTCCACAATACCGATGACCTTGAAGCCTCTCTGATCTGTGCATTTTTATATTTGGCCCCATTAAAACCAAGGTGCTTATGTTTGGGCCAATAAGTAGAGCTAATAAAAGTTCACTCTTGGCCTGAGACTCTTTGGATGGGTAGGATATGGTTCATTTAGGGTGTGTGGTGACTGTGAATGCTGACAAAACTACTGCTAAGTGTATACAGCTTCCTTTACACCCTAAATGATAGGTTCCTGTAGCACCAAGGTGAGTAAACAAGAGCAAAAGCAACGCCAAGCCATGACATTGAAATGTGTTCTGACCAATATGTATTGAGCATCTACTAAGTCCCAGGCAGCATTGAAGCAGATGAACACAACTGAAGACCTGCCAGCAGGATTCCAAACTAGAAGGAAAGCAATATGTACCCCTTAGCAACAACACAGGTCAGAGAGTTGAGAGTTGTGAGGGCTAAGCAAACGGAAGAGCAACTAACTCTACATGGGGAAATTCTGGAGACCTTTACAGAGGAGGTGATATTTAGCTGAGCCTTAAAGAATGAGAGGGAAAAACAAAACAAAACAAAAAACCCAGCAGCCTGAAAAGGATGGTATTCAAGGAAAGAACCAAAACAAGACTCAGAAGAGTTGAAGGGCAAAGGCAATTGGAGAGAGTGCTAGTACACCGGCAAGGGGGCAGTGCAGGGCCTGAGGCAGGTAAATTAGGTCAGGATAGTCTGTACATGATCTACGATGACTTGCTATGCACTTAACTTTTTTTTGTACACGAGGGGGGTGTAAATGTTTTATAATCAATAGAACTTTTTTCGTGTGACTTCTCCCATGAAGCATAAATGTAAATGATGAAGATGCTTTATTAGTATAAACTTACTTTTAAAAACTCAACTGTATTACATTTGTTTTTTTCTCAAGTCAACCAACAGAAAATTGATGATCATTTGCATATTAGTCAGGATTTTTTTATAGGTGAAAGAGATAGAAAATCCAATTCTAACTGACTCAGGCCAAAATAAATAAATAAATAAAAAGAGGAAAGAAGAAAGATATATTGACTCATAAATCCAAACGTGGTTCTGGGATCAGGGAATTAGTGGATTGAAGGGCTAAAGGAATGGCATCAATGCTTTCTGTTCACTTCTCAGCTCAGTGTCCTTATATTAGCTGCTTCTTTCTCAAGATAGACATCCTCCCTGTAGTAGGCCCAGCAGCTCCAGGCTTATAGTAATCTTTACAAGTAGCAGTCTTCTCCTTCCTAACAGATCCTAACACAGTCCCAGAACTAAGCTTCCATGGCCTGGCTTGGCTTACCCCGGAATCTGTCACTGTAGCCAGGGCAGCAGCACGTGCTGACTGGCCTGGGAGGACCTAGGGCCATCCGTAGAGGCTACCTGGACTGTTGTAGGTGGGGTGGCGCCTTAGAGGAAGATGCAGATGCTGCTACCAGGAGAACAAGGCAGGATGCTAGTAAATACAACAGAGTCTACTCTATTTTGACTAATACAAGGCCTTTCAATTTGGGATAAGGGATGACAATTGCAGGCTGTATCAGTGTTAACATCCAGTTTCCTTCTACTTTTTATTTTTTTATTCAGTATGGAGAAAATTGAGAAATTTAGAAAATCCTGATTCACACAAATGAGTAGTTTCAAATAGTAAGTTTTTGGGTTTTCTCCTAAAGATTTATTTTTTATTTATTTCTCTCCCCCCGCGCTCCCCACCCCCCAGTTGTCGGCTCTCTGTGTCCATTCGCTGCATGTTCTTCTGTGACGGCTTCTATCCTTATCAGCGGCACCTGGAATCTGTGTTTCTTTTTGTTGCATCATCTTGTCATGTCAGCTCTCCATGTGTGTGTGTGTGCGGCACCATTCCTGGGCAGGCTGCACTTTCTTTCGCGCTGGGCGGCTTTCCTTACGGGGCGCACTACTTGCGCGTGGGGCTCCCCTATATGGGGGACACCCCTGTACAGCACGGCACGGCACAGCACGGCACAGCACGGCACGGCACAGCACGGCACGGCACGGCACTCCTTGCGTGCATCAGCATTGCGCGTGGGCCAGCTCCACTAGGGACAAGGAGGCCTGGGGTTTGAACTGTGGACGCCCTATCCATTGGGCCAAGTCTGCTTCCCCAAATAGTTAAGTTTTTGAATCACGTATCTGGCACACTCAGAATAGATGTTCTTCTATTAAATTGGTACTGAAGTTTGAAAGAGATGAGGTAAGAAATTTCCAAGTTTAATTACATATGCCATGGACAGGCTCTTTTCTTAATTTAAATATTCACTGGGAAAATTCAAATATATCTGTAATATGAGAACTTCAACAATGTCGCTTTTAAAAAACCCAGATATCTCAGTGTCCCTTGTTCAAAGTTTGAATATAGTAAAATAAGTGTTGTTTTGCCCTTTGAGTCACAATTTTAAATTTAAACTTAATTGCTGACATGTTATCAGCAAGCACAAGCATGGTGATATTGCATTCCCACATTACCAGACTGAATTAGTCTGGCTTATAAAAAATCATTAGCATACTTACCTGGCAGGGGAGATACCGTGATCACAAAGGTGGTTTTCCCAGGGCAAGGCTAAACCATTGCACTCCACATGTGCTGATCCCTGTGATTTCCCCAAACATGGGAACCCAACTGCATACTTTGTGGTAGTGGGAGACAATGTTCCTGCTTTCTCCTAAAAATAAAATAATAATAATAATAATAAATAAACAAATGAAAACAATAGTCCGGTGATGCAACTCTGTTACATTCAAGTACTATTTTGCAAAGTTTCCTTTGGGAAAAAGGAATTAGTGGCTTCTTGAGTCATTGGACAACACCTTGCCTTAAGACAGTCAATCAATATTACCATGAAAAAGTATATTCTGGAGCTCACTACCGATTACTCAAATAACTTTGAGAAGTCAGAAGTTTAAAGATCATGTCTTAATGAAATGACAATGTAGATAGTATTATTAAACACTGTGGTTTGTGTTTTTTTAGGTTTTCGTTTTTTGTTTTTATTTTAGCAAATTTTTAATTGTCTTTTTTTTTTAAAGATACATTGATCACATAAACACTGTTTTAAGAGACACTATTTCCTTAATAGCAAATGTGTTTCAATGCAACTTGCCATGTCTTAAATCATACTTCAGCGACCAGGTTCCTCAGCACTTCCTACCACTGCAGCCATTTCGCATTGTCTGGCTCTTCATGATGTGCGTGGCAAGCTTCCTTTCCTAGCCTGAAAGCCCCTGAGGACTGGGGTTCTGTCCTCTAACATGCTTTCTCCCCATACAGCTTAGTACAATGCATTCTAAGGGTTTAGGACAACATCTGACATGTTGCAGGACTCAAATATTTGATGAATGAAAGTATTTTAAAAATTGTTTCATTTACAATAAAATTAGAGGGGTACTTTTTTTGCCTAGCCGCTTTTTAAATAAAACTCTTGACATTGAAAAAGGTCTTATACCCCAAATGAATTGCAAACAAAAAGAACCTGCTTCAGAGTTATGTTCTTTCTAATTGAGTTTCCTGTGTTTCGGTGGTATTTCAGTCACATGCACACTCATGCTCATCACCATTCAGTCATTCATTCATTCAGCAATTAGTAAGCATCTGCTATGTGCTATACGTGATGTTCTATGTGCCAAGGATATTTAAAAAGCATAGAACACAATCCTCAATCTCAGGGAGTCTCATAGGAAGAATCCTAAAAACAAATCATCATGCCACCTGATATGTGCCATATTAGAGGTATGGACATTACATGCTATTGATTAGGCTTTTCCAGGTGGCTAGGAAGAGAGCCGTGCTCTGGTGGCTTAGGGTAATGTGGTTCATTGTGAAGATACATGAGGAAGTGGGGAAGAGCAGGAAGCAGTTTTAGCAGCTGCCTGGTGGGGCCTGGCAGAGACGGGAATGTCATTCAGGACATAGCATAGCCCCAGCCACCTGCTGTTCTTGACATTGCTTCAGAAGTAGGCATCTGTTGCTTCCTCTCCAGGGTGGTGACTCAGCTACGCTCTGTCTCTGCTTTCTCTACTAATACTGCCAAATCCTGCCTACATTTCTTTTCTCCACTCCATGGCCCCTGCTTCATCAAGGCTTCCACTGGCATGTGCATATGGCTTTCTTAGTCCTCTCAGGGTGTCTACCCACTATTGCTCATTCTTTTGGCTTAGTCTCTCAAATTCAAATTGCATTTAAGGGGCTTGGTTTGACTGGCCAGGCCTTATCTAGGCTACTGCCACATGTTAGACTCTTGCATTGGACACTGGCCATCGCATAGATGGCTGCCTTTGGGTCAAGCATCAATTCCCAGTTCAGTCCACTGTAGCCACAGGAGCTGGGCTGTGGTATAAATCAGTAAATCCTGTCAACCCATGCACAGAGCATTGTCTGCCACAGCTGCCACAGAAGATGGGTGTGGCTGCAACTAGCACTCAAAGCATCACTGACTCCTCTGTACAATGTTCCCAGTACCATGTCTGCCATCGCAAGTCTGGCTGTCAACACTTCAGCTCTGCTGTAAGTAATGTCAGAGTTAGGACATTTCTGAAAACATTTTTAAAGTAAGTAATTTAAAATAGCTAAAAATTCTAAACAAACTGAATACCCGATAAGGGGAAAATACTTGAATAAATTATGAGAGACTTTTAAGAAGGAATATTTTACAGTCTTCCAAAAGAATCATAATTTGGAGAACATTTCATGACAAGGGAAAATGCTCACTAATATAGCATTAGATAAAAATCAGTACACCCAAGATGTTTAGTATCATTAATGAGTGAATGACACACATTCAAATATGGAATTGAGAAAGAGCATAAACTGAAAAGATATTGTTGACAGTGACGTTTTCTCTAGATGGTGTACTCATGTGAGTTTCACATTCTTTCTTACACATTTTTTTATTTCTCAAACTTTCAAAAGTAAAGAATAATAATTCTCAATTATGAAATTTATAAGGCAGTATAAAAGACCATACTTTTCTAGTATGTAAAGCCCAGAAACTGATTTGACAGAAAGTAGAAGACACTTTGGATCCCACTTCCAGTAAAAAAGTGAGATTTCATTTCTTATTCATGATCCACTTAATAGCAAAGAAAATTTAAAAATGACAGTGAAATCAAAGGCATGACAGAATATCGGGTACGTGGTACCTATTCATGCGTCTGTGCTATAGTATTATGTGAGGATGTCTGAGTTGTCAAAATACAGTTCCTGTTTGTCCCAATCATTTACTCACAGACCACAATGGGTTAGGGTTCCACAATACAACACGGGAGGTGGGCTTTGAACAACTGCATTGCAATGGAATAAAAGCAATAACAGAAGATCCTATGAGGAGTGTGAAAGTCCAGGTTAATTCTGCCTGTGAGAGGGGGAGAAGAATTTCGAAAGTTACTGACATTTTGATCTGAGCCTTTAAGTGATATTTCTTGAGTTTTTGAAGTTGCTGAAAAAGGGCACTGCTCTTCCATTCCTGAGTTCTAAACTAATTGAGAAATAAGATAAAAAGAATGGGGCAGATAGGAGACCAAAGCATCACCTTTATTTGATAAAGTTGATACTGAAGAATAAGATTTTTATTGCTGTAGGTAAGTGGGTTTCCAATCTACCCAGATTTATCCATCTACTCATAGACACTACGAGGCTACTGCTGGCTCTCTGACGAGAGAGGCCCCAGTAAAACTTACACAGGAGAGTCAGACAATAGATTCTCAGCCAGCAGGCCCACTCCCAACAAAAAAGAAGAGGAAGACACTAGTCTATGCTGCATCTTCTTCCAAACTCACCAGTCAAGTTAGGTAACTCCTTCTCTTCCTCCTGGGGAATAGGGAGGGAGGAAGAGAAGAGAAGACAAATTATTACCCCAGTAATAGAAGTGTTACAAGTGGGGAAGACACACCTCCCCCTAAAGTAATAATAAATGTTGCTAACATTTATGGAACGCTTGCTTTACCAACCATTGTTTTGAGTGATTTTGTAAAGAATGCACCAGGGAGATTGTGTAGGAAGGGAATTCCACGCCAAGGGGAAAGTTTTGTGGGGTTTTCCCTACCGACACACTTCCTCATCTATTCCTATACAATTTCTACCATTTCCATTGACATTTGGCCCTAGGCCACTGAGATTTACTACTTTGAGTCTTCAGGTTTCCCTCATCTTCAGGCTACAAACTAGGAGGCTCTTTAACTATAACATGTCTGTAAATACTATATGATGTTTATGAAAAACATGGACTTTTAAAACGAGTATCAGAAGATAGAATTTATATTGCCTAAGAGAACATATTATATGCACTAATACTCAACAATAGCCAGACACCCAAAGAACAGGACTCAACAAGCAACAAAAATAAACCATGCTTACTGTAGGTTGTCTATTCTTTCCTTCTTTCTTCCCAAGAGAGCCTTAATTTTATTCAGATGCTCTCCTTTCCCACAGGGAGTCAACTACCTAAGAGGAAATTAGCCCATGTCTGGAAATAGGTCTAATTGCTCTAAGGATAGCTCTATTGCTCTTGTCAGGAATTAGGCCATGATTAGGCATGTGACCCAATTTCGGCCAATACAATGAGAGGAAAATCTATACTGGAGATCCTGGAAAAATTTTCCTCCTCTTAGGAAGAGACCCTGTCTCTTCTTCTAGAAATTGTCATTTCTGCATGTAACTCCTAGAATCACTACAGCCATCCTGAGCATAAAGCCAACATGATGGTTCGAATAGTGAGGAGATGGAAATAATCTAGTTTCTTGATATTAACATCACTAAACCATTTGAAATGACTCACTCTGAAACACACACTACACACTGTGGTCTGCTTACAAATATGCGAAAAATGAAAATACAGAAAAGGATAAAGGAAAAAAATATATACATTGCTCACAATCCCACTGTATCAGCCCAGATTCCTGGTTGCAAGCAACAGAAAGCACATGTGACTTGCTTAAGTAGGAAAGGAATGTATTGGTAGGCCTGTGAAGGGAGCTGACAAAATCCAAGGTGGGAAAACAAGGAGTCTACCGCGGGAACCAGAGCCAAGCTCATTCCAATGATCCAGAAGCTGCCACTGAAATCAGCACCACCACAACCTTAAAGTGTATGCACAGCACCCCAGGTGCCTCACTTGCCTCGCCTTTACCTCTAAATGTTGACATTTCAGGGGGAAACATCAATGTCCAAGTCTAGTCCCTATCTACATCCCAGGGAGTGAGCAAGAAGGGATCTCCCCTTCCCCTTCCACAGAGGTACCAGGGCAAGGCACTCTATACCAAAACTACACACCAAGTGAAATTGCCCCAAGTAGGAACCACAGATAATCACAGTCACCATGTGGGACACTACATTCCAGGTTTTTTCCCAAGTATATATACTGGGGGAAAGGTGCAAAAATGATTGTATGTGCCTTAGTGCAATTTGGGGGAGGGGGCTGTTTTAAGAAATCACCCAACATTCTAAGGTGAAAGTTACCCAAATTTCCTACTAACCAGCATCATGCCCTGATGACTGAACTGTTTCTTACTAGAATATCATATCTGCAATATGTGACTCTGGGAAATGATCTATTTTATGTCAATCGCATGTTCAAGTATACTTTCATTATCAACATTGGAGCAGTGCTCAATTACTCCTCTGTTAATTTTTTTTTTTTAAGTCATTGTTGGTTTGCCTTTGAAAAGTCGTGTCATGGATATTTAAATTCTAGGGAAGGGAAAAGGATTGATGACCAAATACCACCAGCACCACTCTCAAGCAAATAGCAAAATCCTACCAAAGGATCAAAAATGCTGTACGAGAAAGCCAGACTGTGGAATTCACTAAATGCACTGGCTGATTTCACTTTAACAGAAAGAGGAAAAGCTTTTGAAGTGTAAGCAGTTTAACAAGGAGAGAAAATAGATATTCAAACAAATCCTAAATGGAAGGAAACTGTAGAATGATGCAATTTTCAAACTTGCCTTTCAGGGTAACTTCTTCTCTTTTTTAAATATATAAACTGTGCTTGTGTTTTGATTCACATAGTTGGTTTAACTAGCTTAATCTTTCTTAAATTAAAACGTAGTCCGAAGTCTCTTTTTCTTTAATTTCAACTTCTTTAATGGAAAAATAATTACTCCAGCCCTGTCTGCAAGTATATTTGCAGTTTTACTTTGTCTTCATAAAGCCCATTCAGTTGACAGTTGCTACGTTGATGGCCTTTCTATAAGACATTTTGTTTATGGAGAATAGTTAAAGGAGAGGCACATTTTACTTGAGACTTTCTCGAAAAATGATACTTGCATTTGCCACATATGTCGCTCTAGGTCAAATTTTAAAGACAGGCGCACTAACAGATGTTGTGGAACTTAATTAGAGAAGCAGATGTGGCTCAACTGATAGAGTGTCCATCTACCATAGGGAGGGTCCAGGGTTCGATCTCCAGGGCCTCCTGACCCGTGTGGTCAGCTGGCCCATGCGCAGTTCTGCTGCTGTGCGCAAGGAGTGCCATGCCATGCAGGAGCATCCCTGCATAGGGGTCCCCACATGCAGGAGTGTGCCCCTTAAGAAGAACGGCCTGAAAAAAGCGCAGCCTGCCCAAGAGTGGCGCCGCGCACACAGAGAGCTGACACAGCAAGATGACGCGACAAAAAACAGGCGCAGTTTCCCAGTGCCACAGGATAATGCAAGTGGATGCAGAAGAACACGCAGCAAATGGACACAGGAGACAACAGTGACAGAGTGGAGAGGAATAAAATAACATAAATCTTTAAAAAAAAAAAAGAAGAAAATTAAATTAAGGACAAATGTACTCTATTAAACAAAAGCTTTAAAGTTTCCTAGCTACTGGCCATTTTGTCATCTCTCTACTCTTTATATGACTGTCTAAGACTGAAACTCAGACATCATTAATGGCCTCTAGAATTCAAAGAAATATACTTTCTATTGCATGGCTCAAGTAGCAGCCATAAGTAATCAAAATAAGAATCCCATACTTGGAGATTTTTTAAATTATATATTCTATTTTACTTGAAATTCCTTGACCTAAAGACATCACCTCCTCTCAGTTGAATTAGTGTCATGTTTGCATAGATATTTACCATTATTATTATTATTATTATTATTAAGGAATCACTGCAAATAGTAGGCACATCCAGAAGGATGAATCCAAAGCTACTGAACTGGGTAGAGCTACTTGCCTTCCGTTTAATATCTCCCAATCTGCTATGTTTCCTGAGGGAAATGCATGGTAGCCCACCATCCCCTTTCCCACCCTGCTACCTCAATAGCTAGTAAGAAGTTAACTGGCAGAGCTTTTCAATCCACTTAGGCTCAGACACAGGTATATGATGCAATGGGACCCAATGGGAAGACTGCAAGTGCTTCTGAATAGATTTTCCTCATTTCTGAAAAGAGACACAAGACAGAGACATTCCATTTTCTCCTCTGGCCTTTGTCATCTGTAAGTTAAGCTTGAAGCTGTCACAGACACCTTATGAAGATGTGGATAAAAACCAGCATTCTGCGAATGACAAAGTGGAAAGCTGGCTGGAAGATCTTGGATCATCGTGGCATTGCTAAGCAGCTGAAATAACCCTGGAACCACTTTGCCTCCAAACTTCTTGTTTTGTGAGTTTGTATCCTCATTGTTTAAACAACTTAGAATTGAATTTTCTGTTACTTAAACCAAAAGCGCCTTAATGGATTGTGACAGATGGCAAAAATGGCCACAATTCTTCGTCCCTCCCTGTCTCTCCAGCCCATGCAAGGCAACTTTGCCTCTTCTTCCATCAAGAGACAGGGTCTGTTTTTTCACCCCTTGAATCTGCGCTGGGCTTGTTTTCGGCTGATGAAATGTTGCCAAAGTGGTGCCAGAAAGTTCAGAGCCTGGGCCTCAAGAGTTTTGCATTACTCCCTTATCACTTGTGGAATTCTGCTACCACAATGTAAAGAAGCCCAGACTAGCCTACAGAGGATGAGAGAGCGGCCCAACTTCCCCTCCCTATTGAGCCAGCAAACCATCCAGGATCAACTGATCCACCAGCTGATTACAGATGCATGAGTAAACTCAGCCGAGATCAGCCAACCTAGCCCAGACCAGTGCAGCTCAGTGATCCCACCCCAAATTGCCAAACTATAAAATTGGGAGTGAAATAAATGGTGGCTATTTTAAGTCACTAAATTGTAGGATGATTTGTTATATAGCAAAAAGTAACGGATCCACAGATAAAAGTAAAAATCAGAGTATTGCTAAGAGCAGCAACTTTTTTTTTTTAAAGATTTATTTATTTTATTTAATTCCTCCCCACCCCACCCCACCCCCACCCCCCCCCCCCCCCGTGGTTGTCTGTTCTCTGTGTCTATTTGCTGTGTCTTGTTTCTTTGTCTTCTTTGTCCGCTTCTGTTGTAGTCAGCGGCACAGGAAGTGTGGGCGGCGCCATTCCTGGGCAGGCTGCACTTTCTTTCGCGCTGGGCAGCTCTCCTTATGGGTGCACTCCTTGCGCATGGGGCTCCCCTACGCGGGGGACACCCCTGTGTGGCACAGCACTCCTTGCGCGCATCAGCACTGCGCGTGGGCCAGCTGCACACGGGTCAAGGAGGCCCAGGGTTTGAACCGTGGACCTCCCATGTGGTAGACAGACGCCCTAACCACTGGGCCAAGTCCGCTTCCCAGCTACCTCTTTTAACTGCATGTTTCATTTAAGCAATCTTTGAATATCTATCTATCTTGGCACAAGAAATAGATACATACGTGTACTGCCAAAATTAAGTCATTAAATATATAATACATGTGTGACTTTTGCACAGTTGTGGAAGAGGAATAAATGAAGGCAATGCTAGCATGCTACCACCATTTCCTCTTTTTAACACGTAAGGTTGTCCCTATTAATTGGAGAGGGAAGGGGTAGAAAGAAATGATGGGTAGTATAAACCTGTGCTCAACTTGAAACCACTTACATCTGGCAAGAGTAAACCATTCATCCATAAGCCCAATATTTCCTTCTTAATTAAGGCGTTCCTTGGGCTGGCATTGAAGTAGATTGCATTCTCCATGCACTCCCTAACTGAATGCAGGACTAGGAAACAGAGAAATCTTCTGAGTGGTGGGAACAGCCAACCTATAATCAATATCTAGTTAACTACCCCACTCAGTGTGGTCTTCCTTGTGGCATCCAATTCCATTTAGCAGTCATTTACTGGGCACCTCCTATGTGTGAGTATACAGTCAAGAATTCAAGAAGAGTAATGCACATGCATGCCCCAACCTTCAAAGACATTACCATCCAGAAGGGAAAACAAGGGACTTAGACAAATGAGGCCAAAAAGCAAAGTGTTAGAGAGGCTCAAATACTAAACTTTGTGAAAATGAAGGGAAGAAAGAACTCTCCCATAGTGGAAGTAGGAAAGAGATGTCATTGGAGATAGGCCTTGAAGGATGGATGAGAATTTAACCTTGGCAATGGAGTGGAAGGAAGAAATTCCAGTTGGAGAAGATATGTAGATGGGACATAATAGAGCAGTATGTCAGAAGCATCAGATATAATAATTTTTAAGCATTTATGATGTGAATATTCTGGATTTTTTACCTTCCAAACCTGTTCCTCCCTTATCTCTTCCATGTAAGTAAAGAGTAATCAATACCAATCACCCAGCTGCTTTGCCCAAACCTACACGGTATTCTTGATTTCTTTTTTTCCCTCACACTCATAGCCAAACCATCATAAAGCCCTTTCAGCTCAACCACCAAGAAATGTATAAAATCCAACTCCTTCTCACCACCTCTATAAACACCAGCTGAGTCTAGTCCCTCTTTTTCCACATTATGCTCCTCACTTGGCTTGCTACCTCCATTCTTAACTCCTTCCAGTCTATATCCCCCTACAACAGCCTGAATGAATGTGGTAAAAGGGAAATCAGTTCATACCACTCCTCTCCATTTTACTCCTGTCACATTGGGAATTAACTCCAAACTCCGAAGGCCTTATACGATCTGACATTGCATTGTCTGGTCTCACCTCCTACCACTTTGCCCCCTGCCCACTCTGCCTTAGCCATCTGGTCTTTTGCTCTTCTTCAAACTCTCTGCGGTCTTTCCCGTTTTAAAGATTTACAGGCATTATTCCCCCTCCTGGAATGCAGTTCCCATGGCTTGCCCCTTATTTCATTCAAACCTCTTCTCAAATGTCACCTCCCCAGAAATGCTGTCCCCAATCGTCCTACCTAAAAGAGCCCCCACCTGCATCATTCTCTATCCCCTTATCTCATTTCCTTCCTACTACTTACCATTCCCTGAAATTATCCATTTATTTATTGACTTATTTCTTATCTAGCTCCCTGCCTTAGCTTCCTAATGCTGCTGTAACAAATTACCAGGCTTGGTAGCTTAAAACAACACAAATTTACTGTCTTCCTATTCTGGAGGTCAGAAGCTCAAAATGGGTCTCACTGGGCTAAGCGCAAGGGGTTGGCAGGGCTGTGCTCTTTGTGGAGGTTCTAGTGGAGAACACATTTCCTTGCCTTTTTCAGCTCCTAGAGGCTGCCTGTACTCCTTGGCTCATGGTCCCCTTCCATCTTCAAAGCCAGGAATGTCTGGTTGAATCTTTCTCACACATCATCACTCTGACACTCAACTCTACTTTTCCACCTTTTAAGGACCCTCTGATTACTTTGGACCTTCCCAGATAACCCAGGATAATCTCCCTTTATTAAGGTTAGCTGATTAGCCATTCTAATTCCCCCTTGCCATATACCCTAAAATAGTCACAGGTTCCAAGGATTAGGACACAGACAACTTTGGGAGGGGAGAGACATTATTCTGCCTACTGTACTTCCCCACTAGAAGGTAAGTTTCATGAGGACCAGAGCTGGCCCCCATCATTCTCCAGTGCCTGGCCCATAGTAATGTATATTGCTCCAGGTATATCTGTTAAATGAAATTTTGAAAGCAACATATGTTCTAAGAGCTTTACATATGTATCCCAATTTCATCTTCACAAGAACTCTATAAAATAAGAGCAATTATTATGCTCATTTAATATGTGCAGAAACTGAGGCACAGAGAAGGTAAGTAACTTACCTAAAGTCACACAGCGTCAGAGCCAGGACACAGATTGAAGCAGTGAGTCTCTAAAGCCTGTGTTGTTAAAAACCATACTGCTGAGAGCAGATGTAGCTCAAGTGGCTGAGTGCCCACCTCCCACATGGGAGATCCCAGGTTCGGTTCCTGGTACCTCCTGAAAAAACAAAAGCAAAAAAAAACCAACTCAGAGAAGCCAATGTGGCTCAGCGGTTGAGTGTCAGCTTCCCACATATGAGGTTCCTGGTACCTCAAAGCAAAACAAAACAAAACCATATTGCATGTTGCTGCAGGAAGTCATGGGAAAGGAAAGGGGGGGATTCCATAGAATCTTCCTGGAATAAACTTTGTCCTAACTGATAAGCACAGGGAGAATGCCATTGTCCTCGCCACATGGTTATACAGTCTGCCTAGATTCAGCTGGTAAAGAGAAGCTCACTAATCGAAGGGGGAGCTTATTTCGCTCTTTCAGCCAGGCCTGTTTATCGTCCAGCTAACCACAGTCACCCACAGGTTCCTGAGGTTCAAGCTAAACACAAACTCTTTCGTTTTCTCTGAGCAGGGCTTTGGCAACAAATCTCTCCCTGCTTTCCAAACCTGGTGAGACGGGCTGGGCCTTGGGGAAAGCTCAGTGACTACCATCACCTTAGTTTCAAGGCTAGAGCAGAGCCAGAATTCAGCAGCCAAATTCCAACCTGCCTTTCCAGAGATCTCACCCTGGTCTTGCTCAAAGACCAAAGACCCCTCCCATGCAGAAAACACCCCATACTCCCTAATTTAGCACCCAAAACACTTCAGAGGAGATAACCATTTTCCTGTATTCTTCCTCCAAATTTCCATCTCCCAGGCAAGGAGATGGGGGGGAGAAGCATTGCTCTAAGAGAACCCAATAGGTGCTGGATGAACACCAGAGCCAATCCCTCAGGAGGCTGAGAAGGAGATGGGAGAGTGGGTGGCCACCAGACAGAACTTCTCTTTTACTAGCAAATAATCTAGAAAATGGATAATTCCCATAAACTTAATCAAGTTAGCAATCCACTGTGTAATTTGGCAATATGCTTGTTTGTCAGATAATGACTTAAGTCGCTTGTGGGATTTTTAAAGGAAAATTTATTTAGTCATTTGAATAAGGATATTCCTTGGAGACAAAATTTTCAAATAATTTAGAGGCAAGTAAGAGTAAGGTTAGAATATTATCCCCAGATCTGTCATAACAGCTGTTCAGAGCACATCTCAACAGTGTCCCCTTTAACGACCCAGCTTCCATACCAACACCTGCACGCTCTCTCCCCGCTCATCACACACCCATACGCACTCACCCGAACACACATCCATGCACACACCACATACATCCATTCTCATACACACTTACACACTTTCCATAGGATTTCCCAATTACCCAGGAACTGTCCCAGCCCTTTCCCTGCAAGCTGTCACTGGTCTCCCCTTACGGGCATCATCCCATTTGCCTGGTGGCAGCACCGGGATCAGCAAATGCTCTCTGAGTTAGGATGAGCCCCTCTGCATGTATTGCTCTCCCAACTCAACTGCTATCTATGTGACTCCAGGCAAACTATTTAACTTCTCTGAGCCTCTTTTTTCCTACATCTGAAACTGGGCATAATAATGCTTAACTCAGGCTCAATCCTGAGCATCCACTAGGCACCCAACGCTGTTCTGGGTGACTGAGGTACAGCAATTGAAAAAAAAAAAGACAAAATCCCTGCTCTTAAATAGCTTACACTCTAGTGGGGACTGATTTGTGTGTCAAACAAATATATAAGATAATTTCAGATACAAGTAAGTGCTATAATAAGTCATACATAGTAATAGGCTAGAAATGTAGCAGGAGGTACGCTAGCTGCCCATCAGATGTCCTCTAGTGATCGAATCCTGATTTTCATGCCCATGCTTGGTCCTCTCCTCACTGGAGAGGAGTGACCAGTGTAAGCAAGAGGGTATTGTGGACATGATGGTATGTGACCTCCAAGGATAGGTCATCAAAGGTGTTGCAACTTTCATTTTGCTCACTCTTGAAGCACTTACACTGCGGGGAGCCACGTTATGAGGACGTTCAAGTAGTCTTGTGGGGAATCCTATGGAGAGGTGGTGAGGATGAGGGGCCTCTTATTAATAGTTAGAGCCAAACTTGCTGATAGCTGGCACCATGTTAAAAATATTCCAGCCCCAGTCCAGGCTTCAGATGACTGCAGCTCCAGCAAACTCATAAAAATGGCTCTAAGCCAGAACCACCCAAGCTGCTCTGAAATTCCTGATCCACAGAAACTGTGAGATTTTATTGTTGTTGTAAGCTAGGAAGATTTGAGGTAATTTGTCACATAGCAATAGATAACTAATACAGGGGGCTTTAGATAGGAGGTGCAGAGCAGGCTTCAGTGAATTGAGGAGATAACATTGAGCTTGGGATATTGTGAGGATTAAATTCAATAATGTGCGACAAGTGCTTAGCACAGTGTCAGGTGTTTAGTACAAACTCAACAAACATTAGCTGTGGTTATTTTTTTTAATAGGAGTGGAGAAATTGATCTTCACCCAACACCCTCATATTATAAATGAGGACCTCGGGATCTAGAGAACTTCAGACATCTTGCCCCTACCACACAAAGCAAGTTTTGGCCAAGTTAAGTCTGAGACCCAGATCTCGCAGCTTCTACTAGATCCTACTAGATTCTACTAGACCTCTTATCTCTTATACCCTTCCCTACTTCCCATCTCACACCAAAAGCTACTGAAGACCTAGCAAGTCTGTACATAGATTCAGACTCTACTGAATCTGCTCTTCCTCCCTTGGGCATGTAGACAGGGCAGGGACAGAGAGAAATTGGGGGTGGTGTGTGCAGGAGAAGCTATCCCATGGCTCACCCATGAGGACCCCTTTATAAAGCCATAACATGGCCAGAGAAGCATTTTCTCATTTGTGTGAAACCCTCTCTCCTTTGCTAATTGCCGTCAGAAACCCAACAGATGTTATTAATATTTTGCTGCTGATCACCTGAAAGCCAGGGGAAGGAGGAAAGAGAGAAAGGCAGATTTGTCTGCAAAGCCCATGAGCCTGTCTGGGCCTCAGCCTAAAAGATCTTCTTAGAACAGGCTGGCTCCCAGACAGTGCCGTCCGCATCCTCCCTCCAAGTGGAGCGTGAGGCCCCCTTCCCTCTCTTCGTGGCCAATGCACCCACTCTCTCCCAGGGCGTTCTAGCCTCCCTCCCACCCCCGGGACCAGCTGCGAAGTACTACCCGGTCCCCCTCACCTCCCACCCCACCCCCACCCCTCCTGCCTTGTTTCCCTCAGAGATAAGCTCACAGGCCCTGCTCATTGTAAGGTCACTGCTACTCATTATAGAGAAACTGACAGCAGGCAAAGAACGTAACCACAGTGGGGGAAATCACAGAGACTCCAGAAGATTTCAGAGTTGTTATTCCTCCCTCCGCAGGTCCCAAACGGAGGCCCACTGGGCTCTTGTCCTCTTCGTCTTCTAGAATTCCATTCCTACAACCCAGAAAAAATATTTAACAGCTGATGTGGTTTGGGCATTGACCCAACAGAACTAACTTGACAGACCCCTGCTCTCCTAGGCATTGGCATGTCTGTGGCAAGACCATGGCAAAGTCTGCAGTAGTCTCGGAGGAAGAGCTGGGGCACCTGGGGAGCCAGGAGAGCTTCTGTAACAACTGGTACCAAAGAATTTCAGTATTTTAGCAGCCAGAGCGGCCATCTCAGTACAAGTGGCTGGTTGATGTCCCTGCTCTCACCTCTCACCTGGGCTACCAAGATTACCTTCTGATAGTCTTCCTGCCTCTCTATCAATCTATCCACACAGTCACCCGAATGCCTTTTTTTCTTTTTAGGAGGTACCAGGGATTGAACCTGGGACCTTGCACATGGGAAGCAGGCACTCAACCACTGAGCTACAGCCTATATCCATTCCCAGAATGCCTTTTAAAAACAAGCTGACTGTGACACTCCCCTACTTAAAACCTGTGGGTCACCCACAGACTCAATCCCAAGCTCCTTAGCAAGGCCCACAGAATTCTCCAAGGTCTTGCCTGGCCTCAAATTCCTGCTTCACACCTGCTAGCCTGTGCCCTTGAAAAAGTTACCTAACTCTCTGTGTCTCAATTTCTTCAAATGTAAAAAGGAAATACTAACATAGAGTTGTTGTGAAAATTAAATAAGTCAATACATATAAAACCTTACGAGTATCTGACACACAGTTAATGTTCAATAAATGGTACCTGTTAAAAAAATGTTTAAGATTTTTAAAATTTATTTATCCCCTCCTCATTGTTGGTCACTGTCTGCTTTCAGTGTCCATTTTCTGTGTGCTCTCTGTGTCTGCTCGTCTTCTCTTTAGGGGGCACCAGTAACCAAACCTGGGACCTCCCATGTGGAAGAGAGGCACTCAATCACCTGAGCCACCTCAGCTCCCTGGTTTGTTGTGTCTCTCATTGTCTTTCCTCTTTGTGTCTCTTTTGTTGCATCATCTTGTTGCATCAGATCACCGTACCTGCCTGCCATGCCAGCTTGCCTTCAGGAGGCACCAGGAACCAAACCTGAAGCCCAATCACTTTAGCCATATCCACTTTCCAGTACCTGTTACTATCTATCATTAGTAGTAGTAACACCTTTGCAACCTTATCCATTACTCCCTGCCTTACAATAACCTGCTCTAAGTTCCCCCAAATATATGCCATGCCATTAAGCACCTCTGTGCTTCTTTTTTGCTAGACATCCTTCACCCTCCCCCAAACCCAGCTAACATCCCAATCTTTAGAGAGGATTCTATTCAAGCAAACTTCCTTTGGCACGTTATCTCATGACCATCCTCTCATCAACACACTCTTCCCCTATGCTGACTCTGTGCTCCTCTAGCATCATATGCATACTTCCATCAATATCTAGGAAAAGATATGTATGTTTCAATGACCTATAGCTGTGTAACAACCTGCCCCAACATGAAGTGGGTTTAAACAACAGCTATTTTATTTGCTTACAAGTCTATGGATCATGAATTTAAGCAAGGCATGGCTGGGCAGTTCTGTTCCACATGGCATCAGCTGAGCTCTTTCACTCAAATGCATTCAGCTAGTGGCTGGGCTGAATAAAAGATCCATGAATGTTTCAATCACATGTGTGGTGCTCAGTACTGCTCTCACACTCTAGCTCCAAGTGGAGGTTAACTTGGGCTTCCTCACAGTACGGGGGTCTCAGGGTAGTCAGGCTCCTTACATGACTGGCTCTAAGAACTAGCATTCTAAGAGGCATAGAAGCTGCAGATCTCTCTAAGACCCAGCCTCATAAGTTCCACGACATTGCTCCCACCACATTCTATTGGCCAAAGCGAGTGACAGGGCCAGTCGAAATTCTAGGGAAGAATAAGAAGAATTTGTGACTCTCTTGAACCCACCACCATGTGTCCCTCTCCCAACAGGCAAGGACAGAATTATTTTAGTCCTGGTATCCCCAGCACCTGATTAGAAATAGTGCTTGGTATGAAGAAGGTGCCTCAGAAATTGTTGAAGTGAACTCCCACGGAGCATAGGAAAGCTCTAGGGGAGGATGAGCTGTCCTAACAAAACCCCCCAAAATCCCAGGGCAGCTGCCAAAGCCTCCCCACCCACAACCTCTGCTTCTTGTCAAATCTATCTTCACTTTGCTCCTAACACAACAAGGTGTGCAAGCAATGCCAAAGTCACTAATCAAATACCAGTGTCTCCTCTGGCTTTAACATGGATAAGGGCAGAAATGAAAGAAGGTAGCATAGTTGGAATGTTCTACATGCTTATCTAAAGGACAGACAAAATATAAAATGTATCTATGCAAACATTTTCAACCTCAGTGCTGTGGGGGTGGGGAGGCCAAGAGCATCTCTAATCAAGGGGACCCTCAAATCTCCTTATTTGGGACATTCTAAAAGCCAGTGGCTGGGCCATGAGGCTACTCTGGAATTCCCGAGAGAAAAGCCTGTTGTTTCTGCCCATGGCTCATGGCAGCAGCTGAGATTACTTCAAGAATACCAACCTCCCAAGACCAGGTGCCAGGAGCTGAGCCACGGAGAGGTGAGAGGGTGAGGGTGAGTCAGATTAGACCACCAGCAATTGTCTGCAGAGAGAATGTCTGTGCCTCATTCACAGCCAGTACTGGCACAGGTACCCATTTTT
Organism: Dasypus novemcinctus; assembly: GCF_030445035.2. Classification (NCBI taxonomy): domain Eukaryota; kingdom Metazoa; phylum Chordata; class Mammalia; order Cingulata; family Dasypodidae; genus Dasypus; species Dasypus novemcinctus. The sequence goes on along the minus strand of NC_080673.1, from coordinate 167,932,662 downwards.
CAATGAGCAAACTCTTTGGGAGGAAAACAAGGAAAATTGATACAATTGCAAAATATCTGAGTAAGCAGGTTTGCCTGTTAGTTCATTTTCATGTCCTCACCCAGGGATAGATCAGGTCCATGCCCCTCCTGGGATCCCAAAGAGCCAGGGATGCCTGGGGGGCCAACAACTACAGTCAGAGCCCACCCGGTGCCCAGAAATGGTCGGGAAGAAGCTCTCCTTCCCTCACTGTAGCTGAGGACAACTTGAAAAATGCTAACCAGCCTGAAAAGAAGCACTTACACAAAGAAGAATGTTCCAAACACATGAAAAAGTAGCCCATTTAGCAACACTCTGGAATCCCTGAGTGTAAAAAGTATTGCCCAAGTTACCATGTTGTCTGGTTAAGAGGCAACCAAGGGAGTAGAGATTCCACAAGGGGCAGGCAAGAGGGAGATAAGTTCATGGTGCAAACCCCTCTCCTTTGCACTACAAGCTGCACAGAACCTGACAGTTACAGGACGGCAGAGAGGGGTGGGACAATACGTCCCAGCCACCATGTTCCTTTTTCGGGGTTCTTCACTTGCCCTCAGAATCTAGGGTGTAAAGTAAGAGCCCCATGCCAGACACCCCGTTACTTAACCAAGGGCTACTGACTGATCACCTAAGAAGGCCAGGCCCTGTCCAGGCACCAGAGATAGCAAAGAACCCAAGACACAAGGTGTCTGCTCCATTGGAATTTTCCAACAAGCAAATAAAAAAGCAAGTGAAAAGGTCATTTCAGATCATGATAATTGATATGAAGAGAATAAATTAGCAGAGTGGGAGGTATGGTAGAGAAAGCTTCTCTACACAGAGAAGGTGACATTTGGAACAGGGCCTAGAGACTGTGGGAGAAAAGAGCCCCAGGCAAAGGGAACAAACAGAGTACAGCTTTGAGGTGAAATGGGCTTGGTGTCTCGGAGGTACAGAAGGCCAATGTAAATATAAGAAGCACAGATTGAGAAAAAGGTTGAGAATGACAGGAGCTACATCCTGCAAGGCCTTGTATATCATAGTAAGGAATTTAGATTTCATTTCACTCCGTACCTTGCCTAAACATTACTACTCCTAGATTTTTAGCACTGTTATATTTCATTGATTCAGAGTCCAAGGTATTCCAAAAGCAGTGGTCCTCCAAGTGTGGTCCCCAGAGCAGTGGAGGCAGCAGCACCCTGGGAATTTGTTAAAACTGCCAAGTGTCAGGGAGCGCATATGGCTCAAGTGGCTGAGCACCTACTTCCCACATGGGAGGTCCTGGGTTAGGTCCCCGGTGCCTCCTAAAAACAAACAGCAAACAAATGAGAAAACCAACTCAAGGGAGCTGATTTGGGAGTCTGGTGTTCATTAGCAGGCCCCAGTCCCTAAAAAAAGAAAAATGCAAAGTGTTGGGCCCTACCATGGATCTACTGATTCAAAATCTCCAGGGATGGAGCCAGGCAATTTGTGTTTAATAAGCTCTCCAAGGAAGTGGATGTGGCTCAGGTGATAGGGCCTCCGCCTACCATAGGAGAGGACCCAGGTTCACTCCCTGGGACGTCCTGGTGAAAAAGAAGAGAAAGTGTGCCTGCACAGTGATCCAGCGCCTGCCCACACGGTGAGCCAAGTGCTCGCACAAGTGCCCGCATGGTGAGCCAGTGCCTGTGCGGTGATCCTGTGCCTGGGCAAGTGAGTCACACAGCAAGATGATGATGCAAAGAAAGAGAGACAAGGGGAGAGTCAAAGCGAAGCACAGCAAGACCAGGAACTGAGGTGGTACAATTGACAGGGAGCCTTTCTCCACATCAGAGGTGCCCGGGATCGAATCCCTCTGAATCCTAGAGGAGAAAGATGAGAAGAGAAGACAAAAAGATAAAGAAGATCACACAGCAAATGGACACAGGCAGCAAAAACAGGAGGGTGGAGGAGGGGGGAAATAAATAAATAAATAAATAAATAAATAAATAAATAAATAAATCTTTTTTAAAAAAGCTCTCCAGGTGGTTCTAATGCATGGTAAAGTTTGAGAATCGCTGTTAGAGAAAAAGACTTTCTAGATTAGTGAAAACTGCTGAAGTGCAAATACATTGTTAAAGAAGACAAAGAAGTGTGTCTTATAAATTTTAGTGTAGTTTCCATCTAAAAGAATGAAATAAAAACAGCACACAGAACGTGACTGACCTTTTCTGGACAACTCATGATCTTCATTACATGTTTTAGAAAACAACAATGCTGTTAGGGTATAAGAAAGCAGATTTGACCCATACCTAATGCCCTCAAGTGGCTATTCTTTATGACATTTTGTGCTTAGTTTTTAGAGTTGTTCTATAGTTTTTTTTTTGTCCTTAAGCATTCACTTTACCTCTTAATACATATAATAAAATAAATGTAGTTACTTATTAAGAACTTAATATGTATCAGTATATCAGAGACCATGCTTCAACAACACTGTAAGTAGATATTATTACCAAGTTGAAGTAGAGAGCACATTATAGTGAGTATAACCAACATTGTTGATTTATAAATGTGATTGCATCTGAAAGGGGTAGTGTAAGGAGGTTAATGTAATTGAAAGAAAGCTAGAGAATAATCTAGGGACTGTATAGCGCTGTGATTTGGTGGTGGATTATGATTGTCGTTAATAACACAAATAACAAGAATGTTCCTCTATTACTTTTTTCTCTCCATATTCTTATTAGAATATGGAGAGAAAAAAGACCCAAGAGGTAAAGTCGTATGCCCAAGGACACATGACTAGTAAAGGACAATGTTGAAATTCAAACCCAAATGTTTTAGTCATCTAAGAATTGCTGAGTAACAAATGACCCCAAACTTAGTCCCTTAAAACAACAAATACTGGTTATCTCACATAGTTTCTGGGAGTCAGGGATCCAGGAGGGGGTATCTTTGTGGTTCTATCTCAGAGTCTCTCATGAGGTGGCTGTCAAGCCACAGTCATCTGAAGGACAGGAAGGTCCACTCCAAAGCCTATTGGTGTGGCTACTAGCAGGAGGCTTCAGGTCCTGGCCAAATGATCTTCTCCATGGAGCTGCTCACTGCATGACAACTGACTTCCTCTAGAGCAAGAGACATGAGAGAAAGAGAACAATCAAAATGGAAGAGGCAATATGATGTGAACCAATGTATATGAGGTGCAGAGGTGCCCAAAGATGTACTTACCAAATCCAATGGATGTGTCATGATGATGGGAACGAGTGTTGTTGGGGGGGGGGAGAAGGGGGGTGGGGGGGTGGGGTTGAATGGGACCTCACATATATATTTTTAATGTAATATTATTACAAAGTCAATAAAAAATAAAAAAATTAAAAAAAAAAAATGGAAGAGGCAATGTCCTTTATAACCTGATCTAAGAGGCAACTTACCATCACCTTTGGGGTATTCTGTGGGTCACTGAGCCCAATCCTGGTACAGAGTGGAAGGGAACTACACAAGGGTATGAATATTAGGAGGTGGGGATCACTGGGGATCTTGGAGGCCAGGCACTACACCAACTCTATCTGACTTGGAAGCATAGAATCTCTAATTATTCCTTTAGCAAAGGTTTAATCATTTCACTTCCTGTCCTGGGCTCTAGGTGCTTTTGGTAAATAAAACAAACATTATCCTTACTCTCCAGCAGCTAAAATTCTAGTAAATAGGTAGACAAACAAGTAAGTATATAATTACAATTTGTGAGAAATACTAGCAACTCAATAAATAGCAAGCAGTGATTTAAAAAAAAAAAAAAAAAAGGATGAGAGGGAGGGAGGGGGTGAGATGGAGAGACTTACTTATCCAAAGTGGTAAAGCTGAGAAGGCACCTTTTAAGAGGTAATCTTAATAAGGTCTCCAAACTTTGTAAACTAATCTATAAAAAAAATTTAAGCAGTCACTCTCAAAATATGGATATTTTATTGAGTTTTACATTATACGTATGTCTATATATATATATATATACACATATTTATATATTCAACAATACAAATATACTGGTTACCTAATAATATTTGGAAAAATAGAAAAAAGTAGAAATAGAAACTATTTTAATTTCTATAAAGTTATTAAAATCATTTTGCCCTCATCTTGGAAATTATTATTAATAATGTTTTGATGAGAGCTATGTGATTGAATTTGCTTCATTATTTTTTAATTCTTTGTGATTACAAGTTTGGGTTCTAAATTGATATTTCAGTATTTGGTTTTAATGGCTATCAGATGTGGAAAAGATATCTCTCAAAAATATCTAGATCCAGGGAAATGGCTATGGGCCAAGCAATTGAGCTCCCATTTACCATATGGAGGACACGGGTTTGATCCCCAGGACCTCCAGGAAAAGACAGAAAAAAGATGTCCCAGACCTGCACGGAGAGCACTGGCTGCGTGGTGATGCGACACACCAAAAAAGACAATGATGCAACCAGATAGAAGAAAAAAAAAATCTAGATCCAAATAAGAGAAAGGCTTTATTGGTTGTTCTTACTAAATTATGATACTGGTTTTTTAACACCATCCAGCAATTAGGCAAAGTTTTTAATAAAAGTTGGCTATTAAATTTCTCTTTTCCCTTATGTCAATTAGTTGTTTAAACAAACTAAGGTGATATGGATCAAAGGCAACTAAAACTGTTTACAGTTTTTAAAAGGTTAAAAATAATGTTTACATGTGAAGTATGTGGATATGAAAGTTTTTAAAGGAGCATTTTTATTATATTTTTGACAGTAGAATCACTTAACTATTGGAGATTCTCCAAATACCCATTTTCAAAATGTTCTCCTCATAATAATTAATGTAGTAACATCCTCACCTGTTGTTTTAGAGGTCATAATTAGCTGGAAAATTTCAAAAAATTTTGGCCAAATTATTTTATTTATGGTTTTACCTGGAAACATGACTGAAGAAATAGTTACTGGGAGTTGGAAAAAATGTCCTGTTGTTCAGTTGAGTTGATATTATTAGGAAAATCCCCAAACTAAGTCTCTCTATAGAAAATCTTTTTTAATTACTAATCCATTTAGGGAGATGTTTGGTTAAACCCAGATTACATGCGATTCATCCTCTGGTATTGGAGAACTAGGTAATTCAGACCAGCCCTCCCAATGAGAACAATTAGCAAACAAAACATTAATTATCCTTGAAAGTACCAGAGCGATATTAAGGTAATGAAAAAAATATATACTAGGTTCTGAGGAAGAACAGAGACCAAAGGAGTTGAGTCTGGCCTTGAGGCAGCTTTTTCCCTTGTGGGATAAGCCAGTTTCTAAGACAGGGATTGAAAGGCCAAGAGGCTGAACAGCCAGACCATAAAAAGTATCTCACATGTCCCAGAGACATAAATCTTCAGTCTGTTCCTATGCTGGTTGAGCCTTGACTCTCAGCAGAGTTGCAATCAACACTTACTCTCCAATGCATTGGAATTATCCAGGACAACTAACAAAAGGATGATGATGGACAATGCTCATCCCAAAAAACGGAGAGTATCTACAACTGCAAGCAGGACAGGTCCATTCATCTGCCCCATGGGATAGAGGTCCCCTCTCAACTGGAAGAATAGTAGGCATCACCATCTCCAAAATCATCAAGATTGAGGAATGAACAAACATATGGACCAAAGGAGACTTTATGATTCTAGTAATGGAAGAACTTGTAACATTGATATAAAGATAGTGGTCACCGGAGGTTCTGAAGGGAGGGAGAGGGAAGAATATGTATACTATGGGGCATTTTGGGGACACTGGAAATATTCTTCATAATATTGCAATGAGGGACACAGGCCATTATACGTTTTGTCAAAACCTACAAAATTGTACAGCACAAAGTAATAACCCATAATGTAAACTATAGACCATGTTTAGTAGCAATGCTTCAACATTTGTTCATCAATCATAACAAATGTACCACACTAATTAAAGATGTCAGGAAGCAGATGTGGCTCAAGCGATTGGGCCCCAGTCTACCATATGGGAGACCCCGGGTCAATTCCCGGGGCTTCCTGGTGAAGGTGAGCTGGCCCACGCTGCTGAGAGCTGGCGACCCGTGCCATGGAGAGCTGACACAGCAATATGACCCAACAAAGGGAGACGCAGAGAAGAGACAGGGAGAGACACAGCAGGCCAGGGAGATGAGGTAGCTCAAGCAAGTGAGTGCCTCTCTCCCATACCAGAGGTCCTGGGATTGGTTCCTGGTGCCTCCTAAAGAGAAAGATGAGAAGAAAAGACAAGCAGACACAGAAAGAACACACAGCAAATGGACACAGAGAGCAAATAGCAAGTGCAAACAACAAGGGGGGGAATACATTTTTTTTTTTAATCTTTAAAAAAAAAAGGTGTCATTAGTGGGGGAAATGTGAGGGGGGGGGTAGGGTATATGGAAATCCCTTATAATAAAAAAAAAAGTGTCTCACAGAGCTAAGATCAGATTTGGTGCCCAGCACCGCCATACGGAGGCAGCCCTGGTGACTATCTTTGCTTCTGGATGGGCCACTTAAGAAGACTACCCTAGGAACAATAGAACCAAAATAAGGCCCAAGAAACTCAGTTTCATAAGACCTGAAATTGGATTAAAGGGATCCCAAAATGCTAGTGCCCCAGGTACTTGGAGGAAGTAAATATAAATTAACTCTGGAGAATGATGAAATCATCTTAGTACTTTAGTTATTTCTCCAAACAATTTTTAAAATACAAGTATCTAAATACAATTAGAAGAACAGACAAGGAAACAAGAAAGTCAAAAAAATATATCCACAAGGCTCAGACAGGGGAGTTTATAGGTACTGACTTTAAAAGAACTTATTCTCTACATAATTTGTTAAAGAGGTGAAAATCAAGTTGAGAGTTTGGGCAGAGAAATGAAAACTATTTCTTAAAAAGCACCAATGAAAATGCTAGAACTCAAAAATAATAATAACAAAATTAAGACACAATGAATGGATTTTACAATGGATTTATAACATAGCTGAAGAGAGGATTTATGAGTTGGAAGAAAATATCCAGAATGAAGCATGGAGATAAAAGTGAAGGAAAAATCAGAAGAGAACATGAGATACAAAAAAGCACTTCCCAAATTAACTCTGGTGAAGTACCCATTTTGCTAGTTTTCTTTTTTTTTTTAATATCCAATAAGGTACAGATACTTTGGTAATGTGAAATTTAAATGAATAACTAGAACAATGAAATAATAAAAGGACATGCCAAATATAAGCCCAAATTTTTATTGTATTCAATAATCATAAAATTACACTGCTTGCTATAAAGGTTTAAAAATGCTTACTCTAAATTTTTTTTACTTATTTATTTCTCACACCATTACTTTGATAAAATACCCATGGAAAGATTTAATATCAGTTTAATTGAAGTCCCAGAGGTTGAGGAGAAAAATAATGGAACAGAAATACATGAACTTTCCCAAAACTAATTAAATACATCAATTGACAGACTCAGGAAATCTTAGAAACCCCAAACTGGTTAATAAAGAAAACCACACCTGGGCACTTTGTAGTAAATGTGCTAAAAATCAAAAATGAAGAAAATATCTTTAAAGTGTCCAGATAAAAAAAGATGGATTGTCATCAAAGAAGCAATAATTAGACTGACAGCTTGTTTCATAGAAGCAACACTGGAAGCCAAAGGACAATTGAATAATAGCTTCAAAGTACTGCAAGAAAATAACTGCCAACCCTGAATGCTATTCCCAGCGAAAATACATGTCAAGAATGAAAGAGAAAGGAAGTATGTTCAGCCAAACCAAAACAGGGAGAATTTATCCCCAGCAGACCCAAACTCAAATATGGATTTGTTATTATTTATTTATAATTATAAATATATATAAATATAACTCATCTTTGTTTATTTGTTTATATTAAGGAGTATCTTTCAGGCAAAATAAAATTATCCCAGATGGCAGGTCAGAAATGCAAGAATGATAAATATAAATGAATATTGACTATATGAAACAATAAAAATAATGTCTTGTGGAGAATTATATAGAGGATTATAATACACAACAATAGCATTAGGAAAGGAGGGAAATAAATGAAGTTATCATGTTTTAAGGTCCATGCCCAGTCTGGAAAGAGGGAAAAAAAAACAATTAATATTGTAGTTTTGATAAGTAGATATATTTAAAATGTCGTGTAACCACTACAAATAATTATAGGATTGAAACAATTTTTAAAATCCTCAATCAATGCAAAAGAAAGCAAGAAATGGGGGGGGGGGATGTAGAATAAGCAGTACAAATTTAAAAGCTAAGATGGTAAATTTCAGTCCATAAAATGTCAGGAATTAGATTACTGTAAATGTTCAAATATCCTGATTAAAAGGCAAAGATTGTCATATTAAATTACTTTGAAATACATGTGCTATTTTCAAAAGATAAATCTAAAACATAAGCATTCTCAAGGATTGAAAATAACATTATGGAAAAGATATACTATTCAAATAGCAATCAAAACAAGTTGGCATAATTATAACAATATCAGACAAATACACTAGATAAAAAGAGTCACCTCATGATGATAATCAATTAAATTAATTTTAGGAAGATATAACAATTTTAAATTTGTATGAAACTAATAGCAGAGACCCCAATTTCATTAACCAGAAATTAGCATAACTAAAAGGTAAACTAGATATGAGAATTTTTAGTGATCTGATAGAACAACCAGACAAAATCGGTTCTTATTTACAGAAATATACTTGTATAAAATTGACCTAATTGACCTGTATAGGACACTGCACCCAACACCTACACAATACACATTTATTTCAAGCATGAAAATTACAAAAGTTTGGGTCTTAAGCAAGTCTCAACAAATATCTAAGGACTGAAATCATACAGATTATGTTACCCAACCAGAAGTATAATTAAGCTAGAAAACAATTTTTTTAAAAAAGATATTCAGAAAATTGCTATATGCTTGAAAATTTTTAAATATATTTCCAAATTAACCCATCGCATCAAAGAAAAAAATCACAATGGAAGTTAGGAAATATTTTGAACAGAATAATAAAGAAAATATGACAAATCAAAATTTATTTGGTGCAGCTAAAACTGTGCTAAAAGGAAAATGTGTAGGATTGAACTTCCTCAATCTGAATGAGGGTATCTTCAAAAAATATATATATGGTAAATAGTATATTTATTGGTGAAATGATAAGCACTCTAACTCATTAATACAGATAAAATTAATACCACAATTAGGGGAGTGGATATAATTCAAGTGGTTGAGTACCTGCTTCCCATGTATGAGGTCCCAGTTCAATCCCTGATACCTCCTAAAAACAAATAAACGAAAAAAACAACTCTCACTGGGGAGTAGGTGCTGCTCAGTGGTTGAGCACCTGCTTCCCATGTACAAGGTCCTGGGTTCAATCTCTGGTACCTCCTAAAAAAAAATTTAATAGCACAATGAGATTCTACTACATACTCAAAGGAATAGATAAAATTCAAAAGATTGACAAAACCAAGTGTAGAGGAATAGAGGAGGATAATTAAAACTTATATTGCTGGCAGAAATATAAATTGGAGGAACCACTTTGGAAAACTGTTTGGGATATCTATTATACTAAGCATGAATAAATACGTGTTTATAGTCATTCATAAGCACATTCCTTACAATCTAAGGATTCACTTCTATGTTTATATTCACTAGTACTACATATCCTTACACACCCTGGAGACAGATCTAAGTGCCTTACAAGCCTCAGGCATCAAGGGGAGTGGGGCAAGATCTTTAATAGAAGAAGTGAAGGAATTATAAAATACAAGGCAATCCCATAGTTCCTTTTCTTTTCTTCTGGGAGACTTTGAATAGCTTTAGGACCAAGTATTTTAGAGGTGCTTGATCATCTGGGAGCCTTTGAGATAAGAGGCATTATTCTGAGTATTGGATCCAAATTCAACAGGCATAAAAGCAGAAACTATATTTAGTATGCCGGAACTATGATACAAAGAGGAGACAGGTCACAAAAACAGAATTAAAAACCCGTACAGATGCTGCAGATAGAAAGGAAGGTTGACTTGGAAGTCCTCTGAGCTACCAAATTAGGATTGTCCCAAATTATCCCTGACCAGTGATTGCGGTCAAGTGGCTATAGATACAAGGAATGGAAGTTTGACAGGACAAGAAACTAGAGAAGGCATTATATAAGTCCTCCTTTAAACACACATATGCACACACAAGTGAGAGTGTTTTTTATTTCATCAGAACTCTCAGGGCACCATGTACATTTCTCTATTATAAAATGTATATGATAATAGTTGATTGCATTTTTGCCCACTGTCCGCTACACTGAATTTCTCAAGAATAAAGATAAGATTTTACTCATTTTGAACCCAAAGTAAAACTAGCATCAGAGGCTCTCAATAAAAGCTGAATTAATGAGCAGACAATGAAAGATGAATGATGAAGTTCTGCTTGCAGGAATCAAAGTTCTGGAACTGCACAGTCACCTGTGAAAACACACCAAGTAGAGTGAACTGAACATCCTTTCCACAGTTCTCTCTGAACTGAACCATACTTTATCACTAAAAAATTTCTCCCCAACCTTGCAGGGAGTTGTCTGGAGCCTGAGAACACATTTCTTTTTTTTTCTTAATTAATCAAAAATATTCCATCAGTTGACTGATGATAACATTGAATGTTGCTTCCATTTTCATCTCCAGAGCTAGATGAATCTAGATTCTTACAGTGACTGTGACCAAAATGGATCTGTACAAGTTGGAAATTTCAGCTCTTCATGACGTGGTAGTTTAGAGATTCCCAAATTGATAAACTTGCTAAAAAAAAAAATCACATATAATAAGATGCTGTAAAATAATTTTTTCAGCATTATAAAATGATTTTAATTACTAGTTTCACATTTTAGTGTAAGTTCCTAGCAACTGCTCCTAGGAAAAACTGTCCTTATTCTAATATTATGTCCTTCCTACTTTTGATGGTAAAATGTCTTTTCCTTTATGATATGATAAGCATAATAGTTGCTTATGGTTTTTTGTTTTTAATAACTTGTTGATGAAATTAAAAAGTTGAAACCCTATCCACATTATTAAATTTAAATATACATATAAACACCCCATTCAATCTCAAATCCTGTGTTCTAAAAAGCTGAGATGTAATACCTCTCAAGAGCATGGATGCAAAAAATTACTAACGAAATTTTAGGAATCAAACCTAACATTATACAATAAAAGATGATATAGCATGACCAAGTGGGATTTATCAAAGGAATGCAAGATAGGTTTAACATTCAAAAAGCAATCAATTTAATTCACCATATTAACAGACAATGAAAGGAAAAACACATGACCAACTGAATAGATCCATAAAATGCATTAGACAAAATCCAACATTTATTTCTGATTTAAAAATTTTTAAAAACCTCCAACACCCACCCAAAAAAAAATTTAGCCTTCTGATTAAAAACAAACAAAAACTCAGAAAATTAGAAAGAAACTTCCTAAACCTGATAAAGAGCATCTACAAAAAATCTAAAGAAAACATCATACTTAATGGTGAAAGACAGATTATTCGCCTCCTAAGATCAGAAACATGTTAAGGATGTTTAATTTTTTCTGTTCAGCATTATACTGGAGTTTCCACCCTTTGCAATGAGGGAAAAACAGAAGAGGGGGATGGAAGAAACAAAAAACATTCAGAAGGAGCGGATGTGACTAAAGCAATTGAGTGCCTGCCTCCCACATGGGAGGTCCTGGGTTCAGTTCCTGGTGCTTCCTAAAGGAAAAACGAAACAGGCAATGAGCAGACAATGAGCAAAAGCAATGAACAGACAATGAGCACAAACAATGAGCAATAACAACAAGCAAACAGATAAGGGAGTCAGGGGAGGACTCCTGACTCAGGGGAGGAAAAAAATTTTTTAAGACATTCAGATTGAAAAGGAAGAAAACCTGTCCTTTTTCAGTGATGACATTATCATCTATGTAAAAATCTGATGAAATCTACAAAAAACATAGCAGGACTAATAAGTTAATTAAACAGTGTTGCAGGATGCAAATACATACATCAATTATATTTCTATACTCTAGCAATGAACAACTAGAAATTGAAAACAAAATATCATTAGCAAAAGCATTAAAAATTATGAAATAATTAGGGAAAATCTGACATAAGATTTGAAAAACTTGCACATTAAAAACTGCAAAACACAGCTAGATAAATTAAAGAAGAACTCAATAAATTGAGATATGTATTGTATTCACAGATTGGAAGTCTCGATGTTGTTAAGATTACTCTTCCAAGTAATCTATAGATAACTCCTCCTCCTCCTCCTCCTCCCAATTAATCTATAGATTCAATGTAATCCCAATTAATATCCCAGCAGACTTTTTTGACAAAACTGATTTTGTCAAAAAAGCTGATTCTAATATTTATGTGGAAAGACAAAGGAGCTAGAAGAGCCAAAACGCCTTTTAAAAAGAACATAGTTGGATGGTTTACACTACCTAATTTCAAGACCTATTATAAAGCTATAGTAAGCAAGGTGGTGTGGTATTTGTATCAAGGTAGATACGATGCAAATGAAATGAAACTGGTGTATATTTATCTTTTATCCTGCAACATTGCTTAGCTACTGATCAGTGGAGCAGGGAAGGCCAGAAATAGGCCTATACATATATGGTCAATTGATTTTTGACAAAGGTGTAAAGGAAATTAAGTGGAGGAAACATAGTCTTTACAAAAAATGGAGGGAGGGAACACAAAATGGCATGAGGAAACACTTGGGTGTGATGGATATGTCCATTATCTTGATTGCAGGGAGGGTTTGTGTGTGTGTGCATCTATATCTTTATTTATATCTACATCTATATATCTATATCTACATCTACATCTATCATCTCTCATCAAAACATCAAATCGTGCACTTTAAATATGTGCTGTTTCTTTTGTATATTGATTATGTTTCAATAAAGTTATTAAAAAAATATATGAGGTAGAAAGTTGTGTCAGCATCGGTAGTAGTATAATGCTAATAGTTAATTAGACTCCAGTAGGTGACCTAAAAACAATCTACCATTTGTAACTCTTTCTATGTGAAAATGCTTGTCTTGTATCCAATCAAATTATAAACTCTTGATGTGGAATCTATCTATAATCTCATTACTTGTCCTTGTATTGGGCAATAAAGAAAATAAATGTCTTAACCAGAGAAATACTATATCAATACAATTTCATAAGAATATTCAATTTGTATAAACTATTCATCAGGTATGATTTGTGCATATTTGTTCATTTATTAATTCATTCTGCAAATATTTTGTGTGGACTACACACAATCTCTCCAATCATTATCCAGGGGTATTTCAACATTTATGTGGAGAATCCTTCCAATATCCTGGCCTTTCTGTTCCCTGACTTCCTCTCCTCCAATTATCTTTGTCTCCACCCGCCTTGAACTACCTACTCCCACTGCCATACCCCATTATTGTTGTTCCCCAGAATCTTACATTTAAGAAGCACCCCACTCTATTCACTATCAGTCATTCCGGCTCACTCCAGTACTTCAACTCCAGCAATTCTTTAACTCCAACCCACTGACACTACTACCTTTTATTTTTTAAAGATTTATTTATTTATTTATTTCTCTCCCTCCCTGCCCTGGTTGTCTGTTCTCTGTGTCTATTTGCTGCGTCTTCTTCTTTGTCTGCTTCTGTTGTTGTCAGCGGCACAGCAATGTGTTTCTTTTTGTGCGTCATCTTATGTCAGCTCTCGGCGTGTTCGGCGCCATTCTTGGGCAGGCTGCACTTTCTTTCGCGCTGGGCGACTCTCCTTACGGGGCGTACTCCTTGCGCGTGGGGCTCCCCTATGCGGGGACACCCCGTGTGGCATGGCACTCCTTGAGCACATCAGCACTGCGCATGGGCCAGCTCCACACGGGTCAAGGAGGCCCGGGGTTTGAACCGTGGACCCCCCATGTGGTAAATGGACGCCCTAACCACTGGGCCAAGTCCGCTTCCCGACATTACTACCTTTTCACTGCTCCTTACCAGCACCTTATCTTTACCTCCCTCCTTACTCAGGTTAGTTCAAAGGTCCAACATGTTAACTCCTCCCTTGCATTTCATCCTCATTTCTGCAGCCTCTCTCATTACTGTACATTACTCACATAAAGGAAAAGGTATTTTGGTGCCTTTTGTTACATGTGTTCCTTGGCTACAGCCACAGCCATTATATAAAGTTCAGGAAATGATTAAAAGCGTCCCACACAAGACTTTTTCTGAAGGCATGAGAACACCCCAGCCCTGTAGGAAGGCACAATCTAGAAGTGCTGGGAAGCAAACAATACCTGGGGCAACCTCCAGCTAATGAAGATGGGAGCCAGGGAATCAATGCTCCACCTTCTTGGAGGCTTGGTAGGTCCAAAGCCCCATTATCCATACCTTCAACTTTGCTAGTGCAGATCTTTTTTGTTTGTTTTGTGTTTTTTTTTTTAAGGAAGTACCAGGGATTGAACCTGGGACCTCATATATGGGAAGCAGGCTCTCAGCCACTGAGCTGTACCCACTCCCCTGATAATGCTGTTTTTTGTTTTAAAAAGATTTGTTTATTTATTTATTTTTCCCACTTCCCCTCCTCCTGCCCTGCTGTTTTTGCTGTCTTTGTTGTCTTCTCTTCTCATTTTCTCTCCTCTAGGATTCACCAGGATTCGATCCTGGAGACCCCTGATACGGACAGAGGCTCCCTGTCAATTGTGCCTCCTTAGTTACTGGTTTCTGCTGTGCTTCACCTTGACTCTCCTCTTGTCCCTCTTTTATTGCGTCATCATCTTGCTGCGTGACTCACGTGGGCACTGGCTCGCTGTGCAGACACACTTTCTCTTCTTCTTTTTCACCAGGAGGACCCAGGGGTTGAACCCAGGTCCTCCCATTTGGTAGGCAGAAGTTCTTTCACTTGAGCCACATCTGCTTCCTGATAATGCAGTTTTGATTGGCTTTTCCTTCTTAGTTTCACTCCCCCCATTCTCCCACTTTTAGTTCTCAGAATTACCTCCTAAGTAAACCAATTGCATCTAAAATTTTTCTTTAGGCCCTGCTTACTGTGGAATCCAAGCTAAGACATCTGATATCAAGAGTGATCCTAGAAAGCAAGCATTTAGGATGGTATCAGGAACAGGATCATTCCCACTAAAAAGATGGTAACAAGGGCCCTACTGGTGGTGGTAAGGCCCCAATTCCCCCAAATTTCCCTGAACCTCCTGGGATAACAGAGGCAATCCCATCCCTAACTAGTGGAGGGCAGCCTCACCTGCTTGGAGAATATGCAACGACCATGCCAAGGTGGATGCCTTGCAAAATGATGCTGCCCTTCTCAGGGTCAGCCCCTACCTCTCTTTACTGCTTCCAGAAAAATAATTGGGGTTAGGTCTCAATGTAGCTCAAGTTGAAAAATATAATTCCTGATCCAAAAGAAAACATCATATCCTCAGAAAGCGCTGCAAAACTTGGCTAATATGAATCAGCATGAACTAGGACACATGGGGGAGGGATGATGAGTATGATAAATAGGAGTGGGATGAGGGGAGCAGAATACAAGGGAGAGAGAGGGGTTATTGACTTGGGAGCCATTTCAGGATTATCATTAATACATTTATGAATGGCTTCTGGAGGCTTGGACGTGGTGATGGCCTGCAGTAAACTAGGGGGAAAGGCTAGAACTGCCTTGGCAGAAAATTGAGGAAAGGATCAGAATGCTCAGAGAGATCAGAATGTTAGAATAAATTTATTATGTGAAACCAATGCTTCTTTGGAGGGCTCTGAGGACATATTCTTCAGCAGGCAATAAGGAATATATTCTCAACAACATCTTTGAGAAGCTCATTGGTGACTGTCCAGTGTAGGCCAGGGTTAGAATAGATGATTCTGCCAGATAGCGGCTCCCTAATGTAATGGGGATGATAGGATTCCAGAATAATGGAGGCTACATGGTGACATTTAACATTCAGAGGCAAGACAGACATATGCCATTACAAGCTGCAAGGACAGAGTGACAACCAGAGTGCCTAAACCCACAGAGATCTTGGTGATATCTAACAGACCGTCATGTTCCCAGGAGAAAGGTAGATGGGCAGTCAGTAAGGGTATTGCATGACTTGTAAAACTAGAAAGAAGAAGTCAAGAGCTGTCAAGCAGAAGGCTGATGTACCCACCGTTTCCAGATCTGAGCCAGTTCTTAGATCCAGAACCAGATTCCCTTGAGAAAGCACACAGTAATGCCTCCCACATTAGAGACATTTTCAGAGATTCGGTGGTCTAAGGCATGTCAGGATACCCCCCTGTAAGGTAAGAAAGAGACACAGTGCTGGATCCCAGAGCCAGGGAGGGCTCTGCAGGCTGCCAGGCAAAGTGCCCTCGGCTCATAGGACCTGACAGGTGCATTGGTGCTGAAGGTATCTGTGACAGAAAGGGATGCCGTGTGGGACCTTTGGCAAGGCCCAATAGGACAGTCATAGGATAAAGCCTCAGCGTTCTGGAGGGGCCTTCTTTGGGAATGAACTATCCCCTGTGTACAAAGCAGCTCTTGACACGCTCTTGCGCCATATTAGAAACTGAACCTTTCTCCCTCCAGCAGCTGCCTCATTTTTTTGTTTTGTTTTGTTTTGCCCCTCTTTATAATAGTGTCTTTAAAGAATTGTCTATATATTCACTATATCTCCACTTATTCTTTTCCATTCCCTCTTGAAAGTACTCCAGTCAGACTTTCATCCCACAATTACACTAAAATTGCTTTGGGGAAACTCAAGAATGACTTTCGTATTCCAAATGCAATGACTGACTTTAAAGACCTCTTCTTCATATGTCCAGGGTGCATGGCAATGATTGGATATACTCATAGCGGCAACAATTAAAAACCACAGCAGGGGGAGTACTGGGTTTCTGGCCAGTGGTGCTCTGTCGTGGTCCCCAGGGGAACAGCGACAGTCTCCCAGGTACAGCGGAGGGGACCGGGAGGAAATGAGGGTTCAACAGTGAGCCCCTGATGCTAATGACTATGTTTGTGAGCTGATAAACCTAAAATAAGAACAAGGCATAGAGCAACATTGTGCCTGGGAATTTCCTCCTGTCAGCCTTCATGTTACTCAAATGTGGCCAGTCTCGAAGCCAAACTCAGCATGTAAATGCAATGCCTTCCCTCCAGCGTGGGACATGACACCCGGGGATGAGCCTCCCTGGCAACGAGGGACCACTATCAAATACCAACTGATGATGCAACTGGAAAAGGACCTTATATGGAAGATTCAATGCGGATCAGCAGAATATCCATGTCTACATAAAATAACATGTCTTTAAAATGCTGTTTGACCTAAAGTAAGGGGGAAATGGAAAGGAGAAATGAGTTTATATGGCTACGAGTTTCTAAAAAAGAGTCTGGAGGCTGGCAGAAGGATTGCCCTCATGCACAACTGAGCAGAGTCAGAGAGACAGATAAAGCAGATACAACCCCCAGATATTGGCTCCTATGAAGGCTAAAGAGACCCATGAGAGTTATGGTCATGGCCGATGGGATTGACTAACAGGGCAGATGGCCCCTCTTTGGAAACGGTGTTTATGTGTGATGAATCTGGACTCAGATGGGATCTCCCTTCATAAGGCTTTCATGCTAATGTGATAGAGGTGCAGTTAACGTTGGGGTTTAAGATAGATTTAGGGGATTTGAATCTCTGGACCGACAATGTGATAACCAGGTCCTGAGCCTCAACAGACTCCAGCACCTACAATCTGATTTATTGGACTTATCACACTCAGCTAAGATGGAGTTGAAGAAGGACAATCACCACACCATGGAGCCTAGAGTGATTACAACCGAAAATGGGAGGATTGCATCCAGCATCCAGGTGGAATCTGAGCCTCCTCTTGACATAGAGGTGCAATGGACACTACCAATCCAATGTCCACAAAGAAGAGGTGGCATTGGATTGGGAAAAGTGGACATGGTGGAAGATGGGCGTGGGGAAAGGCAGGAAGAGATGAGAGGTGGAGGCATCTTTGGGTCATGGAGCTGCCCTGGATGGTGCCTCAGAGGTAATCACCGGACATTGTAAATCCTCACAGGGTCCACTGGATGGAATGGAGGCGAGTATGGACCATGATGTGGACCATTGTCTATGAGGTGCAGAGGTGCCCAAAGATGTACTTACCAAATCCGATGGATATGTCATGATGATGGGAACGAGTGTTGTTGGGGGGGGAGAGGGAGGGGGGGTGGGGATGAATGGGACCTCACATATATATTTTTAATGTAATATTATTACAAAGTCAATAATAAAATAAAATAAAAAAAAAAAAAAAAAAAAAAAAATAAAGACCTCTTCTTACTTGATCTATCAGCAGCATCTGACCTGAATGGATCCTCCCTCCCTGAAACAGCTTCTTCTCTTTTTAGCCTCTCTCTCTGTCCTCTTGCTGCCTCAATGCCTTCTTCTCCCTATGGCTGGTTTCTTCGAATATCCCCAACCACTAAATTTTGGACTTCCCCGACTCGCAGTCCCTGGATTGCTTTTCCTCTCTGTCTCTCTTCCTACGTGACCTCATCCCAACCATAGTTTTATATATTTTTAATGTGTAGCCCACTCTCAAATTAACGTCTCAAGCTCTACCCTGTCCCCTGAACTCTAGACTCACGTATGCAACTCTCCATTCAATATATCCACTAGGGGGTCTATTGGGCCTTTCGGACTTTACAGTTACAAAACCAAATTCTGGATCTCCTACCTCAAAATCTATTCCTTGCCCAGGCTTCTCCATTTCAGTAAACAGCTCCATTCCTTAGACTGAAGACTTGACTCATCTTTGCTTTTTTCTCTTCAACCACACACTCATCCAGCTGCAAATCTTGTCATCTATTCCTTTAAATAAGAATCTGATCACATCATCTCTTGCTTAGATTATTGTAACCCGTCTCCTTGCTTCCATCCTTGCTCCCTTCAACTCATTTTAAAAACCCCAGCCAGAACAATCCCATGTCACTGATTTTCACTGCACTCAGAGTAAAATTCTAAGTCCCTGCAATGGCCCACAGCGCCCCATGAGATCCGCAGCGCCGCTCTCAGATTCCCCTCTGACCTCAGTCCTACCACTTTTCCCTTCACCCTCTCTGGCACCCTGCCTCTGCCCTGACCGTGCCCTTCAGTTGGCTCAGGGCAAACTCCCTCACTTCCGCTCCAACTCCACTTCCCCAGACAGCAGTGCCTCTCGTCTCCCGTCCCTCACTTCATTTGCCTTCATAGCCTGTCTCTCCAGCTGATATAGTATACAGTATACAGACCGGCTTGCTTACGGTCTCTCCACACCCTCCCACACACACCCCAGCAGATGATGAATTCTGAGGGAGCAAGAGCTTTTCATCTGGTTGCTTTCTGTATTCCAGCACTTATGATAGTGGTTGGAATAAGATAAATGCTCAGTAGATTTTTGTCCCGTGAACGAATAAATGTCAGTCCCTTTGCCTGAGGGGGGAGGGGAAATGTAGCTCAAAATAATGGAGACGCAGCCCCAACCTTTAGGGGCTGCCGGCTGGGGTCCCTGTCCCATGGTCCAGGGTGTACACTTACCCAGGCCTCCACATTAGTTGTGACTGTAAAAATGTACTCAATCATGACAAAGTACTGATTTTATTGCTTCTTCCCCCCTCCGAATTTATGATATCACCTTATGCAGAGACTTGCCATAAGTCCATTTGCTATAACAAATTCAGGCATCAATACCTAAATCCACACATATTTTCTACTCTCCTGGGAGTGGGAGAATTTCATGTGGTAGGCCTGGTCTTATAGATTAGACAAAGTAGGAGTTTCCTAGACATTGGAATGACACCTCCTACTTCTCCTGCACAGCCCTCAAAAATCTCCCCTACTCTGGTTCTGCAGAACCTGAAATTACACAATTTACAATTCATTGACCTCTGAAAAAGCGAGTCACGCCCCAAGGAGAGTTGCAAACAAAAGCGGCCCTAAACCAGATTCCTTGTGGACACTGGTCTCTGGTTACACCCCAGGCGTAAAAAAAGGGAGGAAATTCGGTCTTCCACATCAGTGCTTCCCCACCGTCGTCTGTCCACAGCAAAATCCCTCTCTCCACCATCCAGAGGACACACACTGTAAGTTCAAAAGCACATGTGCTGCAGGGGGAGGCAATTTCAGGCTACACACTATATATAGCTAAAGTAACTTATAGGCCCCGTCTCCTGTTACGCTGCTTGGCAAGGGTTTAAAGCCTTAAACAATTCCTCTCAAGCATGCCCTGTTGTGAATCCCCTTTCCTGTCCAAAACCCTTCTTTAGCCCCAGACGCTAGGAGTCACTTTTCTTCTTCCTGCCATTCCCAGAGTACTCTCTTTCATCCTCAACAACGCGGGGCCTTTTCCCACCCAGGGCCCAGGTCAGACGCGGAGCTGCAGGGTCACAGGGCCGACATCTCACTCGCTGTTCCCTTCTGTGCCCAGAATTCCAGAGAGGCCTTTCCCTTGACCCCACCAGTTTCCTGGATTGAGATTCTCCTGCTCTTCAGGGGTCTGAAGGGACAAAGACAAGGCAGCACTCCCCTCATGAGCCCACGGCCGATTTCACTCACCCGTCCTGGCACCTGTTCTCGTGGCCTCACCCCCCACTCTCAACACAACATTCCATATAACCATGGACTAGGGGTCAAATGGAACAGTATTTATCTGTCTGGGTTTGGGATGTGAGGCTCACCTATGCCAGAGTCATTATTTTTGAGATGGAAGCTATGTACTGGAGGCCAAGTTATTAACCTGTGTAGTAGTTTGATATTATTGATGAATTCCAAAAAGAAATATTGGATCATGTTTGTAAACTGATCTTTTCCTTTGGGCATATTAGGTTATATTGGATTCATAGGTTTACTTGATTAAGTAATTATATAAACCTCTTGTGCCAGTAGGGCGTTGAGTACCCACCCTTTGGAGGGTGGGGACTCACAGATAAAAGGCATGGCAAAGGACAGAGTTAAGTGTTTTGATGTTGGAATTTGGATGTTGGAATTTGATTCTGAAGCCTTAAGCTGGAGCCCCATGAAGAGAAGAACCCTGAACCCAGAAAGAAGCAATACCCTGGAAGGGAGGAACCCAGGAAGCCTGAACCCTCGCAGATGTCAGCAGCCATTTGCTCCAATACATGAAAATAGACTTTGGTAAGAGAAGTAACTTATGCTTTATGGCCTGATATCTGTAAGCTCCTACCCCAAATAAATACCCTTTATAAAACCAACCAATTTCTGGTATTTTGCATCAGCACCCCTTTAGCTGACTAATATAACCTGTTAGAGTCAGAGGTGGGACAGGGTCCCCGACTTACAGACCCATTCCTCAGAGTTTTTCTCTTACTGTTCTTGTCTCTTCTTGTCCTACCTTTTGAATCTTTCTTAGCTATTTCTTCCAGGATTTCCATTCTGGCCCAACCCATAGAAGCATCTCAGTAACTTCCCATTTATTACACTAAAAAAAAGCTCATAGCTACAACACGGATAAAACCTTGAAAACATTGTGCTATGCAAAAGGAGCCAGACATGAAGGCCATACATTATATGAAACATGCAGAATAGACAAATCTATAGAGATAGAAAGGAGATGGTTGCCTACGGCTGAAGGGGATAGGGGTTTGGAAGTGATAGCTAAAGGCTATAGGGGTTCTTTGGAGCTGAGGAAAATGTTCTAAAATTGCCTGTGGTGATAGCTGCACATCTTTGTGACTAGACTAAAAAACATTGAATTGCATGCTTTATTTTTTTTTATGATTTATTTATTTATCCCCCTCCTTCCCCCCTTTGCGGCTTGTTCCATATGGTAGATGGGAGGCCAGCTGACTGAGCCACAGCTGCTTCCCTGCATGAAAAAAAAATACAAAAACATCTCAAAGCTCTGCTGCCCCAGCATCATGGCCCACTTGGCTGGGCTCAGACTACTCCACTGCTCCCTTCTGACTTTCATACACATTGTAAAGAACTTTGGAATTCTTAGAGCACCTTTTTTTTTTAAGTGGTAATGGGGATCGAACCCAGGGCCTTGTATGTGGGAAGCAGGCACTCAGCCCCTTGAGCGATAGGCACTCCCTAAAGCACCTCACAAAAGTCCTGTGAAGTCAGATAGGAAGGTGAGTAACTTTCTTCATTTTCACGGATGTAGAAGTTGAGCTGGCAAACAAGGGACTAGCCCACCACCACCCAGTAGATAGATGGTGGAGCTGAGGGGTGGGGTCTTCACTCCCATCTTTCTTCCAAGACTGTCATTGCCAGTCTCCTCTCCCTGGAGGGAACCCCGGAACATTACCGCTGGCTTCTTTTTTATCTACAGACCCATTCCCCAGCGCTCAGCAATCTTTTAGCTTCCAAGCTCCCAAATGCATATATTTATACATTTTTAAAATTTTTCATTTTGAAATAATTTCAGATTCATGGGACAGCTGCAAAAATAATACAAAACTGGGAGCAGAGGTGGCTCAAACGATCGGGCACCTCGCTCCCACATGGGAGGCCCAGGTTTGGTTCCCAGTGCCTCCTGAAAAAATGAAGATGAGCAGACAGCCAGCACTAACAATGACAGGGGGGATAAAAATAAAAATAAACAACTCTGTTAAAAATAATAATAATAATAATGATGATGCAAAACTCATTGAGAAAACTCCCCAGATAACCAGCTCCACCAATTTTAACATTTTGTAACATTTGCTGTATCATCCTATCTAGCTAGGTAGCTATCACCTATTTTTTTCCTAGACATGTGCACCATTGGATGGCACTTTAGGAGCCCTACACGTCGCTGGGAATGCCTGCCTCACCACAGCCTGTTGTCAGAGTGTGAGGGTTAAGATTATGAAATCAGACAGACCTGTATCCAAATTCTGGCTCTGCCTCTTTTCTGCTTGGACAAATTACTTATCTTCTGAGAGTGCCAGTATTTTCATTTGTAAAATGAGGACATGGCAATCTACTTCATGGGGCCATTGTGAGGATTATATAAGAACACAGTGGTATATAGTACGTGCTCAGTTAAATATCAATTATCATCATCAACATCCTCTCTTTATGGAATGGCAATGGCCTCTAAACTCTGCCCCAGGCACAATTCCAAAATTGACCATCTAACCACCCACAAGTTATCTTTCTCACACACACAACTAGAAGAAAAATGGAGAAAAAATTTAGGGAAATTTTTGCTTTTATAGAAATAAAAACAAAGAAGTGTAAAAAAAAAAAAAAATCCCAGCTAACCACTACCACCCCACCCCCAAAGCCCTGGGTTGCCAATTCTGACCAGATTTGTGATTAGAAAACATATCCTTCTCCAGCTAAAAACAATAGCTCCTTTATTCTGAATTAGGCTCAAATTCCTCCACTAGTCTCCCAGGATCCCCAGCTACTGTTCCACCCTTATGTTCCACCTGCCTTCAAGAAGCAGGCGGGGATCTAACTCTATCAAGCCACTTAGAGTCTCCAAAGGAAGCAGATCTTTTCTGTAAAGGAGTTAGGAGCCTGGCCTCTGGTCAGCAGCCTGGGAGAGTTGACTCTCCCACTTTCCCCTTGTGTAACTGTGGCGGGGAACAGAACCTTCCTCTGTCACAATTTTCTCTTGATTAAAATAGGGATACAATCTGCCTCAAAGGCTTTGTTTGAGAATTAAAAGAGAGAATCCACGTAAAGTAGTTAGCAGTGGCAGGCACGTAATTATCAACAGGGGCCAGGCACTCTTTTTTTTTTTTTTAAGATTTATTTTTTATTTATTTCTCTCCCCCCCCAGTTGTCTGCTCTCTGTGTCCATTCGCTGTGTGTTCTTCTGTAACCGCTTCTATCCTTATCAGCGCACCGGGAATCTGTGTTTCTTTTTGTTGCATCATCTTGTTGTGTCAGCTCTCCATGTGTGCAGCGCCATTCCTGGGCAGGCTGCACTTTCTTTTGCGCTGGGCCGCTCTCCTTATGGGGTGCACTCCTTGCGCGGGGGGCTCCCCAACGCGGGGGACATCCCGGCATGGCACAGCACTCCTTACGCGCATCAGCACTGCGCCTGGGCCAGCTCCACGCGGGTCAAGGAGGCCGGGGGTTTGAACCGCAGACCTCCCATGTGGTAGATGGACGCCCTATCCATTGGGCCAAGTCTGCTTCCCAGGCACTCTTTCTTGTTATCACTTTTCATGTGCTTTTTCCCTTTGCCAGAACTAGTGCCACTGATCCCATTGCTACCTTTCCTTCCTCACTTCCTGCTGTCTAGTTAGCTACAAAACACCTCCTCTGTGAAGCCCCTCTGGATTGACCCTTCTGAATCCCCACTGTGGTAAGTACATACACTTACAGCTCTGAGCTATTTGTATTTGTCTGCCTGGAGGCGGCTCTCACTACACCAGGAGCATCTTGAAGAAGACAAGTCCCTACCCAAAGCAAGAGGAAAGAAAAAGGAAAAGAGAGGAAGAAGACTTTGGTGGGTGGGGGTGGGGTTGAGAAGGGTGGGAAGAAACAGTGGTACCCTTGCTGAAAACTGTTGTCAGAAGCATGAGTTTTCATACCTTAACACTAAACTCAATGTATTAAAGAAGCCATCATTTGGACCCATAGATCCTCAGCACTCTCTAACCAAGAATATTAAAAAAATACGTAGGCGCCCGCATTTACGTCAAATCACATCTGCCTCCCAGCTCCACCCCTACAGTCAGAATCCTTTTAGGAGGGTGCTGTTTGGGCCATACCCTTTCCTGGCATTCTCTTTTTGAGTGCCTCTGTGCGTGTTTTTCAAGAAATTAAATTGTTAAGCCCTATGAATTTGTTTTATCAGATCTACTTTTTTTTTTTTTACCCAAAGTTCTTGGTCCATCAGAACACCACAGTTGCCTTGGAAGAACATACTGTGAGGGAATAGAACCACAGAAGCTAAGACTAAGAGAGCTCTAAATGTATAAGCCTGTAGATAACCGCTACGAGACTTAGAACATGTACGCCCAACACAAATTCTTGACCCAAAAGAACAGTTTTTTTTTTGGTGCTTTTTGTTTTGTTTTGTTTTTGCCATTATATATGTTCTTTCCAGGAACTAAATACCTCATGGCAAATGGAGAGAAATGTCGTTTTCCCACACCACCACCTCCTTCCCCCACCATTCCCACTAAATTCATACTTTCTTACACATCAATTAAAAATAGGGGTGATCGTTTACATAAACCATCAAACTAAATGTGAGGAAACTCAACATGTCCTAGAATTGGTACTTCTGCATTTCGCAAAAGAATAAATGCATCTCATATCCTCCTTTGTTTGTTGTGGCACAAAATAGAAGGAAAAAAAATCTAAATTCTGTTAGTTTCGATCTGGAATGCAAATGACAGGCACCAGCCTTCCCATCTCACAATGAGTGCCTTGGAGAAATGGTGGTTGTGCCAGGGGTGGGGGAAGAGCTGTTTTTAAAGAACCCAAAAAAACTGCAGAAACTGCAACGCCCAAATGTTGGCCACATCTAAACGGGCCAGAAACTTTGGGGTGAAAGCTCTGGCCTGCACCTAACGGCACCTGAGTGGCCCAGAAGCCCAGAAGCATCTGGGCTGAACTCCCTCAACTGCAGAGGCAGGTTACAGACACGAGGTTCGAGTGTGGGAACCTGCCAAGGACATAACAAAACTCAATTGAAGGGAGCCAATTTTAAGATCACAGCCTGAACTTGAAGACAGGAGGCAGCAAATTCCATAGGATTTAGGCATAAAAGGCGAAATGACTTTTTTTTCTTTGTGGGTTAATTTAAATACCGAGGAGGAGAGTGTAGCATCATATTAACTTTGCACTGAGTACATTTTCATGGTAGAGTCAATTCTTTGAAAACAAAATTCCTTTTGCATATAATTTAGTTCTACAAATATTATATCAAAATCAGTCATATCTTCATAAAAATAAAAACAGATTTATTTTGTTTAAGAATGTTTATAGAAATGTGCGCATTTATGGTACAAGTATAAAATGAAGCAGCCTGTAATATCCTAACACTATCCTAACTTAGATCACAGCTTTGCTTATTTTAATCTCCAGATTGACTTGTACTGGTCGAGTGGATTGGGAAAGATGAGAAGGGAACTAATGTTTTTTTGAACCTTTACAATATGCACCACCGAGACACTTTACTAGAAATCTCTAATCTTCACAGCAGCCCTATGAGCTAGGCATTATTATTCCTGTTTCACAGATGAGGACACTAAGATTCAGAGAAGCTAAGTAACTTACCCAAGATCACACAGCTAGTGAATGGCAAAGGTAAGATTTTATACTGAGGCTCTTTCCTCTCCACATTTAGAGAGGGCCATTGTACATGACTGAGTATCACAGAATATGATGAGAACCATTGCACTAATTGAAACCTCGTGATAGTGAGGTGGCTTGCGGTCACATTTTACTATTCATTAGAGAATAATTTCTGGGAAGATATTTATATGCTATTTTTTGTGTCAAAATTTAAAACTGGAATGTATAATCGAATTTTTAATAAATTTACAAATAGACGTAATTTAAAGACATTTTCACATTTTCCTTCTTTATTTTTTATAGCACAGTTCTGGAAATGAAAGTGAAAAAGAAATACTATTTTAGCCTATTTCCTGCACCTCTACATTTTCTTAGCTATTACTACTGGCTTCTATGTACACAAAAGTGAGAATTCTCTTAAGTGAAATTTTAATTTCGAAAAACGGATAAGAATCACATCAAAGAAAAGCAGTCACAGGGGGAATACTTTCTAGAAGACAGTACCAATATATAATTATTTGGGGGGAAAACTATGTTTCTGATCAAAGAAGCAAATGTAAATAACCTCATCAGATCACCTTAGTGTTTTCCTCTGCCCTGCCCCTGAGATCATATTGCCATTTAACCTGCTTTTAAACAAACAAGAATTTTAAAACATTTTCTCTCCTTTAAGCAAATGTCCTTTGCTTGGCTAAATGAGAAGTTCAAGAAATGCCTACCACAGAAGGATAAAAAGCCCTTGGCAACATTCCAGAAGAAATCTACCCTGCATAATGTGTTCCAGCAAATGCCCAATAGCCTTCTGGTGAACCTGCTGGCTCAGTGTACACTTGAACAGGATCTGGAAAGAACAAAAGAAAAACTGATAGGCATTTTCCTTTTTGTTAGTCTGGTGAAGGAACCCTCAGCTCTTTTCAGCAAACTTTCCAAGCCTGGAAAAATGAATGTGTGTGTGGCTAACTTACAAACTCTGCCCTGGGCTCTGGTGAAAACTTTATTACGCTACCTTTGATTCTCTGAAATTCAAATGTAATTATATTTTCTTTTCATCCAATAAAATGTACATTAGTATTCAGTTCCCTTTAGAGTATATTTGTTTAGGTAATTCTTTCAAATTACTAGTCATGTTTCATAATGAGAAAGCTTTCGACGATACATAAACTCCTAGTATAATATTAAAAAGAGGGAGACTGCAGGGGCAAACCTCTTCAAAACGTTTCAGAAGTGCCTTCCTAATTGGCTAAAACTTCTTAACTTCTCCGGGTATTTATGCAAAAATTTCACCAAGAGAAGAACTAAAGACTTTAAAATGAAATCCATTTTCCTCCTGTAAAGTGAAATAGATACATGTTTTGATAGGTTATGCCTCTTTGCAACTTTTTCTTAGGATGAGTATTTCCTCTTTTAAAAAAAAAAGATGACTGGACATTTTGCAGGTCTCCTAAACTGTAGCCACACTTTTGGCTCCAATTCTGTCCTTGATCACAGGGGGAGGCAGGGTTGGGCAGGGCTGTCCCCAGGTGTCACAGGAAGGCCTGTTTGGCCTTAAATGACCTGAGTGGTGGAAAAGGGAAAGGGACAAGGTAACGTTCTCTTCATTCAAGGTCATAGGACAACTGCATAGTTCTGAAACGGAACCCACTTTGCAGGACAGAAGCTACAGATCCAAATGCCAGGCCCGGGAGAGAACTGAAACCCGAGGGGCAGCACTGAAGGCACTAGAACTTGCCTTACCAGACCCTCCACTCATGGTCTGTCCCTGGTCCCCTTTTGTGAAGGGTCCTTTGGGGTCCCTGGGGCATACAGCAGGGCATTTGGAGGAGTACGGCAAGAGGGCCATTGGCTCAAGTCTTAAAATGTAGACTTCTGATGGTATCTCACAGGATCTAAGGCAAAGGATTCACCACAAGACTTTTATGGCTAACCATAAACATCTAAAATGTCCCGTGCTGGTTGCAACATTCCTTTGTCATTTCTTCATTTTCTCTCATGCTGGAAGTCTCAACAAATGGAAAATTTAGTTCATTACCTTTGCCTGCTGAGTATATTCCATCCCTTGAAACCTCTACCTTGGTTTATTCATTTCCCTGTATGACCTCTGATGCAGTCCCCAGCCCACCCTCATCTTCTTCTCAGAACTCTGCATTTTCTTGCTCCTCAGTTGTTTCATGTATTTTAGGTCTATCTCTCCGACTAGAACATAAGCTTCTACACAGCAGCTTCCATGGGCTGCATCTAAAAGGCATTATATAATAATTTGTAGAATGAATGAACTTTGAACTTTTGACTCCCTAGAAAGCTTAATAGCAGCTTTGGACTCAACTGAGGCTTAAACAAATTCTGTTTTCTCCTTTTCTTGAAAGAGGATTTTGTATTTTCAAACCAGCTTCAACTGAAATCCACTTCCTTTCCCAATCTGGGCTTACAGTGGTCAATACGTCCTTAAGATGTTCCAAATCCTAACAGCTAGTGAAATAAGGAAGGCTGCACCTTTTAAACTGGATATGTAAGTGTGTGTGATCGAGGGGGTTGGGGAGGAGAAAGAGAATAAAAGGAGCCAAAATCAGCCTTTGGGTGTGGCCTGTGGCCCTCCCACACCTGGAGGCAAAGTGCAGAACAAAGGACTGATTGTCTTCTGAAATCAAAGCTAGAAAACAACCACTTTTCCTTCTTTTAGTTCCTTCTTTTCTTTCTTTCTTTCTTCCTTCCTTCTTTATTTCTTTCTTATTTCATTCTGCCACTTTTATTTTATACTTTTTGGTTGCTAGTATCAAAATCAGTTTTCACTTCCTTTCCTGGAAACTTTATTCTCTGACCCTTTAGATTTCCTGAAGAAGAAAAAAACAACAATGCATTTTCCAGGGGCAACAAAGAAAGTACAAAGACTCTACATACACCTACCAGTGATCCACCAGACCAACCAGACCCTGGGTTAAGTCATAAAGAGCTGATAGTGGGGAGCAGACATGGCTCAATTGACAGAGCGTCCGTCTATCATATAGGAGTCCATTGTTCAAACCCAGAGCTTCCTGGCCCGTGTGGTGAGCCGGCCCATGTGCAGTGCTGCTGCACACAAGGAGTGCTGTGCCATGCAGGGGTGTCCGCCATGTAGGGGTGCCCCACGCGCAAGGAGTACACCACGCAAGGAGAGTTGCTCCACGCAAAAAAAGCGCAGCCCACCCAGGAGTGGTGCTGCACACATGGAAAGCTGACGCAGCAAGATGACATAACAAAAAGAGACCCAGAGGCCCAGTGCCACCAAGAATGCAAGCAGACACAGAAGAACACACAGCGAATGGACACAGAGAGCAGACAATGGGGCGGGGGGCGTGGGGAGAAGGGAAGAGAAATAAATAAAATAAATCTTTTTAAAAAAAAGAGCTAATAGGAAACCCTGAAAACCTTGCCAAAGAGATTCAACCATTGCTTTGTTTGTTAGAGGAAATGGAAAAGTATAGAAGTATAAAAGCTGTAGAGACAAATGGTTATGCAGGGATTTCTTTGTATTTGTGTTATGCCATTTTTTCAGCTTGTTAAGTCATTTTAATTCCTTCCTAGTCTGAGACACCCTCATCAGCAGTACTTGGCTTTTTTGAGGCTGAGCCCTTTGCTCTGATCAGGTATTTTAGTTTCCTAGGCTGCTCAAAGAAGATACAATGAAATGGCTTGGATTTTAACAATGGGAATTTATTAGCTTACAGTTTGAGGTTATGAGAATGTCCAAAACAAGTCATCATCAAGGTAATGCTTTCTTCCCAAAGACCAGCTGCCAGTGATCCTTGGGTCCTCTGCCATATGGCAAGGTGTATGGTGGTCACTGCTGGTCTATCTCTTCTCTTCCAAATTTCAGTCCTTGCTTCTGGGCCTCTATTACCCTCTCTCTCTTCATTCATTCATAAAGGACTCCAGTAAGAGGAATAAGACCCATCCTGAATGAGGCAAGTCAATACCTTAACTGAAGAAGCCGTATCAAAAGGTCCTACTTACAAAGGGTCCACACTCACAGGAATGGATTAAACTTAGAACATGCCTTACCAGGTTACATACAGCTCTAAACTAACACACTGGACTCCTCCCAAAATACCTGTACATAAGCTATTCTGCAGAGACTTTCAAGGACTCCAGATGTATCTTGCAAGCTACAGGTCCCAGGTAAAGAAGATCGAAACTGAGGTGGGATTGCCAAAAATCTGGATGTTTGCTGACACCGTAAAAGTGACTGCCAGTATAAACGGTGATAGTAGCTGCAAAATAAAGCCAATTTCTTTTGGATATGGGAGAAAGAACTACTGGTCCTGGCTTGGTCTTTTCAGCCATACTCATAGCTATTATACATAACAAGAGCAGCAATATGCCATCAATATACAATCATCTTCCAATACAAAATGTAACTGTGTCTGGAAGACAAAATGCTGGCCAAAACACAAGACTACTGATAATGAGATTTCCTCATAGGAAACATTTGTACCTTGTAACAAGAGCTAGAAATAAGTAAATAAATGGTTTTGCCCATCAGTGCCCTTCACCTCAATTTCTTATCACATCCTTTGTGTCATTTCTTCCAGGATTTACGCTATCCTCAAAGCCCTTCTTAGCCCTTCTTAAACTCCGAAGACTACTTCATATGTCATCTTCCTTAGATATAAATCAGGGGTTCTTAACAAGGGGTCCATGAGCTTGAATTAAAATTCAAAAAAACAGTTTTGTGGGGATATGTTGCTGCAGGTGTGATATATTTATTTAATACACGGTATAGTGTGGACTTAAGGGATCCGTGGTTTTCACCTGACTGACAAAGGGGTCCATGGAACAAATAAGGTTAAGAACCCCTGGTCTAAACTATTCCAAATGCTTAGCCAGTCCAAAAACCATATAGAGGGAAGTGGATGCAGCTCAATCAGTTGGGAACCTGCCTACCACATGGAAGGTCCTGGGTTCGGGTTCTTGTGCCTCCTTAAAGAAAATGAGCAAATGCCACCCCTGCCACAAACGAGCTAGATGCCGCCCCCACCTCAAGGAATTAGATGCCACCTCTTTCAGAACAAGCAGATGCCACAAGCCAGCAGATGCTGCAGCCTGTGGAGAGCAGATGTGGCTCAGGCCACTGGGCACTTGCCTTTCACGTGGGAGGTCCCGGGTTCAGTTCCCGGAGCCACCTGGAGAAGGCAAGCAAACAATGAGCAGACAGACAAGAGAACCATTTGAGGGGAGGGGGTGATAAATGAAGAAAAATAAAGTAAATAAATAAATCTTTTTTTAAAAAACCCATATAGACATAAGATTACTGTCATCATAGTGACGGTCACCATCATGGAGTGACTACTACATGTCAGCTATGCATGTAATACTTAAAACGTACCATATATAACAACCCTGTGATGTAGATAGCAGCATTTCCATTTTAAAGATGAGAAATCTAGGGTGTAGAAAGATGTAATTTGCTAAAGGTTACAGAGCCAGGAACTGGCAGAACTGGATTCAGCCTTAATCCCATTTGATTGCACACTCTCCATTTCAGTCCTGTTAGCCTGCACCAGAGCCTCATTTCTAGACGATTCTTAAAATTACAGAAATTTCCGTGTATGTGTGTTCTTAGCCTCTATTGGTTCATAGAATATTCAAGCAGAAAAGGACTTAGAGGTGATTTTGCCTCATCTTCACACTTTACAAATAAGGAAACTGAGACTCAGCTGGGGTAGATTATTGATCCAATTACAACCTTCCTTTTTCCAGATGGTTCTGAGAGGCAGGAACCACATCCTTTGGGAAATGTCATGCTTCTCCTTGCATAACTCTAAGTGTACCAGAAGTCTGTAAGTGGACATATGAATAACTTCCAAAGAGGCCATAACTTAAGTCTGGGACACCTGAATGACCAGAGAAAAGGACAGCCAAACCAGATGGCATCTCTCAAAGGGACTAGAGTAATCCATGATTGCACCCTTCTGCCTGGTCCACAAAGTTAGTACAGGCATACCGCAGAAATATTGCCAATTTGGGTTGTGGAACACTGCAATAAAGCAAACATTGCAATAAAGCGAGTCACAATTTTTTTTGGTTTCCCAGTGCATATAAAAGTTATGTTTACACTATACTATAGTCTATTAAGTGTGCAATAGCATTGTGTCTTAAAAAAATGTATGTGCCTTCACTAAAATGTGACACAGAGGCATGAAGTAAGCTCACACTGTTGGAAAAATGATGCCGATAGACTTGCTCGTTGCGGGTTGCTACAAACCTTCAATTCGTAAAAAACACAATATCTGATAAGTGCAATAAAGAGAATCACAATAAAAGGATGTATGCCTATATAACAAGGAAAATAGACCAATGAAAATCATAGCAAAGGAAGTCCAGGATACCAGTGCTTGCACCCTGAAGTCACTTCTACTAAGGACAGCAGTGACAGGCAGTCATGCAGTCCAGTTAAGTTGATAATTTCAACGCCCTTCAGCCTAAATCTGTAGTAGCTGGAACTAGCAGAAGTAGGACAAGTCAGTGCTTGGTCATTTGTCTTTAGGATTTGCCTTATTTCAAATGTGTTTAAAAGTCTTGAATCAGATAACTATCATGTCTTGCATCATCCTTGAAAATGCAAAATAGAAAAAAAAGAAATTGTGAAAGGGCATTAAACCAGAGACCAGGCCTAGGTGTGGATAATAGATCATTACTACTGATGCAATAAACATGTACTGTATGACAAGAGTGGGACAAGCCTTGTTCAGTACACAGAAGCACTATCCAGGAGAGAGAAACAGTAATAGAGAAAGAGTATAAAGAATCAAAATAATAATTGGTAGTTTTACCTTCTAAAGAGGGAGTTTAGGTGACTTTAATGCTTTTGACGTGAATTTTTGCCACTTCATTATTTTATCAGGAAACGTCTAAAACATAAAGTACCATATTCAATAAATCAATTGTAACAGAGAGAAGACGCTTCTTCTAGTCGACCCAGACAGTAGTGTAAGACATTCCCGGGTACTGTTCCCACGGAATCCTTGAAGACTTAGCAAACACTGGCAGTGCCATCCACCTCAGAACTCCAAAAAGCAGGTAAAGGAGTGCAGTAACTGCGCAAGTGCAGAATAGAAAAACAAACAAACAAGGGAGCTTTAAAAGTGGTAGGAGAAGCGCCGGCTGCCCTTGCCGGCCCCCCACCCCATCGCTGAGTGGGTCCCTGGCCCTGCTCCTCGGCCCGTCCTGGGGTGTCTGCAGGCCTCTACCAGGTGCCAGCCTGAGAATCACAACCAGGGAGCTCCTCCCTGGCTCACCCTTCCAGAACTGGCCCCTAAGGCAGAAGCTGTGTAAGAAACAATGAAGCCAAAGGGGCCTGGGGCAAAGGGTGACCTGCTCCAATAGAGCACAGAGAGGGGGAAAGTCCATTTCACAGGAAGGAGTGGCGGCAGGGGAGAATTCCTGAGGCCAAGGGCAAGCACAAGCCCAGGGCCAGACACTGGCTCAGAAAGGACAGAGACTGAACCCTACTTTTCACAGGCGCCTCGGGTTGATCTTTTTTTGTTTGTTTTTTTTCTTGAACAGGGCCTAAATCTTTCTCTTTCATAACCTGCATTTGTTTTCAAATTAGACAGTTTTACACGGAATGACACAAAAAGAACCTTAAATTACCAATAGTTTACACGTAAGCTTAATTCCAGTCTTAATAAAAAGTAGTAAAACAAAAACAAAAACCCTCAAGAAACTCCCATTTTGTGAATTGGCAGCTGATAGCACTCCTCTTAAATCTTCAATTGTATATTGTTTTCTGTGTAATAGGTTACAAAGCACATAAAATCCATAACTATAGCTAGCTGAAGGGAAATTCAAAGATAGGTATGCACCATTTGTCACCTGTGGCCCTTGTTATAAAGTGAACCAGGTTTTAAATGTAAGCTGCAGAAATCTTGACAGATAATACAGTAGCATAAAAAGTTTTTTGCTACCTGCTAGTGACAAACAGTGATATAATTATGGGAGGGACTGATCAGAAACATCATGACATTAACTCTTAAAAAAAAAAAAAGCAACTATTCTATTTTAAATTCATATCTGGTTAAACAGGGCCAGATTCTTATATTTTCAAATGATAAGAATCATTACACAATTTTACAATTTAAAATGTTATTTATGGGCGGCAGACTTGGCCCAGTGGTTAGGGCGTCCGTCTACCACATGGGAGGTCCACAGTTCAAACCCCGGGGCCTCCTAGACCCATGTGGAGCTGGCCCATGCGCAGTGCTGATGTGCGCAAGGAGTATTCTGCCACGCAGAGGTGTCCCCCGCATAGGGGAGCCCCACGCACAAGGAGTGCACCCCATGCACAAGGAGTGCACCCCACGTACAAGGAGCGCACCCTGCAAGGAGAGCCGCCCAGTGCAAAAGAAAATGCAGCCTGCCCAGTAATGGCGCCGTGCACAGGGAGAGCTGACACAACAAGATGACGCAACGAAAAGAAACACAGATTCCCTTGCCACTGACAACAACAGAAGCGGACAAAGAAGACGCAGTAAACAGACACAGAACAGACAACTGGGGTGGATGGGAAGGGGAGAGAAATAAATAAATAAATCTTTTTTTAAAAAATGTTATTTATGATTGCTGTATTGCTGACTCTACGACTTGAGGTACTGCTGGGGGAAGAAATTTTTTAAAAATTTATAAGAGGCAGGAAGTGGACTTGGCCCAGTGGTTAGGGCATCTGTCTACCACATGGGAGGTCCGCAGTTCAAACCCCTGGCCTCCTTGACCAGTGTGGAGCTGGCCCACACACAGTGCTGATGCATGCAAGGAGTGCCGTGCCATGCAAGGGTGTCCCCCGTGTAGGGGAGCCCCATGCACAAGGAGTGCGCCCAGTGAGGAGAGCCACCCAGCACAAAAGTTCAGCCTGCCCAGGAGTGGCGCCAGACACAAGGAGAGCTGACACAAGATGACGCAACAAAAAGAGAAACACAGATTCCTGTGATGCTGACAACAATAGAAGCAGACAAAGAAGAACACGCAACAAATAGACACAGCTGTCTAGCTGGGGGGGTGGGAGGAAGGGGAGAGAAAAAAAAATTTATAAGGGGAGTGGACATAGCTCAAGCGGTTGAGCTCCTGCTTCCCATATACAAGGTCCCAGGTTCAATCTCCACTACCTCCTAAAAACAAAACAAACAACAAAACAAAATAAATGAAAAAGGCAACTCAGAGGAGCTGGTATAGCTCAGTGGTTCAGCACCAGCTTCCCACATATGAGGTCCTAGGTTTAATCCACAGTCCCAACACCTGGAAAAAAAAGTATGAACGCCACATATTAGGTAGGTATAACACAGCAACAGTCTGCATACACCGTCACAGCTTTCTATTGTGATTACCCCCATTTTTGTCTGAATGGAAATATCAAAGTAATATCAGGACGTTTTTTCACTTGTTTTTGTTTTAGGCATTATATAGCTACTATTTGGCATATCACTTTTGCTTAATTAAAAAAAGAATGCTGTAAAAAATCACACCAAAGCAAGGTTTCAACTCTTTTTTTTTTTTTTTTTTTTTTAAAGGTTCAATAAGAATATTTTATTTTATTTTTTTTTTGTTTTTTTTTAAAATTTTTTTATTTTTTATTGACTTTGTAATAATATTACATTAAATATATATGTGAGGTCCCATTCAACCCCACCCCCCCACCCCCCCCCTCCCCCCCCCCCCAACAACACTCGTTCCCATCATCATGACACATCCATTGGATTTGGTAAGTACATCTTTGGGCACCTCTGCACCTCATATACATTGGTTCACATCATGGCCCATACTCTCCTCTATTCCATCATGTAGGCCCTGTGAGGATTTACAATGTCCGGTGATTACCTCTGAAGCACCATCCAGGGCAGCTCCATGTCCCGAAGACGCCTCCACCTCTCATCTCTTCCTGCCTTTCCCCATACCCTTTATCCATTATGTCCACTTTTCCCAATCCAATGCCACCTCTTCTATGTGGACACTGGATTGGTTGTGTCCATTGCAAGGTTTCAACTCTTGATGCAACAGACCGTTGCTCGCAGTGGCTGTTTAAGATTATTTTATGAATCCCAAAGAGAGAAAGACTGTATTTGTAAACCAATCTATGCCTCTGGGTGTGATATACTTTGCATTACATTGATTAGATTACCTTAAAGACTGATAGAGGGTTTTTGATTTGACTACATCAGTGGACGTGACTCAGGTTGAGTCCCTGCCCCCTTGTTGAGTCTGATATAAATGGACACTCACAGAGAGACACAACAAGAAAGAGTCTGTCATTTTTTATCCTGCCATGTTACAGGAAGGCAACAGCTCAAACAGCTGAGGCCCCAGGGAGAAATGAGCCATTTGCCTGATAGGTAAAAGCTGAAATTGGGAGTAGACCAGAACAGCCCAGGCTGATATAAGAAGCCCTAAGAGATAAGCCCAATGCCAGCTTGCAGCTAAAATCTAGAAGGCAGAGCAGCTGAGCCTGCAAGAGAAAGACAGGAGGAAAAGGAGAAACCAGGCAGAGATCGCCCACCATCTTGCTTTAACACGTGGCAGCTGGCTTTGGTGAGAAAGCACCTCTGATGGTACCCTGAGCTAGAATTTTCAAGCCTTGGAACTGTAAGCTTTGATCCCAAATAAATCCCCTTTATAAAAGCCAACACATTTTCTGATACTTTGCATCAGCAGCCCTTGGACAGACTAATACACTGGGTAAGCAATAATCATGGTGTATTGACTTAGTACAAATGGCAGAAGAATAAATTATTAGAACAGCACAACAACCTGCCGATCTCAATATATTATTGGGTTGATTTTCTTGATAGGAGTGCTAAACTCTGAAGGAGAGTACAGCTACCACAAAGTCAATTTTCAAAGACTGAAACTTTTTTTTGTATTGGTTTGTTTGTTTTTGTTAGCTCCTGGCACTCAAGGACATCTCTGACCTATCACTAGCTGGATATAAACTTAAGGAACAGACTGCTCATGGCTTAAATCCCAGAGTTAACACCTTAAAATATTAAACTGTACAGTGTAAGACAAAAGATTACAAGACAATCAAAGAAACAAGAAATGATGACCCATCCAAAGTAACAAAACAAAAATCCAGAAGCTATCAATGATGAAGATCAGATTCTGGATATACCAGATAAAGACTTAAAAAAAAAAAAGTCCTCAATATGCTCAAGGAGATAAAGGAAAACAGAGGAAGAACTAAAAGACATCAGGAAATCAATGAATGAACAATATTAAAGTTTCAGTAAAGAGATAGAAAGTTTAAAAAGGAAAGAGAAAGACTGGAGTTTAAGACCACAGTAACTGAAATGAAAATTCCCTCAAGTATTTCAATAGCAGATTGGAGGTGACAGAAGAAAGAATCAGTGAACTTGAAGAAAAGACAATTGAAATGAAAGAAAGAAAATAGAAAGTGAACAGAGACAATAGACCTGTGGGACCCCATCAAGCATATAAATATATACATTATGGGAATTCCACAAGGAAAAGAAAGAAAAAAAGAGACTGTAGGAATATTCAAAGAAAACTTCCCAAATTTAACAAAAGACACAAATATGCACATTTAAGAAGCTTCATGAAAACCCTAAACAGGATGAAGTTGAAGGGAACCATGCCAAGACATAAACGAGTCAATTGTTGAAGGAAAAGGACGAGGAAAGAGTTCTGAAAGCTGCAAGAGAAAAGCAACATTTTATTTATAGGGGAGACCCAAAAAGATTAAGTGCTGAGTTCTCATTGGGAAACATGGAGATAAGAAGGCAACGGGATGAAATATTTGACATGCTGAAAGAAAGCAGTTGCTGGCCAAGAATTTTATGTCTGGCAAGACTGTCTTTCAAAAATGAGGAAGAGGTTAAGATAGTCCCTGATATATAAAAGATAAGGGAGTTTATCACCATTAGACCTACCCTACAAGCAATCATTAAGGGAGGGCTTCAGAATGAAAGGAAAGGATAACAGATAATGAAATGAAGCAGCACAAAGAAATAAATATATATGAATATAAAATTAGGCATTACAGGAAGAATTGAAGAACAAAAAAGATGTAAGACTGTGGTGGTTTGAAGTTATGTTCCTCAAAAAAGCATGTTCTTAAACTTAATAGATTCCTGTGGATGTGAACCCATTGTAAGTAGGACTTTTTGATGAGGTAATTCAGTTAAGGTGTGGCCCAACTCAATCAGGAGGAGTTATATCCTATTACTGGAGTCGTTTGTAAGCAGAATGAAATTCAGAGAGAGAGTGAAAGGAAGCTATGGAAAGCAAGAAGTTGAAATTCAACTGGACCCAGAAGAGAACAGATGGACCATGAGAGGATATTGTGTGCATTGCCATGTGACAGAGGAGCCAAGGTCCAAGGCTTGCCGGCAGCCAGACCCAGAATGCTAGTCTTCGGCAAGAAAGCATCACCTTGATGGCATCTGACTTAGATTTTTTCTTAGTTTCAAAATCATTAGCTAATAAATCCCCATTGTTTCAGCCAATCCATTGCATGGTATTTTCTTGAGCAGCCAAGGAAACTAAAACAAAGACTCTCAAAAACCAGCAAAATAGCACAAGAAAATCCTACATCATCAATAGCTACTTTAAATGTAAAAAGCTTAAACTCTCTAGTCAAAAGGCAGAGATTGGCAGAACAGATTTTTTAAAAGCATGATCTAACTATATGCTATTACAAGAGACTCACCTTAAATTAAAAAACATAAATCAGATTAGTTTCAATGGGAGGAAGGACCCTAGATGAATTGCATTGCAGTTAGTAGAATACCGCAGGACCTTCGACTACACA
Organism: Dasypus novemcinctus; assembly: GCF_030445035.2. Classification (NCBI taxonomy): domain Eukaryota; kingdom Metazoa; phylum Chordata; class Mammalia; order Cingulata; family Dasypodidae; genus Dasypus; species Dasypus novemcinctus. Next base: position 167,893,638 of record NC_080673.1, on the reverse strand, counting down.
GTGCCTTGACGCCCAAAACACAAGCACAAGGAAGGGCGCAGTATGGAGAGGTTCCTGGAGGGCCTGTGTTTCCCAGACAAAATCAGGATCCACTCTATGGTTACTTTCCTGCTGTAGCTGGGCAGGATGGGCAAATAGACACTGATGAATTGCAGAGTTGTCTCACACAGTCACACATTGCCGGAGGATATAAACCTTTTAACCTGGAGACTTGTTGTCTTATGGTTTCAATACCGGATAGAGACATGCCAGGAACAATGGGTTTCAAATGAATTTAAAGAACTCTGGGCTGTACTGAATGCCTGGAGGCAACACTTCATCAGTTTTGACAGTGATAGAAATGGAACAGTGGCTCCTAAAGAATTGCAGAAGGCCTGGACAACAAGGGGATTTAGGATGAGTCCTCAGGCTGTGAATTCTCTTGCCAAATGGTTCAGCACCAATGGAAAAATTACCTTTGATGACTCCATTGCCTGCTGTGTCAAACTGAGGGCCCTCACAGATAGCTTTCGAAAAAGGGATACTACTCAGCAAGGTGTTGTGAATTTCCCATATGATGATTTCATTCGGTGTTTAAATCGAGAGGAAGTGATATGAACATGATTGACATTCCAGCTTGGGGTTCCCCTCTGCTCTTCCTGGTTGCCTTCAGTAATGTGTGTAAACTTACGTTGCCACTTTTCCTTAACAGCTTGTCATAAAGGTTTATTACTTTAGAATCTAGAGTTTAGATACAACTGAAGTTTTGTTTGTAGTTTTGATAATAAATGCTTTGAAATTTTCATAATGTAAGATTGGGTTTATTATACCATTTAGAACTCATGCAAGTCACTGTCAGTCATACCTAGTTTTCTGGCTAAACCACTTTAATGTAAATTTCAGTATGTAAAATGTTTAAGGTGCATTATATATTTTTCATTGTAAGATACTGAAAACTTTTAATCAGACCTCAACTGTTGTCTTTCTTCTCCTACAGGGGATATTATAAGTGGTACTGAAAGTTTTAAAGTCTGGAATATTCTTATGTAAATGATTGAGACCCACTTGGCTGCAAAAAGAACATGGTGCAATCCAAATCAGTGTTCACCTTAGTGGAAACTTAGCACAGGCTTTAAGGCTGACAGATACTTTAGTGACCATATAAATGGATAGGGACAGAGAACTTGAGTGATTACTTTCTGCCTCTTTAAACCTGATTGAATAATTTGAGTGGCAAATACTGTCACCAAGTCCATCCTTGTCATTGTCTATGTAGACCTTTGTTAACTACACTTAAAATCTCTACATTATGAGCTTAACTGTGTAAAAAAAATTGATAGACTAAAGGAATATAAGAAAATACTAGCTATTGTTATTTTAACTAATAAGATTCTATAGACTTTAAATTCTTTTAAACATTTCAGCATTTTCCAAGTTTTCTGTAATGTGTATGCTTTCCTTTTAAAATCAGAAGATATTGATTTTAAAATATCAGTTCTGTATACATTAAAAATATATACACAGTTAAAGGACTGGAAACGTTGATGTAGTTACCACTGAGAGAAATCAAGATCATTAGTTCATTTTCTTTCTTCCTACTACTTTTCCAAATTTTCCCTAATAGGCAGGTATTACTACTTTTATAACTGAAGAAAAACAGAATTAAACCATGGCTTTGAAGATCTGGATTCTAATCCTGGCCATGCCTCTTACTAAATATTTGGTCCTGGTCATTTTAGATAATCTCAGAGCTTCAGTTTCCCCATCTCTGAAAAGGAGATAATACTTACCTCATGGGGTAATTCTGAATATTAAAAAGTGGGTTGGTATAATGAGCACTGAAAATTTTTCTGTCCCTTAAGTTTAAAATTGCTCTGGTTTACTCTCTTTTCCAAGAAAGCTTAATGGAATAAAGGAATTTAGTCTATTTTTTCTTGCCCAAGAGACCATCTGTCTTATTTTGGGGTGTAGTGTCAGAGTTACCCATCAAATGATTGATTAATTGTTAGCCAGTGAAAATAAAACATTTTCAAAAGTGTCTTTAGCCTTAATTCAGTAACATAATTATACTTTCAAATATTGCTAAAATGTTTGTATACATTTAATAAATATTTAATCAACCAGAAGAAAAACAAACAAACAAACAAACAAAAAAAAACTAAGTAGGTAGAAAGTGAAAGTTTGGGAAAACATATATACCATGCAAATTAACCAAAAGAGAGCTGGGGTAGCTATACTAATAACAGGTACAATAGACTTTAAGTAAAAAATTATTACAAGGGACAAAGAAGGTCACTATTTTTTGATAAAGGGGTCACTTCAACAGGAATATATAACAATTACAAATATATACCCACCTAATAGCAGAGGCTGAAATATATGAAGCATATATTGAAAAATTTGCAGGGAGAAACAGATGGTTCTATATGAATAATATTAGACTACAATGACCATTTTCAAGAATGGATAGAATATTTAGAAAGAATATCAACAAGGGAATAGGATACTTGTAAGATACTATAAAACAACTAGACCTAACAGACACAAATAGAACACTTTACCTACAGGCAGTAAAATACACCTTCTTCTCTAGTCCACATAGATCATTCTCCAGGATATACCATATGTTAGGTGACAAAACAAGTCTCAATAAATCAAAAAATATTGAAATAATACAAAGCATCTTATCTGACAACAGTGGAATGGAGCTAGAAATCAATAACAGAGGAAAAACTGGAAAATTTACAAAGATGTGGAAGTTAAACAATGCACTTTTAAATATCCCATGAGTCAAAGAAGAAATCACAAGGGAAATTAGGAAATATCTTGAGACAAATGGAAATGAAAACACAACATACGCAAACTTATGGATACAACAAAGGCAGATTGAGAAGGAAATTTATAGCTCTAAATGCTTACATTAAAAAGGAAGAAAGATCTCAAATCAGAGACCTAACCTCACAACTGGAGGAACTAGAAAAGGAAGAGAAAGCTAAACCCAAAGCAAGCAGAAGAAAATAACAAAGACTAGAGAAGAGATAAATCAAATAGAGAGTAAAAAGACAGGGAAGCGGACTTGGCCCAGTGGTTAGGGCATCTGTCTACAGTTCAAGACCCGGGTCTGCAGTTCAAGACCCGGGCCTCCTTGACCTGTGTGGAGCTGGCCCACGCACAGTGCTAATGCATGCGAGGAGTGCCCTGCCACGCAGGGGTGTCCCCCGCGTAGGGGAGCCCCATGCACAAGGAGTGCGCCCCACAAGGAGAGCCGCCCAGCGCAAAAGAAAGTGCAGCCTGCCCAGGAATGGTGCTGCACACACGGAGAGCTGACACAACAAGATGACTCAACAAAAAGAAACACAGATTCCTGAGCCGCTGACAACAACAGAAGTGGACAAAGAAGAAGACTCAGCAAATAGGCAGAGAGAACAGACAACCGGGGCAGGGGGAAGGGGAGAGAAATAAAGAAATAAATCTTAAAAAAAAAAAAGACAGAGAGAATCAGCAAAATCAAAAGTTGTTTCTTTGAAAAGATCAATAAAATCAACTAACTTTTAGCTAGACTGACAAAGGAAAAGAAAGAGAAAGAGGACACAAAAAAACTAAAATTAGAAATGAAAGGGGGAATTACTACTAATTTCACTGAAATAAAAAGGTTTATAAGATGATACTATGAACAACTGTATGCTAACAAATTAGATAACCTAGATGAAGTGGACAGATTGCTAGAAACACACAAACTGCCTGCACTGACTTAAGAAGAAACAGAAGATTTCAACAGACCATTAACAAATAAAGAGATTGAATCAGTAATCCAAAGCCTTCCCACACAGAAAAGCCCAAAACCAAAGGTCTTCAAAGAGGAATTTTTCAAAGCATTCCAATAAGAATTAGTGTCAATCCTTCTCAAACTCCTACAAAAAAATTGGAGAGGAACAAACACTTCCTAACTCATTCTATCAGGCCAGCGTCACTCTAATACCAAAACTAGATAAGCACACAGTAAGAAAAGAAAGTCACAGATCAATATCCCTTATGAATATATATGTGAAAATCCTCAGTAAAATACTGAATCCAATAGCGAATTTAAAAAATCATACACCATGATCACATGGGATTTATCCTAGAAATGCAATGGTGGTTCAACATAAGAAAATCAAGTATTATAATACACCATATTAATAGAACAAACGAGGAAAAAAATATATGATCATTTCATGAATGTGGAAAATGCATTTGATAAATACAGCACTCCTCATAAAAACACTTTAAAAACTGGGAATAGAAGGAAACCTTCTCAACATTATAAAGGGCATATATAAAAAACCCACAACTAATATCATACTTAATGGTGAAATACTGAAAACATTCCCATTAAGGTTAAGAACAAGACAAAGATGCCCACTGACACCACTATTTTTCAACATTGTACTAGAAGTTCTAGCCAGAGCAGTTAGGCAAGAAAAATAAATAAAAGTCATCCAAATGCAAAAGGGAGAAGTAAAACTTTTCCTATTTGTGATCCTGTATATAGAAAATACTGAAAAACCCACAAGAAAGCTATTAGAGCTAATAAACAAATTCAGCAAAGTGGAGGAGTATGAGATCAACATGCAAAAATCAGTAGTTTCTAAACACTAGTCATTAACAATACGAGGAGGAAGTTAAGAGAAAAATTCCATTTACATTAGAAACTAAAAGAATCAAATATCTAGGAATAAATTTAACCAAGGATATAAAGGACTTGTACAGAAAAAGCAACAAAATATTGCTGAAAGAAATTAGACATAAACAAATGGAAAGACATTCCATGTTCATGGGCTAGAAGACTAAATATAGTTGGTGTCAATTCTACCCAAGGCAATTTATAGATTCAACACAATTCCAATCAAAATTCCAACAGCCTTCTTTGTCAAAATGGAAAAGCCAATTATCAAATTTATATGGCAGGGTAAGGGGCCCTGAATAGCCAAAAATATCTTGATAAACAAAAACTAAGTGGGAGATCTCACACTTCCCAATTTTAAAACTTCTTAGAAAGCTACATTAATTAAAACAGCATGGGGAAGCGGACTTGGCCCAGTGGATAGGGTGTCCATCTACCACATGGGAGGTCCGCGGTTCAAGCCCCGGGTCTCCTTGACCCATGTGGAGCTGGCCCACGCGCAGTGCTGACGCATGTAAGGAGTGCCCTGCCACACAGGGGTGTCCCCCGCGTAGGGGAGCCCCACGCGCAAGGAGTGTGCCCCGTAAGGAGAGCCGCCCAGCACGAAAGGAAGTGCAACCTGCCCAAGAATGGCACCACATACACGGAGAGCTGACGCAACAAAAAGAAACACAGATTCCCATGCTGCTGACAACAACAGAAGCGGACAAAAAGAAGAACACTCAGCAAATGGACACAGAGGACAGACAACTGGGAGAATGGGGGGGGGGGAGGGGCAAGAAATAAAATAAATCTTAAAAAAAATAAAATAAAATAAAACAGCATGGTACTGGCATGAGGACAGACCAATGCAAGTATTAATAAGAGGGAAAACTCTTGTAGTGAGGGGGTATTTAAGGGAACTCTATTTTCTGCATGATTTTTCTCTAAACATACAATGTTTCTTTTTTTTTTTTTTTTAAGATTTATTTATTTATTTCCCCCTCATTGTTTTGCACGCTCTGTCTTCTTTCAGTGTCCATTTCCTGTGTGTTCTTCTGTGTCTGCTTGTCTTCTCTTTAGGCAGAACCGACTCTGGGAACTTCTGGAGAGGGAGAGAGGGGCTCACTCTCTTGCACCACCTCAACTGCCTGGTCTGCTGCATCTCTTATTGTCTCTCCTCTGTGTCTCTTTTTGTTGCATCATCTTACTGTGCCAGCTCTCCATATGGGCCAGCACACCATGTGAGCCAGCTTGCCTTCACCAGGAGGCCCCGGGAACTGAACCCTGTACCTCCTATATGGTAGACAGGAGCCCAATCGCTTGAGCCACATCCACTTCCCCAACTTTTCTAATTAAAAAAAATTATTTGACAAAAGAGAGAGGGCACAGTGTGGGTAAAATGGTAGGTTTGCCTGAATTAGCTTTAGTTAATATACTTAACATCTCCAAGCTTCTCTGGGCTATTTTATAAAACATTATGATTAAACACAAGGTTATACATAAATATTCAATATAAGCATGTCTGAACAAATATATATACTAAATATATTAATATTTATATATACATAAACATACATATGGATACTGCATATCTGCATATGCGGATACTGAGACTGCTGTCCAGGTAAATTAGATCACTCAATTTATTTTTCCATAGTTTAATAGCAAAACCAGCAAAATCAAGTACCCACTGGGCTCTCAAAATCACATGCAGTGTTTGCTCAATCTGTAAACACATAATTATTTAACTTGCCTTCTAAAGTGACACCACACCCTGGATGTGATGCAAAACCCAGCATTACAAGATAAGCTCTGTCTCAAGTTTCTGCTCGTTATAGTGCCTGAAGTATTTGCTCACATGCTCAGGGACTGAAGCAGAAGTAAACAGTCTGGCCAGTATTTTAGGGACACCTGTCTTACAAAACTGACTTTCTTGTATTGTGAAAGCAATGAATGGAGTTTAACAGGACTTCTGTAAGAATGCCGATTCATCCCATCACCTTGTCAAACAGGGTGTCAACCTTATCACGTCCCTCCCTACCCCGCCTGGGTCAGTGGGCACCTACTTTCCTCAGGTACCAGAGCCAAGCTCCCAGTAGGGGTCTCAGCTGCCGCCCCTCACCTCTTCCTCGTCTTCTGTCTGCGCCCTCTTTCACCTCGGTCAGCCTCGCCTTCTCACAGTTTGCACTGCTCTCAGATCTCCAACCAGGCCTTTGCACACTGCATTTAAGCCTGCACCACTGACTCTTTTTCTTATCTTTAAAACTCCACAATACTACTTCCTTTATGAATTCTTCTCTAATTAAACAGAGTACAGTGTCACACAAGAGGCTCCAGCTCAACTTTGCAACGTGGTTTGATTTTTTTAAAGCAAATTTTATTGAGGTGTATTCATGTATCATAAAATCCTTCCAAAGTGTACATTCAGTGGCTTTTGGTATAATCACACAGTTGTACATTCACCACCACAATCAGTATTAGAGCATTTTCGTAACTCCAAAAAGAAAAAAACCCCACCTTTTAGCAAGTACCTTTCAATCCCTCTATCCATCCACTGCTACACATATCTGCTAATCCAATTCCATCTCTGTAAATTTATATTTACATTTCATTTAAAAATGGAGTCAAACAATATTCAAAACTTTATGTGTGGTTTCTGTCATGAGAATTCTTTTTTTTTAACAATTGATGCATAATATTAATATATTTCTATTCATTACAGTCCATAGTTTGCTTTAAGTGCATTTTAACTCAGATACCACCTTGTTATTAACATCCTGTAATATTAACTTACACTTGTTCTGTTTCTTTGAAGAACATTGTTAAATTTGTACTATTAAACACATTCAACATCTGCAACAGGGCTTACTACGCTCTACTGTCCCATGTTTCATCCTTTAGCTTTTCTTCTAATGACATACACAACCCTAAATATTTCTTTTCAACCACAATCATACCCCCCTATTGGCACTGCTAATTACATTTACTCTAATGTACTATCATTAGCTCTATCCAATTCCAAACATTTACAATCAAGCTTATTACCAATTCTGCACAAATTAAGCCATTGCTCTCCATTCTCTAGCTCCCTTCTATCTTCTGGTGACCTATTTTCCAGCTAAAAATATGGAACACTTAACAAATTTGCATGTCATCCCTGTGCAGGAGCCGTTCTTATCTTCTCTGTATCATTCAAATTTTAGTATATGTACTGCCAGGGCGAGCACTGCGGTTTGATATTTTGACACATGCACATCCATACCTACCCTTGAGATGCAATACATTTTTTTTTAAACAAATCAATTTTATTGAGACATATTAATAAAGTATAAATCCATCCAAAGTGTACAATCAATGGCATTCGGTACAATCACATAGTTTGCATTCATCACTTCAATCATTTCTAGAGAATTTTCGTTATTCCAGCAAAAATAATAATAAAAACCAAACAAACAAAACTCATCACCTTTCAATCTCCTTATTCCCTACCATACACAGCTGCTACGGTTTCCTTCACTCCAGTTTATTTGTACTTTGTCTTGAAAAAACAGTCTTATATATGCAATATCACATGAGGATTCACCATGTTATACAGTCCCATGTTACCTTTTTTAGTTTTCCTTCTAGTAACCTACATGTCCATAGATTTTCCCTTTTAAACAGTCATACCTATATAATAGCTCTGCTAGTCACAAATACCATGATGTACTCTCATCATTTCCATTCATTTCCAAATATTTACAAATAAGCTTTTAACCAATTCTGCACAGACTAACCCTTAGCTTTACATTCTCTACCCTCATTCTATTTCCTATATTCTAATAATTAATTCCATGAGTTTACATAATATATTTAGCTCATAATAGTGCAATCATACGGTATTTGTTCTTTTGTGTCTGGCTTGCTTTGCTCAACATAATGTCCTCCAGGTTCATCCATGTTGTCATAAGATTCATGACTTCATTTCTTCTCACCACTACATAATATTCCATTTTGTATATACACGACAATTTGTTTATCCATTCATCAATTGATGGACACCTGGGTTGCTTCCAACTTTTGGCAATCATAAGTAATGCTGCTATGTACATCATGAGCAGATGTCTATTCATGTCACTGAGATGTAAGACATTTGAATGATTAAGAGCAAGGACTTGGTTGCCGATGACCATGGTTTGAATCCTGGATCCACCACTAACTGTGTCTCGGGGTTTTTTTTTTACCTGTAAAACCTATCTATCTATCTATCTACCTACCTATCTATCTATCTTTCTAATTTATCTACCTACGCATATATACACACACACATATGTGTGTATATAATTGTATGTATTAAAAAAAAAACCAAATTGCTTCATAAGCAGCACACATTTCAATTTTTTAGCTGGGTGATCTATAGCTGAAATGTCACATTAAGCACAAGATGACATTCAACAGCTGTAAGAATATTTAGTCATTCAATCACTCATTCAACAGAGGTTCATGCACTGTCCTTAGCAATGGCGATACAGCAATGAACAAATCAGACAAAAAACTGTGCATTCACAAAGCTCTCCTCTAGTAAAATATAGTGTGTCATACAACTTAGAGATGGATTCATACATTGTTTATGAAAGAACTGGAGTTCCCACAGAGACACTGTAATCCAAATCAGCCCTGTATCACTGCAAACCTTGAAAGAAATGTTTGGTTTCGTAATACTTCAGAGCTTTTGCCATAGAACTACCTAGAGCAGAGGAACTCCTCCCTAATGCAGTAACCTGAGCCCTGGCTCTCACCTTTTTCAGCTCAGGAGGGATAGAGGTTAGCTGACCCTCCTGCCACAGAGTAACCTATGAGCACCTCCATCAGTGTGATGGGAGGACCAAATCCCAGCCCCTAGACATAATCAGTGTGATGAAATGGTTTTATTCTTCTGTTCTAGAAATGGCTTTAAGAAGCAACTGGGGGAACAGAGGGTGCGGGTAGGGCTGCAGTAGCCATAGAAACTGTTAGCCAAGGTAAAAACAAAAACAAAACAAAATTAAATAAACAAACAATGCCTTTAAGAGCCACATAGGCATTTATTCAACCAATACTTATTACGTACTCACTACATACGAAGCCAGGTGCTAGGAAACAATGGGGGAATAAAATGATATGGCCCCTGCCCTCATGTCTCTTACATTCTAGAAAGAAAATCAAGCACTGAATAACTAATTAATTATTTACTTAAAAGTAGAACAACTACCTGGAAGGATAAATATTGCAGAAATAAGAGTATTACAGGGCAAACTAACCTAGTGACAAAGATACCAGAAACTGCTTTATACAAACACCCCACTTACTCTTCTCTCTTCTCTCTCTCTTTCTCTGTCACAAACACACACACACACACATACACACAGAGGCAAACACAGCTATGTAATTAAGCACCTACTTCTTCCTCTTTCAATGATAAGAGTGCTATTCCTTCCATTTTTTAAGCCAACAGATTGCAACCTTGGCAAATCCCATTCTACTCTGAACCAAAGTGCAGCATGTCTAGAGGTAAAAAGGAATGCCTGAACAGATTATTTCTACAAATGTCTTCTAGATCTTTGAGTTTATGGTTGTGTTGTCCCTACTGATGTTTAATTAGAATGTATAGGCCTCAAATAAGAACTTGCAGGAGAACACAATATATAAAATGAAAATGACAACTTTCCATCAGATTGTGTGCTGATTTATAGTCGCTCTGTCTCAGGTATTAGTTAAGCTAAAATACATAAAAACAGAAGATGTAAAAGCTAAAATTAAAAAATCAAAATGTAGAATCTGCATATATGAAATTTTGATTGGCTATCAAATTATATTCATTGTAATATCAAATTGGAAAAAAAACTATAGGAAATACAAGTAAAAAACACTATTTGAGCAAAGTATTGAGCTAGGGAGATTTTAATCTCTTTTTAGTTAAATAAGTAAAATATATTTGTGGTAGATAAAAATTTGAAAATGAAGACAAGCACACAGAAAAAAATAAAAATAGAGTCATTTTAGTAATTGAAGAAACTTTCATTGTATGACTACATCAGAATGTTTAATCAATCAATCCCCTATTACTGGGCATTTATGCTATTTCCAATCTTTGTTAACACAAACAATGTTTTAATGAACACTTTCATACATTAAGTTTTGCACAAATTTCTGATTATTTTTTATGATAAACTTCTAGAAGTGGAAATTTTAAGTTAGACAGTATTTAGATGTTTAAATTCTGACCTGAAGTAAGAGCCAAATTCAAAAGTCACTTTAAATTCTTTTTTAAGGTACTTGCAACCCATATAAACTTAGCAAGCATACACAAATGGAAAGAGAACAGTCTTAAATTCCATACCAAAGTCAATAATAACATTGCATATATATAATTTCAGGCCTCTAACATTCCTTAAAATCTCACCAAATACTGACAGCAAAACCATATGATTATAGACGCTTCTCAGAGCAAGCCTGTTTCCGACTATAACACAACAAATATGTTAACTGATCGTTTAATTTCTGAATTTAAAATTTAAAATGCTAAACAGAAAACCAATCCCACCATATATACATAAATATTTTAAAATGTATACAACTGTGATGCATAGAACAGCAGAAGGGCTAGCAACATTTCCTTCTTTCTTTGGGCATGGGCAAACCCTATACCTCTCTGGTTTCTGAGTGCATTTCTGAGGAGAAAGGCACTGGATCTGAGGTTTCCAGACTTTGGGATTTAATAGAACAGTTCAACAACTCTAAATAATTCCCAAGTCCTTTCCTGCTCTGAAATGCTGGGATTTTGTGATTCTAAAATTTAATTTTAATTACAGAAAATAGTAATCTGCAAAGAATTTAATACATGGCCTCTCAAACCTCCTTGAGGCTGCCAGTGAGTGGATCCTATGAAGGGAATGTGGGTACCAGAGCTGTTTGCCAGCCAACAGACAGGCAATGAGGGCCACCTGTGGCCAGGCACTGAGCTGTTTTATCAGTCATGGTTCTCCAGAGCAGTGGAACCAAGAGGAGGGAATTTATTTCAAGGAACTGGCTCATGTGGTATGGGGAAATGGCAAGTCTAAAATCTGTAGGGCAGACTGGAAACTCAGGCAGGAGTTGATGCTGTAGTCCTGAGGCAAAATTTCTTCTTTTTCAGGAAACCTCAGGTTTTGTTCTTAAGGCCTTAAACTGATTGGATGAGACCCACACACATTGAGGAGAATATCTTAGTTTGCCAAAGGGTTGCTGGTACCAAGTACCAGAAATGGGTTGACTTTTATAAAGGGGATTTACTTGGGGTAAAAGCTTATAGTTCTGAAGCCATGAAATGTCCAAATCAAGGCACCATCAGAGATGGTTTCTCACCTAAGTCAGTAACTGGTGACCCTGGCATCCCACCACATGGGATCAGTCCTATGGCAGGGCTTTTCTCCTCAGCCTTGAACTGCTGCTCTGTGGGCCCCGTCTCTTGGGGGCTTCCAGTTTAATTGATCTGCAAGTCCTCTTTCATGTGGCAGGATCAGAAATGCCAGAGCTCCCTTTTCCTGTGTGTATCTCTCTCTCTGTGTCCAAATCAAAGCAGTTACCAAAGATCCTGGACTCTTCTGTCACATGACAAGGCACATGGCAGCATCTGCTGGTTTATCCCTTATCTTCTGGGCTTCCTTGCTTTCAGCTTCGGGTTTCCATGGCTTTCTTTCTTTCTTTCTCAATTACATTTTCTTCTAAAGGACTCTTATAAAGTAAGATCAAGACCCGCCCTTGAGCTCTGGGAGAGGGTACAGTCCGGAGGGGAAGGCAGAGACCAGGCAGAGATTGTCTACCATCTTGCTTTAACACGTAGCAGCTGACTTTGGTGAGAAGCACCTCTTATCGTTGCCTAAGTTGAACTTTTCATGGCCTTGGAACTGTAAGCTTTTACCCCAAATAAATCCCTTTATAAAAGCCAATCCATTTCTGGTACTTTACACCGGCAGCCCTTCAGCAAACCAAAACATAACATCATCAAAAGGCCCTTAACTGAGGTAACCTAATCAAAGGGCCCTATTTAAAATGGTTTACACCTACAGGAATGGATTAGCTTTATGAACTTCATTTTCTGGGGCCCATACAGCTTCCAACTATTACAGTATATTTCAAATATTTTTAAACCATTGTCTTGTCAATGGTCATTTAGGCAGTTCCCAATTGTCTACTCATTGTTGCAATGAATATCCTTCGCTCTTTGCACACCTATATTTGTCTAAAGGTCAGTTTCGTAGGATTGGAATTACTGGGTTAAAGAACCAATGCCTTTGAAATTTGGAAAGCTATCGCAAAACTGCTCTCTAAAAAGTTGTTCCCTTTTACACTCATCAACAATATGATAATATCCATTTGCCCACACATACACTGGCCAAAGCTATGATCAAGTCTTTGACTCTCTAATCTGTAGAGGAAAAAAATGTTACCCCAAGGTTGATTTAATTAGCATTTATTTGATTGATAGTGAGATTGGCCATATTTTCATATGTTTATTGGCTAAATATATTTTCTTTTATGAAACAACTTTTTACAAACTCTACAGGTCATGGTTTCTTAGGATTCCAGAGCCTCTGAAATATGATATAAAATATGATGAGATTTTTTTTTCTTAAGATAGGGCCCAAGAAATGTTAAGAACCATTAATCATCAATTTTGTAGCCTGAGAGGTGGATGTGGAAAGAAAGAAGCAGGAAGGATGGAAAAAGGATGAGAACAGAATTGATTATATATATGTGTGTGCACACACATACGCACATCTTTTATTATCTCACCTTCATCAATACAAAGCTTTCCCAATGGCACTTCCTCATTTTCTACCCTAAAAGGCCCACCAGTCACAGGGGATCTACTAGAACTGTTATCGATTAACGTCATTAAAATTTTCATAAATATCAGAGAATGCTGACAACCCAAGATGCTTAAAAAATATAAATTAAAATTTATATTCTGTTTTAGAGAAACATTAAAAAACTTTATACACACAAACTGTAACACATTCAAATTACAAACTATAATTTGAAGTCACAGAACAGCCATGTACTTCAATTCTATCTCCTAAATATTTCTCTTATCTGTACACATCTCATTTCCACTCCATCACATAATTCCAAGAGACAAGCACATCTTGCTTTTACTCCTGTCACACCCTCTTACCTCCCTACATCTTCTCTGTCATATACCCAATCCACTGCAATGGTTAGGCCGGAGCTCTCTTCATGTCAGCATTCCCCAGCTTACAATTTCCCAAGGCTTGCCTTTTGCTCATGGGATAAAGAGCCGCTTAACATGTGTGCCCACCTGCACCTGCCTCTCTTCTTTTATTCCATGCCCCTCCCCTGGCCCTGCCTCCAGCCACACCTGGAACACAGGCATTCTCTCTCCAACCCCATGCCCTTTGTAATTCTGTTTTTCTGAATGCTCTCCCTCCCACTCACCTTCACTGAGTGGACTTCAACTCAGCTTAAAAACAGTTCCCCTAACCTCCCAGAGGAAGTCCTGTGCCTCTTTTATACTTTCATAGCATCCTCTACTTTTTTCTCTTAGCATTTGTTTTACTCTGCTGGGCTGCCAAAAGCAATATACCAAAAATGGGTTGGCTTTTACAATGGGGATTTACTAGCTTATGAGCTTACCCTCCTGAGGTCATGAAAACATCCAAGTCAAGGCATTATCAGCCAATGCTTTCTCTCTGAAGACCTGCTGCTAGTGATCTGGACTCCTCTGTCACACGGCAAGACACGGCAGCATCTGTTGGTCTCTCCCTTCTCTTCCAAGTTTTGTTGCTTTCAGCTTCTGGCTTCTGTGGCTTTCTCCCTCTCTCTCTCTTTATTCATCCTGTTTATAAAAGACTCCAGTAAGAGGATTAAGACCCACACTGGGCCACACCTCAACTGAAGTAACATAATCAAAAGTCCCCACTTACAATGGGTCCACACTCATAGGAATGGAGTAATCTTAAGAACATAATTTTCTGGGGTCCATTTAGCTTCAAACCATCACAGCAGTTTTCCCAAATTTGCAATTACATAGTTGATTAACAGCATCTTTCCTTCTGGTAGGAGTACTCTGTAAAGGTAGGCATAGGATCTGTTTTGTTCTTTTTTGAAATTCCAGTATCCAGGGCAGGGCTGACACAGAGCAGGTGATTAATAAATACTGTTGGAAGAGGGAGGGAAGGATGAAGGAGAGAGAGAAAGGACGCTATTACAAATGATCTAATGCAGCCTTTATTTCCCTTTACACTTTGCCTGAGAGAGCACAGCAGAGAAGATACTACCACATATTAACCATTAACCCCAGGAATAAAATATGGTAAACACCTGTGAGTAAGGTGCAACGGGCAGTCTGGTGGCAGCCTGGGAAATAGCTAGCAATAACTCTCCTCTCATTGCTTGGACCCAGCAACACCTTTCCCCAAGAACCACACATTTAAATGCTACTCTTTTCCTTTGAACCTTCTCCACCTCAGCAAAATTGGTTGAGATTTTCTTCCATGTTTCTACGACCTTTCTTGTTCATTGTTCGCTTGTTTCTATGACCCTTTGATCATCTCTCTACTATATCACTTACCTTTCCTTGTCGCTTAAGGATTTATTTTTGTACGTGTCAGCCCCACTAGAGCTTCTCAAGGGCAGAATCAAGGACCTAGTATCTGATCATTTCCAGCACTTAGGAAATTTGAAAGTGCTTGAAATATGACTTAAATGAGTGAATGAAAGAATGAATGTGAATGAATGAATAGAACTAGTTAGAATGAGTGTAGCTATGGCAATGAGAATGCATTGTGTCCTGGCCACTGGGGTTCCCCAGAAACTCTCCATATTTGCATATGTTAATCACCAGCACTTTTGGATTCCAGGAACATCTTCTTCAGAGAATCAAACTGCTTGGGTAAGGACCCATTAGTGGGTTAGGAAATCAATTTAATATGTCCTGAAAAATATTTTTTATTATCTAGGATACATTGTAAAAGAACAGGGTACATCAAAATTAATAAGTGGTTTTGGGATGTATGGCCCAATTTGCTAAAACAACACCATTTTTCTCCTGTTGACACAGCATATTTATTACTTTCGAAAGTTTCCCAGTTTGTACAATAAATTAGGTGATCACTAGCATTATACATATGTATGTGTATAATGCATGTTCTGAATTGTAAAATTAAGTGTATTCCTTACTGTGGATGATGGTCAAAAAAAGTTTGTAAAACATTCCTTTGGAGAGGTTCAAGCCTCTGGACCTGAAGAAGCAGCATGGAAGAAGAAAAGGTAGAGCAGGGATTCTTAACCGTTTTTGTTCCACTCCTTCGCCATTCAGTTGAAAACCACAGGTCCCTCACTAAGTCCCAGTATTATTTAATAAATATATCACACCCACAGCAACATGTTCCCACAAGAATAATGTTTTTAAAATTTTCAATTTGAGCTCACAGACCCCCTAAAATCTTTCCACGGACCTAGAGAGAGGCAGAAGAAAGAAAAGAATACTGAACCATATTTGGATTGCTGCTGCTGTGTTTTGTTTTTTTAAGGAGGTACCAGGGATTAAACCCAGGATCTCATACATGGGAAGCAGATATTCAACCACTGAGCTACATCCACTCCCCAACGAGAGTTGGTTTTTTCATTTGTTTTGTTTTTAGGAGGTACCGGGGATTGAACATAGGACCTCGTACATGGGAATCAGGAACTCAACCACTGAGCTATATCAGCTTTCTGGACAGCTTCTAAATGCAGGCACAATCCTGTGAAAAAAGCAAACTGTCCATTACACAAACAAAGAAAACGCAGTTGAGAAGGCTTCAGGAATTTCGAGTTCATATGCCATCAAGTCATAGTACTAGCACGGAAATCTAGGTCTACACATGGGAAAAAGAAAAGGCATTTTGTTCTACACATAGGGAAGGACAAAGTATTTTTTTTCCCCACTTCTAGGACACCACAACATTGTTGAGGAGGGAGTAATGGAACACTTCTCCCACTCCAGTATTATTAGTATTCTAATTTACTAAGCATATTTTTAATTTGGAAGTATTTTGCACTTGAAAGTACTGAACATTTTGACTCAGATGGCAATTCTTTCTGGACTAAAAAAGTGGATGAATCTTTAGGATTGATGAAATAAGCCTTGCTACACAAAAGCACAGAGAATGGGCAGTTCTGTGTAGAGTGATGCATGAGTCAAGAGTACAGGATCTGGGAACTGGGCTGGAAGGGAAGAAAAAAAAAAAGAGTGCAGGATCTGGATTCAGACAAACCAATGTCCAAATCTTAGTAACTATAGCACTATGGACAGCTGTGTTCATTTCTCTGCACCTTCGTGTTCTCATTTGTAAAATGCATATAATATTAGTATCTACCTCACATTGTTCTTGTAAAGGTTAAGAAAGAGAATTCACATAAAGCTCTAACCATGCTTCCTGAGATGTGGTAAATTCTGTCATGTTAGCTGCTAAAATAATGGAAGTCAAGACTATTGGAGATAAACATGCCCCCTTTCTACTTTCACTTTTACTTCCCAGTAATATATATATCCCAACTTCAGGGTCTTTGCCTAGACTCTTTTCAAACAAGAAAAGGGGTGGCTTCAAAAGCCTCTTGAAAGACTTGTTACAAGGGAATGAGGTGAAATTTATGAAGGGCTTGGAAATTCCTTCTCATTTCTAGTGAGGGAGTCCAGATTTTAATAGTTTGCAAAGTGTAGAGAAGGGAAATAGTTGTAGTTAGGTTGCCACTGTTGGAAACAGTTCTCAGGGCTTCTGTATTTTCACTCTCAACTGCCCCACAGAATTATTTTCCCAACTTCTCTTTAATCATCAAAGAAGGCCTGAAAATTTTGCATGAGACCTAGCTGTGTCCACGAAAAATTTCAGATTAGCCAGTGGGCTATTAGAAAACAGTTATTACTGCTATTTTTCATCAACATTATTGAGGTGTAATTCACATACAAGAAAATGAACCCATTTCAAGTGTATATTTCAATGAGTATTGATTGATTTATACAGTCAAATGACCCTAATCACTATCAAAATAAAGAAAACTTCCATCTTCTGGAAATTTCATAGTTGTCTATCAACCATTTCAAGTAAAAATTTTTGTATAGCGTAAGATAGGAGAGGTCAAAGTTCTTTTTTTTTTTCACATGAATACCCACTGAAAAGACTTTTGCCTCCCACATCGAATTACCTTGGAGCTTTTACTGAAAATCAGTTAACTAGGAGAGCAGATGTAGGCTAGTGGTTGAGTGCCTGCTTCCCCTGTACAAGGTTCTGGATCCAATCTCCCATATCTCCTTAACAACAACAACAACAAAAAAATCAGTTAACCATAAATGGGTGGATCTATTTCTGGACTCTCTATTCTGTTCCATTCCATGCCTAAGCCAAGATAATAAAGTATAGATGACTGTTGCTTGATGAAAATTTTGAAATAAGGCAATGTAAGTCCTACAATTCTGTTCCTGATTTTCAAATTGTTTTGGCTTTTCTAAGGCCTTTGCATTGCCTCTAAATTTTAAAATCAGCATGACAATTTCTACAAAAACTTGCTGGGGTTTTGATTGGGAATGTGTTAAATCCAAAGATCAATCTAAAGAAAATTGATAACTTAACAATATTGAGTCTTCCAAACCATGAACATTGTGTATCTCTTTATTTGCCATTAATTTCTCTTAGCAATGTTTTGTAGTATTCATTATACAAATCTTACAGGCTTTTAGTTAAATTTATTTCTAAGTATTCCATTTTTCTGATGCTTTTGTAAATGGTACCACTTTTTCAATTGCAATGTCCAACTGTTTGTACTTAATGTATAGAAATACATTTGATTTTTTTTAATAGCGTTATATTCTGCAAACTTGCTAACTCACTTATTAGGTCTAAGCAACTTTTTTGTAGATTCCTTATGATTTTCTATATATATGACAATGTCACTTACAAATACAGTTTCACTTCTTCCTTTCAAATATTTATGCCTTTTATCTCTTTTATTAGCTAATTTCACTGGCAATAACCTCACATACAATGTAGAATAGACATGGATAAAGAAAGCATTTTTGCCTTGTTCCTGGATTTATGGGGGCAGGTGGGAAAGGAAACTTCAAGTCTTTCAGCAGTAAGTATGATGTTAGCTAAAGGTTTTATTTTGCTGCCCTTTATCAAGTTTAGGGAATTTCTGTCCGTTCCTAATCTTCTGAGTTTTATCATGAATGGGTATTGAATTTTGTCAAATACTTTTTTTTTATGTCTAGCAAAAGAACATATGGTTTTGCTCCTTAATTCGGTAAATATAATGAATTATGATGATTGGTTTTAAAGTGTTAAAACAATCTTATATTCCTGAAATAACCCCCACTTGTTTATGATGTATTATTTCACTAAGAGATCGCTGGTCTTGATTTGCTAATACTTTGTTAAACATTTTTATGTCTGCTCATGAGGGGTATTGGTCCCTAGTTTTGTTGTGTTTTGTTCTTTTCTTGTAATGTCTTTGTCAGAGTTTGGTATCAAGTTGATACTGGCTTCCTAAAATGACCTGAGAAGGATTCTATCCTCCTCCATTTTCTGAAAGCATTTGTGAAACACTGGCATATTTCTTTCTTAAATGTGAAGTGAACCCATCATCTAAGCTGTTGAATTTATTGGCATAGAATTGTTCATAATATTCCATTTACTATCCTAATAATGTCTGTAAGATCTGTAGGTGTGTCCCTGCTTTCATTCTTGATATTGCTAATTTGTGTTCTCTCCCTTTTTTTCTTGATTAGTCTAGCTAGAGTTTTAGACATTTTGTTGAAATTTTCCCAGAAACAGCTTTTGGTTTCATCGATTTTTTTCTGTTGTTTTCCTGTTTCATATTTCACTGATTTCTGCTTTTATCTTTGTTATTTCCTCCCTTCTATTTTCTGTGGTTTTAATTTGCTCCTTTTCTTCCTTCTTAAGGAAGAAACTTAGACTATTTATTTCAGACCTTTCATATTTTCTAATATAAACATTTATGCTATATATTTCCCTTGAGGCTTTTTACTACATCCCACAAATTTCAATATGTATGTTTTCATTTCATTCAGTTCAAAATATTTTCTAAGTTCCCTAGTGATTTATTCTTTGACCCATGTGTTGTTTAGAAGTGTGTTTAATACCCAAATCTTTGGAGATTTACCAGATAGCTGTTATTAATTTCTCATTTAACTTCATTGTGGTCAGAGGACATACTCTATATTATTTCAATCTTTTTAAACTTGTTAGGACTTGTTTTATGACTAACATATGTTTTCTCTTGTTTAATGTTCCATGTGAACTTGAAAAGAATGTGTATTCTGCTCTTGTTGGTACAATAGCCTATAAATGTCAGTTAGGTCCAGTTGTTGATAGTGTTGTCTTTTATACACTTTTTGTACCCTTATTTTCTTATTGGTTTCTCTATCAATTATTAAGGAAAATGTTTTTAAATCTCCACCTGTAATTGTAGATTTTTCCCATTTCCTTTCAGTTCTGTCAGGTTTTGCATCATGTATTCTGAAGCTCTGTTACATTAAGGATTGTCATATGTTTCATATGAATTGAGCCCTTTGTCCTAAAAGCACTCTCCTTATTCCTAGTAATATTCCTTTTTATGTAGTCCACTTTGTCTGATATTAGTATAGCCATGACATCTTTCTTGTAATTACTGTTTTCACAGTGTATCTTTTTCCATCCTTTTACTTTTAATCTATCTGGTCTATATATTTAAAGTGGGTTTCTCATGCATAGTATATAATATGGTCATATTTTTTTATCCAGTCTGACAACTCTGATTTTTAGTTAAAAGTGTTTAGTACATTTACATTTAATATAATCAACAATATGATTAAGTTTAAATCTACCATTTGTAATTTATTTTCTATTTATCTTATAGAATATCTTATCTGTCCTTTTTATTTTGTTCTTCTTTTCCTGCTTCCTTTGAATTGGTATTTTTTACTATTCCATTTTATCTCTTTATTTTATTTTACTTTATTTATACTAGTTGTTGTATAGTTTACAATATGCATTTTTAACTTTTCATAATTCTGATCACTTGAGTTTGATGAATCCCAAAAAGAGATTATGTTTTTTAAATAATCCACTCCTGTTGATGAGAGGCCCTTTGATTGCATTAGATTTGGTTAAGGCACCTTTATTAGATCACTTGATTAGATTGTTTTTGATCTGACTACATCGGGGAGGCGTGATTCAGGTTGGATCTCTGTCCTCTTATTGGAGCTTATATAAATCTCTTGTAGCCAAAGCTGAGGCACAAAGCCCCCAAGAGGCTGGGCCCACAGAGTCATTTGCCTAATCATCAACAGCTGAGCTCTGGGCGATATGAACCTTGAGGGGAAGGCAGGGACCTTAGCAGAGATCAGCAGCCATTTTGTCTTGACACATGGCAGGACACCAGGATCACCAGTAGCTGACTTCAAGAAAAAAGCATCTCTGATGGTGCCTTGAACTGGACATTTTCACAAACTTGGAACTGTAAGTCTTTACTCCTAATAAATTTCCCGTTATAGAAGCTAACCCATTTCTGGTACTTTGCACTGGCAACCTTTGGCAAACTAAGACGATAATATTTCTTCAAATAATAGTACACCACTCCATATATAAAGTAAAAACCTTACAACTACAGACCTACATTTCCCCTATCCTGTCTTTAGAAGTTTTATCATGTATTTTACTTCTGCATAGTTGATAAATCTCAAAAATAAATCATTATTCTTGTTTTATATAGTCAATTAACTTTTTTTTTAAGGAGTTACCAGAGATTGAACTGGGGACCTCATATACACAAAGCAGGTGCTCAACTACTGAGCTACACCCACTCTGCTCAATTAACTTTTAAAGAAATTTTAAAATGATAAAATCTTTTCTATTTCCTACATGTTTACCATTTCTGCATACTGCATTCCAAGTTTTCCATCTGGTATCATTTTGCCTTTGCCTGAATAATTTCCTTTAACATGTTTTGTAATGTATATCTACTGGCAACAAATTTTCTCAACTTTTGTCTGTCTAATAACGTTTTTATTCACCTTTGTTTTTGAAGGATATATTCACTGGATATAGAATTATAGGTTAACATTATTTTCTTTGAGATGATAAAGATGTTACTTCATCATGTTCTCACATTCAAAGTTTCTGAGGTGAAGTCTATAATCATTCTTATATTTGTTCTGTGTGTAAGGCATATCTTTCTCTGACTGCCTTTAAAGTTTTCTCTTCAGGGATGGTTTTCAGCATTTCATTATGATGTGCCTCATATGCATGAGTTTTTTGTTGTTGTTTTTCAACAAGTTTCTTGGATTTACAAGATTCTGTTTTCATCAAATTTTGAAGTGTTTCAGCCATTATTTTTTTATGTACCCCCCCTCCTCAGACTTGAACTTCATGTATGGTAGACCATATTATCCCATAGATCACTCAGAGTCTCTATTCGCAGTCTTTTTTCTTTTCTATTCTTGGTTCATCTTAGATTCAATTGCCATGTATATAAATTCACCGATCTTTTCTTCTGCAGTGCCTAATCTGTTGTTAATTCTATCCAGTAAAATTTTCAGTTGAGATATTGTATTTTTTCATCTTTAGGAGTCCCAGTTGGGTGTCTCTTTTCTATACATTTGTTCCTCATTATTTTTTGTTTTCCTTTAAACACTTATGCATCATTACAAAAGCTACTTTAATATCCTTGTCTGATAATTCCATTATCTTTGTCATTTCTAGGTCTGTTCTCTTAATAGATTTTTTCCTTGTTATGGGTTACTTTTCCTGTTTTTCAGCATGCCTGGTAATTTTTTACTTGATGTTGGACATTGTTAATGTTGCATTATTTATTAAGTGCCTGAATTTTGTCTGTCTTTAAAGAACATGGGGCTTTGTTTTTGTAGATGGTGAAGTTAATTGCTAATTAGTTTGATTATCTCAAGACCTCTTTTTAAGCTTTCCTGGATACAGGCTAGAACTGTGCTGTCCAATATAGTAGTCAATAACTATATGTGGCTGTTAAAATGTGGCTAATCTGATCGGAGAAGTGTTGTAAGTATAAAATATACACTGGATGTTGAGGACTGAGTATGAGAAAAAGACTACAAACTACCTCATTAATAATATTTACATTGAATACATGTCAAGTTGATAGTATTTTTTATTTTGGGGTGAAATCAAATCTATTATTAAAATTAACTTCACCTACTTTTTAAAATTAATTTCATGTGCTTGCCAGAAATTTAAAATTACATGTTACTTGCATTATATCTCTATTGGATAGCTCTGGTCTAGAGCAGGGGTCAGCAAACTATGGCCCACTGGATGGCCACTTGTTCGTTTATTTTTTGTTGTTTTAATATAATTTCATGAAGCATTTCTAACACTTATACACTTGTTTTTGTTAATAAATTTGTATTGGACATCACTATACCCACTCACTTATATATGTCTGTGGCTGCTTTCACACTAGAATGGCAGAATTGAGTAGTTGCAGTAGAAATCATATGGCCCACAAGCCTAAAATATTTACTACCTTACTTCTTAAAGAATAAGTTTCCCTGGTCTAAAGTAATCTTCATTCCAAGGCTAGTTCAGTCCTACTACTAATATATGATTCTCTGGGGTCTTCAACAAATGTTCTAAAGACCCTTGCTTGGGCTATTTAGAACCCATTTTCCCACTTTGTGTGTACTCTGGGATTTATTTAGCTTGCAACTCCCCAGTACTTTAGCCCAGCCTTGTCAAGTGACAATCTATGCACTTATGTCCTGGTACTCAGCAAAGACTCAAGATACCCCTATGCTAATTTCTGGAATTCTTTTTCTGCATTGCTCCTCTTTCCCAGAACACTGCCCCACATCCTCTCATCACCTCAAACTCTAACCTCCAGGTCACCAATTCAGCAAGACTGCCAGAATCTGTTAGGGTTCCTCCTTCCTGGGTCCACTCTATACACTGCTTCCGGGCAGAAAGGCAGGCAGGCAATTATCAAACTCACCTCTTTTGCTTCTTTTATCTCAGGGATCACAGTCCTTTGTGTACTGTTTTCCAATGTCTGAAAGCAGTTGTTTCATTTGTTTTGTCCAGTTTTCTAATTATTTATAGTGGGTAGTTAAGTCTGGTTCTTATTCTTTCATCGTTGCCTAGAAAGGGAAATCCCCTCTCATTGTCTCTCTCTCTCTTTTTTTTTTAATATTATAGACTTTATTAAACTTCTTTTCCTTCCTTTTTTTTTAACCCCAAAATCACACCCTTACTGCAGCAGAAGCCTTCAGTTTTGCCCGTACATATAAGCCAATATCCTGATGACCGTGAAGACAAAGACAGCCAGAAACGTAGAAATGATGATGCCAAACATGGACTGGTCTCTCAGGTATCACTGCTGGGTGTTGTACTGCAGGGCCATCTGGGGCTTCCAGTCAACAAAGCAATGTTCATTTACAATACATTGAGGACTGATATTCTAGCAGGGGAAACAGTTCAAGATCTCTCCTTGTAGCATGTAGCAAACTTTGGGATTACAGGTTTGTAATTCATAATCTTTCTAAACTTTGAGTTCCTGGATCACACTCTGCTTAAAATTCATTAGCTATTCCAACAGTGACCCATCTTTCAGAGAATTAGCTTTTAAATTAGTTCTCTGATTCTTGGTAAAAGATGCCACAAAATCCAGTTCAGCTGACCCCACTTTCTCTACAAATGCATTCAGTGAAAAGTGCCAGAAGAAAGCCCCAATTAGTAGGTCCTCGGTGCAGTTCTGCAGCCACTCAAGGGTGAAGTGATTGGGGACGACGGCAGAGTGCAGTTGGTAGAGGGCCTCCAACATGGAGGGGAAGCACAGCCATCGCTGGTGCTGAGCCCTACAGCAGCAGAAAAGTCAAGTCTAATTGTATTTTCACAAAGCCAGTAACAAAGCCTTGTGTGTTGACAAAGGACTTTTCTTTTGATGACTAGTGCAGTAAAATTTTTTAGGAGGTACTGGGGATTGAACCTGGGACCTTATACATGGAAAGAAGGTGCTCAACCACAACTACATCTGCTCCCCTCTAATTATATTTTGGTAGATGGAATTTTCTAGTTAACTCCAGGTCTTCAGACTTTTCAAAGAAGATTTGGTAGATTTGCCTGACTTAAGTGGAAGTAGGGAGGTAAGTGTAGAACCTTTCTTGGTGGGTATTTCTAAGTAGCTGATGATACACTGTACTAATGCTGACCTGGATTTCACATGTCTAGATTGTGACAGAAAGAACAGAGAGAACTTTATAGGAGAAACTGAAAGTAGATTAATCTAGGGCTATGCATTTCTGAGTTTATTTATGTAGTTATATCAGAAGTACAACAGGGAAACAGATGTGGCTCAAGCAATTGGGCTCCTGTCTACCATAAAGGAGGTCCAGGGCCTCCTGGTGAGGCAAGCTGGCCCACACAATGAGCTGGCCCATGCGGAGTGCTGGCCCATGCAGGGACTGTCGCCTCATGCAGGAGTGCTGCCCTGCATGGGAATGCCATCCTGCACAAGAAAGCCACCTGGCGCAGGAGTGCCAGACGACACAGCTAGCTGGCACAGCAAGATGACACAAGAGACACAGAGGAGAGAAAATAGAAGACATAGCAGAACAGGGAGCAGAGGTGGCACAAAAGAGTAATTGCTTCTCCCCCACTCTGGAAGGTCCCAGGATTGGTTCCCAGAGCCGCAGACACAGAAGAACACACAATGAGTGGACACAGAGAACACAGACAATGTGTGTGTGTGGGGGTGGGGAATAAATAAAAATAAATCTTTAAAAAAAAAAGTACAACAAACGAGCAGCCCAGAAAGGATGTACATCTTTCAAAAGCACATGAAAAATGTAGGAATTGATTGATACCAGCTCCAGATGTGATATAGAGTTAAACAGATAGAACTCCCTACCTTCAGAAGAAAGAACAGAGCCAAATATAATAGATAATAGATGATTAGATAGACAGATGATAGATAAGATGAGAGAGAGAGATCCAAAGCTGTTGGTTTGAAGAGTTTTATATTAGTGGCATTTCATTATTAAGGGACAGAAACTCAGATTTGCTGACAAAGAAAACACTAGTTTTATTGCACCTGATCAGAAAAATATTTCAGAAAAATGTGAGGAGGAATACATTTGCCAAAAATAGGATAAGAAATGATACTTTAACCGAAGGGGAGGGGAGGGAAAGAAAGGACTGGGAAAGGCATAACAATGAAGATTGTGTGTGTGTCAAAAATGGGGAATTCGAGAATCAGATAAAGGGGCAGAATATTACAGCAGTCAAAAGGGCAAATAAGGAGAAGAAAGAAGAGATAGAAGAGTAAAGGATTTTGGGCATAGTAGTGTCAGGCTTATAGTAGGTGCTCAATGAAGGATTATTGGAAGGATGGATGGATGGATGGATGGATGGATGGATGGATGGATGGTTGGATGAAGGGTTGGATGGTGGGATGGATGGTTGGATGGATGATGGATGGATGGATGGATGATGGATGGATGGTTGGATGAAGGGTTGGATGGTGGGATGGATGGATGGTTGGATAGATAGATGGATGGATGGATGGATGGATGGTCAGAAGAATGTAATATAACAGGAGAATGAATGTGATGGCTGATTGGGTGATATTTTAATCTTGTTGTTGACAGAGAAGGAACCTAAAGGTGATAGAGAGAATTTAGTGATAGGTTTTGCTACAAGCTAGTATGGTGGTTGTAACTACATTAAGAGGAAATAAGTTTTCCTCTAGCTACCTCGTGCTTGAGACCTCAGATCAAAGATCACTTCCTTAAAGAGGCCTTCCCTGACCAAACCAATTCACCCTCGTTTCCTCTCATGATACCCTATATTTTTCCTTACACTTACCACAGCTTGTAAACAAATATTTTCTTTATTATCATTTGTTTAACATCTGTTGTCATACTAAACTGTAGGCTCAATGAAGGGAGGAACTGTGCCTTTTTGTTAACCACTGTGTCCACTGGGCCTGGCATAAAACCTGGTATATATTAACCTCCCAATAAATATTTGTGACATAAATGCGTAAATGAATGCATAGGTTCATGAATGACTGAGCTTGGAACATGTAGAGATGCAGTCCTCTGGGGCCTTACCAGCCTCACAAGGATTGAGGCTGATGATGGCCACTAAGCAGTGGCTGTGGTGCAATATAAAATGCCCTGGAATTGAAGTCAGAAAGTCTGGGTTTATCTCCTGTCTCCACTATTTACTCTTGTAACTAGGGCAAGGTAACTTTTCCAAGTTCCTGTTTTCTGATCTCATAAATGAAGAGTATATACCTCGAAGTTTTTAAGAAGTTTGAATGAAGAAAATGTCTAAAACTTCTCAGATATTTCCTCCCAAGACCCCCTCAAGAAGAGGGGGTAGTCACCTCTCTTTTGAACTAAAGGCTCATGTAAAACCAAGGCAGCAATCCAGTAACTTTGAAATGGATTTCATATTGAATGTTCATGCAAATTTTGCAGTAATAATGCATTTCTATATTGTTTCAATATTGAAATTGTGTTTTAAATTATTCACTAGTTCATTTACTTAACTTTTTTTTCCATAAAATCATTGAATAAAATTGAAGCTTATAAAAAGTACATCATATTATCCTTTGGATTTCTATGTTTTTGAGAAGCATGGATTTATGGAAAGTGGCATGCCACATGATGGGTAGGTCCTCCAAAAATGTTTGTTGAATTTGGATCTGTCTGTAATAGGAGCGGCATGGTTGAATCAACAGGCAAATAAGATAATACAAAGAGGATTCCTTCCATAGATGTAGTGCTGGAACGGGCTTACTAGTCTGGAGATAAATCAAGTGGTAAAGGTTAGAGATGACCACTAATTTTATTTGAACCTACATAATCAAAGGAAAGAAAAAATCATTACTATATAAAATGTAGAATTTACATAATAAATAACTATAATACTTAATTATCAAAGATTACTCTTATTTTTGGTTTTATTCTTAGAACCTAACATAAAAATGTAAGACCTTCCCCATGCCTACTTCAATATTAACATTCAGAATTGGGCAGTTTTCAATCTGAATTAGCCATGAACATATGCCCTGTTTTTCAGCCAAAGTTTGATTTCCATTTTGAAAGCTTCCAGTGAAAACATTAAATACACCAGCACTAAAGCAAACACCCCTACAAAATTATGTGATCTGCCCTCAGCTATCTCATCATAAAGTGGGATAACAATACTCAGTCACAGGCCAGATACAAGCATTAAATGTGACGATGCACAGAGGCAAGCCTGGTACAGTCCCTGGCATGTCGCAACCACAGCCACCCAACTTTTAGGCTTTATTCACTGCCCTATGGGCAACCCTACTAGAACAAAAGCTCTATGAGAGGAGGGAGATTTCTGTCTGTTCAGTGATGTACTCTGTCTATAGCACAGAGCTTGACACATAGTAAGCACTTAATACTTGATAAATCCTCAGATAAATGTCCAGTCCTGGCATTTATTTTGCAAATATTTTGCTTATATTTTATTACTGAATAAATGATTCTGTTTTCCCAGCACCAAATCAAGACATAGTCTGAAAAGGATATTTGCATGGATTGTAAATGTATTTATATAAGTTTCGTAAAACGTTAAACATTAAATCACATTTACGAATCAGCTTAATTGAAAAGGACAAAATGTCATGTAATCCAAGCTCTTCTTGGAAAATTCAATTTTGGTAGACAGAATAGGTTCTTAATTGTTTAAAGTTCAATGTCCTTGGCCTAAATGTAAGCACTGTACCATATGACTCTCACTTGCCTTTCCAACCTTGTTTTCCCAAGTCCTCCACAGGATCCCTCTGCTGTAAGCACACTGGTCTCTCTATTACTTCCAGACATGCCATCCTCCTAGGCTCAGCTCAAATCCTTCCTCTTACATGAAGCCTAACATAACTGTCTGAGGCCAAAGTGATACCACTCTCCTATTGGACTATTTCTTTGGTTATTCATCACATGCTTCCTCATACCCTTGGTTACCTTTGTGTGAATGTATCTGGTTTCCATTCTACATTGCAAGATATCTGAGGTCAGGAACTTGCAAAAATACTTAATTCTACCAATGTTAGTGTCTATCTAAGTAGAGGTCTATCAAATATTGTAAACAGAGTTTTAATTAAATCATTGGACACAGCATAGTCAGCATTTACACCCAACACCAGCCCTGACAGTAGGAAGAGCCACAGAAGACATTGACACATCCAAGTCTCTTTCACAATTTGGGCAAAAGTACTACTAAAAGGGAAATGTGGGGTTGAAATAACATAGTCAGCAGTGGTGCTGTGGCATTCAAAAGGAATAGCATTATCACTGTCATCAGTACAATAAAAATACATCATACCCTATTTTTGATTAATGACTTTGATTAATGCTGGGAGCTTCCTTTCCAGAACTTCTTACTACTTGTTCCTCTTGCTGTTTTTTTGTTTTTTGTTGTTGTTTTTTTTTTTTTAAGTTGAGTAGGCTCTTACCTCAGATAGCCAAATCAGAGTGGGATGGGGACATATGTTTGAGCTTTGCTTTTGTGGGCTTTGGCAAACAAGTAAGTGTGTTTATGCAATCACAGGTAAAAGAAATACTGAAAGATATTAATTACTTTCTTGTACTTGATTTCTCTGATTCCCTTGATATGAAACATCAGACAGTGGAAGGATAAGTCTTTTTTCTTGATTTAATGCAAAGCCTTTGGGGAAAATGAATTTATTTTTCCTCAAGCTGCTTTCTGACTACTTCATATAACATTTAAAGATCTTGTTGTTAGTCTTTTTTAAAGAAATGGAAAAGCCAATTATCAAATTTATTTGGAAAGGTAATGGGACCAGAATAGCCAGAAAACAGAAAACTACAAATGCTGGAGAGGATGTGGAGAAATAGCAGCACTCATTCACTGTTGGTGGGAATGTAGAATGGTGCAGCCTCTGTGGAAGACAATTTGGTAGTTCCTTAGGAACCTAAATATAGAACTGACATGTGATCCGGCAATCCCTCTATTAGGAATATATCCAGAAGAACTGAAAACAGGGATGCACACAGACATTTGCACATTGATGTTCACAGCGACATTATTCACAGTTGCCAAAAGATGGAAATAACCTAAGTGTCCATCAACCAATGAACAGATAGACAAAATGTGATATACATATACAATGGAATACTATGCTGCTGTAAAAAGAAATGAAATTGGGACACATATGACAACATGGATGAACCTTGAGGACATTATGCTAAGTGAAATAAGCCAGACACAAAAGGAAGAACATTGTATGGTCTCACTAACATGAACTAAATATGAAGAATAAACACATGGAGTTAAAATCTATAGAACAGGTTACCAGGAGATAGGATAAGGACCGAGAAGGGGAACTGATGCTTAATGTGTACAGAAGTTTCAATTAGCTTGACTGTAAAAATGAAGAAATGGATAGAGTTGATGGTAACACATTATATGAGTATAACTCAAACAGCTGGTTTACAAATGTGATTGTGACTGAAAAGGGTAGTTTAGGGATATAAATGTCAATTGAAAGAAAGCTAGAGAATAATCTTGGGACTATACAACACAATGATCATCACCCATCAACAATGTTAGTTATTCTCTAATAAAAATATATTATTCTAAAAATCTTGTTAAGTTTCTTTTCATTTAAATGGATCCAAGCAATAATAAATGATAAATAAAGATTATGGGGGAGGGGTCAAACGACCTCTAACATAAATGGAAAAGAATTGGTTTGCCATCTTTGACTATTCCAGTAAGCATTCCTTGTTTAATCCCCAGTCTAACTTTCTTTCTATTTTTATGTGCTGTAATAGGACATTTAAAAGACAATGCAGCTTTTAATTAAAATATTTCCCTATGAAATTAAGCTCTGATTAGTATTATTTGAATGAAGTTTATATTTTCAAAAATATAACTCAGAGATATCAGAGCAAATGATATGCAATAAAGTGTAAAATGTGAAAAATACAAATGAACACTATATAAATGGGGGAAAAGAAAGCCATTTATAGGATCAAGTAAGTTAGTTGTTAGAATAATACAGAACTGCCCATTAAGTATAAAGAGCTGTAAAAGAAACTATAAAAAAAAACCAAAGACTTTGCCCTAATTTGCTGACAAACAACTAATGAAGTTTAGTCTAATTAGCAATATATACTGGGGCAGGGGGAAAAGGGAGGTTTTAATAATTCTGGAGTATTTAAACTATTTTTGTTTGATGTTTTGGAGGATTTCTTTTTAGATTTGAAAGTAAATTTTTAATTATACATTTTTTTTAACCAATGATACAGGAAACATTTTTAAAAAAATAAGCTACCCAGGTGGCGGACTTGGCCCAGTGGTTAGGGCGTCCGTCTACCACATGGGAGGTCCGCGGTTCAAACCCCGGGCCTCCTTGACCCGTGTGGAGCTGGCCCACGCGCGGTACTGATGTTCACAAGGAGTGCCCTGCCACGCATAGAGGAACCCCACGCGCAAGGAGTGCACCCTGTAAGGAAAGCCGCCCAGCATGAAAGAAAGTGCAGCCTGCCCAGGAATGGTGCCGCACACACAGAGAGCTGACACCACCAAGATGACGCAACAAAAAGAAACACAGATTCCCGCGCCGCTGACAACAGTAGAAGCAGACAAAGAATACGCAGCAAATAGACACAGAGAACAGACAACTGGGGGGGGGGGGGAGAAATAAATAAAGAAATCTTTAAAAAAAAAAATAAGCTATCCAATTTTACTTTCCTACTTTAATTTCTAAAACCATGGAATAAAAAGGTTGTTATCTAGAATTGAAATAACATCACCAACACTGTTATTAGGGAGGACTCCAACATAGCACTGTGTCTGAATAACCCATCTTTGTCAGATCATCTGTACCAAGATTAAATTAATTTAATCTGTATCAGATTAAATTTCAAAAAATTTTTAAAGGATCTAAGTGTATTTTTTTCTTCAAGTTCAGAAGAGAGGAAAGGAAAATACATTAAGAAATGTGACAAAGTTTGTCATTATCCAATCACACAATTCATTTGTTAATGCTAGTACCTAATTAAAACATAAGGTTCCAAGGAATGGACATTGAAAAGGAACTTTCAGGGAAACGGACTTTGGCCCAGTGGTTAGGGCGTCCGTCTACCACATGGGAGGTCCGCGGTTCAAACCCCGGGCCTCCTTGACCCGTGTGGAGCTGGCCATGCGCAGCGCTGATGCGCGCAAGGAGTGCCGTGCCACGCAAGGGTGTCCCCCGCGTGGGGGAGCCCCATGCGCAAGGAGTGCGCCCGTGAGGAGAGCCGCCCAGCGTGAAAAGAAAGTGCAGCCTGCCCAGGAATGGCGCTGCCCACACTTCCCGTGCCACTGACGACAACAGAAGCGGACAAAGAAACAAGACGCAGCAAATAGACACCAAGAACAGACAACCAGGGGAGGGGGGGAAATTAAATAAATAAATAAATCTTTAAAAAAAAAAAAAAAAGAAAAAGAAAAGGAACTTTCAAATGCAACAAAAAACTCCTTGAGATACTTGGTGAAGGCAAGAAAACTGAGATTCCACCAAGAGAACCGCTACTGGGGGTAGTAAATCCTTGTTAAGACTTTTCCTGTCTCCTCTTGATTCTTTGGGAGCTTCTTTAAGATGCCCCAATCCTCACAGCATCAAATGAAAGTGAACTGTATTTGAAAAAGTTGTCAAATGAGAAAGTAAGCAATGGAAGGCAGAGAAACTTGTATGAATCTTGATTTTTCAGACACCCACAAAGTATTAAGAGAAATATAATCTATAGATAGGAGTTTATGATTCTACCATCAATTTTTGCTTCTTTCAAATCTTCATTTTTCTTATATTCAACACAGAAAAGGAAACTGATTAGACATGCTGCTGTGCAGCACAAGTTGTACCCAATGAGTTTTAAAAGTTTTTCCCTCCTTTTCTAGAAAATGGATATTTTCACCACCCTGATGATAATGACTACAAAGCAGGATAATTTGTTCATCTGTACGACAGTGCTGATGATTTCCTTTATCATGATATTCTAAATTTTTAAAATATGTCTCATACTTACAAAACTTAAGAGGTGTTAAATTCCATAATGTTTTATAACTAATAGACCCATTTGCAGCAACAATGAAAAATATGTAAATGTAAGCCTAAAGAGTTCCTATAAAATTATTTACTGACTAAAATGTTCTAAAAAATTAACAAGTTAACATTACACTGCATGAGTATAAGCACATTATACACTATAGATTTTTAGTTCTTTAAATAGGCAAAGATCACACAAAAGTCCTGCACATGGTTCAAAGTTCTCCATATTTTTCCTTTTCTCTTTCTCCACTCTTACAAAATGTTTGGAGACACAGTATCTTCCAGACAGCAGGGAAACAAGACAAACATGGGAATGTACACCTAGACATATTAGACATATGTGACATATTTCAAAGGTTTTCACGACAGAGGTACACACAAACCAATGAATAAAAACATCAGACACAGAGCATGCGTCCTTTGGTGTGGAAACACAAAAGTTAAAATTAATCAACTGAGGGTAGAAAAACATGGCTAAAAGGACTGGTAGCTGAGTGGGGGTGGGGATGGGGTGGAGAATAGAGTCAGGGAGACAAACAGGATGCTGGGAGGTGAGAAATAAGGGTGGGGAGCAGTGGGCAATCTCAAGAGGAACTAACAAAGCCTGTTGCTTATAGTTACCCAGAAAACCTTCTGCACAATAACAGACAAACA
Organism: Dasypus novemcinctus; assembly: GCF_030445035.2. Classification (NCBI taxonomy): domain Eukaryota; kingdom Metazoa; phylum Chordata; class Mammalia; order Cingulata; family Dasypodidae; genus Dasypus; species Dasypus novemcinctus. The sequence continues at coordinate 167,860,238 of NC_080673.1, read as the reverse complement.
AATGTCCTTTAGAGAGAAACGTGAGAGAAGCTAGAGCCCTGAGAGCTCAGTGGTAGAGTCCGTGGAATAATGGTGTTTGTGGAGGCTGAAGGCAATTTCTGCCATGTTTATATTCAGTCACAACTGCCGACACTTTTGTTTTCCGTTTAATCAACAGATCCTGGCGAAAGATCACAGGAGAGGGAAAGTGGACCTTGTGCTCCAGGAAGTGTATTTCTAACTCTTGAGAAATAGGAACTGCAGCCCTATTCGGACTGGTTTGCTGGGGGTTTTTGTTTTGTTTTTAACTTTTTCTCTCTTGAGGGGCTTTGAAAGTCAATGCATCTTATTTTGAGGAAGAGGGAAGAATTCCAGGTCCAAGACCTTGCATAGGTACAACCATTCTAGTAACCGTTAAAAAGCTAAAGAGTCAATGAAAGATGTCCACCCTCTCCCACTGCCCTCACCTCCTGGAGCTTCTCCTTTCTACCCGACTGTCCTTCAAAACACACAAGCAGAGAACCACACCTCTGGATCCAGGGGCTTTTCAGGGGCCATCTTGCAAAATCATACTGCAGGACCCACATTTAAGTATATACAACCTGCCCATTTCTTTGCTATTTTTTGAAACGCGTTTTTATTTTCTTATTACAAAAGTTATACACGCTTAATAAAGAAAAACACAGAGGAGTATTGAAAGAAAGGGAAAAACTATCACCCTCGCTTCTATCACTGGGATACGGCCGTTATTATAATTTTGAATGTTTTCTTCAAGATTTGTTTTCATTAGCAAAGCTTTTAAAATTGCAGGCCGACGAAGGACTCTCCACTGTTCCTATGCTTATTTTTCCCTGAAACAGACCAGCAAAACTTCCAAAGCGGCTGTGAGCAATGCACAGGTTGCAAGGTGTGCAGAGCAAGGAATGAAAGGTTGAAGTCCTTTTCTCAGGCCAGTACCATGCAAGAATATGCAACCGTGCTTTGACACAGAGGGAAACGCCCCAAACTTCAGGGTTTTGGAGAGGCAGGCAACAAAAGGAAGGTGGCAAGGCCACTTCCCTAGAACATAGTTTATATACTATCTCTTTGCTGGCTTAGTCACTGGAAGGAAAAAGTGTGTGTGTGTGTGTGTGTGTGTGTGTGTGTGTATGCGTGCATGTGGGGAGAGACAGAGAAAGAATATATGTATGTGTGTGTGTATATATATATATATAGACTGTGTGTGTATTTCACTCTTTGGTATTAATACGTGTACTATAGTTGCAGCCTCCTGCTCTGCACTGTTGAAACATTATATTGAAGTTACATGTAATGCCATTTTTTATACTCTATCATTCAGCTCACCTGTTCATAAACCTCCCATGTCTACTGAAAAAAAAAGTCCCAACTCCTCAGCATTTAAGCTCCATCACAACATGGCCTCAAATGACCTTCTCTACCTTGTCTCGCACCACTCCTCGGGGATCTGTACTCCTTCCCTCTGCCTTTTCCAACCTCTACTTGTGATTTGTAGCCCCCTCACCCTCTAGCTATGAAGTTTTACCACCGATGTCACCTCCACCATGAAGATTTTTTTAGATTTCCCTGACCTGATGTGATTTCTTTTGCAAAAACTGTAAGTGCCCTGAAGACAAAGACTAAATTGGACATGAATATTCATATTTTTGAATGAATAAATTGATCTTTTCATCCTTTTAACTCTCCTATCATCGTTTTCTAAATTGTATTCATTATGTGCTACATTTGTTTTAATTAACTAAGCAATTATTTTATATGCATATATATACACACACATAAATACACATACACATATATTCTCTCAGATTCTTTAAATGCTGGGGTCACATTATAGATAGTTCCTGTACTCCTCCTCTCTCCGCCACCAGACTCATGGTAAATGTTCAACCAATACTTATTGAAGTAAATTATATCCATGATTTAAATGCCAATAATTTTTCCTTACCACAGAGGAAAGGGATGGAAACATAACAAGTCGGCCTCATTGCAAAACAAACTTAAAAATGGAAAGTAGTTTTCTTATTTCGCCGGTCTCCCATTGCCTACTCATTCTGGCCTCCTGGCTCAGGAGAAAGTAGGCAGTCCCCAACTCAGAAATAAATTGCCTTCTAAATCTTTATGTTTGTATGTCATTGATTTGGAAATCACAATTCATTTTCCCTTTGAAATAATATTATAAATAATGCTTTTTTAAGAGTCCTGAAAAGCCCCAATGCCAATTTAAATTCTCAATAAAACAGAAATTGCACACTTGTAATAAAAAGTAGGAAATAAAACTATCAACATAGTTTACTAGCAAAATAACTGATAAACAATCAAATATGAATGATTGTTTTAAACTTGAATAATCATTATTGAAGGAAAGCAGATTTAACCACAGAGAAAGGAGGATATATTCCAACCCGTCTCTCCTAGTTGCCTAAATCTTACCCTCAACCCCAAATCTGGTTATAGTATTGGGTAATTTCAGGATCTATGTGGAACCACATCCAATACCCCAGTCACTCTGTCTTTGTCTCACCATCAGGGGTCTTCTCCACTCTTCGGTAGTCTACCAGTCCTACAGGCACTCCCTGGACCATGCTACCGCCTGGGCTGCCTCACCTCTAAAACGTAAAACATATATCCCCACTCTCTGACCACGCTAACCTTCCAAGTCATGGTTACATTGTTCCCTGCATACCAGCTCTTCATCCTGTTTGGAATGTCCATTTCCCTGATTCCTCAGCTGTCTCTCCAGAATTCGCCTTCCAACTTAGATCCAGATGCAACATTTCAACCAGTTTTGTGGCAATGTCCTTTGATTGCATGGTCATGGCCAAACACATTCCAGGACAATCCCAATTGTCCCCCTGCTCTAGAAATGCCGAGAGCACCTAGAGAGAGAAAAAAAATCACATATCCAGTTCTATTTTTACCAAAACTCTTGAACACCTAACTCAACAGCAGTATGTCCCAGAAATCCTAAATTGGAAAGATGGGTGGATGAATGAATGGATGGATAGAGTAGATGGAAAAGAATCTCTGGATTATTTCTGATGCTTTCAAGATGGATAGCCCTTAATCTAGCATTTCTAATTTTACTTCAAAACACATGGCTTTATTTTCCTTTCAGGTAGATGTATCTGTGCTGCTCAAAATTTCCCAAACACATGACAGTTTCCTGGATTCATAACACTGACCATCAGTTAACAATCAGAATTAAAAGAGGAGAAACTTTTCTGGGGAATGAGCAAGCTCCAAGAGAGAATGGAGAAGGAAGAAGGAAGAAGGAATTTCGGGAAAATGTATTTGTGTATCAGAGATCGTCTGAGATGGAACTAACTGTGATATAAGCTATGAAAGAGGGAATGCAGGTTTGCAGTGGCTTGTGTCCACTTAGTCTTGAATCAGTGTCAATGTGGCCTTATTGTCTTAGGGGTAGTTTAGTTGTCATCCATTCATTCATCAGCAAATACTTACTGAACGCCTTCAATTTGCCAGGTACCCTTTAAGGGGCTTAGAAAACAGGAGTGAATGAACCAATGTCCCTGCTCTCACAAAGCTCATATTCTAATGGGGACAAAGATTATAAACAACGAATGAGAAAATTTTAGCTAATGACATGTAAAAAGAAGAAAATAAAGCAGGACAACACTTAGTGCATGAAGGGGAAGGTTCTTGTCTCACCCTGGAAGTGGTAATATTTGAGAAAAAGAAATGGTGAGGAAATAGCTATCCATATGAAAATCTGAAACCTTGAAAGGTAAAGCACAACTGCAATTGCTTACTTCTTTGTATGGACTTTTGCAGTTTGGATATGCATAACCTGAGAAATGCAGTACAGAGCAGAGTTCTGAAATTTAAGTCAGAAGATCTATGTTCAAAATCTGTTTGCACCACTTTGGAAATTATTTGCCTTAAGCAAGTTATTTAATTTTCTTGAACCCTAGTTCCTCCATCTATAACAGGGGGAATACAATAGCCTGTTTCACAGGTCATTTACATGGTACCACATGTGACATTATACCGGGAATACAATGTGAGCAGAAACAGACAGTATGATGGAAGAGATGTAAAATGACAACTGATATGAAAGGTGGACCATGCTCTGAGATTCTAAAACAGGGAATCTAACCTAGCCAGGGAGGTCATGGAAGACTTTCCTGAGGACAGGATTTGAGGACTTGAGCTGTAATCTGAAAGATAACAAGACATTAACTAAGCAAAAGAGAGAGGGAGAAGTAGTTCAAGTAGTGGGACTAGTATGTGCAAAGGTCCTGTGGCCAGTGGGAGCATGTTGGCTACAAGGGACTGAAAGATACTCAGTAAGGCTGGAATATAGGGAGCAAAGGGAGCACAGGGAGAGTGTGCTGCCAGAAGGCATTGATGAGACTGGGGGCAAGAAGAGGGGAGATAGGCAGAGAGCAGATTTGCATGACCTTGTAGGCCATATTTAATAATTTTAGGCTTATTCTAAGAGCTCTGGAAAGTGTCTTAAGACTTTTAAGCTGAGGACAATATGATTCCATTTGTATTTTGAAAAATAACATCATTCTGTTGCAATAGAGAGAATGGGTTAGAGGGGGGCCAAAGTGGATGCTGGTTGTGCAGTTAAGTGGCTACTGCATTATAACTCCAGGGAAGCAATGGTGGCAGCTTGGACTACCACTGTGGTAGTGGAGATGGAAGAAGTGGACAGATTCAAGAGCTATTTAGGAGGTAAACTCAATAGGAGCTTGAGGTGGTAGGTGGCAGATTGCCTACGAGGGGGTGCTGAAGAAGGGGTGTCAAATTGACTTCTGGGTTTCTGCTGGCACATCTAGATCAAGGTTTCTCAATGGTGGCACTACTCACATTTTGACCCAGATCATGCTTTGTTGTGGGAGGCTGTTCTGTGTGTTGTAGGATGTTAAGCAGTATCACTGGCCTCTACTCACCCCATTACAGTAATGATGTCTGCAGACATTGGCATACGTCCCCTGGGGTGCAAAGCTGGCCCCAATTGAGAATCACCAGTCTAGATGGCTGCTGGCTGGTGTCATTCACCAAGACTGGGAACACTGAATAGGACTATGTCAGTAGAATAATTAGGATTTGGGTTATAGAATAACTAAAAGTTATTCAACAACACAGACATTTAATTATCTCACAGAAAAATAATTCAGGGGGAGTTAATTTAGCAGCTTCATGGGTATCGTAGCTTTCCCTTCAGGATCACAAGATGGCTGCCACAGCTTCAAGCATCACGTCCTTACACAACCCCTTCCATACGGTTTGGCAGCTTATCCTCACAAGGGTCTCCTTTTGTCAGGGAGAAACATATTCCCCATAAACAAATATAGCACACTTCTCTTGAGGCCAGAACTAGGTCACAGTCCTACTCTCCAAACAGTCACCAAGCTTGAGATATTTCCTACATCCAGGATTTATCAAACACCTAACCACGGACCAGGCACCATGCTTAGTGTTAGGGAAGGAAACAAGACATAGGCACCACTCATCTCACTTGGCTGCTTAAAAACATTCATTGAAGGGAACTCCATCCTCCCTCATCACTATTTCTAAGCCCTTGGGTTTGTCAAGGTACATTTTCATGGCTGCTTGCTGCCCTGAAGCTTCCTCTCCCTTCTTTAGCTCAGAATGATTTCTTCTTCCAAATTCATAGAACATGCTTATTCACTTTACAAATATTTGTTGGGCCATCTGGGCCCTGGGGATTCAATTTTGCTAAAAGCACAAGGTCCCTGCCCTCACAGAGTTTCCATTCTAGCTCCAAAGAGAGATAACTAGTCAATTATAAGAAAACATAAAAAGTGTTACAAGAGGTAAAACACGGATGCTATCAGAGAACCAAGAAGGAGCATCTCAAGTCAACTGATGGTGGGGTGGGAGTGAAGGTGAGAGAAATCATAATTGGATGGAAATGTCATTTAAGTCAAGACTTGAAGGATGAACAGAATTTCGGGAAATGAGAGTGGAGGTCAGGAATTGGGGGAGAAGGCAAGGAGGCTATTCCAGCTAGAAAAAAAGAGCACGTGCAAAGGACTAGAGATAGGGAAAAGCAGTTGGAAAAAAGGAAAGAAGCTCATCTTTTGCTGGAGGAAAGAGTGAGAAGGGAGATCAGGGAAGGATAAGCCTAGAAATACATAGGAGGAGCCAGCATGGGGGTGGAAATCCCCTGGACTTTACCCTAAGGGAATTCATTGAAGGAACTGACATGTGTAGGTTTGCATTTTAGAAAAGACACTCTCACTCCCTTGCTTCAATCCCTTTTTCAGCCATACTACAAATATGATGACCAACAAGACACTGAGGCAGTAGGCTGGACCAAGGTAGGGTTCAAGAAGTGGGTAGTGGAAGGCGGACTTGGCCCAGTGGTTAGGGCGTCCGTCTACCACATGGGAGGTCCACGGTTCAAACCCCGGGCCTCCTTGACCGGTGTGGAGCTGGCCCGGGCGCAGTGCTGATGCGCGCAAGGAGTGCCCTGCCACGCAGGGGTGTCCCCATGTAGGGGAGCCCCACGAGCAAGGAGTGAACCTGTAAGGAGAGCCGCCCAGCGGGAAAGAAGAGTACAGCCTGCCCAGGAATGGCGCCGCCCACACTTCCCCAGCGGCTGACAACAGAAGCGGACAAGGAGTCAAGACACAGCGGACAGACACAGAGAACAGACAACCAGGGGAGGGGGAGGAAGTAAATAAAAATAAATAAATAAATAAATCTTAAAAAAAAAAAAGTGGGTAGTGTCAGAGCGCGTAAAGGATTCAGTGAATGATGGACTGTGAGAGGTTAAGAAGGGGGAGGAGTCAAGGGTGATGTAGTTGCAAGTCTGGTTTGAGCAACTGGAGGGATGGTGGTGTCCTTTACTGAGCTAGCCAGTGCTGGATGGACTTTTTGCACAAGTTACTTTGAGCTGCCTCCCACAGGGCACTGAACAATGTGTGTTCATTAATTAACCTTTTTTTATGGCTTTCCTTCTCCCTCCCCCACCTTCCCGCTCAAAGCCACTCCCTACTTATCTTGGATCACACTTCTCAGATAGATCTATTTCACTCTTCTTTTCCCAAGTCCACACCCACAATGAAAAAAAAACATGGGTTATATATTTCAAGTTGTCCTCACTGCCTGTCTTTTGAATGCAAGCTATATTTTTGGAGCACCTACTATGAGCCAGGCACTGAAATGCAAACAATTCCATCAATCATCACTGGCATGATTTTTCAGCTTACACAATTCTAAGGCATCCAACCAGACATTTAATAATGTCGGTGATCAAGGAATTGCACTTTGTAATTGCTACGAATCCAACTTTTTATCTTTTATTTATTTAATACACATACACACACACAAAACCTCCCCTCTTTATATTTTAAAGATTAATCTTTACATGAAGGCACAAAACCAGTGTCAGTTCTAGGCATCCTCAGAGTGATCTTTTATGCGTTTGCATTATTTAAAATATGCAATTTCACTACTTGAGGTTACCCGGTACTAATTTTATAATTCTGTGCAGCTACATAATGGGGCGCTGAATATACAATATCACTACGATTTAAGTAGTACCATGCCTGGATGGAGCATCAAAGAGAGAATGGTGAACTTAAAGGGCCTTTAAAACATCTTGAAGCAATAACAAGTCATAGATTGAAGCAGGGGCGTTTTTAAACATTACACAGGACTAAAACAATTGAACCAATTTGTCCTTTGTTCTTTTTATTGCATTCTTTATTACATTAATACTATTTAAAAAGAAAATCAAAAAGCTTTAAGCTCTAGTACCAAGCCATACAAAGTCCTCCAAGGACCCGGCTTGGACAGAAGGCGCCTTTCAGCTCGGACGGCCCTGGAAGCCACTGAGCACGCTGGCGCGCGGTCCCAGGGAAGCAACATGAAACGAAAGGTCGCCGGGTCGAGCCCTCCGCCTGCCCCGGGTTCTCGCATTGGGCGAGAGGATTCGGACCCAAGTTTGCCAAGTTTTCAGGCGGGCCCGGCTGAGCAAATGCTGCTGCTGGCAGCTGCTTGCCGGGTTGCTCCCGAGGCAGGCCCAGCCCGTGGGGAGGTTTGCCTCGGGGGGCCTCCGGAAAGCGACAGGAGGTCCCGAAGCCCCAACGCACAAAGAAAGAGCGCGCCGACGGGATGTTGAATGACCCAGGAAATTCTGGATCGTTTTAGGCTTTAAGGCAGCCCCTGCCGCCCTTCAGTCCCCCTTCCCCTGCGCTCTTTCCCTCCCGAATCCGTTCTCTTCCACCCCCTCCCTCCCCAGCTGCGCCTCTTTCCTTTCTTTCCGTCTTTTTTTTAATTTAAAGGAGTTGTATTTACTCGGCCCAGGAGAGGCCGCGCTGGCCGTGGGGCCCAGCCCTTCCCGCCGCGCCCGGGGCCGCCCTTCCCGCCGGAGCCGGCTGATTGATGGCCCCCGCCGGCCCGGGTCCCCCGCCTCGGCTGCCCGCGAGTCTAGGCTGTGTGTTTTGGAAGCGGCGCAGCGGGTTGCAGCCCGGTGACGCCCGGAGCGGGCAGCGCCGCCCTTCCTTCCCCCCGGGCTCGGGCGGCGGCGAGGCGGCGGGTCCCGGGCGGGCGGGGCGCGGGCTCCAGGGCGGAGGGCGCAGGGCGGAGGGTGCGGGGATGGGGAGCGGGCGGGGCCTCCAGGGCGGGGGCGCGGGGCGGGGGCCGCGCACGCCCAGCCCCGCGGCCGCACCGCGCCTCGCGGGACAGGTTCGGCCGGCGGGGCGGCGCCCGGCTCCGGGGAATAATGACTGTCTGTCAGGCCGTCCCCGGGTGACTGGGCGGGGCGGGGCGGAGGCGGCGCAGGAGGCGGGGGTGGCGGGGGAAGGGCGCAGGGCGGGGTGCGTGTTTGCGCGAGTGACTCGGCCGACCCCTCCGGCGGCTGCCTCCACCCAAGTGGGTGGGGACCCGCCCAGCCCGGGCGGCCGCGGCGGCTCCCTCTCCCCTCCCTGACCCTCCCACCCCGGGTTCCAGCCTCTACTTACCCCGCCAGCCTCGGGAGGCTCGCAGAGCGAGCGGCGCCGGCGTCATGTGACTGCCCGGAGTTGGTGCCAGGAGCCAGAGGGGAGCCAGGAACGGAGCCGCGCGGAGTCGGGGCCCGAGCCGGAGCGCAGCGCGAGCGCCCGCCGAGCCGTGCCGCGCCTGTCGCACGCGCGCCCGTCCCCGTTCCCGTCCCCTGCGGCCGCCACCGCCGCCCCGAGTGGAACGCTGACATTACTGCATTCGCGGGGTTCAAGGAAGAGCCCGGAGCCGGGCCTTTATTTCTTGGCTGCTGCGCTCAGCACCGTGGTTCTTAAAGTAAGTCCCCTCTCCCTCACTTTTCCTTCACCCCTGGCTCCATGCCGCCTCCCCCCTTTTCGGCGTGGCTAGTTTAATTTTTTTTTAATGGGGTGGGGGCGCAGTGAATGGGTTGGGGGGGGTGCAGCGTGGGGGTGGGGGCGCCTGTGGCTTGGGAAAGTGCAACAGCTCCTGGCAGCTGGGGCTGGGGGCGGAGAGGGAGGCGAGGGGGAGGGGGCTCAGCGGTCCTAAGTGGGACCGGTCACGGTGGGGGAGCCCACCGCGCGGATCCAGGGGTTCGGGGGAGCGAGGCATGGCGGCCCCCGCCACGGCCCCCAGGAGGGCCTCCGGCCCGGGGTGGGCGCGGGCGGGCCTCACCTGTGTGGTCCCCCGGCCGCCGCCTGCCCGCCCGCGGTTCCCTCCAAAGCCCCAGAAACCAGCGTTCGCCGCGTGTGGCAGCGTTGTTTGGAGAAAGGTAGCGTCGGAGCCGCGCGCTCCTGCTCCTCCCCCTCCCGGGCTCCCGCTCCCGCGCCCTCCCCCTCCCCGCCCTCCGCCCGTGCCCCGCGCCATCCCGGCCGGACTGGGCGCGCGGCCGCTGGCCCCGCGGAGCAAACTTGGAGCCGCCTCCGGGCCCTCTGGGAAGAAACTTGGGCAATCGGGAGTGGAGGCAGCATCCCGTTTTCGGTCCTGTAGTTCCGGGCGCTGCCAGGGCGTGCGAATCCTCCGGGGCAGAAGAAAAGGGCTGGCGGGATTTGGAGAGTCCGTGTCGGGACCCGGAGGGAACCTGCCGCAGTGCCTGGAGCAAGGATTGCCGCGTAGCTGGAGGCGGAGAGTGCCCTAGGGGAACTGCCTGCAGCTTTAGAGACCCGAGCCGGGTGTGGGCCGGGGAGCTGATCCCTGGACCAACACCCTTGGGACCTACCGAGCATTTCAGAGTAGCTTTCTGTGATGGCAGATAGCACTTGTAATTGCCACGTCCGTGTCTTTAGCAGTTAACAGGGAGAAAACGCAGTTTTCTGCTTTAAATTTTACGGCAGTCTGCAGTAATACCGAATGGAGAACCTGTGAATGGGACTTAACTTTTAAGTCCGGTTAAAATGGAAATTGGAATTGCTCCGCTTATTGTAGTTCCCTAAAATAATCGTTATCATTGAATTTTTTACTAACTCTGAAATTTTTTTTTCATTAATAGCACCCAAGGTGCTTTAAATGTATTGATTATATTTTCACAAGAATCTGGTATCCGGGGTATGAAGTGACCTTCTGACTTCATTAGATTAACTATCTGTAATTACTAAGCAAAATCAAGTGGGGAATAGGCCAGTTGCTCATTACAGAGTTTTCCGCAGAGCAGTTTTGTGCTGTCCTTTTCTGAGTGCTTTGTGTATGAATTTGAGGAGAAATTTTATAAGGAAAATCCATCTGGATGATAGTGAAGACTTGCTGAGGGAGGGTGGTGCAGAAACCTGAGAGCATGAACTTCTCCAAAATTTTATGAGTTCGTATTTTTAAAGAAAGTTGACAAATGAGTTTCTTCTGCCTTGAGGCAAGAAGTATGTTAGTTGACCTTAGGCTTTTAGTAGAAACGTGAAATAACTTGTTTGATTAATTTAAACTCCCTAGAGAAACTATTTCTTGGTTTCAGTATTCGTTGAGGTTTGCTGCAGAACTATTAGAAAAATAACAAAGAGAAGTAGCTGTTCAGAGCACAAAACCTTGTCAGATATAAAACAGCAACATAGCATTGGAGAAGGCAATTGTTTTTTCACTGCAAAGTTTCTAAATTAAAACCCAATCTTTTGGTTGCCATGGGCACAGTGATGCCATTTTTTTTAAACCTGTAGTTCTGTCTACACATAGATCCCCAAATCTCTGATGATGGAAAGCTGTGTTACAGCCATGGTTAACAGAGTAAAGAGGAATAATGGGAAAGGGCTATGAGTGTATTTTTCTACCTTAAAAATTCCTGGAAGAAAATAGACCTATTAGAATATCTTTGAAAGTTTGGCCCTCTGTTCTACAGATTGTATAACAATTTTGGATTAAGTGAAATGTCAGAAACGGAATCACATTCTCAAAGGTGAATTTCTGTAGATGTGTATACATTGGAGCAGATGTGCAGCTGCGTGCAAATGTGTCTTAAGTGCAATTGGACAAAACAGTGAAAACTTGGGATAACTCTAGATATGCCACAGTCCGTGTCTTGGAATTTAGTTCTGTGACTGAGGGACATTTAAAATGGATCTGATTTTCAGTTATGTCAGTTAACCCAGTTGTCATCTGAATTCTTAACAGCAGTGAACTATTTTCATTTTCCTCATGATGGTCTGAGCCTGAATGGTAATACATCACCCTAACCCAGAATTTGATCAAGGCTAGAGATCAGCCATTGGCATGGGAAGAGAGGGACAAAAGAAATCCAGAGGGAGGCTGGTGTTAATTATGAAGGTCTCTGCTGCTTGAATATGATAAAATCACATGTTCACTTATGATGTTTACTGTATGTGGCAGCTCCTGTTTGTAAATAGGGCAGGTCCCCGGTATAAAGCTGGTGTTATTATTCACACCCATAGAACAAACACCTCCACCCCCCTGTTGTTGTCTTAAAAAACTCCAGCTGCTCATGAATATAGGGTCAGGGAGGGCCGGCTAAATGTTTCTCTGTGCTTTCTCTCCAGCACAGCCAGCAGAGCTGTTTCCTGTTCTTTGTTTCAAGGCTGGGGTTTGCGTCATACATTCCAAGTGGCATATGTGTGCTCTTTCCTGTTTCAGGCTGCTTTCTGGTAGATCAGTAGCCCCGTCCAGGCCATGGTCCCTGCCCCTCAACTCCATATCCCCACCCAGGGAGTTATCATGTCTCTACACACTTGTGATTGCTTAAGATGCCTGTGTTATGTCATAATGAGAAGTCAGTTAACCTTTTAACATAACACCCTTTGCTCCAGTGTGTTATATGGGTGCATTGATAGTTTTGCCTTTATTTTATTTCTCATTGCCAAATTGTCATTTTAAAAAATGTGTGTGCATAGTAGTGAAGAAATAAAAAAAGCTTGTTTGTGTGTGTGTGTAGTTTTTTAAAAAGTCTTGTTTTGAGATGGGTAATGTGTATGTGTGTTTGTTTATTTTTGAGATAGGCATTTTGCCCTGAAGCTGTCAGTTTTGGATTGGTGTTAACACCTTCCAGGTTTAGAATACCTAGTAGTATTTGAAAGACGTGGCCCACCCATGTCCACCTCCTCGGCTTAAGGTTTAGGAGGCTTCATTGGATGGAGATTTTAAACAGTCTTGATAGTCTGGGCTGACGTGGATGTTCTTGCCTGTTTTAAAGAAGAAATCTTTAAAAAAATGATTGAAGTAAAACGTTGGATATGTTGAGAAAATCCCATGATTATTTCTCGTTAAGGGTAGAGATTTAAATACCAGGATAATTTTTTTTAATAAGGACAAAGATTCTACTCTTTCTAGATCTGATTTCCAATGCGTTTTGAGAATAAAAAGCTCAAAGAAAAGGAGTAGAAATAAGAAATCCATTTAACAATATTTTGGAAAGTTTTAGTCTTATATTTTGAAAATAGGGAGAATGCTCTTATTTTTTTTAATAAAGGCATTTTTTTTTTTGGTATATTCTGTCATTTGTGGATTAACAAATTTATGGCTTAACTATTACTAAATTACATTCCTCTTGGTTCTTCAGTAAGTTATGATAGACGTTTTCGTTTGGAAAGGTATTCGGCAAGTTTATTTTTAAATTTCTTATTTTTGAATTATCTTTAAAATCTAAGGGAATTATCTACAGCATTCTCTAATGGAATGAAATTAAAGAGTTGCTGAGGCAGCAAATAAACTTCATATCCCACTAATTCTTTTCTTTATGGCAATATAAAATATGGTCTAAAGAAAGATGAGGATCAAGTAGTAGGCTAATGATGACCTTTCTTGAAAAAAGATGGGAGCTTTGGAAAGTCAAGATTTTTTTTTCCTCCTCCTTTCGGGGGAACAAATTTTAATATTAAGCTGACTAGTGAGCCAAAAGGCCTTTAAAATTCATAATCCAAACTGATGGTGGTTTTTTGTTATTTTAATTCCAAAGCTGTTGACAATCCCACTAGACATGGTAGACAACCTATATGGGCTTTCTCCTAGTCATTCCCCCCCACCTATTGTGTGTGTGTGGGGGGAGTAGTAGTTAATAGAGATGATTAGGGTCTAATGTATTCTATGAGGAAAAAAAACAAGCTTTTAGGTGCTAAACCAAGCAATTGGGAAAAATTATACTATACCAGCCTCATAGTTATTATAATTACCAAAAAATTGGAGTAGTAGTTCAATCTCATGACCATATAAATCATTACTTAATTGAATTCCATTTGTCTCCATCCCCCTTTAAATACTTGCCTGCCTTAATATTTGCAAGTAAACAGTTTTGCTTTAAAATGAACAGCTTTCTTAGGTGGTATTTCTTACTTTCTGTTTTCAGACCTCATTGTGTTGAAGGGAGGGGAAAAAAGACAAGCTCATCCTTTAAATGGTAGGAATTACATATTTCTAGGAGTTTGGGTTTCTTTCCGAAGTGGTAACATTGGTTCTAGCTTTAAAAAAAAAAAATCCTTAGAGTTTTATCTTTATAAAAAATGATACCTGGTTTGCTAACATGTAATATTCTAGTCAAGATTCATCTTGAAGTCAGTTGGTCTTCAATATCCTTAATTTCAAATTTGATCTGTGCCCTTTCTTAAACCCGGTTCTCATCTTAAGCAGTAATGCCAGAGCTGGAGACAGGAAACCAGACAGCAGTCTGCCCTGATAAGGGACAGCATTGTCTAAGGGAGGTAGGCCTGCTTCCCCCGCCCCCAACTCTCCTTCCTTGAAAATTAGTAGTAATAAAAGAGAGACAATGCTATAGAAACAGTTTCTGAACCAGAACTAGGACTATTTTCTCCCAAAGCAAGAAAAAAAGAAAAAAAAAAAATAGCACTTTAACTGGCCCTGTACTGATTTCTGGAATGTCAGCATGATAGTTCAGTGGAACATTAAAAAGTATATGCATGCTTTGTATCCTTCGGTGAAAGTGTTTAGTAGTAAAGTTCTTTCTTTCAGCAAAACAGGTTCCCGGAGCTTTTTGAAACTCACTCCATTGTGTTGGCAGGCAGAATACATTATCATTTTCCCATCTAATTATTAAGGGGGCAAAGGACTGGAGACAGAATGGAGCGAGCTAAGTAGCCCTTCAGTCCATGCATTCTGGCTAACCCCTGGGTCTAAGCTCTTACCCAGATTTCCAGGAAGGGGTTGTTCCCTGAGGCGGCCCCCTTTGAGGACTCCAGAGGGCCCAGCTTAGTCTGGGAAATGCTCAAGGCAGATTGCCAGTCTCTGAAAGGCTTGGGGATCTTACCAGAGATGAACTGGACCTAGTCTAGACCCATATTAGTGGAGTTTGGGGAAATCTAGGCTTAAGAGTCAAATCGCCATTGAGATAAATGTATTCTACCCTGGAGAGCGACTTGGGAATCAAGTGTGGGGAAAACTCTTTTGACCCTTTCTCTGTTCTTTCACCTAACTACTGTCCTTCAATTCTAATCACTGAAATCCACTCTTTTATCTGCACTTGCTCTTTAAGTCCTAGTAGCTTCCAAAACTTTGCACCCCGAAACGACTCCCATTAGTAAATAAAGTTCCTTATTCCCCTTGCTTCACCAAATTAAGGGACTTTTCCTCTCCCGAACCTCCTGACACGTTTGCATTGACTTTGCTAATTTTTGGAAGATGGGTTTTCAGGCTAGCTTCACTGGCCCCTGGGCAAATTTGACTTTGCAAGACACCTGGTGTACAATCCTTCCAAGGCTCTTGCCCTTAATTTTATCGCAGCATGTGTGAAGTGTAGTTTGACATCCATTCATTTATTCATCTCACAAGTATTTACGGTGTACCTACTCATTAGAGGTAATCTCAAATTATGTGCAATCATTGTTCTTAGTTATGCCAAAGGATGGAGTAGATCCACAGTGATCTAATAACCTGAAAGAGCATTTTGAAATTTTAATTGCCTGCTGGAACCTTCCTATATCACAGCTTAGCTTCGACCAGTGTGGCTCCGCACTTGTCCCACACCCTCCATTCCTGAGGGGTGACCCCAGTACGAGGCAATATTACCTCAAAGTCAGCCTCCCGGTCCAGGCTTGGAGGCACAACAGAAAGAAACCCCGGGTCTGAAGGCAGCCACACTTCTGCTCTTGGCTGCAGCTCCAGCCTGCTCTGCAGATTTGGGCGAGTCCTTTTCACCTCTGTGCCTCCATTTCCTCATTTTCTAAAATGGGGATAAGGACCTGACCCTTCCACCTCTGTACAGTTATTAGGAGGATTTCCGTATTTACTCACATAAAGCTGCCAATTTTTTCAGCATTTTTATGGACCCACTGCAGGTGCATTGGCTAGGAAGAATAATAGCCTAATTTGGGGCCTCCAGAATGTGCCTTTTGATCTTGTGTCCAAGCATGCTCACTAAGAGAAGTAGGCAGCAGGGGCCATCTGGGAGGAGCTGAAACTGCTGCTACTGTAAATACGCTGTCCATATGCCCCACGTACAAATCTCACAGAAATCGCAGTTGCTGTTGGTGGTTTCCCACCGGCCTCTGTATGCGGTGGGGGAGGGGAAGTGCCAAGTCCCCGGCCTTGAGGTCGGACTACCTTGGACTCAAGTCCTGGCTCTCCATCGTAGCTGTGTGATCTTCAGCAGCTTATCTTACTTCTATTTCAGTGTTTGCATCAGTAAAATGGGAAAGTACTGCTCACCTCCTAGGGATTAAATGACGTGATGCATTTAAAGAACAGCAGCCGGTGATAATCAGTGGGAACCCTGCGGCTAGCCCCTCACTTTCCTTGGTTAACCCAAATATCCTAGTGTTCAGCCCTCCCTTCCCCTCGCCCTGCAATGCCTTTTTCTTGCTTTTTTTTTTTCTATTTTAGGTTTTAAAACAGAGCAGAGACCTTAACACTAGACTTGTGCAGAAGTCTTATGGGTGGGTAATAAAAAAAAATTGAGGATGATACTGATAAAGTTCCTGGAGGGCCCCAAGCAAGAGTAAGGTCAGGAGCAGTAGCTTTTTGTTAAGGAAGTTTGGCTTCATAGGGTTCCCCTAAGATTAGGGTGCCCCATCCTATTGTTTATTTAAGGGAGATTTCAGGTGCATTTGAAGAGAAATGATAGAATGCCTACTATGTGCAAGTGCTCTGATCATCACGAACCAGGGTCCGTAAGGCACCCCTGAGCTTCACTTGCTCCAACCCGGTAGGTGGAATGAATCAAAGCATTTGGAAAGTTAAAAAGATGGAGCATCAGCATCAGCTCTTCCAGGGAGCAGTCAGCTGGCTGCACAGAGCAGGGAGGGCCTTGAGCTGGTCTTTGAAGAATTAGGAGGATTTAGATAAGCCGGAAGGGGGGTGGGAGGGTGCGTCCACGCTGTTTGCCCAGCATCAGGGCCAAAAATGAACAAAGGGTGTGGGGGGGGCGGGCAGGAGAGAGTGGCCGGCGTGAAGGGCGCTTGTCCAAGCAGGGGGCAGCTGGTTGGAAAGGGGGCTGTCGGAGATGGGAGCCTGAGTCCACTCTAAGCCCTGGGGACCCTGTTGGAGGAAGGTTTTTGAGCTTGCGAAGGAAGGACTCAATGAGAAAAGGACTTTGGAAAATTTAGGTAGCAGGGCGGTAGTAGATGGATGGAGGAGTGAAGGAGCCGGGGATGGGGAGACAAAGTGGCGGAGGAGGAGGAGGATTTTGGGCAGTCGAATTCTGTTCTCTTGCGTAGCAGTGGTTCAACATGCTTTTCGGTTTGTTTACTCTAGAAGGGAGCTCATGGTTTTTGTATCCGAGGTTCCATGGCTCTACAAGATAAATGTTTAATGGAGAATCCTCCTGAGCAGAGTGGACTGCCACCACCCTGATGATTCTTTCTGGTTATTTATAAGGTTCCAGCCATCCTTGTTCAGGCCGGAATTTCCAGGAACTGGCTGCGGACCGGGAGCCAGTTGGCCCCTCCCAGCCTCCCACTCCCTGAAGGGTGGGGCCCCATGGGTGGAGGCCTCCTGGGGTGGGGTGGAGTGGGGTGGGTCCCCTGTGATAGGGCCAGCACCGGGGAGAGGCAGATGAGAGGCGCGGGCCTCTTGAGGGCCTTCTGGGTTTGATTATGTAACGCTCTGCAGAAGAGAAGTGTGAGGGCTTAGGCTACGCCACACTGGAGGCCGGCAGGATTATATATTTTTCACTGTATCTTGTGTTACTTGCCCTGAGAGCCAAAATACAAAATTGTCAGCATAAAGAAGGGGGAAATACGTGTGTGACCTTAGTAGGGAAAATGATTAGAGTTTGCCGACATTTCTTTTAAAAGGGTGTGGATTGCTGTTGCCGAGGTGGCACTGAACTTGGGGGGGGCGGGGCCTGGGCGTCCCCACCCCCATGCTGGGCCACAGTCTGGAACTGTGTAAGGATTTTGCTTGGTCGTTACCTTTGCACCTGTCCTTATTTACATGCAAAATCAATTGCTTCACTTGGTCTTTCCGAAGTACAGGGTGTGGGCAGAATCTTATCTGAAGCCATGTCCTGTTTGGACAAGTTGGACTCGCCTTGGCAACTCTCCACAGGGTGGAGCAGATGCGTGGAGGCAGGAAAGTAGAATTGGGTGGCTTGTTAGCAGAGAGAGGAGAGAGGGCGGATTGTTTGCTCACTGGATCATTATATTTAACCTGAAACTAAATAATTAACTTCTTTCCCATTTACAGTGCATTTTAATGCAAAATAATTTTAATTTATGAGAGGCAAAGATTTAGAAATAGTCCATAGAATTTTTCCTTTCAAACCAACAACAGAAGTCAGAGTTAAGATGAAAATCATGAAGTGATAGGAAAATGGGGTACATTTCCAGGTAGGTGCAGGCATTTAGCTTTTATAAAAATTTTGAACCTCCAATTTAAGAATGCCTACTCACACCGGTTGCCTGCCCCCTGTTTTTCTGGGCAGGGTCCTGGGGCAACTGCCATGAAATATTATTTGGCCCATCAGAAGCTTTTAAAGTTTGGGTACAGTTGGGAAGGAAAGAAAGGTTTCTCTGAAAGGAAATTTAGCTACTGGGATGTCACTTGTCTGCCTAGCCAAGAATTTCAAACACACACATATACACACACCATTTTTTTAAATCCCCGCCTCCCCCAGGAACTTGGGGGGAGACGGAGGGGGGGGTAAGGATAAAGGGTGGGTGGAGGTTACCTGCTTCCTCCTTTAAAAATCCAAACACTTGGGAATGTAAAAAGGAGCACTTAAAATGGCGTGTTGTTTTTCCTCACACACCTGACTGGGGCCAACTAAGAAAGAAGCATTTACTTTGAGGGAGGCAAGAATCTTGAAGCATTTAGGGTAAGGCTGGCCTGGGGAGGGGAGGGGGTGGTGCAGAACCCTTTGAGGACCTGCAGAAAAACAAAGGAATAGGGACAGGAGAAGAGAATGTCAGAGGTAGGTCCTGCTGCATCTCTAAGAAATGGGGGTGGAAAGTTCTCTTTACTTCGTGCTCAAAGTTTGGAGACTTGGAGTATTAGAACTATGCTGTCTTAGACATAGGCAAACACACAGTCTTTCTTTCCTGCTTTTGAGTCATTTATAAGGTTTCTATAGTAAAACACGCTCTAGGTTTGACACAAGCTACTTACAAAGGAGTTTTGGTAACATCATAACTTTGTCTCGTCAGCATGTATTTTCTAAGCTCAGTGCGTAGCTCATGTGTACCCTCACAGAGCACTTGTCCAGGAGGCTCCGTAAAGCCCTGAATAGGACTCTGAAACCGAACTATATTGCTTGTGAAACTTCATGTAAATGATTAACCACACTTTTTTAATACATAATCATAGTTTTGCGTTTTGGCGGAGATCTGGCCCTTGTTTTCACATCCAAAAAGTCAGAAGTGTAAGTGGAGAGTGTGAGGGGGAATCTCTTCCTTCCCTTTTGAGGAAAATTCAATTTCATGGACTCTTCCCAGCAATATAACCTAAGTTTGGGAAAGTGATAGTTGCTCCAGTTATGGAAAATTATTTTAGTGCTGATAATGTTCCTATATTTTTGCTCAAGTTTAAAAAAAGAAATAACACAGTTTTGTCTTTTTTTCCCCCATAAATAAAGTTTCGTTATCCTGGGATTGGTTAGTGCAGCTTTTCAGAATGTTTATCTGCTAAGCCAGTTAAATAACAACTAAGAAGTAAATGTGTTTATGATTGGAAAATAGTTGTAAGAAAAAGCAGAACCACATTTGGGGCCTTCTCATCTCTTTGATATTAACAGAATTCCTGAGCCTGGTTAAAACCCACTAATTTAAAGACCCAGTGGTTGGCAAACATTTACTGCTTTTAGCATTCAAGTCGCTAATACTTGTTGTAGCACGCCACCTACTGATTCTACTTAAGATTGCTACTAGTGTTGTATAATAGATTTTCTACAGCATCCGTAGTTTGGCATTTTTTTAAAATGATGGAAGTATCCCTGGAGCACTGAGCTGCCCGTGCTTAACAAAAACCACCAAGTCTAGGGACCCTAGTTTTTCCAGTGCTTAATTAAGTTCATTCTCGGTTATGTGGAAGGCACTCTGGGGACACTGCAGTCACTCTTTTTTATTTTAGACTAGAATTCAATACCAGTGGCAAAAGAGATTTGTGTACAGTGGGTGAAGAATGTATAATTTTTTTGACAAACAAAAACAAAAGGCTTATTTGTGTTAGTGTGTTTGGTTTTCCTTCTAATTTGGTTCCTTTCTAGCTTAGCTTCTCTCTGCTTTCATTAAAAGCTCTCAATTATAGAGATAATAAATTTAAAAATTGGCAGACAGAGGTGTGTGTGTGTGTGTGTGTGTGTGTATACACCTCTGTGCCACCTCCACTCCTAAGAAGCTATTTTTACAGTTTGGAATGTGTTGTTCCAGGCACTTTCTTTGCATGTCCTTCACTCCTCGTCCTTCATCTTCTCTGTTGTTTCATATCCTGAGACTATCACTGAAAAAATAATCAGTCATTTCAGAAGCTACCAGATGGGTGGGCAGTAAGTTTCGATTCTATCATATTATATTTGAATTTTGGGTACTTTAAAATTACCCCAGGATGCCTTATGTAGTTAGGAGTTCCAAAATGGTGATATTCTTCTATATATATCTCCATCCATCCATCCCTTCAGTAACTAATTTATTTTGAGGTACAGTTCCAAACAACTAAACATGCCGTTACAATTCTGTTTGAAAAAAATGAACCAGGTTTTGTCAGTACCAAGGCTTTATTAAACCTTATTTTTTCTCTTATGATTACAAATCTTGCAATGTACTCATTTCCTTAGATTTAGATAAAACATAAGAAATTAAAGAACAAAACTGATTTAAGTAATATCTTAAAATAATAAAAGATATAGTGAGTTAATACATCGTTTGTTTATAATGGATTCAGTTTTCTTTGCTGTGGTGTTACAAGAAGCCAATTGATGGCTTTATAAGCTAAATGGTAGAGTTAGAACTTGAACCAAAATGAACTCCACACCCATCGTCTTAATTTTTCTACACTGCTATTACTTGTAGTAAAGGGTGCAAGGTAACATGAGGTGTAAAGCTGCTAGCCTAGCTAGGAAGCTGTTGTGGTGGTGCAGCTGTGAAGTGACAAGACCTTGTGTGAGTTCTCATACAGGATATAGGCAGCTGTTAAATTTTAAACTGAATTGAATCTGAGTTTTTTTGTTAATATTAAGGGAGGGGGATCAATCCCTAAGGTATGTTAGCAAAGAGGCAAATACTAGACATTGCTCCAGAAGTAGGAACCAGCCAATTCAGTGCTACATGTAGAAGGTAGATATCTAGAAATTGTGTGCATATTTGTTGGTATAAATGATTTAGAGGTAAAAGGTGGTTGTTTTTTATATTCATCTCATTTGTGGTATAGCGAAGGGAGGTGTCACTTGCATTTTACCTCTGAAAAGAGGTCTCCCTGCCCCAGAACCTGGATGCAGGTTGCCCTGCCCACTTTGATCTCACGGCCAGGGACTTTCCTTATACACGTGAGATTGTCAGCACTTAGAAGAATGTTCACCAAGACACGGGCTAGTAGAGTGAAACCGATAGACTGAGTTCAACTCAAAAGGCTTGGGGGGGGGGTGGTATGGGAGGGGCAGTTGATGGGAAGCTGCAGCAGATAACAGTGGGTCAGCACTGCTAAATTATCCGGCCTCATTGATGTAAGCAGAAGATCACACATCTTTGTGTTTAGTGTGCTATGGGGCACTGGCAACAATTCTTGGAATAGTGTCCATCTCTGGAGCCACCTACTCTGGGAATTGGTCAATAATAGATCCCAAAATATAAAAGGGGTTTTCATCCTTCATTATGCAATCATCCATGTTTCACTGAGCTCAATATAGAACTTGTTCATTTTCCCACCCAAACCAACGTGATCTATAAATAGCTCCTTACCTCTAATCAAAGAAGTGAACACAAACCATATTTGGGTACTAGTGAACTAGAGCAGCCTTTTGAAGATCAGGATAGTGGTTGGGCAGTAATTCTGTAACGTGAGAAATGCAATTGAATGTTGTACAGATTCTGAATATTTTCTTCTATGAGGAAGCAGTTGGCTTGATGTAGATTAGTGTTAGATGTAGCTTAATATAGAACACAGAAGAGAATGGAGCAATAAGAGAAGCAGAAGAAGAAAATAGGAGGATAGAACAAGGTCAAGACGGACATTTCCTTTATGTTAGACTAAGGATTGCCTTTTCCCTAATGAATGGAAATTGAAGTAAATATCAGAACAAGCTAGTAGTCTTCATATGTAAAAAGTGCTCAGAAAACAATGAGGTGAAAATGCTCAAGACCTGAATAAGCATGTTTCTGAAAGAGAAATACAAATAAATGGTCAATAAAGATGAAAAAAAAAAAGCTCAACTTCATTACAATTTAACTTCAAATGGTTTAGTCTTCATTGAGTCATTTTAGAATTAAAATATTTGTCCTTTTGGGTCTAACAAATTGATATCATTTTTATTTTTTAAGTGATAATGTACATTGCTGGTAGAAATGTTGGGAAGCAGGTTGTATTTTATTGATAGAAGTAATAGAAAAATTTTACTGGGTAATGCCTCTAGTGCTTTGTAAAATGTGCATGCTTTTCACCTCAAATTCCCTGTTAAAAAATTTAAACTAATCATTAATCAAGAATGCACAAATTAATTAAGATCTTTACATAAGTATAGGATGCTCGATGCTGTTGAAAATAATGAAAATTTAGAAATAACCCAAGTGCCCAGTAAAAAGGGATAAATTAAATTTACCTATTTGCACAATGGCACACTGAATTTGAGGATGCAGAATCATACTTAATGAAAAGAAAGCAATGTCATAATAAATTGTTACATGAAAAAGCAGGTACTGAATATTATGTATAAACTTTGATCCCATTTAAAAAGATTTGGAAAAATAAAAGCAAAGATATTAACGATGATTGGCTCTTATTTTCTTTTTCGCTTGCCTTATCCCCCTCCCCCCTTCCTGTTTTTTCCCTATAATAAACATAAGGAAAAAGGAAAGATGTTATAACATTCCTATGTAATGTGAGCTTCTATTCAGTTGCACATTGATCTTAAGCAAGCTTTGCTGCTTAGAAGGGCTGTACATACTGTTCCAAAATGTCAGGGTTTATATATTTGAGTTAGAAATGCAGGTTAGTTCTCGTCTGGTTATACCCATGAAGTATGGTTTTAATTATATAAATAGGTAAAGGGAAATTTCCCAGGGGAAGGGAAGGGAGAAGAGGGGTAAGAGAAGTATTATATCTTACTTTAACTAGTTTATGTTAAAAATAATAACCCTTTTTTAAAAAAATGAATAAATAAAATAATAATAATAACCTTGACATTTAGATGGACGCCTTGTTTTGTTTTCTAGACCAAACACCAGAGCACCTTAGAAGGTTTAACTAAAAAGAATGCTCATGTTTGACCCAGTCCCTGTTAAGCAAGAGGCCATGGACCCAGTCTCGGTGGTAAGTTTTCCCAAATTGAACACTTCTCCTTGTTTATTCCAAGTGATAACATCATCGTGTGTTATTCCTTAAAGTTACTCATTATTTGACAAGCATTTGATAGGCAAACTTTTCCCATAGTCCTAGTAGTAAGTGAGGTGAGCAGCCGTGAACCGCTTAATTAATGTCCCACATCACATGAGATATGATCAGCATAAGATTTGGGCCACAGGAGACTCTGGTCATGACTGAAGTAGGTTTACAAAAGAATATCGGGGAGCAGATGTGACTGGAGCCATTGGGCACCTGCTCCTACATAGGAGGTCCCAGGTTCAGCTCCTGCTGCCTCCTAAAGAAGACAGTGAGATGATGCAACGAACAACGAGGTGCTACAAAGAGATGACACAATGAGGAGACAAAACGAGGAGATACAACAAGCAAAGAGCCAGATGTGGCTCAAGTGGTTCGGTTCCTGATGCCTCCAAAAGAAGACAAGCAGGCACAGCTAGCACAAACAACAAGCAGAGAGACAAGGGAGCCATCTTGCGGAGGGGGAGTAGAATAAATAAATTTAAAAAAAAAAACAAAAAAACTTGTGTTGTGAAAATATGTTAAGAATAAAATATTCTGGTTAAAAACCATGGTTAAACAGCCATATGGAACCAAGACTATATGAGGGATGGCTAAAGAGAAGTTAGGGAGTTAAAGAACTTGGCAGTGAAGATGGAATTTAATTTTGCTTGGAAGAGTCTCTGGCTGGGCGGGAACTGTGTTAATTGTCCTTTTTAACACCTTAGCCCTAAGGTAGCCCATGTTGTATGCCAGATGCCTCTCAATGCTGCTAGGTCACCAGAAGAGGTAATTAGTCCAGGTGTTTATTTAGGTACAACTCTAGTGCTATGGAGATGAGAAATGCGTGGCCACAGAAAGAAATGCTTTCAAAGAAGCAGGGCTAGTGGTTTAGACTTGAGATCTGGTTTAGTAAATAGCAAAGCAGTGCTCCCACTCTGTCTTGCTCTTTTCATCCATGGACTTGGAAAGTATTCACAAGGGGGAACATCTTGGCCTGAATCTTGTGCCTGGTAATGACACGCTTGCAAAATTAGATCATCTTTATGTATTGGCTCTGGAGTTTTCTGCCAAAACCTTTTATACAAAGGTCATTCTGAGGCCCTTGGAACTGAGTTGCTGTGGATATTACTAACCCAGTGAGATCTTTTACCAGTATCTATAATGAGAAGGTAAGTCAGAGTGGCTTTAAGGAAATAACCATTTTATCATCCAGCAGAACTCTTTGATAACTGAGTGTCTGAATATGGTAATATTCATCTTGCCAGAAAATTAAATTATACAATTTCCCCATTAGTTTAAGATATGAACAGATTTTTTTTTTTGTACTGGAGGATATGATTTAATTTATTAACTTTATTTCACTAATCAGTGATGCATTTTAATGTTGGTATGCTTCCACTTCTTTTAATCAAGCATGAAAACATGGCTCAAGAACCTAATTTAAAACTAAGATGAAGATCCACATTGCTAAATTGGAATGATAATTAAGTGGGAAGAAATACACTTTACTGAAAGAGATGGGAAATAAAATAAATGTAAAGAAACTGTATTACTTGTAACTTGTATTAATGTGTGAAGTTAAAATATGTAGATGTCTCTGCAATTGATCATTTTCTCCTTCATATTCTAGTTTTCAACTTCAACTTAGCTTATAAAACTTTAATTATATAGTTTTACCAATGAAAAAGTTTTGGTAATGAATAGTGGTGATGGTAGCACACATTGTGAATGTAATTAACAGCACTGAATTATGTATTTGAATGTAGTTAAAAGGGGAAATTTTTGGTTGGATATGTGTTACTAGAATAAAAACTTTAAAAAACCATTGAACTGTACAACACTATGAACCCTAACAAACTATGAATTATAGTTAAGAGTACAATCATGTAATAATTTGTAACAAAGTTACCCTACTAATTAAAAGTCTTATTAGGGAAGCGGACTTGGCCCAGTGGATAGGGCTGCCACCTACCACATGGGAGGTCCACGGTTCAAACCCCGGGCCTCTTTGACCCAGTGGAGCTGGCCCATGCACAGTGCTGATGTGTGCAAGGAGTGCCCTGCCACGCTGGGGTGTCCCCTGCATAGGGGAGCCCCATGCACAAGGAGAGCGCCCCGTAAGGAGAGCCGCCCAGCACGAAAGAAAGTGCAGCCTGCCCAAGAATGGCGCCACACACATGGAGAGCTGACACAACAAGATGATGCAACAAAAAGAAACACAGATTCCTGGTGCTGCTGATAAGGATAGAAGAACACACAGCAAATGGACACAGCAGACAACTGGAGGAGGGGAAGGGGAGAGAAGTAAATATTAAAAAAATGAAAATAAATTTTTTTAAAGTCTTCTTATGGGGAGAGTCTATAGAAATTCTGTATTTTCTGAATGATTTTTCTGTATACCATAACTGCTCTAAAAGATTATATTTTGAAAAAAGGGTTAGTATCAGTCCTTACAGTGAAGTGGGCTTTTTCCTTCATTCATCAAAACCTCAGTAGAAATATTTGGGGAGTAGTGTTGTGATTATTTTACCTAACATAATTAAAATGAAAAGTTTTGTTACCACTCTTAAATCTTCAAATTTCACGTTTCCTGCCTTCCTAGGTAGAGTATTTTGAACCTGCTTAGTATTCTTTTTTCTTTTTAATTCAGTCTTTGACTTGAAGGTCAAACTCTTTCATTTTTCTAGTCAAGACTGTAAAAATTATATGGCACTGTATAGGACGTTTATAAGATTTTTAATTTTAAATTCCATATATGAATAGGAATATTTTCTCCTGACTCGTCATTTTTATTTTTATTTTTCTTGAAAGGAGAACACAGCAGAAGCAATCTGCTTATTTTGTATTTTGCCATAGTTTACAGAAAGTGAAGAAATGTCTTTTTTTTTCCCCCTTACTGAAATAACTCTTGTGCTTTCAGGCAGATGGTAAAGCTTTTGATTGCCCTGTTAAACTTTGCAAGAATGAGGGGCAGAATTGGCAGCCCTCCCAGGTCGGGCCTTGAATCTCTGCTACATACTAGGTACCTGATGTTGGCAAAGCCACCACCAACCTGAGCCTTCATTGTTAAAATGTGTAAAATTGAAGATTTTAATCTGTAAAATATGACACAGCATGTATATATAAGATGCACATGTAAAGGAATTGCTTTTATAATATATTTCCCAAGGAGGTTGAAAATTGAATATAATTCAGGATGTGAGAAAGAAAGCAAATTGTTAAAATGTACCCTTTCTTATTCCATTCCAAAAGATGACTTTTGAAGAAAATGTATTCCCCCCCCCCTTTTTCTTTTCTTAATGAAACTTGTCATCTAACAGATTGAGAAGTACTTAAAATCAGTAGTGTTTTCTGTACTCTTCTAACAGAATCTTTTTCATGGTTTTTGAAGCTGGTAGAAAGAGAGCTTTCTACTTTTGTTTGCACAGAGGGCCTTGCCATTTGCTGCTTCCAAGAGTGTATGTTTATAAATGAACCATACCTTCCTGCACTTGGAGCCCCATCCTTGCTCTGAAGATTCCTTTGACTTGTTACCGCCCTGTCACAGAGGTTCTTTTTTTTCTTAGTAAAGAATGACATAGAGACTTAAAAGATTTAATAGAGACTTAAAGATTTATTTATTTTTATTTATTTCTCCCCCTTCATTGTTTGCGTTGTGATCTGCTTGTCTTCTTTTTTTAAGAGGCACCAGGAACCAAACCCGGGGCCTCCCATGTGGGAGGGAGGTACCTAATCACTTGAGCCACCTCTCCTCTCTGTTTTGTTGTGTCTCATTGTGTTTCCTTGCTGTGTCTCTTGGTTGCGTCATCTTGCTGCGTCAGCTCACCGTGCCAACCGCTCACATCAGTTCACTGTCTTGCTCATCTTTAGGAGGCACCAGGAACCAAACTCAGGACCTCCTGTGTGGTAGGCAGGATCCCAGCTGCTTGAACCACATCTGCTTTCCTATTTCATCATTCTGTCACTCCATTAACTTAAGCTGTTTTGTGACAGAAAACTCACCAAAACTATTACTAATTTTTTTAAAGAAGTATTGAGGGAAACGGCTGTGGCTCAATCAGATGAGCTCCCATCTACCATATGGGAGGCCCTCGGTTTGCATCCCAGGGCCTCTTTGTGAAGGCAGGCACACCTGCATGCTGTGGAACACCACCTGGCCCACAGGCACCACAGAGAGCCGACTAGCAAGGTGACGCAACAAAAAGGGAGACAAGTGAGAATACAGAAGAGTCCACGGCGAAAGGACACAGAGAGCAGACAGCAAGCAAGCCACAAGCGGGGAGGGGAAATTAAATAAATACAGACACAGAAGAATGTACAGCAAATGGACACAGAGAGCAGACCACACAAAAAGCCAATGGGGGGGGCAATAAAAAATGTATTGAAATTCTCACTTTAGTATAAATTGATAGAGCTTTGGGAAATGACCCAAACCCTGTTCCTTTTCCCTTTCCTAATTAAAATGATTTTATTCAAATGAATTGGTATTATTATCTTAGCCTTGTTAGTGGTAAAAAAAAAAAAAAAATTTGCTAAGAGAGTACGTTAATTCATTTCATTCATGCATCAACTATTTATTGAACATCTCTCCCAGGCCCTCAGCCGACTTACATTCTAGTGAGTGGAAGCAGTCAGCAAAGAGACACAATGTGGACATGTACACATTTGAACACATACTACAACAGAAGAAAAGCCCTTAATTGTTCTTTTTGGAAATCCCATTGCTCTCCTTGATGGGGTGAGGGTGGGGAGGAGCCCCTTGCTTGTGTCTTATCTTCAGAAACTTCTCTGTTCCCCGGACAGAGGGCTCCCTTGGATGAGCAGCTTGCTCAGGGGGCATTAGATGTCCATCAGATGTGGTCAGAGGTGCTTTTTCTGTGAGAAGTCTTGATTGTGACCATCAGAGCCCATTACAGTGTGAGAAGGGAAAGGAAGGGGCTCCTAGGATGATACTATGTGTCAGCATTGTATAAGGCCCGTTTTATATGTTGACTCCAATTTTACTTTTACCTACCCAACCTTCTGGAAGGTGGATATTCAATACAACCTTCACAGTTTTTGCCGTATCCCCATAGCACCTGCATTTCTAATATTTAGTTAATAATTTTTCTTCTTGTATAGCATTGGCTTTTTTTTTTTTACACTAAATTTATTTTAAAAGGGACTTTTCCGTTGCTACTCTAAAAAACAAAGTTGTCACTTACATGTTAAACACATAACAATGGTGAAGGTAGCATATGTTTATCATCCACCACCTATAAGCATTTTAGATACCACAGAGGGACGTACCCTCCTGCTAGGAAGTTATAACTGAAAGATAGATTATTGTGGTATATATAGAGAGAGAAAGAAAGGACATAAGGAAACAGAATATACAACCTTCACAATGAGAAACTGACATCAAAAGCAGGTGAAAGGAAATACAATACAGTTTGTGATAGAAAGGTCTACTGCTTGGCCACACAATCTCCAGTATTCTGATGCTCAGGAGGCTTGCAATAAGGACCAATTGCCTGGAATTTTAAAAGCAGCACAGGTCATTCTCAGGGATAGCCACGGTGGAGATTCATCCAGTCTGGGCTCAGAGTGGTGTCAGTATTAATCCGAGTCAAAACGGCTACTCCACAATTATCGTAATAACTCGCTATAGTGGCCACTAGGGGGAGGTCTCAACAGTTAAAGTGCATTTAGGCTGCTTCATTATAAGCCCCATGAGTGAGTGGGCTTGGTTGCATCATGACTTAGTATTACCTCAGAATCACAAAAGCACAAGATTGTAGAGCTGGAAGAGTCACAATATGTCACTTATCCTATGATCTGTAAAACATTCAAATACAAGTAATTTTCTGAATTTTCTGCAAATGGGCTTGACATCACTAGATATTTTGATTTCCCTTAAAAGCCTCCAGCTAAAGAAAATGATGTTGAGTTTAATTTTTATAAAAGCATGCCGCGAATATTTTTATTTTAGCTAAAGAATAGAAGCAATATTGGTGATTTGCATGGCCAAGGAGCATGCCCACTGATTTTTATTTCATGCATGAAATTATGATGATTGCTTTAAAGCTGGTAGGCACAAGTTAGATTTCATCCTGATATTAAAAGAATAAATTAGGTCACTTGTGGAACAGATCATACATTTGGCAGAAAACAGACCATTTTGTGTCACCTCCAGCATCTTGGAGAGAACACTGGACCTCAGCCAATCAAGAAACCCCATCAGGAAAGCAATGTGATTAGTTTGGCTTGTCTGGTTCTTGGTCATCCCCACCATTGACTCCTGATGAGAACCACGTTCTTTTCGGAAGGTCTTCTGTTTTATAACCTGTTGTAGAGTTTTGCCAGGTATCAGCCTCAACCTTAACAATGGACATGAATTAAATTTGATTTTCCATGTGATATAACATTTGTTAGGGCCAAGTATGTGTCTAAATCTAAACCATCTTCTAAAATCCACTTACCGGAAAGTGCCTTGGTTAATATTTTCGTTTTCATTTGTTTCAAGCAAATGCACTATTTCGTCTGTTTACGTTCCCTTTTTTTTTTTTTTTCTATTTTGCTTTTCAATAGTCATACCCATCTAATTACATGGAGCCGGTGAAGCCCAACAAATATGGAGTCATTTACTCCACGCCGTTACCGGACAAGTTCTTCCAGACTTCGGAAGGCCTTTCGCACGGAATACAGATGGAGCCGGTGGACCTCACCGTGAACAAGAGGAGCTCACCGCCTTCGGCTGGGAATTCCCCTTCCTCGCTGAAATTCCCATCATCGCACCGGAGGGCCTCGCCCGGGCTGAGCGTGCCCTCTTCCAGCCCCCCGATGAAGAAGTACTCTCCCCCTCCACCTGGGGTGCAGCCCTTCGGCGTGCCGCTGCCCCCGGTGATGGCTGCCGCGCTCTCCCGGCACGGCATACGGAGCCCAGGGATACTGCCGGTCATCCAGCCCGTCGTGGTGCAGCCCGTCCCATTTATGTACACCAGTCACCTCCAGCAGCCCCTCATGGTCTCCTTGTCGGAGGAGATGGAGAATTCAAATAGTAGCATGCAAGGTAAATTCCCCAGCCGATCTGGGTGAGGAAGCAAAGAACCAAGAGCTGTTGAACTCTTAAGAGGCAATATTCCTCCTAGAATGCCTGAGGCATTTCCTTTTTATTTGAAATGTTGATACTGAAGAGCTTCCAAGAATCGGGGCTGTCCGATTAATACCATTAGACGATTGGTTTCCCTATTTAATTGCCAACTCTGGGATAGTAGGAATCTTGCCTTTTATAAATTGCTTTATTAAATGCCAGCATGGCTGTAGGTACAAAAAGGCATTTAGTAAATACTTTTTGATCATGGTGATAGCTAATGGCTTTTAAAAGCCACCCTGTTGACATCCGGTTACAGGCAGAGGACAATGGGATTGAAAGGCTACAGTCAGAGGGAAGAATCTTTTCAGAGCTGGTGTGGTAGAAGTCCTGGCCCCTGCTGAAGTTTTGCCAACGACAGATTAAATACTCACACAGCAGTGTTGTAGATAGTTGCCGTGCAGTGAGCTTTTGAAAGTGGAAATTGGCAAATTGTAACATCGAGTGACTTTACTGTTTTTATTTTTTAGTACCTGTAATTGAATCGTATGAGAAGCCTATATTACAGAAAAAAATTAAAATAGAACCTGGGATCGAACCACAGAGGACAGATTATTATCCTGAAGAAATGTCACCCCCTTTAATGAACTCAGTGTCCCCCCCGCAAGCATTGTTGCAAGAGTAAGTATAATTAGGTCTACCTGGCATTTGCATAGTAGTGTGCATCTTGGAGACTGAGTGGAAGCAGGAGCTTCAACAGTGATGTGGTGTGGATTGCCAGGAATGCTTGTAGTATGTGGCAGCCACTGGTGTCCACTGATCAAGATGGGAGAAACTGTCCAAACACAGTGTACCCTCTGGTACATAGACAGCATTTACATTGTTTCCAGTGAAATGGTCACCCATGATTTTGCCACCATAAATTTTTTTTTTTATCCTTCCGGGCCATGTGTGTATATAATTTTCACATATTGTAAAAATTAACATGGATTGGATGTGGTGTTCATGATATTCCACTTAAGATTGGATGGTGAAAACTTTTCATGTGGTCTCACAAAGGCTTTCCCAATTGTCACTTCTAATAGTATATACCATTTCTTGGTATATGTCAAGCCCAAGAGAGACACTCCAGAACAAGTTCTGGCAACAGTGATGGCACCAGAAAGTTACCCATCCAGCTCAGAATAGCCGAGCATTGAAAGAAATCTTTGATTACTGGTCTTTTAAATCATATGTGCCCATAGAGTATTGAGTCTCCTGTCGAGCTGCCATCGATGGGAAGGTTACACATAGCAGTTAGCATCAACAACCTGAGTCGTAGTTCGTTTTAGGTCTGCCTTGCTGTAATACGATGGTGACACATGCAGATTAAATAACATTAATGAGATTTGCCACTGTAGATGTGCTTTATTAGTACCAGTGATCACACTGTCCCATGTTTGTAGTAGCTAAGAAGATGGCTTTGGGCTCCAACATCTCGGATCCCAGCTCTGCTCCCTGCCATATTCGTGGCTTTGGCTGGTCGTTCAGTCTTGCTACCCCAGTTTCCTCTTTACTTTCATTACTGGTTGTCATTATTTTTGCTGCTGTAATTATCTTGTGTTCCGGTGCTTTCCACATTGGATTCTGTGGCCAGCTTCCTACTGCAAAGGCAACAACCGATTGTCCCTGCAGAGTCCCTTCCGTCATCTCCAGCCTGAATTAATGCTTTGCCCACCATTCTGCCTTATCGTCTCCATTCCATTCCCTCACACAATTAAGTCCACAACAGAATGTGAATTTTCTGGTTTTAGAGCAGCTTTTCTCTGGGACTATCAAATATATTCCAGTTGCATCCGCATCCAGCCCAAGTAGGTGCCCCTCACAGCAGCTCACGTGCTAATGTCCTTTGCACCAAACTGCAGTCAGTTTTTATTGGTTGTGAATCTTCTTACCCAGCCACATCAGCTGGCAGGGCGAGAGGGGCTCCAGTGCAGTTGTCCATCATTACTCTTCGCCACTGGGAATTATTTCCTTTCATTCTCCCATAATAAGCATGTGGGAGTCAGCAAATACAGAGTGATGAGCCGAGGCCTTGGCGGTGCTCACGCTTCACAACGTTAGGGCTTTTGTGCTTGATCCGCTGCTTCTGGATGAGGGCTCTTTTCACCATTCTGTCCATGTCTAACCCCCTGCATCGGTGGCTCTTGCACTCAGGTGAAGGGAAAAATAGGACAGCTAAACAAATGTACAAATCTTGTAGGCTGCGTAACTTCTGTTTGACAAAGAGGAGTGTCTTTTCTCTGAGAATGTAACCGCTAAGATGCAGTCACTTGTAATTGTTCCTGTGTAGTTGACGAGCCAGGTGCTATAAGACTAAATATAGCTCGCTGACCACAGAGAGATCCCATGTCTAAAAAAGGGTCATTCCAAAGTCCAGGTTACTGTGAGTTACAGTGTAACACATTACAGGAGATTGGAAGGCATACATACATGGAATGCTGATGAAAAGAAGATGTTTTCCAATTTTACTAAGACATGGTCTTTGATGATCTCAAGCTCAATGGCTTTTAATGGTTAACGGTAATAAGTGCATTTTAATGCTGACAAAAGAATGCATTTTGCTCCTCAAAAATTCGACATATTAGCCACAACTGGGACATGTACTCTGCAAGTAATTCTCTCAGAGGTGTGATTGTCATGTCTTGGAGAATATCTGGTAGCAACCTTTATAGGAAGCCAGCTTGCAGGAAAGAATCACTTGAAACCAAACCAGTAGCATTGCCATGAGGCAGCCCCACTTCTTTCAAGAAGCAGACTTTGAAATACAGCTTTGAAGGCCATTTGCTTGATTATAGAGATAACAGCTTTAGAATCATTTTTAAAGGCACTCAAATACATATCAGATTTATTTTGTTTTGTAATTACATATATATATGAAAATGTATTTAGAATAAAAATTCTAATATTAACTGCTACCATTTTATGTACATTACTCATAGCAGCTTTCTGAGATCATACTGTCTTCAGCCCCATTTTACAGAGAGGAAACTTGGCACAGAAAAAATAAGGACCTTGTCCAGGGTCACAGAAGCTAATCAGGAACAGAGCTGGAATTTAAAGTTGGAGTACACAGCCTTTCAGTGTACCTTTATGTATAAAATGAGCAAATGAGATGAATTTCAAGCCCATAAAAATCAGATGACTGGGAGAGACTTCTAAAGTCATCTAGGATATCTTCCCAGCATGAGATAAATTTAACCATTTAGTTTTTTCCCCTGTACTTCATTTCCTGATGTTCTGTTCTTAATGAAGACAAAATATTTCCATTAAATGAACAGATTACTTTTTTCTATTTGTTGAAGGACTGTAAATTAATAATTCAACTTTATAAAAACTGCCTATAAACCTCTCACTTCTTTATTTTCTTTGATATATGTCTATATGTATATAATTAAAGTCCTTGTTCTTTTTATTTCTATTTCATATTCACTTTTCTATGTATATAAATTTGACTATTTTATTCTGTATCCCCCTCAAGCCATCAGGGTAGGAGGTGAAATGATACTCAAAACTAACAGCTTTCTTTGCTAATAATAAAAAGTGTGAAAATAAGTCAGGTCATTTAAAAGAAATGTACCTTGCATTGTTTCTCTAGTCCTTTATTAGCCTGCCTGGGAAAGTATAAGAAGTTTTGATAGGGGACGTACATTTACATTTTTACCAAGATAAACAACTTTCATTTCAGGGACCCCCTTTGATTTTTATGGCTAAATTTTATTATGCACTTATAACTCACAATTCTATTTTCCTTTTCACCAACCTTTATCTAATTCTTTGGCCTTTTTCACCAACACAGTTTTCTACCCATCCACCCTTGCACAAAACATTCATGTTATTTGGAACATTTCAGGGCTGGTAGGTTAAAGTCTTCCGTTTTAAACCAAGAAGAAATCTTCCATTACAGTCAGAGGCCAACCACATAAACTTGTGATGTATCCCGTGGTTAATCCTTAGGAAAGCAAGTGAACAGATTAGAACTTTTTAATTACATTAATCCGCAGGGGAAGCTTTAAAGCTCTACAGACTTTTCCCAACTATTTCCCATCCACCTTTCTTCTCTTCCACCTCCCTTTCTCAAAAAGGGAATTCAGAGTGATGATGTTTAACGTGATTAGATTTCGAGTCCACCATAGGAAGGTGTGCAAACAGGAATGTGAGTCTGGAAGGTAAGGACGGTGCCAGGGGTCCAGTGAGTGAGCTGGTGATGCGCTCTGGAGCCAGTGTCACGGGCACGGGCTCCTTACCCGACTGCCAGCACTGCCTCCTTCAGGGAATAGTAGTAACAAAAAAGATGTGAGGTCATGGTGACAACAATGCCTTTTTTTGTTTTTGGAAGAGCCAGCATTTGAAAATTTCAGTTGGCAGTCTTAAGGGACGCTAAATGCTGGTCATGTCAAGATAAAATGTAGATGCATCCCGAAAGGTGATTGCCCGAGACTTAGGAATTGACCTTTTACCTTTTTTCCTAAAAAACAATAAATGAAAAGCAGGCCAGTCTATGGTCAGTATTTGTCAAGTACCACCAAATTCTATAAATAGACAAATTGTTTACTGAGGGAAAGAAACCCTCCTAACTCTTTGCACACCTCCTCCTCCTCACTGTCGTTACTTATCTCCGTGTCTGTCTCCCCCTAGAGTGTGAGCTCCTCGAGGGCAGGAACCCTGTTTTTTTCATCTTTGTGTCCTGGTGCCAAGCTCGGTGCCTGGCTCATGGTAGGTGCTCCATAAATGTTTGTTGAATGAATATAGCAGTGCTTCTTGGGTTGATCAGCTAATTTCTTTTTTAATTTTGTTGGGATATTTTTGCTTGTTTGTTTCGTCCAATGTCAATACTTTCGGTAGACTGAAGAAAGGCAGAGCCTTTTACTCAGCGTTTCACCTTTAACATTGATCTTTATAGGAATCACCCTTCAGTCATTGTACAGCCTGGGAAGAGACCTTTACCTGTGGAATCTCCAGATACCCAAAGGAAACGGAGGATACACAGATGCGATTATGACGGATGCAACAAAGTCTACACTAAAAGCTCCCACTTGAAAGCACACAGAAGAACACACACAGGTATTAGAACTACCAGGCTCACTTCTTTTTTTTTTTTTTTAAGAGAGCCCTCTGATGGAATGTTAAAGGCAAAGTTGTAGTTTAAAAGGTTATTATAATGAAAATTTAGAGTCATCCATTTAGCAGGGTGTCTGACAGTCGTGTGTAGTCACCTACAGAATGCCCTCCCGACTCTCAGATGGAACGGGAGGGTGCCCGTACCGCTGGGCTGTTTCTATGGGCTGTCACTTAACAAATGTTTCATCAAATTCTGGATCGCAAAGAGCAGTTCTTTATGTAGAAGAGATCAATGCAGTACTTTAATTAAAAATGAGCTTCAAATAGAGGCCTATTACTGAAGGAAAGCAAAGTGAGGAGATCGTGGTAGTTACTGTCTTTCACTAAAAGTTGGGGGAACCTGTATGCTGTTGCCTGCCACACTTATTCTGTGGTGTTTGTCATCTTGCCCCGTGTTGGATATAGAGAGTGAGAAACCAGATCATATATAAATGGTTATGTAGATGAAGAAAAAGTAAGATTGTTCCAAGTGCTCCTGAACATTCTGGTAACAAAACATCTTATGGAAATCATATGGAAACGTATTGAAACATGATTAATTGTAGTCAGTATTAGTAGTGAGTGACTCATCAGTGATTACTTAGTAAGCTTTATCTGACCTCCAGATCCTCAATGGGAAATTCTAGTATTAACAGTGGTTTATCTCTGTACATTTTCCTTAGTTCAGAAAGTAGATTAGTTTTTGAGTCTTGAGAGCCTTTCTTCTTAGGAATATTTACAAAACGTGGTATGTTGGGATTGGGAGAGAAAAGGAAAGTGGCTGTCAGTGTGGAAGTGAATCCTGGGGAGGCTACAGAGGAAACTGAGGGAATAACAGTCCTTTTGCAAGAAGTGTCAGAAGACGCTGAGCCCCAGGGTGCCCTCCTGTGAGCGTGCTTGCTTTGGCGTAAAGTTACCCTGGAGAGAGCTGAGGCCCTGTGTTTCGAGGAACACCAGTCAGCAATAGCAAATAGTTGGAAAAAAGCAATCCAGGGCATTCATGGGACCCAAGGGGTAGATGTTAACAATTTCAAGCCTAAGATTTTAGAAAAAGACATTATTTGGATAACAGTTCAGATAAAGGGAAACTGTCTCTTAGCTTGTATGTATTCTGTACAGTAAAGCAGGTAATACAAATTGAGCTCATTGAAATGCCCAGTATGGAAAACCTGCAAGTTATCTAGAGTGCAAGGGATGGTAAATAGGAGTTAATTTGTGTTGCCCGTTGCCCACCGTTACTGGTTTAACTACGTGAAATTGCCATGGGCAGCTTTTTATTTGTAGGTAACTGTGGCGCTCTCTGTCAGGCCCACCGGGGTCTGTTCCTCCCCTGTGCGTTAGCCCAGGGAAGGGGTTTAAGTCCCTAAGTAGGTTTAAGACTTGAAAATAGACTGATGTGGGTCATCAGGTGTTTATCTTATTCATCCTGCTAGTAGAGGGCAGACCAGTTTCATTTGTCTCCCCTCACAGTGTATTTATGCTTTTAGAACTCTTAAAATCACTCCCTTTTTTTTTTCTTTGGCAGAGAGCCAACTCAGCATTAAGAAGATTAATTCACTTTTTCTTGCTTGTCCTGTAGTGGTATAGAAGGCACTCTGTTACTGAAGCTAAATGTATCAGCCCATCTTGGAAATAATATTTGTCAAGAGCTTTAGATCAAAAACCCTAGCTTTACAGTCTCTACTAATTAATTTCCTTTTGCGTTCAGAAAAATTTAGCTCCTTTTTTCCTTTTTGCAGGAGAAAAACCCTACAAATGTACATGGGAAGGATGCACATGGAAGTTTGCTCGGTCTGATGAACTAACAAGACATTTCCGAAAACATACTGGAATCAAACCTTTCCAGTGTCCGGACTGTGACCGCAGCTTCTCCCGATCTGACCATCTTGCCCTACATAGGAAACGCCACATGCTAGTTTGAATGCCACCATCTCCCACCTCAGCGTGACTCCCCATTCTCCCGGCTCTCTCTCTGTCCTCCCTCCCGTTATCTAACTCATTTTTTACATGTACATTTTACTTTTGATTCAGCTGGTCTGAGTCTGAATTTATATCGTTCAAAACTTCCATATGGTCAGTAGTAGATTTTCTCTAATGTTTCCTTACCACGGGTCAGACCTAAAGAATGTGAACACTTTTTCCCCCCTGGGGATGCTAAGCAAACCCTTCTTACAGATACGTTTAATGTACTGAGAACAAGGGAACTTGTAAACTAACATAACCAATTGTCGGTCTCTCCATGTATTCCTGAAAAGAAGTCAAAGTAAATGTATTAGAAATACAGTATCCAGCCTGCTAGTCCTTGCCAGAGACATTCCTGCCTGTGCCCTGTGATTGCATTTTGTGCTTGGACAGTGAAAAGAATGGTGGAGCCTTTCCAACAGTGGTTAGCTAGAAGTGCAGCAAGACATCAAGCTAGTACAGCTAAATCTGCATGGCCCTTCACAAATCTTGCTTGGCAGCCTGGATTTATCACTTCATCTAAATTAATTCCTTTGCCCACCATGCTCACAGCTCATGGAGGTCTTTGCCACCATTGAGAGATGAGCCAAAGCTGTTGATTTAGGTGTATGATGTGTATTGGTTCAAGGAATGGAGGCTGTGCTTACACAGCATGGAGTGGGAGCAAAGGGGTGTTGAGTGGGGGAGGGGCAGAGGGAGCCAAGGGGGAAGCCAGCAATTCCTCCTGGGTTAGAGGTTTCAGTCGAGTTTCAGCATTTGGTTCACTGTGCATTGCATCCCCAGAGCTTTACTCCTTATGGATACTTAGCTGTACAGAACCATACTGCAAAGCCAAATGCCATTGGGGTTCCATGGAGCCATCTCCTTTCCTGCAGTGTCCCAATGTGGATAATCAAGCATTGATAGTAGGGACTACACAGAAGTACTTACCCATTCCTGGTAAAAAATCTTTTGGGTAAGAGCATGATGGTCTTTATTTTACCCACCCTGCTTATAGCATTTGTGCAAACAGGAAAATGTTGAGTGGCAATTGTATTCCCCTATCAAGATGATCACAGCTTTGATAAAGAACCTTCTGTGAGAACTATAAGGTGACAAATTGGCTCTCGTTAGTGTTTATGATGCATATCCTCAATAAGCACCTGCTAATGCTTTATTAGATTCATTCTGTTTAACACCAAGTGACATTCTTCGTAAATATAACTAGTTATGAAGCACATTTGGGGACAAATTTCTGAAAAAGAAAACTCAGTTCAGGGACTCCTATTTCTTAAAATTCCCAAAAGTTTACTGTTGGAGCTGGCAATCTATCACTAACAAGTATCCTGTCAGAAAAACAAAACTGAAAATGACTCGTGTTTATGTTGAAGATAATAGCACCATCATTCTGGGGAAGTTTTTCAAAAGCTGGCTTTTGAGTACCGTATTTTAAATGCCAATAAAAATAATTCATGCATGGAAATGCTATTGGTCCTAAATTTGAAGAAAGTGGGCAACAGTGGTCACGTGTGGGTGCATATAACCAAATGTGCCTTCATCCCTTGATAAAGGATGGAGTTGGAGAAGAGAGAAGAATGGAATCCTGAAGATGTATCCCAGCTACAACTCAGGATCCAAACAACTTTGGCTGGGAGGAATACATTGTTTAATCCTTTTATAAAAATTAGTAAATGAGTGATTCTGGAGGCCTGGGCATTGTGTGGGAAGCTTGCTTTGATGGCACTATGCTAAAAATAGTTGTAGGGGCTGTGTCTAGGAGATCCAGCCCTGTGAGCCAATGGAAAGGAAATGTAGGTTAGAAATGAAAGGTAATTTGTTATCCTGGCACTTGGGTTTGATTTTCTTTTTCTTTTTTAAGCACTGCAAATTTTGTTTAGAATATTGAAAATCTTATTTGGGCTACTTTCAACTCTGACATGATTTGAGGGATAAAAATGGCTCTTGAGAAGTAGGGTATTGTCTGTGTTATAAATGCTTGGTCACATTCATACCAAAGTGTTCATTACTTAGAATGGTTCTTCTACAACACAGGAATCAAGTTGGAATGCAAGTAATTTTTTTTTTTAGGCAATATGGGGGTTTGAACCCAGGACCTCATACATGGGAAGCAGGCGCTCAACCACTGAGCTATACCCCCTCCCACTTTTTTTGTTTTGATGGGCATAACTAGTTTGTGTTCTAACCCATAAAGAAAAAAAGTCGGGGGGGGGGAGGTTGGGAGTGGTGGGATGATGAGTATAAAATTGGTTTTTGAATTAGCTTTGAGATTTGGGTCCAGTTAATAGAAAGTTTCATGGGTAATTGTGAAATTCGATATATTAGGGCATATTTAAATTTTGTTCAAAAGAGCAAGCAAGACCCTGCAAAGACTATTACTTTACTATGCAGCTTGTTTTAGATTGTTAACAGTTCATTAGCAAAGACCCATTTTAATTATTTGAAAGAAAAGCAACTTAGGCCATTCCTTATTCCCATGCTGTCTATATACTTTAGTTACCAATTGGCACTTAACCAAATTTTCTCGTATATATATATACACTTGTATCTTACTATGATAGTTGGGGGATTTAGTCTCTTAGTCATTTGTAGCTGTTATTGTGGAAGATCTTCAATATAAGGTAATCTTAAAATGCCCTTGAACATAAGGTTTTAATGATGTACCGTGATACTATCCATGGTGATTTTAATTGCAATATTTTAAATTGATGAGAATGATTTGTAAACATGAGGTTAGTGTCATGTAAATTCTGTTTGTTGTAGAATTGGATTATTACCCAAATGTCATCTTGGGGAAGAAATCAGAAAATTTAAAATCAGAATCCATCATAGTTTTAAAATGTGAATTTACATCATAAATGGGCATTACCATTCTAAATTGCTTGGTCTGAAGAATGTTTTTGCAGCATAGCCATGTTCAACTAAGGAGATGCTAAATTTGCAGAAGTTTCAGGAGCCTTGGAACAGATTTACAGGGGAACTATACATGTACATTTATATTTTATTAAACACCCATCTGCACTATCAGTATTGCACTAATGTGGAATTTGAAAGACTATTGCTGATACTGTGTACCTGCACATCATTCCTGATTAGATTGTTTTAAAGACAATCTGAAGGGGCTAGATTTTAAAATAATTTGGTTTGAAAATATACCATAGTCTTGAAGGAATTCTTGTCATACGTGAAGTCACTCAGAGTTGTCTTTATTCTTTTCTTGGTCAAGGTTAACAATTGCTAAATGATTGCAAATTCACTTAAATACATTTACAAAGCCATTTCACACATTAAACGGAGGCTACAAGGATAATGTTTTACAAATACTAGCACTTTTTTTTTCTTGCTGTTATGTACTTAGTGTTAGAGGGTCAAAATAATCTTTCTGCTTAGCATCTCTTAAACCATACCTGCAAGTATAGCAGGATTATTACATTTACAGTACTTTAATACCTGTATAAACTATGCATAAATTTTTAATAAAGTGTAATATATTTTATAAGCTAATAAGACTGAATGGGTAAAGGTTTTTAGCATGCATTAGTATACTTGCAAATACTGAAACATTTTGGTAATCTTTCTTACTAAAGATGTGAATGTTTAATGTACCTTCTCTGTTTCTACTCTGTAGTCCAATGGGAATTCAGTAATGACATTTTGTCATGTCAAACTGTGAACATAAATTTGTACTGTACAGTCCTCATATACTATATACAGTATGCAATATATGTATTATATACTTGTTAATAAAACCACCAGAATATTAAATGTGATTGTGTGGTTATTATACATATAGTGTATCTAGGAACAAAACCTAGGAATGAAACATGTAAGAGACCCTGCTTCAAATTTCAAAGTAAATCACTCTTTGATAGGCAAACACTGTTGATGGACGGACAAAAAAATAGATCTAACTGGAAGATGCACTGAATGAGGTAGCTCAGCCCTAATGCTTTGTCCCTAGTTTCCTGGTAAAAGCCAATCGAAAGTTTTCTAAATGCAAACTTATAAGCCTTCAGACAGTCCCACAAAAAGGTACAAACTCACCAAGTCCGTACTTAGGATATTTATGTTATGGCCCCATCTACTTCCAAAAAGCAGTGGCTTGTATTTAAAAACACACGAATACTTTAAATGTTTAAGATAAGGGATTAGGATGCATAGCGTGGGGAATGGGAAAGAGGATGGTAACTGTTAACAGTAAATAATTCTGGATAAACAATTATTTCTTTCTCAAGCCTTCAGTGTCATGTCCACGGACACTGCAATCTGTGTATCATAGGAACAGCAACAAGTGCTTTACTGATGAGGGTTTAGAGTTCTTTTGTTCAAGGCAAAATGTAATAATCTCTTCCCTTCTCCCCCCACTCCCTGTCTTACCAGTCAGGCAATGCAAGGAGGTTGGGGAGAAGGCAGAATTCCAATTACAAGTTGTATTCTGTTTAGAGGAGTGACCGGGATGATGACAAATAGAGAATCTATGAGAAATTAGATTCTATGGAGAATGGTTGAACAGAGTAAGTATGTTCCACACACACGAAAAGACATAATCGTCAGGTATTTTAAATGCTGCCAGTTTGAAGGGGCGATTAGGATCCTGGCTGGGGCTAAATTACCAATTCTGGTGTGCATTAAAGGAACAAATGGCTCTGTTCAGGGAAGGAAGGGTTGAGATGGTATTAAATGCACATATGTATACATGTAGGAGTTAAACCAGAATGACCAGTGTGGGTGCACAAAGCACAGTGACGGGGAAGCAACTGTTGCTCAATCAGTTGGGCTCCCGTCTACCATATGGGAGGCCCTGGGTTCACGTCCTGGGGCCTCCTTGTGAAGGCAGCTTCGCCCGCACGCCCCTGATCGCCACCCAGCTCGCAAGCACCATGGAGCACCGCCCGACTGGGAGATGCCACCCGGCCAGCAAGTGCTGCAGAGAGCCGACTCAGCAAGGTGATGTAACAAAAGAGGGAGACAAGCAAAAACACAGAGGAGCATGCAGCGATGGACAGAGAGAGCAGACAGCACGCAAAAAAGCCACAGGGGGGGGAGGGGCGATAAAAAAAATAAAAGCACCCTGATGAATTGTCCTTCAAGGGTACATTCACTTTAAGATGTGTACATGGAACTTGT
This sequence comes from Dasypus novemcinctus, assembly GCF_030445035.2. NCBI lineage: Eukaryota > Metazoa > Chordata > Mammalia > Cingulata > Dasypodidae > Dasypus > Dasypus novemcinctus. The sequence continues at coordinate 167,817,601 of NC_080673.1, read as the reverse complement.
TACGATTTCCTTTTATCTGAGTAAATGACCGTCACAGTGGTTGGTAATGTTGCTGTATGAGAGACAGTGCTTCCCCCATGCTCCCCCAAATTAGTAATAGAATTCTTTTTAGTCTGTTGCCTTATTTCAAAAGGAATAGTTCTCCCCAAGTCTGGACGTGTTTATTGCTTTGAGTGTTTCTGCTCCTGTGTGTTTTGAGTGTTTCTGCTCTTGGAGAGTAGAAAGCAGGAGTTGGATGTTGAGGTTCCTAGACCACGTTGCTTTCTCATTCAATCATTCTTCCTCCTTTGAAAACCCAGGAACTCCATCAACCCCAAGGACTTGGCTTCTAAAGACCTCTGGGAGAGGAGGCCTTTGATGACCTGCAAGACTTACAGATCTGCTCCAAGTCTCATCTCCTGCCACACAGTTCAGCTCCTGCCCTGTCCACCCCACCCCTCCATGCCTGTACTCGTGCAATCCACCACCTAACTAAATAAAATCTCATTCCACATTAGCCAGTTTCTCCTATATCATCTTCAGTCCCCACTTCTTTCTTTTGAAAAATAGCCTTGACCCTGCTCTCCCTGAGATCATTCATTACACTCCAAGACTTCCCCACCAGAATGAGAGCCCCATGGGCTGGGTTAGGACTTGTTCACCTTCATGTCCTCAACACCACACACAGAGAAGGCATCATTAAATATTGGCTGCATGAATAGGTGACTCTGTGTTCTACTCCTAGGTTCTGGCACTAACCTTTTTCTCACCTCTTCACATTCAACCTTCACCTCCAAACCTGAATCTGTCCTCTCCTGTCCCTGTTCAGATGTCTTCATTTCTTGCTGGGAGTGCCTTACTTTCTCTCTCACTTCAGTCATCTAAAAGGATGGAAGATCATACAGCCACCAAAACAAAGATCTGATTATGTTACTACTCCCCTGTTTAAATTCTCTCCATGGCCCTCATTGTACCTTCAACTGGTCTTTCTTGATCCAGCCCTGGATCGATTGGGCCCCATCTATCATCATGGGATTTTTTGTTTCTCTCCCCCACCCCTCAACCCCATCAACCTTCAAACTCTCTCCAGACTCAGTAACTTTCAGGGAGATGCTCTCCAAATTCCTACTCATCTTTCAAACCCCTCCTTTTTTTTTTTTTTTTTTTTTTTTTTTTTTTTTTTAAATAAGCAAAACTCTATTTTATTAAAAATGATCAAACCCCTCCTTAACAGTCACTTTTTCTTTGAGACTTCCTCTGGGTGAATTCCACTCACTCTTTCATCAGGGTCCCATAACCCTGTAATTCCCTCAATTATTGCCATTTATGATCCTTATCTGTCAATTTACCTATCTGCCTCCTTCCCTCACTAGACCTTGGATATCCAAAACTGATTCTACTGTAGGTTCCTACCGCCTAATGCCCAGGACCAGGTACAAGCTGGTGCTCAGGGAAGATGTATTGAATGAGCAAATGAGTGAAAATCACTAATATTAACTGAGCACTTAATATATGTTCAGTACTCTTCCAAGAACTTTAGCATGTAACTATTATCAATTTTTGTGTTACAGATGTGGAAACTGAGGCAGAGAGGTTAAGTAACTTGCCCAAGGTGACAAAGGTAGGAAGAGCCAGTTAACAAATTCAGGCCACCTAACCCCAAAGCCTGCTCTCTTAACTATTACATGGGACTGTGGTCTGGGTGGCCTCCAGGTCATTTTGGTGTCTCCTCTCACAACTCAATCTATATACCCTTGCATTTGCCTGTGTTGTGCCATCTTCTGGCATATGCTCCCCAGACTCCACTCATCCATCCCTTAACTAAGAAAATACTTGCACAGCCAGAACTCCCCAAGGGATAATGAGGTGGGGTTGGGGGTGTCAAGAATATGCTGGTCTTCATAAATAGGCTTGATATATATCTATTTTAAAAGTCAAGTATATTGGCATGTACTTTATGCAGGGTAAAGTAATTCTTTTCAGTATACAGTTCAATAAGTATTGTTAAACACATACGTCATATAATCACCACAATCAAGACACAGAACAGTTCCATCAGCCCCCAAACCAAATTTCTTCATGCCTCTTTATAGTCAGCACCCTCTTCCAGGTCTAGCTGCTTTACCTGTACTTTTACCTATCCAGAGTGAACATGGTCTTTGAGTCTGGCTTCTATCACTTAGCATTTTGTATTTGAGATTCACTCATGTTACTGCATGTATCAGTTGTTTGTTCCTTTTACTTACCGAACATGGATGTACATAGTATGTTAATTCATTCACTATTTGAAGGATATTTGGCTTATTTCCAGATTGGTCAATTATGAATAAAGCCACAATAAATACTCACAGATTTTTGTGTTAATATCAGTTTTCATTTCTCCTAGGTAAATGAGTAAGAGTGGGATTATTAGACTGTGTGGTAAGTGTATATTTAGCTTTATTACAAATTGACAAAACAGTTTTCCAGAGTAACCATGGCACTTTGCATTCCCACCAGCAACATATGAGAGTTTCTCAGAAAATCCTGACTAATACTCTAAGAGATCACCACCAACCCTTCCCCACCATGCTGCAGCAACTATGGAATGGAGCCCAAATCCACCATTCCCATTCTGCACTAAGTGAATGTCAGCAGAAGTGGAGTCTCTTGTCCTTTGCACTGCTGTAGTGTGAGCAGAGGCAGGTAGGAAGAGACTGTCAGCTCTCCCTGCCCCACATTAAGTGAACATGAGTAGAAACAACACTTCTCCTCCTGGCCACCAAGCTCAGGGGTCAAAGAGATGGTGGGGTGCTCACCCTGAACTAAGAAGGAAAGAGGCAGCATCTCTTCCCCCTTCCAACTAGAAAGTTGAGTGTAGATTATAGAAAAGAGGAAGCAGAAGAAAGAGATCTTTTAAATCTAAGTACAAATTTCCAAGCTCACCCCTGAGAGGCCCATGGATAAAAATTGACCAGAATCCACACAGCAAAATCTTTGAGAATTGAACAACGGTGTGGAATATCACTCTGGCTTCAGATTGGCTTCTGAGTAGTCCACAATGGGGCAGACCAGAATACCACTGCAAAGGTTTGAAAATCAAATTAACCTTCAAACCACAGCCCACAAAACTGGGCCAGGATGTGTGTTCTAAATCTAAATGGGTTGACTGCCTGCTACACCAGAAGATTTAAACAGGAACCAAGTCAACATAATACACAGAATTTCTAAGATACAACTGAAAAGCATTCAACATTGTAAGAACAAAGAAAATCTCATCTTGAACAAGAAAGAAGTCAACAGATACTACCTCCAGAAGACAGAAATGTTGAAATTATCTGACAAATATTTTAAATATTTTTAAAATCTCTGGAAAGCAATTACGAACACTCTTGACACAAATAGAAAGCTAGAAAACCTCAACAAAAATAGAATACATACAAAAGAACCAAATGCAAATTTTAGAACTGAAAAACACAATAATCAAAATTTAAAACCCATTATATGGGTTCAGTAACACAAGAGAAATGACAGAGGACACATCCAGTAAACTTGAAGAAAGATCAATAAGAATTATCCAATCATAAAAGCAGAGATAAAATAGGTGGAAAAAATTAACATGAAGGAAAACAATGGAAATTTATTACCTTACAGTTTTGTGACTAGGAGAATTCCAAATCAGGCTGTCATCAAGGTGATTCTTTCTTCCCTAAGACTGTGGGGCTCTGGGGCTGGCTGCTGGCAATCCTTGGCCCTTAGCTTTTCTGTCATATGGCAATGCATACGGCAGCTTCTCCTGGCCTCTCTCTTCTCTTCCAGGTTCCGTTGATTTCAGTTTTTGCTGTTCCCTCTGTGGCATTCTTTCAATCTCTCTGAGTTTCATTCTGTTTATAAAGGACTCCAGTAATGGGATTAAAATCCATCCTGATTGAAATGAGTCACACCTTAACTGAAATAACCTCATCAAAATTTCCTACTTACAATGGGGTCACACCCACAAAAATGGATTAAATTTAAGAATATGTTTTTCTGGGGTACATAGATTCAAACCATCATAGCTGCTCTCTGGATCCCAAAAAGACATGTTCTTTCTACACACAAAATATATTCATTCTATCACAATATCCCAAAAAACTTAAGTCATTTCTGTAACAGTACTAAATACAAAGTCTTATCAAAAGAGTTATGGGTGTGGTTTGTCCTGGGGCAAGTTACAGGCATACCTTGGAGATATTGTGGGTTTTGCTTCCAGACCACTGCAATAAAGCAACTATCGCAATATAGCAAGTCACATGAAATTTTGGTTTCCCAGTGCATATAAAAGTTATGTTTACACTACACTATAGGATTTTAAGTGTTCAATAGAATTATGTCTAAAAAAACAAAGCACATGCTTTAACAAAAATGCGACACAGATGCAAAGTGAGCACAGTGTTGGAAAAATAGTGCCGATAGACTTGCTCCACACAGGGTCACCACAAATCTTCAATTTGTAAAAAATGGAATATTTACCAAGTGCAAGAAAGTAAAGCACAACAAAATGAGGTATGCCTATATCTGCTTCTTATATACAATGGAGGGGCAGGCATAGGGTAAATATTCCCATTCCAGTTGGGAGAAATTGGAAGGAAACCAGGAGTCTCAGGTCCTGAATAATTCTAAAACCCACCAAAGCAAAATCCATAGATTTCAAGGTCTTAGAGTCATCAATAGATCAATATTTTGTCCTCCAGCTCTGATGGAGAGACAGCCTCACCCCTTCTGTGGTGGTTTGAAACTGAATGTACCCCAGAAAAACATGTTCTTAAATCTAATCCATTCTTGTAGGTATAAACCTATTGTACATAGGACCTTTTTATTGGGTTAGTTCAGTTATGGCATGGCCCATGGTAGGTCTTAATCCTCTTACTGGAGTCCTTTATAAATAGGGTGAATATGGAGAAAGAGAGAGAAAGAGAGAGAGAGAGAGAATGCCAAGAAGCTGAAATCAATGAAACCCAGAAAAGAAGGGAAAAACTAGCAGACACCACCATGTGCTTTGCCATGTGACAGAGGAGTCCAGGATTCCCAGTAACTTGTAATCAGGGAGGAAGTATCACCTGATAATGTCTTGTTTGGGACATTTTTCCTAGCCTTTAAACTATAAGCTATTAAAAGTCAGCCCATTTTATGGTATCTGCTTTCAACAGCTTAGCAAACTGAAACAGGAGTGGGTGCTGATATTGCAAATATCAAAAATGTTTTTAAAAAAGTCTTTGTAATTGGGTAATGAGTAGAGGAAGGAAGAATTGTGAGGTGCTTGATAGAAATGGCCTAGATTGCTTTGAAGAGACTGGTGGTAGAAATGTGGACACTAATGGTACTTCCTTTTTTTTTTGGTAAAGATTTATTTTATTTATTTCTCTCCCCTTCTCCCCTTCCCCCATTGTCTGCTCTCTGTGTCCATTCACTGTGTGTTCTTCTGCGTCTGCTTGCATTATCTGGTGGCACTGCAAAACTGCATCTCCTTTTTGTTGTGTGATCTTGCTGCATCAGCTCTCCATGTGTACAGCGCCACTCTCGGGTGGGCTGCATTTTTTTCATGCAGGGTGGCTCTCCTTGCAGGGTGCACTCCATGTGCATGGAGCATCCCTATGCAGGGGTGTCCCTGCATGGTATGGCACTCTTTGCGCATGGCAGCACTGCACATGGGCCAGCTTACCACATGGGTCAGGAGGCCCTGAGGATCGACCCCTGGATTCTCTATATGATAGATGATGCTCCATCAGTTGAGTCGTGTCTGCTTCATAATGGTACTTCTGATGAGGACTTAGATAGATACGATGGAAGGAAGGTGATCCCTTATTTATTTTTTTAATATATTTTTTATTCATTTTTTAAAGATACTTAGATTACATAAAATGTTATATTAAACAAATAATGGATTCCCATATGTCCCATTCCCCACACCTCCCACTCTTCCCCACATTAACAACTGCTTTCATTAGTGTGGTACATTCTTTGTAATTGTTGAACATATTTTGGAGCATTGCCACACAGTGTGGATTATAGTTTACATTGTAGTTTGCACTTTCTCCCACTCAATTCTGTAGATTATGACAGGATATATAATGGCTATATCTGTCGTTGTGATGTCATTTGGGACAATTTCAAGCTCCCATATTATACCTCTTTTTCCATCTCCCTGACTTCAGCCCCTTCAGAGGCCACTGTTTCCTCATCAATGATATAATTCCTTCCATTGCTAGAAGCACAGTTAAGTCTATAATAGAACACCAGTAAGTCCACTCTAGTCCATATTTTATTCCCCGGTCCTGAAGATTCTGAGATGGTAATGCCTACTCCACCTCTAATTGAGAGGGGGATTCGTCCCATATGGCTGATGGATGGGACCCTCTTGCTTGCAGTTGTGGACTCTCTCAGAGTTCCTTAGTGTGGTGGTTGTCCATCTTCATCCCATGTTAGTTGTCCTCAGTGAATCCAATGAACTAGTGAGTAGGTGCTGCAACTCTGCTGAGGCTTAAGGCTCAGCCGGCACATGGACAGCCCAAAGATTAAAGTCTCTTGGACATATACCTACCAACTCCAGTGCCAACTATAGGTTCAAATAGAAGGGACAGAAGAAGCATGAAGCACAAATGAGTCCAACTCTGTCACACTCGGGAGCATAAACTCTAAAGTAGGGCCCATGGCAAAGCACCAAACTCCAGAGCCATCTGCCATAACTGAAGGACATGGGTGGCTCTGGAGCCCTCAGGAAGCCCAGTGATCCCTTGTTTTAAAGTGGCTGGGATCTTGGCAATGTAGGAGTCCTATTCTCCAGGGAGTCACTTTCCAGAAGCCGAGGGAGGTCTCTTGATTAGCCACTTTTGGCCCATCTCAGGGCACACTATCTGGATAGGTTTTCCAAGCCATACATTTCTGGTTTCTTTGTACTTAAGAATTCAGTATTCTGCTTATCCCTTTCTTGTTGCATTTTATTGTAAACTGAAAAGAGAACCTGGCTGTACTTTTCACTTTTCACTTGGTAATCTCCTCAGCTAAATATCCAAGTTCATCATTTTCAAGTTCTGCGTCCCATCTGATATCAGAACTCTATTTTGCCAATTTCTCCACCACTTAAAAAAAAAAAAGGACCACCTTTCTTTCAGTTTCCAATAACATATGTGTCATTTCCTTCTAAGGTCTCATTGAAAGTACCTTTATCATCCGTATTTCTACCAACAGTCTCTTCAAAGCAAGTGTGACAGTTTGAATTTGGTGATCCAAAAAAATATTGTTTTTGAACTAATCGTTTCCTATGGGTGTAAGACCCTTTGATTGCACTAGATTCAATTAAGAGACCTTAATTAGATCATTTTGTTTGGGCTACATCAGTAAGGCATGATTCGGGTTGGATCTCTGCCCTCTTACTGGAGCCTTATATAAATGGAGACACACAGAGAGAAGACCCACAGAAAAGGGAGTTCTGCCATTGTGACCTGGCCATGTGTGAGAAAGTTCTCAAAGATCATTAGCAGCCAAAGCTGAAACATTAAGTCCCCAAGAGGCTGAGCCCAAGCTGCAGATCAAGGCAGAAGAGATGAGCCATATGACTGATTTCCCACAGCTGGGCCTGGGGAGATACCAGAGCAACTGAGGCTGAGAGGGGAGGCCTGGAAAGAGAGAAACCATATGCCTGGTCACCTGCAGCTGAGCTCTGGGAGATGATGAGCCTTGAGGGGAAGGCAGGGACCTCGGCAGAGATCAGCTGCCAACCTGCCTCGCCACAGGGCAGGATGCCAGGATCACCAGTAGCTGACTTTTGTGAGAAAGTATCTCTGATGGTGTCTTGATTTGAACATTTCATGGCCTTGGAACTGTAAGCTTTTCTCCTAATTTATTTCACATTATAAAAGCCAACCCATTTCTGGTACTTTGCATTGGCAGCCTTTGGCAAACTAAGATGGCAATCACAGCTTTTTCTATCAGACACCTAACAATTCTTCCAGCCTCTACCCATACCCAATTCCAAAGCCATTTCCACATCTTTGGTATTTACAGTAGAGTACACACTCCCGGTACCAAAATCTGCTTTAGTTTCCTTGGCTACTCAAGCAAATGCCACATAATGGATTAGTTTAAACAATGGAAATTTGTTAGCTCATGGTTTTGAGGCTAGGAGAATTCCAAATCAAGGCATCATCAAAGTGATACATTCTCCCTGAAGACTGTGGTGTTCTGGGGTTGGCTGCCAGCGATTCTTGGTCCTTAGGTTTTCTGTTACATGGCAGCCTCTTGTGGCCTCTCCTGTATCTTCCCATTCCCTTGATTTCAACCTTTGGCTGCCACCTCTGTGGCTATCTCTCTATCTCCATGAATTTCATTTTGCTTATAATGGGCTACAGTAATAGGATTAAAACCCATCCTGATTGGGGTGGGACACACCTTAACTAAAGTAACCTCATCAGAAGATCCTACTTACAGGGAAGCAGACGTGGCTCAACTGATAGAGCATCCGCCTACCATATAGGAGGTCCAGGGTTCAAACCCAGGGCCTCCTGGCCCATGTAGCAAACTGGCCCACGTGCAGTGCTTCTGCATGTAAGGAGTGCCATTGCCACGCAGGGGTATCCCCCGCATAGGGGAGCCCCACGTGCAAGGAGTGCGCCCCTCAAGGAGAGCCACCCCTTGCAAAAAAAGCACAGCCAGCCCAGGAATGGCACTGCACACATGGAGAGCTGATGCAGCAAGATGACACAACCAAAAGAAACACAGATTCCCAGTGCCGCCGAGAATGCAAATGGACACCGAAGAATACACAGCGAATGGACACAAAAGAGCTGACAATGGGGGTGGGGGGGGGAAGGAGGGAGAAATAAATAAATAAATATATAAATAAATAAATAAATAAATGAAATGAAAAAGAAGATCCTACTTACAATAGGTTTACAACCACAGGAATGGATTAAGTTTAAGAACATGTTTTTTCTGGGAGACGTAGCTCCAAATCACATCACTAAACAAGACCATAAACCAATGGAACCTAATTAACATTTATATAATACTCCATCCAACAACTTACATTCTTTTCAAGTGCACATGAAGAGGTCAGACTTCCTGAATGATAACTAGTCAAAATAAGCAAAGACAATCATATGCTTGCAACAAATTGAGAAACATTTTTCAACAAAGTCTTTGGAAACTTAGTGAGAAAAGTGGGAGTCCACAGCATTTGAGCTAGAAAATACCCAGCACCCACATCTCTGCCTTGTGGAAGAACCATTAAACAGCAATTCCTATCTCTCCCAGCTCATATGGATGGATTAGGCAGCTGCTAAATATCAGCAGATCCCATTTTCTACAGCTCTGTATTAGGGTTTTCCAGAGAAGTAGATCTGACGGGATATATATGCAGATATTAAATGATTTCTTATAAGAGGTAGTTCATGCAAACAGTGGGGATTGGCAAGTCCAAATTCTGTAGGGCAGGCTGCAAACTAGAAACTCTAAAATCTGTCATATCCATACTGTATAGGACAGGCTTTAAGCTAGAAACTCCAATGAGTTTCCCCAGGAGAAGCTGGTTGACTGGAGTAGAGGTAGAAAGTCTTTTCTGACTTCTGAAATCTTCTGTTCTGGCTTTAAGACATCCAGCTCATTGGATGAGGAGATCCTCATTGCTAAGGGTAATCTCTTTCATTGATTGTAGATGCAATCATCTGTACCTACAATTAACTGATTATAAATGAAATCTATCAACAAAATACCTTCGCAGTCAGAATCAGGACACAGAACCTAGCCAGACTGACACATAAACTTAACCACTAAAATCTCTGCTTCAGAAGGCCTATATCATACTGTGACAGCAGCTGAGAAGTGGCACTCTTTCCCTCATCCCCATAGGAGGATCTGCATAGGGTAGCTGGTGAAGAGTGTAGTTTCCTTTTCCCATATAACTCTGTATTGTGGGAGATCTGCTCCAGGGGACTTGGCAGCTGATTCACCTATTTCCTCCAGCTTCAGGGAGCAGAAGATATATTCTGGGTAGATTTTGCAGTCGGTGAAAACTGGCAGATCACTTCCTCCCCAGCTTGGAGCTGCAAATAACACATGCTGGGCTCTGATAGCAAATGGGTGGTGGCATCAGTTGCTGCCCACCAAATATATACAGCTTCTTCTCCATAGGGAGAATGGGAGGAGTGCATGCAGTTGGTGAATATCAAGTTCCTCAACCTACAGGTCCTGCTCCACAGCACAGAAATTCTGCTAAGAGGAGAGTCTGAGCATGTTTCAAAGACTGGCAACACTCAGCCCCTGCTAAGTTGCCTGATTTTAGTTGGATCAGACTGTAGAGAAATGTATGCCCCTGCTAGCAATTAATAATTAGTGGAGACTAAGAGCCTTCTGTGATAGAAGACCAGTCAGAAGCTTAATGAGGACACCACTGAAAGAGACAGATAAATGAAACTTGGCTAATTGTACAGTCATCCCCGATGGTCAGAAAGATTGTGCATATGCCCAAGGCATATGCTCTAAGGAGCATAATCAAGGCTGAACACCTTGGGGTATACACTTCACTAAAGCCATCTAGCAAAATCACTAAACAAATTGTTGTAGAATTTGAGAGAAGTTCAATTATTTGAGTATAGAGAGGCCAGGACTCAGGAATGATTTTGAGAAGGAAAAATGGTTTATTGACGGCCGGCCGGGCCGGACTCGGGAACTTCTGTTTGAATCCCGAGCCCCGAACAAGATTTTCAAACGTCTTTTATACAGAGAGGAAAGGCCAAATGGTCCCTTTGTTTCAGTTCTCAATAGGCTTCAATTAGCATATATATCTTCCACATCTTAGGTAAGCTTTTAGCATGGACTCCAGATATTCTAGATAAGCTTTTAGCATATTTGGTTTTTGCATTTCCCCTAAATACTTAAAGTTTATAGCCCTTGCATTGTTAAACTGTTTCCTGGGACTGGAGCCGTTGCCATTGTCCCTAAGGGCAGGACTGCAGCCTCTTACCGTTCCACACCCACAGCCTTCAGCTTAGGTTATCTCTGAAGAGACAAAGAGCCTTCCACCCATAGCCCACATCAAAATAAACAAACAAACAATAACAAACCCTAGGGGAAGGAGAAAGGAAACTCTATCCAGAGGTACTACAATAGCTTATCTAAAATGGCAAATTTACAACAAAAAAATTATGAGAGATGCATAGACACAGGAAAATGTGACCATACATGGAGGAGAAAACAGGTGTGACAGTTTGAATTTTGTGAATCCCAGAAAAGATTGTCCTTGAACTAATCCATTCCTGTGGGTATGGGGTCTTTTGATTGCATTAAATTTAGTTAAGTGGACTTTAAGAGGGTTCAGATGTTGGACTTGGTTAACAAAAACATCAAATTCTACAAGAAAGTAAAATCTGTGTGATGCAATGAAAACAGTGTCTAGAAGGAAATTTATTTTAAAAAGAATATAGGGGAAGCGGACTTGGCCCAGTGGATAGGGCATCCATCTACCACATGGGAGGTCCGTGGTTCAAACCCTGGGCCTCCTTGACCCATATGGAGCTGGCCCATGCCCAGTGCTGATGTGTGCAAGGGGTGCCATGCCACACAGGGATGCCCCCGGCCTAGGGGAGCCCCAAGCACAAGGAGTGTGCCCTGTAAGGAGAGCTGCCCAGTGCAAAAGAAAGTTCAGCCTGCCCAGGAATGGTGCCGCACACACGGAGAGTTGTCGCAGCAAGATGACGCAACAAAAAGAAACACAGATTCCCATGCTGCTGACAAAAACAGAAGCAGACAAAAAGAACAACACACAGCAAATGGACACAGAGAACAGACAACTGGGGTGGGGGTAGGGGAGAGAAGGGGAGAGAAATAAATAAAATAAATCTTTAAAAAAAAAAGAATGTAGAACAAGAAAAAAGTTCTCACTTTAAGAAACTTGAAAAAGATGTGTAAAATAAACCTAATGCTAACAGGAGGAAGTAAAAAATAAAGATAAGAGGAGAAATCAAGAATATTGAGGCGGCGGACTTGGCCCAGTGGTTAGGGCGTTCGTCTACCACATGGGAGGTCCACGGTTCAAACCCCGGGCCTCCTTGACACGTGTGCAGCTGGCCCATGCGCAGTGCTGATGCACGCAGGGGTGTCCCCCGCACAGGGGAACCCCACGCGCAAGGAGTGCGCCCTGTAAGGAGAGCCGCCCAGTGCAAAAGAAAGTGCAGCCTGCCCAGGAATGGCACCGCCCACACGGAGAGCTGACACAACAAGATGACGCAACAAAAAGAAACACAGATTCCCAGTGCCGCTGACAACAACAGAAGTGGACAAAGATGCAGCAAATAGACACAGAGAACAGACAACCGGGGTGGGGAGGAAGGGGAGAGAAATAAATAAATAAACAAATCTTTAAAAAAAATTTAAAAAAAAGAATATTGAAAGTCAGCTATAGTGTGGCAACTTTGACAAGAAGATGGAAGATACATGCTGTTCTTACTGAAGTTCTAGCAGTTTTTCATAAATAAGTGCTCCTCAATTTGTGGTTTGCCTTTGATCAATTTCAAGGACCCCAAAATGGCTGTTTTTTGACCACCTTGCCTATTTTTAGACATGCCCTTTTTGGGGGGTGTGGCTATATAGGAGGAGAGAATTTATAGACCTTTTCCAGCAAAATGTAGTATTGTTTGACAATAATGCTGTGCTGAACATCTATTTTCTTTTTTCTCTTAGTGTTTCAATTTGTAGTTCTAGGTCATACTCACAAATTTGCTCAGTATTTGCAACAGTTGGACAGAGAGGAACCTTTTGCAATATTTAACAGTTCATATTGAGCTTAGATTTGCATAAATATAGGGCTAGATATAGCTTGTTTGAAGCCTGACATTGACTTATTACATTGCCCACCATATGGAAATTAAACACTAGAATTGCAAATGGATTTATTTTTATTTAAACATTTTATAAGATTTAGTTACCTTTTTTCAAAGATTAAATAATGTTCCCTAGCTTCTCCTTCTTCCGAATCCTATTTCACTCCCAAACAAGACTCTCTCTATATACAGGTGTTGTTCCCAAGAGCACTCCCCCCAATAAACCACGCACACACAAATCTCTGCCTCAGCATGTATTTCCAAAGAACCTGATCTAAGACATGTGCCAACTGGCATAGTGCCAGAAAGAAATGTTGGCCCCCTGTCTCCTCTTTCAGAAAGTGGTGTGGTATGGCAAGCAAATAGTGAGCTTGCTGGTAGATCTTATTAGTAAATATTTTTCCATTTTTTAGATTAAGTAACTTTGATTCTTAAATTTTAGGTATTTAAATGTATGATTAAATGTATTCTTGCCCCAGGCCCTACAAATTTTTTTCTAGGTTCTAGTATAGTAGAACACTATTGGTTTTATAATATGATCTAGTATCTAGAAAATAGGATGAACTATCTTATTAGTTCTATTTCTTGACTTAATGATACTATTGTGGGGTTTTTCATTTTGTTTTGTTTTGTTTTTTTGGAGGTACCAGAAAGATTGAACTCAGACCTCATACATGTGAAGCAGGGGCTAAGCCATTGAACTACATCTGCTCCCCAATGAGAGTTGGTGTTTTCATTTGTTTGTTTTTGGGAGGTATGAGGGATGGAACCCAGAACTTCTTTCATTGGAAGCAGGCGTTCAACTACTTGAGCTACATCCACTCCCCCTATTGTTTTTTTAATGAAAGTAATCATAAAACCTGTAATAATTATTTAATTTTACCCTTTGATCTTCATAACTCTTATGATTTTCTCTGGTCTTGTGATGTTGCTTAAACTCTGCAATACTATGTTAAGCACTTGTGGCATTTTGTGGCATCCTACTTTCATCATTATCTTCATGGAAATAAGTCTAAAAGTTTTCCATTAAGCATGATTTCTATTATAGGATTTTGGTATATACTCTTCATCTGAATAAAGGGGTTCCTTTCTTTTTCTAGTTGTCTGAGAGTTTCTTGACTTTAAGTGTTGAGCTTTAACAAATGCTCTTTCTTTTCTAATTTTTTTTCCCTTTATTAGGAAAGTTGTGGGTTTACAGAACCATGGCATAAAATACAGGATTCCTATATATAAATCTCTTTCTTCATCTATTTGAGATTCTCATGTTTGTTTTTTTTCCTTTAGACCATTAATAAGGTAAACTACATGAAAGATTTCTTTTTAGGTGGAAATAACCTTGCATTTCTTATATAAGTCCTACTTGAGCACGGGATATGTACATATGTATTTTTAAAATATTTTATTTTTAAAGAAGCTTTTATAGGGACTGATAGGCTAAAATGTAAATCATAATGTAAAACATAAGATAACTAAAAATTTAGAAAATTGTATAGTCTAAAATATAAACCACAATGTAAACACAAATGTAACCTTGTTTGAAAGCTATTGTCTCAGTATCTGTACATCAATTTCAGTAAATATAGTATGAATATGTAAAAAGATTATTGCTGTGAAAGGGAAAAGAGTTTTATGTTGGATATGTGGAAGTACTGTATATTGTATATATGAATTACTGTGATCTAAAACTTGTGAAGATAAGCTTAATAATTAGGGGAAAAAAAGAAAAAGAAAGATGTAGACACTGAGGAAAAGACGGAAAAAGTTGCCTTGCCAATTTGCATACAGGGCAACACTTATTGCAGTGATGGAAGACAAAACATCAAAAACAAAGCTTTTGCATATTTTAATTTTTTGATACCCCAATTTATTTTTACCTTAATTTTTCTGAATTAATATGTATTCTATATCTAACCTTTAAACTCATCACTATATTCCATTTTACTATAAATGGAACCTGGCAATATATTGGGCTTCATTTTTGAAGAAGTTTTGGATCACAGAGAAGTTCAACAATGGCAGGGGAGGAATACTGGTGTGGGATGTTATTGACAGGAGACACATGGTTGGCAGGGAGTTCTCCAGGGCATATATCCAGGGTACATAAAAATGTTTGGAAAATTCATAGTGATTACATTAAAAACAACAACTGAGGGAGTGCTGAGTTCCTGGCTCTATCACAGTCCCTAAAGGAACAGCAACAATCCCCCAAGTGCAACAGCAAAGACCAAAAAAGAAGGAAGGTCCAACAATGAGTCCTTGATACTAATGACTATGCTTGTAAGCCTGTGCACCTGAAATAAGAACAAGGCCTAGAGCTGCAGGGTGCCTAAGAGTTACCTCCTGAGAGCCTCTGTGTTGCTCAAATGTGGCCAGTCTCGAAGCCAAACTCAGCATGTAAATGTGTTGCCTTCCCCCCAGTGTGGGACATGACTCCCAGGGATGAGCCTCCCTGACACCGAGGGATTACTACCAAGTGCCAGCTGATGATGTAACTAGAAAATGACCTTGAATAAAAGGGTCAACTCAGACCAGCAGAATATCTCAGTCTATATATAATACCAGGAGTTAAAAATGCTTTTTGAGCTGAGTAAAAGGGGGAAATGGAAAGGACAAATGAGTTTATATAGCTATGAGTCTCCAAAAAGAGCCAGGAGGTTATCAGAGGAGTTGCCCTTATGCACACCTGAGCAGAGTCCCAGAGACAGATAAAGTAGATACAACCCCAGGTATTGGTTCTTCTGAGGGCTACAGAGACCCACAGGTTCTATGGTCATGGCAGATGGAGTTCAGTGCCATCTCAGTTTGCCCTACTTTGGAGTTTGTGTTTCTGTGTGATGGAGCTGGACTCATATGTGATCTTTGTCCACAAGCCTCTCCTGTTACTTTTACTGGAACTGTAGTTGGTGCTGGGGTTTAATGTATACCCAGGGGACCTGAATCTCTGGACTGACCATGTGATAGCCAGGCCCTGAGCCTCAAAAGACTTGCAACTCCTACACTCTGGTTTATTGGACTTACCCCACTCATCGAACATGGAGGTGAAGAAGGTCAACCACCACACCAGGGAGCCAAGAGTGCCTACAGCTGAAAGCAGGAGAATTGCATCCATCATCCATGTGGAATCTAAGCCCCCTCGTGATATAGATGTGGAGTAGACACAACCATGTTAAGGTCCACAGGATGGAGGAATGGAGTATGGATTAGAGTGAACTTACTGATATTCTATTCATGAACTATTGTGATTAGTAGTAATCGAAGAAAATGTGGCATTGGTGTGGAGAAAGTGGCCATGGTGACTGCTGGGGGTAGGGAGTGGGAGGAAGAGATGTGATGTGGGGGCATTTTCAGGGGTTGGAGTTGTCCTGAGTGGTGCTGCAGAGACAGTTACCGGACATTGTATGTCCTCCCATGGCCCCCTGGGTGGACTGTGGGAGAGTGTGGGCTATGGTGTGGACCACTGACCATGAGGTGCAGCGGTGCTCAGAGATGTATTCACCAAATGCAATGAATGTCTCATGATGATGGAGGAGGTTGTTGTTATGGGGGGAGGAGTGAGGTGAGGTAGGTGGGGGGTATATGTAGACCTCATATTTTTTGAATGTAACATCTAAAAAACAAATAAAGACAAAAAAAAAAAGAAGCTTTAGATTACATAAATTACATAAAAAATATAGGGAATTCCCATATACCCTCCTCCCCCCCTCACTTTCCCCCATTAACAACATCTTTCATTAGCATGGTACATTTGTTACAATTGATGAGCACATATTGAAGCATTGCTACTAACCATGGTCTATAGTTCACATTATAATTCACATTTTGCACACCGCAATTTTATAGGTTATGACAAAATGTATAATGTATAATGGCCTGTTATGCAGGACAATTCCAATGTCCCGAAAATGCCCCATGGTACACCTATTCTTCCCTCCCACTCCCCTCTGGAAACTTTGGTGACCACTGCTCTTATATCAATGATACAAGTTCTTCCATTGCTAGAATAATAATAAGTCTACTTTAGTCTATAGTTGCATCCCCTCCTTATGTGTGTTCATTCCTCAATCTTTAGGATTTGGAGATGGTGATGACCACTCTGTTTCTGATTGAGAGAGGGCTTAGATCCCATGGGGCTGATGGATGGAATTGCTTGCAGTTGTGTTATTTTAATTAAATGCAAATTTTGTTTAGTCAATGTTTTATTTATGATTTGTGTCTGATCAAGGTTCACTAGCTTCCTAAAAGGTTGGGCAACTTTCCCTCTTTAACAATTTTCTAGTCTTACTAAAAGTCAGAGGTTCTTCCATGAAAGTTTGGTAAAATTCCTCTGGAAAACTGCCCAGGTCAAATCCTGGGGAAAGGCAGTCTTTGATAATCTCTCCAGGTTTTTCAGTAATCATTATTTTATTTAAAAATTCTACTTCTCCTTCTATCAATATTTGTACATTGTATTTTCCAGAAATATATCTTGTTCATCTAGGTTACCATATTTATTAGAAAAAAGTCATAATAGCATTTTACAATCCTTTTCTCTGTCTATAGCCATTTCCCTGATTTTATCCTATATTTTGTTTATTTCTATCTCTTCTTTCTTTACTTGATCAGTCTTGCCAGAGGTCTATCTACCCCAATTTGTTTTTTAAATAGCCAAATGTGTTTTGTCCTTTAAATTAATCATCTATTGTTTTGTATTAGTTGGTCTGTAGTTGATTCCATTCATTTATGTCTTTATTATTTCCTTTCTTCATGTTTGGATTTGCATTGCTGCTTTTTTAAAAAAATTTTTAAAAGATATTTATATTACATAAATGTTACATAAAAAATATAGGGGATTCCCATATATACTGCTCCCCACTCTGCCCACATTTACCCCCATTAACAACATCCTTCATTAGTGTGGTACATTTATTGCACTTGATGAACACATGTTGGAGCCTTGCCACTAAACATGGATTATAATTTACATTGTAGTTTACACTTTCTCCCACACAATTCTGTAGGCTATGGCAAGATATATGATGGTCTGTATCTGAGATGGTTTTTTCATTTGTCTTGCTTGTTGTTTTTTTGTTCTTAACAGGCACTAGAAACCGAACCTGGGACCTCCCGTGTGGGAAGCAGAAGCTCAACCACTTGAGCCACATCCATTCCCTGAGGGACTTTTCAAAAATTAATGGGGAAAAGATGGAGTATTTAGTAAATGATGTGAGAAGAACCGAATCATTATTTGGAGAGAAATAAAGTGAGGCCTTCTACCTTATATTATATACAAAGATGGAGGTCAGCTAGATTAAAGGCCTAAATGTAAAAGAAAAAACCTAAAAGCTAACTGAAGACAACGTAGGAGCCCAACATTGTGTCTTGTGGGTGGGGGAAGACGTCTTCAGCTAGTCTAAAAATGTATAAACTGTGGCAAAAGTTTGATGGATTTGAGTGCATCAAAATTAATTTCTTTCAGCAAAGTGAGTAGACAGTTAATAGAATGGGAGAAGATATTTCCAATATCTACATAAGGACTATGCAAGGAACACAGAAAATCAACACAGGTGGCTCTCAAAAATAATGCTGATAAATTATTACCTTCTCCTCTAGCACCATGAACAGTTGCTAAAGTTTTACAGTTAATGTGTGGATGTTAAAAAAGCATAAGGTACTAAGGGGTCATGCTTATTCTAGGGTCTCACAGAAGGTAAAGGACATACTTGCTTCATCTGATGAATGACAAAATAGGTTGTGGTCTAGATGCCAAGCATGTGGGTTTTTTAAAACTAAAAATCCACTAGAAATAAGGCAATCTCTATTTGGGCTAGGAGTTCTAAAGGAAGGAAGGCATTTGTTTAGCTAGTAGGTTCACCCTGGCTTTAACCATGGATGGCACTTTATGTTAACAAGGAGGTAAAACCATTTTACCTTTTCTCCAAAGCCCCTTTGCCTGACTGACAGTAATGATTTGTCCAAATTAGGATTACTAGATGCTGAGTCATGCACATACGGATTATTTTCTCCTTTGAACTCTCAGCCAAGTATAGAAAATTCTTGATATCTGTGCCCATTTTATATGTCATTGAGACTTTCATAGTTTTTATTTATTATTAAAACGATTTTACCAAAAAAAAAAGGTGATTGAAAAAGTAGGAAACAACAATATTTATATCACATACTATACTAGTCAGCCAAAGGGGTGCTGATGCAAAATACCAGAAATTGGTTGGTTTTTATAAAGGGTATTTATTTGGGGTAGGAGCTTACAGATACCAGACCATAAAGTATAAGCTACTTCCCTCACCAAAGTCTATTTTCATGTGTTGGAGCAAGATGGCTGCCAATGTCTATGAGGGATCAGGCTTCCTGGGGTCCTCTGGGCTCAGCTTCTGTTTTCTCCACAAGGGTCAGCTATAGACTATCAGGTGAATGGCTCTTTCTCTTTCCCCGGGGCTCCAGCTTAAGACTTCAGCATCAAACTCCAATTTCAAAACTCCAATATTAAGAACCTCCGACTCTGTTCTTTGCCATGCCTTTTATCTGTGAGTCTCCACCCACCAAGGGGCAGGGACTCAATGTCCTAATGATGTGGCCCAATTAAAGCCCTAATCATAACTCAATCTGGCCCAGGTACAGATCAGATTACAAACATAATCTAGTATCTATTTTTGGAATTCATAACCATATCAAACTGCTACACATACCATTCGTATAAACTAGATATACTTTAAATATGAAATAACACTACATATGATGCAAGAATACCTGCATATTTAAAGTCATGACTGAACATATTAAAGTGGTGTCAGTGAGGGGAGGAAGATGAAGGAGGGATTGAGGAAAAAAGAAAAAAGAAACGAGAGGGAATTCACACCCCACTCAAGGGTAAGTAAGGTCATCATTAGTGCATACACAAATAATTCAATTCCATGCTAAAAAAATTAGACTAGAAAACATTTGCCAAAGTCCAATAACTGCCACATACTAGTTGCATAGTTTTATTAGCTTCTTTCCACCACTACTACCTTAAAACCCCATGTAAGACTGTACAATATAGTTTAGGTTAGCAGGATTTTTTTTTCAATAAGCAAAAGCTTTCACGGGAAGTGGATTTGGCTCAACTGATAGCATGTCAGCCTACCACATGGGAGGTGCAGAGTTCAAACCTAGGGCCTCCTGACGCATGTGGTGAGCTGGCCCACGTGCAGTGCTTATGTGTACGTGGAGTGCCATGCCACACAAGGGTGTCCCCCGTGCAGGGGTGTCCCCCAAATAGGGGAGTCCCACGCGCAAGGAGTGCACCCAGTAAGGATAGCCATCCCGCACAAAAAAAGCGCAGCATGCCCAGGAGAGGTGCCACACACACAGAGAGCTGATGCAGCAATATGACACAACAAAAAAAAGAGACACAGATTCCCAGTGCCGCTGACCAGAATCCAAGCAGACGTAGAAGAACACACAGCGAATGGTCACAGAGAGCAGGCAATGGGGAGGAGGGGTGAGAGAAATAAATAAACTAAAAAAATTTTTAAATAAAAAAAAAGCTTTTGATTTTACTGTTCAGTGGAACTTACTTTTTATTAAAAGTAAAATGGTTGAGCAAAAGACTTAACTGAATATTTGAAATGAGAAAGGAGACAGCTGGCTAATTTCTTTTCAAGACGTCTTTTCCCTAATAAAGAATAGAGAGAAATCACTGGGTGTGTTTGAGCTTTTAATTAGACTAAATTTAATATGCCTACAAGTATTTTGCCTGTCAGGCATCACAAAAATCTCTGCTGCTGGTTTTACAAGAATTTAATACATGGGAAGGCAAGTTGACTGGGATTAAATAGGAGATTATCATGTTAAGTAAGAATGACAAAAAAAAGAAAAAAAAATCAGGGAGTAATACAGCCATATTTGGAATATATAGAAAGAAAGGCTGGGCTGGTAGTCATACTAGAAATGTGTTAGAAATGCAGAGAATTTTGTCAGGGAAAGATCCAGGTTACCTGGAGCCTGTAGTTTACCAATTTGTGGGGGGAGATATATTCTTAATAAAAAGAATATAGAAACTATGAATGCAAAATCAGTTGTGATTGTGAATATTTATTTAGAATGAGAAAAGAAGTCACAATAAATTAACACATTGTGAGAGCTGACAAATATATTAAATATTACAAAATCTGCAAAAGTATAGTGTCTCTATTAGTGAACTGCCTGACCATCTCTACAATACTTATTCTCTACATTTTTTTGGCTGCATAGTCTTTGATGGCTTCTTTCTATGATAACAGTTTTGCAATTTTTTATAGAGAGGGACTAGAAAGATGAGTTTGTCTTTCCTCTAGTATGGTTGACTAATTTTGCTTTTTTAATTAATAACTGGATGCATAAAATATGTGACTTCACACAGTCGTATCTGCTTTTGTAGGACTACTATAGGCTTGTGTCCTATAAGTACAGAAATTCTGATAAAATCTATTTCATGTAATTCACATCAAAAAGGAAAAAATACATAGGATTCATTTAAAATTATACATGTTTTGCTATTGAGTATAATCTTGACAGAAAAGAACTACTGTTAGACCAGGTATTAACAAGAACTGAGTCCTCTGCTTATGACTCTACATACCTGATGATTGGAAGAATTTTCTATGGATTTGCCTCTGACTGTGCACATTTCAAACTGTGTTTCTCTTCCACTACCACATCCTTTTGGGGCCAAGTGCCACAGAACATGTTCTTACTATAATATATAGCCTCTGGTCCTGTAATTTTATGTCTTGATGCTGGTTGAGCCAGCATAGTGGGTGATAAAAGTATTTCTGGACATTTTTCTTACTCTGGGATGAGCTATACTCAGTATGGGAATGACTGTGAAACATATGAATATATCCCACTAAACCCAAACTAAATGAAATCCCCCACTACTGTCCCTTTAGCTCAATCTCCAAACTGCCTGCGGCCATTGAACCTGAGCGGAAGTCAGAAAGGAAGGAGTTAACAGCCCAACTTATTACAGTTGAAATGTTATATTTTCCAAATCCACTAAAACAAATGGTCCAGGGAGCACCACCCTGGAGCCCTTGCCAGGACTTGGAAGGGACTGTACAAGTGAAGGGCTCTGAAGCTTCGGCTTCATTAGCTTCGTAGTAGATGTGTCCCTGAACCTACTGGGTAGCAAGCCTGGCTGATAAACTCATCTGACCCTATTTAAAAATATAGACTCTGGGGAGCCAGTGTAGCTCAGTGATTGAGTGCCGGCTTCCCACATGCAAGGTCTCAGGTTCAATTCCCAGCCATGACACACACACCCCACCACCAAAAATATAAATACACACACACACACACACACACACACACACAGACTCCAAGGCTTCATCTTTGGAGATTCTTACGCAATAATAGAAAGGGAAATGGTGCTTTTGGAAGCTAAGTGGGGTGGGGTAAGGTGGGTATGGAGGTGGAGGCAGGAGAAGACGGAGGGAACTTATTGAACCCTTTGAAATAATTATCTTCAGTGCTGATCCTGGCACCCAGTGAAGTCTCCTGGTCTCCCAAAAAATGATGGCCAGATCCAGCTTCTCCATCTTGCTGTCTCTGCCCTTCCCACCACAAACACACACATCCTTCTCTCGCTCCTTCTGTCCTCTCATTCCTGTCTTAAATAAGGCTCTCTCTCTCTCTCTCTCTCTCTCTCTCTCACACACACACACACACACACACACACAGACATACATACATACCTCCTATGTCTTCCTCTAAGTTAGCTACCTTGAGGGCAAACATTTAATGAGGAGCTGAATTTATCAGTTGGACTGCTGGACTGGCCACTTGGAAACTGGAAATTGTTGGTCTCTTCCTGTGGCCCGAAAATGGAAGCAATTATATTTTCACTCCACTCTGGAACAGATGGTGCAGATAAATGGTGAAATCAATGCAATCCACCTGGAGTGCATAGAAAGCTCCTTAAATCCTAAGGATGATTTCCTTCTGAAAATAAGAATTTATTTCTGCACTGCTGGAGGGTGAGGGACCTGATATTCATAACCATGACCCTGAGATACCATTTGAATAATCAAATACCAACTAAATAATATTTTGGAAACAGTAAGCACACTTGTCACTAACGCTGTCTCTTTTCTTGCCACCTCCATTTCTAAATGCGTGGGCTTCAGAACAGACTGTCTTTGCTCATGTTTCTGCTTCTTTCTTCACTATTCTGCAGCTCTGGCCAACTATTTAACCTCTATGAACCTCAGTTGCCTAGTCTGTAAAATGGGGTCATTGTGAGGATTCAATTAAATTGTTTTTGTAAAAAGCTTAGTACAATGTATGGGTTGTAGTGCTTTGTATAATAAAACGTAGTTATTATTTTCACTACATTACCCTTTGTGCTTTCAAATGTCAAAGGAGGAAATACAAATGAAAAGAAGAATGAGGTTCCAGAGTGTTGGAGCCACAGGGAAGAGAAGACCTTCTCAGACACTGTCGGTAGAAGGATTGATAAAGATCTTTTGGAAAGCAATTTGATAGTGTTTATCAAAATTTAATATGTACCTATCTAATTTCTAGGAATCTGTTGAAAACCGATCTAAACCAATTTGATGGGTCAGCAACTGTCTTGGTGAAACTCAGTTTCAGAGAATAAAGGTGGATGATACAACCTTAATATTAAGAGCCATATACCTCAGTTCTGGGGATTTCTTACGAGAGGACTTCCAATGGTATCTAACTGCTCTCAGGGTGTAGATGAGAGGCAAGCTATTACACACACCAGCAATACTCACAGGTGGAGACAGTGAATCAGCCCTCTAGGCTCCAGGCTGCCTCTTCGGCATATACCTTTCTGTACTGCAGAGTCAGCCTGGAAAGTTAAGCTTTCCATTTCCCGTACTCTCTTGCAGCTGGGATTTGGGATGAGAATTAGGTTCTACCAAAGGGATGTCAGATGGGGTCCAAAAAATCCCCTTTATTACTAATAAAGGTTCAGCTGGAGGATGCTTTTGGAGTGAGGCCCAGGTGGACTGCTAGTTGAACCCTAAGTCCAGGTTGCCCAAACAGGACACCCAAGACTGGTAGGGGGCTTCCGAACTGCAGAGGGGAAGAGGGATATAGAAGCAAAGGAAAACGGGTGTTCCTTGCAGATGGCTCACTCCCAGGAGAAATAAAAGGAAAACACTGGCCTGAGCATGCCCAGTGTTGTACCCAAACTCCCCAGCTAGGCTAAGCTAGCCCTGTGCTCTCCTTGCTGCCCCAGAAAGTGAGAGGGAGAGAAAGGCCACAAGTGTTGCGACTCCACGTGGCGAGACATCAAGAAGGAAAAGAAGGCTCACCTCTAATAGGCAGTCTGGTGAAAAGAAGGCAGAAAAGGACCATAAAATTTTTAATTAATTTTTACAAAACTAATGTATTCACATACAATTTATGTAGTTAAAAAAAGAAAGAAAAATTGCATGAAAGTAAAAGTCACACAACTTCCCCTTCTGTGTTGGCTGGAATAGCCTATAGCAGACCAAAGCTTCTGCCAAGAAAAACTGGAAAATCTAGATACAATTAAAAAAAAAAATCTTTTACCAGCATGGAAGGGCTGGGTGAAAGCTATAAGAATTAGAGGGGGCCAGCTTCTAGAGAAAGCAGAACTGCAGAGAGGTGAGCCACTGATCAGCAGCCGCTTTCCCTGGGGTGGGGAGGTAGGTCTCATCCTGGCAGCCTCAGAGGATGCTAATCTAAAGTAGCTCCCCTCCTTTGTTCCTTGCCACAGCTGTCTTGTGGCATAAACTGCAACTTGTAATTAAAGGTCAATTTGATTGTGCTTGGTCTCTCCCTGCCTAAACTGAAAACTCCGTGTAGGCAGGAAGAGTCTGCCTTGTTCACTGCTGTTCCTCTAGCTCTCAGCACAGAGACTGGCACACAATTAATGCTTAATAAATACTTGTTTTGAATTGAATTGGAATCCTGAATGTTCTCTGGCTCTTTCAGATTTCCTGGATTCCAGAAGCACCCTTTTTTCCCCTGGAGGTTCAATTTCCGTAAGACTTGGTCAGTAGGTCAAACCCAAGCTCTTTTCACACTAGAATTGCATCCTCCAGGTCCTGCTCCAATACCTTTAGGGCTTGGAAGTGCCGAGGGCTGGGAGCCTTATCATTAGCCTCAAAAATCCCAGGCCACAGCCTAGCCACCTTAAGGACTCAAGGTCCTGAGGCTGTTACCTAAAGCCTCTAAGAACAACTCCAAGGCCTTGTCATCATCCCGTTTCTGTTTAACTCAATCCAGTTTTGCAATCTCTCCAAAACCCAAAACCCTGTAATATCCCCAGGGCTTTCAAACACCTACCGCAAGTTTCTAAAACCAGGCTTTTCCACCTTTAATCTATAACAAAACCCATTGCCAAGCACCTGGGCCCCCCTCCCCGATTCTCACAGGGCCCTGGGCTTCCACCTCCTGTAGGGGTTCCACTAAGTTTCCACCTCCAGGAAGCCCACAGTCCAAGAGAGGAGACCGCTGGCAGGAGAAAATTACCTGGTACCTATTTAAGTCCTTGGCTGCAATTCTCCATGCAGCTTGATGGTCTCAGAACTTTATTTCTGTGCATTTCAGTTCCTCTTTTCTTTTCCTTTGTGGGTATAAAGAGCCCAAGACAGGGCCCCGGAAAACTGGGTTTGAGTCCTGGTTCTGCTACCTTATGACCTTAGACCATCTATTTTCTGATGAGATCCTAACTCATTCACTTTCGGGTTTGCTCCTTTCATGTTCCTGGTCAGAAATTTTATTTTTTTCTGAGTACCCCAAGGCAGCCTGGCTAGAGAAATCGAAGTGCACAGTCCACATGCACAGAGATGAGGTATAAACGCGATGCCACATAACTCAAATGCAAAGAGATGCTTGCCTGAATTGGGTACTACTGAGTCAGGGTCAAGTCACCAGAGAGACCAAAACCTCTGACAAGGAGGCCATTTGGTGTGTATAGAACATCTAAAAGAACTGCTCTCTGCTACTTTCCCTGTGTGAGGTACTTATCTTTGACAAATTACTTAACCTCTCAAGGCCTCAAATTGTGGAGTTGTTGGAGGGACAGGACATCTACTCCAGAGGTTTGTTGTGAGGATTAAACGGGCCAGCAGGTGTAAGTGTTCAGAACAGCCCCCTCTCCCCCACCCCAAGCCTCCGCAAGAACTAAAGTGGTAGATGATCACTCCCGCAAGAGGGGTGTTGCCCCAGGTATGGAGAGCTCTGAAGCTGGTCCACTGCAGCTCACCCGTCTCCCTGCTGGAACCAGCGCCCTCCTAGGGCTGGATAAACAGAGGAAGCTTGAAGCTCCATGGAATTAACTGGATTGTTTGTAGAACTCCTTGCAGGCCATACACTCTTTTGTCACGTTGCGACTTTAAACACTCAGATTAATTCCATAGAATCCAAAGCCCGCTACTTAGAGAAGCCCTTGCCCATAGGGTTTCAACCTTACCCCAACCCTCACCAAATCTTCCAGTCTTTCAGAGATTAACGGATAACTGTTGAATAGGTGGTAGACGGCTCGTCTAGTTTTGTTTTGTTTTGTTTTTCATCTTATTTAATAGCCGCATTACACCTCAGCCTAAAAATGGAATTTCAAGTAGAGGAAGGTAGAGCTCATGGGTAAATGTTTTTACTTAAGGCTGTTTTTCGGTCTCTCAAAAGCGAGAAAGTTCAAGGAATTTTCAAAAGGGGGGGTTGTAAAGAGAGAATCCTTGAGACTTGTTCCCAGCAGGGGCTTTTACTTGTTTGGAGATTTGCCTCTGCTCCGCTTGTGAGCAGCTGCTGGGCCAGACCCATATCCTACTCATCTGTAGAGTCCAGGCCCCTGCCCAGTGCCATCAACGGCCGCACTATAGATGCTGGTGAACTGAGTTAAATAGGAACTTCCAACCAATTAACAAAGGTTACCACAGCTAGGCTCATAGTAAGGTGCTCAGTAGCTGTTTCTCCAAGCAACATTGGTCAACGAAAGGCTGTTAGGCACAGACATTTTGGAGCCAGAGTTTGGGATCTGGGGTCAAATCATTCTAGGATTTGGGATCAGATCACCCTAGGATCAAGTCCCAACCTTGTTTACTTGTTTCTGTGTACCCTAAGCTTGCCTCCGCATTGAGAGAGTGGGGATAAGAGGGCCAATTTCACAGGACTGTTAGGAGAATAAGGTGAGATCATGCAAGCGAAATGCACCCTGGTAATCGCTAATACTTACTGACTGTTACCTTGGGCCAGAAACCTTCCAAGCTTTGTCTTTTAATCTCCCCACAGCCAAAGAGGAAAGTACTTTTACTGCCCTAATTTTGACAGAGGAGGAAGTTGAGGGGCGAGAGGTTAAGTAATATCTCCAAGGTCACACAGCTGGAGAGTGGTGGCGCCACCTGCACCCGTAACCCACTAAGGGCGATCTGTGGCACGCCCCGCGTGGCTGGAAGGTACTCCGTTCCTGTCAGCTGCTGTTGCTGGTATTGTTATTTGACAACTGACAAAGGTGAGGACAGAGAACCTGAGTTCCCACACCTCCTCTCACAGGGCCCCAGCCTTGAAAGCTGGGGCACAAAGCTCAGCAGCTTCTTTCTCAGCCTATTTTCTTCTCCAAGGCCTGTCCCAGGCAGCCACACCCAGCATTCTCACCACACCCTAAAGCTCTTGCCACCCCAGAAATTTGCCACACCCTGGCTGCTCCTGGAAGGTAAACAGGGTCCCCAGAGAAGGGCTGCATTGTCTCGCCTGAGGTCTTGGCCCTGGAGACCCGGAAGACAAGTGCTTTGGCTTATAAATGCCACAAATCATTAAACAGTAGAAGGCAGAGTGGAGGCCCCCTTGAACTACCACTGACCTCAACGCCAAGCCAATTGTTCACGAGGATAAAGGCCCAGGGACCCAGTTCCAAGAGAGAACACTTCCGCCTGGCATCTCGTTGCTACCTTGAGGGAGAGCGTTTGCGACAGAGGGGTGTCGTTTTCTCCCAGGAAGGCTGGAAGTCCGCCAGTGTCGACTGGAGCAGAACAAACTCTGCCATCGTGCCAGTAAGGACGGCAGGAGTGAGGGATTGCAAGATTCCTTTCCCTCAGAGCCGAGGCCTGTATAGTGGGTTTAATCACAACAGCTAAGATGTATCGAGTGCCTCCTGCGTGCCAAGCTTGTTTTATTTTCTTCAGGTAGCTGTGACCAAGTACCATAACTGGATGGCGTAAGACAACAGAAATTTATTGTCTCACAATTCTGGAGGCCGCAAGTCTGACAGGAGGAAATCCTTTCTTTCCTCGTTAAGCTGCTGATGGTTTGCCAGCACTCCTTGGGCGTCAGTCTCTGCCTCAGTCTCCCCATGTCTGCCTGTGTCTCTTCCCCTTATAAGGATATCAGTCATATGGGGTTAAGGACCCACCCTCCTTCACAATGACCTCATTTTAACGTGCCTAATTCCATCTGTAATGTCCCTGTTTCCAAATAAGGGCCCATTCTGAGATACTGGGGTTAGGACTTCAGCATGTCATTTTAGGGGACACCTTCAATCCATAAGGCTTTCCATGCATTCACTCACTGAATGCACACAACGGCCCTATGGGGTGGGTTTTGTCATCTTCATTTTACAGGTGATTGGGTAAATGATCTGTCTGGGGACTGCACAGCCCCTACGAGGCTGAACCGATCTGAACCTAGGTAATTTTATACAAGCCCTCCCTGAAGGATGGCATCGGGGTATTTTTCTCTCGGTTTCCCCTCTCATATAACGTTGAATTCAATTTCTAATGCCAAAGTGTATACAAAAAAAAGGTATCACTGAGGAGGAGCTGATGAGAGTCCCCTGAAGACTGCTTGGGCTCCTAAAAGCTAAGGGGAGGGCATGGGATGCTGGAGACAGTTTTGCATTCCCAGGGCGACTTGGTGCACACACCTAACCTGAGCAGCCCCCACTCAAAGTTTGGCCCCTATCCCATCTTTATTGCAGATTATAACAAAGGTGGGGGAGCACCTGAGAGGAGGAACAGAACTCCTCGGAGAGCGGAAGACAAAAATCCCACGGAACACAGCTCCTAGGTGTTCTGTCTCTGGTACAGCCTGAGCTGATTTCCTGCAAAGGACATGACAAAGGTCACTCGAGAGAGAACACCTCAGCACAAGTTCCAAAAGGGCAATGCAGCTAGTATAGCTTGGACCCCATAACCTTACACACCAAGTGGAAGGATTGCTGTGTTCAAGGCTGGCTCTTGAGCTGGGGCCAGTTTTTGTGGCTTACAGGTTCTTAGTTTTCTGAGTGTGGGTAAGAAAAATTCCTGCCTCTGATGTGGTTTATCTGGAGCCAGAGAATGCTGATAGAATCCTGGGGCCCCTGTACAGGTTTATAGGGCTCATGGTCATCATTGCCCTTTGTGGGCCCTCCAAGAAATGTTCTGGATCATTTCCTGGATTATTTCAAAGTACTGGATCATTCTTCTGATTACTACACTGTAAATGCTATAAGTGTGCCAAGAATGACAGACAACATATTAAGATGTGGGTTTTTCCCTCAAAGAGTTAGGAGTTCCATTTCTCAACAACCGAACCATCTAGTCTAAGACAGAACTCAGACAATGTGGTATTTGGGTGCCCTCTGCTGGAGAGGAAGACTCAGAAAGTTGGGGCCTTGAATTTAGAGCTGGGCTCTTTGGAGGCTTTTCAGAGCTCCTTTACTCCCCTTAAGGCCCACTCGTCTCCTTCTTGTCCTCCCAGGACTTGATTGAACAAGAGTACTGCTGGTAAGTCAACCTTGCTTAGTGGTCAAGAAGGTGGAGTCTTTATTTTATTTTATTTTTTTATTATTATCTTCTTTAAAAAATACACATGGATCACACAAAATGTCACATTAAAAAAAAAATAAGAGGTTCCCATACACCCCACTCCCACACCCCCCACTCTTCCCACATCAACAACTTCTTTCCTTAGTGTGGTACGTTCCTTGCATTTGATGAGTACATTTTGAAGCACTGCTACACAGTATGGATTATAACTTACGTTGTAGTTTACACCCTCTCTCAGTCCATTCAGAGGGTTATGGTGGGATATATATAGTGTCTGCATCTGTCCTAGCAATATCATTGAGGACAAGTCCAAGTCCTGAAAATGCCCTAATATCACACCTTTTTCCCTGTCCCTGCCTTCAACAACTCCTGTGGCCACTGTCCCTACCTCATTGATATAATTTCTTCCATTGCTAGAGTCACAATATTTCTATAGTAGAATACCAGTATGTCCACACTAATCTGTCCACTCCACCTCTAAATTGAGAGGGGGCTTAGATCCCACATGGCTGATGGATGGAATTCTCCTGCTTGCAGCTATAGACTCTCTCAGTTCCCTGGTGTGGTGGTTGACCATCTTCAGATCCCTGTTAGCTGACCTGGGTAAGTCAAATGAACCAGAGAGTAGGTGTCGCAACTCTGCTGAGGCTCAGGGCCCAGATGGCACATGGACAGTGCAGAGATTCAAGTCTCCTGAGAGACTCCCCCTCCCCCAGCACCAACCACAGGTTCAGTAAAAGTGACAGAAGAGGCATGCATAGAGAGGTCACATCTGAGTCCCACTCTATTATATAGGAGCACAAATTCCGAAGTAGGACCCACTCTCAAGGCACTGAACTCCAGAGCCATTTGTCATGACCGTAGGGCCTGGGTGTCTCTGTAGCCCTCAGGAGCACCACTACCTTTGGTTGTATATACTTTGACTATCTCTGACACACTGCTGAGATGTGCATAAGTGCAACCCCTCTGATGACCTCTTGATTCATTTTGAAATCTCTTAGCTTTATAAACTCATTTGTATTTACCATTTCCCCCTTTTATTCAAGGTCTTTGTCTAGTTGCATCACCAGCTGGTGCTTGGTAATAATCTCTCGGCACCAGGGAGGTTCATCCCTGGGAGTCATTTCCCACGCTGGGGGGAAGGTAATGCATTTACATGCTGAGTTTGGCTTAGAGAGTGGCCACATTTGAGCAACATGGAGGCTCTTGGGTACCAAGAGAGTGGAGTCTTGAGTCAGACTGTCTGGGTACAAGGCCTGTCTCTGTGACTGCTGTTTGACTTTAGCCAGTTGGTAAGGCTCTCTGTGCCTCACCCTCCTCATCTGTAAAATGGGGATGATAATATTAGAGCCTACCTCTTAGAGCTGTTATTAGACATTGAAGTCATATGTCAAACACAACAGTGTCTGGCATGAAAGGAGTGCTGTAAGGGTTAATTATATGTAATTATATATGTGTTGATTATTGCTATGGTTAATGCTATCATCATTGGTCTTGTGTTTATTATCAATGATATATAAGAGAAAGCTTCCCTCCTTTCTCTCAATTGAAAGGGTCACTCTTCCTTTAGATGTGATAAAAGGCAACTCTTGTGGCCACTGGAAATTATACCAATTTGGAAGTAATTTGGACTGACAAGCAGATACCATGGGGGCAGAGGATAAGGTGGAGATAAAATGCATTCCCCTTCCTAAGCTTCAATTAATATGCAGTTCATGTTAGCTATCAGTCATTCATACCTATCACTCTAGACACTAAAGGAAAGGAAGAATTCAATAACACTATTCCAATAATAAAGTTTTCTCAAAGGAAAAGGGTAGAATAATTTTTATATCAGCAAGCCCCTTCCAGAGTTTTTTGGGTCTGTTGATTTTCTCTATAGTAGACAAAATAAGCTTTAGACAGCCTTTTTTTCCTGCTTGTGGAGACATTTAATAAAGTTTGGTTTCTGGGGTAACAAGAGGTAACTCCGACCAGGCAATTTAGTTTTTTTGGAAATTTGGGGATTAAGTGTGTGTGTGTGAGTGTGTGTGCACTTGCAACATATATATATATATGTATATGTATGTAAGTTTTTTTTTTAGATTTGTTTATTTCCCCTCTTCCCCCCTGCCCCCTGCTGTTTTTGCTGTCTGTGTTGTTTTCTCTTCTCATTTTTTCTTCTCTAGGATTCACCAGAATTCATTTCTGGAGACCTCCGATGGGGGAAGAGTTTCCCTGTCAATTGCACCACTTCAGTTTCTGGTTTCTGCTGCACTTCACCTTAACTCTCCCCTTGTCTCTCTTTTGATGCATCTCCCCTTAACTCTCCCCTTGTCTCTCTTTTGATGCATCATCATCTTGCTGTGTGACTTACTTGGCGCGGGGCCAGTGCTCACCATGCAGGCACTCACGTGGGCACTGGCTCATCATGTGGGCATGCTTTCTCTTCTTCTCTTTCATGAGGTGGCCTGAGGGATCGAACCCAGATCCTTCCATATAGTAGGTACAGGCTCTACCACTTGAGTCACATCCATTTCCCCAAAAGAATTTTTTTTGAGGTATGGAGCTGGAGATTGAACCTGGGACCTTGTATGTGGGAAGCCAGCACTCAACCACTGAGCCACATCGGCTCCCATCAAATGTATATATTTTATTTAAAGGCATTTGGTATATATACATGTATGCTGTGAACATTTTAAAGACTAAACATACATACATGCATATATACAGAATATCTTATAGGTATTCATGTCTCTTAGAGTGGAAGGTTGGTGGTTGTAAGGAGGGAGATGGATGTGGAGGAGGTCTGGATAGCTGTAGGGCTATGGATGGGCATTGTGTTCTGGAGGAGTTCGGAAGTTGGTTGGCAGCCTTAGAAAGGGAGGTGATGGAGACAATGCAACAGGCAAGAGGAAAGCCTTCATGGGTAGATTTCAGGAGAAGCTGGCTGCTGTGGTATAAAGAGCTTCACCATCATTTTGCCTGGGAAAACTTGGGCTTGGCATTAGTATTGCGGAATACCTTCTTCAAACCCCAGTGCCCAAATGTTTCTCTCTACAGCACTCTCCACAGTACCACCCACTGCCAGAGCACTTGTCACTCTCTTCTCTCGTTTTACCATTAGAATGGAAGCATCAAAAGAGTGAAGATACACTTCTTTTTTCACTTGTGTATCTCTAGCCCTTAGTACAGTATCCAACACAGAGTTGGCATGCAATAAAAATTTGTTGGGGAAGCAGACTTGGCCCAGTGGATAGGGCGTCCATCTACCACATGGGAGGTCCATGGTTCAAACCCCGGGCCTCCTTGACCCATGTGGAGCTGGCCCACACGCAGTGCTGATGCGCGCGAGGAGTGCCCTGCCACACAGGGGTGCCCCACATAGGGGAGCCCCACGCGCAAGAAGTGCGCCCCATAAGGAGAGCTGCCCAGCGCAAAAGAAAGTTCAGCCTGCCCAGGAATGGCACCACACACACGGAGAGCTGACACAACAAGATGAAGCAACAAAAAGAATCACAGATTCCCTTGCCGCTGACAACAACAGAAGCGGACAAAGAAGAACACGCAGCAAATGGACACAGAGAACAGACAACTGGGGCGGGGGGGGAGGGAAGGGGAGAGAAAAAAAATTTGTTGTATGGAAGAATGGATAAGCAGACAGATGGACAGATGCTTGGAGAATGGATGGATGGATGGGTGGATGGGTGGATGAATGGATGGATGAATAAGAGAACTGCAAAGGACCATGAGCCTGGAACTGGGATGGGTATTGTCTTACTTTGCCAGAGCTGCTATCACAAATATGACAAACTGATATGGCTTAAAAAAACAAACATTTATTGGCTCATGGTTTTGAGGCTAGAAGAAATCCAAAATCAAAGCATTGGCAAGACCATGCTTTCTCCCTGAAGACTAGCATTCTAATGCTGGCTGCTGGCAATCCTTGGGGTTCCTTGGAACCCCGTCACATGGTGATGTTGTTTCCCTTCTGACTTTTGTGGATTGTTTCTGTAAGGCTTCCAGTAATCTGGATTAAGGGCCAACCTCATTCTGTTGGCCACACCTTAACTTAAAATAACATCTTCTAAAGGTTCTATTTACAATGGTTTGTACCAACAGGAATGCAGATTAAGATAAGAACATGTGTTTGTTGGGGTACACAATTCAACTTACCACAGGTTTCTGTCTGAAGAGTTCCAGAGAGACAGAGCTAGAGCTGTCCATCTCCATCCAATGATGGAGAGGAGGGTGTGGGGGTGGTTGGCCTCCTGTTAGAAAGAAGGATCTGTGACAATAGCATTTTACCATAACCCAAGGATTTTTCCAAGACTGAGAAATCCCCTAATCAACAAGACCTTCTCCAAGGCAGCCAGAGTAAAGTAGGAAGTAATTTTGAATGAAGTCACCCATGCAGTTATAAAACACAATACTATCAACACCTAGAATTGGCAATTAGAGCGTTTTCACATATGCTCCATAGTCCAAACTTCAGGTCAGTCATGTGAAGTAGGTATGGTTATTCAGAAAAACACGACTCAAAGAAGTTGAGTGACCTGCCGCAGCAGAGCCATGATTCAAACCCAGCTCTGATGGCACCAGTATTCCTCTGGGACTGCTTGGGAAAACAGGAATGACAGAGCCAATGAAGAAAGGAAGAGTCTTTATGTTGATTAGCGTAACACTTTCTACGATAACATTCTGAAGTCTGTAATCGTTCCAATACAATAGAAGTTTATTTTTCCTTCACATAAATTCTAAAGTGGGGGTGCCTGATGAGTATATGACTCTCCTCCAAGCAGGGTTCCCAACTTGTCATTCCACCAACTTCAGCCACGCCCATCTGTGTCATGCTGGCAGAAGGGGAATCAGAATAGAGGATGGGGGTTTTATGGATCAGGCTTAGATGTGGTTCTTATCACTTCTGATCACATTCCTTTGGCTAAAACTCCTACTTGGTCACATCTAACTGCAAGGAAGCTGTGAAATGTAGTGCAGCTCTGTACCCAGGAAGAAGAGGAAATGCGTTTAGTGAAGTTGGTCAGTCACTGTCACAGCCCATATCCAACAATTAAGAACCTGAGATCCAAAGGCAAGCAAGAACACATTTCAGACCTCCACTGGGACAGGCTCTGCAGGCAGGGCTGCAAGAAGTCAAACTTTGAAGCTCCATCTCAAGCTGCAAACATGTCCAAAGTCAACTCACATTTATTCTCTTATGCTCACACTCACACACATACACACAAGCACACACACTCTTCCTCTTGTTCAATGGTAGGCAATTTGGTGACCCTGCCAGAATTATCTATTCTAGGAAGAAAAACAATAGGTATTTGACTTGGTAAGTTCTTTGGAAAGGCCTTGAGAAGTTCCATTTCTCCTGTCATAATATATATAAAAACACCAAATGTGCTGCTTTGAGTGGGAAGATGAATAAGAAAGAAGGTTAAGGCAAATGTAGTATACAGATTCTTTGTGGGTTGGACATGGGGGGAGGAGGTTACCATAAAAATGATATTAATTACCATTTTTTAAATTTTCTATTTATGCCCGATGCTGCTCTTGAACATTTTAAAGATAATTTTCTCATTTAGTTCTAAGAAGGAAGGGTGGTATCTGATTTGAAGTCGGTTCAAACCTGAGTTTGAATCACAGTTCTGCTACTTTTTAGCTATTTGTCCTTGATTATGTTACTTAACCTCCTTGCATCTTATTTTCTCTATGGAATAATAATTTCTACTTCATGGAACTTTCGTAATTTTAATGAGATAATGTTATAAATTGGGGGGCCTATAATAAGCCTTTTAATAAATGCTAAATATTATTCATCTTCAGAATTACCTTAAATAGCAAACATCAAGCATATGGCAAGGCTCATCTCCTCAGCCTTGAGCTGCTCCGTGGGCCCAGCCCCTCAGGGGTCTCTTTCCATGCCTCTGTGCTCTGCTGGTTCCAGGCTCTGGGACTTCTCTCAGCCTAGGGGCTTCTCTGTTTTCCTCCCATCCTCTCTCTCACATGGCTGAATCAATATGCTAGCTTCCTTTCTCTCTGTTTATCTCTCTTTCTGTGTCTCCAACTATATAAGACCCACTAAGAGGGTAAAGACTCAACCTGAGTCATGCCTCACTGGCAAGACCAATCAAGAGCAATCTAATGTGAATCTAATGCAATCAAAGGGTACCATACCCACAGAAATAGATTAACTTAAGAACATAATCTTTTGGGATTCAAAAAAGAACTCCAAACTGTCACAGGTGACGGTATCCTATACTACTCTCCTTGAAAAGGAAAAGACCCAAAGAGCAATCATTTGTCAGTAGAGTATAGTTACATTTAAAGATAGTTACATGTGCTTGAAATTGTATGATACAGAATATTTATAAGGTCTCATTTTATGCTCAAAATAAGAAATCATGTAAATCCCCCAAACTGAAACAAAATCAAGAATTGGTCAATTTCAATCTGGTCAGCCAAGTAAATCATAAAATGCACACTTTAATTCTAAAGCAGAAATCCCCTCTGCCTTTTGTCAGTTTCTCATGAACTTTGGTATTATTCACTTGACTCAGAACTTCCTTAAGTGATTTTGGTAACAATTGTGTTGTTATCATAATTTAAAATACTTTTAAAAATATTCTATGACAACACCATCTGAGAATTCATAATGTGGTAAAGAAAAAGAACCAAAAGCAATGTATTTATTCCAGATTTTAGATGTGATAGCAAGACTCTGAAGAAGGCCAAATAGGCATTATGATATTACATGCTCACAATTTAGCAGATTCATTTCTGCACACTATCAGAGACCATGATAAAGAAATGAATGGCACCATTAAATAGGAATTTACACACCAATGAGTGTAGGTTTACGTATTCTAGGAACATATTCCCCATACTGTAAATTTATTAACGTGGGAAAATCTGCTTTGAATTACATGAGTTTTGAATAAAGTCTTCAAGAATGCATCCATTGCCTGAAATGAGTGTACTTTAAAAATATCACCACATACCCCCAACATCACAAATAACCAATGCACTTGGCAGCTATATTTCCCATTATGATTTATAAATGGAAATTTTTGTTTATATATCACTCTTTAATAAGCTTGTTTATCATGAGTCACCTTGGGCTGTACTGAGGAAAATCTATTTTCCCAGTTTATGAGCTGAGGGCCTGCCTCTGTGTTGTGATGACCCAGCCCCTGAAATGTGTTGGCATCAAGCATACCTGAGGGTACCTAAGTTTTATCACTCCATGTTTGCCATAATTTGCCCATGACTTTTAAGAGTCAAATAGATTTACAGAGGACATTTTGTTGCCTTTAGTAGCTTTATGGACCCCAGAAAAACATGTTCTTAAAGTTAGTATTTAAAAAAACAACAACAATAACAAAAATAAAGTTAGTGTGAGTATGGGCTTATTGTAGGTGGGAACTTTTGATTAAGTTACTTCAGTTAAGGGCCTTTTGATTAGATTAATTACATCAGTTAGGCATGGCCAGGGTGGGTCCTAATCCCCTTACTGAAGTCCTTTATAAGAGAATGAACTTAAGATGAAAAGAGAGAGAAAGCCACAGAAGCCAGAAGCTGAAAGCATGAAACTCAGAAGAAAAGGGGAGACCAGGAGATACCTGCATGTGCCTTGCCATGTGGTAGAGCTCAGGTTTGCTAGCATTCAGTCTCCAGGGAGAAAGCATTGCCTGATGATGCCTTGATTTGGACGTTTTCACAGTCTCAGAACTGTAAGCTTGTGAGCTAATAAACCCCCATTGTAAAAGCTGACCTATTTCTGGTACATTGCCTTTGGCGCCCTAGCAGACTAAAACAAGTGGCATACACAATTCAGTTAATAATAGTAGCTACCATTTATTAGGTGCTTTTTATATCAAGCACAGTCCCAAGTACTTTACATATATTATCTCATTTTATTGACCCAGCAATCCTATGTGTGTAGACAAATGAGGAAACTAAGGCACAGAGGTCCCGGGAGCAGAACCCAGGGCCTCAATTGTGGGAGGGAGGTGCCTAATTGCTTGAGCCACCTCTCCTCCCTGTGTTGTTGGGATCTCACTATGTTTTTCCTCCCTGTGTCTCTTCTTACATCATCTGGTTGCATCAGCTTGCTGCATCAGCCCATCACACCAGCTTACTGTCTTCTTTAGGAGGCACTAGGAACCTCTGTGCCCTGCTTGTTGTCTCTCATTACATTTTTCTTCTTGTGTCTCTGGTTGCGTCACCTTATTGTGTCAGCTTGCTGTATCTGCTCATCATGCCAGCTTGCTGGCTTCTTTAGGAGGCACTGGGAATCAAACCAGGGGTCTCCCATGTCGGAAGCAGGAGCTCAATCATTTGAGCCATACCCGCTCCCCAATTTACTTTTTTTTTTTAATTTTATTTTTATTTATTTCTCTCCCCTTCCCCCTCCCCTCACCCCAGTTGTCTGTTCTCTGAGTCCATTCACTGTGTGTTCTTCTGTGTCTGCTTCTATTCTTGTCAGCAGCACTGGAAATCGGTGTCTCTTTTTGTTGCGTCATCTTGCTGTGTCAGCTCTCCGTGTGTGTGGCACCACTCCTGGGCAGGCTGAACTTTCTTTTGCGCTGGGCGGCTCTCCTTACGGGGCACACTCCTTGCGTGTGGGGCTCCCCTGCATGGGGGAGACCTCTGTGTGGCATGGCACTCCTTGTGCTCATCAGCACTGTGCATGGGCCAGCTCCACACGGGTCAAGGAGGCCCTGGGTTTGAACTGTGGACCTCCCATGTGGTAGGCAGACACTCTATCCATTGAGCCGTCGTCTTCCCCCAATTTACTTTTAAATACTTCCATATATACAGTGTGTTACTATATATTATTTTGTTACAACCTAGGTGGTCTGATCTAATCAAGAATGTATAGGGGAGCAGATGTGGCTCAAGTGGTTGAGCACCCACCTCCCACATGGGAGATCCCAGGTTCAGTTCCCTGTGCCTCCTGAAAAAACAGGAACAAACAATAAGCAAAATAAATAAGAAAACCAACCAACTCAGGGAAGCCAGTGTTACTCAGTGGTTGAGGGCCAGCTTCCCACATGTGAGGTCCCAGGTTCAATCCCTGGGATTCCATACCTCAAAAAAAAAGAAAAAGAATGTAATAGTCTGGGGATGGTCAACTCGTGGGAAGCCTGTGCTCCAGGTACCTACACTTGCTTTGGTTATTTGTACCTTTTTTTTTAAATTTTAAACAAATCAGTTTTATTGATATATATTAATAAAGCATACAATCCACCCAAAGTATACAATCAATGGTATTTGGTATAATCACATAGTTGTGTATTCATCAGATCAATCCTTATCAGAGCATTTTCATTATTTCAATAATAATAATAAAAAACAGACAAAAAATTCATCACTTCTGCTCCATCCATCTGCCCCATGGGATATAAGCCCCTCTCAAGTAAAAACAGAGTAGGCATCACCACCCCAAAATCCTCAAGTTTGGAGAATGAACAATGGGCTAAAGTAGAATTATTATTATTCTACTATAAACATTACTATTCTAGCAATGGAAACACTTGTATCACTGATATAAAGGCAGTGGCCACCAGAGGTTCTGAGGGCAGGGAGTGGGAAGACATGGTGCAACTTGGGGGCATTTTGGGGATATTGGAATCTTCCTGCATGACATTGCAATGACAGATACAAGCCATTATGCATTTTTTCAAAACCTATAAAATTGTGTGGGACAGAGTATAAACTATAATGTAAACTTATTCCATGGTTAGTAGCAATGCTTCAATATGTGTTCATGAAGTGTAAGAAATGTACCACACTAATGAAAGACGTTGTTAATGGGGGAAACTGGAATGGGGGTGGTGGGAATAGGGCATATGAGAAACCTGTATACATTTTATGTAGCAGTTATGTAATCTAAAACTTCTTTAAAAATAAATTTTTAAAAATTCATCACTTCTCAATCTCTCTATGCTTCTCCTGCAGTGCATCGCTGCTATTTCTGGTTATTCTTGCACATTTATTTATTTATTTATTTTTAAAGATTTATTTTATTTATTTCTCTCCCCTTCTCCCTGCCCCCCGCCCCTAGTTGTCTGTTCTCTGTGTCCATTTGCTACGTGTTCTTTTTGTCCACTTCTGTTGTTGTCACTGGCATGGGAATCTGTGTTTCTTTTTGTTGCGTCATCTTGCTGCGTCAGCTCTCCATGTGTGCAGCACCATTCCTGGGCAGGCTGCACTCTCCTTTGTGCTGGGTGGCTCTCCTTATGGGGCGCACTCCCTGCGCATGGGGCTCCCCAACACGGGGACACCCCTGCATGGCACGGAACTCCTTATGCACATCAACACTGCACGTGGGCCAGCTCCACACGGGTCAAGGAGGCCCGGGGTTTGAACCGCGGATCTCCCATGTGGTAGACGGACGCCCCATCCACTGGGCCAAGTCCGCTTTCCCTTGCACATTTATTTTTTTTTAAGCTGTTTTATTGAGATATATTCACATACCATTCAATCCATCCAAAGTGTACAATCAATGGCTTTTAGTATAAACACAGTGCTGTGCATTCATCACCACAAAAACATTTAGAATAGTTTCATTACTCCAAAAAGAAAAACTCCACACCCCTTAGCAGTCACCTCTCAATCCCCCTATCCTTCCGCAGCCCTACATAACCACTAATCTAATTTCATCTTTATACAGTGATTTATATTTACATTTTTTGTAAATGGAACCATACAATATACAGTACTTTATGTCTGATTTCTTTCTCTTAGCATAATGTATTTTTTCTGTTTTCTTTTTTTGCCTGATATTAACATCTTGTAACATTAATATACATTTGTTCAGTTTCAACGAAAAACAGTCTTTTGTATGCAATATTCTTGGGTTATTTGTATCTTGATCAACATCTAATGTGTGGCACTCCAGCATACTGAATGTCACAAGTAGGTTTTTATTTGTGATCATTGTGACCTGTTAACTAGCATGATGGATTTCAGGAATGGTCTGTAATTGGAGTAAAGGCATTTTAAAGATATAATTTGGCTAAAATATTTTAGAGACATTCCCACACTTGCACAAATGAACTATAAGGGCCTCATGTCTCCTCTAGCCTTCACCCTTAGGGGTAAAGCTATTGGCTAAATTCCTAACTAGCTGTGTACAGTCGAAGATTTGGAGGATGCCAGCTCACTCTCCATCCGATGCCAGCTAAAAGGAAAACAAAACTCTACTCCTAGAGTTTTGCAGTTTTTTAAGATTTGTTTTTTTTATTTTAAATTTATCCCCTGCCCTCATCATGATTCCCTTGTCTGTCTGCTCATTGTTTTGCTTGCTGTGCCTGCTTGTCTTCTCCAGGAGGCACCAGGAACCAAACCCAGGACCTCCCCCATGAGAAGCGAGTGCCCAATGGCCTGAGCCACAACTGCTTCCCACAGGCTGTGGCACCTGCTGGCTTGCAGCATCTAGCTCATTGTGGCATCTGCTCATTTTCTTTAGTAGGCACTGGGACCCAAACCTGGACCTCCCATGTGGTAGGTGGGCACCCAACTGGTCAAGACACATCTGTTCCCCCTGTCCTAGAGTTTTCTTTTTTAAAGATTTATTTTATTTATTTCTCCCCTCCCCCTTGTTGTTTTTCACTTGCTCTGTCTGTCTGTCTTCCTTGTTTCTTTAGGAGGCATGGAATCCAAACCCAGGAGCTCTGATGTAGGAGGGAGGTATTTAATCGCTTTAGCCACCTCCACTCCCTGCTCTTGTGTCTCTCATTATGTTTTTTCTTCTTCACATCTCTTGTTGCATCATCTTGTTGCATCAGCTCACCGAACCTGCCTGTTCTGTCAGCTCACTGTCTTCTTCAGGAGGCACCGGGAACCACTGTTCCCTGCTTTGTTGTATCTCTCATTATGTTTTTTCTTCTTGTGTCTCTTGTGTCAGCTTGCTTCACCTGCCCATCGTGCCAGCTTGCTGTCTTCTTTAGGAGGCACGAAGATCCAAACCAGTGACCTCCCATGTGGTGTGCAGGAGCACACTCATCTGAGTCACATACGCTTCCCACTTAGAGTTTTGATGTGCCTTCCTTAAATGAATATATCATGCAAGGTGGTGGATGAAGGACCTGAGGAGGCAGAGAGCTGGACTTCTTCAGTCTAAAGAGCAGGAGACATAGTTCTGTACTTGCTTGCTGGTGAAAGTTTACTTAAGAAATATCTGTATATGCCAACAGGGTTGTGAGGAAGGGAGTCACTGCTCCTCACATATCTTCTTCTTTGA
This sequence comes from Dasypus novemcinctus, assembly GCF_030445035.2. Lineage (NCBI taxonomy): Eukaryota > Metazoa > Chordata > Mammalia > Cingulata > Dasypodidae > Dasypus > Dasypus novemcinctus. The sequence continues at coordinate 167,775,797 of NC_080673.1, read as the reverse complement.
CTAGAAAAGAAACCAGAGTTGGGTTCTGACCAAATCGACTCAGGTTACTTTACAACATTGGTATTGAACCCAGAACTGTCGGACTGTCTCTAGAAGCATTGTTCTTAACCACAAAGCTAGAACAAGAACTTCACTGCTAAAAACAGCCCCCCAAAAAGGATCATGGTTTCAACCTTTGAAATAATCAGTAGATAAGACAAAGAGAGCATGACCCAAGAGTCTCAGGATTAATGTAAAACCAGCTTTAAATAGAATTGCTGGTGTGATTTAGAGGCAAAACAATTGGCCAGTTCTGAGTGCTCTCCTACCAGCCCTTACAGCTCTTTGGGTCCATGTGCCAGAGGCTACCGATACCTTTCATTCTGGAACAAGCAGAACTAGGCAAAACCCAGCTGAGATGGTATTAAAGGAAAATGAACTAGGTATTTATTATTAAACATTGGCTAGTTCTTGGGCTGTTCTGACATCTTCTGGAAAACAGAGCACATATTCTCTCCAGGAAGACTTCGTATTTATCTGAACAGAGAGGAGTTTGTTTCCCATTGAGGGTCTTACTGGCCAAATGCTGTGGCCTGGGTCCCCTGCTGTCCCACCGCCTGCACTTTCTCAGTGTCTGATTTGGGGTCCAGATCTCAACCCTTCTGACTTGCTCAGTCCTCTATCCCATTCCCAGTGAACTGGGCTGTGACTAGATTTTGGACAGAAAGTCATCACTATTGATTTGATTAGGGTGCTTCAGATAAAGCTGCCAAGTTACCCAAAACTTTCCCTTGCAGCAGACTCTCTTCTTAGTCACCTTGATCCATTTGCTGCCTTTTTCTTCTGAGGTGACACATTACATTGATTTTTGAAAGGGAAACCAATCTTGAGTTTCTGGAATGAATGCTAATTAATTGGTATTTTATATTTTCCATGCTGGACAGATTCAGTTTACTAATATTTTACTAGGATATTTTTGTCAATGCATGAGACTGGCCTATAATTGTCCTTTCTTATAATGTCTTTGTCAGGTTTTTGTTCAAAGGGAATACTGGCCTCTTAGAACAATTTGGGAATTGTTCCATTCTCTTCTAGTCTCTGGAAAAGTTTGTATAAAATTGGTGTCATTTTTTTATTAAAAGTTTTGCAAAATTCTCCGGTGAAGCCAATCAAGCCTGGAGTTTTCTTTATGGGAGGAATTAAATTACACATTCAATTTTTTAAAATTATTTTGAAATAATTTCAAACTTTCAGACCAGTTGCAAAAACAATACCAACCCCTCACAAAGAATTACAACATACCCCCACCCAGATAACTAGATCCACCTAATTTTTTTAACAAATCAATTTTATTGATACATACCAATAAAACAAAAATCCTTCCAAAGAGTCCCACCTACTTTTAACATTTTGTCACCTTTGTCATACACAGATTTAATTTTTAAAAATATTATTGGGCCATTAATAGTTCTTATGTTGGTTTTGATAAATTATTTTTCTAAGAGTTTGCTCACCTCACCTAAAAATGTTGAATTTATGGGCATTTATTGTCTATAATATCCTATTGTCTATTTAGTATCTGAGGTGATGTTTCTTTTTTCATTCTTAATAATAGTAATTTAGGCAAACTCTATTTTGCTCATGACCACTCTTGCCAAGGATTAACTTTGCTGAATTCCTCTATTGTACCTTGTTTTCTAGTTCATTAATTTATGCTTTTATTTTCTTTGGGTGTAATTTGTTGTTCTTTTTCTAATTCCTTGAGCTGGATTATCGATTTTCACCTTCTCTCTTTTTTTCTGATATAGACACTTAGCAAAAATAGGAAACCCATACATAAAATCTTATAATAACAACCAAATTTAGTGCCCCAAGGAAAATGTAAAAGTCAAGACTGTGAGGGAGTAGGTGTAGCTCAAGTGGTTGAGTGCCAGCATACCATATACCAGGTCCTGGTTTCAATCCCTGACCCTGGTACCTGAAAAAAAAAAAAAGGCTGTTTTCAACTAGAATTAAATTAATGCAGCTCAGGTTATGTTTCACCATTACATTGATTGTTTGAGTTCCATTACTTAAAATTCTGTTAAATGTGGCAAATTGAAAACAGTTTTGTCCCTACCCCACCAGTCCTACCAAATGACAGTGAATGGTTAAAAAAAGTTATGAGCTCACAAGTACAAATAAAAGAAAAGAGAACAAATATTTTGGAAGCTGGAAAGCATATGGACAAGTGATTGCCAACTTGACTGACCAAAGCAAGCTGAAACCAATGCTAATAGTGGAGGCAGCCTGGAAGTAGGCTGAGCTGAGCCACAGAACTTTGTAAGGACTCAGGAATCGGTGGTTCTAGGGTCTAAGTGGATCTGAGAACAGAACATTGCTTACAAGTCTGTACAAGAAGCATGTAGATCCCCCAGATCTTCCCATTCCCTAGCCCCAAATTCAGAAGTCCAGAGGTTGACACTCTGAAGTGGGTAAACCAGAAAGAATGATCTCAGTGACATCAGGTCAAGGCACTACACAGAACACAGGGGATCAAGTGGATTTCTACATCCTGAACTATGGATCCCTAACCCCTTTCCTTCACTCTTGTCCCAGGATCCTGGCACCAGGTTTATATCTCTCAAATAAGAGACTGGAGGATTCCTCTTTGGGGAAACTGACTGCACTAAGAGAAAAGATCCAAAGTAACTCACAAATGGGAATCTCCCAATGAAACAGCCACATAAGATCACCTTGCAGAAAAGTCCATTGATTTCCAAACTCACAATAGCCTTCACTATCACCACATGTGCATGCACACAAAAACACACACTCATACGTAAACCACACAGCCTCCAGTCAGCCTTTTAGTCCTTGATCTTAAATATGAGATGGGAGCCAAGGCTGATCAGATATCTGAGAATATCCTCTAGCAGGAAATAAGAGATAAAAACAAACAAGATTTTTAAAAGAGCTCAGTAAAAACAGAAATAATTCAAGGAGCAGAAAACAATTTCCAAAAGCTATCTTGATATCCTCAGGAAAAAGAAGAAAATTAGGGGATTATATTAAAGCTCATTAGAAAATAAAAAACATTGTATGATTATCACTTATAAGAGATGACCAGAAACAGCAAATTTGTAGAGATAGAAAATAGATTAGAGGTTGCCATGGGTGAGGGAGGGAGGAAGGGGGAATATTTTTTAGGAAAAATAAATAATATATTTTTAAAGAGATTTCTTTACATAGGTTAATTAGTTTGGGTAGAAATAAAAACAAAGAAGAAAGAAAGAAAGACTAAAAACTGAACTCTTGGAAATTAAAACTATGGACAGCAAACATTCAAATTACACATACAAAGTTTTGAATATAAAGTTTGGGAAATATTCATAAAGTAGAATAAATGTCAAAGAGATGGAAAATATAAGGAAAAAAGCTAAAATAAGAAAACTAGATCAAGCAGTAAAATATTAAAAAAAATAATACCACCACAAAGAGAGAACTGAGAAAATGGAGAGGTGGGTTCAAATCATTCAAAAAATAATTTAAGAAAATTTCTCAGAACTGAAGGACATGAGTTTTCATATTGAGACTCTCCGTTGTGTACCATGCATAATGGACATAAAAACCCTTGCCAGTACAAATCATCATAAAATTTTGAAATTCCAAAAGCAAAGAAGACTTTCAAAACTTCAAGGGAGGAAATAACAAACTTCACTCAAAAGATAAAATATCATAGTAGCACTAAACTTCCTAATAGCTGCACTGGAAGCTAAAAGAGCAATGCCTTCAAATTTCTAAGGGAAAGGTATTTTCAATGTAGAATTCTATACCCAGTCCTACTGTCAATCATGGATGAGGGTTGTATTAGTCAGGGTTCTCTAGGGAAACAGAATCAACAAGAGATATCTGTTAATAGAATGCGATTCTATAAAAGTCTCTCATGAAGCCATGGGGATACACAAGTCCAGGTTCTGCAGGCAGGCTGCAACCAGGGGCTGCAGTGAAAGTCCAATGAAGGTTCTTGACACGTTCTGGGAGATGTTGGCTGTCCAAGATGAGCTGGGAAATTCTCTCTCAATGCTGGAATCACTTCCGCTTTTAAGGCATTCAACTGGCTGGGTGAAGCGTCACTGGTTGCTGATGGCAATCTCCTTGATTGATGTAATTGTAATCAGCTATCTATGATTTACCACTGCAGTAAAATCAATGGTGACTAAAGTCTATAAATGCCCTTACAGTTAGCCCAGTACTTGCTTGACCAAACAACTGGGCACAATTACCTGGCCAAGTTGACATAATAGCCTAACCACAAGGGTGAAATAATTTTTTAGATCTTCATGATCTAGTAGCTACTGGAGGATATACTCCCCAAAATAAAAGTATAAAAAGAAAGAGGATTTCATGGGGGAGGAAAGAGAATCTAATACAAAGGAGAACATAAAGGAATTTTTAGGTTGGTGCTATAAAGAAATCCCAGGATAACAGCTGTGCAGCTGACTTAGAGTTTACCCAGTCGAGATTGCAACAGGCTGGAAGAAAGCTCCAGAAAGCATATCTCCAAAAACATCATTTACACCATTAGAATATACTGAGGGGAGATTGACATTTCTAGTGGAGGGTTTGAGAAGGATTTCGATAGAGGTACATAGTAAAGTAAGTAAACAAGCAAGCAAACAAAAAATGAAATAATAATTAACACCAGTTGTAACAGTTTGATATGGTTATGAATTCCAAAAGTAGATATTGAATTATATTTGTAATCTGGTCTGTACCTGGGCATGATTAAGTTATGATTAAGGCTTTGATTAGGCCTGGTCATTAGGGCATTGAGTCCCTACCCCTTAGTAGGTGGGGACTCACAGACAAAAGGCATGGCAAAGGACAGAGTTGGGGGTTTTTGATGTTGGAGTTTGTTGCTTTAGCCCTGGGAAGTAAACTCACGGTGAAAGGGAAGTCAGCCCCAGGAAGAGAGGAACCCTGAGCCCAGGAAGAAGCAAGACTCTGGCAGGGAGGAACCCAGGAAGCCTGAACCCTCGCAGACGTTGGCAGCCTTCTTGCTTCAACAAGTGAAAAGAGACTTTGGTGAGGGAAGTAACTTATGCTTTATGGCCTGGTGTCTGTAAGCTCATACCCCAAATAAATACCCTTTATAAAAACCAACCCATTTCTGGTATTTTGCCTCAGCACCCCTTTGTCTGACTAAGACACCAGAGAAAACAAATAGTTGAACAAGACCAGATAATCACATTCTTTGAGGCAGTTATAGATATTTACAAAGTCATCATGTTGTAAACACTAAATAGTGATCTTAAAAAGTAATAGTAGAAATAAATTGGTCAGATGGCAGGAGGGTAACTATGTGTATTTGCGCATGTGTGTGCCCACATGCATGTGCACCTAAGGGGGTATTACAGTGGAGCTAAAAAATAATGTTTTATTGTTTTGTTTTTTAATTTTTAAAAGTTTATTGAAGCATATCACTCATACATAAACAGACATAAACAATAAGTTCATAGTAATAGTTGTGAACTTATAAAACAAACATATATAACATCATACAGGACTATCATACCTCACCCTGCCATCAGTACCTTGCATTGTTGTTAAACATTTTTACCTAATGATTAAAGAGCATTGTCAAAATATCACTACTAACCAAAGTATTTTCCCCCAACCCACCATATTATTATTATTATCTTTATATCATTTATATATGAACATACATAAAGAATAAGTGTATAGTAAAAGTTGTGAATTTACAAAGCAAGTATGCATAACATCATATAGGAGTCCCATACATAGACCCTTCACTAACACCTTGCATTGTCGTGAGACATTTGTCATAAATTCTGAAAGAATATTGTCAAAATCTTACTACTAATTATAGTCCTTATCTCGCATTTGGTGTATTTTTTCCCCAACCCATCCTATGATTACTTTTTAAAGTATATTTTTATGACAGAAGTTGTAAATTTACAAAACAATCATGCACATATGCAGAATTCCCAAACAACACCCCTCCATCAACACACCACACTGTGGAGGAACATTGGTTACAGATTACAAGATAATATCATCCTATTATTATTAGGTCCATAGCATATATTTGACACACATTTTCCATACTCCCCTATTACCAGCACTGTACATCTTTGGCGTAGATGCAAGACTATTACATTATTACTGCTAACCACAGTCTATAGGTCACTCCAGCTGTATTTTTCCCATGCTTCTCCACATTCTCAACACCCTGCAGTAGTGATGTACATTTGCTCCAGCTAACAAAGCATACTCTTGCATCTGCACCATCAAGCACATTTCTCATCCACCTCTGGGTTTACTGTGCTATTCAGTTCCTAGATTATTCTCTAGCATTCTGTCAATTGGCATTTACATCCCTAGATTACCATTTTCCACCACTTCCCCATTTATAAACTGACTTTTACTCACTATATGTTACCATCCTGCTATATATTTCCACACTTTTACAATAAAGTTATTAAAACTTCTACATACATTAAATATCAGTAGTCCATCTCAGTCCATCTCAGTCCTCCTCATATCTCCTTTAAGAATCAACCACCAACCAATACGTCTTGAAGGTATTTTCCTATATTTTCTTCTAGAAGCTTTATAGTTCTTGTTTTGTATTTAGGTTTTTTATCAATTTTGAGTTAATTTTTGGATAAGGTGTGAGATAGAGGTCCTCTTTCCTTCTTTTGGCTATGGATCTTCAGTTCTCTCAGCATCATTTGTTGAATGGACTGTTCTGCCCAAGTTGGTTGGGTTTGTCAGGCTAGTCAAAAATCACTTGCCCATACATGTAAGGGTTCTGAACCATCAGTTTGGTTCCACTGATCTATGTGTCTCTCTTTATGCCAGTAGTACCCTGCTGTTTTTACCACTGTAGCTAGGTAATATGATTTAAAGTCTGGAAGTGAGAGTCCTCCAACTTTGCTTTTCATTTTTAAGATGTTTCTGGCTATTCAGGATATTTCCAAATAAATTTGCTAATCATGTTTTCGATTTATTTTTTAAATGTTGGTGGAATTTTTATCAGGATCTTCTTCCAATTATTTGGGCCTTTTAAAACTTCTTTTAACATTGAGTTGTAGCACTGAATACAAGTTCTTTACATCACTGGTTAAGTTTATTCCTGAATATTTGGGTTTATCTGTCATAATTTTATTCTCACCACTCTTTTGACACTTTTAATTACTTTTATTAGTATAATCTTCATTTCTAGATTCTCTTCTAGGCTTTTCTCTCCTGTCTTTTCTTTTCAGGCTCTAGCACACCCTTTAGTATTTCCTGAAAATCCAATCTCTTGGTTAAAAATTCTCTCAGTTTTTATTTATCTATGAATATTCTAAACTTGCCCTCATTTTTGAAAGACAATCTTGCTGCATATAAGATTCTTGGCTGGAAGTTTTTCTCTTGTAGTATCTTAAATATGCCATACCATTGTCTTCTTGCTTCCATGGTTTCTGATGAGAAATCATCATTTATTCTTATTGGGTATCCCTTATATGTTATACGTTGCTTTTCTCTAGCTGTTCTCAGAATTCTCTCTTTGTCTTTGGCATTTGACATTCTGATTAGTATGTGTCCCAAAGTTGGTCTATTTGGATTTTTTTGGATGGGAGTACATTGTACTTCTTGGGCATAGATTTCTATGTCCTTCAATAGGGTTGGGAAATTTTCTATAATTATTTCTTCAAATATTCCTTCTGCCCCTTTTCCCTTCTCTTCTCCTTCTGGGGCACCCATGACACCTATGTTTGCATGTGTCTTGCTGTCATTTAGTCCTCTGAGAACTTGTTCAATTTTTTCCATTCTTTTCTTCATCTGTTCTTTTGTATGTTCACTTTCGTTCACATTCAGAGGTCATTTCTTTAAGCTCATCAATCCTTTCTTCTGCCTCCCCAAATCTGCTATTATATGATCCCAATGTATTTTTTAAACTGTCTTTTTTTAAAGATACATAGTTCACAAAAATGTTACATTAAAATATATAAGGTTCCCATACCCCACACCCTACCCACCCCCACTCCTCCCACATCAACAACCTCTTTCATCACTGTGGCACATTCATTGCATTTGATGAGTACATTTTGGAGCACTGTTGCACCACATGGATATAGTTTACATTATAGTTTACACTCTCTCCGAGTCCATTCAGTGGGTTTTGGCAGTGTATACAACGCCCAGCATCTGACCCTACAATATCGTTGAGGACAATTCCAACTCCTGAAAATGCCCCCACATCACACTCTTCTTCCCTTTCCCTGTCCTCAGGAACTACCATGACCACTGTCTCCACATCAGTGATACATTTTCTTCCATTGCTAGAGTCACAACAGTTCTATAGTAGAATACCAGTAAGTCCAGTCTATTCTATATTTTATTCCTCCATCCTGTGGACCCTGAGATGGTGATGTCCACTCCACCTCTAAATCAAGAGGGGTCTTAGATCCCACATGGCTGATGGATGGAATTCTCCTGCTTGCATTTGTAGGCACTCTTGGTTCCCTGGTGTGGTGAATCCAATGTATTTTTAATTTCATTTATTGCACATTTTCTTCCCATAAGATCTGCTGTTTTTCTGTGTATGCTTTCAAATTCTTCTTTATGCTCACCCAATGTCTTCTTAATATGCTTAATCTCTTTAGCCATCTCATTGAATTTATTAAGGATATTTGTTTGAACATCTATGATTAGTTGTCTCAACTCCTTTATCATCTGTAGGCTTATCTTGTTCCTTTTACTTCCTGTTTCTTGGTGTGGATTGTAATTTTTTTGTTGGTATCTTAGCATTTGTCTTACTAGAGTATTTATTCTGGATGCAGTTTTTCTCTTTTATTTAGGGGTTCCTGCCTTTTCTTCTTTTCTAGTTGTGCAGTAGGAGCCAAGGATGTAGTTGGTGGTGTAAGTTGTGAAGGCTCAGGCTGCCCTCATTGTCCCAGAGACCGATGAAACTTCTCCCAACTTTCTCCTTGTCAGGGGTAGGGACAGAGTCACAGCTGTGTGGAATAATCCAAGTCATACAGGCCTAGTACTGTCATTGCCTAGAGGGACTGATAAAGCCTCATGCTCCTTTCTCCCCTGCCTGGGGCAGGGATGGAGCTGCAGGTGTGGGCAGCAATCTATGCAGTGCAGGTCCAAGATGACAGCAGTTACCCTGGTAGAATTCTGATTATTCAGCCTGTGCCAGTCAAATGTACCTGCAGCTACCTGGATAGGCTGGTGCAGGGCTTGCCAGTTTCCTTCCTACCAGAGGTGGGGCTAAAGCTGAGGGTAGGGCTGCAGCCTGACCAGGGTGAAAGTAACCGGTTTGTACCATCACTGTGATTTTCAGTCAGCCCAGCTTCTCCTTGTGTCAGGTGTGGAGTTAAGACGGTGGCTACCGGCCTCTTTCTTACTTGAACAGGTTCAAACTTTAGCTGTTCTTAGGATTATACTTTAGCCCACCAAATGTATAATCAGTAGCTAAAGTTGGTGTCCAGTCATCTATTCCTCCCCTGTTTTTGTGAAGTGGAGCTTCCAATTCCAGCCTTGGAACAGCTCCCGAGGCACCTTGTGCCTCCAGTGGAGGATGGGCATGACAGAGGGCTCTACTTACCAATCTTCTTTGCAGATGGGCAGTCTCCTCCTCCCATTCCTTCAAGGTCTTCTGGAGCCCCCAAACAGGTGTTTCAGATAGTTCTGGGTATTTATTAACTTCCCTGTAATAGGAGCTGACTCTAGGAGCTCCTTACTCTGTCGCCATCTTGCTGGTCATCAATCACAACGTTTTTATAGTAGAAGAAAGACAGTAGCTAAATTTTAAAAAATTAATATAACAACGATAGGCACTGTTTAAAGCACTTTTTGTGGATTAATTTATTTTAATGCTCACAACAAACGTAGGAGTTTTTAAAATCCAGATAAGGATATGAGAAATAGCTGTATAGGCATGTAATTCAGAAATATGAAGGCAAACTCCTGAAGAAATAGCTTTGAAAAATAAAGTAATTGCCTTCATAGAATGGGGCTTGGGGATGGAAGAAGGCAAGTAGGAGACTGCTGCTTTTCAATATAAGTCTATTTGGTTAAACTTTGTACATGTAGAACTTTGATAAAACTTTAAGGATCAATTTTAAATACATACTTGTAACAAATTATTCTTTGTTAATGAAGAGAATATACCTGTTGTAATCATTTCTATATTTTAAAAAAACTCATAGAAAACGGATCTCAGACATCCTCTGCCAACCTCTCTGGCAATGCATTTCCCTGTCCTATATAGACTTTTTAAAATCTCCCAGCCCAACCAAACTGCCATCAGTTCCCTCTTTCACGGAGTATAGAGAAGTTCTTTGGTGTGCATTGAAAACCATTCTTTTCCCAAGATGTTTAACAAGTGTGCACACACAGATACACACACATTTAAAAGCCATCAACGTAAACCCAAACCATGAATTACAAATGTTTTTTTAAATATGAAAGGCTTGTGCAATCACATTCCATTCAAATAATCCCTCTGGGAACTACATGGCCACTTGTTGTCTTTTCTGAGGAGAAATCTATTAGATATACAAAATAAAACCCAATTATATCATCTAGGTTTAATTAAAATGCAAAATTAAACATCATATTTACTTTGGTTAGTTTTAAGGATGATGACCCATTAATATATTTATGAAAAACATTTTAATTAATAAGTGCTAGAGAGAAAAACTAAGATAATGAATGCTTGATTTATTATTCAAACTGCCCTGGGGGCCTTGTTTTAATCTCATCCTCAGCCATTCATTCAGTTCTGTGCTTTTTAAGGCTGAGGTTTTTTTCACTGTCACTCAAGGCAAAAACAGAAGACTCTGTAAATTATGTTAACAACAAATCAGTTCCAAGATAACTTTACTTCACCAAAGAAAAAGAAAAAGGAAGAACAAATTCCAGGCAAAATTAACCCCCGATGTACCAGTCAAACGTTAGCCTCAAGCTCCAATGCAGCAATACAAACACCAAAAACACCATCAATGATTGCAGTTTGTTTATTTGTGGAAAGGGTGGGGGATGCAGGGAGAAGTGGAAATACCCTCTCTCCTTAGACAAAACCATATTCGAATGACCTTTTTTATTTATTTTATTTATGTATTTATTTATTATTGTCTTTTTTAAAAAAGGTCACAAAAAACGTTATGTTAAAAAACATAAGAGGTTCCCATATACCCCACTACCCACCTCCCACCCTCACGATCACCCCAACCTCGCTTCTCTCACATCGACATTCCCTTTCATCAGTAAGGCACCTTCATTGCGTTTAGTGAATACACCCTGGAGCACTGCCATACCACATGGACCACAGTTTACACGTAGTTCACACTTTCCCCCAGTCCATCCAGTGGGTTATGGCAGAATATACAGTGTCCTGCATCTGTCCCTACAATATCATTCAGGACAACTCCAAGTCCCAAAAATGCCCCATATCACACCTGTTCCTCCCTCTCCTTGGCCTCAGAAACTCCTGTTGCCACCGTCTCCACATCAGTGATGCAATTTCTTCCATTGCTAGAGTCACATCAGTTCTATAGTAGAATACCAGCAAATCCACTCCAATCCATATTCTATTCCTCCATCCTGAAAACACTGGAATGGCGATGTCCACTCTACCTCTAAATCAATAGGGGGCTTAGATCCCACATGGCCGATGGATGCAATTCTCCTCCTTGCAGTTATAGACACTCTCGGTTCCCTGGTATGGTGGTTTGACCATCCTCACCTCCCTGTTAGCTGACCTGGGTAAGTCCAATGAACCAGAGAGTAGGTGTTGCAACTCTGCTGTGGCTCAGGGTCCAGCTGGCACAGGGACAGTCCAGAGATTCAAGTCTTCTGAGCATACACAAACCCCAGCACCAATCACAGTAGTTCAGTAAAAGTGACAGAAGAGGCATTTGTAGAGAAGTCACATCTGAATCCAACTCCATTACACTCAAGAGCACAAATTCCAAAGTAAGGCCCACTGGCAAGTCACCAAACTCCAGAGCCATCTGCCATGACCGTAGAACCTGTGTGTCTCTGTAGCCCTCAGGAGCATCAGTACTTGGGGTTGTAAGTACTTTGGCTATCTCTGGGATCCTGCTCAGCCGTGCCTAAGGGTCACCCCTCTGATGACCTCCTGACTCATTCTGAAGTGTCTTAGCCATATAAACTCGTTTATGGATGGCCCTTTTTAAAAATATATATATATATTTTAAATAAAGCAATCATGAGCTACTTTTTTTTTTTTTTAGATTTATTTTATTTATCTCACCCCTCTTGCTGCTTGCACTCACTGTGTGCTCTTTGTCCATTCGTTCTGCATTCCTCTGTGTCTGCTTGTCTTCCTTTCTTTTATTCTCTTTAGGAGGTACTGGGAACCAATCCTGGGATCTTCTGACATGAGAGAGAGGCACTCAGTCGCTTGAGTGACCTCAGCTACCTGGTTTATTGTTTTCTCACTGTCTTCCATCTGTGTCTCTTTTTTGTTGCGCCATCTTGTTGCATCAGCTCTCCACACAGGCCAGCTCACCTTCACCAAGAGGCCCCAGGATCCAAACCCAGAATCTCCCATATGGTAGATGGGAGCCCAATCACTTGAGCCACATCTGCTTCCCTATATTTTCTAAAAATAGGTATTTATGCCCTAAAACTTTAGAAAAATACAATACACTTTGCCTGTTTTCCTGGAATAGTTCTCCTTTCCACCTTCTATGTGGCTTCTAGGATCTGATAAAACCTATAATCAACTATTCATTAATGTATTCATTGCTTATTGCTGACCACTGTTTCGGGTACTCTGGCTGTGTAACAAATAATCCCCCAAATTAGTGGGATACTACAAATATTTATTGTGCACGTGGAATCTTTGGATCAGAAATTTGACAGGTCAGCGCAGGGATACCTTGTCTTTGCTCTAGAAAGCCTGAAGTCTAAGGTACAAGGTTCGAAGGACGGAGGGTGGAGTCGCCTGAAGGCTTGTCCATTCCTCTGTCTGGCAGTTGAAGCTGGCTGTCAGCTGGGGGCATCAGCTGTTCTCCATGCGGGCTAGTTTGGGCTTCCTCACTACTTGGTGGCTGGGTTTCAAGGGTGAACCTCCTGAAGGAGAAACCTTATTATCAAGAAGTCACTCAGCATCACTTCTGGCACATTCCATTTATTGAGGCAATCATCAAGTCTGCCCCCCACCCCACCCCAGGATCCAGGGGACAGCAAGTAGATTCTGCCTCATGATGGGGGGCGGGGCGGGGCAGCGGGGGTGATAAGGTTCTGGAAGAACCTGTAGAGAACACATGGAATCAGAAATGCTGTGGCCATTTTTGGAAAATACAACCTCCTCTGTATGGCAGGGACTTTGCCATGTGCTGGGGGCTTGTAGTAAGAAGACATGGTTTTTTTTCTGACTTCAAAACAAGAGTAAGGAGCATAAAAAGTAAGTAAACAGCCACTTACACTAATTTTTTTAAATTAGAGAAGTTGTGAAATTACAAAACAATTGTGCATCCCATACAGGCTTCCCATATATCACCCTACAACAGCACCTTACATTGTTGTGACACGTTTGCTGCAAATGATGAAAGAACCTCATCTTAATCTTATTGCTATCTATAGTCCATCGCTCGTATTTGGTGTGTTTTTTTCCCACAAACCATCCTATTATTAACACCATATATTAGTATTGTGTATTGCTACAGTTCCTGAGAGAGCATTTTCATATCTGTATTGCTAACCACAGTCCCTCAGCCACCTGGGGGTTCACTGTGTTATGCAGTCTCCCGCCTTGTATAATCCATCCAAACTGTACACTCAGTGGCTCTGACTTTCATCACAGACTTGTGAAGTCATCACCTCATCAATTTTAGAACATTTTTATTAGTCCACAAGGAAGAGTCCCATGCCCCCTTAGAGCCCCCATTGTTGACCTTTAGCCTTGATGTATTAATAGTACCTTCTTTGCCTTTGCTGCTAAAATATTATAACATTGCGACGGTTTGCTCGGTTGGTAGAGGTGGGGTCTGGCTGCGGACGAGGGGTCGGTCCAGCTCTGGACGAGGGGTCGGTCCCGCTTGGGACGAAGGGTCCGCATAACATTACTGTTAACTATAGTCTATAAGTTACAATAGTCTTCCCATGTATCACCATATTCTTAACACCTTGCAATAGAGGAACATTCTTGTATTTGTACTATTAACCACAATCCTCGTCCACCACCAAAATTACTGTGTTATACAGTTATTTATACACTAGCAATTTTTAATTCTGGGGTAATGAGTAGCAGGGTGCTTTGGAAAACATGGGAAAAACAGCGCAACCCAGCTTTGCAGGTCAGGAAAGATTTCTCTGGGAAATTGTTGCAGAATCTTATACAAAAACTCACCTGCTCTTGTGAAAACGCAGCTGGACCTGAGGGATCCCATTTCAACACAGGCAACACACCGCTCCTGGAGCCCCCCGCCCAGAGCCTGCGGGTGCTCACGACCCACTTGGGTTGTCACCAGTCTCTCTCAGTCTCATCAAGAAAGACAGCATGCTGCAGGAACCTTCCATACCTCCTACAAAGCGGCAAATTTGTGGTTCTTACTTCTGTGGTCACCTGGAATTGTTGAGAGACCAGGCTTGTTCGAATTAACTGCTCAACCAGGTTGCACTGAAAATGGTGCGAGGTCAAAGATGACAGAAGCAGACAGAGCTAAATTGCCCAATTAATATTTCCATTTTCCGTCTTCCTACCCGTTTTAGGCTTAGAGAGTGCTCTGGAGAGCACTGTTTGAAAACCACTCATCTAGTTTTACGATGTCATATTACGGAGAGGAAATGGTGATAGATTCAAGTGACTCCCCCAAGGTGACCTAAACTTAGGTGGACTATTTTTTTTTGACATTAGGCAAAATGCCAGAAAACGTTCCTGTGAAATGTGTGAACAAATGTTCAATTTGCAATGGGTTTGAGGGGATTACAATCCAGTCAATTTCCCAATCTGAATCAGCATTTGTGATGCCACCCCCACTCCTTTTTTTTTAAAGATTTATTTATTTTTTTTAAATTTCTCTCCTCCCCCCCACCCAGTTGTCTGTTCCCTGTGTCTATTTGCTGTGTGTTCTTCTTTGTCTGCTTCTGTTGTAGCTATCAGCCCACACCAAGGCGCACAGCACCCCCCTCTGCTGCCCTGAAGCATACTCATTTACCTCAGAGCTGAGAGAGGCGATGGAGGCTGAATGAAGGACAGAGTCTTTTAATTTGCTTTTAATGATCATGGCCTGGTCTCCCTTCCAAAGACCCTTCACAGAGAATAGTTTTACTTTTCCACTTATTAATCTCATTCACTAGACTGGAAAAAAGAATTCCCCATTCCTCAAGACCTCTCACTTTCAGTCTTCTCATTCTCTCTCGCTCTCTTTTTTTTCCAGCACCATGAAAGCAATGTGTGTAAAACCAGAGCCAAGTACATTGTGGTTTCAGACGCGAGCCTGCTGGCTGCAGAAGCCCACGATTGTGGCCGTTTCAGCCTCAGGGGCATCACGGCTGTGGCCCCAGTCGGTGAAAGGGAGGGGCCTCAATGGCCCTTTGATTCAGCCTGAATCCGAGGGAAGGAGGGAGGGGAGGGCGGGCCTGTCATTTGACACTCCTCTGTCTTTCTTTTTTTCAATTTTATTTTTATTTTTAAAGTAGCTTGAGAGTCCATAAATGTTACATCAAAAATATAGGGGGTTCCCGTATACCCCGGCCCCTCCTCAGTCTCTTGTCAGGCCGCGCTGGTGCCTGCACGACCTCTCTGAGGATGCCCCGACTCGGCTGGTGCCACAGTGCATGACGTTCCTTGCTTCTCAGGGAGTGTACAAGCAGTCCCCGGTCTGGAGGATTCTATTCTCTCTGAGAATGCTGCTTTTCTTAAAGTGCCTCCTCCCAAAACACACACACACACTCATACCCTGCACTATTTAAGAGGATGCTAACCATGCTTTTGCTAGTTGACTTTAAAAAAAAAAAAAGACTCTAATTTTAGAGCAGTTATAGGATTACAGAAAAACTGTGCAGAAAGGGCAGTCTCCATATACCTCTCCCCCAAACCGTTTCCTCTAGTATAAACACCATGCAACAGTGTGGTATGTGTGTTACAATCCATGAACCAATACTGATACATTATTAGTAATTAACGTCCATAATTTCAATTAGGGTTCACTCTTTGTGTTGTACAGTTCCGTGAGCTTATACAAGTGCATTATGTCATGTACATTACAATATCATACAGAATAGCTTCACTGCCCTAAAAGTGCCCTGTGCTCTACCTTTTCATCCCTCTCCTCCTCCTCCTGAACTCCTGATCTTTTTTCCCTGTCTCTATATGTTTTGCCTTTTCCAGAATGTCATATAGTTGGAATCATACAATATGAAGCCTTCTCTAACCGGCTTCTTTCACTTAGCAATATGCATCTAAGGGTCTCCCTTGTCTTACTTGTGGCTTGATGGCTCATTTCTTTGTATCCCTGAATAATATTCCATTGTATGTGTGTATACCACGTTTTGTTACTATTCATCTATTAAAGGGCTTCTGGATTGTGTCCAACTTGGGGCAATTATGAATAAAGCTGCCATAAATATTTGTGCGCAGGTATTGTGCAGACATAAGTTCTCAACTCATTAGAGTAAAGACCTAGGTGTCCAATTTCTGGATTTTATGGTAAACCTATGTTTAACTTTGTGAGAAACTGCCAAACTGCCTTCCATAGTGGTTGCACTGTTTTGCCTTTCCACTAGTAATGAATGAGAGTCCATGTCGCTGCACATCCTCACCAGCATTGGTGCACGGTAGTATCTCATTGTTTTAATTTGCAATTCCCTGATGACTATAAGGTTGAGCATATTGTCATATGCTTATTTCACCTGTACATCTTCTTAGATGACTTTTAAAGTATTTATTATTACTATTGTTTGCATGAAAAACCCAAGAGAATGGACAGGCAAATTATTAGAATTAATAAAAGAACTTGACAAGGGTAAATGATAAATATCGTGTAGGAGTTGCATCCCTGGACATTGGACAATGAGTTCAAAACCTGGTTCCACCACTTAGGATCTTGGGTAATATACTTAACCTCTCTGGACTGTTCTAGACTTCAATTCCTCCATCTGAAAATAGGTGTAATAATAATACCTACCTCATAAAGTCACTGTGAGATTGAATGCACTCAATATATACAAAGATCTTAGAATGGTGACTGGCACATGGCAAGGATTATACGAATGTTAGCTATTAGGATGGCTGGCTTTGAGATCAACATTAAAAAATTGATCGCATTCTATAAACTGCTATTATAAAATGCCCTGAGTAGCTGCTGACTTCAAATGAGAGATATGTGGAGCAGATCTAAACTAAACCTGAAGTCTGAAGCAGACCTGCGCTGGCCAAACACCAGACCTGTGAGTGCAACAAACACATTTTTGTTGCTGTAAATCACTGTTTTTGAGGGTTTTTGTTTTGTTTGTTTGTTTTTTTTTGCACAGCATTATTCCAGCTATTGCTGACTAGTACATTAACTTAACCAAAAGGAATTATTTTTGGAAGGATGCTGGAGGCTCACAGAATCCATAAGAGGGTGGACACTTAAAAAACAAGCGGGATATTTCTAAAGGACAGGACTCAAGAACTGCCATGAAAGCTAAAAGCAGACTGTGCAAGGTCAGGGCACCACTGCTGGGGTGAAATAGAATCATTTTCTAGTTCTCTGATCTTCTGGACAGGATTGAAATACCAGAAGGAGAGCATGCAATTGTCCTAGCTCGAGCCACCACTCTGCCCACCAGGGAACATAGGAATCTAGGTCACTGTCTCCCAGACAATACCCAATGGGGAAAAAGAATGCTGCAGAAGCACATGCTGAGCTTTCAGAAAGAGGGAGCCAGAAATAAGAAACGTCCAATCTTCCAGTAAGGACTGTAGAAGAGAACTCCTACCAACATGTGTGCTTATTTGTTCAAGTCAGTAATTACATTTCTTACAATAAATTAGTGCTCCATCTTGAGAGAAGTTCTACCTCTGTTACTTGCCAGGCCTGGTTTCCTGTATCTGTGTGGGACCTAACACTGCGATCCAAGGGCTTCATCAGGGCAAGACTTCCCAGGGAGGTCACCTTAGACTCTAGCTGGTCTCCCTACAGCTCTTCTCTGAGTCCCTCTTTCAAGAGGAATAGCCTAACCAGAGCACAGAGCAGGGAACAGCAAGCAGGTTGCCTGGGAGTTGATTTTGCTTTGAAAGCCAAGGTGAGCAGAATGAGATTATTTCACATAACCAGATGGGTGGTGGTGGAGTTAATTTAGAGTTGGGAAATAACCCAAGCAGAATTGTGTTTTAGGAAAATTAATCTTCCTGGAGTGTATAGGTTAGAGAATAGGGGAGACAGGCCATAGACTACGTTTGTCTCTGAGTGTAGCTTCTCAGGCTAGAAATGTGACCACGGGCAAGTCAATCAACTCCTCTGAAGTAGGTTTCCTCATCTGCTGCTCTCAAAGAGTCTCCCATCCAAGGCTGATCCTGCTAATCATTAGAGGACAGTTGAAATCAAGTGTCTTCAGGACTGTATAGTATGTCATCTATAAAGCATTTGGGGTAGGCCTCTACATTGGGGGTTCTGAGCCCGCAGGCCATGAAACCTTTGGAGAGTCTTGGAGATGTTGTAAGAGGTCCCCAAATTTACATATGCCCCAACAATGGTATGAGATACATCTGTACTAGGCTTCCCTAAATATATATAAAAGGTATTGGGTTTAATTATTAATAAATGTAAATCCACATTCAATAGTTATTAAGTTCATAATATTAGTTTCTTGTTAGTATGGATTTTATTGACCGAAAAATACTACAAGTAAAATTACTGTCATATGAGGAGATAACATAGCACCCACCTCATCAAATTGTTGTGAGGTTTAGCTGGCTAAACCTAAATTTTCAAAATTTAAAAATACAAAAATGAAAAGAAGACTAAATACATGTAGGTACTTAGAAAAGTGCCTGGAACATAGTAAATATTCAATACGTGTCAACCATTATTATGAAGTGATAACATTCTTGAAAGATGGGGACCACTCATCTACATAATCTCTAAAATTCCCTGTGTGCCTCTAAGTTTCAATGGATTTTTGAACTTTATAAAATTCTTGTAAAGGTGAAAAAATTCTTGGGGATCTCTTGTTCTGGCTGTTTCTAATGTGAAAAATGGCTAAGTATTTGAGTCATTCTTCTAAGTTCAGGTGAAGAGCATCGTTGGAAGACAACCCATATCTCTGAAATTCGCATTGTGGTCCAGAGAGGTCAGACACCTCTCCACACTCGCACACAGACATCTGCTTCCTCCTGTGACAAATCAACGGTGCTGTTCTGTGGATCGCAGCTTTCCGGTTGTAGAACTCACAACAACTACTAAGGTAACCACAAGGTGTCGCTGTGATCCAGAAACTGCACAAAAGGGCCGGCCTCCTCGGGCTTTTACACAGCCTGCTTCCCAGCTGCACCCTCAAATTTTAATGTGCATACGAATCAGCCATAATCTTGTTAAAATGCTGATTCTGGTTCAGTAGTCCCCGACGGGGCCTGAAATTCTGCATTTCTAACAAAGCTCTCGGTTGAAACCTTAGGTGATTGCTGTAGCTAGAGCCTTCGGCAATCTTCCTTGTCTCTGATGGGGGGGATGGGGGGGGTGTAAGAACGAAGTAGCCCCAAAAGCGAAAAGCCGTCCTATTCCTTGTCTTTAGGAGGTAGTAAAAGGGAAGAAGGAAGAAAAATGAAAAGACAACCCAAGAAAAACAGGGTAGCTCCCTCTTAACATGCAGAACCCGTGAGTCTTCTGCAGCTCAGCCATCTGAGGACTCGTTCCAAGGGAGCTGGGGTCAGGGTGAGCTGTGGTCAGAATGGGTCTCCCAATACCTTCTCAACAGAAGAGCTCATTGGGAAACTTATTAGAGAATTTACAAAACACAAGGATGCCGAATGTTTCAGCAAATATTTCGCAGTGTCCCCCAAAAGCCATGTCAGAGTTTCTAACAGAGTCCATATAAATTGACTGTAAAGAGCCAACCAGAGAGCTGAAGTGGAACAGGAAGAGACTTGCTGATGGCGTTACCCTTGCATGCACAATGGGATCTATTTTAATAACATGAACTTCTGCTTTCCGTAGCGTGGGGCTCTGAGGATCAGCAATGAAGTGAAACTACTTCTAACCCTGGTGTAGGGGAGGGGAAGTGATTTCTATCAGGTCCATGCTTTAGTCTCTATACATATTGCAAAATGAGAAGTCCTGCTGGGTTTGATAATTCCACCTCCCCCCATCCCCCTTTTCCTGATCTTCCTATATCATTTCTGTCCTTTTTATTTCTTAGGCCTGAAGCTGACTTTTAAGGGAGAGATATTTAAAATATTAAGATTACATCCATTCCTTCTTTTAATCTGTGCTATCAGTTTACTTTCAAGCTTATCCTGCTCCCTGTTTGTAAAGGCCAGAAAGATGCTGGCTTTGTTTTCTCTAAGGTTCTAACAAAAGAATTAATTCCTCCCTTCCATTCTCTCCTGGGCCCATATAGGACAAACCTCCTCACCCAATTTGCTTAACATATGTAGCAGGATGTGCAATCTGAACCCAAACTGGGAATAAAAGTTTGCCTTGTTTGGGGGAATGTTCCTTTATCTCCTATATATGCATAGGGAGGAGGAGGGAAGAGTATTTTGGAAAGGAGTGATGGAAGGAAAAAGGACAATGAAAGGATGGGGTTCTGTGTCACAGTCCAGCAGCCCCCACCTCCCCGCTGATTTGGAGCTCAGTAAGTGCTGAATGAATGGATTCCATGAGCAGCAATGTGAGTTTCTGAATCCCAGCGTTGCCACTTTGGGATGCAGCAGTGTTGATACCCAGTTTTAAAGAAAGAGGTGTTGAACCTACTCCTACGTGGAACTCAGCATAGCTCCTCACCTCAAGGATGTTTCAGTTTGGTCATTGGGAGAAAGTGGTCTTTATATGATGTTAGCATAGTCTAGAAGTCACCTTCATTGAGCAATATCAGTAGTGAGAAGCTCTTTCAAGGACCTCAAGGGTCCCAGGTCTAGGATCTGAGATAGCTAGAGTGGGAACAGACTATGGTGGCACCAAATGGTGAGTTTAGCTGACAGGGTGGTGTGTGAGCACATGTGAGGTACCTTGGGATCTCATGGAAACACTCATGGGGACCTTTGTTGGGGGTTGGGATGTGGGGGGGAGCAGAAGTCCAGCTTAAGGAGGTAGGGGTAAGAACAAGAATTTGTTGTTGTTGATACCGATGTGCTTTCTTTGTAGCCACAGGCTGTGTTGTCAGCATTTGAATTACATACTAAATCGTAAGAATTTTTCTTAAGCAACAAGCAAACTCCCTCTAAGAATAGGATCCAGGTATTGAGAAGGACGGCAGGAATGAGTATTTCCAGAGTGAATATCAACATGAAATAAAATAGTAATTAGCTACCACCCTCTTGGAAGACAGTAGAGGCCTCTCTGATTAGACTGTCTTGGATTTCTATCACTTCCCAGGCATGAAAACTTACCTTTTCAGTGCCTTGGGTACTTCTTCTGTTAAATGAAAATAACAATTAAAATTGAACTCAAAGATCTATGAGAATTAGCAAGTATATAACTCAGGACAGCCTTAGGACAGTGGCTGGCACATAAGTCTGAAGAATGGTTAGCAAATTTAATTGTTCAGCACAGGCCAGGTGCTGATCACAGCCTCTTGGAGACTCATTCAACTCTTTTCCAGAAATAGAAGAACTAGGAGGAGAGAGAGCTGATGGGTCTCTGGGTCTCCTTAGGGCCACTGTGTCCAGGAATCAAAAAGAATATATTGATCCTAATGGATTATAAAAGCTAACCTCGTATAGCTCCTTTCTGCATCTTTCTTTGGGCTATTTTTCCCCTGGGCTAATGGTGCTGCTGACAGGAAGTTAGACATGTAAGGTCCTTAAGTTTAGAAAGTCCCTGGGCACAATTAAGAATCTAAGTTCCTCTGCAGGGAGAAAATAACTTAATAATGACATGGTGCTTTAACCCAACATGACATTATAGAGGAAATGCCTCTTCTCCTTTCTATTCCCATAGGAGGGAACTTCTATAACCTTAATATTGTGGTTTTAGAATTTGCCTATTCCAATCTGTCAGAGCACTCAATCTTTTTTAAAAATTATTTTTTAATTTTTAAGGAAGCTTTAGATTACATAAATGTTACATCAAAAATATAGGGGATTCCAATATGTCCCACCCCCCCACCCCCCGCATTAACAGCATCTTTCATTAGTGTGGTACATTTGTTACAATTGATGAACACATACTGAAGCATTGCAATTAACCATAGAATATAGTGTACACTCTTCCTCGCACCTTTTAATAGATTTTGACAAACTGTATAATGGCCTGTATCCATCACTGTGATGTCATACAGGACAATTCCAATGTCTCCAAAATGCCCCAGTATTACACCTATTCTTTCTTCCCTCTCCTTCCCCTCAGAACCTCTGGCGGCCACTGCCTTTAAATCAATGACAACAGTTCTCCCATTGCTAGAATAATAATAAGTCTGTATAGAATAATAATAAGTCTACTTTAGTCCTTTTTTCATTCCCCAATCTTCAAGATCTTGGGATGGTAATGCCCACTGTGTTTCAAATTAAGACGGGGCTTAGATCCCATGGGGCAGATGGGTGAAACTGTCTTGCTTGCAGTTGTAGAATCTCTCTGTTTCTTGGGATAACTGTTGTCAATTATCTCCTTATTACTTGACCTGGATGAATCCAATGATCTAGAGATGAGGTATTGCAACTATACTGAGATTCGGGGCTCAACCAGTGCATGAACAGACCAAAGATTTAGGTCTCTGGGACATATATTTAACAAGTGTAGTGCTATTTATAGGTTCAAATAAAAGGGACAGAAGAGCAATGGTAGGGAAACTATAAATGAGTCTAACTCTGTTACACTGGGGAGCATAAATTCCAAAGTAAGGCCCACTGACAGGAAGTCAAATTCCTGAGCTTGTCTGCCCTGCTTATAGTGTCTAGATATCTCTAGAGCCCTTAGAAGCCCTCCTGCTGTTTAAAGCATGTTTTCTGTGGCAGTCAATGTTATCCTGTTGAGATGTTCATAAACATAACCTCTGGTACAAACTCCCGACTCACTTTGAAATTTCTTGGCCATAAAAAATCATTTGTATTTAATATTTCCCCCTTTTAGTCAAGGTCTTTTTCTAGATTCATTGCTATTTGGAGCTTGGCAATAATTCCTTGGTGCCAGGGAGGCTTATCCCTGGGTGCCAGGGAGGCGTATCCCTGGGAGTCATGTCCCATGCCTGGGGGAAGGTAGTGCATTTATATGCTGAGTTTGGCTTAGAGAGAGGCTACATTTGAGCAATAAGGAGGTTTTCAGGAGGTAACTCTTAGGCAATATACAATACTAAGCTACGTTTCAATTTCACAAGGAAAGGTTCATAAGTACAATTCTCAATATCAAGGGCCTGGCTTAATGGTTTGTCTTCCTTCACTAGGCACATGCACTTGGGAGATTCTTGCCATTCAATCAGAGAATGTAGCAGGACTCCCCAGGATGGGAATTCAATATTCTCTTGGTTATTGTGTGGGTCTCCACCCACTGATACAATGCCCCATGACCACTTGAACATATTCAGATGGCTTAGAGGCATGCCCCAGGTGCACCCCTCCCCACACATCTCCCTATCACCAACACCCTGCAGCAGTGATCCTCCCCTGCCATAGTTGTCACCCTTCTGTGATCCAAAACCTCTCCAAAATTGAAGTCCCAAAAATAAAGAAATAAAATGAGAAAATAAAATAACTGAAAAAATAAAAGAAAAAAGAAAAAATAGAAAAAATTAAAATAAAAAAAGTTTTATACATTGTTCCTTTCATCACTGTAAGATCTGTTATCTTGTATGTACAATGACAATTTCTTCAGTATGTTCCCTAGTATCTTAATTTTTTCATTTTATCTTCAAGGAAGTTTTAAGTTACAGAAAAGTCACATCAAAAATATAGAGGATTCCCATATACCAAACACCCTCCCCCTCTTCCCTCCCCCTTAGTAATAATATTTTATTAACATTTGTTACAATTGATGTACAAGTATTGAAGCATTGCTACTAACCATGGTAATGATTTACATTATAGTTTACATTTTGCACCTCACACTTTTATAGGTTTTGATGAAACTTAACATGGCCTCTACCTGTTATCGTGAGATCATGCAGAACAATTCTAATGCCCTAAAAATGCCCTACATTCCATCTATTCTATTCTTCCTTTCCCCTCCCCTCAGAACCTATGGAAACCAATAAGTTTCAATTGTTAGAGAATAAGGCTCTTAGTAATGTGTGGCAATAATATTGAGGGCTTGACATATTGGGTCTGTTTTCTTTTATCAGGCACTGCCTATGTTTTCGAGAGATTCTTGTCCCTCTAATTGAGAACATAGCAGTACTCCCCAGGATGGAAATTTAACATTTTCTTGTTTATTGTGTGGATCTCCACCACTGAGATAATCTTATGACAAGATGAACGCTTATATATCCCATAGAGACATGCCCCAGGTGCACCCTTTCCCACATATCCCTCCAAACCTGAGTCCTACACTAGTAACCCTCCCCTGCCATATTTGCCAAAAGAACGTTTGCACCATTGTAGTTTTAACCACAGACCTGCAAGTCCCCAGAGATCACCTGCTCCTTCCTCCAATCCTCCCCCCAGTTCCATGATTAGTCCCACCCAGCACCCCACCCTACTTCCCCTCACAGAGCAGCACCGCTGAACCCAGTCACATCACTGCACCACTCACACCCCTCTCCATTGCCCAGCCACACCCTTCTACCTTATCATAGATTTTGCCTATATAGGCATGACTGATCAATCTACCACCGCGATTCACCACATCATCCATTAGCACTGGAGATTAAAAACTCTTCCGCTGCCAGTGATTTTCTTTGAAACAGAAACAAGTCATTGTGCAGCCAAGAAATAAGAAGCAATATATGCTTTGGTATGAACATAGCTGCAAAAGCCATGTTCTCCTTCTCAGGGCTATGGGCAGATTTTTTACAGTGCAGTATCCTTGTCTATATAAACAATTTGATTTTAAAATAAGTTTCAAAATTTATGGATCCACATAAGATACAGTAATTTATCAATGAAGATGGAGAGAAAGAGTTACTTATGTTTTTGTTCACTGTCCAGTCAGTGCACAGAAAGCTTCTTCATAGGGTCCAAGTACCATCCCTTGCTGTTGAAATCCAGGAATCAACTCTTCATGAACTATATTACCCAATGCACTGTTCCTGGCTAATTCTATATCTCCCACTACAGGAAAAAAGTAGCAAAGCTGTTGATAATCACAAGAACTGGCTCATCAGACCTGTTTATGTTAAACAGTAGAGATCTTCTTGCCTCTGTGGCTCCCTAATGGGATGTCTGTAGTGCTGCTTACATGACAACTCAAAACCATGCAACATCCAGCCATGCTGGCTTCCAATAACTCTCTCAAAGGTTGTTACTGTGTGCCATTGATGATGACCGCAATGCAAATTGTACCCACAGTGTAGTGTGTGGGGAAATATGAACCAATATTCATTTTCTGTTCACCTTAATTTACCATTCAGTATTTTGTAGTGTAAACATAAAACACATATTCCAGCCATCTTTTCGTGGACCCTTTAGGCGGTAATCATGCATTTCTGGAATGTGGACTCTCAGTGTGGACTGCATCCCTGCCTTACATACACTGCCACCATTGGGGAAAGTAGATCAAGTGTCCATAGGTGAAGAGAGATGAGCAATCCCATTCCCACAAGGAATATCCTGCTCTCATCAGGCACAGCTTAACACCTACTGGGAGAGCCCAACCTCATCACCTCATTGGAAGACAAGAGAGGACATTGATTGGAAGCCCAGTTGGTGTTCAGTCTCAAAGGCTATTCCAGAAGGATTGCCTAATACA
Source organism: Dasypus novemcinctus (assembly GCF_030445035.2). Classification (NCBI taxonomy): domain Eukaryota; kingdom Metazoa; phylum Chordata; class Mammalia; order Cingulata; family Dasypodidae; genus Dasypus; species Dasypus novemcinctus. Next base: position 167,749,803 of record NC_080673.1, on the reverse strand, counting down.
TACATGGTGAAAAGCCCTTGGCAATGACAGTTGTTGCCCCAGTTGTCAGAGGCTAGATGAGGGGGGAGTGCAGAGCCCTGAACAGGTCTTGTGTCTCATGTGAAAGTTACCCAAATAAGCATGTCAGCCCCATTCTGGTGACGCCAAGCTTGGGTGATTCCCAACTGCTTCAACCAGCAACAGTATCACACTTGCCAGGCCACCCCCCTTGAATGGAAGTCTAATCACCTGTCTTTGAGAGAACCCCATCAATGTGAGAGTCAGAGATCCTCAGGAGGTCTGGTTGACCCCATGTGCAGGGTAGAGGGTCAGAAAGCACCTCAAAAGGCAGAAATGAAGACCCACAGGGTCATATGGGTCTGGCCTGGGACAGGGGCCTCCTTCTAGGAGGACATTGCCAGCCCTGACAGTACCAGACCCTGGAAAGGGATTAGAAAATTTCAAGGAATATACTCCAAAGTGTTGGGAGAAGAGGTTGGGAAGGAAAGGGGGTGCTTGAAGTGTGGGGCCCAGAGCAGAGGTTCTGACTGCCATGTCTACCCCTTCTCCTCTTGAAAGGCTGATACAGTAATATGAACTAGAGCAGTGGGGGAATCAATAAACCTCATTTGTGGTGATTCACATAATCTGCAGACTCTGAAATAGGGCAAGGGCTGCCAACAGCAAGCAGCTGAGATCAGGCAGATCCCAATAGGAGGAAGCAAGGAGAAGAGCCATGGGTGGGTGAGTGGGGAGCAGAGCATGAAAGACAGTCCAGAGATAGAAGATTCCAGAGAGTGTTAGCAGAAATATACTTATTAAATGCGACAGATGCCTCAGGAAGGGTAAAATCTATATACCTGATTTACTAAAGTAGGTGGTCTTGGTGGCAGAAGCCCTGACGGACCTCAGAAGAGCAGAGGCAGCTCATATCAACAGAGTCTACAAACTGTTTTTTTTTTTTTTTTTGTGTGTGTGTGTTTTATTTTTTTTTTTTAATTTTTTAATTTTTTATTGACTTTGTAATAATATTACATTAAAAATATATATGTGAGGTCCCATTCAACCCCCCCCACCCCCCCCTCTCCCCCCCCCCCAACAACACTCGTTCCCATCATCATGACACATCCATTGGATTTGGTAAGTACATCTTTGGGCACCTCTGCACCTCATATACATTGGTTCACATCATGGCCCATACTCTCCTCTATTCCATCATGTAGGCCCTGTGAGGATTTACAATGTCCGGTGATTACCTCTGAAGCACCATCCAGGGCAGCTCCATGTCCCGAAGACGCCTCCACCTCTCATCTCTTCCTGCCTTTCCCCATACCCTTTGTCCATTATGTCCACTTTTCCCAATCCAATGCCACCTCTTCTATGTGGACACTGGATTGGTTGTGTCCATTGCACCTTTATGTCAAGAGGAGGCTCAGATTCCACCTGGATGCTGGATGCAATCCTCCCATTTTCAGTTGTAATCACTCTAGGCTCCATGGTGTGGTGGTTGTCCTTCTTCACCTCCATCTTAGCTGAGTGTGGTAAGTCCAATAAATCAGATTGTAGGTGCTGGAGTCTGTTGAGGCTCAGGATCTGGCTATCACATTGTCAGTCCAGAGATTCAAATCCCCTAAATATATCTTAAACCCCAACATTAACTGCACCTCCAGCACATTAGCATGAAAGTCTTATGAAGGGAGATCCCATCTGAGTCCAGATTCATCACACATAAACACCAGTTCCAAAGAGGGGCCATCTGACCTGGTAGTTAACCCCATCGGCCATGACCATAACTCCCATGGGTCTCTTTAGCCCTCAAAGGAACCAATATCTGGGGGTTGTATCTGCTTTATCTGTCTCTCTGACTCTGCTCAGTTGTGCATGAGGGCAAACCTTCTGCCAGCCTCCAGACTCTTTTTTAGAAACTCGTAGCCATATAAACTCATTTCTCCTTTCCATTTCCCCCTTACTTTAGGTCAAACAGCATTTTAAAGTCATGGTATTTTATGTAGACATGGATATTCTGCTGATCCGCATTGAACCTTCCGTATAAGGTCATTTTCCAGTTGCATCATCAGTTGGTAGTTGATAGTGGTCCCTCGTTGCCAGGGAGGCTCATCCCCGGGTGTCATGTCCCACGCTGGGGGGAAGGCATTGCATTTACATGCTGAGTTTGGCTTCGAGACTGGCCACATTTGAGTAACATGAAGGCTGACAGAAGGAAATTCCCAGGCACAAAGTTGCTCTAGGCCTTGTTATTATTTTGGGTTTATCAGCTCACAAGCATAGTCATTAGTATCAGGGGCTCACTGTTGAACCCTCACTCCCTCCCGGTCCCCACCACTGTACCTGGGAGACTGTCGCTGCTCCCCTAGGGACCACGACAGAGCACCACTGGCCAGGAACCCAGTACCCCCCCTACTGTGGTTTTTAATTGTTGCCACTATGAGTATATCCAAACATTGCCATGCACCCTGGACATATGTTCTGTACCGCTCCCTGTCAGTCATATATCACCTGTCATTGGTATCCCATACCAGTATCCCTCCATTGCCATTGTTGAAACACTCTGTGATCCAGAACTCCCCGAAATTTGAAGCCCAATATAATGTCATGGTCCCTTACTAGGGAATGGCATATAGCGATGAGTTTAAAGGATAGATAAAGAACTTGGATAAAGTTAGATAAAGAACTTAGTATTTCCTGAATTAAACAGTTTGTATCAGAGGGGAGGGTCTGATACAAACTGTTTAATTCAGGAAATACTTGGGGAGTGGCTACATAACAGGTACTATTCTAGGCAGACATGGGAATGTAGCAGTGAACAAAAACAAAAGCGCTGCTCTAAAAATTTACATTCTAGCAGGGGAAGACAGAGAAAAACAATATAGCAAAATGATAATTTAGAAGGTGACAAACGATAAGTATAAATTAAAAATTAAACTAATTAAAAGGTCGATGAATGTCGAGATGAGGGTAGGTGTTATCCTTTTCAACTATGTATTCCAAAGTCTTCACTGCAGATATGATTGGAGCAAAGATTTGAAAGAAAAAATAATATTGAAATGTTTTGGAGAAATATGGGTGGTGTTAGAATCCATTCCATTGGATTGTTGGGTTTTTTTTTAGGTACCGGGTCCAGGGATTGAAACCGAGGCCTTGTGTGCGGGAAACCAGCTCTCAATCATTGAACCACTTCAGCTTCCCTGAGTTGGTTTTTTTGTTTGTTTGCCTGTTTTTTTTTTTTTGTCTTTAGGAGGCACAGGAAACCAAACCCAGGAACTCCCATGTGGGAAGTAGGCACTCAACCACTTGAGCCACATACACTCCCTCCATTGGATTTTCATTCAAATATTTCAAAATAATTTTTAGGATGAGCATGCATTGTTAGAGTAGTTATCCCTTGGTGCCACCTTGACCACCACTAAAAAGGTGTATTTTGAAGATCCGTATTTCTCATTGTGAAGAGGAAAATTTGGGGCTGCTGTCTGAGGTTGTGCTGGCCAAGAGCCCCCACTCAACCTCCTTATTGCTAATCCTGATCATCCTCACTTTTTGGTGCATGTTTTTCTCCTTGGATAACTAGAAAATGTTCTCCAGCAGTTCCATGGCCCCTTGCCCATGAAAGGGGGCAGTGAGCTCAGGAGCTGGCTGTTGCTCACTGATCTTGCCTCCTGTGATGACTTCAGGCTCTATCAGACCTGCTCGCCCACGTGGCCCTTCTAGGTGCCCCATGGAGGACCCAGGGGATGGATACCAGTCACTATACCATGTCTCATAGAACAACAGTTGGAAAATTGAGCTTAGGGATGGTAGAAAGATTCCCCAGGAAGGTACCAGAGATGAAGTTGCCCTCCGAACCTCCAGGGAACCAAGAGTCCCAATTATTCTTCATCAGTTACATAGAAACTCGTTCTGGCTTGTGGACAAAGGGTGACTTATCTGAGGAGCAGCCTCCATCGTGGGTCACTGATAGAAAGAGAATGCTGTTAGAGAGGTGAGTCAGATGCGAAATACCGGATGCTTTGGCGATGGGGAAAGACTGCAAATGGAGTCCAGATCTCAAAACAGTATTACAGGCAGTCTATGCAAAGGATCCAATCCAGGGCTCTGATCTTGAGAATGGAAATGGTAAAATCAAATGCAAAATATAAAAGTCATTCTAGTGTGTAAAACAAAAAGCATTAGACCAGGAGTTAGAAGACTGATATTTGACTTGGGTTTGGTGAATCATTTAAAATTGTAAAATCTCAATATCCCAATTTTAAAATGAGAATTATAGTTGATAATCTCTAAATACTCATTCATTCATTTAAAATATTCCTAGTCTGTGCTTTTCTTGAACAGGTCATCACCATGGATACAGGCGTTGAAGGTTGGGGAACATTTGTCACAAGTTAGATTTAAAACTTTTTCCTCTTCCTTCCAAACCTGCTTGGAATTTGAGAATTATAGTCCTATTTCAGTACAGTTCTCTTTCGCACATTTATTGAGAAATAGAGACTATGCTCAACAATAGTCTGTGACTGTGGGCATCACAAAAATGTTGTGATTTCACCGCAGAGATGTCCAATGACTGTGAAGGTGCCTAAGGAATCCACAGAGAGACTTCAACCACATTGATACAGAACTCCATCTTCTTGGAAAAACTGAAAGATGCCCCACATCGACAAATAGCAGGGAATTAAAGGGAAACTTGCTACAGTCATTTCCAAGAATAGTCAGAGTTGTCACAATAGACTTGTATTACAGCATGGGTCTGTGTATCATTAGATTTGCTTGAAGCTAAGTGTTATTTGTATCTCCAGTCCCCAAGCAAATAACTTTATGGTCAGGTAAAATTCATTTTTTTTTTATTTAAGCCCTAACAGTCAAAAGCAAGGGTTTTTTATTATTTTTTAAATTATATTTTTTTAAAGAGATCACACAAAATGTTACATTAAAAAACATAAGCGGTTCCCATATACCCCATTCCCAACCCCCCATCAATTTTTATTGTATTTTTTTGAAGATACATAGATCACAAAAAATGTTATGTTAAAAAAATATAAGTGCTTCCCATATACCTCCCACCCACCCTCACCCCACTCCTCCCACATCAACAACCTCTTTCATCATTGTGGTGAATTCATTGTATTTGGTGAATACATTTTGGAGCACTGCTGCATCACATGGATAATAGTTTACATTGTAGTTTACACTCTCCCCCAGTCCATTCAGTGGATTATGGCAGGATATAAAATGTCCAGCATCTGTCCCTGCAATGTCATTTAGGACAGCTGCAAGTCCCGAAAATGCCCCCACATCACATCTCTTCTTCCCTCTCCCTGCCCTCAGCAACTTCCCCAGCAATGATCTTTTTACATGTTCATGTTATATTTGCTGCAACTGATGTACAGATATTGAAACACAGCTACCGAACATGGTTCCATTTTCATTTACATTATGGTTTATATTTTAGACTGTGCAATTTTCTAGATTTTTAGTTACCTTATGTTTTACATTATGGTTTACGTTTTAGCCTATAGACTTTTATACATTTTTGGTGTAATTTAACATATCCTATATCCATCATTGCATGATCTTGTGGAACACTTCCATTGCCCCCCAGTTACCCTGATTCCATCTATTCTATACCTCTCTTCCCCTCCACTCAGGGCCCATAGTGACAATCAGTCTTCACTATTTGAAGGACCAGATTCACAGATACTTGCAACAATGCTGAGGGCTTGACATTCTAGACTACCCTAACCTATTGGGAGCCACTAGTTCTCTCAAGAGACATAATTCCCTCTATTTGAGAACATCAGGCCTTCCCAGGATGTGGGTACATCTTTGCACTTACTGTATGGGTCTCCCCATACAGTATCAATGATATATCACATTATGACAAAATGAGCACTCATACACTCCCTGGAAGCCTGCCCCTGTGCCAGATGCCCCCTCTTTTTTTTTTTTTTTTAAAGATTTACTTATTTATTTCTCTCTTCCCACCCCTCCGGTTGTCTGTTCTCTATGTCTATTTGCTGCGTCTTGTTTCTTTGTCCGCTTCTGTTGTTGTCAGTGGCACGGGAATCTGTGTCTCTTTTTGTTGCGTCATCTTGCTGTGTCAGCTCTCCGTGTGTGTGGCACCATTCCTGGGCAGGCTGCACTTTGTTTCGCGCTGGGCGGCTCTCCTTACGGGGCACACTCCTTGCGCGTGGGGCTCCCCTACACAGGGGACACCCCTGTGTGGTACGGCACTCCTTGCGCGCATCAGCACTGCGCGTGGACCAGCTCCACACGCGTCAAGGAGACCCGGGGTTTGAACTGCGGACCTCCCATGTGGTAGACAGACGCCCTAACCATTGGGCCAAGTCCGTTTCCCAGATGCCCCCTCTTAAGCACCTCAAACAAGTAATCCTTCCTTATTATATTTTCTAAAGAGTTCTGTCAACATTATAGTTACAACCACATACCTGACAATCTCCCATGTTCAGCTGTTTCCCCTAGCCCTCCCCCCAATTCCTTGGGCCATCTGACCCATCCTCCCATCCCTAGCCCCCCTCAAACCTGCAAAGCCCCACCCAAAGGTATCCCTGTGGCCCCATCTTATCCCTTCCCCGTACAAATACTTCCCTTTAATTTATCATATGTTTCACCCATGTAGGCATCAGCTCACCAACTTCCTCTCCCCCCCAATTTCCTTTAAGCCTATCATTCAATCTCTAGCTCTCTGAAACAGTCAAAAGCAAGGATATTAGGACATTTTGGACAGTATCTAAGCTTCCAGAAAAGGAACAGTGTAGTAGTCTAGATTTAGATAAGATTTAGGAGTTGTCTAGGGGCTAAAACAAAATGTTGCTGAGTGTCAAGCCTAATGTGGTATGATCAAAAAATATATCTATTGAAAAACTGAATTACGAATTGAGGATTCTACCATAGTATAGCTCAGTTCTGGTATAGCTCATAGTATAGCTCAGTCTTTCTTAAATGTTCTCAATCTCACACATTGACTTAAGATTTATTAAGCCCTCATGCAGTGTCTGTCTCACTCCTTCAGAGACCACAAATCATAACACTGTAATATCAGTAGCCCCGCTGCTGAGAGCCCTCCCTCCCATTCGCTGCCCTCACCCTGCTGTGGTTTCCTTGGCATCCCCCTCTGCCAAACAGACCATGGACCCAGCAGGGAGAGGGGAGAGAGATACTCAGCCTCAAGGCTACTGACTTTTAGCTACTCTAAGGAGACGGGCCATTGGAAGCAAAGCCTGGCTTCTAGAGTGACACCCAACTCTCTCAGGATTACCAATTTGAGTACATTTTTTTTAATGGCCACTAGAATGAGGAGCTCAAACTATAAGGAAATAAAAAGTTATACTAAAAGTAGGTGCAAAATTAAATTTTACCTTACTTAGGGGATTGATTTTATTAGGCTGAACCATATGAAATGGATGTTTTTGTCAGTCAAAAGCAATCACATGTTAGCACTTGCACATGGTTCAAGTTAGACTCAGGAATTTTTCGATTCTGGATTTTCTGTTTTCTCTCCTAAGTTTAACCTATTTCTGGTCCTGCACTTCTCAGATTTGCCTTCAAATTCCATGTATCCTTGAACCAGTTGTGGTCTTCCCTGAGTTCCTCTAGCTAACCCTACCTTCATTCTATAAACATTGATTGAGTACCTTTTCTGAACTAGGGACTGAGCAAACTGCTTCTGAGGCAAGGGCAGATGGAAGTTATGACCCAGCATTTCAGGAGCTCAGGGTCTGGTGAGAAAGGAAAGCTTTTACAAGATACATAATCAACTGGATGATAGAAAAATGCCCAGAGAGTTACAGAGAATCAAGGAGCATCATGCTTGGGTGAAGAGGTGAGAAAGTTGTTCAAAGAAGAGTTGACCTTTGGATTGTTTCTTGAAAGATTTCTAAGATTTCCTGAGTGGACCAAGGCAGGAAGGGCATTATTGGCAGGCATGATACCATATGCAAGGGTCTGGAGGCATGGGAGAGGACTGGATGTTCTGGGAAGGGACCAACAACCTGACAGTGCGGAAAGAAGTGGCCTGAACACAGTCTGCCACTCTTCCCTGTGACCCACACATGAACCCCATGCTTACAACCAGAAATGTGTTGCCTTGGCTTTGGAGACGGGACGGGAACATAGGCTGATTCCCTTCTTGGGGTAACATGACATCAAACAGCAGAGAAAGCCCTGCTCACACATTCCTTTCTCTTTTGCTCCCACACATATATAAACTTTCCTCCAAACTACTACATGTGTGCATCATATGACACCTGGCCAACCCTACTGCTGTATTTCTTCCTGGAGAAGAGGGAATGGGGTCCATCACCCAAGGCATGAGCTTGAAAGTGATGAACATAGATGGTCTTCCCGCATCAGCTGTGGAGCAAGACCCACTGGCCATGGGGGATGGACATGCACTAGTGAAGCAGACCGTGCTTTGTCCCTTCTCTATGTGAGTAAATGTTGTTCCATCCCATGCCCATGTGAGTCGTGCTATTGTTGGCAACCCCGAGAGCTGCAAACTGTGGAGTTGGTTGGGACCTAGGACTGCTGTTCCTGGTCACGGTGATGTTACGCTCTTTGCTACCCTCCATGAGGTACAACTCCTCCCCTGGAGGGTGGGACAGGTGTCTCTTTCCTTGATGGCTAGGAGGCAAGGAGGAAAGGGGAGTTAGGTGCCAGATCTTAAAGAAGCATGACATTTTCTTCCTTTATCATGTGGGTGAGCCACTGAATTTTTCTAATCAGGGAAGTGATATGTTTGCTTTTGAAATATAATTTTAAAGAATTCAGGAGATGCTGTTTTCTTTCTGTGACATGAGATGAGAAGGGAAGAATCAAGCAAAATTGAGTGAGATGTATAGACTTTAAAAATTAATTTTATTGCTTTTCTACTTATAAAAGAAATACAAATTCGTTCTAAATAATTCAAACATTATAAAAGTATATGATGTAGAAAGCAAAGCTCCCTGAAATCCAATCCCCAGACCCAAACCATCAGTGTACTCGTTTAGATTCTGTATTAGTCAGCCAAAGGAGTGCTGATGCAAAATACCAGAAATTGGTTGGTTTTTATGAAGGGTATTTATTTGGGGTAGAAGCTTACAGATACCAGGACATAAAGCATAAGGTACTTCCCTCACCAAAGTCTGTCTTCACGTGTTGGAGCAAGATGGTTGCTGATGTCTGAAAGGGTTCAGGCATCCTGGGTTCCTCCCATCCTGGGGCTAGCTTCTCTTTCCTCTGTGTGCTTAATTCCTGGGCCTCCAGCTTAAGGCCTCAGCATCAAACTCCAACATCAAAACTCCAACATCAAAAACCCTTAACTCTGTCCTTTGCCATGCCTTTTATCTGGCACAAGAGGTTTACATAATTACTTAATCAAGTAAACCAATGAATCCAATATAATCCAATATGCCCAGAGGAAAAGATCAGTTTACAAACATAATCCAATATTTCTTTTGGAATTCATCAATAATACCAAACTGGTACAGATTCCTTCAGACTTTTATCTCAATGCATAAAGTATATATTAATGTAACTTTCTCCATACTAGTAAATACAGATCTGCCTCATGCCTTTTTAAAATGGTTGTATACTTTTCTATTATATTAATGGACTATAATTTATTTAATCAATCCTTATTTAGTGGACATTCAGGCTTCATTATAAATAATGTTGAGATGAACACCTTTTTACATAAACCTTTGCAAAGTTGTGTGGGTATTTCTATAGGATATATTCTTAGAAATCCTTCAAGGAACTGACATGAAAGGAATGATAACAATATTTTAATAGATATTGCCAAATTGCCATCATAAAGGTTGTATCAATTTATGTCCAAACTATTAGGGGAGTGGGGTTTTAAAGGTAGTCTGTTCTTATCAGAGACATGGCAGAACCTCGGGACTCTTCATCGAGCTCTGTGAATGTCGGTAGTTCCAACATCTCTCTGGTTTCTGATAAATTAACATTAACAGCAGCCTGAAGGTTTGCCCAAAACAGCCTACATTTACGCCTATCCTTGGGCCATTCCAAGTATGTTTTCTTTTCCATGAGCGCTCTCAGCTTATGATACTTGGTGGGAATGCAGTAGAGTGGAATGGGTTCCAGCAAAATGAAGATTAAGTAATTGGGATTTTCATGGGAGAGATTGCAGTGGGCAAAGCAGGCATCATAATGGCACCACTCACTCTGGACAAAGCTAGGAGACAAAACAAAGATGGACTTATAGCTTTTTTCAATGCAGCTTCTGATATTTTCAGCAATGCTCTTGCCAGGATCAAAGTGTCTCTCATGAAGGCAAATCGACACAGAACCATCATCTTTCTCTAGGTTGGGAATCAATTCATTCTTCACCCAGAGAGAATTGTGTTCACTGTATGAAATAAATGCATGGAATTGGATATTTCTCTTTAGCTGTTCTTGAGTTGTCATCCTAACTTCATGCCATGTCTTTGCCCATTGACACAGCATCCTGAGATACCACAGGAAATCAAAGTGGACACAGCAGAAAGCCACTGCCACCCCCAGAGTCAGCATGATGACCACGATGGTGACAATCAACAGAGCTGTGTTGCACGATAACTCGGGTAGATGAACATCCTTTAACTGAGTCCCCCTTAGATTCAAAGGATATTCACAGATGTATGAATCTGACCATCCAACCATCATGCCCTCTGAATTTTTTTCAAGCTGAATGAAGTCTCTTAATTCACAGGTACACCGGAATGGATTTCTTCCTGCATTGAGAGTTCTCACTTGCTGGCAATTCTGAAAAAAATCTAGAGAAGGGCTGAGAATTAAGTTCATTTCAATGTCCAGAATTGAGAGTTTTCTGAAGTGACTGCACCCTGGGAGATCAGTTAGAAAATTAAATGCAATGTGTAGTTCTTGTAAAGACGTCAGATGAGCAATCTCTTTAGGGACAGTTTGAATTTTGTTATTATTCAAGTCAAGTATTTGAATATTTGGGGGCAAGCACCTGAAAACAGAATCAGCAAATTTATTGGATGACAGGTTCACTGTGACCACAGTTTCTGGCCAGGAACAATTTTCATCATTTTCATGTTGCAATAGGTTTTGGCTCAGATCTAAGTGCTTCAAGGGTGTGCTGTTAGCAAAGGAACTCACTAAGGAAAGTGTTTCCAGTTTATTACCCGTCAAAATGAGCGTTTTCAAATGAGGCAATTGGATAGGATTTTTAAACAGGTCATCTGTTAAGATATTGCTTGCAAAATTTAAATATTGGAATCTTGTAGGGTAATCAGGAAAAAGCATGTGTGGCATTTGTGCATCTGATATTGTCAGGTTTTCCAAATCCATTTTAGTAAAAAGCAGATAAACTCTATCTTGTGGAATATGAAAAACTCTGAAGTGTACATGCTCCAATTTTATTGTTCTCATTACAGTATTTGAGTAGTTAAATGAATTGTGGTTGAGGTAAACCTTACCTCCAAAAGTCACATTTTGGATCTGGAAGTATTCCACTGATGAATGCCAAACAAGCTGGAAGATGAGGAAAAGGTCATCCCAGAGTAAATCAACTTCATTAAGTAACAAAGTAGATGTTTTAGCATTTTCTAAAATAAGACTGGGTTGAGTTTCATAACTTGCAAATTGGCTTTTGCCATCTATATTTGTCATTTCTAATATTTTTGCAGTCTTCATTCCATCACGCAAAAGAACCCAGAAATTTGTGTCCATTGGTACAAAAATGTGAAGTTTTGTTGTGTTTAGGAGGGGCAGACTGCCTTCTTCATAATGAGAAAGAGTTTTCAAGCCTAAGAACACAGTATTTAGATGCAAATGAGCAATTTTCTGGAAGTCTGACTTTCGTATTTTTGCCCCACTCAAGCCTAGGATTTCCAGTTTTGACAGGCTGCCAATCTCCTCACAGATAGGCACAGTGTCAAAGTCATTGAAAGAAAGGTCTAAATGTCTGAGACCTGCCAGTGAATAGCAAGTTACAGCTTTCAGTCTGTTGTAAGACAAATCTAAATATCTTAACTCCTTATTGAATTCGAAGACCTTGATAGCCAGCTGTTGGATTCTGTTATGGCACAGAATCAGAACTTTCAGTTTGGAGACAGAACGAAAATCTGAACTCTGAAGCTGAAAAAGAAGATTGTAGGATAAATCCAGCGTGGTTGTGGTTGGAGTCAAATCTGCAGGGACCTTTCTCAGAGACATACTGGAGTAGTTGGTAGTCAATTCACTTTCTTCTGGCAGTTTTGGGTTCCCACCCTGCACTGACAGAACAATACTACAAAATATGCAAATGTTTCTGATCAGTATCATTGTATTTCCAAGGACCTGATCACTGGCTCCCTTATATGAATGGTGAAGATGAGTTCAAAACCCTAGAAAGATAGTATAAAATGTTAGGCATTTATTTGGTTTGTTAAATCCTATAGGATTTTTTTTTTTTTTTATGCCAACCCCTGACTATACACGTCAAGAATTTAGAACAGGTTCCCAACCTGTAGAGTCAAGTCTCTGGCTACTTCTCCAAGCCTGGCTGGTTGTATCCAAACCGGTTACTAAAGCTACATTCCCATTTTTGAGGTGAATCAGTATTCGCCGAGGTTAGAAGTATAATAGCTGGCTGAAGTGCCTCTTTCCTAACTCATCTTAGGAACTCCATTGGCACATCATAATCAATACCCTCCTCACATCCATTTTTTTAATTAATGTAATTATTTTATTAGAGAAGCTGTAGGTTTACAGAAAAATCATGCAAAAAATACAAAGTTCCCATATACCCTTCCCCTATTACCACCTTACATTAATGTGATAACTTTGTTATAGTTAATGAAACGATATTATAGTTGTACTACTGACTATAGTTCATAGTTTACATTAGGGCTCACTTTTTGTGTTATATAGCTCTGGTTCTTTTGTTTGTTTGTGTTTTGTTTTGTTTTGTTTTTAGGAGGTATTGGGGATTAAACCTGGGACCTCGTACATGGGAAGCTGGCACTCAACCACTGAGCTACACCACTCCTCCCTGTTTATTTTTCAAAATTTTTATTCTGCGAAAACATAAGTTAATGCTTAACGCTTATCTGGGGTGATGGAAAAGTTTTGGTAACGGACGGTGGTAAGGGTAACACAACATTGTGAACATAATTAAGAGCACTAGTCTATGTATTTGAATGTGGTTAAAAGAGGAAGTTTCACATCCATTTTTGATAGTCTCAAGAAAACTGAAAGTAAGTTTTTATCTGTGGACCCCTGAATTAATGTATGGGATTGTTCCTCAACTTTTGTATTTGTGGGCATAGGGAGTCCCTTGGACATGTAACTGGCTCTCAGCCAAACTTACCCATACACATGGAAGGTACAAAACAAAGGAGTAAACACAGTGCCTCCATACATCTTCAGGTTGGTGGCAAAAGCAATCTGGATCACTGTCAAATAATAGAACAATAATAAAAACATCTACCATTTTGGGGGGACTTCCCATATGCCAAGATTTATAGTAAAAGCTTCATATACACTATCTCATTTAACTCACATAACTCCATTTTACAGATGAGGAAACTTGTGGATGTTCTAGAAATCTGAGAACTTTGAAAAAAAAAGTCAGGCTTCAACTTGTTTGATTAGATGCAAACAGGAGTGGTAAGAGAACTAAGATGTTCACAATTTTCAATTTTCAAGATATTTCTTGAGTATCTACTCTTCTAGGAGTTTTTCTAGGTCCTGGGGATACAGCAGTGAACCAAAACAGACAGAATTTCTGTTCCAACACAGTTTACATTATAGTGAAGGAGGTAGGAGAAGAAAGACTATAAACAAAATAAAAAATTTGTAATGTGTTAGGTAATTGTAAGAGCTAGAAAGAAAAATAACTAAGGTAAAGGAGACAGAGTGTTACTGGGAGGCAGACATTTTACATAGGATGATCTAGAAATTCCACTCCGAGAAGGACACCTTCATGAAGAGACCTGGAGGAAATGAGGGAGCAAGCCACTTGCTGCCTGTGGACAAAGTATTCTGGAGAAGGAGAACAGCAAATACAAGTTCAAATACCCTGAAGTGAGGCACGCTTGGAAAATTTGAGGAATGACTGAAACGGAGTTGGGGGGAGGATAGGAGGAGAAATAAGACCATGTAAGAACTTGGCGCTTTCCTCTGAAATGAGAAGCCAATGGAGGATGTAGAGGAAAGAAGTGACAGGTTCTGATGTACAATTTTAAAAGATTCTTCTGATTGTTGTGTGGAAATGACTGGAAATGTCCAAGGCTGGCAGAGAAGACTCCTTATTCCTTGTGAGACTATAGAGTAACTCGTGCAAGAAAGAAACCAGAAGGGGAGGTGACGAGAAGTGGTTAGATTCTAATATAAGTTAGTAAAGTCTTCAACTCTCTGTCCTCCCCATACCAGGCATTCTTGAGCACTAACACATTGACCTGCAGTCTCCTGCAGACTGGTCACACCAATAAATAAGCAGAAGTTTAAAAAAAAAAAAATCATCCTCAATGGAAGGAATATGTGTAGAAAGACTTCTCTGTACTTTTCATGCCAACCCGTTGTTCTGAGAGGCCATCTGCATGTGCATGTTGCATGCATGGACTTCTGGGGAAGTGGGGAAAAAAAGGCTGACTTAAAACAAAATGATACCGGGACTATTACCTCACTCTCATCTGGATTTTCCTTTTTCTAGAAACTGACCACGTTTATTATCTTTTTTTAAATGAAGAAAGTCTAGAGAACATATGGATATCTCCCCAAAATAACTTAAAAATGAAAATATGTTATAAAACAGTTTCAAAGAAAATAGAAAAGGGGCAAATTTGCACAGAAATGCTCAACCATCTTATACCATAAATTAGATTTGCATATTACTTGCTCACTCTGTGCTCAGTGGAAGGAAAGTGTGAAAGGACTAGGAAGTGATGGGACTGAGGAGACGGAAACCCAAAACAGGCCTAGTATCTTCCCCTGAATTCACTGAGATATTCCATCCACTTTCATTTCCTCTAATCTATCTAAGGTAGTCTTTTCTTGGTTATCTCCTTTTTATTTAACATTTAATATAACATCCAGTGAATGAACATAAAAAGAAAGCCTCCATGATGCCAGTTTATGGCATGGGCATTTTCCAGATTTCAGGAATCCAGAAAAAATTAATTCTTTACTGTACCATAATTGCAATCCATTACCCACATCCAAGATGACCGGAGTAAATTATTCTATTTAATGAATTTATACATTTATATTTATTGGGTGATTGTAATAGCATCTATTTTGCAAATGAGACAGTGGTCACTTTGATATACTTTTGGATAACAGCAGCTAGCATTCTTTGAGCTAAGTAGTTAACAAAGATTAATCCCTACAAGAACAACTTTATAAGGGAGGTGTTACCACTATTTGCCTTCTATAGACATGAAGATTGACATTTAGGAAGTTTCTGTAATTCTCACTTTTACAAAGTTAAGAAATGGTAGAGATGAAGTCATGTCAGCCCAGAGCTTGAGCTCTTGGACATTCTGCTATCTTGCCTCTCTAGGTGAGTCAAGGCCAACCTGTTTTGCATAATATGTTATAATAAATCAATCACTAAGAAATCGTATCTCACTTAAATATGATGATTCTTTCATTTGAAGTTTCCTAATACATAGTCCAAGGAGATCAATGAGTAACTTAGCAAATGCCACTCAGTTTAGGTTTATATTAATTATTTACAAGGACTGAAATGGATTGAACCATTATGTTGAGCATTTTCAGGGCTATTGTGTTCAAAAGTACAATCATATTTAGGCAGTTTGGGATAGTTTATGGAGCCTCGGATGATAACACCAGAAACAACATGTGGTCTAGAAATAATCCGTAGCCTAACAAAATCAACATACACAGGCATTTGCTTTGGTTTTCCTCCTTCCAGGAAAATCAATCAAATGCAAGACAGATTTAGAATTTTCTCCTTTACCTAGTCAATGTTGTATTCCTTTACAATCTAATAACAGCTAAAATTTATTTAGCATTGATTATGTTCCAGGCTACACAAGTTCTCTCATGAACTTTACAACATCCTCTGAAGTAAACACTATTATTACCCACTAGAGAATGGAATGGTATAGGTAGGATTTGAAGCTAAGCAGTATGACTCCAGAATCCAGGCTTTCAATCAGAATAATATACTACCATATAAATCTACAGGATTTATTTTCTCTTAATTTTTGGTCATACAACTGTGGTAATAAGGTTAGCCGGGTTCGTCAGTTTGAAGTGCTTTTAGTTGCAAGTGACAGAAACCATAGAGGTTTATTTTTTTCATTTGACATGAGGTTTGAAGGTGGGTTGCTGCTGGCATTGATGATTTGAGGGCTTGGTGACAACAGTGGGACCTTGATAATACTTTGGTCTTTCTCTCATCTTCTCACTCACAGTCACAAAGAGGTTACGGCAGTTCTTGACATCACATGCTCATTCAAAGTTGGAAGAAGGAGCAAGAACATGCTAAAGTAGGAGAAAACAAAAACTTTCCTAGAAACATTCTCCCAACATTCCCCACTTCATCTTTCTCACTGGCAAGAATTTTGTCACTGCTAGCTGCAAAGTAGACCAGGAATAATTAGGCTTTTTTAAAAAATTTGTTACAAAATTTTTTTTTTTTAAAGATTTATTTATTTATTTAATTCCCCCCCCCCCTGGTTGTCTGTTCTTGGTGTCTATTTTGCTGCGTCTTGTTTCTTTGTCCACTTCTGTTGTCGTCAGCGGCACGGGAAGTGTGGGCGGCGCCATTCCTGGGCAGGCTGCTCTTTCTTTTCACGCTGGGCGGCTTTCCTCACGGGCGCACTCCTTGCGCGTGGGGCTCCCCCACGCGGGGGACACCCTTGCGTGGCACGGCACTCCTTGCGCGCATCAGCACTGCGCATGGGCCAGCTCCACACGGAGTCAAGGAGGCCCGGGGTTTGAACCGCGGACCTCCCATATGGTAGACGGACGCCCTAACCACTGGGCCAAAGTCCGTTTCCCACAAAATTTTTAAAAATCCTAATAAAGCTTATACAGACTCTACAGAAGAGGCAGATAAGAGAGCTGGGGATTTGGAACAGAATGAGTCTACTGTACTAGTACATCTGGGTTCAGATTATTTCTTTGGTAAATTATATCAAATTCAGGTTATATGTGATTTGGATTCTGCTATGCAATTAAGGAATTTTCATGGGGCTTCAACTTAAAATGAATATAAAAATATTTTATGTTAAAGCTTACATAAAAAATTCAATTCAATAAAATTTCGATGAACAAAATAGGTAACACTGAATAATTCATTTCACAAAACCTGTGTTTTTGTGAATAACTACTAATGATTATTTTAGAAGAATGTTACGTATACTTTTTAAAGAGTTATTTATTTATTTATTTCCCCTCCCCACCCACCCCCCACTCCAGTCGTCTGTTCTCTGTGTCTATTAGCTGCGTGTTCTTCTTTGTCCTCTTCTGCTGTTGTCAGTGGCACAGGGAATCTGTCTCTTTTTGTTGCGTCATCTTGCTGCATCAATTCTCCATGTGTGTGCGGCGCCATTCCTGGGAAGGCTGAACTTTCTTTTGCTCTGGGCGGCTCTCCTTACTGGGCGCACTCCTTGTACGTGGGACTCCCCTATGTGGGGACACCCCTGCGTGGCAGGGCACTCCTTGCGCACATCAGCACTGCACATGGGCCAGCTCCACACGGGTCAAGGAGGCCCGGGGTTTGCACCGCGGACCTACCATGTGGTAGACGGACGCCCTAACCACTGGGCCAAGTCCACTTCCCTATGTATACTCTTTGCTGAATCATATTACAGGATCTTAGTTTTGCAAGAAGGTTTATTACCTGAAACTGCACAAAAATTCAGGAAACTTGGATGGTTCTCAGAAAATAGAGAGGAGAAATAGAGAAAATGAGGAGAAAGTGTTCTCTCCTTAGTTCGTCATGGACGCCTCTGAGAGTCAATCCCATGTTGTTCCTTACACGCAGGCAGCTCTGTTCCCTCTGTGCCACGTTTAAGCATAAGAACCCTTGCTATTGCTGGAACCCTAGAGCTGGATATGGGTCTCTACCATTTGCAGAACCCCCTGATCTTTCCTTTTCCCCTCACTGTTCTGTTTCTATAGTTTAAGGAGCACTATCCTTCCCACTCCCCAGTTGGTACAACTCAACCTCATCTTTCAAGGAGTTTAGGCTTCTACAACATACAACAAGAAAACACAATGAGCAGGACTTATCTTCTTGAAATACAAAGGAAGACTTGGGTAGAGGTGAAAATATATCAAGAAAATAGACAAATTAATATTGTAATAGATGAATTCTGTGCAGCAGTTCAATCTACTGAACCCAGCTAACCCGAGGATCAATGTCTTCAGTTGCTTCCAACAGCCCAAGTTGAAATGGTTAGGAAGGCTTTTATTCTGCAAGATGGAGTTCTAACTATTAGTTACAAAGCTTATCCAACTCATCTGTCCTCACACAAATATACTACTTTTTCCCTGCTCCTCTCCCCCCTACTCCTAGAACTTCCTAGTAAAAGCAAGAATGAAACAACATGAAAGAAAGAATTGGTGGGCGGCGGACTTGGCCCAGTGGTTAGGGCATCCGTCTACCACATGGGAGGTCCGCGGTTCAAACCCCGGGCCTCCTTGACCTGTGTGCAGCTGGCCCATGCGCAGTGCTGATGCGCGCAAGGAGTGCCGTGCCGCGCAGGGGTGTCCCCTGCGTAGGGGAGCCCCACGCACAAGGAGTGTGCCCCGTAAGGAGAGCCGCCCAGCACAAAACAAAGTGCAGCCTGCCCAGGAATGGTGCCACACACACGGAGAGCTGACACAACAAGAAGACACAACAAAAAGAGACACAGATTCCTGTGTCGCTGACAACAACAGAAGCGGGCAAAGAAGACGCAGTGAATAAACACAGAGAACAGACAACCAGGGCGGGGAGGGGAGAGAAATAAATAAAGAAATCTTTAAAAAAAATAAAAGAAAAGAAAGAAAGAATTGGTTAACGCAACAAAGCACAAGTTGAGTAGTTGGCTTATAAATTTCCCAACCAGAGAAGATAAGTAGTGGCTTGTTTATACTCTGTCAACAAGGTGATGGTCTAGGATCTAGACATGAACATCTGCCTAGAAGAGAGACTTCCTAAGATGCCAATAACTGAGCTATACTGTGGTTTTCCGCAAGGAGTTTAGTTTATTTTTAGAATTGTTGAGAATTGATGTCATTCTGTGATTTTTCGATCTAGCTCCACCATTTTAATTCTTCACTTGCTTATTTTTGTAATGCAACTGTGTTTTTTACAGTCAACAAAATCTAACACGTGTAGCACTTTGTGCCTTTGCTAAATGTATGAAATGCATTTGTTATCTAAGTCTTGTCTTTGCTCATTCAAGATTTTCTTTATTTAGAAGTGTTTCACGTGCATATGACCTAAATTTCAAATATAAACCACCAAATAGTTTCATTGTGAATGATGTACAGTGAATTTAGATGCCAATGCATTTAATGGTTTCCAGGAAGGGAAAGAGATTGGGTTACTTGATGGTGGTGCATATGAGGAGGGATGGCTATTTACCATAATTATTCAATCTCTTAGAAGTAGTTTTCTTTAGTTAGAGATGTGCTTTTGGATGGAAGGTCCCAATATATACCTTATAGTTCACCTTTTCACCTTGGGACATTGTTTAGAAATGCAGCTTTCAAAGGCTCCAGCTGAGCCTTACTAAATCAGAACCCAGTGGTGATGGGGTGGTGGAGGTTGCAGAATTTGGATTTTAAAAAAGCTCTCTGGGCAGCAGACTTGGCCCAGTGGTTAGGGCATCCGTCTACCACATGGGAGGTCCATGGTTCAAACCCTGGGCCTCCTTGACCCATGTGGAGCTGGCCCATGTGCAGTGCTGATGTGCGCAAGGAGTGCCGTGCCACGCAGGGGTGTCCCCCGCATAGGGGAGCCCCACATGCAAGGAGTGCGCCCCGTAAGGAGAGCCGCCCAGCGCGAAAGAAAGTGCAGCCTGCCCAGGAATGGTGCTGCACACACAGAGAACTGACACAGCAAGATGACGCAACAATAAGAAACACAGATTCCCATGCCACTGACAACAAAAGCGGACAAAGACGATGCAGCAAATAGACACCGAGAACAGACAACAGGGGTTGGGGGGAAGGGGAGAGAAATAAATAAATAAATAAACAAATCTTTGGGGGGGGGGAAAGCTCTCTGTATTAGTCTGCCAAAGGGGTGCTGATGCAAAGTACCTAATATCTGTTGGCTTTTTAAAAGGGTATTTATTTGGGATGAAAACTTACAGTTACAAGGCCCTAAAGAGTCCAGCTCAAGGTTGCTTTCTCACCAAAGTCAGTTGCCACCTGTTGAAGGAAGATGGGCGCTGATCTTTGCCTGGTTTCCCCTTTCCCTCTGGGCTTCCAGTCCTCTCTTCTGGTTAGGGCTTATCTCTCAGGGCTTCCTATATCTCAGCTGCAGGCTGGCACAGGGCTGGGTCTCTCAGGGCTTCCTCTCTTTCCTGGCATAGGGCTCATTTTTTCCCAGGTTTTGTACATCAGTCTCAGCTTTCTTCCCAACAGCTTCTGTATGCTATCAAGCAATTGGCTCTTCTCTCTCAGGGTCTGCAGGATCAAAAATGACAAAGCTCTCTCTTTTTCTGTGTGTCTTCTTGAATGATGTCTGTTTATATAGCCCACCAAGGGGGCGGGGACTCAACCTGTGTCATGCCTTATTGATGTGTTCAAATCAAAGCCCTAATCTTAACAGGTAATTTAATCAAGAGCCCCTCAACTGAATTCAATATAATCAAATTGTATTACACCCAGAATAGATTAATTTATAAACAATCTTTCTCTTTGTGGGATTCATAAATAATCTCAAACTGCCACACTCTCCAAATGATCCTAATGATGAATTTGTTAGGAAAGTATATTCTAGCAATTTGAATTTTAGAGAGAACTGGAATGTAATTTAGATACTATAACTAGGTTCTGGGAGGTTGGTAAGCAAAGAAAAAGGAAGAGCTGATGGGGTCCCCGAAGAGTAGCACAACCCTTGACCACAAAGCAACTTTTGGAAAATCCAATTTTGCTTGGTGCTGGCCTTTATGCCCTGATCTTGACAGGAGATATTTCTAGGTTATTGTACTGTCTACTGTGACTAGGTGTATTGTCATTAGTTTTCACTAGTGAATAGCAGAAAAATGAGGAGACTTGGAAAGAGAAAATTTGTTTTTCCACTTGCTTTTTCCAGCAACTAAGAAAAGGCAGCTGCAAACTTGGAATTTTAGTTTGCTCAAATTAGGTCAGTCCTTATCTCTGACAATAATATCTTGAGTTTATACAGCACTTTCTAAAGCCCTTTCAAGTCTCAGACAGGTAATCACAGAGATTATCATTTCATTTTCCTATTTGAGTCTCACATGAGCCTCATGTCAGAGTCAGGTAGATGTAATCACCCCACTGCAAAAGTAGGGGAGAAACTCAGCATTCTTTCCCAAGCCTTCTGCAGGACCATGCTTCAATGTAAGTGATTATGATGTTGTTGGGGGTCCAGCCAGTGGAAGGTATCAGCCACCCATGCAAGAAAGGCTCTTGGAACCTGGGACTTCATGGACTCAAATCACTGCAAATAAACTCTTCACCTGGCTAAACTCAGGTCTTACATTTCAATATCTTCTTCTATGATATCTTCCAACATTGCCCCAAACCTGGGTGGTGCACTATCCTATATGCTCCCCCAACACCCTCTGTATAGCTCTATCAAGGCAAACATTACAAACAATTTTCCTGTTTTGGTATAAATATCTGTTTACATGCTGTCTCTTTGTGAGAAAGCACTTTCTGTGAGAAAGGGATTCAGATTACATTACAATATAGTCTTCCCTTCTTCCTTAGCAGTATTTGTTTTGCTGGGCACATGCTCACACTGCTAACGACTACAATCCCAGCAATTAGGTGTGGCCACATGCTTATATTCTGGCCAATGGATAGTGAACGGAAGTGAAATGTGCGCTCCCAGGAGATGCTTTTAAAGGGAAAGGAACGTGCCCCTCCCTTCAACCCCTTCTTGTTTTCTGTACCCTGGACTGTAATGTAGACATGGGAGAAAGCTGTTTTTAACTACACAGAAAGGTCAACATGCAGAGATGGCAGATCAACAAGATAGTAGGAACTTGGGTTCCTGACCCTGTTAAACTGCCATTACACTAAGGTCATATATGATAGAGAAAAAAATCACTATCTTATTTAAGCCATTGTATTTTGGGGTCACTTGTTAGAGCAGCTAGCCTGAGCCCTAACTAATGCACTATCACACTTAGAATAAAATCCAAACTCCTAATACTGACTGCTTACAACACCCGCCATGAGTTGCTCTTGCCTCCTTCTAGAACATCATTTCATACTGCTCTTTTCCCTTGCCAGCCACACTCTCTTCAAACTGTCTTTCTTTTTGTTCCTTGGCCAATCCCAGCTTATTCCAACCTTAGGGCATTTGCTAATTTTCACCTCGGCTTCATGCTCTCCCCCCTTGATCTTCCCTTGGCTGTCTCCTTCTTTTCACTTAGATCTTGACTTAAAGTTCATCTCCTCTAAGAGACCCACCTTGACCACCTAACCTAAAGTGGCCAACTTACTAGTAGTTACATAACCTTATTTTATTTCTCTATGGAGCAGAGTACTTACCACTATCTGAAATTTTGCTCATTTATTTGTTTTTTGACTGTCTCCTTCACCCCTTGCCCCCCCATGAGAGCAGACACCTGTCCATTTTGTTCAATGCTATATCCCCATCACATAGAATAATGCCTGGCCTATGGCACAAGCTCAGTAAACACTTGTTGAAAGCATGTATGTATGAATAAATAATGAATGAATGCCTTCAACTTTTTAATCCCCTAGTGCAAGGTGGTATATAATATACTTTAAAAATGTGTTGAATGAATGAATCCGTATTGTGAATTCCTGATATGGTATAATGCCTGGCAGTTAGAGAATGAATTAGGTGTTAGGAATGGATATTATTATGTTCAAGTTCAATGTTAACCACTCAGTCTCTGTGTAACTTGAACCTCTTAAAGGCTTAGTTATCTCATCTGTAAGATGGGGTTGATGCTGAGGAGTAAATCAGATAATATATGTAAATCACATAGTACAAAGCCTAGCATAAAACTGTTAATATCTTGTACACTGGCCCTTTCTGTCACTTTTACTGAACCTATCGTTGGTGCTAGGGTTGGTGTATACTCAGGAGACTTGAATCTTTGGACTAGTCATGTGCCAGCTGGGCCCTTAGTCTCAGCAGAGTTGCAACGCCTACTCTCTGGTTCATTGGTCTTACCCAGGTCAGCTAAGAGAGAAGTGAAGATGGTCAACTACCACACCAGGGAACTGAGAGTGCCTACAACTGCAAGCAGGAGAATCACATCCATCAACCGTGTGGGATCTAAACCCCCTCTCGATTTAGACATGGAGTGGACATTACCATCCCAGGGTCCACAGAATGGAGGAATAAAATATGAATTTGAGTGGACTCACTAATATTCTACTATGAAACTATTGTGACTAGTAATGGAAGAAATTGTGGCATTGATGTGGAGAAAGTGGCCATGGTAGTTGCTGAGGGCAGGGAGAGGGAAGAAGAGATGTGATGTTGGGGCATTTTCGGGACTTGGAGTTGTCCTAAATGATACTGCAGGGTCAGATGCTGGGCATTGTATACCCTGCCATAACCCACTGAATGTATTGGAAGAGAGTGTAAACTACAATGTAAACTATTATCCATGTGGAGCAGCAGTGCTCCACAATGTATTCACCAAATGCAGTGAATGTGCCACAATGATGAAAGAGGCTGTTGATGTGGAGGAGTGGGGTGGGGTGGAGGTGGAGTATATGGGACCCTCTTACACATTTTTTAATGTAACATTTTTTGTGATCTATGTATCTTCAGAAAAATACAATTTAAAAAAAAAATGTTGCATTAAAAAAAAGTTTATAAATGGTAGCAGTTCTGAGGTCCAAGAATTAGGGTAAGACAAGAAAGACACTGGTTTCAGCCACAAAATTTAAGGGGGCACCAAAAAATCTCATTAGTAAAAAATATGATTTTTAAGTGCAAAAAGTCCATGATGAAAAAAGTATCAAAATTTTAAATAAAGACAGGATCAATATCACCAATATCCCTTTTGCCTCAAGCTTCAGTATGACTTAGAGTTATGTCATGCCACTTGTAACTGACAGTTATAGTCTTTAAGTCGTCAAAGGTACTTTCAAATTTACCATCTCAGAGTACTTAAATTTGCAGCAATTTACTTTAAGTTTCTAGGTCTGAGAGCTAAGGCCTAAAGAAATGCAGCAGGATCTCGCCCTCTTGATTTAGCCCATATCTGGGTTGAGATGCCACAGCTTCCATCTCTTACCTGACCCTGCAAACCCTCTGCTCAGCACCACCATTTCGTCTGGAAACCTTGTTGACTGCCTATAAGGAAGGGAAGGAGAGAAGCTAACTTTTTTTGAACTTCTCTTAATGTACTTAAATAAAAGGTATCTATCTCACAGGCAATGCATAATTATTACAGCATTTCATTGAAACTTTTTAAAAAATAGCACATAACCTTTGATTAAGGATACATTCAATAAATATTATATAGTATTATCATGTTACTACTACTACCACTATGCTGAAAACAAATGAAAAACAGAAAATGACTTTCCTTAATAGTTTATGATCTAAAGATCAGGTCAAAGACATCTTGAAATGTCAAAGAATATTTAATCATTCAATTTCTCTTTTCCCAATGATGCAAAGAAACAGAGAGGTGTTAAGTACCCACTGAATGTTGATCTTTGCAATATAAAGGTTAGAATGACTAACATTTTTTCAGTGTGTCCTATATGCCGGGTATAGGACAAAGTGCTTTCCATACATTACCTTCTTCAATCCCCTAAACAACACTGAAATGGTGGCCATTGTTATCTCTGTTTTATAAATGGAACAGCTAAAGCCTGGAGGTTAAGTAATTTGCCCAAAATGAGCCAGTGAAAAAGTGGTAGAGCAGGGATTCCAAGCCAGATTTTTCTGGTCCCTTCGGGATGGTAGACAAACCCAAACCAAAGGCATCTCAAATGCTGGGATGAAGTGGCTTAGGCTATGATTACTAAGGTCAACTCCGTTGACCTGGCTAGAAGCAAAGGTGGCCTCTTCCTCTCTCTTCACCCCTCTGCCTCTCTCCAAAGCAATATGCAGCTGCTCTGTGACACTCTTCTAGGTGCTCAGAGTTCAAGAGGCTTTGCCTTTGTGTAAATATATTCTTAAAACAGTTATAAATTTACAAAAAAAATTGAAATAAACTCGAGGAGTGCACACAGCCCTAATTAAGAGCTCTGTTTACACAATCTCTGAGAAACCCCTTCTAAGAATTAAATGCCTTGTAAAATAGAGCTATCAAAAGGTTGAACTGAAAAAATAAAAATACAAAGAAAAAAAAGGTTGAACTGAAGAAATGGAGGAGAAAGGGAAGAAGAAAAAGATGATGATGAAGAAAACCAGGATGGTAGACTATGAAAGTCCTCATCATGTGAAGTGGCATCATAATAATCACAAAAACATTAACTTTGACTGTCAGGGACCAAACATAGCTAAATCCAGCCAGAATTTTGTGATTTAGAATTTTAGCTTTTTATTGAAAAATATTTGAAATTCTGAAGTCCAATAAGATGATCTATGAAGAAAAATGTTTGAAATTCTGAAGTCCAATAAGATGATTTATGAAGAATATCTAAAATCATCGCATTAATGAAATGAGTAGGCATCAAAAAGGAACAGATAGTCTCTGCAATAAATACGAAGCAATAAAAAAGAGGATTAAATGCCTAGAGGATTTGAATCACCCTCCCCTCTACAGCAAGCACATGACCTTCTTTGGCCACTTTGGAGTTCTGAGGGAAACTGAGCAAGAACGACATTGCACAAGATCCAGCAAGATACCCTCGCTTTTGGAGGCACAACACAAATGCAAAACTTTTAAAACTGGCTAAAGAATCAACAAATATGCTTCAAATAGCCAAAGATCCCATCTATCAGATGTTGTTTACATGTATGCAATAAATAAAAAATGGGCAAAAACTTGCCACAATGTCTGGGAATGTCCACTCTGGATAGAAATGCTACCTAGAGCTGATCAGCAACCTGTGAAAGGAAACCCAAACCCTCACATACCTACAAGAAAATTCCTCATATAAATAGCCCCAAGACCACTAAACAGGCATCTTTAGATTATCGTAGGCAAGATAATAAATAGTAAGAATATTTATAAGACTACTTACGTGCCATCTACATTAGTGGAAGCTCTCTCCTTTTTAGAAAAGACCCAAGCTACTCATTTCTTCTCCATGAGTGTTAAAGATAACAGCTCTTACCTTCAACTTTGTGCCTTCTCAGTCAGAGCTGCAGGTGTGTGTGATTCAATGACAGGACCAGAGTTGTCTGTAGAAGCAGACTCAATCAGGTTTTACTGGAAGCTTTAACCTCCTTTGCCCTCTACTGCCTGCTGGTGGCATTACGTGTCACGTAAGTTCATTCTAAACTTAGAGCACTTCAGTGCCACCTTACCTCCAGACCAGTTATACCACTAATCTAATTGTTTGGCATGGTCAAGTGGTGATGAGAAGGAGTAGGAATCATGGCTCCATAATTTCAGCTATCTGATTGGAACAGCTGGGAAGGGGTTAGCTACAGGGCTTGTCTCGAAGTGAAGTGGTAAAACAAGCATGGTATTTTTCATGTATAATAGATTGCAGAACACAGATCAATTTTTAAAAAGCAAGACTTTTTGAGATGTTTTTATTTTTTACTGGACATGCGATTCAGGTGATGCTAATGGAGATCACTGGTGAAGATGGATTTTCCAAATGGATTTGTCTGCTGCAGGGTTGGGCATTTTAAAAAGGAATAATTGTAGTAGGTTTATGTAAATAGGAAATTGGGGGGTACGGTGGGTTCTTAAAACAAGAATTTCCTTTTTAAAGTATATATCTATATTTCTAAGTAGAAATGTAATGAATGCATTTCTACATCTATTGGAGGGGGAAATTAATACAATAAGTAACTGTATAAAGCAAAACAACAACAAAAAACAAACAGAAAAAAAAATCCAGTCCGCTCTACTGCCAACCTCTCTACGTAAATGTACACATGAAGACAGGTGCTGCAAGCATACCCATCAGGAATGTTGGAGAAGATATTCTTCATTCATTTGATGAACTAATCTCTAAAATCTCTTTAACCTCAGAAATTCTCAAACTACTATGATTAGTATACTCTCATTCTCTACTTGCTTCTCAAGAAAAAAACAATCATTCAGTGTTTCTGGTGTCCAAAGATGTGTTCTTCCTTGTCTAAGAGCCCAGCATGTTCAAACACATGACAGTGATTGGAGAAGGTTTCTTTAGCCATTTTTAAATTAATTTGCAAGAAGTTGATCCAAGTTAAGGAAAAGTATTCTGTGTCATCACCATTGTCTTCATCATCACCATTACCATGCTTGTCTTTATTTCCTAAATACTGGAAGTGTTACAGGACAAAACCATGATTCCTATTTGAAAGATGAGAAAACAAGAAACTTGCCCACGGTTGCCATCCAGTTAGAGATGGAGCCGAGATTTTGTATCTTATCTGTCTGTTTCCAAAGCCCCTGATTTTTTTCACTGCTCCAGGGCCCCAAGAGATTATATTCCCCTCTCTGTGCCTTCACCTGGAATCTTATTCCCAATTATAAAGAATAGTATGTTCAGAACATGAGCACGTACCGATAACCTTGTAATGAAATATTTTTATTCCCTTTCAATCTTTCCCCCATTCTCTCCTTTCCTCTTTTATTACCCTGTGCTTCAGAAATATCTGCCATGACCTCTCCCTGTGTGTGTGTCTGTCTTTCTCTCTGTCTCCTGTAGAATTTTGAAGATATCACTCTATTATTTTCTAGTTTCTAGTAGCATATTGAGAAGTGCCATGCCATTTTTATTTCCAAAACTTGTATGTGACCAAAGTTCTTCTCTCTCTGGAAGTTTTTCATTATCCTTAGTGTTCTAAAATTTTATAAGGAAGTATGTGGGTTGAGTCTTTATCCTATGCATTTTGCTAGGCACTATGAGGAGATTCTTATCCTTAAGTGGAATGTGCTTGTATTATTTCTTTGAAAATGTCTTCCCCTCCATTTTCTCTATTCTCTTTTCCTGGAATGCCTATTAGATGAATATGCACCTCCCAGGTTTAGTGTCTAATTTCTTCTTCTTCTTCTCCTTCTTCTTCTTCTTCTTTGTTCTAATTTCTTAGAAATTTCCTTAACACAACTTCCAACCCCTCTATCTCTTTTTGGGAGGAGATATAACAAATGTTTTGAGTTCCAAGAAGTACTTGTAACTACATATTGTCTTGGGAGCGAGGCAAGCATCTTCAAAAACTCTGTGTCTATCTCATCAAACACACAGTACTCCTAACCCCCGATCTCTCTTCTTCCAGACTCAGAGGCAGAGGACCTGAGAACATGTTAATTGACTTTAAACATGGATTTTCATGGAAACTTGGTGCCCTCCTGTGTGGATGTTGACTTGGGGAATGCAAGGAGGGGCTTTGTGCTAGTTTGAGGATGAAAGCTATCAGAAGGTCTGGAAGAGTGAGGCAAGGCAGTAAAGAACCAACTCAAAGTGATGGGAGCAACTGGAACAAACAGTTCCAGAGGAGAGAATGGGGGAGACAAGGGAGCTGAACTCAGCTCTCTTCCCAAAACCCCAGCAAGTACTGCTTCCTGTAAGCATGCAGATGAGGAACTCAAGTTATTTTACTTAAAAATAAAAGGAAGTGGCAACTCTGAGGGCATATGAGTGGCACTAGTGAGGTTAAAATTTTGCATATGTTTCTTTTCTAACTGAATCCTGTTTTGAGCTGTCCATGCTCACTGCCAATATATCAGTTGGCATCTTAGTGCTTTCCTCTTAGCTCTTTATATTGAAAAAGGAAAAGAGCATTTTCTTTGTGATATATGCTACCTGTTTACTCCCAACTGATTATTTCCCCACTTGCCATTTTAAACTGATTTTTGTTTGTTGACCCTTTTGCTTGTTTATTTAGACATAGAGCTGTTTCCAGTTTTTTATACAGTTATATTTTCTATCTTTTCTGATTTTATTTAATCTTATAAAGCCCAGGACAGTCTACAATGAACATGAAGAGCAGTTCAGGTCCAATTCCACATTTGGCAGAACAGGATAATGAGGATAGTAATAATAAAAATAATGATGGGGAAAGCAGATTTGGCCCAGTGGTTAGGGCGTCCGTCTAACACATGGGAGGTCCAAGGTTCAAACCCAGGGCCTCCTGACCCGTGTGGAGCTGGCCCATGTGCAGTGCTGATGCACGCAAGGAGTACTGTGCCACTCAGGGGTGTCCCACGTGCAAGGAGTGCACCCCATAAGGAGAGCTGCCCAGTGCAAAAAAAGTGCAGCCTGCCCAGGAATGGCACGGCACACAGAGAGCTGACACAGCAAGATGACGCAACAAAAATGAGACACAGATTCCAGGTGCTGCTGACAAGAATACAAGTGGACACAGAAGAACACACAGCAAATGGACACAGAGAGCAGACAACTAGGGGCGGGGAAGGGGGGAAAAATAAATAAAAAATTAATCTTAAAAAAATAATAATAATAATGATGGCATGGCAATAGGAAGAACTAACATTTATTGAGCTTTTGCTTTGTGCCAGGCACAAAAATACACATCTTATGTGTATTAACATCTTTAATCCTCCTAACAACCTGATGAGGCAGATATTATCCTCATCCTTCCTCCATCTGGGATAATAAAAGTAGAGAGCAATTAGATAGCCATCTGGGATCACCAGTTGGAGGTGAAAGAGGCAGAATTCAGGCTGAGGCAATGGTCTCTGGAGTGCTCCTCCTACCCACTGCCCTCTGTTTCCTCTAGAAGGAATAGCCACCGGGCATTTGCTGTGTGCCAGACCTTGACATAGTTGCTGTACACATACTCCACCATTGATTTCTTACAATGACCACATGAGAGAGATACCATTATTACAGCCACTGTCAGAGGAGGAAAGGAGGATCGGAGAGGTGAGGGGGTTCACCCAGCAGCATAGAGCTACAGGGAAATGGAGCCAGGATTTAATCCCAGAATGACTGTGTACAGAACCAAGCCTTACAACCTTAACTTGCTACTGCTCCCAGCTCTGGAAGGGAACTAGTTTTGATCCTGCCTTGTTCCTGGGCCCCACTTCCTTATTTGTTGGCTGTAAATTTTCCAAGTACAGAGCAGTATAAAAACGGAAACAAACAGCAACCAGCTGAGCAGCAATAATGTTCTTGTATATTTTCATGTAATCTTTTTTATGCATATTTTAACATAATTGAAAGCATACTGTACATACAGTTTTTATCCCTATTTATCATTTAATATTGTAATGTAAGTATTTCATGTAACTGAAAAGAGTCTTCATATGCATTATTTTTAACGGCTGTGAAATTTGTCATTAAAATGAGCATGGGTACTTTCCTCCCTTGTAGGAAATTTGGAGTGTTTCTCATTTTTTTCACTGTTACCAGCAACCCTGCAATTAACATACTCATGAATATTATTTGTTCACATTTCAACTTATATGAGTTGAAGATTCAAGAAATGGAATTACCAGGTCAAAGAGCATGAATATTTTTAAAGCTCTTGATGTATAATGCTAAATTACTTTGCCCTCCTGTTATCACTGTATAAAATGTCTATTCCCCTGTAATCTTGCTGGTATAATAGGCTGATAAAATGGAACAATTTTAGTCTCAATTTTGGCTGAGGGCCCCCAGAGTTAAGTGTGAGACCAGTGAACTGGTATTGTAACCCATTTCTGACCACCCATCTCTAGCTTATAAAAGGGGTTGGGGAGGCTGAAAGGTTTAGAAGAGGATTTTGGAGAGAGTTTTCCACATGTTATGAATCTCATTTACCAAGAAGAATGGGCATGGAGGCTCCCTCTTACCTCAATCCTAGGAAAAGTGTTTCAATGGTACTGTGCAGAAAGCTTGCTGTGTAAACTCTGCAGTATGGATACACATTGGACTGGTCTCTAACACATACTTGGAAATCTAAAGGGCTTTACTACCTACATTAAGAGTTCATTTTGCAAATAATAAAATGTAAGCTTAGAAAGTTTAAGTAAACCGTCCAACTTTACATGCAAATAAGTAGAAGCTAGAGTTGAAACCTAGACTTGCTGAATCAGAGCTTGCATATTTACCCATTCTTCAATACTTTTTTTCAAGTACTTGTAAAAAATCTTCCTTATTTTCACTACTATATATTTGTTTATACTTTGAGCTGAAATTTTCCTTTCCCAACCTGTAATTCTTTGACATGAGACTCCACTAATGCAATTTCAACTTCCTAGCAGCCTCCTAAAATTCACTTATGAGATCAGAGATTTATATATAGGATTGATTTAACTTGTTTTCTCAAAATCTTGAGTTTGTTAGATAACCTCTAAGTGACTTTATGCCTTCCGCTGGGGAATTTTTTTTTAACTTACAGTCAACATCTGCTACTTCTGAGCAGTCAAAATTTGGTTATGAAATCTTGAAGTTCAGTACAGGAAGTGCAATCATCTAAGAGAAAACAGGAAAATCCAATTCTAACGAATGTTGCGACTTCCATTACAGAACAAGGGTTTTCATACTCTTTTGCATACTTTTTATGGTTTAAATTTGCTTTTCACTATTATCCCTCTTAGAAGTTTAAATGAAGATTTCCTATTATACCAAGGTTCTTGACTTTCAAGGCATTTGACAATATGGCCCCAAACTAACTTTCTGTGCTTATTCCCACTGTCATTTTTCACAAACCTCATTATCAAGACAAATTGGGAGACCAGTCACAGAATAGGCTGGGTATATTCCTGCCTTTGCTTTCTTCATCTCTGTTTAGAGTGGTTTTTCCATTCTTCATCATCACACATTGAAAAATGCAAATTTAAAGTCTTCCTTCAAGACCCGGTGCTAAAACCATCTCTTTAATAAAGATGTTTTCATTCAATCTCATTGATCTCTGAAATTTCATTGTATATATTTGATTCACCGGCTTTTATTTCAATTTGGATATGTACTATACCCTTTGATTGATTGTAATTTCCTTAAGGCAAGATGTTATTACTATATGTCTGTCTTAACCGAGTTTCCCCCACAAAGTGGAGACTGAAACAAGAGTTTGTGTGCAGATGATCTGTTTGGCTAAGTTATCCCAGTGTTCAAAGGGGTGGGGGTGGGGAGAAAAACAAAGAAAGAGGGGAAAGAAAGAGGGAAAGTCAACCCAAAAGGGAGTTATTGCCCTGATTACACCTGTGGATAAGTTGGGGACCCTTTGAGGAATGGGGTAGATTATGCCTCGCTTTTCAACAAAATTAAAAGAGAGGATTATTTATCTGTCTCTCATCCTCTAATGGTCAAGGATTACATCAGGAGTTGTCCCTGGCACTTTCTGGCTTGTGCATTACAAAAAGACTTAACAGGCTTCTATAATCATCCCATGCAATGATAATAGTGAAGCCGCAGGCAAGGAATGACAGGTACAGGATGCAGCTGAGGCAAGCTGCTGCCAGACTACATTTGCCCAGAAGTGGTTGTAGTAACAATGTCTGAAGCAAAAGGTAGACTGAGAACATGTTTGATGGGTATGAAAAGTATCTGACACATTACTTTCTTTGAACTGTTCCAATATGGTCATGCTCTACTTAAATAATTCCCCCAAAGAAAGGGATACCATATATAGAAGCACTACATTGACTATATTCCTCCTTGTGATTTAAAGAACACAGGCTCTCTTGCATGCCAATTCATGCAAGTAGAATCCCAGAGAGGTCTCCAGCAATAAAAAATCAAACTCAGATGTGAAGCACTCTCTTGGTTTGGGTTGCCCCAAAAGCAGACCCTTAGACAAGTATTCCACTGCAGGTAGTTTATTTCAGAGGTAATCCCAGGAAACACCAAGAGAGGAATAAGGAAATGAGACAGAAAAAGAAGGAAGCCAATAAAGAGTACTTTATCAAGCTATTGCTACTGTGGGAAACCAGAGTTCAACCCTAATGGGGAACTCAGGGAGAGTAGAGAGCATACCCCAGAGTTATCCCAAAAAGTAGGTGAGAAAGTTGGTATATTTATTGAACAAATTTGACATTGGTTATCCAAGGGCATTAACTATCCAGCACTTCTGAATTGCCCTAAGGATGGGCCAAGTGTGTTCCTTTGGGCCTGGAAAGACATCTTGTAGGTATAGAGTCTCCATCACTTGTAATTGGCAGTCCTCATGTAGAAGTGAATCCTGAGTGAAAATGGGGAGGCACCAGCAGTATCTGCTAGAGAGGCCCATCAAAAGGTGCAAAAGTCATAGGGCTTCCAAAATTAGCAATATTGAAAAGAGGAATAGCTATTTCTTTTCTTCCATCAACTTAATATTAATGGCTGCTCTTAGGTTAGCCCAAAAGAGTCCATGTTTGCTCTTTTCTTTGGGCCATTCCAAATAAGTCCTCTGTGCTATAAGAGATTTGAGCTTGTGATAGTTGTTAGGAATGGAGTACTGTGGAATGGGTTCCAGCAAGATGAGGATTAAGTTATCAAAAGCCTCATGAAAGAGATTGTGATGGGCAAAGTAGAGTTCATAATGGCACCACTCACTCTGGACAAAGTTGGGAGACAAAACAAAGATGGACTTGTAACTCTTCTCAATGAAGTTTATGATATTTTCAATGATGCTCTTACCAGGAACAAAATTTCTCTCATGAAGGCAAATCTGTATATCTTCTTTCTCTAGGTTTGGTAGTAATTCAGTCTTCACCCAGGCAGAATCATGCCCGCTGTATGAAATAAAAGCATGGAACTGGAGAGTTCTCTGGAGTTCTTCCAGGGGTATGTTCCTAGCCCTGCGTCGGGTCTGTGTCCACTGATACACCATCCTGATATACCAGGGCAGATCCAAGTAGATGCAGAGGAAGGTCACGGTAACAACCAACACTAGCATGGTGGCCCCAATGGTGACAGTCAGCAGAGAGGTGCTGCAGGATAACTGAGAAATGTGAAAGTCCTGTAGGAGGGTTCCCTTATAACTTTCTGGGTAGTCACACTTATAAGAATCAGGCCAGTCCTTAACCACTTCACTGGACATTTGACTTATGGTTTTGATAAATTCTCTTAAGTCACATGTACATTGGAATGGATTTTTCCCTGCTTTTATTGATGTAATGTTCTGGCAGCTCTGGATGAAATCAGTAGATGGGTGGGAAATTAAATTATAGTCAATGATTAGTACAGAAAGGCTGCTGAAGGTTCCACATCCAGGAAGGTCAGTTAAAGAATTGAAAGCAATATTTAGTTCTTGCAAAGTTTCCAGACTGGTGACATCTTTAGGGATGCTCATTATTCTGTTATTGTGAAGATCAAGTACTGTGACCCTGGGAGGTAAACATCTGAAAACCAGATCTGTAAGTAAATTTGAAGACATATTTAAGGTTAATAAGCTTTTAGTCCAAAAGCAATTTCTTTCATTTTCATCATACCTCAGAGAATTCTGGCTAATATCTAATTGTTGTAGAGATTTCATCTCCTTGGTCATATAAATGATATTTGCAAGTTCTTTTAATTGATTCATTTGTAAATTAAGGGTCTCCAGTTCAGTCAAGCTTCCACAGTTTTCAAAAACTACGTCTGTTAAAAGGTTATTGGAAAAATCCAAATATCGAAATGGGCTAATCTGGGATGGGCAAAGCATATGGACCATGTGTGTACCAGACACTGTGAAATTTCGAATGTTCATATTTGAAAAGATACTGTAGATATGACTCTGTGGAAAACTGAAAACATCACTGACAACTTGGTGTATAGACAAGGCCTTCAGTGAAGTACCAGAATAATCAAAATCTCTGAAATTAAGTTGACCATGTAGTTTCACATTTGAAATTGAGAAATACTCTATTGTTGTATGCCAAACCAATTGGAGGATTGTCATGAAAGAAGTCCAAGTTGTTTCGATGTTGTTTAACGTAAGATTTAATAATTTTGCATTATTTTGAAGTTTTGACAAAACATTTAGGAAATGATATATGTTATCATTTGACACACATTTGATATTAGACAGTTCCAAACTTACTGCATTGCTGACTGACACATCCAAAATAAAATGGAATTCCTTTCTTATAGGGAAAACAATGTGTAGACTGTCTGTGTTAAAGTCTTGAAGACTCTCACGGTCTTCATTTTCCCCATAAAGTTCTCCTAAGACCAACAAAACCTTACGGATATGCAAATGAGCAATTGGCAGCATGCTAGATTTATCTAACCGTGTAGCACTCAATCCCAGAAAATCTAGTCGAGACATGTTGCCAAACTCTTTGCAGATGGGCAGGGCATCAAATTCATTAAGTGAGAGGTCCAAGTGCTTGAGGTTTACAATAGGGTGGCAGGAAATCTTCCGCAACTTGTTGTAGGACAAATCCAAGTATTCCAATTTCTGGTTGAATTTGAAAACGCTGATATTAAGATACTGGATTCTATTATGAGAGAGTATCAAAATCCTCAGCTTTGATAGTGATGAAATGTCAGAAGTCTGAAGCTTGGATATATAGTTTTGTGATACATTTAAGACTGTTGTTCTCAAAGATAGGTCTTTGGGAATTTGGGTGAGACCTGATTTTGACCTATCAACTACAAATTCAGTGTCATCAGAGAGCTGGATTCTGATCTTGAGCATTAACATGAAGATGATGGAAAAATGGAAGATGCTAGAGTTAGTTTTAGTCATTTTGTAACAGTAGACATTCCTATGGGTAGTAGCTATTCTTCAAAGCATCGTGATACAGATACATACCCTAGAAAATAAATCCACATTAAATGATTATATTGAATCAGGCAGATTTGACATTAAAACTTTTTATTAAAAATTCATAAAATGAAGACTATGTTTGTAGGGGTTAACAATCTGAAATGAGGAAAATATAAATGTTGATAAATAAGCATTCTAGCTATAAACAAATAACCTTTAATACAGATAGTGTAGTAGGTTGAATGGTGGCCCCCCAAAGACATGTCCAAATTCTAATCCCCAGTGCTTATGAATGTGACTTAATTTGGAAAAAAGATCTTGCAGATGCAATTAAATTAAGGATCTTGAGATGAGATTATCCTGGATAATCTAGGTGGGCCCTAAATCCAATGAAAAGTGTCCTTATACTAAAAAATTCCAGTGGCACATACAGCCAGGGAAAGTTGTGTTGAGAGGAGCTCTAGAGAGTATATCACCACAAGGGACACTTTCACCTGAGGTTGTATGGCTACCCAGCTCTTTTAAGGAGTTTATTAGAAAACCCCTACAAGTGCATTAGGCAAACAAGCTTTCAGAATCAGCAAAGCATCAAATTCTTCTTCACATGTCTCCTCACACATCTCAGTGGGCACAAAAGGGCCTAAATAACTCAAGTCCCTGAAACAAACCAGGATTGCAAAAGTTCCCCAAGGAATGCAACTTATCTAGTTTTCAGAGCTTTCCTTGAACTTACCCTTTTGTAGAGCTGTCTAAGGATACATTGGTTGTCCTGATTTCTTCTAACAGAAGAGGGGATGGTACTCCCATCAGTGTTTCAAAGACTCTGAGAAACCAAAGGGATACAGGCATTAAAATGTTTGTTGAAAGTAAAGGTGGAAGAATTATATAGCATGATCAAGTGGGATTTATCCCAAGAATGCAAGGGTAGTTCAACATAAGAAAATCAATTAATGTACTACACCACACTAACAAAATGAAAGATGAAAGTATGATAATCTCAACTGATACAGAAAAGACATTTGAAAAAATCCAGCACCCTTCTTGATAAAACACTCAGAAAACTAAGACTAGAAGGAAACTTCCTTAACATGAAAAATAGCATATATAAACAACCCACTGGTAACCTCATATTTAATGGTGAAAGACTGAAAGTTTTCCCCCAAAGGTCAGCAACAAGAAGACAAGGATGCCCACTTTGACCACTGTTATTCAACATAGTACTGAAAGTTCTAGCCAGAGAATCAAGGCAAGAAAAAGAAATAAAAGATTTCCACATTAGAAAAGAAGCAAAACTTTCCCTACTTGCATATTATGTGATCCTATATATAGAATAATGCCCAAAAATCCAGA
The DNA here is from genome assembly GCF_030445035.2 of Dasypus novemcinctus. Taxonomy (NCBI): domain Eukaryota; kingdom Metazoa; phylum Chordata; class Mammalia; order Cingulata; family Dasypodidae; genus Dasypus; species Dasypus novemcinctus. Next base: position 167,712,611 of record NC_080673.1, on the reverse strand, counting down.
ACAAAGCTACTAGACTAATAAATGAATTCAGCAAAGTGGTAGGGTACAAGAGGGACATGCAAAAATCAGTGGTATTTCCATATGCTAATAATAAACAAACTGAAAAGGAAACCAATAAAAATATTCCATTTACCATAACAACTAAAAGAATCAAATATCCAGGATTAAATATAACCAAGGCTGTACAACATTTGTTCATGGAAAAGAAAGAAGTTAAAGAAGACCTACATAACTGGAAGGACATTCCATGTTCATGGATTGGCATGAAGACTAGATATTGCTAAGATGTCAATTCTACTTAAAGCAATTTACAGATTCATTGCAATCCCAGTCAAAATCCAATAGTTTGTGAAGTGGCTGTGGCTCAATTAGTAGGGCTTCCATCTCCATATGGGAGGCCCTGGGTTCATGTCCCAGGGCCTCCTTGTGAAGGCAGGCTCGCCCGCACGCTGTGGAGCACTGCCGGGCCCACAAGTGCCATGGAGAGCCAACACAGCAAGGTGACACAACAAAAAAAAAGGGAGACAAGCAAAAACACAGAAGAGCACTCAGTGAGTGGACACAGAGAGCAGACAGCAAGAAAGCTGCAAGGCGGGGGGGGGGGGGGGGGGGGGGAATCCAACAGCTTTCTTTGCAGAAATAGAAAAGTTAATCATCATATTTGTAAGGAAGGGTAAGGGGCCCTGAATAGCTAAAACCATCTTAGAAAAGAACAAAGTTGGAGGACTCACACTTCCCACTTTTAAAAACTTGTTACAAAGTCACAGTAAACAAAACAGCACAGTACTCAAAGGACAGACATGTAGGCCAGTGAAATAAAAGTTCAGAAATAAATCCTCACATCTATGGTCAGTTGATTTTTCACTACGGTGCCAAGTCCACTTAATGGGAAAGAATAGTCTCCAATGAATGGTGCTGGGAAAACTGGATATCCATATATATAAGAATGCAAGTGTACTCATACATCATACCATATACAAAAAATTAACTCAAAATGGATCAAAAACCTAAAGATAAGAACTAAAATTATAAAATCCCTATAAGAAAATACCACTTCCAGTTATATATCCAAAAGAATTAAAAGCAGTGACTCAAACAGATATTTGCACACAGATGCTCACAGCAGCATTATTCACAATTGCCAAGAGGTAGAAGCAACCCAAGTGTCCATTAAAAGATGAATGGATGAACAAAATGTGGCATATACATACATGACATATTATTCGGTTGTAAAAAAAGAATGAAGTTCTGATACCTGCAACAACGTGGATGAACCTTGAAGAGACCATGTTGAATGAAATAAGCCAGACACAAAAGGCCAGGTATTGTATGAGCTCATTTATATAAAATAATTAGAATTTGCAAATTCATAGAGTAAGAAATTCAAATACAGGTTATCAAGAACAGAGGTGGTGGTGTGGAATTGGGTGTTAATGTTTAGCTGGTATGGAATTTCTGCTTGGGGAAATGGAAATGTTTTGGTAATGGATGGGGGTTATGGTACCACAACATTGTGAATGTAATTAACACCACTGAATTTTATTCTTGAAAATGGTTAAAATGGGAAATTTTATTTTGTATATTTAATACCAGAATAACTTTTTTAAAAAATCCAAAGAACTGTACAACACAGAGTGAACATTAATGTAAACTACGAACTATAGTTAATTACATGATTATACTATAACAAAGGTACCACACTAATATAAAATGCTAATAATAGGGAAAATGGGGGCATGGTCGTATATGGGAACTCTGTTCTCTCTGCATGATTTTTCTGTAAACCTAAAAATGTTCTAGCAACAAAAAAAATCTACACTTAAAGAGAGAAAGAAGTAAAGGTAGTATTTTTTAAAAAGACTTATTTATTTATTTATTTATTTCTCTCCCCTTCCCCCTCCCCCCCAGTTGTCTGCTCTCTCTATCCATTCACTGTGTGTTCTTCTGTGACCGCTCCCATCCATATCAGTGGCACAGGGAATCTGTGTCTCTTTTTGTTGCATCATCTTTTTATGTCAGCTCTCCGTGTGTGCGGTGCCATTCTTGGGCAGGCTGCACTTTCTTTCGCGCTGGGCAGCTCTCCTTACAGGGCACGCTCCTTGTGCTTGGGGCTCCCCTACGTGGGGGACACCCCTGCGTGGCACGGCACTCCTTGCATGCATCAGCACTGCGCGTGGGCCAGCCCCACACAGGTCAAGGAGGCCCGGAGTTTGAACCGCAGACCTCCCATGTGGTAGGCGGATGCCCTATTCATTGGGCCAAGTCTGCTTCCCAGTAATTATTTATTTATTTATTTTTATGGCATTGATTGTACTTTGCTGGAGGGTTCAGAAATTTCCCAATTCTTCTCCAGCTTTCTGAAAGAGCTTCTCACAGAGGGAATGATAGTTAAATGAGAAGCAAAATAATACCCAATTATTGTCCTGAACCAGTGCCTAATTTCTCAAATCAAAACCATCTGATAAGGGAGCAGAGGTGGCTCAAGTGACTGAGTGCCTCTCTCCCACATGGGAGGACCCAGATTCAGTTCCCCATGCCTTCTAAAAAAGATGAGCAGACACAGAAAGTGCACAACAAATGGACACAGAGAGCAGAGAAAAGAGCACAAATCTTTAGAAATAAATAAAATAAATCTTTAAAAAAAAAAAACCTTCTGATAAAAAGCTGAGTTAAAGTAAAAGTGGTCAGGACTTATTTACTAGGGCTGCCATAACAAAGTACTAGAAACTGGGTGGCTTAATACAACAGAAATTTATTGGCTCACACTTCTGGAGGCTGGAAGTCTAAAATCAAGGTGTTGACAGGGCCATGTTCCCTCAGACGTCCATAGGAGTCTGGCAGAGGCTTCCTGGCAACCCATGGTATTCTGTGGCTTGTGGCATAACTCGGACTGCCTCCATCATATGGCCGTCTTCTCATCCTGCTTCTACCTGTCTATGCCCAATTTCTTCTTCTCGGGCACCATTCATATTGAATTGGAGCCCACTGTCATTCAGTTTGGTCTCATCCTAACTAGTACCATCTTCAAAAATTCTATTTCTAAATAGGATCACATTCTCAGGACCAGAGGTTAGAACTTCAACACATCTTCTTGGAGGACTCAATTCAATTCTTAACAGAACTTAAAACCACAAGTTGAGTTTCCTACTTATTCCTCAGCCTGAATCCAAATCTGGGGATATTTTGACCTTCTGGCCAACTACAGAGTTCAAGGAGTAGAAGCAGCTGTCAGTGTAGTCAATGTTGGTATTAGAGAATGAACGGAGAGACTGAGGGGTAGAGAAAGGACCTTGTGAATGGATGTGAGTACTTGGCACAGTGAACCCAACCACAAGCAAGATGAAATTGCCTTTACTTCCCTGACCACCACCACCACAAAAGATTTAAATTTATAAAATCAAAGGTTCCTGGCCATTTAATGAAAGCACTGCTTTAAATCTAGTTTTAAAGGTAGCTAAATTACCTTATTGATCCAAATACCTTCTATTTGCCTGACCTCTATTTTGCCCTTTCAATAAGATCATTACTTTGAAGTACTCAGTTTATGTAACAATCTCTATTTCTGTAATTGGGAAATCAAAATATTGTACACACGAGGAATTCATTTTTAGGAACTTACCAGGAACTTTAAATTTTATATACCATACTTGCTAAATCAATAAAAATCACTCTCATTTCCCCTGACCAAACAAAGTAATTAATTTTTTATCTGAGTCCTAATAGACCATCCCAGAACCTCATCTATACCAGAATTTCAAAACTATTTTTACAACTAAATAAAATAATTATTTGCTAAGTTGATTAGTTAAAGGATGCTTTAATTTTGAAAGTATGCGATATCTCTAGGAGTGTTTATGTCAATTTTCATGATTATGGTAGGTTTAGCTTCACATTATATGATACAATGGGTCAATTGAGTTACATTTGTTTTGGAGACTTAGTTCAGCATAAATCAGACCTATGACTGGTCTTAATAGATAACATCCATCCATCAGTTTGGCCCATCAAGTTCGGTCCTGCAAATATTTTTTGACTCTTCTCTGCACCAGACCAACCATCTATTAACCACAGGTTGAAAGGGTCAGGACCAATTCAAGAGCGTGTCTGCTTTGTTTCCCATGTGGTTTTGCTGTTTTGTCGTACAGACCCACTCACTTTCAAATCTTTTGACCTACTTGGGTATAGCCTGGGAAACATTTTCAAAACCAACATTCCCACCTGACTTCTAGGGTCCCAGAACAGTGTCATTTGGCTGAGAAAACAGAAAAGATAGATGGTGGGAATAGCTCAGAGGAATAATTAAAGTAAACCTGTCCATAAAAGAGGAGTTGTAGGCAGTGTGCCATTGCCTCCAGGGGTAATTTGCTTACTTTTCATTTTCCTTATCATTCGCATTTCAAAGACAATATGGGGGCCGGGAATGAGGGATGATGGTGCAGAGAAGCAAGGATGTCTTAAATAAAAATCTAGCAGCTCTGTAAGAAATCCACAAGAAGACATTTGTGACCCAAATATTCTTCTCTTGACTTAAAAATATCTTTTGAAAGCAAATCATGTGTGAAATGTCATTCAGAAAGAAAAAAAGTCCTTTGTCTGACTGAGAACTAGGAGTTGATAAATAAATGCTAGTTCAAACCAAACAATAAGTATATATCAGAAATAAAACCCACTTGGAAGAATACCCAGGACTAAATCATAGAAACTTTTGAGATTTTTGCAGATGATGACTAATTATACTAATACTTTATTTTGTAGAATAATAAAAGAAGATTGTGCTTACCAAGAGATGCCACCCTTCTGAGGCCCATGGGCAGTCTGATGGAAAGCGAAGCACTTCCGTGAACATTTATTTCTCTTTTGGTAACCTTATTTGGTGTTTGGGGGAAAAGAAAGTGCTTTTATGCCATCTACTGAATTCCACTGAAATTACATTAGATAGTGAGCGTAAACCTATTTTCTCTTACTCATAGACAGGCTAGAGTTTGCCGGTTAACCGACAGACCTGCTTTAAAATAGTACCATGTTTTTGTGGTTCTGTATTTCACTACAATCAACTCACTATTGTCCACACTGACAAAGCGAAGGAGGCAGTGTTAATAATCCACAGACCACTTTTGGCTGAATCCAAAATGCTTATGGTTGTGGCCCTGGTGGTGGAGTTAAAAGTGAGGGCCTGGGCGTGTTTCAGGCACTTTGCTTTTCCTCTAGCATTTTGATTGGTTTACTCTGGAAAGTGACCGCAAGTGGAAAGAGAGAAGGCTTAAGATCAGAGTTTTGCTATAGCTCATTCATAAAAAGATAATTCATGTGCTATGGAATGGAGGCTAATCGTGTCATCTTAGCAAACTTGTTTTCAGGCAAGGCCTTGCGTTCCGATTTATTCCTATTGATATCTAATTTTCTTCAAAAAATGACTTTTTAAAAACTCAGGAAAACATGCCATCTAGAAATATCCCACTCAGATAAGGTCTAAGACAATTTCTTTAGGCTTTAAAAACTCCTAATATCTCTTACTCCGTTTTGGAGAGTTAGTTGTCAGCATGCTCAAGGAGTCCATTTGATAGTGCCACTCTTGTCTCTTAGAATAACAACAACAAGAAAATAACAGGAATGGGGGAGAGTGTGGGCCATGGTGTGAACCGTTGACCATGGGGTGCGGGGGTGCCCAGAGATGTACTTGCCAAATGCAATGGCTGTGTCATGATGATGGGAGGGAGTGTTGCTGAGGGGGGGGGAGAGGTGGGGTGGGGGAGGTAGGGTTCAATGGGACCTCATATATATATATTTTTAATGTAATATTATTACAAAGTAAATAAAATTTAAAAAAAAAAAAAAGAAAATAACAAAACAACAAATAGGGAAATAAAGCTAAGGAATGTCAGTCTGCTTCTGCACTTGCCCTCAGCCTGGCATTGAATGGTGTCTAGTCAAACTGGGCGTGAAAATGACAGAACGCTTTGCCTTCTTTCCTTTCACCATTCTCTGTTATAATGAGCTTTTCTACCACAGTGAGCAAGGCCTTGTTCCCTAAACTAAGAACTTCGGGATTCTTTTTTGACTTGTAATAGGCTTTTCTCTCTTTCTTTCTCTCTACACACTTAAATATATATGTATATATGTACATATGTGTGTGACTGTATATATAGATATATATAAGTATATATCTATATATAAACTTATATAGAGATATATAAGTATAAATCTATATATATACTGTGTATATATTTCCCTCCACCATCACCCTTCATCATAGTAAGTTTTTATAGCATTAAAGAATAAAGACAGTTCAAAGGGAGAAAGTCTAGTTGGCAAGCAAATAGAATTTTAGGAGTTAAATCCTGCTTAAATCAGTAAGTGCATACAGGTTTCACTATAACATCAAATTTTCCTGATGCAATCAGTGGATTACCAAAAAAAAAAAAATTTGTTGCTTTATTTCCTGATTATGAAAGTAATTCATGCCCATTGAAAGCATTTTAGAAAAAAATGGAAAGCAAAAGAGAGGGAAATAAAAGTCATACCTAATCCCACCAGTCAGAAGCAACCATTGTTACGCTGTTACACACTCCTCTTCAAAAGTCTGTATCTATAAGATTTTTAAAAATTGAATTTTCATAATGGTTATGTAATTTTAAATCCACTTTTGAAATGTTAAGATTATATTCAGACCACATCAGCAAATATTCTTTAAAAACATCATTGTCACTGCTGCATAGTATTCCATCTTTTGGTTGTAGCCTGACTTACTTGTGATGTGGGCTATGGGTGGAAAGCTCTGTGTCTCTTCAGAGATAACTAAGTTGTTTGACTTGTGGGTGTGGAACGGTAAGAGGCTGCAGTCCTGCCCTTAGGGACAGTGACAGCGGCTCCAGTCCCAGGAAATGTTTAACAATGCAAGGGCTATAAACTTTAAGTATTTAGGGGAAATGCAAAAACCAAGGCTTATCTAGAATGTCTGGAGTCCATGCTAAAAGCTTACCTAAGATGTGGAAGAGATATATGCTAATTGAAGCCTATTGAGAACTGAAACAAAGGGACCATTTGGCCTTTCCTCTCTGTATAAAAGACGTTTGAAAATCTTATTCGGGGCTCGGGATTCAAACTGAAAGCTCCCGAGTCCGGCCGGCCGTCAATAAACCATTTTTCCTTCTCAAAATCATTCCTGAGTCCTGGCCTCTCTATACTCAAATAATTGAACTTCTCTTAAATTCCACAACATTTTTGGCGACCCAGATGGGACTACAAATGAAAGCCAGAGACGGTAGCATTTTGCTGCCCCTTCCAAATCCCCAAGGAAGCCGGGAGGACTCGGGTGAACCCCAAATCTGGGCGCCCCTGGATTAAATTTAATCCAGAAAAGATGTGGGCTCCACCGGAATCTTCCCGACAAAAATCGAGGGCAATGGAAGGTCTGAAGAAAAAGATTCTGGGAACGAAAAAGAACTCCGAACATGGAAGAAGGTAAGACTCCCCGGGTGAGCACAGTCTGGAAGGCCCTAGCTTTAATTGCTAGGAAGGGGAGGCTGATCACCTCCCGAGAGAACCCTAGTAGCCCCAGAAGGCTGGGGGGAAGCCGTTCTCTCTAGGCTTGGGAAAAGGAGAAAAACTGGGGAAAAGCCCTGGTGTTTTGGGTTTGTCTAACTGCATGTTAGAATCTGGTACTGGTCTTATATCCACTAAAGGAGTGGAGTCTCGATTTTAATAGGAAGGGCTATTTATAGGTTCAAGTCCTAATGTCCTAGAAATTGGTCTAAATTAAGAGAAACAAAACTTGGTTACAGGAAAATGGATCGGCTTTTCTGGTGGAGCTTGGTCTGGGTGTAAAGTTTAAACAGTGGAAAAGTCTAGCTGAAATCTTTTGTTATGGTGCTAATTTGTGAATAAATTCGCTTTATACCAAATGTTAAGTGTTCTGAGGTTTGTGATAGCTGTGGGGGCAGCCATGGTGAAAATAAATACATAAACTTGTGGGTCAGATTAGTGACCTTTGTGCTTCTGTCTGTGTCAGCTCAAAGCTAGTGTTGGAGTTGTGTCCTTATGTAAAGTAGAATTACAGCTGAGCTGGAGCCCTCCCTTGCCATTGGCAAGGGAGTGAAATGATTCTGGGGCAAAAGCTGAGGAGTCTGGATGTTTGCGGAGTCTAGACGTTTGTGCATGCTCTGCTGTCTTGTCTCTGGTCTGGCCCTTTGCCGGGGCTTGGAGGCCATCTGTGTCTGCGCCACGCACCCAAGTTTGTTGGGGATGTCCCAGTCAGGGTGGCTGGGTCCCTGGGAGAGTTGCCAAATTAGAGTAAGTTCTGTCTGCCCATTTTAGCTGAAAGCTGGAAAGGGGGGAGCAGCTTGCCCCTTTCCAGTGAGTCCACCCTTCTATTCATAAGCCGCATTCCTGTTTGTTGTGCGCCTGACTGCCTGGAAGGAGGGAGAAGTGAAGAGGGTGAAAAGCAGAATCAGAATAAATGCGGTAAAGTTCCCTCCTTAGGGTGTCAAAGCCAAAATACGTTTGCATTCTGCTCAGGTTCTTAGAAGGTATTGTAGTAACCTTAAGTAAGAAAATGTGTTCTGTGAAGGTACAATTTGTCGTAAGGGTATAAATATAAAAGTTTTACAAAGCATTGTTTAAGGTATTTAAGTGGCTAATTGCAAAAAGTCATTATTTAACAAAACTGAATTAATAATAATAATAATAAAAGGCAATTTTATAACAAACTTATTCGGCAGCCAATCTCCCCTGCCAACTTGCTTCAAAAAAACTGTTTCTGGTATTACATGCTACTAAGTATTTAAAGTAAAGAAAAGTTCATTATTTTAACAAACTTGTTTAGTATTAATGGCAATTATATGTTGTAAAAAGTTTGCCTGGTAACTTAGTTTGTGAGATATATGGAGTGTGTTTTTATTGTTAAAGAAACAGAAGATGATTTTGTCCTAAGATAAAATGATTGATTATTAGAAAGAGTAGAGTGTGGGACAGAACCTGAATGAATACTAAAAGTGTAAAAAGTTTGTAGAAAGAAAATTTTTATGATTAAAATTGAGTAAGATCAATATACAAAGAAAATCTTTTATCAATAGCTTCTTGTGCTTTAACCTCATCATATCCTCAATGTTTGAAGAAGAGTCTTACCTCTTTTAAAAGAACATTTTATGTTCTAGAAATCAAATCCTGAAAAGTAGCCTTTTATTTCAAACTAACTGCAAGAGATTTATTCTTTTACTTTAAAAGAAAAATTAAAGTAATGGTTAAGTTCATTTAATATGTTATAAGTTGAATGAAAAGTATTTAAAGGTGTTATAAAATTAATAAGTTTTTAAAAATTAATAAAAACTGTAACTAAGACTTAAAATCATTTATAAATGCGTTTATATTATAAAACAGTAGAAAGACAATAACTGAGATTATAGGTGGGTGAATTTAGCCTGAAACTATTTAAGTGTAAATTCTACACTAACCTTTCCTTTGTTTATGGTTACTTCAAGCCTAACCTCACCCTTTGCCTTTGCCTATGGTTATTTCATAATTGAGAAGAGATGGAACATCACTGTCTCCTCTCCTGTTATTAGTAACCCTTTCTCTCATGAATTCAAGTGTAAACTAAATAAATTGCTGCCTGATAGAATAAGGTTAAATGGCCACTGGAGTTTTATTATCTCCAAAACCAAAAAGGGGGGTGGAGAGGGAGAAGTCTCCTGCCTTGACAGTCAGTGTTCCTAAGAGTGGCAATTCATGAGAGAAAGCAGTCTGTCTCCCTGAGGCTTCAAATAGCCTCAGTAAATATATATAAAATTAATCTTGTTGCTTATCCAAAATTCTGCTAATTTCAAAGTAAAATATAAAGTTCTAAAACAAAATGGTGCTAAGGCATTGAGAACATTTTGGTTATTACAATCCATTAAGTAAAAAAGAAAATTCTTGTGGTAGACTGCATGGTCATAGTGCAAATTAAGAAGAGTTTCAAGAGTCTTTAAAATGTTTGCAGTCACACTTGTTTTGTAAAAATTAGAAGTTTAAAGTAATTAAAGTTATGTTTTTGTCTCAAACTATTTATATCTGCCTATTTGCTCAAATTGTTAAAAATTAAATATGCAGTTATATTTATAAATATTCTTAAAGCCCAAATTGAACTAAGCAGGATGAAAAAGTCATAGAAATCTGATTATGGAAACAATTGAGAAAGGGCCTCCTCTTTGCAAGAGCTTTTAAGGCAAGACTAGGTGTGGCAGATTAAACCTATCTACTAGGCTAGGGAATTAAAAATCAGTTTGCCTAGTAATTTCCCAGTTTAAACCTTTGTCAGCCATAAATTGCAAAAAAAAAAAACAACAACAACAAAGATTAGGTTAATTTTCACATAAGAAAAATGTTGATGTAACCCGGCGGCCTGCTGCCTCAGTCTCCCACTCCCGGGTTAGACAGCAGTAGAAGAGACCAGTTTTAGGCCAGTCCTATGGGCAGTGGAAGGATGCCCAAGAAGGAGCTAACTAAGTCGGTGCCATTTCAGCACTAAATTCTATTCCTTATTTGAAAAAGGAGAGAGCAGGTAAAAACTAAAATAGTTGGAATGTGATAGAAGAAGCAGTTAAATCAAACTTTTGCGTGGGAAAGTTAAATCTCAGATAAGCTGTAACTTCTGAAGTATCCAATCTATGGAAAAACAAGAAGAGCTTGCATGCTAGGCTTAGAAGTATATATAAATTGTGTCATTTTTCTTTGTTCGTGGCACCAGCCATATCTGGCTCTGCACCCCTTCTTGCAAGATTGAAAATAAATTATTTTCTTCTCCACAATCTAGTGAGCCTTAATTTCTTCCAGAAAATTTCTTTCCAACAAAATAAAGGTAATTAGTGGCTCTATTAACAAATTTCAGTAAGTAAAGGAAAGTCCATAAAAACTATGGAGAAATCTTTCCTGAGTTATGATTTTTAAAAAATTAAGTAATTGTGTAATGTGTTTTAAAACCTAGTAGTCAGTATGCATGTGTTTTAAAACCTGGTAGTCAGTATGCTTTTAATTTAATAATTTTCATAACTTAAAAAAGTTTTTAGCTTCCTGTAAAGGAAAAAGAGAACATTCCTTGCATAAACTATTATGGTTTCAATTTTATTTAACTTGAGTGTAATCTCCCATAGTTAATTTATAAACTAAATTAACATTATATGTACAAAATCTTTACAGTAATGAAAATTGTAAGTTCACATTGGTGAAATTAGGCTAAAAAAAAAGATTGTAGATATGCTCTCTTAAATAAAGAGTAAATTTCTTTCATTAGTAATTGTAATTTAGTAAGTTTATTTAAACATGAGGTAGCTAGTCAATGTGGTTATAATCAATTATAAAGAGTTTGTAAAACATCTTCCAAACTGAAAATGTTTAAATAGTTCTAGTTGTAAAAGTCATTGTTAACTAAAGAAACTTAGATTGGTATTGGTAGCAAAAATAACTTCATGATAATAAACCTGTCTGAAAGCCACTGCAAAATACACATTTAAGTAAACGGTAATAAAAAGTTGTCTTGATTCTATTAGAAATATTGTTTTCATTCTAACAATGAAAAATAATATTTTTCCTCTATTACTAAAGTAAAGTACCTACTGTTATCTTCATAGTAAAATTGTGTAAGTAAATAGTCATTTAATATATGTATTGCGTTGTTGTTTAAAATATATATAAAACAAAAAATAAACTTTAACATTGTCAAACTCTTGTGCATTCGAACCAGGCCTTGTATACATTACAGGTGGCCTCTCCATGTGAGTTATTGGCTAGGCTAGTCACTGACCCCTCAATTAAAAATATGTGCTATATCAGTCTCTGGTTCTGCTCCTGAAGTCGATGGAAACTATATTGCAGTTTCAAGCTCCTGCAGCAGCCAATAATGACTCGGTACAGCCAAGTGTACAATGGATATCGCCTCCAGACTGGCACTGTTCCATGGTGCCAGAGAGCACTATGCACCAGGCTAGTAAAATACTAAAAAATCTCTCTAAGATAAAAGATGCTGCAACTTGCTCACTGCATTGAAGAACATGCTAAGTAGAGCCATGATACCAGGATACTGTAAGTAAAACTTAAACACAATTAGCATTATGGCCTGCTCTCATGGAGAGATAACATGTAAAGTATTACAAACCTTTAAACTCAAAACTAATAATTGCAACTCTGAATCCTTATGCATTAAGTAATACATTAGTTAATATTAAGTGCTGTACTTTTATCCTGTACTAAATATATGCCTAATAATTATAATGTTATCTTTTCTATTTTAGATCAAGTGCAAAAGTATATTAGACATGTTAAATTCCTGGTAAAATCATTTTCTAAACAGTTAATAACATGTCTATAGAATAAGGTGGCAGTCTCAGCCAGTCTCAGTCAACTTCTATATTCTGCTGTACTCTGCTGTGTAGCAAAAGTAAAGCTTGCTTGCTGATAGTGAGTCACCTATTGAACAAGTCAAAATTGCTAGAAATTGTACAATGAAAACCAAAGTGTAAAAATCTTTATTCTGTAGTTCTGATCACTCCCACAAGTGAAAACTAAGAGTATTTCCAAATTAGTGTTCTAATCCTGAGTAAAGCCAGTTGCCCAAGGAGTGCCAGTTCACCAGGAGCATCTGACAGAGCGAATGAGTGTCAATCATTGAACAGCTTGGAATGTGTCTTCAGACAAAGCTAAGTGTCTGTTGCAATTTCTCTCTAAAGATAGATAACTTAAAAAAGAATATATATGCTGTTCCCACCAGCTTTTAAGAAATGCCATCTTTATAAGCACCTAACCTTGTCTACCTCTGTAATCCAATGTGTCCTCTTTTAAAAACAGGTATTCCAAATTTTTAATTAAGTTTGTTTCTTTCAGAGTAAACATCTTATTAACCATATAAAAACTTCATCCAACTTCGTACAGAATGCCAGATCCATCTTCCTCCAGTTAGAATAAATTAAAGAGTTTTACACCTTATTAGGCAATGACTACAGCCCATGGCCAGCAGGAAGCAGTTACAAAAAAGAAATCGTCTCCCTTCAGCACCCCTTTTAAATTAAAGGTGTAAACTCTTTAAGAGTAAAATAAAAGTAATAGATGAATCTGAAACCTGACTGGAAATCCACGTGAGTGCCAGTGGCAGCAGAATAACTGCAGGAGGCCCCTGCCCAAGATTCTGCTGTCCAGAATGAAAAGTTCTGAACTTCTAAAAACAGTCCTAGATGCTGTACTAAAGACTGATAAATAATCAATCAAGACAACAAACAGCCATCCACCTCATAGCTCCAACAATAATTATGCCAAAGCTTAGCAAGTAAACTTTGGCAAAAGGGGGGAATGATGTGGGCTATGGGTGGAAAGCTCTGTGTCTCTTCAGAGATAACTAAGTTGTTTGACTTGTGGGTGTGGAACGGTAAGAGGCTGCAGTCCTGCCCTTAGGGACAGTGACAGCGGCTCCAGTCCCAGGAAATGTTTAACAATGCAAGGGCTATAAACTTTAAGTATTTAGGGGAAATGCAAAAACCAAGGCTTATCTGGAATGTCTGGAGTCCATGCTAAAAGCTTACCTAAGATGTGGAAGAGATATATGCTAATTGAATGAAGCCTATTGAGAACTGAAACAAAGGGACCATTTGGCCTTTCCTCTCTGTATAAAAGACGTTTGAAAATCTTGTTCGGGGCTCGGGATTCAAACTGAAAGCTCCCGAGTCCGGCCGGCCGTCAATAAACCATTTTTCCTTCTCAAAATCATTCCTGAGTCCTGGCCTCTCTATACTCAAATAATTGAACTTCTCTTAAATTCCACAACACTTGGACTGTCTCCTTTTCTTTGGAAAGCAGTTTGCAGGGCTTTGAGTTATAAACGTTGACTAAGCTTGAGCCTTTCTTATTTGCAAGTCCTCCCATTAGCAAATATGGAGAAGAGAGTTCACCTTCTGCCCCCTGGATTGCCCACTCCACAGTTGCTCCTCAGGATTGGGTGCTCCTCTGTGGACCACTCTTCCGTCTGAACAACCTGGAGCTTTTCAGCAAAGTCCCCAAAAAAGATGTCCTTCTTCATCAGAACCACCAGGCAGGGGCAGGTAGGTTAGGCCATATTTCCCTTTACTTCCCCTTCCCTTTATTCTTCATAAAAACACTGCACAAGGCTACCAGGTATGTCACACCCTATTGAAGGGTTGAAAGGACAGAAAGGAACTACATTGCAGAAGGGGAGAGTTGAAAGCAGTAAGCACCCTTCAGTCCTGAACCTTGCTGCCTTGCCTTCAGGAAGAAGTGCTTCCTTCTTCCAAACTCTGTCACCCAGCTCTCACTCCACCTTCCTGGAAATCCATCAAAATTGTTCTACCTTAGGAACCATCTGTCCTCTGGCTGGCAACACATCTCCTGACTAGGAAAGAGGTTTTGCAAGCCAACCATCTGTGGGCTGAATTTGGCCTGCAGACATGTTTCATTTACTCCACACAGTGGAGATTTAAATTTGAATGTCTTTAAAACAATGTTATTCATACTACAGGTTGCAATCCAATACAGGGGTCACAGAATCATTCCATGAGTGAGTTAAGACCAGAATTTTGTTGAATAGGATAGAATAGGAGAAATGTGTGGTGACCTTTTGAGGTTCTTTTATGAATCCCGAAAAGACAACTAGTCCCTTCCCGTGGGTGTGAGACCCTTTGATCTGGGTTACCTCAGTGAGGCGTGACTCAGGTTGAGTCTCTGCCCTCTTGCTGGGTCTGATAAAAACGGAGACACAGAGAGGGAGACACGTAGGATAAGGGAGCTGCCATATTATATTGATCCTGCCATGTGAGAAAGAGGACTCCAGGAAAACAGAAGCCCCGAGAGGCTCAAGGAGCCGAGGCCCAGGGAGAGATGAGCCATATGCCTGATAACTCACAGCTGAACTCAGGAAGAAATTGGGGCAGACCAGGCTGAGAGAGGAGGCCCTGAATGAGACAAGCCCAATGCCTGGTTGTTCACGCTGAGCAACAGAAGACGGTAGATTCTGGACGGGAAGGCAGAGACCTCAGCAGAGCTGGGTGGTCATCTTGCTTCACCATGTGGCCACACAACAGGATCACCAGGAGCTGACTTTGGTGAGGAAGCACCTCTGAAGGTGCCTTGATTTGGACTCTTCAGAGCCTTGAAACTGTAAGCTTTTACCCCAAATAAATCTCCTTTATAAAAGCCAACCTATTTCTGGTGCTTTGCATTGGGAGCCCTCTGGCAAACTAAAACATGTACTATAAATCAATTTCTGATTTATATGCCCCTTCCTTTTCTCTGATCCGTAATTGGGGATGAGGGTGTTCTTTGACTGAGCTTTTAGTTCTTGGTTCCGACAGGGATTGTGAGTTCAGGTCTAGAGAGTAAAGCCCAGAAAAGTGTCCGACAGCAGGGCAGTCATTTACGCACTTTCCTCTCCAAGTCCTCTGTGTTCCTTCATCCATCCCCATTGCTCTGAGTTGCCCACTTGCCTCTTTTTGTTACTCTACTGATTGCCCAGTGGATAACCATTGAACATACACACACTGGCAAGTGCGCACACACACCTAGACAAGGAAAAACTTTAATTCTCAGGGTGTGGTTTCTTAATCAATAAGGAAGAAAATACATGCCCTGACCACAGCGTCCTAATTTGCGTAGCACCTCCCACAATGGGGTCACTGGCGTGATGATGTGCAGAGCAGTCGGTGTCTTTCCTTATGTCCCTTCCACTCTCCCCCCACCCACCCAATGCCACAATTCCCCGAACCGAACCGATCCCAGCATTTCAAAGTGTGCCTCATAAAGCTTGTGGGCATGAGAAATGGCATTGCTGGCACATTTACCACTTAATGAATTCCTCCTTGACAAATCAGTTTTCCAAACCAAAATTTTGAAATCACCACCAGTATGTCAGGACCCAAGGAATCTTAGGCTGAGGCCAGTCTCATCCCCTGGTATCTGCCTGAGGCAAGTTTCACTCTTTCAGTTGCACAGAATGTCAACAAACACCTGTAGACATTAGCTTTGACTTTTTTGCTATCATTTTAGGATTATGTCAGGGGAAAGAAACACCTGTTACCACCTCCAGGGTAGGGAGTCTCGTGGCATGGAGAGTTGCAAGAGCATAACAATACCTGCCACCAGGAACAGCAGTCCTGGGACTCAGCCCACCTGCACCATGGCTTGCAGGTGTTGGGGTCATCAACGAAAGCATGACTCACACAGGCCCTGGAAGGAACAATGTTTTCTCACGTGAAAAAGAGGCAACATGAGGCCCGCTTCACTAGTGGGTGTCGGTCCCCCATGGCGAGTGGGTTCTGATCCACCACCAGTGTAGGGAGATGGTCTATCTGTACCTATCTTGTGCCATAGTGAAAGGATTCCCCTCCCTTCCCACCAGGAATAGGTAAAGCAGTGGGGGTGGGCCAGGTGCCATAAAACTTACCCACTTAGCCTGGGAATGTTTACCTGTGCTCACCGCAAAAGGGAAGGAATGCATGGGCAGACCATTATCTGATGGGGATGTGTTTTGCCCCAAGACACTCCCTGGATGGCACTAAGCCCACATTTAGCTCCTGTCCTAGGAACCAGGCTAACACATCTGGTCCTGAGCAGAGGGCTTCTCTGCAGGCCACGTGGAAAGGCAGCAGGCTGCACTGGGACCATCCTCTAGCACAGTCCACCTCCTGGCTTTCCCTAATAGACAGAGACATGACGTTAACTAAAAATCTTGGTATGCTCGCCGTCCTTTTAGGTCTGTGAGCTGCATGTCCGTGGCACTTCTGTGCACCATCTATTTTACTTATTTTTTTTTAATTTTTAGGCAACATTAGAAGAGGGCAACTAATGATTCAGGGTCTTCCTGGCCCCCCTCCAATAAGAAATTCTTCGCGGAGGTTCCTGAGGAAGGCTTTGGTCTGGGATGACAGATAAGCATAAGAGCATGGCCCAGGGGGCCCTGTGACCTTGACTGCCACTCCCTTCAGAGACTGCAGTGCGAGCTGGGTACCAGCCTGCCTGGGGAGGACAGCTTTCCCCCGCGAGGCCTCCAGGTGAAGCCAGTGCTCAGGCCTGAAAAATCATGCATAGGATTTTTTTAAAAAGCAATTTATTGAAATATATTCACAAACCATACAATACATCCAAAGTATACTTTCAACGGCTTTTGGTATAATCACAGAGTTGTGCACTCATCACTGCAGTCAAAATTACAGCATTTTCATTATGCCAAAAAGAAGCCCCCACACACACCCCTTAGCAGTCACCTCTCAATTCCACTATCCTTCCCCTGCCATACATAGCCAGTAAACTAATTCCATCTCTATAGATTTATTTATATTTACATATTGTATAGATGGAGTCAAACAATATGTAGTACCTTGTGTCTGGTTTCTTTCAATTTGTATAATTCTTTTTCTATTTTTCTTTTTTCCTTAGGATTTTAATCAGGAGCCAGACTCTTCAACTCCACGACTTGATTTATTTAAGACCTGAGCAAGAAACATAGCTTACCCCATTCTGGACACAAATGGATTAGACTTTCAGGGTCTGTGTCAAAAGCCAAGTAATTAATCTAAGGCCACAGTACCAGGAATTTGATAATAATCACTCCAAGCAGGATGATCAGGCCTCACTGGAGACTATAACACAACCAGAAGTCCCAACTCTTGCCGAGCTGGAAAATGCTGCCTCATCTTTTTTTAAGAAATATCAATGTTATAAGTTACTCCATTAACACAAGATAATAACTATAATAACAACAAATCTGCTTTGGTCTGCAGTTACCCTCCCTGCTTATTTTTGTTCATTCTTCAATCTTGAGGGATTTGGGACTATGTCCACTCTGACTGCTTCGGGCTAAGAAGGGACATAGATATTATGGGGCAGAGAAAAGGAATTATTTTTCTTACAGTTGAAGATATTCTTTGTTTTTCAGGACAAATATGGGAACATTCTCTCGTGAATTATAACACATGTATAATACTAATACAGGGCATTAATTATCGAATGGGTTGGGAGAAAAATACACCAAATGTAAAATATGGGCTATGGTTAGTAGTAAAAATATTTTGACAATGACCTTTCATAGTTTGTAACAAATGTTTCACAACAATGCAAGGTGTTGGTGGGGGGGTGGTGGATAGGAGCTCTGTGTTATGATACACAGGTTTGTTTTGTAAGTTCACAACTTTTACTATGAACTTATTGTTTATGTAATGTTCATGTATGAAGGATATGCTTCAATAAAATTTTATGTTTTTAAAAAGAGACTCTTTGTTTTGGGGATGGGGATGGTCCATCATCATAACTTTGTTAGTTGTCCAGGACAAGCACAAAGAACTGGAAATGAGGAGTTGGCTGCAACTCTGCTGGATTCCAAGGCTCAACTGGCATATGAACAATCCAAAGATCTGTCTCTGAGAAATATATTTAACAGGTAAATTGAAAATTATATGTTAAATAAAAGGAGTAGAAGAATCATGATTAGGGGAATTATAAATGAGTATAATTACGTTATATTGGGGAGATAGATTTTCATATATTCCCAGATAGGGCCTGCTAAGGGGGTATTGATTTCATGAGGCTGTGTGGCTTGCCTATGAAGTCCAGACATCCCTAGAGCCCTCAGGAGCACTTTTGTTTGAGATTTTGTTTACTGTGGCAGTTTGTGAAGTCTGACTGAGACCTGCATAAGTGTAACCTCTAGAATGACCTCCCGACTGACTTTGAAATCTCTTCCCATAAAAACTCTGTTTTATTTACTAGTTCCCACTTTTGGTCAAGGTCTTTCTCCAAATGCATGGCTGATTAATGCTTGGCAATAACCCCTTGATGCCGGGGGGTGCTCATCCCTGGGAGTCATGTCCCGTGTTGGGGGAAAGTAGTGAGTTTATTTGCAGAACGTGGCTTAGAGAGAGGCCCCATGTGAATAACAAGGAGGATTTCAGAACTCTTAAGAGCTCATTATAAGCAGGCTTAGTTTCTTTATTACAGGAATAAGGTTCAAAAGTGCAAGTGTTAAGATCGAGGGCTTGGCTTATTGGCCTATTTTCTTTTATGAGGCAAGGCTTATATATTCCAGAGGTTTATGTCATTTTATTTGAGAAAGGAGCAGGACTTCTCCAGGATGGAAGCTTAATATTTTGTTAGTACCTTTGTCTATCCAGAAAACAGACCTGGGCAGCAAGGATACTTTTATATCCCATGGAAGTATGCTTCAGATGCATTTCCCCTCCATGTACCCACCCCCTTGATCAATCCTTTTTTAACTGACCTGAGGCATCCATTCAGGGACAGTAAGCTGACCTGAAAGTCCTCCAGAGCTGAGGCAGTGCTACAACAGTCAGGGTACACACAGAAGTACAATTTCAGGGGGTACCTATGTTTCCCTGGAAACAAAGAGCTTACAGTGTTAGGGCCCCATACAGGACACATATTTATCAGGCAGTCAGGTTAACAGGACCCAGCATGGTCTCCCATTGTGGGAGCCTCTGCCAAGGGTTCTGTTTGAAGCTGAATGGACCCCAGAAAATTGTGTTCTTTTTTTTTTTTTTTTTTAAAGATTTATTTATTTATTTAATTCCCCCCCCCCCCCCTCCCCTGGTTGTCTGTTCTTGGTGTCTATTTGCTGCGTCTTGTTTCTTTGTCCGCTTCTGTTGTCATCAGCGGCACGGGAAGTGTGGGTGGCGCCATTCCTGGGCAGGCTGCTCTTTCTTTTCACGCTGGGCTTTCCTCACGGGCGCACTCCTTGCGCGTGGGGCTGGCTCCCCCACGCGGGGGACACCCTTGCATGGCACGGCACTCCTTGCGTGTATCAGCACTGCGCATGGCCAGCTCCACACGGGTCAAGGAGGCCCGGGGTTTGAACCGCGGACCTCCCATGTGGTAGACGGACGCCCTAACCACTGGGCCAAAGTCCGTTTCCGAAAATTGTGTTCTTAAAGTCAGTCTATTCCTGTGGGTGTAAACCTATTGTAGGTGGAACCTTTTGATTAGGTTATCTCAGTGGAGGGTCTTTTGATGAGGTTACTTTGGTAAGGCATGACCCAGGGTGGGTCTTAATCCTCTTACTGAAGCCCAGTTATAAGAGAATGAAACTCAGAGGAAGAGAGAGAGAAAGCCACAGAGACAGAAAGCCACAGCAGCCAGAAGCTGAAAGCAACAAAACCCTGAAGAGAAGGGAGAGACCAGGTGACATGTGCCTTGCCATGTGACAAAGGAATCCAAGGATCACTGGCAACCAGTTTTCAGGGAGAAAGGATCACCTGATGAAACCTTGATGTGGACATTTTCACAGCCTCAGAACTGTAAGCTAGTAAGCTAATAAATTCCTATTGTAAAAGCCAGCTGAGTTCTGACATCTTACCTTCGGCAGCTTTAGCAAACAGGTTCTGTTTAAATTTAGTTCAGTCCTTGGTTCAGAGGGACTGCCTGAAGCAGTCAGCTGCAAAATAATCTTATTTGCCCCTATGTCAATTCCTTTGTCCCACGAGTGTGAACGACATCTGGAGGTGTTCTGAGTGGAAAGTGTAGTTGCTGAGGACATCTCGGCCGTCTTGTAGTCAGCTGTGTCAGCTGTGACTGGAGAACAGCACTCGGTCTCACCCAAAATGTTTCACAGCAGTTTGGAAAGGCAGCATGGGGGGCTTCTCTTCAGGAGGAAGGAAACATTTTTAGGAATAGTTTTGAGAAGCAAAGATCATCAATGTGCCTCCCATGCCTGTTTGTTGTTGTTGTTATCAACAAACACACGGTGTAGGTGGGAAGTGCTCTCTTCCACAGCTTTGCTGCACTGAAACTCCAGGCTTTTCCCTGGATATGTGTGATCCAGGCCTCCTATCAGCCGCTTTAAGCCTGTCCTTTAATTGTCCATCACACGCTCAATCACCCCTGTGGCTTCAGCTTGAGCAACAAATCTAAGGCCATTATCAGATGTAACGTGTTCAGGAAATAACTGAACAGGAAACAAATGTGGTCTTGCAGAGCCTGGACAGTGTGGTCCAAGTCCAAGGAACAGGAAGGAATGCCAGGCCAAACCCACAGAAAGTGTCAGCTGCGGCCAGGATCCAAGGAAATCCTCTTGTTTATGCAATGAGCGGTCAATGAGAAATGACTTTGCCGTTGGGTGGGAAGTCTATCTCTGGGCAGTATTTTTAGCCCTGGCCAGGGTCTGGCAGGCAGAACAGTTTTTCCATGTGTTCCAGTCTCTTCTGATGACTGCCAGTCCCGACATGCAGTTACAGTCAGGGATGTGTCTGAGCTCCCATGGGCTGTCCAGGAGGTGATCCCAAACACATCCGATTTTTTGAGATGGAAGATATCCCCTCATCAGATGGGACTTTGGGATGAGCATCCATGTGGGTAACAAAAAGCTTATTAGGAGCTCCTCTGGACCCTCAGGGCCTCCCCGCTGCTCACTCCCTGCAGTGGCGCCTCCTGGCTGGATGTGCTGTAGCCTCCAGCCCAGGGCAGCCGGGCAGCATGCCCCTCGCCAGCCTCCTCTCCCATCTGCCAACCTCTGGCTGTGAGCTGGGCTGGGCTGGGCCGCCCTGTCGCGTCAGCTTCCAAGTCACCGAGGAGCTCCACCGTCACCCTTCAACTTGCACCACAAACAGGAAATACAGGGTGTGTAAAATAAAAATGGAAAGACACTCTGTATGACAATGGAGTATATTTGAAGACCCAACCAGTATATAATACTGATGCAACTATTCATGTGAGAGATCCAGAAAATGTCAAAGGTCGGTTCCAGAATCTCAGCTTTTGCCAGGACAAAGGTTCCAAATAAAGATCCAGAGGAGCAAGGGAACATTTGGTAGTCCTATACACGTTTGATGGCATCCATCTGATGACTTGTCTTTCAAGAAAGGAGAGAAATGAAAGTTCTGGTGGAGCAAAATCTCTTTCAACAGAGAAAGAAGGCTTCACCCCCAGCAATTACATAGCCAAAGTCAACATCTTAGAGACAGAAGATCTTTTCAGATGGTTTTTTAAGAATATAACAGGGAAAGACACTGAAAGGACAGCTTCTGGCTCCAGGAAACTGCTGGAGCTTTTCTTAAGAGAACATAAAAATTAAAAGGAAGCTTCTTTCTGTCTGTCAAAGATTTTGACCTTCTACATGGTGATGTTATGAAACACTACAAAATTAGGAATCTAGACAATGGTGGCTACTACATCTCTCCATGACTCACTTTTCCCTGTATCAATTACATAATTAAGAATTACCAAAAGCAGTCAAATGGCTTGTGTAGAAGACTGGGGATGGTATGTATTAGTCCAAAGCCACAGAAACCATTGGACAAAGATGATTGGGATATCCCATGAGAGTTGATTAAGTTGGTTAAGAGGCTGGGTGTTGGCTGGTTTGGAGAAGTCTGGATGGGTTACTGAAATAATAATATCAAAGTGAAAACCCTGAAGTCTGTGCAAGCATTACTATGAGGCAAATCTCATGAAGACCCTTCAGCATGACAAGATGGTGAGGTGCTATGCTGTGGTCACCAAAGAGGAACCCATTCCATCATAACCAAGTATAGGTCAAAGGCAGTTTACCAGATTTCTTGAAGAACTAGAAAGGTGGCAAAGTCCTGCTTCCAACATTAATTGACTTTTCTGTGCAGATTGCAGAAGGGATAGCATACATCAAGAGAGGGAACTACATTCATGGGACCTAGAAGTGGTGAATGTCCTTGTGGCAGAGTTGCTAATGGGCAAAATTGAGGATTTTGGCCTTGCTTATGTGATTAAAGATAATCTATACACAGCAAGGGAAGGTGCTAAATTCACTATTAACTGGACAGCCCCAGAGCAATCCATTTTGAATGTTCACTATTAATTCTGATGGGTAGTCCTTTGGAATTCTCCTGTATGAAATGGTCACCTACAGGAAAAACCCCTACCCAAGAAAAACAAATGTAGATATGAAGACCACCCTGCCTCAGGGCTACAGGATGCCCCACATGGAGAACTGCCCAGATAAGCCCTATAACAAAATGAAGATGTGCTGGAAGAAAAAGGCAAAAAGAGAGGCCAATGTTCGATTATTTCCAGAGCAGGTTGGATGACTTCTACACAGTATCAGAAGGGCAGTATCAGCAACGGCCTTAGAGCACAGGGACACTCTGTTTGGGCATGGATAGCCACCTCATTTAAAAGGAAAAAATAACAAACACTGGTCATACTGACATTTCATGTGTGGGGGGCATCTGTCATGCCTGGTTCCAGAAAGTCGAGGCTGAGGTACTCAGGAAGTTACCCTCTACAGGAAAAACTGTTTCTTTTCTGCTAGATTGTTTTTGACCACTGGCTTGCAGCTAAGATAGCTGGTCATCTTGCTCTGCTAGACCAATATCTGAATAATCTTCTGAGGAAAAATCCCTGTCCTCTCCCAAATGTATGCACCGTGGGTCGCAAACAGCCCAAATCAGGTGGGGCTCTTGTGACGTAAGTGGAAGGACTCAGCTCCCTGGCAGCCAGGAACAGATATAGCAGTGGGGGGGTGGGTCAGGTGCCATAAAACTTACATACTTAGTCTGGTGTCAAGCTGTAAAGCAACAAAAAGGCATTATTTGGGGTCTTAGAAATGCAATTTAGGGAGCACAGTTTCAGATAGGAACCTAAATTGTGTCTCAAGTTGGTGTGGTCAGGTGTGAGTATTCAAAGGGAAAAAGAGGAAAAAGAAAAGAGAAGTTGGTTAGGGCCAGGGTCTTTAGAAATAAGTTTTGTTTTCCCAGAAGGAGTTTTGTTTTTTGTTTGTTTGTTTTTGGTTTTGTAAGTTTTTAGGTTTCACTTACAATGGTGGTTTTGGGGGCAGTGGGGAGGAGAAAATCATGAGGGCCCTCATGTATACATTGCTTTCCGACTCCATTTTGAGTCAGTCTATGTTAGACCATTTTGTTTTATTTCTTTTCACATTTCCCCCTTTTGGTCAAGATCTTTCTCTGAAAGCATTTCTGATCAACACTGGGTTTTAATCCCTCAGTGCCAGGGAGGCTTACCCCTGAGAGTCATGTCCCATGTGGGGGGAAGTAGTGAGTTTATTTGTAGACTTTGGCTTAGAGAGGTCACATTTGACTAACAAGAGAGCTAGCAGTGGGTAGGAGGGTTCTTAGGCATTCTTATGGATTTTCATAAGCATGAGTTTCAAGATCAAAGGCTTGGGTTTTGTGTGTTAGTATGATTCAGGAGATGGCTGCAGTTGCTATACTGGAGATGAGACAGTGAATAAGTGATACTGTAATGATTATAAGAAGAAGAAGGACTGTAATATCTGAAATATACTGTGAATCCAGTTTCCCCAGGTTCCAAGGTTTAGCCAACTAAATAAGCCCTGTCTTTTAGGTTCTCTATTTCATGTAATATTTGAGTTTTCTCTTTGGTGTTTTTAATGTTGTGTTGAACTTTGCCAGATTGAGTTACATGGAAGCAACATTGTTCTCCCAAGATAGTACATATTCCTCCTTCTTGGGCTGTAAAGATATCAAGTGTTCTGTGATTTTGTAGGACAAACTTTGCTATACTATCTACTTAGATTTGTAAGTTTTCAATTGATTTAAAGGTATAATTAATAGTGCTTCCAAGAGTCCTATATATGTTTTTGGATGTTTTTTCCCTACTTGAAATACCATGAAACCAAATAAAACTTCTTAGAAATTTTTAGACATCACCAGGTATTTTTAAAAGTGTGTTATGTGCTGGTTCTGTGTTGTCTCTCTTAAATCTGAAAAAAAATCTTTAGTTCAATAAGCAGAAGATCTTAGGTTAGTTATATCTTTTGTTTCTAATTTGTCCTTCTTCACTAGATCAGGGATTAAGGCTGTTATTGTATAGTTGCCACTACAGGCTGGTGATAAGGCTAATTATAGAGACATTTTTTCCACATAGGAAGAAATAATCTGTACCAGCCAGACTGAGAGTTAAAGTGTTGCTTTTAATCCAGTGGTTTGGTTCATGCCTTTCTCAAGCTCCAGATATGGAGGCACCTGCATCTTTACAAATAAAAAGTAAAAATTTGTAGGACTTGGTAGGATACCAGTAATGGACACTGTGGTGTTTTTAATGTAATGGCTGTGTGAATGATTGTAATGGAATGAAGAATGATTAGGAACTTATGGCTAAGTGATGCCTGAAAATTGATCTAGATGATAGTATGATTGTCAGAGTTATTAATAAGGAGGATACTGGCATTCCAATGCCCTGAAAAACTTCCTGTTGTAGAAGAGGCTGTTTCAGTTAAGTTGAGGTAGTAAGTGTCAAGTTCATCTTCATCAGAGTTGTATTTGATTTTGTGTTATTGTAGAGAGGATACGTTCTGCCTTCGTCTTGGTCATACCAAAGGGTTTCATTACAGAGATTTTCTGGGATAGTGCCTAGATAAGGTCTTGTGTCAATATTTTTGTTTATGCAGAGAGAGAAGTTCATTATAGTTTAAGCATTTTATGTTACAGGGATTCTTTTCTCTTCAATATAAAGGTGTGTCCAATGGGGTGACCATCTCTGATATCTATCTATTGAACATCAATTCTTCTTGACCCAAATTTGAGCTAAACTGACTATGCCTTCTATAATTTTATAGGCGTAAATGTCTGTGGGGGTGCACTATAACTGGGGCCTTTCTGTGGAGTCTAAATTAGCACAGACACAGCAGTTTGATATATTGCCTAGATCAACAACTCTTTGTATGGCTGGGAAAAAGACGGTAGATGACAAGGAACCAGGAAGAGAGGGTAAAGCCAAGAACGGAAAGTTTAAGAGGAATAAGATGCATTACAAGAGAGGCAAAGATGGAGTAAGATACAAAAGAAGGGGTGGGGAAAGAAAATTCAAATAAAAGGGATAAGAAAATGATGACGATTATGGCAGGGATTATTGAGTCCATTCCCATCTGATGAAAATCAGGTCTGGTTTTAGCCCTTGGGTTAGCTATCTACACTAGATGTTGAATACTTCTGGATGACTGACTTAGCATAAAATCACCAGTAAGTATTAATTATATAGGCCTTGTCCTCATTCTTGGGTTAGTTGTCTATCTTGGGTGTCATCTGCTTCAGTTGCTTGGTAATTTTGAGCTTTAGGTCCCCAGTGGGAATGGATTTCTAGGGAGGGCTGGGAGCTTTCTTTAAATGGGAAATATGAATCCTAGAATCAATTTAGCTACACGTGAGTTAGTTAAAAGTACCTGATCCAGTCCTTTCCAGCAAGGTTTGACTGCATTTTATGGAAATGTTTTTTCTAATACACAAAGTCACCAGGCTGAAAGTTATGGTTTTGAGTTGCTTCATCTCCCAGAAGCACACTGCAAAAGAATTCTTCTACTAAGGCTTCATTTTTGTTTAAAGTTTTGATTAGTTCCTGGCAATATGTTAGCATATTTCCTTTATGAGGCTGGGCTCATATATTCCAGAGTTTTTGTGTTTTTTTTTTAATTATTTATTTTTTTTAAATTTACATTAAAAAAAATATGAGGTCCCATTCAACCCCACCGCCCCCCCCACTCCCCCCACAGCAACACTCTCTCCCATCATCATGACACATCCATTGCACCTGGTAAAGTTCATCTCTGAGCATCACTGCACCCCATAGTAAATGGTCCACATCATAGCCCAGCCTCTCTCACGTTCCATCCAGTGGGCCCTGGGGGGATCTACAGTGTCCCGTAATTGTCCGTGAAGCACTATCCAGGACAACTCCACATCCCGAAAATGCCTCCACATCTCATCTCTTCCTCCCGTTCCCCACACCCAGCAGCCCCCATGGCTACCGTTCCCACACCCATTCCACATTTTCTCTGTGGACATTGGATTGGTGGTGTCGATTGCACACCTATGTCAAGTGAGGGCTTAGATTCCACATGGGTACTGGATGCACTCCTCCCGCTTCTAGTTGTAGACACTCTAGGCTCCATGTTGTGGTGGTTGACCTTCTTCAACTCCATGTTAGCTGAGTGGAGTAAGTCCAATAAATCAAAGTGTAGGAGCTGAAGTCTGTTGAGGCTCTGGGCCTGGGTGTCATATTATCAGTCCAGAGATTCAAATCCCCTACATATATCTCAAACCCAGAACCAACTACAATTCCAATAAAGTAGCATGCAAGTCTTGTGAAAAGAGATCCCCTCTGAGTCCAATTCCATCACGCAGACTCAAAAGAACCAATACCTGGGGTTGTATCTACCTTATCTGTCTCTTAGACTCTGTTCAGTTGTACATAGGGGTATTCCTTGTGACAACCTCCAGACTCTTTTTTAGAGACTCACAGCCTTATAATCTCATTTCTCCTTTCCATTTCCCCCTTACATTAGGTCAAACCGCTTCCCGAAGTCATGTTATTATATGTAGACAGGTATATTCTGCTGTTCCATATTGAATCTTTAATTCAAGGTCATTTTCTAGTTGCTTCTTCAGCTGGTATGTGGTAGTGATCCCTCGGTGCCAGGGAGGCTCATCCCCGGGTGTCGTGTCCCACGCTGGGGGGAATGCATCACATCTACAAGCTGAGTTTGGCTGTGAGAGTGGCCACATTTGAGTAACATGAAGGCTGTCAGGAGGAAACCCCCAGGCACAATGCTACTCTAGGCCTTGTTCTTATTGCAGATGTATAGGCTCAAAAGTGTAGCCATTAGTATCAAGAGCCCACTGTTGGGCCCTCCTTCCTTCCTGGTTCTTGCCGTTGCACCTGGAGGATTGCCACTGCTCTCCCAGGGCCCACAACAGTGACCCCCCAGCCAGGAGCCCAGTACCCCCCCAGCTGTTGTTTTTAATTGTTTCCACTATAAGTATATATAGACATTACCATATACCCTGGGCATATGCCCTGTATAACTCCCTGTCAACCATATATATCTTGTCAATAACATCCCATATCAGTATTCCTCCGCTGCCATTGTTGAACCACTCTGTGATCCAAAACTTCCTGTAAAGTGAATCCCAACATAATGTCAGCTTCAGAAGAGTCTTAGATCACCGAAATTCATATATACAATATACAGTATTTCCCCAGATCCACCATAAAACCTTTTCCCTTCCACAGCAATAATCTTTTAACTTATTCATATCATATTTCCTGAAACTGATGTACAGATTCCGAAACTATAGTTTTCAAACAAGGTAACATTTGTGCTTACTATGTGGTCCATACTTTAGGTTGTACAGTTTTCTAAATTTTTTAGTTATCCTATGTTTTGTCTTATGGATTTCATTATTAGTCTGTCATCCCCTATATGTTTTTGGCGGAATATTAGCTGTTTTATATTCATCCTCGTGTACTCTCACATAACTCCTCTTTTGCCCCCTTATTTACCTTTGTTCCATCCATTGCACATCCATTTTCCCCTCCCCTTAGGGCCCACAACGCCTGCCAATCTAATGCCCTGGGAGCCATCCTTTCTCACGAGAGATACAGCTCTCTCTATTCGACAGCATTAGTCTTCCCCAGGATATGGGTCCACCCCACCCAATGGTAGAGCCCACCTTGGCAAAATGAGCCTTCAGCCATTCCCTCCGGAGTCCGTGCCGCATCAGACCATACCCCCTGAGCGTCCTAACCAGGTAACCCTCCTACTTATACTTTGATACGTTTTACTCAACATTTAGTTCTCAATGAACTTCTGACACTCTCCCATGTTTGTATGTTGCCCCTCCCTCCCACCTATTTCTTGGACCATATTACCCCTCTTCCCATCCCCAGCCACCCTCAAACCCAGAAAACCCCACCCGAAGGTAACCCCTTGCCCCCATTTTGTCCCTTCTTTGTGCTCATACTTACCGCCAGCTCATCACAGATTCCACCCCTGCAGACATTAACTCACATCCTTCCTCCACCCCCCGATTTCCAGTAAGCCACTTTTCCAGACTCTAGCTCTCTGAGGCAGTTAACTTATTTCATATCATTGAGGTCATATAGTATTTGTCCTTCAATGCCTGGGTTGCTTCATTCAACATAAGATTCTCAAGGTTCATCCATGTTATCACGTGCGATTGTAGTGTATTGGTTCTTACAGCTGAGTAGTATTCCATTGTGTGTATATACCACATTTTATTGATCCACTCATCTGTTGATGGACATTTGGATTGATTCCAACTTTTGGCGATAGTGAACAATGCTGCTATGAACATTGGTGTACATATATCGGTTTGTGTCCTTGTTTTCAGATCTGATGGGTATATACCCAGCAGTGGTATTGCTGGGTCATATGGCAAATCTATGGATAATTTTTTGAGAAACTGCCAAACTGTCCTCCAGAATGGTTGGATCCTTCTGCATTCCCACCAGCAATGGATGAGTGTTCCCTTTTCTTCACATCCTCTCCAGCATTTGTATTCTACTGTTTTTTTCATGGCTGCCAATCTTATGGGAGTAAGATGGTATCTCATTTGTAGTTTTGATTTGCATTTCCCTGATAGCTAGAGATTTGGAGCATTTTTTCATGTGCTTTTTAGCCATTTGTATTTCTTCTTTGGAGAAGTCTCTGTTTAAATCTTTTTCCCATTTTTTAAATGGGTTGTTTATCTTTTTGTTTTCGAGATCTATGAGTTCTTTATATATGCAAGTTATAAGTCTCTTATCAGATATATGGTTGCCAAATATTTTCTCCCATTGTGTGGGTTCCCTTTTTACTTTCTTGACAAACTCCTTTGAGGTGCAGAAGGCTTTAATTCTGAGGTAGTCCCATTTATCTATTTGTTCTTTTGCTGCTCGTGCTTTTGGTGTGATATTCATGAAGCCATTTCCTATTACAAGGTCCTGTAGATGTTTCCCTACACTGCTTTCTAAGGTCTTTATGGTCTTGGCTCTTATATTTAGGTCTTTGATCCATCTTGAGTTGATCTTTGTATAAGGTGTGAGATGGTAATCCTCTTTCATTCTTCTACATATAGCTATCCAGTTCTCCAGGCACCATTTGTTGAATAGGCCATTCTCTCCCAGTTGGGAGGGTTTGGTGGCTTTATCGAATATTATATGGCTATATACATGAGGTTCTATATCTGAACTTTCAATTCGATTCCATTGGTCTGTGTGTCTCTCCTTATGCCAGTACCATGCTGTTTTCACTACTGTAGCTTTGTAGTATGTTTTGAAGTCAGGAAGTGTGATTCCTCCTATTTCGTTTTTCTTTTTCAATATGTCTTTGGCTATTCGGGGCCTCTTTTTATTCCAAATAAACTTCATAGTTAGTTTTTCTAGTTCCTTAAAGAAGGCTGTGTTGATTTTTATTGGGATTGCATTGAATGTGTAGATCAGTTTTGGTAGGATAGACATCTTAATAATATTCAGTCTTCCTATCCATGAACAGGGAATATTCTTCCATTTATTTAGGTCTTCTTTGATTTCCTTGAACAATCTTGTATAGTTCTCGATGTATAAGTTTTTTACCTCTTTAGTTAAATTTATTCCTAAGTATTTGATTTTTTTATTTACTATTGTGAATGGTATTTGTTTCTTGATTTCCTCCTGATCTTGCTCATTATTGGTGTACAGAAATGCTACTGATTTTTGCGCATTGATCTTATAACCTGCGACTTTGCTAAACTCATTTATGAGTTCTAGGAGCTTTGTTGTAGATCTCTCAGGGTTTTCTACATATAGGATCATGTCATCTGCAAATAATGAAATTTTGACTTCTTCCCTTCCAATTTGAATGCCTTTTATATCTGGTTCTTGTCTCAGTGCTCGAGCAAGTACTTCCAAGACAATGTTAAATAGGAGCGGAGACAATGGGCATCCTTGTCTTGTTCCTGAGTTTAGAGGGAAGGATTTCAGGATTTTGCCATTGTAAACAATGTTGGCTTTAGGTTTTTCATATATACTCTTTATCATGTTCAAAAAGTTTCCTTGTATTCCAATCTTTTGGAGTGTTTTTATCAGGAAGGGGTGCTGTATTTTGTCAAATGCCTTTTCTGCATCTATAGATATAATCATGTGGTTTTTTTCTCTCAATCTGTTTATATGGTGTATTACATTGATTGATTTTCTTATGTTGAACCATCCTTGCATACCTGGAATAAATCCCACTTGGTCATGGTGTATAATTCGTTTAATGTGTTGTTGAATACGATTAGCAAGTATTTTGTTAAGTATTTTTGCGTCTAGGTTCATTAGAGAAATTGGTCTGTAATTTTCCTTTCTTGTGGTGTCTTTGTTTGGCTTTGGTACTAGGGTAATGTTGGCATCATAGAAGGAATTAGGCAGTGTTCCTTCTGTTTCGATTTTTTGGAATAGTTTCAACAGGATTGGTGTTAGTTCTTTCCGGAATGTTTTGTAGAATTCACCTGTGAAGCCGTCTGGCCCTGGGCTCATCTTAGTTGGGAGATTTTTAATGACTGATTCTATCTCTTTGCTTGTGATTGGTTTGTTAAGATCATCAATTTCTTCTTTCGTCAGTATGGGCTGCTTATGTATTTCTAGGAATTTGTACATTTCCTCTAAATTGTCATTTTTGTTGGAATATAGTTTTTCAAAGTATCCTCTTATGATAGTCTTTATTTCTGTGGGGTCAGTGGTGATATCACCTTTCTCATTTCTTATTTTGTGTATTTGCATCTTTTCTCTTTTTTTCTTTGTTAGTCTCGCTAAAGGTTTGTCAATTTTGTTGATCTTCTCAAAAAACCAGCTCTTGGTCTTGTTTATTTTTTCAAGTGCTTTCTTATTTTCTATTTCATTTAGTTCTGCTCTTATCTTTGTTATTTCCTTCCTTCTTCTTCCTGTTGGGTTACTTTGTTGTTGTTTTTCTAATTCCGTCAAAAGTGCAGTTAGTTCTCCAATTTTTGCTCTTTCTTCTCTTTTGATATATGAATTTATGGCTATAAATTTCCCTCTCAGTACCGCTTTTGCTGCATCCCATAAATTTTGGTATGTTGTGTTATCATTATCATTTGTTTCAAGGTAGTCATTGATTTCTTTTGAGATTTCCTCTTTGACCCACTGTTTTTCTAAGAGTGTGCTGTTTAATTTCCAAATTGTCATGTGAAGTCTGGGTCTCTGTCCCTTGCAAATTTCCAGCTTGACTCCACTGTGGTCAGAGATACTGTTTTGTATGATTTCGATCTTTCTGAATTCATTAAGCCTTTCTTTGTGGCCTAGCATATGGTCAATCTTGGAGAATGTTCCATGTGCGCTTGAGAAAAATTTATATCCTGCTGTGTTTGGGTGTAATGATCTATATATGTCTATTAGATCCAGCTCTTCTAATATACTGTTCAAATGTTTTGTTTCTTTAGTGATTCTCTTTTGAGATGTTCTGTCCAGAGTTGATAGTGGTGTATTAAAATCCCCCACTATAATTGTAGATGCATCTATTCTTTCACTTAGTTTTTCCAGCGTTTGCCTCACATATTTAAAGGCGCCCTTGTTAGGAGCATAAATATTTATGATTGTTCGAACTTCTTGACAGATTGTCCCTTTCACTAAAATATAGTATCCTTCTTTGTCTCTCACAATTGTTTCGCATTTAAAGTCTATTTGTCTGATATTAATATAGCTACTTCTGCCTTTTTTTGGTTGTTGTTTGCTTGTATGATTGTTTTCCAGCCATTCACTTTCAACCTCCATGAGTCTCTGGGTCTAAGATGTGTCTCTTGTAGGCAGCATATAGATGGGTCGTATTTCCTTATCCAGTGTCCCAGTCTGAATCTTTTGATAGGTGAGTTTAATCCATTGACATTCAGTGTTATTACGTTTAGAGAGTTATTTATGGTAGCCATATTTTGGTTGGATTTGTGTTTGTTATATTTTGTTTGTATTATTTTATTTTCCCCTTCTATTTTTGTCTTTCTTGTTGCTTTTACACTCTCCTCCATCTCTGACTGTCCTGTTTCTTCCTTTCTTCCTGCAGAACTCCCTTAAGAATTTCTTGAAGGGGAGGTTTCTTGTTGATATACTCTTTCAGTTTCTGTTTATCTGTGAATATTTTGAACTCTCCATCATTTTTGAATGCTAGTTTAGCTGGATAGAGTATTCTTGGTTGGAAATTTTTTTCCTTTAGTACCTTGACTATATCATACCACTGTCTTCTTGCCTCCATCGTTTCAGATGAGAAATCAGCACTTAATCTTATGGAGTTTCCCTTGTATGTAATGGTTTTCTTTTCTCTTGCTGCTTTTAGAATTTTTTCTTTGTCTTGAGCATTGGATAATTTGACAAGTATATGTCTTGGGGTGGGCCTGTTGGGGTTTATGACCAGTGGAGTGCGCTGTGCTTCTTGGATATGTACATCTGTCTCTTTCAGTAGATTTGGGAAGTTTTCATTCATTATTTCCTGCAACACTCCTTCTGACCCCTTTCCCTTCTCTTCTCCTTCTGGAATGCCTATAATACGTATGTTTGAGCGTTTTGCATTATCATTCAGGTCCCTAAGTCCTATCTGGATTTTTTCTACCTTTTTATTGACCACTTCTACTATCTGTTTGATTTCTAATGCACTGTCTTCCACATCACTGATTCTCTGCTCTGCCTCTTCTAGTCTGCTGATATTTGCTGCAAGTGTATTTTTGATTTCTTGAATTGTGGTGTTCATTTCCATCATATCTGTTATTTTTTTGCGCATGTCTGCAATTTCCCCTCCAAGTGTTGTCTTCACGCTGTTAACCTCTTTCATTACTTCATCAAATTTGTCGGTGATAAATGTTCTGAGATCTTTCATTGCTTGTGCGAAGTCCTGCCCCCCTTCCTGATTTTTAGTTTGTTCATTGGATTCAGCCATGTTTTCCTGATTACTGGTTTGGTTTGTAGATTTTTGTTGCTGTCTTGTCAACATTTTTTCTTGATGGGTTTAATCAGTTCCTTAGCTTCTTTGTCTAGTCTTGGAGATTAATTAGCTGTTCTTTTTGCGTAAGTGTTATATCTTCTCTTTGTCACTTTGTTCTTCTTATTCCAATTTCTTATTGCTAGTTAAGCTCACTTTAAAGGAAAGTATTAGTGCTGGGGAAAGGCAATTGTGTAAGGAAGGAAAAAGTGTGAAGTAGTATTGGTGATATATGTTAACAAAGCAACAATATGAGTTCTGGGAGGATGGAGGTTAGATTATGTAAATTGTGTAGAGTTATAGTAGTAGGAAAGTACCTATAATGAGGTAGACGACTGAATATGGGAGGAATGTGGTACGTACTAAGAGGCTATTGTGTTCGTGAGAGAGGGAAAGAGAAAAGAAAGGTAATAGTTTCAGGGACGAATACCAGATGGAAAACTAAACAAAGGTATTAGAAATTAAGAGTTAGACACTTTGTGGATCAAAGAAAGGGAGATGGAATGTAGGAGAGATAGCAGATGGTGGAGGATATCAAGTTGTAGGGGAAAGGGGATAGTGTAGATAGGCTAAATCTATTCACAGAGAAATGAGGCAGTGGAGGGTGAGGAAACCCAGCAAATGTGAGGTATTTCCTGCAGGACCTATTGTATTGTTAAGGTAAAATAGTATAAGAAGAATATTGGGGACAAGAAAGAGAGGATTAAAAAAAAAAAAAAAAAGAACAACAACAAAAAAAAATAAAAAATAAAAAATAAAAAAAAAACAAAAAACAAAGAACAGAAACCCCGCTGCCAGGCTCCGCTGGGCTCGGCTGGGCTCCGGACCCCCGCCCACCACCCGCCGCGGCTCGACTGGGCTTGGCTGGGCTCGGCTGGGCTCCGGTCCCCCGCCCGCTGCCCGCCGCGGCTCGGCTGGGCTCGGCTGAGCTCGGCTTCCCTGCCCGCCGTGGCTCGGCTGGGCTCGGCTGGGCTTGGCTTCCCCGCCCGCCGTGGCTCGGCTGGGCTCGGCTGGGCTCGGCTTTCCCGCCCGCCGCCCGCCCCGGCGCAGCGCGGCTCGGCTCTCCTGCCCTGCCCGGCGCGGCGCGGCTGGGCTCGGCCGAGCACGTCTGGGCTCGGCTCCCTCGCCCGCCGCGGCCCAGCTTCCCCGCCCGCCACCCGCCGCTGCACAGCGCGACTCGGCTCTCCCGCTCGCCGCCCGCTGCGGCGCGGCTGGGCTCGACCGAGCTCAGCTGGGCTCGACCGAGCTCAGCTGGGCTCGGCCCCTCCCGCCCACCGCGGCTCAGCTGGGCTCGGCCGGACCCGGCTTCCCCGCCCACCGCCCGCCGCGGCGTGGCTCGGATCCCCCGCCCGCTGCCCACCGCGGCCCAGCTAGGCTATCCTGGCCGCCGCCCGCCGGGGCTCAGTGCTGTGCTAGCTGCCTCGGCTCCGCCTACCCAAGGAGGGAATCCTCCACACGTAGCTGGGATCTCCGTGTATATTTCACAGACGGATCCTCTCTCTTACCTTCCCTCAAATTCGATGTCCAGACACCTCCGAACCAGGAAAAATCCGAAACAGCCCGGTCCTAAAGAGTCTCCGACGCCTCCCAGCCGATTCCCCCCAGTAGCTAGTAACCGGGAAGTTCACTCAGCCGCCATCTTGTCTCCAACTCTATTCCAGAGTTTAATTTCATAGATCTTCCTGTTACAATTTCCAATGGGGATAATTTATGTTTTTCAAATGGGGTAGAACTTAAATTCAATAAAATTGTAGATAGAACCTTTGGCCTTGGTCAATTGAAATGTTCTGTAAATTTTGCTAATTAAGTTTTTATTATGCCATTGCTTCTTTCACTAGTGATTAATGCAATGAAAATGTTGGAGAATGAGCCATATTTTACATACGTTTTTCATAATTTGTCCTGTGAAATAAGTTCCCTGGTCACCATGGCGATCTGAGGGTATTCCCCAGATAGGTATAATTTTTTCTAATAATATTTTTGCTCTAGTTGCTGCAGTGGGCTTGTCTGCAGGGAAAGGCTTCAACTCAATGGGAAAATATACAAATCATTACTAAGACTTATTGATAGCCTTGGGATGGGAGTAGTTGAATAAAATCCAGTTGCCAAATTTCAAAAGGTCCATTTGCTATAGGAAATACCCTTGTGAACTCTGAAGGGGCATCCCTGAATTATGTTTACAGCAGATTAAGCAATTGCAATGTTTTGTAGGGCAAGGTTTCCAAAAATATTACTTTGCCAGTCTATCATTTTATCAGAATCCAATGAGTCATATTGTGAATAATTCCCAAGATGGTTTCCTGGAGGCAATTAGGGAGGGCAGGTTTTCCAGTAGGACTGATCCAGAGGATGACTCTCTCGTCCTATGAAAACCTTTGTGAATCCATTTTTGTTTCTCCTTAGGTGGGTCATTTTTGTGGGCCTCAGTAAGCATTGATTTTAGTTCCCTGGTGGGGTTATAATTCTTTGTAGAGGCAGTTTTAGAGTTTAAAGTTGTTTGTTTTGCAGCTTTGTCAGTCTTATTATTCTCAGGACTTTCTTCCTACTTGCCTGAGAATGCAAGGAATTTTGATTATAGCTAGACCTTTGTTAACAATGTAGCATCAGATAGTGCTGTGATATAGGAACTATTTTTAATTTTTCCTCCATTTGAGGTCAGAAAACCTTGTTGTTTCTATGGCATACCAAGACCATGAATAACTCCAAAAAGATATGACTGTCAGTGAATATGATGGCTATTTTATCTTTTGCAAGAGCGCAGGCCCAGGTAAGGGCAAAAAGCTTTGCCTCTGATGTGGTTTTAGAAAGCGGCTTTGCTTCTATTTTTTTCATGGTTTGAGGTAATGGCCTATCCAGCTCAATACTTTCCTGAACTATTCTTTAAATAGGAACTATTGGTATGCCAGAAAATATCTGCATTATTGATTGGGGTTTCTTTAAGTCCATTTTGGGAATTAATAATTGGTCTGTTAAAGTTATACAATCATATGGAGTTTCATCAGCTGTAACAGGAAGCAGAGCAACAGGATTAAGTTTGTGACAATGAACAAAGGAGACATTGAAAGGGAAGTGCAAAAGACTTCCATAGGAAGTTAATCTATTTGTAGAGAAAGGTCACGTGTGATGAGAATTAAGAAGGGCTTCAACAAAATAAGGGACATACGTGGTTAACGGAGGTCCCAGATTAATTTTTCAACTGATTCTAAGAGTTTCGCTGTCACAGCAATGGATCTCGTGCAAGGGGAAGTCCTCTGGCTACAGCATCCAGTTGCTGACTATAATATCCTGTGGTCTTTGAGTAAAGACATCAAGACATTCCCTTCTCATTCATGGACAAAAAAGAAAAAAAAAATTGTAATTAGGAGGTCCTAGAGCAAGAGAGATGAGAAAACTATGCTTTTTCTTTTTTTCCTTAAAGAAATTTTAACTAGTCTCATCCCAAATAAGGGGCGCAATTTGTCCATCTTTAATCAGGGTGTATAAAGGTCGGGTTAGTAAAGAAAGGTTAGGGATCCAATTCTTAGACTACCCTGCAAGGTCTAAAAATCCTTTAATTTCCATTTGGTTTTGGGAAAAGGAATAGTAAAAATACTCTAAATTTGATCAGGTCTAAAAGGAGGTCATGAGGGGTGATTAAATGCCCTAAATATTTAACTTCTTAGGAATTAAATTGGAGGTTTCCTTAGAGACTTTATGGCCTTTTGCTACTGACTGAGTAGGTAAATGTCCTCAAGACAAGCTTCTTCAGAAGGGGAGCAGATTAACAAATCATCTACATGTTACAGCAAGGTTGATTTTTTTCTGAAAATATTAAATCTGCTTTAAGAATTTGGGAAAAATAAGTTGGACTTTCAGTATACCCCTGGGGCATGACTGTCCAGGGGAACTGTTAGTGGCCCCATATAAAAGCAAAAAGGAATGGACTTTCTGAAGCTACTGGTATACTGAAAAGGGCACTACAAAGGTCTACAGCTTTGAAAACTTGCTTTCTGGTAGAATGGCTATAAGCAAGGTATGTGGATTAGGTACAAGCTGATGGCAGGGAATTACTATATTAATAATTGCTCTTAAATCTTGTACAAATCTCCATCCACATCCATTAGGTTTACAGTTGGGGAGAATGGGGGTATTGCATGGGCTCATGTACGGAATAATTAACGCTTTTTGCATGTATTCTTTCATTATGGGCTTAATTCCTACAATTGATTCTGTGTTTAAGGGGTATTGTTTTATATAAGGGAGGAGGTCATCAGGGTCTACTTAGATTTTGATAGGCGGGGGCAGAGAGAAGGTGGTGGTTAGACTTTATTTCTTTGACTGAAAAACAGGTTACAGATGGCAACCAATTCCTTATCTTGGTCTGTTGAACTTGGTTCTAATGATTTTAGGAGTTGTAAATTAATTTACCCTTTTTAGGAGAAAGATACATGGACTTGGAAAAGTCCAAGAAAGTCTTTGCCAAGAAGGTGAATTTGGGCGGAAGGGACTAGTGACAATTGATGAGTACCTTGGAAAGGTTCTAGTTGGAAAGGAACTGAAAGAGATCTTTATTAGAAATCCCCTCCATTTGAACTGTTTCAGTACTCTAGGGAGGAGGATCTGTGAAGGCAGTGGGGTTTAGGACAGAGAAGGTGGCCCCAGTATGTATTAGAGACAGTATTTCCTCATTTCCAATAGGCTTTTGCCTATTGGGGTGGTGTGAGCAATTGGAAGTCCTCTCTTTTATCTCCGGAGCATCCCTAGCAGTCGCGTTTAAAGCCTCCTGCTTTTCTAAGAGGTTAAAGAGGGCATTCAGAAGACTGGGAAACTTGTTGCTTCCTTTGATGAGTTTTGTTTTGATTTTTAAGTTTTGGGCAATCTCTTTTCCAATGCCCAAGTAGTTTACAGTAATGGGCATGTGCCAGTGCCTTGGACCTTGGTTCCAAAAGGGTTTAGGGGTAGTGCAGGGTTGTTTAGCTATTGTTGAAAACTCATGATTTGGGCTAATTAAATTTGAGCTATTTTGTTTTGGGATGATTTTCCTTTCTTTTTTTTTTTCAAATGCTAAATTTTTCTAATTTACTTTTAAGATAAAATGAAAATTCAAAAGCTCCTGTACTTTGGCTATTATCTATTTCAAATCACTTTCAATTCATTTCACAACTCAAGATATAATCTAATCCAATTATTCCTTTTACAGATGAGGAACTTGAAGCCCAAGATTGATTCCCCTGATCTTCCTTCATTCTTAGCCATTGGAACTTCGGTCTCTTTTCTCAATCAGAGGTTTAAACATTTGGTTTTTAAGCTAGTGGTCACATTTCCTTAAGGAATAATCTTTTCAAATAATGAACTAATTCTTCTACCAGTAATCCAAGTCACCTAGGGAGGAAGTATTTGGACCCATTTGGCTTCTGGTCCCAGTTCTAAGGCAGGGCTGCCACTGCAATGCATGGAGAGCTGCCTGGCTGATTTGGCAGCTTGAGGGTCTGATTACAGGAAAGAGGTCAGAGTGGAGGAGAATTTCAGAAGGCAGTCAGGTTAGTTTCCCATTCTACCACTCCCACATTTGGGCTACTGCAGGCTGGTATGCCAAGTACCTCTCCATAGTGGCTTGGAACAGTTCGCACAGTGGATGGCAAAGTTAGGGGCTGCCCAACGGTTCCCTTCTCTTATGATTATTCTCTTCTTTCTTTCCCAGAAAAAACAGAACACACTCCATTCAAAAATGGCTTTCACCAGACTCCTTGAGCTCCACAACACGTGGCGGGGAGGGGGGGGGTAAGGGGGGCACTATTCCACTGCTTTTTATGGAGGTGGGCCCCAAAAGAACAATTCTTTAGCATATAATATGGATGATATCCCTCGAATTAGGCTATGTAGCAATCTCTAAATTATTGGGGGTGGGAGGTGGGTTTTTTTAATACATTTCTTTTAAAAAAATTTTTTTAATTAGAGAAATTCTAGGCTTACAGAAAAATGATATAGGTATTCCTATATAAAAGTCCCCCAATTATTAACTCTTTGCATTACTGTGGTACCTTTGTTACAACTGATGAAAGAATATTCTAACTATATAGTCCATAGCTTACATTAAGGTGTATTTTCCCCCAGTATACCACCCCATTATTAACACCTTGCATTAGTGCAGTACATTCATGAAAGAACATTTTAATAACTGCACTATGGACTATAGTCTATCATTCATAATAGGGTTCACTGTGTTGTCCAGTCCTATGTTTTATCATTTAATTCTCATTCTACTAACATATATATGGTCTAAAAGTTTCCCCTTTAACCACATTCACATATATAATTTAGTGCTGTTAATTACATTCACAAAGTTGTGCTACCATCCCTACCATCCAGTTCCAAAACTTTACAATCAATGCAAATATTAATAGAAATGTGTGCAAATTAAGATTAACTCCCCCTTCCCTACCCACAACCCAGATCCCAGTACCTGATATTCTAGATTCTAACTCTATGAATTTGCTTATTTTAATTATTTCATATCAGTGAGATCACACAATATCTGTTGTTTTGCATCTGACTTATTTGACTCAACACAATGTCTTTAAGGTTCATTCATGCTGTTACATGGACCAGAACTTCATTCCTTTTTAAAATTCTTTCTGTTAAACATATTTATTAAGATTTATTGAGATGTAAAGTTCATACCCTTACAGTATCACCCTATATAGAAAACTGGTATCATTTAACCGTCATCCCCCATTCCCTCCTATTCTGTGCATGGCTCAGCCTTAGGTTATCACTCTACTTTCTGTCTCTATAGATTTGCCTATTCTTAACATTTCATATACACATGATCATATACTACGTGGTCTTGTGTGACTTGGCCTCTTAACTTAGCATAATGATTTTGAGGCTCATCTATGTCATAACATGTATCAGTACTTCCTTTTTATTAATAATATTGCATTGTTTGGATATACCACATTTTCTTTATCGATTCTTCAGTTAGTGGACATTTGGGTCATTTCCAAATTTCAATACTACTGCTGTGAACACTTGTGTATGAGTTTTTGTATGGAAATGTGCTTTCATTTCTCTTTGGTGGAGACCTAGGAATAGAATTGCTGAGTCATATACTAACATTATGTTTAACAGTTTGTTCAACTGCCAGACTGTTCTCAAAGTGACTGAACTATTTTGTATTCTTACTAGCAGAGTATGAAGGTTTTGATTTCTCCACATCCTTGTCAATGGTTATTTTCTGTCCTTTTGATTATAGCCATTCCAGGAGATGTGAAGTAGTATCTCACAAAGGGTTTGATTTGGATTTCCCTATTTACTGATTACTGTTGAGCATATTTTCTTGTATTTACTAGTCATTTATATATTTTCTTTGTAAAAATGTCAATTTAAATATTTTGTCTATTTTTTCAATTGAGTTGTTTGTTTATTATTATTGAGTTGTAAATGTACTTCTATATTCTGGATTCAAGTCCCTCACTACAATTGCAAATATTTTCTTCCAGCCTCGTGTTGTGTCCTTAGCAATTCCTTATGAAAGACATGGGCTGCCTCAAGTAGTATTCCTAAACCCGTTCTCCTTCTTCCACAAAGTCCCTGTGGTAAATAAATGTATCAACACATCATTACCTGGTTGTATTTCATTTTTAAACACTTCTCTTCTCAATTTCCTACAGTAGCTTGATTCAATGGCCTACTCCTTGTTTTCATTCTTTTCTTAAAAAAGAGCCTTATTGATTTTATAAAATTAATACATATACACTACAAACAACTCAAGCAATTCAGTAAAGTGACAAGAAAAAAAAAATCACTTCAAATTCCACTACCTGAACATAACCAACATTAAGATTTTGATGAACTATATTCCAAATGCATTACATGTCTATGTACACATAAAATATATATATAATATGACTGTACATAAATGGGCTAACCATGCATGCAGTTTTTTAAGCTGCTTTTTTTAAATTAAGGAAGTTGTGAGTTTACAAAACAATCGTGCAGAACATACAGGATTCCCATGCACTACCCCACCAGCAACACCTTGCATTGTTGTGGAACATTTGTTACAGTTGATAAAAGAACACCCAAATATTACTACTAACTATAGTCTATAGCTTACTTTAGGTATATTTTCCCCCAAACCACCCTATTATTAACACCATGCACATTTGTTATGGTTCATAAAAGAAGGTTCTCATATTTGTACTGTTAACCACCATCCATCATTCACCACAGGGATGGATATCATATTTTGTTTATGCGTTCATTGGTTTATAT
Source organism: Dasypus novemcinctus (assembly GCF_030445035.2). Taxonomy (NCBI): domain Eukaryota; kingdom Metazoa; phylum Chordata; class Mammalia; order Cingulata; family Dasypodidae; genus Dasypus; species Dasypus novemcinctus. The sequence continues at coordinate 167,670,649 of NC_080673.1, read as the reverse complement.
TCATTTGGGTTGTTTCCATCTTTTGGCAAATGTGAATAATGCTGCTATGAACATCAGTGTGCAAATATCAGTTCAAGTCCCTGCTTTCAATTCTTTAAGTATATACCTAGTAGAGGGATTGCCAGATCATATGGTAATTCCATACTTAGCTTTCTGAGGAACTGCCAAACTCCACCATTTTACTTTCCCTCCAGCAATAAGTGTTTGTTCCTATTTCTCCACATCCTCTCTAACACTTGTAAATTGCTGTTTTTTGTTTTTTAATACTAGCCCTTCTAGTGGTTGTGAAATGGTGTCTCATTGGGGCTTTGATTTGCATTTTTCTAATAACTAATGATGTTGAGTATCTTTTGAAGTACTTTTTAGACATTTATATATCCTCTTTGAAGAAACATCTGTTCAAGTCTTTTGTCCATTTTTAAAAATTGGGTTGTTTGTCTTTTATTGTTAAGTTGTAGGATTTATTTATGTATTCTGGATATTAACCCCTTATTAGATATGTGGTTTTTCAAATATTTTCTCCTGTTGAGTAGGTTGTCTTTTCACTTTTGTGATAAAAGTTTTTTTATTTTAATAAGGTCCCATTTATCTATTTTTTCTTTTGTTGCTTGTGCTTTGGGTGTAAAGTCTAGGAAAGCACTGCCTAACACAAGATCCTGAAGATGCTTCCCTGCATTTTATTCTGTGAGTTTTATAGTCCTGTTCTGATATTTAGGTCTTTGATATATTTTGAGTTAATTTTTGTATATGATGTGAGATAGGGGTCCTCCTTCTTTCTGTTGCATGTAGATTTCCAATTCTCCCTGTGCCATTTGTTAAATAGACTATTCTTTCCCAATTGAGTGGACTTGGCAGCCTTGTCAAAAATCAATTGGCCGTAGATGTGAAGGTCTATTTCTGAATTCCAAATTTAATTCCATTGGAAGCAGACATGCCTTAACTGATAGAGCATCTATTTATCATATGGAGGATCCAGGGTTCGATCCCCAGGACCTCCTGACCCATGTGGTAAGCTGGCCCACATGCAGTGCTGCCGCATGCAAGGAGTGCCATGACATGAAGGGGTGCCCCCGCGTAGGGGAGCCCCATACACAAGGATTGCACCCCGTAAGAAGAGCCACCCCATGTGAAAAAAGTGCAGCCCACCCAGGAGTGGCATCACACATACGGAGAGCTGACACAGCAAGATGATGCAACAAAAAAGAGAGGCAGTTTCCCAGTGCCCCTGGATAATGCAAGTGGACGCAGAAGAACACACAGTGAACGGACACAGAGAACAGACAACAGGAGGCAAGGGGAGAGAAATAATATATATATATATATATATATATATAAATTCGATTCCATTGGTCTATATGTCTGTCCTTATGCCAGTACCATGCTCTTTGACCACTGTAACTTTGTAAAAAAATTTATTTTTTTAAAAGATTTATTTACTTATTTCTCTCCCCTCTCCCCCCACTCCCATTGTCTGCTCTCTGTGTCCATTTGCTGTGTGTTCTTCTGTGTACACTTGAATTCTTGTCAGGCGGCACTGGGAATCTGTGTCTCTTTTTTGTTGTGATGTCATCTTGCTGCATCAGCTCTCCACGTGTGCAGCACCACTTCTGAGCGGGCTGCACTTTCGCGCGGGACAGTTCGCCTTGCACAGGGGGCACTCCTTGTGTGTGGGGATTCCCTACATGGGGGGCACCTCTGTATGGGACACCACTCCTTGCGCGCAGCAGCACTGCGCATGGGCCAGGTCACCACACTGGCCAGAAGGGCCTGGGTATCAAACCCTGGACCTCCTATATGGTAGGCGGAAGCTCTATCAGTTGAGCTACATCCGTTTCCCTGTAATATGCTTTAAAGTCAGGAAGTGTGAGTCCTCCAGCTTCATTCTTCTTTTTCAAGATTTTTTTGCCTATTCAGGGCCACTTAACCTTCCAAATAAATTTGATTTTTGGCTTTTCCACTTCTGCAAAAAAGACTTGGAATTTTTATTGGGATTGCATTAAATCTGTAAATCATTTTGGATAGAATTGACATCTTAATATTTAGTCTTCTAATCAATGAACATAGGATATTATTCCAAAGATCTTTGATTTTTTTTTTTAGCAATGGTGTGGAGATTTCTGTGTATAAGTCCTTTACATTCTTGATTAAATTTATACCTAGATATTTGCTTCTTTTAGTTGCTATTGTAAATGGAATATTTTTCTTGATTTTTTACTCAGATTTCTCATTTCTAGTTGTGACAGTTTGAATTTTGTGAATCCAAGGAAAAGATTATGTTCTTAAACTAATCCGTTCCTGTGGGTGTGGGGTCATTTGATTGCATTAGATTCCATTAAGGGCCTTTTGATTAAATTACTTGATAAGATAGCTTTAGGGCTTTTGAACAGGCTATGTCAGTGAGGGGAAGCCAGCTTGGGTGTCTGTCCTCTTGCTGGGTCTGATATAAATGGAGACACAGAGAGACACACACACACAGAGAAAGGAAGCTGCCATTTTTTATCCTGCCATGTGAAAGAGGACTTGAGGGTCGCTAGCAGCCAAAGTTTAAGCATGAAGCCCTCTAGAAGTTTGGCCCAAGGGGTAGCACAAGCCTGAAGAGATGAGCCCTATGCCTGGTTGTCCGCAGCTGTGCTCCAGGAAATGATAGACTCTAGAAGGGAACACGGGGAACTTGGCAGAGACAAGTGGCCATATGTTTTGCCACATGGCAGGACCTCAGGATCACCAGTAGCTGAATTTGGTGAGAAAGCATCTCTGGTGACTCCTTGATTTGTACCTTTCATGGCCTTGGAATTGTAAGCTTTAACTCTAAATAAAATTTCTCCCTCACTCCTGGTGAAGTGGAGCCATTTCTGGTACTTTGCATCCATAGCCCTGTGGCAAACTAAGACACTAGTGTATAGAAACACTACTGATTTTTGCATGTTGATCATATACCCTGGTACTTAGTGAATTCATTTATTAGCTTCAGTAGCTTTGTTGGAGATTTTTCAGGACATTCTATATATAGGATCATTTCAACTGCAAATAATGAGTTTTACTGCTTCATTTCCAGTTTGGATGCCTTTTATTTCTTCTTCTTGCCTAACTGCACTGGATAGAACTTCCAGCACAATATTTTATGACAGCGATGACAGTGGGCATCCTTGTCTTGTTCCAAAACGTCGGAAAGCTCCCAGTCTTTCAACATTGAGTGTGATGTTAGCTGTGGAGTTTTCTTATATGTCTTTTATCAGGTTGAGGAAGTTTTGTTCTATTCTTATTTTTAAGTGTTTTTATCAAGAAAGGATTCTAGATTTTGTCAAATGCCTTTTCTGCATCAATTGAGATGATCATATTTTTCCCTTTGTTCTGTTGATATGATATATTAATGGATTTTCTTATGTCGAACCACCCTTGCATACAGTTGGATATAATTTGGAAGTATATTGTTGACGATTTTGCATCTATATTCATAAGAGAAATCGGTCTGTGCTTTTATTTTCTTGTAGTAGCTTTATCTGACTGTGGTATTAGAGTAAAGTTGGCCTCATAGTATTAGTTGTGTAGGGTTCATTCCTGTTCAATTTTTGAACGTGTTTGAGAAGGGTTTGTATTCATTCTTCTTGGAATTACTGGTAGGATTAATGTGTGAAGGCATCTGGCCCTGGGTTTTTCTTTTTGGGGTGATTTTTGATAATTGATTCAATCTATGTACTTGTAATTGGTCTGTTGAGATCCTCTAGAGTCAATGTATTTTGCTCCATTTGTCCATTCCAGCTAGGTTGTCTAATTTGTTGGCATACATTGTTCATAGAATCCTCTTATGATCCTTTTTATTTCTGTTGAGTCAGTAGTAATGTTTCCCATCTCATTTCTGATTTTATTTGCATCTTCTCTCTTTTTTTTTTCTATGTCAGTTGAGCTAAGAGCTTGTCGATTTTATTGATCTTTTCAAAGAACCAATTTTTGGTTTTCTTAATGGTCTTGTTCTTTTCTCTATTTCATTTATTTCTGCTCTAGTCTTTGTTATATCTTTCCTTCTTGCTTCGTGTTTAGTTTGGTGTATTGTTTCTTGTTGCTCAAGGTGTGCAGTTAGCTCTTTCTTCTTTTTTTATTTATGGATTTAGAACTACTAATTACCCTCTCTGCACTGCTTCACTGCATCCCATATGTTTTGGTATGATTTGGTCTCATTTTAATCCACCTTAAGATATCTACTGACTTGTTCTGTAATTTCTTCTTTGGCTCACTTATGATTTAAGAGTGTGTCAGTTAACTTCCATATATTTGTGGATCTTCCACTTCTCTTTCCAGTATTGATTTCCAGCTTCATTCCATTATGGGCAAAGAAGATGCTTTGTATAATTTCGATCTTTTAAAAAGTATTGAGACTCATTTTGTAACCCAACATATGGTCGATCTTGAAGAATGATCCATTTCCACTTGAGAAAAATGTGTATCCTGCTATATTTGTTTGCAATGTTCTGCATATGTTTGTTAGGTCTAGTTCATTTATCATTTTATTCAAGTTCTGTTTCCTTATTAATCTTTTGTCTAGATATTCTTTCTATTGATGAGAGTGGTATATTTTTGTAGAGGTATCTATTTCTTCGTTCTGTTTGCCAGTGTTTGCCTCGTGTATTTTGGGGGCACGTGGTTAGGTGCATAAATATTTATGCTTGCTATTTCATCTTGGTGATTTTCCCCTTTTATTAACATATATTGTCATTCATTGTCCCTCATAACAGCTTTGGCTTAAAGTCGATTTTTTCCAATATTATTATATCTACCCCAATTCTTTTTTTTTTTATTATTATTTGCATGGAATAACTTTTTCCATCCTTTCACTTTCAATCTATTTGTGTCTTTGGGTCTAAGGTGAATATCTTGTAAACAACATGTAGTTGGATCTTGCTTTTTTGAAAAGAAGTAATTCTTCTAATTTGTGTCTTTTGTTTTTGTTTTTTTATTATTATTATTTATTTATTTCCCTCCCCTTACCCCTCCCCCAGTTGTCTGCTTTCTGTGTCCACTTGCTGCATGTTTTTCTTTGTCCGCTTCTGTTGTTGTCAGCGGCATGGAAATCTGTGTTTCTTTTTGTTGCGTCATCTTGTTGTGTCAGCTCTCACTTGTGTGTGGCACCATTCTTGGACAGGCTGAACTTCCTTTCGTGCTGGGCGGCTCTCATTATGGGGTGCACTCCTTGCGTGTGGGGCTCCCCTACGCGGGGGACACCCCTGCGTGGCATGGCACTCCTTGCACGCATCAGCACTGTGCATGGACCAGCTGCACACGGGTCAAGGAGGCCCAGGGTTTGAACCACGGACCTCCCATGTGGTAGATGGACGCCCTAACCCCTGGGCCAAGTCCACCTCCTAATTTGTGTCTTTTGATTGGAGAGTTTAATCCATTATCATTCAGTGTTGTTACTATATACTCAAAATACAACATTCAGATGTATATTGAGGATATAGTACTCTTGGGTTTTCTTTTACCCTTTTAGTTATCTTTAACCTTTTAATTACCTTTACTTGAGATCTTCATTTCTTCACAATATTCCAAGCCACTCTTTTCTGATTTTAAAATTTCATTCTGCAGAAACTCCCTTTATTAATTCGTGTAGGGCAGATGTTTTGTTGACAAACTCTCTCATTTTTTTGTTATCTGTGAAGATTTTATTTATTTATTTAGGATTATATACTTTAATCTGATTGACATGGAAGGAATGGGGAGGACATGAAAGAAATTCAGTTTTAGTTTTGCTGTATGCAAAATGAGATGCTCTAACCAAAAATAATAGTGAGGCTTTTGTTGTTGTTTCTTCCCCTCCCCTCACCCTGCTGTTTTTGCTGTCTGACCACCTGATGTGTGATGTTTTGTATTTGTTTCTTTTTGTCTTCTCTCCTTGTTTTCTCCTCAAGGCTTACGGGATTCGATCCCAGGGACCACTAATGCAGGAGAGAGGTTCCCTGTGGTTTGGGCCACCTATCTCTCCATGACTCTCCCCTGTGTCTCTCTTTTGTTGCATCATCATCTTGCTGCGTTGCTCACCCTCATTTTATCAGAATACCTCTGTGAATATTTTAAACTGTCCTTCACTTTTGAAGGACAGTTTTTTTTAATAAGGAATTTGAGGCCAGCAGTTTTTCTCTTTCAGTGCTTTAAATATTATCAGACCAATGCCTTCTCATACCCATGGTTTCTGATGAGAAATTGGCACTTAGTCTTATTAAGCATCACTTGCATGTGACAAAACACTTTTCTCTTCCTACTTTCATAATTCTTTTTTTATATTTGGCATTTAACATTCTTATTAGTATGTGCCTCTGAGTAGATCTATTAGGATTTATTCTGTTTGGAGTACGTTGCAGTTTTTGGACATGTATATTCATGGCTTTTAAAAGAGTTGGGAAATTTGGGGCTATTATTTCCTCAAATATTTATTTTTAATTTTTATTTTTTAAAGGTACTTAGATTACATAAACGTTACATAAAAAATATAGGAAATTCCCACATGCCCCACTTCCCATATCTGCCACACTTTACCACATTAACAACCTCCCTCGTTAGTGTGGTACATTCATTGTAATTGATTAACACATTTTGGAGCATTGCCACTAAGCATGGCTTACAGTTTACATTGTAGTTGTAAGTTATGGCGAGATATATAGTGGCCTGTATCTGTCATTGCAATGTCATTCAAGATGATTCCCAAGTCCTGAATATGCCTCTGTACTACACCTGTCTTCCCTCTCCTTGCCCCCAAAAACCTCCAGTGGCCACTGCCTCCACATCAATGATATAATTTCTTCCATTGCTAGATCTACAATGAGTCTATAACAGAATAGCAGTACGTCTACTTTAGTCCATAATTCATTCCCCAATCCTGAGGATTCTGGGATGGTGATGTCCACTCCATTTCTAATGGAAAGGGGGCTTCAGTCCCATAGGGCTGATGGAAGGGGCTCTCTGCTTGCAGAGTAGACTCTCTCAGTTCCTTGGTATGGTGGTTATTCATCATCACCTCCTTGTTAGTTGTTCTGGGTGAGACCAATGAACTGGAGAGCAGGTGTTACAACTGCCCTCAAATATTCTTTTGCCATTTTTCCTTTCTCTTCTACTTTTGAACATTCATAACACAAATGTTTGTATGCTTCATTCTGTCACACAAATCCCTGAGACACTGCTCAACTTTCTCAGTTCTGTTCTCTATCTCTTCTTCTGACTGTATGATTTCAATTGTCCTGTCTTCTAATTTCCTGATTCTTCCTTCTACCTGTTCAAATCTGCTGTTATATGTCTCTCATGTATTTTAATCTCCAATATTGTGCCTTTCATCCCCATAATTTCTGTTGTTTCTTTTTAAACTTTTAAATTCTTCTTTATGTTCACACATTGTCTTCTTTTTTAAAAAAAAATATTTTCTCACATTCTTTTTTTAAAATTTTATTTATTTCTCTTCCACCCTCTCCCCCCAGTTGTCTGCTCTCTGTATCCATTCACTGTGCATTCTTCTGTGTCTGCTTGCATTCTTGTCAGGCAGCACCAGGAATCTGTGTCTCTTTGTTGTGTCATCTTGCTGCATCAGCTCTCCATGTGTGTGGCACCACTCCTGGGTGGGCTGTGCTTTTTTTGCATGGGGCGGTTCTCCTTGTGAGGGTGCATTCCTTGTGCATGGGGGTCCCCTATGTGGGGGACACCCCCGTGTGGCACAGCACTCCTTGCACACATCAGCATTGTGCGTGGGCCAGTGCACCACATAGGTCAGTAGGCCCTGGGTTTGAACCCTGGACCTCCTATGTGGTAGGCAGATGCTCTATCAGTTGAACCAAATCCACTTTCCATTAATGTCCTTTGGCTCTATATCCATATTTTCTTTCATCTCCTTGGACTGTTTTAGGAGACTTGTTTGAACTTCTTTGATTAGTTGTTCCAAATTCTGTGTTTTCTCTGAAGTCTTAATTTGTTCCCTTGACTGAGCTATAAATTCTTGTTTCTTAAAATGGCATGTGATTTTTTTTTTCTCTGATGTCTGGGCATCTGATTATTTTAATGTGTTAACTGTGAAGGTCAGTTTCACCCTCTTGTCTAGAGTTTTATTGTTGGTTGACTTTGTGTTAAGACTCTTCTTTAATGCTTGGCCCAACTTATCCTAGACCTTTAGAGTAGCCTGTGTGTAACCTTTCAGATTTCCTCAACTTTTGTTCTTCTGTTTCTTGCCATGGATATATGGTACAATTTTTAAGATTGTACTTTTTGTGCAATTGTTTCACTTCCACAAGAAAATTCATTTCCTCTGTTCCTTCTCCAGAAATCTTTATTTGTTGTATTTAATTTTGTGCAGAATTTTCTCCCCATCATATGATTTGTTAAATTCTCTCCTTCACCCAGTGCCCCCTTTTCCTTATACTTTTCATTTCTGGGACACTTCTTGTCTTGCAGCACCTCAGTTTCTCACCTCCCTTTTTCTTTTCCATGAGGCTTTTCTGCTTCCCATTTCATCCCTGCTATGGTATCCCATCCCAGGTACCCAGATGGGGTCAATCCATAAAGAAGAGTCAATCCAGAAATGTCCATTTTGCATTTAGGTGGTCTAGCAAACAGTGACTAGATTGAGCAAGCACACCTCTTACCAACGATTCTGTTGAAGTCTCTCTCTTTTTTCTTTCCTCTGCATGCCCTTTTGTATGTAGCACTCCTCAGTGGCTTATGCTCCCTCTTGGGCCTCTGTGTACTTGGATCCCTGTGCCTGGATATTTATGGGGTTCTAACTCACTGCAGTGAGTGATTCTATAATCTGCATCCACAGCAGGATGTACCTGGGCCATCCTGACTCTCACAACTCCCAAGCTGCATGGGACTGAGGGGGGTCTAGCCTGTGCCTCTGGGAAGAAAATCTCCTACCTGCTCTTGGAGATTCTTCTTCTTTTTCTTGAAGTTAGCATTTGTGGAGTTCTCCGGTCTCTAACATCCTCCAGAATTCTAAGCAAGTAGTATTTACCCTTTTATTCACTGATTCCGAGGGAAAACTTTTCCAGGGGATGTCTTATGCTGCCACATTGATGATATTACCTTGGGATGATTTTCTTTTTTCTGCCCTTTTAAAGGTGCAATCTAATTGGTCTGCAAAATTTACAAAGTTGTTTGGTTCTATTGTGCCCAGTTTAATTGTTTGCACTGGAACATAGCACTTACGTCTTCTTAGAGGTCATTAACAAAGGTGGAATTGGATAGGGTAGAAGTTTCATAATTAATGTGGTCAAGACCTGACAATTATTTAAAGGTTTTGTCTACTCTATTGTTGTAGTCATATATGGGTTCATCAGGTTTTTTAATACATTGTTGAATTTTTTCCTAATCAATGATTTGAGGAAAACTGTCAGGTATAGCTTTGTATAGTTCTTTGGCTAGTTTAAATTCTTCACTTTCATCATTAGTCAGTCATTTAGGAAAATAATTTAGGAGATCTTTCCACATAGCTTTGTTCACTCAAATATTAGCATGACCTTTGACAGAAGTCATGTGAATTAGTTGGTAAAAGTCTGAGTATTCCTTCTTCAAAGATTTGGGTAATAAGATTAAATTTCTTTGCACAGCCTTACTAGGTCTTCAGTAGGAGTTGAGAAATCTTTGATAATTCTCTTAAAATCTGCCTTTGTCCAGGAGATATATGTAACAGATGAAATTTTGGTCCTCCCTCATCTGGTTCAGTTTTAAACGGGGCAAGGAGATGTAGAGGGTTTAGAGGAGCTTCACAAGGGTCGTGGAGAAAAAGAAGTTCAGCTAAGGTAGTGTGTAGAGGGGAAGAAGGACAGGAGGTTGGTACAGAGTGGTATACTACTAGAATTTTTTTAAAGAATTAGAATCCATTGTTTTTGACTGAGATCATCTAAAGGCTAAAAAGCCTGATAAGATTTATCTTAGGGTTAGGTTAATGAGATTTTTTACACTGTGCCTTACACAGGATACTCCTTTGACCTGAAGACAGTCTGTGCTCTAGTTGTCCAACCCATGACCAGGTATTCTAAGCTGCAAAGAAATTGTCTTGAGGGTAGCAGGTGACCTACTGTCAATCTTGCCTATCTGTGACCACCTTATCCTTAGAGCGGCGTCTTATTTAGCCCTTAAAACCAAAGCTTCAAAGAATGTAGCACATGCTCTAATAGTGTTGAAATACCCAAACTATGCCCACCCAATAATAATGTGATTGTGCTCAGTCAGGACAAGGTCAATTAAAATATTAGTGGGGAGCAGATATGGCTCAAGTGGTTGAGTGCCTGCTTCCCCTAAGGAGGTCCCAGGTTTGGTCCCTGATTCCTCCTAAAAACAAAACAACAAACCACAAACAAACGAAAAAACCAACTCAGGAGAGCCAATGTGGCTCAGTGATTGAGTGCTGGCTACTCACATACAAGGTCCCAGGCTCATTCCCTGGCCCCAGTACCAAAAAAAAAAAAATTAGAGAGGTTTCCCTCCATATAATTTCCCAAAAAAGGGGGGTGAGGGAGGAGAAAGAGATTCTGAATATGTTGGATACTCACCAAACAGGAGAAATATCTGTAAACCAAAAGGGGAACCAAAAGGACTGCTTCCACCAGTCCAACAAACCAAAGTTCAAAAGCCCTTAACCAGAAAACCACCAAAAAAGGTTAGACCCTCAACCAAAGAAAGGGAGGCTTGGAGTCAAGAGGATTCACCAACAGAAACCTGGGGACATTGGGAGATGATAGAGTACAAGGGGCTCTAGCAGTTACTGTGCTCAAATCCAATGGTAGCTCCAGATTTCAGGTGGCAGTCACTTCAGATCCTACTTCTGACATCAGATATGTCGACCAAGAAAAGAACTGAGTTGCAAAGTAACAAAAGGTGTTTATTTGGGGTCTTAGAATTACAATTCAGGGAGAAACCTAAATTGTATCCCAAGTTGGAGTGATCAGGTAAGAGTGCTTCAAGGGAAAAAAAGGAGGAAGTAAAGAGAAGTTGGTTAAGGCATAGGTTTTAGAAATAAGTTTTGTTTCCCCAGAAAGGGATCCTTTTTGTAAACTTTTAGGTTATTACTCTCAATAAAACTTCTACCAATTTGCCTATCCTCCCAAGGTGTGTTAGAATGCACATTCTATGTACCCTCCACAAAGGTAACATTTTAGAGAGCTGTTAATCTGATAGATGAAGAGTGGCATCTCATTATTGTTTAACTATAAATGGGCTTACACATTTTTTAATGTTTTTTGGCAATTTATAAGCATTTAGAAAATTACCTGTTCATGTCATTTGCCCATTTTTGTGTCAGTATTGTTTTTACTATTGAATGTTACTGACATTAATCCTCTGTCCAGCTTTCTGTAAACATTTCCCCCATTGTTTACCTTTTCATTTTGTGCTCTTTCAAAACAATAAATATATGTATTTTATGTATGTAAACAAGTTGACTTTTTCTTTGCTATTACTGTCATTCAGTAATGTAGCATTTGCCATTTTCTGTGGTATAAATATTCCCACCGAGGCTGATTTTCTAGTTATCAACTGACCTGTTTGCAAAATTCCTGAATATTTTACAATTAGCTCTCACAAGCTAATAGTCTGTAGTCTGTACAAGCCAATTCTAGTATACCACTGATATACTGCTTTATATTTAAAAGTTCTTCATAACTCATAATTTATGTATATATTCATCATAAACATTAGTTTTTAGTTTTTCTTCATTGTCCAAGTGATAAATGTTTACTAAAGAAATCTCAAGAATTATAAAGAGAAAAAAATTAAATAAAAAATAATCTTACCACCTAGAGATACACCATTATTATTTTCAAGAGCAACCATGCAGAATTTTTTTATACATATAAGCATGTTTTAGTTCTTGAGGTACACTGTCAACTTCCTATCCAGAAATTTTGTACCAGTTTGCTAACGTACATACACACATATGTATGTATACACACACATGCATGTACACACACACATACACTTGGATGGTATCATATTATATATACTGTTTTGTATTCTGCTTTTTTCAATCCACAGTACATCATAAATATCTTTTCATATTCACAAATATCCATCCACAATTTCATTCTTGTTAGCTAAAAATATTCCATTTTACTTATAAGTTCTTTTTAAATATTTTATTTGCAATTTATTTAACCAATCTATTGTTAAGTATTTAAGTTATTTCCAATTTAGTTATTATAAACACCTCTGCAATAAGAAGTATTGTTTATACATTTTCTCAGGATGCATATGAACAATTATTTTATTAGGAGATATTCCTTGAAATGTACTTTCTGGACCAATGGACATAAATCTATGTGTTTATTCTCTGTCCTTTATCCTATTATTCTGGATATGTATTTTTATTGATTATTTAGCATAAATTTTTGTATTGATCATCTGCCTACTGTGCAAGCTTGAATTATGTACCTCAAGCTTGAATTATGTACCTCAACTCACATGGTCTTTTTTTTTAAGATTTATTTTTTTATTTTTTATTTATTTCTCTCCCCTCCCCCCATTGTCTGTTCTCTGTGTCCATTCGCTGTGTGTTCTTCTGTGACCGCTTCTATCCTTATCAGCGGCACTGGGAATCTGTGTTTCTTCTTGTTGCGTCATCTTGTTGTGTCAGCTCTCCATATGTGCGGTGCCATTCCTGGGCAGGCTGCACTTTCTTTAGCGCTGGGCAGCTCTCCTTATGGTGTGCACTCCTTGAGCGTGGGGCTCCCCTACACAGGGGACACCCCTGCGTGGCAGAGCACTCCTTGCGCGCATCAGCACTGCGCATGGGCCAGCTCCACATGGGTCAAGGAGGCCCAGGGTCTGAACTGCAGAGCTCCCATGTGGTAGGCAGATGCCCTATCCATTGGGCCAAGTCTGCTTCCCCTCACATGGTCTTAATATTAATCTGCATGCATGTGGGTATGACACGATCATAAATATGACCTTTTTTTTTAAGATTTATTTTTATTTTTATTTATCACCCTCCTTGCAGCTTGCTTGCTATCTGCTCTCTGTGTCCATCCACTGTGCACTCTTCTGCTTGTATGCTTCTCTCCCTTTGTTGCATCATCTTGCTGCACCAGCTCTCCATGGGCGTGGGCCGTCAGCTCTCCCCGGGTTCAGGGCAGCCTGCCTTCACAAGGAGGCCCTGGGATGCGAACCCAGGGCCTCCCATGTGGTAGACGAGAGCCGAATCGATTGAGCCACAGCTGATTCCCAAATATGACCTTTTGATGTCATTTTTGGGTAATGTGTGGCTAACTAAATTAGGGTGGGTCTTAATCTATATTACTGAAGGCCTTTTAAGAGAACTCATAAATCACAGAAACCAGAAAGAAGAGGACATCATAATGTCAGAAATAGAAGCTAAGGAATCCCAAGGATTGCCAGCAGCCAGCACCAGAGCTATGGACTCAGGGAGAAAGCATAGCCTTGCCAATATTTTTACTTTGGGTTTCTTGCCTCAAAACTGTGAGCCAATAAATTCCTGTTCCTTAACTAACCCATTGTGTGTTATTTGTCATAGTGGCCTGGCAACTTAAGACACCAAAAATTTTGGTTTCCCTTCCCAACTCTTGGTTCTACCTGATTATGTTATAGAGTGATGACAAGAAGTTTTCCTGTGATTTAGGCAAAACGGAGGAAAAACGGAGGAAAAAGTAGTGTTTCCTACCCCATGTTCTAAAGAGAACTGCCCACAATTGGGGTTAGGCATGTCCCTCAGAGTATTTTAAGGAGCAATTGAACCCAATTGTACCATTCCTACTGTCGCCCAATCCTAACTTTCCCAGTTCACCTAAGTAAGCTGGAAAGGGCAGTGAGTAAGTCATAGGGGCAGCATTGGGATTCCAGTGTTTATGATATAAGGCTGTTCCCTCTTCTCCTTCTCAAACCTAGCAAATAGGGAGTACAATTAGGATCACAGAAGATGGAAAGGGACACCAGGCATCTCTTTCTTCAGAAGGATGCTGACTTTGATGCAGAAATGTGCTGGAGCACCCTGGTTTCCCCCATTCTCTCCATAAGCAGTCATAGGAGAACATTACACATTTCACAGGAGTATAAGTGAATAGAAGGGCTGGTGTCTACTTCTAACCTGGAGATTTCGTTGGAGCAATCCTTCACAACAGGTAATTAGAGATTGTGGTATCATGTATCTGGAAAAGGTGGTTGTTTTAGTTTCTAAAGGCTGCCAAAGCAAAATACCAGAAATGGATTGGCTTTTATAATGGACATTTATTAGGTTAAAAGCTTACAGTTCTGAGGCTGTGAAAATGTCCAAATCAAGGCATCATCAGAGAGCTGTTTTACCATAGGTCAACTTCTGACAATCTTGGAGTCCTGCCATGTGGCAAGGCAAAATGGTGGCTGGTCTCTGTTTGCTTTCTCCTCCAGGCTTGCTTTCTTCCCAAGCTATGGGAAATCAGGCACATAGCTAGTTTCTCCCTTCTCTGCCAGGCCTCGTTTCTTTGAGCTTTGAGCTCAAGTGGCTTCCTCTCAGCCTCTGTGTCCATTGATTCCAGCTTCTGTGTTCTTCTCTATCTCTCCCGCTTCTTTTCGTGTGTCTCTGTGCTTTCAGTCCTTCATTTATAAAGGACTCCAGTAAGAGGATTAGGACCCACCCTGATTCCTGCAATCTAATCAAAGGCCCTTAATGGAAGTGATCTAATCAAAAGATGCCATAACTAAATCTTACCATAAGGTCCCACATACAATAGGTTTATATGCACAAGAATGGATTAGCTTAAGAACAAAATTTTCTGGAATCCACAAAGGACTCAAAGCAGCACAGTGGTATATCTCTACCTCAGCTTTCCTGGGTATATGACACTCAGAGAAATTTCAGGAGGATTTTACTAGTTCCTGTGACTCCATGTAAAGGATTATTTAAGAAAGAAGCAAACTTCTACTTTCCTTAAGCCCCTGTGTTTGGGGTCTCCCTGTCCTACAGCTTAACCTGTATTTTAACTAACACAATTTTATATAAAAGGCTAGCTGCCTCTCATCCCTCATCTCTGGTCTCCACTTGAGAAAAGCCAGACCTGGAACAGAGAAGGGCAGGAACTGTGTATCTCAGAAAAATATGCCAAGCCTCTATATACACTCCAAGGTCTAGCAGTAAGCCCAGCCTAGGGCATAAGTAGAAGCTATGAGAATTAGATGGAGTTAGAGATAATTTTTTTAACCAGATTGAACTATTAATATCTCAAGGTGATTAGAGAGATATGAAAGCCACACGAAATGTCATTAAGAGTTGGGAAGGGGAGAATTTCAGAATCCAGTTGATGGACCTACTAGAAAAAAATCAAAAATACTTCATACTTAGACTTGGCAGTGTTGAGATTTTTAAAAAACTGACTATAATTTAAAACCCTCAGAAAGTCCCCATGACTTTAGAAATCCTCTTGGTTCTCTTTCACTGCTTGTAATTTATTCTCATTCCTTTCTAATCAAATCCATCCCCAGAAATCCAGACACAAATAGACTTCCTCCTTTCCTGGGATTGTTTTTTGTGCTCTCATTCTCATTAAAATTTATACACTCTCCTCATTCACAGCCTCTTCCCTGGTCTCTCACATACATCCATTCTATACTCTTTGCTTATCCCTCTCTTCAATCCACCTATGACTTCCTAATCATCTTCTTTCATATTCTTCTTCCTCCCTAAAATACAGTTTATTTTTCTACTGCCACAACCTCCTGAGTCTCCAGCCCCCCCAAAACAGTCTTACCCAATGCCCCAGGATGCATTTATCAATTGCAATGAAGGTGCTACGCTAATGAAGGATGTTGTTTATGTGAAGGTGTGGGAGGGTGGGGAGTGGGGCATATGGAATCCCTGTGTTTTTGGTGAAACATTTATGTAACCTAAATATCTTTTTAAAAATAAATATATATATTATTAAAAGCAAAAATAAAAACAAAACAGCCATACCAATTCCAACAAAGGACCCAATTTGATGCTTTATTTGCTCATGGTGGCTTTTCAGTTCCATCTTTTCTCCCACTGTTTACCCTTTGAAAGACCGTCCCAGTCAAAGGTCCACAACCTTCATGCTGCCCCAGGGTGGCCCAGAGACCTTTCCACAGGGCTCATCCCAGCAGGGGTCCCTGGTGGATACCAAGGTTTCCCATCCATTTTGCCATCAAAGCTGGTCTTTGCTGTGTCCCATTTCTTCTAATCTAGCACGTTCTTTTTTCTTTTTTATAATACATTTTTTATTTATTTTAAAAATATACATAGATCACACAAAATGTTACATTAAAACCTATAGGAGGCTCCCATTTACTCCATTCACACACCCCCACTTTTCCCACATCAACAACTTCTTTCCTTAGTGTGGTATATTCATTGCATCTGATGAATACATTTTGGAGCACTGCTACACAGCATGGATTATAGTTTACATTGTAGTCTACACTCCCAGTCCATTCAGTGAGTTATGGCAGGATATATAATGTCCTGCATCTGTCCCTGCAGTTATCCAAATCCCAAAAATGCACCCATATCACACCTCTTTTTCCCTCTCCCTGTGTTCAGCAGCTTCCATGGTCACTGTCTCCACATAAATGATATAATTTATTCTATTGCCAGAGTCACAATAATTCTACAGTAGAATACCAGTAAGTCCACTCATCCATATTTTATTCCTCCATCCTGAAGGCCCTGGGAGTCAATGCCCACTCCACCTCTCAATTGAAAAGGGGCTTTGATCCCATATGTCTGGTGGATGGGATTCTCATGCCTGCTGCTGTAGACTCTCTTGGTTCCCTGGTGTGGTGGTTGTCCTTCCTCACCTCCCCACCTCCCTGTCAGCTGACCTAAGTAAGTCCAACAAACTGGAGAGTAGGTGCTGCAATATCACTGAGGCTCAGGGCCCAAGCCGGCACATGGACAGCCCAGAGATTCAAGTCTCCTGGGCATACACCAACTTCAGCACCAACCACAGTTTCAACAAAAGGGACAGAAGAGGCATGTATAAAGAAGTCATATCTGAGACCAACTCCCCCACACTCAGGAGCACAAATCCCAAAGTAGGACCTACTGGCAAGGCACTAAACTCTGGAGCCATCCACCGTGACCATAGGACCTGGGTGTCTCTGAAGCCCTCAGGAGTACCATTACCTAGGGTTGTATCTGCTTTGGCTGCTGAGAAGTGTTTAAGCAAGACCCTTCTGATGACCTCTCAACTCATTTTGAAGTCTCTTAGCTATATAAACTCATTCATCTTTACCATTTCCCCCTTTTCATTCAAAGGTCTTTTTCTAGTTGCATCACCAGTCAGTGCCTGGTGATAATCCTCGGCACCAGGGAGGCTCATCCCTGGGAATCATGTCCCATGCTGAGTTTGGCTTAGAGAGTTAACCTATCACTTTCTTAAAGACCTTGATTTTGATTTTCTTATCACAGTTTTCATAACTGAAAACATCTTAAGGCAAAATTTGTAAATTGTGGTATGACCAGAGATGCACAGCAGTCAATCAGGGCCATTTGAAGGCACAGAAATGTGGGTGGATGGAGGACAAGGAAACTGTGTCTGTACGGGTTTTTTTTAAGGAGGCACCAGAGATTGAACTAAGACCTCATACACGTGAGGTAGGCACTCAACCACTGAACTACATCCACTCCCCTGTATGGGTTTTTTAAATGAAACCGAATACTTCAAGGACATTTCATGCTTGTGGCCATTCAGAGCTATTCCTTCATCCAGTTATCTACAATGGGCCACACACTGTTCTCAGCACTGGGGATAAGAAGTGAACAAGGCAGAGAAGGTTCCTGTTCTCCCAAAGCTTATATTCTATTGGAGGGAAACAGACAACAAGTAAATGATTAAATAAACAAGACAATTTCAGAGAGTGATTTGTGCTGTAAAGAAAATGGAGGATAATGTGATGGAGAGTGACAGGTAGGGAAGGGGTATACTACATTAGATTGGAAATTCAGTGGCGGCACTTCTCTGAGGAAGGGATAGTTGAGCTGAGACATGAATGGCAAGAATAAGCTAAGCAAGTTCTAGGGAAAGAATATTCTTAGCAGGAGTGGAAGGTGTAAAGTGCAGGCGTGGCAGAGGTGGCAGAGGTGGGGGAATCTATGTGATGAATTTGAGGAACAGCAAGAAGGCACGTGTGGCCAGAGTGCTGTGGGCAGGGGGAAATTGGGATAAGAGTCAGGGGTAAGTTCAGAGGAGGAAGGCAAAGCATGGGAGCAAAATGGACCATGACAAGGAGCTTGACTTCTATTCTAACTGCAGTGGGAAGTTACTAAGAGGTTTACACTTTAAAATCAATCACTCTGATTGCTTTTTGGACAATGTGTGAGGCAAAAGTGAAAACAAGGAGGTCATTCAGAAGTTTATTGCATTAGTCCATGTGAGAGGTAATGGCAGCTTAGCCAGGATGGTGAATGCTCTGCTCCAGGTCCCAGAGGGGACCACATATACCTTCTTCATAGTGGGTAGATATGGGTAGAAAATCTGAGGCAACCATGCCACTAACAGTGTGTTGTAGATGTGTGTATTCAAGAGGGTACAGACTAAGGATCTCTGTCAAAGGGATCTAAGAATACAGTGGCTTAAACAAGATGCAAGTTTATTTCTCTCACACATAACAGAAGTGAGCAGTCCAGGACCTGTTGGGAGGCTGGCCTGAAAAACCCCAAATGCAGAATGAGTAGTATGCCCTCAACAAGTGGCTTCCATCTCTGGGTTCCAGATGGCTCCCCCAGTTCTTATCTCTTGACCAGTGGAAAGTGGAAGGGACAAAGGAATCCATGCTTATCTCCTTATGGACATGGACCAGAAGTGGCACATAGGTTCCAGCTACATCCCATTGTACAGAATGTAGTCTCACATCCACATGAAGCTGCAAGAGAGGCTGGGAAATAGTCTCTAGATGGGTTGTTGATGCTGTGATAAAACCCAATCTGTCTAATATTAAATGAGGAGAGAACAGATTTGGGTGGGCAGCTATAAATCTCTGTCACATTTTTCAATTCATCTGCATAGCCAGCCTTCTCAGTAATGATCATGGGGCAGACTCTCAGCAGTATTGCTTATACAGTCCCACTTCCTCCTCCTTAACTGGACCCCCACTCAAAACCACCCACAATGGCAAATTGGTTGGGGCTGGAGAGATTAGTGATGGAGGGAAAATTTGAACAGTTTATGATACCTGCTTCTAAACTTTCCTATAGCTCAGTTGTGCGCCAGCCTTTGGATGTTGCGAGATACTTCTGTAGGCTTCAAATAAACTTCTCTGATCTTAAGTTGGTGTTCACTACTTGCAACCAGAGAATTCAGCAAAGGAAAGGGAAAACTCCTGGAGATAGAAAACCTTTACTTAAAGAAGAAATGATTCCCTTATGACAGAACTTTCAAATGTGTAACAAAAATTTAGATTGTGTTTAGTTCTATTTTAAGATGCTAAAATTCTATATTTTCAACATCAACAATAATTTGGAGAAAACATACTGATACCTTTTCAAAGCATTTGATCATTTGGAATATGTGATATAGTTTTTGGTTTTTGGTTTCTTTATTAGTGAAATTGTAGGTTTACAGAACAATCATTCATAAAATACAGGGTTCCCATATACCACTCCACCATCGACACCTTGCCTTGGTGTGGAACATCTGTTACAATTTATGATAGTACATTTTTATAATTGTACTATTAATAAAAGCCCATGGTTTAACTAAGGATTCATTGTTTCTGTAGTATAGTTCCATGAATTTTAAACTTTTTCGTTACCATATATACAATCTAACATTTCCCCCTTTAATCGTATTCATAATAAATATCACCTGAAAAAAAAATCGTATTCATATATATAGCTCAGTGTTGTTTGTGATATGTTTTTTTGTTGTTGTTGTTTGGTTGGTTGTTGAATTTGTATGTACTTGTGGGTACTAAAGGGGTGCTGATGCAAAGTTCCAGAAATCTGTTGGCTTTTATAAAGGGTATTTATTTCGGGGAGAAGCTTACAGTTATCAGGCCCTAGAGAGTACAACTCAAGGTACTCTAAGAGGTTTTCTCACCAAGAGTCTGTGACTATGTGTTCATGCAAGATGGCAGGCAATGTCTGTGAAAGTTCAGCCTTCCTCCTTCCTCTTGAGTCTCCATGGTCCCAGTTTCTTCCCATTTCAGCTGTAGGCTGGCATGGAGCTTGTTTCTTTCCAGGTTCAGCTGCTCTGGTCTCTCCAAAAGGTCAGCTGTAGACTAAGAGGCTCATCTGTCTTCCTGGGGCCATGTCTGTGGGGCACTCTCTCCTCCTGAGTATCTGCTTCTGTGTGTATTTACTTCCATGTGAGAGTATGTATTATCAGCCCAAGGGAGCTGGGACTCAATACTGACTCTCACTCTAATGACGTGGTTGAATCAAAGCCCTAATCTTACCATAATTTAACAGATGTCTCAGCTGAATCTAATTCAATCAAAGGATTATCATGCCAGAGGAACAGATCAGTTTATAAACATAAGCTATACTTCATTCTAGAATTCATAAATAATATCAAACTGCCACAGAGTGGTTGTTTTCTGTTTGTTTTGTTTTGGAAACAATCCAATAGAGGCTGTGGAAAATTTACCAGTTGGAAAGAGCTTATGAAGGAAAATAAGTCAGGAAGGGCAGAGCTAGGAAGGGCAAACAGAAGTTGGCTATAATCCTATTCCATTAAGGCTTTCTTTACAATTACTAATTATGAAGTTTGTTTACTGAATGAACTTAATTCAGAAGAAAAAAGATTTATTTTTCTCTAACCATTGCTTTACAACCAGGTTCTGTTGGACCTCCTTCCATCACTCCTGAATATTGGGAAGATCCCACAGATTTTAGTGACAAGTCTCATTTGGGTAATTATAACTCTATTTCAGACATTAAAATATCCAGGCCAGTCCAATTTAACATCAAATCTCACATCTAATTCAAAACTTCTGCTCTACCCCAGATCATGCCCTGCCTTGCCAAGAAGGAGGGAAGGAGTATGGTCAGTTTCTTTGCTCAACTTCCATCTCCTCTGTATTCTCTATATTCTGGATATCCCCCGACCACTGCAAGTTAAGCCTGACAATGAGGGGCAACTCACCCTGCAGTTAAATATTGGATAAGTTACATGGGTCACCAGGTCCCTCTATCCTGTTATAACAAGTCCAAATGTTGGCTCTTTTATGGGGTACATCTGTGGGTCACCCTAAAATGGAACTCCACACTACACAGTCCCTTGAGGCCAGTGGTAGACTCTATGGCTGACCTCTTGCAGCATCCCCTCCTGACACACCTCTTACCCCTGATGACATGACTTCTTACTGTTCAAATCCCTTTGTACAACAAGCTGCCGGTTGGTTGAGCGCTCATCAGGACAATTCGAGCTCAGCTACTTTCCTCATCGTCAACATGACCCATAGGAAATTCATGTTTTTGTCATTCTAAATGGTGGAGGTACAGGCTACAGACACAGCTTCCCTTCTCTGCTCAACCTGTCATTGTGGGTTGCCCAAGCCAGTTCTCTTACCTTCTAAATTCTCCAGGTAAGAATAAGGACCCTTTCTTCTACATCTTAGTAAATCTAGCAAGGCTGTGTCTAGTACCTCTGGATAACATGTAGGGCCACTTACTGCCTTTTTCAGCATTGAGACTTTAGCCTAAGACAACCAGAAAGGTCCCATTCAATATCCAATTACATAGGAATTTGCCTCTGAATTTCTTTGACAACCAGGTAGGTCCCATGTCTTTGTCCTCAACAGTCTATGACTATAAGCCAAGGCTATATTTCCCTTTATACACATAAATTATTATGCCATGAGTCCCATTGGTCAATTGCATGTTAGTGTAGCAGGCTCAGAAATTTAATAAACTATTATTCAATATGAAACAAATATCTTCTTTTACTTTCCATTACTGATTTCATTTTTTCCCAGGCCCCAAAGTTGAATAGAATGATGAAGTTCACCCAGAGTCCAATGTGGATCATTCCAAAGATCTGTACATATAATTCTGAGGGGGATTCTTTCTTTGTTGCCATAAGGATAATAAAATCCTGCATTCACACAGAATACATTTGGGAAAGGAGAAGAGAAGATAAAGTTCCTTTATGACTGAGTATTTACTCAAAAGAGACTATTTCAATGTGAAAAAGAATGTTTAAACCAGATGAGACTGAGTTATCTCTAACCAGGAAGTTTGAGCACGACCTCACCTGCCAGCCTGATTCTCCAGCACTGAGATACAGTTTTCAGTAAGTCTTTCTTGAAAGCACCAGTAACTTAAAACCAAAGTGCTCATCAAAATTCAAGTGGAAAATGCCTTCTTAAGTTCAAGTAGACGTTCTAATTTTTTTTAAGTTTTCACATCATTGTTTTCAGTGACTAGTGTTAATTTTGTACTAAAAGCAGCTCTAATATTAGCCCAAAAAAGTCCTTGCTTGCTTTTCTCTGTGGGCCATTCCAAGTAAGTCCGCTGTGCCATGAGAGCCCTCAGCTTGTGATACTTGCCAGGAATGCTGTTCTGTGGAATGGGTTCCAGCAAGATGAGGATTAACTTATCAGACCCTTCATGAAAGAGTTTGTGGTGGGCAAAGTACAGTTCGTAATGGCACCACTCACTCTGGACAAAGTTCGGAGATAAAACAAAAATGGATTTGTAACTTTTCTCAATGCAGTTTATGATATTTTCAATGATGCTCTTGCCAGGGACAAAGTTTCTTTCATGAAGGCAAATCTGTACATCTTCTCTTTCTAGGCAAGGTACCAGCTCATTCCTCACCCAAGCAGAATCATGTTCACTGTACGAAATAAAAGCGTGGAACTGGAGAGTTCTCTGGAGTTCTTCCAGGGGTATGTTCCTAGCCCTGCGTCGGGTCTGTGTCCACTGATACACCATCCTGATATACCAGGGCAGATCCAAGTAGATGCAGAGGAAGGTCACGGTAACAACCAACACTAGCATGGTGGCCCCAATGGTGACAATCAGCAGAGAGGTGCTGCAGGATAACTGAGAAATGTGAAAGTCCTGTAGGAGGGTTCCCTTATAAATTTCTGGGTAGTCACACTTATAAGAATCAGGCCAGCCCTTAACCACTTCGCTGGATATTTGACCTATATTTTTTATAAATTCTCTTAGCTCACACGTGCATTGGAATGGATTATTTCCTGCTTGTATGTTACTAATATTCTGGCAACTGGAAAAGAAATCAGCTGATGGGTGGGAAATTGAATTATGGTCAATGATCAATACAGCAAGACTGCTAAAGACACCACACCCAGGAAGGTCATGTAAGTAATTGAAAGCAACATTTAGTTCTTGCAAAGCTTCTAGTTTCATGATTTGTTTAGGAATGCTTTTTATTCTGTTATCATGTAGATCAAGTACCTTGACCTTGGGAGGCAGACATCTGAAAACAGATTCAGTAAACATATTTGAAGACAAATTTAACATTATTATACTTCCAACCCAAATGCAATTTCCCTCCTGTCTATTAAATTCCAAAGAATTCCAGCTAAGATCCAGTATTTCCAAAGACGGCATGCCCTTAGTCATGAGACCTATTTTGAAAAGATCTTTTAACCCATTCTTTTGTAAGATAAGAGTCTCCAATTCAACTAAAGTAGAGCAATTTTCAAAAATACTATCTGTGAAAACATTCTGGGTAAAATTCAAAAACTTAAATGTGCTTCGTGTCTTTGGACAAAGCATGTGTATAAACGGTGTATCAGTTATGCTTAACATCATAATGTTCATCTCAGAAAACAGTGTGTATAGCGATGACCATGAAAAGATAAAAACTGTTTTTGTAATATGTTCAATTTTCAATGCTTTCAATGCAGTTTTACAATAAATAAAATATTCTTTATTGATGTCATCAACTATTGTTAAATTGTAAATATTGAGATATTCTACAGGTTTGGTCCAAAGGAACTGAAAAACTCTAACCAAGCATTTCCAAGTTGTTTCCATATGGTTCAGAGTAAAATTCAGTAAGCTTGGGCCTTTGGTGAGTTCTAATAAAAATTTCATTAAAAAGTAACAGTTCTTATCATTCAATTTAATATTAGTCATTTCTAAACACCCTAAAGTGTTAACTGACATATTCACTTGGACAGAGAAAAAACTTCCCGTATGAAAAACAAGGTGAAGTTTTTTTGTATTCAGAATTTGAAGACTTTCCGTCTCATTTTGTTTCACATAGTAGCCCTTTAAATCCAGAAGGATGCAATTTAGATGCAAATGAGCAATTGGCAGCAGATCTAATTGTTGTAATTTAGTAGCACTTAATCCCAAGAAATCCAGTTGTGTTAAATTGCCAAATTCCTTACATATGGGCAGAGAATCAAAGTCATTGAATGAGAGGTCTAAATGCTTGAGATTTACAAAAGGGTGGCAGGACATCTTCTTCAACTGATTGTGAGATAAATCCAAATATTCCAAATCCTGGTTAAACTTGAAAACACTTAAATCAAGGAGCTGGAGTCTATTGTGGGAAAGTACCAAAATTTTCAGTCCTGACAGAAAGCTGATATCAGAGATCTGTAGCTCAGATATGTAGTTTTGAGACATATCTAAGACTTTAGTTTTTGGTGGCAGGTCTTTTGGGACATGAGTAAGGCCTGTTTTCGACATGTCTATTGCAAATTCATCTGCATCAGAGAACTGGATTATGGTTCCAACTATTAAGGTCACAATGCAAACTAAATGAAAGTTTTTGACAATAGGTTCTTTGTCTTTGGTCATGATGTTGCAGTTGGTATCCCGAAGGATTGTTGTTATTCTTCAGAATATCTTGGTATCAGTCCAAATTCTAGAAATATAATATACATTGTTATAAAAAGATGGATGATTGCCCCCAAATCTCCACTTATTAAACTCAGAATATCAGTGATTACTTTATTCACTAGGGAAATAAAGGTTTTGAAAACCTCCTGCATATTCCAGGGAATATAGACCACCAAACGCATGTGCATGGCTGTGTGTCTACTCAGAAAACATCTGAGAAGACCCGAAGCTTTCACCTGTGACTGATCTTTAGGCTCCATGCAAATAAGAAGTGATGGCTCAGGTACAATGGTAAATGGCCTGGCTAATCATTGAAGGAGTGACCCAAACAGAGCCAATCTGCACAGTTTGGGGGAGCTTTGTTTTTGTTTGCTGCAGGCATTAGTGTCAAATCAGTAGCTGACCACAGAGCTAACAAAATAGATTTCAGTGGCCACACATAAGAAAGTATAAAGTCTTTACAAAAATAGTGTAGAAAGTCAAAAAAACAAAAGCTATAACTTGTAGCAAAAGGCAACAATAAACTGGGGAGGAGGAGAAACTGATTTCCAGAGTTACCACATTATACTATTCAAAATTTCTTGTTTTCAACAACCACAAAAAAATGTGAGGCATGCAACGAAACAAGAACATATCACCACAAGGGGAAAAAAGGAATTAAAAGAAAGCCCCTCCCCCCCCCCAAAAAAAAAGAACAAAGCAGAGGCTGGACACTGCCCTCTTCAAGACTTACTATAAAACCACAGTAATCAAGATGGCATGGTATTGGTGAAAGAATGGACACATAGATCGAAGGAACACTATAGAGAGCCTATAAATAGCCTACACACAAAAAGTCAACTGATCTTTGACAAAGGAGCAAAGGAAATCGTGGAAGAAGGATAGTCTTTTCAACAAATGGTGCTGGAACAATCAGATATCCATATGCAAAAAAACGAATCTAGACAGTCCTCACACTTTTCACAAAATCTAAGTCAAAATGCATCATATACCTAAATACAAAATGCAAAACTATAAAACTTCTAGAAGAAAAAATAGGATAAATTCTAGATAACATTGGGTTTGGTGATGACTTTTTAAATACAACACTAAAACCACAATCTATGAAAGAAAAACTTGAAAAGTTGCATGTCATTCAAATTAAAAACTCCTGTTCTATGAAAGACACAGCTAAAGGAATGAAAAGCCAAGCCATAAACTAAGGAGAAAATACTTGCAAAACACATATTTGATAAATGAATATCCAAAAACAGAAAGAAAAATAAACAAATACCAAAAATACAAAGAATTCTTAAAACTCAGCGAGAAAACAAACAACCTAATTTAAAATGGGCAAATGATCTGAATAGATAACTCACCCAAGATAGCCAATAAGCATGTGAAAAGAAGCTCAACATCATATATTATTAGGGAATTGCAACTTAAAACAATAATGTCATACCCATACATGTCTACTAGAATGACTAAAATCCAAAAATTGACCACAGATGCTGATTAATATGTGGAACAACAGGAATGCTCATGCATCAGTGGGAGAGCAGAATGATACAGGAAGAGAGTTTGACAGTTTCTTTCAAAGTTAAACATAGGTTTACCCTATGATCCAGCAAGTGTGCTACTGAGTATTTACCCAAATGAGTTGAAAACCTATGTCCACACATGAAACTGCATGTGAATGTTTAAAGGAGCTTTATTGATAATCGCCAAAAACTGGATGTGGCCAAGATGCCCTTCAAAAGATGAATATATAAACCAACACTGCGGTACATCTATACAATGGTGTGCTATACAAAGACAAAAATAAATGAGCTATCGAGCCATGAGGACATGCAAGAACTTTAAATGCATATTCTTAAGTGAAAGATGTCTGTCTGGAAAGGCTACATGCTATATGATTTCAAATCTATGATACCCTGAAAAAGAAGAGAGACAAGGAAAAAAGTCAGTGGGTGCCAGAGGGTCAGGGGGAAGGAGGGAAGCATGAATAGGTGGAACACAGGGTCACTTTCAGGCCATGAAACTATTCTTTATAATAATGTAAGGGTGGATACATGACATTGTGCATTTGTCAACTTCATAGAACTGTACAAAACAAAAGTGAATCCTATGTAAACTATGAAATTAGTTAATAATAATGAGGGTTTTTTGGGTTTTTTTTTTTTTTTTTTTTTTTTGGTTTGTTTTGCTAGGAGGTACTGGGGATTGAACCCAGGACCTGGTACATGGGAAGCAGATGCTCAACCACTTGAGCTACAGCTGCTCCCCTAATGTTTTGCTATTGGTTCATCAATTATTACAAATGTACCACACTAACGCAAAATGTTATAATAGGAGAAGCCTCTGGACTATCTGTTCATTTTTTCTGTAAATGTAAAACTGCTCTAAAAAACAGTCCATTAATTAAAAAGAAAAAGAAATTAATAGAAACTATCCTTGAGGAAGCACCAACATTGGACTTACTAGAGACAATAACTTTAAATCAACTCTCTTAAATATTAACTACATGAACACAGTCCCTTTTAACTGGGCTCAGAAAATACTCCCTTTGAAGAGGCAGTCCTTTTCTCCACCCCAAAATTTAGACAGTTTGAACATCTAAAGTTGTGGCCAAGGAGCCAATCCCAGAAACCATAAGGCCAATTTAGGAATCTAAGCTAGGATCTAATTTAGCACTTAACTCAGCCATCTGTTGTAATCAGTGATTCCTTGCAGGTGAAGGGTTAATAAAACACTTTTTCTCCTTCTCCAGGGACTAATCTGACCTCAGGTTACCTTTCTAGCTCAGTTCTCTGAAAACCTGATACAAGTAGAGTGTCAGCTGTTATTTAGCAGCTTTGCTTATGGTAAGAAGGACCCCTGGCTGGTAGGCGGCCTTTGGGCTGGCAGGACTATGTATGAATATAAATGCGAGTTAGGAACCCTGAGCTAGGATTCCTCTCAGTCAGCTGGCATAAGTGTGGTCTGTTTGGGACTTGTGAGTCTGAAATTTAGCTGAGCCCGAGATGTCCTAGTGGGCATGCAGAGTGGTGCCAGTAGTGGGCTAGACTTTCTGATCCTCAACTCAATTTGGCCAAGGCACCATGATGCGAAAAGGATGGGGAGGGAGATGCTTGATAAGATACTGATGTCTGGGAGGGAGGCTGAGCCCCCTGTGGATTGGTGGCTAAAGCTCTGTGACATATGATGGGGGATAAATACCCTTGTGGGGACAAATGATGGCTGAAATGAGGCCAAGGTTGTGTCATAAGGAAAAACTACCTCCTCCCTTCATCTCCATAAGTTGAACCTGACTAAAACCAGCTCTGTTTCTGGAGTCATTTGAGTAGATAGAATAATATAGGCAAAATCTGTATTATTGGGTGGAACCAAGTGCATAAGCCCCAGACCCTGTGTTTATGCCTGGAACAAAGAGGTGGGGCTGCCAGGTTGGCTCAGACCCACTCAGGCTTTGATTCAAGGGTTAAAAACTGGCAAGCTTCTATGTGCCATCCCAGGAGACCAGACAAGGCTCTATGGCCACTAACTTCCAGAGTCACATCCTAAGAGCACAACATAGAAGCATTCCTGCATATTCACAAGAGTGCCTTCAACCACACCTGCCTAGAGGAACCTACAGGTATTAAAAGTTTGAAGTGCCCCTGTAGACTGGCGAGGTGCAGCTGAGACAACACATACCACTCTTTTCGATGACATAGAAGGATCTGCCGCTCTCACTTTGGGGGAACATAATTTCCATAAAGATGGATAAGTGTGTTTTCCAACCCACATAAGACCAGAAGCAACAAATGCAGGAGGACGGGATTCCACGCTTGATAATCTGAAAACATCAGGTTCTTACCGTTGACATACTGACAGAAAGGGAGAAGTCAGAGAAATATTAAAGGATCCATTGAAGAACTCAGAAGGGATGTCAGGCCAAAGCTGCTGTATGTAAGAGATCACAGCTTTCCCAGAGCACAAAAGGCCTCACTGCATTACAACAGACCATGCACTGATG
Organism: Dasypus novemcinctus; assembly: GCF_030445035.2. Classification (NCBI taxonomy): domain Eukaryota; kingdom Metazoa; phylum Chordata; class Mammalia; order Cingulata; family Dasypodidae; genus Dasypus; species Dasypus novemcinctus. Next base: position 167,641,910 of record NC_080673.1, on the reverse strand, counting down.
TTTACTGCAGCGATGCTGAGTGGCCGAGAAGAGATTAGCTGGCTTAGGCGTGGAGACAGGTGCACCAGTCCACAGATCCCATGTTTGACCGAGACACAAGGGCTAGAGCTCCGACCCCATTCAGGCACTACACAGAGAAGCATCCATGACTCCCCTGGGGAACAAAAGCAGGCAACAGCATTTGTTAAAGCAGGGCCTAGTATAGCGTGAATAATTGAGAACTGATCTTTAGTGCTTGATGTTCAGTTTTATTTTCAAAAGAATCCACTTTTCATTACCAGCAGATATGTTGCAAATAATAGGCAAGAGATGAATAGGGTTTCAGTAAACCAAACTTCCTAAGAATAAAAACTCTTCTGGGTTGGGGAATTTTCATTACAAAAATGGTTAAAAGCCCCTCATCGCTCCTCTCTTAGCCTCTTCATTGGTATTTCCATGAAGCCACAGAAAGATTTCAAAACCCATGTTGTCATTAAAAAAAAAAAAGGAAGATGGAAAATTAATTGCAGAATTAAGGAAAACCTGGCATGCCTGTGTTTTGCCTCGGGGAAAAAGACTACCTGCCAAAAGATAGGATGAAATGTTGGCCATTTCTTGATCTGTCTCTGATTCAAACATCAACAATGAGTACGAACCAGGTAATTAAGCAGCATTCCTTTTACCCCAATGGTACAGATATGAGTGGGTCAGAATACTGTTTTCCTTCTATAGACCACCACCCTCCACTCCCTCCAAAATTTCTACACCCAGTCAATGATAGGCAATATCAGGTAATAACTGGGCAAGAGGTTAAGGACATACTGAATTCTGAGATGTGTAGTTATAGATGAGGGCAGAAATAAGAATCCTAGTAGCTATGTGCATCAGAAATTGCAGTTTGCATATGTAATACTCCATAAGGTCCAAGTACCAGAGAATTGGACAATAGGGGTAGGGTAAGTTATTACTTCATATTGTTTAAATGGCCACAACAAATAGTTCACAACAAAGATATAAGTGACAAGAACACTTACGCAATAATTAAAATTGTTTCAAAATATGTAAAGCAAAAAAGGTTGATAGTAAAATGTTTAGTAAATTTCTGAGTATTAGTTAGATCAAGTAGCGAAAAATAAGCATATATGGAGGATTTGAATAAAATAATAATAAAGAATTTTATAGGTACCTATAAACTTTATAGCCTACAAAAAGAGAATACTGTATATCTACATGCCCAGGTTTATGGAGTATTTACTAACATTGATTGTTTATTAGGTCAAATAAACTGTACAAGTCGTATTTATAACTACAAAAGAAAGATTTAAACCATTTTTAAAAATTATTCTAAATAATTTCTTTTTTTTTTTTGCCTTTTGTCTATTATTTTATTTTTTGAGGTTGAAATAAAATTAACTATTTTAAAAAAAGAAAACAAAAATAATCCAATAAAATAAACTTCACAGTAAGTATCTAAATTTTATGTGAAAAAGTATATATGTGATTTTTAAAAATATATTTTTTACTTATTTTTTAAAGATGCTTAGATTACAAAAATGTTACATAAAAGAATATAAGGGATTCCCATATGCCTCACTCCCCACATCTCCCACTTCTCCCACTTTAACAACTTCTTCCATTCGTGTGGTACATTCATTGCAACTGATGAACACATTTTGTTTATTTTTTTTTTTTAATTTCATTTCTCTCCCCTTCCCTGTCCACCCCCGCCCCCCCCCCCCCCTCCCCAGTTGTCTGCTTTCTGTGTCCATTTGCTGTGTGTTTTTCTGCGTCCGCTTAAATTCCTGTCAGTGGCTCCAGGAATCTGTGTCTCTTTTTGTTGCATTATCTTGCTGTGTCAGCTCTCCGTGTGTGTGGTGCCACTCCTGGGCAAGCTATGCTTTCTTCGTGCTGGGCGGCTCTCCTTATGGGGCACAATCCTTGTGCATGGGGCTCCCCCACACAGGGTGTCCTGCATGATGCACAGCACTCCCTGCGTACATCAGCACCTCACATGGGCCAGCTCACCAAATGCGTCAGGAGGCCCTGGGTTTGAACCCTGGACCTCCCATGTGGCAGGTAGACACTGTATCCGTTGAGCCAAATCCACTCTCCTGATGAACACAATTTGGAGCATTGCCACAGAGCATGGATTGTATTTACACTGTAGTTTACACTCTCTCCCACTCCAATCTGTAGGTTATGGCAGGATATATAATGGTCTGTATCTGTCTTTGCAATGTCATTCAGGACAATTCCAAGTCCCGAAAAAGCCCTCATATTACATCTCTTTTTCCCTCTCCCTGACTTCAGCACCTCCAATGGCTACTGTCTCCACACCAGTGATATAAGTTCTTCCATTGCTAGAATCACAATGTCTACAGTAAAATACCAGTAAGTCCACTCTAGTCCATATTTTATTCTCCAATTCTGAGGATTCTGGGATGGTGATACCCACTCCACCTCTAATTGAGAGGGGGCTCTAAATAATTTCTTGATCAATAAAATCATGTTTTAAATTGCAACCATTAAAAATTAAGAGGGGAGCAGATGTGACTCGAACAGTTGGGCACCCACCTTCCACAAGGGAGGTCCTGGGTTTGGTTCCAGGTGCCTCCTAAAGAAGACAAGCAAGAAAGAGAGTTGACGCAATGGGCTGGCATGGCAAGCTGACACAATGAGCTGATGCAACAAGGAGACACAACAAGAGATACACCAAGCAGGGAATGGGTATGGTTCAAGCAATTGAGCACCTCCCTCCCATACAGGAAGTCCTGGGTTTGGTTCCTGGTACCTCCTAAAAGAAGATGAGCAGACACAGAGTGCACACAACGAACAGACATAGAGAGCAGACAGCAAGTGTAAACAATGGTGTGGGGGAGAAATAAATAAATCCTTTTTTTTAAACATAGTTTTTTTAAAAGATACTTTTCTAATAAGTTTTCTTTCATTTCTATGTGTTTTGTTTTTTGTATTTTTTTTAGATTTTTTATTTTATTTATTTATCTTTCCTTAACCCCTCATTGTTTGCACTTGCTGTGTCTGTTCATCTTCTTTGTTTCTTTAGGAGCACTGGGAACCACACCCGGGAACTCAGATGTGGAGGGAGGCACCTAATTGCTTAAGTCACCTCCATTCCCCCTAGAAATAAATAAATCTTAAAAAAGAAAACTAAAGAAATAAACTTTAAGAGGATTGAGAGGGCAGTGTGTACATGCTCTGGCCTCCTTCTCTTGCCTAAGTCCCTAAAATGAAAAAAAAAAAAAATACAAATATAAAAATTTTAAAAGTCTAAATGTGCTAAAAATCCAAGAGGGAAGCCCTTAGGGGAAAATGTACTGATAAATCCTGATAAGTAATGACAACAAAAATTTTAACAACAATCTGGAATTAAAGTTGCTAATGTTAACTAGGGAGGGAGAAGGTGATGGGGGAAGAGGGAACGCTTGAGCCAAAAGCATGTCGAGATCCTTGCCTGATTGAGTGGAAGATCTAGATAACAGTTAACTCAGGATACTATTAGGAAAAAATGTTTAAGTATGGATATTATGAAATTTAGAGTAATTAAGGGAAAATAGTAATAAAAACATAAATTCTAAACATTTGAGGGAGAGAGGATCAGAATGAAGAAGCCCAGTCAATCTAGCTCTATATGGAAGCAATAATGAATTAAAATATTTCAGGGATTGTTAAGAGTGGTTTAATATTAGCAATTCTAGAACAATAATACATCAATAAGTCAAAGAGAAAAACAGATGAGCATCTCCATAGATGCACTTGATAAAATTCAGCATTCATCTTTATCAAAAATAAAACTATAATTAAACTAGATACTAAAAAGATGCCTTGAAAACATAATAAAGATTACTTCAAATACCTAACTTAAACCAATACCAACCCCCAAACATTTCCATTAAAGTTAGTGTCAAAGATGCCAACTATTATTTAACACTGTTCTGGAATTTCTAGTCAATGTAAAAAGGTGGGAAAAGGAGATGTAGAAATATTGAAATGGAGGAAATAAAATAACTATTTTAGATTATATGATTGAAGTGGAAAGCATTAGAAGCAATTGAAAACTGTTACGATCAAATAAAATAATTCAATACAGTAGCCAGGACAAAATTATTTTTGAAAAAGAAATCTAATTGTCCAAAAATTGGAAGTTGTCAATAAATTATGGTCCCTCCATATAAATATTACTATGTGGCCTTTAAAAATAATGAAAATCTAATACCAGTATGTGATGGTTAGGCTAATGTGTCAATTTGGACAGATAATTGTGCCCAGTCATTTGGTCAAGCAAGTACTGGGCTAATTGCAATACAAGGACATTTATGGACTTTAGTCACCAGTGAGTTTACTGCATAGATAGCTGATTGTATCTATGTCAATCAAGGAGATTTCCATCAGCAATGACTGCCACTTTAAACAATCAGTTGGGGAAGGAGACTTGGCCCAATGGATAGAGCATCTGCCTACCACACGGAAGGTCCGCGGTTCAAACCCCGGGCCTCCTTGACCCATGTGGAGCTGGTCCATGCGCAGTGCTGATGCGCGCAAGGAGTGCCCTGCCATGCGGGGGTGTCCCCCGCATAGGGGAGCCCCATACTCAAGGAGTGCGCCCCGTAAGAAGAGCCACCCAGTGCAAAAGAAAGTGCAGCCTGCCCAAGAAGGGCACCGCACACATGGAGCGCTGACGCAACAAGATGACACAACAAAAAGAAACATAGATTCCTGGTGCTGCTGATAAAGATAGAAGCGGTCACAGAAGAACACACAGCAAATGGACACAGAAAGCAGACAACTAGGGGGGAGGGAAGAGAAATAAATAAAAAATAAATCTTTAAAAAAATAAAAAATAAACAATCAGTTGAATACCTTAAAAGGGAAGGTAATTTCAGCATTCAGAAAGAATTTCCCAGCTTGTCTTTGGACAGTCAATATCTCATGGAAACTCATCAAGGACCTTCACTGGACTTCCATTGGAGCCCTGGTTTGCAGCCTGCCTGCAGAACCTAGACTTGTGCATCCCCACAGTCACATGAGAGACTCATAAAATTGCATGCTATTTACACATACCTCCTGTTGATTCTGTTTCCCTAGAGAATCCTAATACATACAATATTCACATTTTTAAAAAATGTTCCCGTGGTTCCTTGGAGTTTTGATGCTGGAGTTTTGAGCTGCAGCCTGGGAGTGAGCACACAGCAAAGCAGATGAGCTGAGCTTGGAGACAATTGAGCCCCGAGGAGAGAGACAGAGCCAGTCACCTGATAGTCTACGGCTGGCCTTGTGGAGTGAGACAAAGCCTAGAGAGCCTCATGGTGTATAGCTGACCTTGTGGAGAAAACAGAGGCATTGAGCCAGAGAGAAATGTGCACTGGGAAGAGAGGAACCCAGGAAGCCTGAATCCTGGCAGACGTTGTCAGCCATCTTGCTTCAACACATGGCAATAGACTTTGGTAAGGGAAGTAACTTCCGCTTTATGGCCTGGTAACTGTAAGCTTCTACCTCAAATAAATACCCTTTATAAAAACCAATCAATTCCTGGTATTTTGCATCAGTACCCCTTTGGCTGACTAATAACACGGTACAAATTTTTTTTTAAAAAAACCATGGAACCATACATATAAAAAGTGAACCTAATGTAAACTATGGGATATAGTTCAGAGTATAATTATAATAATATTTTTTCATCAATCACAGCAGTAGTATCACACTAATGCAAAAGTGTTAATAGGGAAAACTGTGTGGGATGGCAATATTTGGGATCTCTCTACTTTCTGCATGATTTTTCTGTAAACCTATGCTTCTCTAATAAAGATTAAAAAATTTTTTTTTAAATAAAGAAAATCTAATTCCATGGAAGAATGCTCACTCTCTATAGGCAAGTGACAAAAGCAGTTTAAAATAGAAAATATACAGAGGTAAATATATGTACGTACATGTGGAACATTAGGAAGATACAAAGATATTACCAGTGATGATCTCTGCATACTTAGATTATAGGGTAGTTTACTTTTGTCCTAGTTGTTACCTTTATTTTTCAAATTTTCAACATTCAAAATTAAAGACAGCACATTATTTACTCAGTAATTTACATCCTAAAATGCCAATAGCCAATAATATGAATAATGGCCAATATCACACAAAAATAAAATGCATAGTGAAACAAAATAGTACATAACACCTAGGTGAAACTCATGATCTTGGGTTGGATCTCAGTTTAGACAGAACCACTGTAAAAAATATTTAGGTAACAAGGGAAGATTTTTAAATGGGCTAGGTATTAGATGCTATTAAGAAATAATTTAATATTTAATAATGCTATTTGACTATGTAGGAAAACATACTTTTTTAAAGTAATACAGAATAAAACATTAAGGGGTGGAATGTCAGTAGGTCCATAATGTACTTTAACATATTTAAGCATAAACAGGTAAAGTGAGCCTAATGGGAATTTTTTTCTCAGAGATATAAAAAGGTACTTTTTTTTCATATGTAAAATTTAAAAATACAGTTCCGAGTGTTGGTAGGTAGGAACTAAAAAACACTCATTTACTATTGGCAGAAATGAAAAATTAGCATAACCTTTCTGAAGGACAACTTGGTCATTTATACAAATTCCTTTAAAATATGCCTACCCTTGTTTTAGGAATTTCATTTGTAGGAATTTTCTTCTAAAGAAATAATCAGGAAACATGCAAAAATATGATCATGACATTCTTCATGACATGATGAAAAAAATTTTTTAATTAGAATGTCTGGTGTAGAAAGTGGCTAAATGAATTATGGTACACCCAAAACAGGGAAAGACATGCAGCCTCAAATATTGTGCTTTTGAAAAAAAACAAAATGCCTATAATATAATATTAAGTGAATAAAAAGATACAAAACTGCATATGTAGTAGGATTCTCATTTTGTAAAATATGATTAAAACTCAATTACACAAAGCCTAGTGGAAAAATAAAAAAATGGGAAGAAAACACACCAAATGCTAATAACAATGGCTATGTCTAGATCCCTGAATTGTAGATGAATTTAATTTTTTTCTTATCCTTCTGCATATTTTTGAGATTTTAAATTTTAAACATCTTTTATAAGCTGAAAAATCTTAGGACAATTTAAGAGTTATCTTAAAATATAGCTAATATATAAAGGTTTTATGTTTAAAGGAACACTCAAATTATTTGCAATATTAGGATATAGAGAAAGAACCTCTATGATGCTAGATCATTGACATTCATGGATAAGACCCACCCAAGAGGTCTCCTCACAGTGTCTGTGGGAAAGCTGCTCAGCTGCTTTTATAGCCTTCTGCCTGGCCATGCATAAACCTATTCCTCTTGGGAAACGGACTTTGGCCCAGTGGTTAGGGCGTCCGTCTACCATATGGGAGGTCCGCGGTTCAAACCCCGGGCCTCCTTGACCCGTGTGGAGCAGGCCATGCGCAGTGCTGATGTGCGCAAGGAGTGCCGTGCCACGCAAGGGTGTCCCCCGCGTAGGGGAGCCCCACGCGCAAGGAGTGCGCCCGTGAGGAGAGCCGCCCAGCGTGAAAAGAAAGAGCAGTCTGCCCAGGAATGGCGCCGCCCACACTTCCCGTGACGCTGACGACAACAGAAGCGGACAAAGAAACAAGACGCAGCAAATAGACACCAAGAACAGACAACCAGGGGAGGGGGGGAAATTAAATAAATAAATAAATCTTTAAAAAAAAAAAAAAAACCTATTCCTCTGGGACTATTTAAGCCCCAGGTGGTTCCTGGTGAACACCCTTAGTTAAGGAACAAGCCAGGGACTTTTAATATTTAAGAAAGAAAGGAAAAGAAAGAAGGCAGATGGGGCTGCAAGGGTAGAGTCCATAATTTTTTTTTCAGGGAAGTGGAAAGTCCTTTCTCAGCCGGAACCAGTCAGAGCAGACATCACCCCAAATCTCTCAAGTTTAAGAAATGAACGTTTAAGGGGGGGGAGTGTAACCATGGACCAAAGTAAATTTGCTGTTATTGTGGATGTGATGTTATTGTGGAAGTACTTCAAACATTGATATAAACACAGTGGTTGCCAGGGGTTCAGAAGGGAGGGGGAGGGTGAAGAGGTGGGACATGGCATATTTAGGGCAGTGACACTGTTCCATATGGTACTACAGTGACAGGCACATGACATTATACATTTGTCAAACCCAAGAAAACTGTACGGCACAAAGTATAAATCATAATGTAAACTAAAGACTTTGGTTAGTAGCAGTGCTTCCATAGTGGCTCATCAACTGTAACAAATGTACCACACTAATGTAAGATGTTAGTAACAGGAGAATGGTATGGGTGGGTGGGTGTGGGTGGGGATAGATGGGAATTCCCTATACTTTCAGTGTAAGTTTCCTGGAATTCCACAACATCTCTAAAAATAAAATTAATTATTACCAAAAAAAAAGAGGTGAAAGAGATAAAAGATTACTTTTAAATGCATCGAATGAAAAGAGGTAGAAAAAAAGGCAGATGGATGAAGCTCTATTTGAAGAAACAAACAATGGTGGATGAGACCTCTGAAAATTAGAACTACCAAAAAAAAGGAAAATAAATAAATAAAAATAGCTACAAGAAAGGAAAGACCAGGAAAAAGAAAATTAAGAGTAGAAAAGATGCCATGATCAAGACAACATGCATGCAAGAGAAACATCGTTTCGTTTTTCAACATTAGGCGAGAGACCTCCAGACTCAAGACAAAAGCTAGAGGCAGTGTGGGATTCAAATTTAGGAAGAGCCGGTCCCCTCCACCTCCTCCAGCTAATAATTGTTTATTCAGGCTACTACGTGCCAGCAGTGTACTAGCAGCTAGGCGCTGGGGTTATAAAAATGGACCGACATAATCTCTGTTCTCAGAGAGCTTGTAAATTAGTGATAGATATAATCTAGACAATTATAGTCCCATGTGACAGAGGACATCAAACACACAGTTCTACTAAAAAATTATGTCATATGTGATCAGTGCTATGTGACTAATAGAAACTGAATGTTACTAAAAACAAGGGACGAGAGAAAAGTGGAAAGAGAAAGTGTAATCGGTGAAAGTGCAAGAAATAAATGAGTTGTTTTTTCCTTTACCACTTCGAGTTCTAGTTATTCTTATACCTTTTAAAGATAACTATAAAGGCACCCTATTTTTTAAATCTTTCACACACAATTGGAATGACTTTTACAACATTTAGATAACACTTAAAATTATGTAGCAAAAACTTTAAAGAAATGCTATTTCCCATATAATTGATAGCAGTTTCTTATTTTAAGTAATTATACAATAATGTGAAAGAGCCACAGAAGTCATCTTACTCACCAACATTTGTTTCTCGGGAGAGAAAGCGTCCTAAATGCGTGGAAAAGTAAGTGCTTGATAAATCCAAGTCCTCAGTTGAAATTTAATATCTTAGAAACGGTTTATGCCATCTATTGGACCTTACTGGAATTACACCTACATGGGAATTTCCCGTTCAAAAGTAACAGCAATAAATGCGGGATTTTTTTTTTCACTTCTTTGTGCAAGCAGCTTATGATAATTTCAGTATGAAGGAAAATATTTTTCTAAGGTAATATTATTCTAAGGTAAGAGTTTTCATTCTGAATATTAAATTGTCATTAGAGTACAGTTATTGAATTTTGCCTATTTTTGGTTATCACCATGTTTAGCTTCTCCAAAATAACTCTACCTTCCAATTATCCAGCTATTTTGGAACATTATTTTAGTTGGATAAAATACTTTAAAATAAAATAAGCTTCGGTCCAATCATTTTTTTTAATCGACTTTCAAGGATAGTTGATAAATATTTAGCCATACCCAAGCACCAGACTAGGAGAAACTGCACCCAGTTTCCTACCATTTTGACCAACACTGGCATTATTACATGTTTTAATTTTTAATTCTTGAATAAGAAATAACATTGTAATTTTAGAACGATATCAACAAGGCTTGATACAAAAAGGGGATGTCTGGTTAACTGGATACTTCAGTTAGCCAGAATACCCTATTCCAAAAGACTTTTGACTTTAACTGAGGTTGTATAAAGAACTTAACATATGAACTAAACAGTCATTCCATAACTAGTCCGATTATCTGGCTTTATCTAATCTCCACAGAAAACAAGTTAAGACACTGAAGTCTGGGCACTGGCAAATTGGCCGTCTGGGTAGGAACCACTTCTGCTTTCAGCAGGCGGGGCAAGGCCCCTTCTTCTAATTCTTCCTCATCAAATGTGACAGGAAGTCTTTTCAAGTGGGGGGGGGGTAGCAAGGAGTGGTTGGGTCTCTGCCTGACGAGAAAAAGGGGAGAGAGAGGGCGCAGTGGGAATTTATAACAGCGGGAAATCAGATTTGTGAAACAGGCAGAGGAGAAAGAGCCAATGGTGGTTTCCAGGGAATTTCAAGCAACACTGGGCTGAAGTCTTAAGGAAAACACACACACACACACACTTCCCTGTAGCTTTGGTCACAACGCACAGTGACTTTTCATAAACTGTCGGTAGGGCGTTGCATCATAACACTCGTGCCCAGGAACAAGGGAACTATTCTTGTTGAGGCAGTTACAACTGAGAAACGTCTTTAAGGGAATCACAAACCCACAAAACTTAGCTAATACAGAAGACGACACGGCAGGGGAGCACAGAATCAAACGGAACTGATGTTTCAGCACTCTGCCACGTAACAGCTGTGTAGCTCTGGGCAAGTTACTTACCCACATGAAGACACCTTTTATTCTTCCATAAAATGGGGATATTTGTGATTTTTAGGGAAGATAATGAATATAAAGTGCCTGGGATATTGCCTGGCACAAGAAGAGATATCATTATAGTAATTAGGTTTTTTTAATTAAAGCAGATTTACAGAAAGATCATGCACAAAATACAGAGTTCGCATATACTTGTGCCTGTTTGTTTGGGTCTTTTTTTTACCCTTTGCAGTAGTGTGGTACCTTTGTTACAAGCAATCAAAGAATATTATGATAATGTACTATCAGCTATAGTTCACAGTTTACGTTAGGGTTCACTGCTTTTGTTGTACAGTCCTATGGCGGAAGCAATACATTTATTATATGTTGATGTGGAAAGAGCTTCAGGATATACAATTAAGTAAGAAAAGTAAGGAGCAGAACAGGAGGGAAAGTATGCCACCATTTGCATAAAATCTGTTCTATCACCCATTTACAACCTGCCGTCTGGCTAGGCACTGATTTGACTACCCGACACGAATTAAATCAATCCCCACGAAGTTCCTGTGAGGTAAGTACGGATGGCTATCCCAGTTAACAGATGGGAACACTGGGGCATGGAGCAGTTAGTTAACTCATCCATACTGCAGTGCTGGCCAGCGGTGGGGCAGGAGTTGGAGCCCAGGTGGCCCAGCCCCAATGCCTGTGTGTTTAACCATTACAGTGTTGCAGCAAAGCCAGGAGTTCTGAACCGCAGAAAAACCCAAAACTGGCTTCTCAGAAGTGGTGGAACAGATTTATTATGTGTGGGCCCAGTGGAGAGTCAGTCTCCAAATTCTGAGCCCTGTTTTTCAGTTTTCATAGGTTTACATTGGATTTTAGGTGGGATCAGCATTACTTTTGTTCATTGGCTAACATGTTGCTAGGCAAAATTTTGCAAGCGGGGTTACAGAGGCAGAAGGCAGCTACAAGGTGGCAGGCTGATTTACAGAAGTGGGGGGAGTCACTCGTTTGATATCTTCCTACTAGGCCATGTTTTCACAGGCTGATTTACAGAAACAGGGGGCAGGAGTTATTTATTTGATATTCTTCTGCAAGGCTATGCCCTCACAGGCCAATCCACAGAAGCAGGGTCAGGAGTGACTTGTTAGATATTTTACAAGGTTATGCTTTTTATTTCTTAACAACAACAGGCTATCTCCCAGATTTCTAGGAGGCACTACATACTTATGCTGCTATACACATTTTTTTTTTCCTGAAAGGATTCTAAAGAAAATGTTAACTTTGTGCTAACAAAATAAGAGTGAGACCTTTTTTCCCCACCATTTTATGTCATCTGTCCTCGCTGCGTTTTTTGACTATGCCCATGCTTTACTTTTTTCTTTCTGAAATATAAGTATACACATTTTGGTTTATTTTTAACAATATATTTATATTTAAAACAAGACATGTATACGTATAACTAGACAGCATGGCTGCCACAGTCCACACAGGTAAGCTTCCGAGAGCCATTTACTTTGTTGCACATAGAATTAATGCAAGCAGACAGAGTGAAAATAAATAATGGTGCTTTGGGGAGAGCAGTAATGACTGACTAGGTAGAGAAAGAAGGAACCGCACTGCGGAGGCTCTAACAGGAACACCTCCCCAGCACTGTCATGTGGAAAGTTCCACATCTGCACAGCAGAAATGGCCTAACCCATCCAAACAGCCTCCCAGCTTGGCTGGCAACTGCAGCAGGGAGAACTCAGGCAGAGCAGGCACAGGGATGCGGGGCCCGGACCCGGGGAAAAGCTCTATAATCAGAGAGTTCAGACAAGCACACGTGTTCACACCCACATAACCCCGCAAAGGGCATTGCACTATAATAACAGAACTGTACGCAATTTAACAAAGGTGCTCCCAGCCGGTGTCACTTCTTTGGCAGTAGGTCAGGTTTCTCAATTTCTGATATACAAAGCCATGCTCATGAGCAGGAGGGCTGTCCTGTGTGTGGGGCACAGGCCTTCAGGTGAGAGCAAAGCTAACACAGCTACAGCATTAATTGAACATCCCTAAATTTAAAAGATCTTAATTGTAAATTACATATACAAGCCAGAATTACCTCATGCCCCATACTCCAAGGATGGACCCAGCCTATCACATTCTTCCACTATGGAGATAAATAATAAAACAAACCCTTGATCATGTTTTAGTAATTTCGAATTATGGGGTAGATCAAGAAAATAGGTCACCACATGCAAAAATTTCCACTTACTGATATAAACTAAGTTTTAATGTATTTCTTGAGTGAAAATAAAACCAAGTCTCTAAAGGACCAACTGAGGAAATGATATAGCACTCATTTATGTCTCTAAGTTAAGCCCATGGTCATGGAAACCACCCAGGCTTTCAAGCAAACCTAAATTGAAGAATAATTAAAGCTACCCCGTATCATTATGTCCAGTCAAGGCACAGGAAGCCACAGCTGGCTGGCCAGTGAGGGCTTCTCAGGACTGGAGGTTGGTCAAATTGAGGATTCAAGAAGTAGTCTCAGATTTGTCAGCCTTTGAAAGGTCTTGAGCAAACTCAGAATGGCAACAGAATCAACATTGAGTTTGTGTTGGAAGGGAGCCGAGTCAGACCCACCGCTCAGGATGCTGCCCTTGACCTCTAGGTTCTCCTTGATGGCTCCATGCTTCATGGCATGGGGCGTTTTTCCTCCCTTGAACAGGTGGAAGTGACAACTGGCTTGCTGCTAGAAGGTGGAAGTCGAGACACCGGGTAGGGGTAGATTGTCCCCCCAAAGACAGATGGAATGCTGCTATTGGCTGTGGCACTGGAGGTGGTGGTAACGCTCAGCTTGAGAACTTTGCCTGGTGTGCAGAGCATCTGTCCCTGCCGCTTGCTGGGTGTGCAGGGAGCACTGCCATAGAGCATCTCGGACTCTGTCTGCTTCTTGTTCTTTAGTTGTCTTTCCTGCTGGCCTTTCTCCAAATGATGCCATTCCCATTGGTTCTGTCGCATACTCCATGAGTTTCTGCTCATTCACCACAAGTGCCTTTGAATGCTCCCGTTCCCACACGTCAATCTGTGCCTTCACCTCTTCCAGTTTAGGGGGTGCTTTTTGGAGCTTAGCTTGTTGCTTTTCTTCTTTTAAAAGACTTCCCCCATGGTTTGTAAACCGGCTTGGATCTGAAGCTTTTCTCTCAAACTCCAAGAAAAGTTCCCAGCTTTCTTCCCACTTCTGAACACCTTCAAAGAGTTCTTTGTGAACGTCATAGTAAAGCTTTAACCATACATTTTCAGAATCATGCAGCTGAAGCAGATTTTCTCTGTAGTCCTCAGCACAGTGAGGGGCAAAAGCTTGACTCTGCTCCTGCCTATGAAAACACTGTCCCAGCCCTGAGGCAGCTCCACTCAAATTGCCTCAGTCACTTTCTTCACGTTTTCATCTTCAATTCTTCCAAAGGATCCACTTCCAGTCGAAGCGCTTCTTTGACCTTGGCCTTTGACCTAGTCATAACCGTGATCACTGCGTCTCTCTCTTCTGCAGGTACTTGCAGCCTGTCCCAGAGCTCGCCGGTCCAAGCCCAACCCCTCACACACAGCTTCATTTTGGAACTTTAGCATCTCCGCTGCCATAGTAATGTCTGCAGCATTGCAGTATTCTCCAAAGATAAACAAAAGGCATCTTCATCTTCACACACTACATCTCTTTCAAAACTTGTGTCTGGGGTGTAATCTAATTCTTCCATACACAGTATGATCTGTCTCGTTATGTTGGCAAACTCTTCACGTCTAGGTGCCTTATTCCCTCAAAGTTGCCACATGTTGTCTGAACATGCCAGCTCTTCTAAGGCGGGAACTGAGGCGGTATTACAGTGGGGCACGCAGCGAATTTCACATAGTTCTTGATCTTGTCCTTGAAGTAGTTTCAGCTCCTGTTTCCTCTCCTGTTTTCACATCAATTCCACCCGTGTGTGCAAATTCTTTCTATTCATAGTTGCAAGATAGTTGTCTCTCCTTCCTGACATGGCTTGAAGTGATATATATAACTCATTACAGAGGGTATTCAGCTCTTCTGACAGACCTATATGCTTTTTTTTCAGGAGGTACCAGGGATTGACCCTGTACCTTGTACAAGCGAAGCAGTGCTCACCCACTGAGCTACACCCGCTCCCCTTAATAGGCGTCAATGAGCCTTTCCTTCAGGCTTTTCTCTTCAGCAGTCATCATATACAGGAGGTGTTTGATATGTTTCTTTACAGCCTCAGTTCTCCGTAACTGCTGGTCCTCTGAATCCTAATTAACTCTCATATTTCCCAAAGGTGATTCAGGGCTTTCTGGAGCCATACTGTTGCGGTCAGAACCTCACTTCTCCTCATGGCTGACACTCCAAGCATTGGACCTGCTCCACAAGGGCCCAGATGCAGCATCCACCAGCAAGCACCAGTGATCTCACTCCCAGTCACCACTCCACGTGCCACTGGGCCCCGGGGAATTTCAAAACAAGCCTGGAGGCAATGCAGCCTGGCAATTGGTATGCACATCTTGCTCACAGTAAAGCCCTGCCTTCACCTAGCCCTGTTAATATCAGGCCACACGTGCCCGTGCTTTACTTTTATTTAAAAAATAAATAAAGTTACATCTCAGTGGTATAAGTAAAATATCACAATGTAAGTTCAGCCAATATACTGTCCAAATATGGACAGAGGCAATACATTATTTTGATGCTTTTCCTTATTAAAAACTGACTTTCTGTGGTTACTAAAGCACAAGCAACAAAGAAAAGAACAGATAATTGGGACCTTATTAAATTTTTTAAAAACTTGTGTGCATTAAAGGACTTTAAAACAGAAATGAAAAACAACCTACTCAATGGAAGAAAGTATTTAGAAACCATATATCCAATAAGTGTTTAATATCTGGAATATGTAAAGAACTACTACAGTTCAACAATAAAAAGACAACTCAATTTAAAACGGAGCAAAAGACTTGAATAAATATCAAGAAGATTATACAAATGGCTAAGAAGCACATAAAAAGATGCTCATCTTGGAAGATGGTGTCTGAGTAAGTAGGTAGGGCTCAACTCATAAAAGCAAAGGAGGAAGGGCAAAAAACTGAGTGAGCTGTTTTAGGGATCTACAGACCAGGAGAGTGCTGTGCATCATCAGGAGGGCAAGGCACAGAGACATGAAGAAGCCGAAATGAAAACCATTAGTTCCTAGTCCCCACGGTGGGCAGTGGCACCCATCCCGCATCCTCAAGGTGAACAGCTTGGATAAAACCTGCAGCTTGGGAAGCAGACTTGGCCCAATGGATAGGGCATCCGCCTACCACATGGGAGGTCCGCAGTTCAAACCCCGGGCCTCCTAGACCCATGTGGAGCTGGCCCATGTGCAGTGCAGATGCACACAAGGAGTGCCGTGCCATGTAGGGTGTCCCCTGCATAGTGGAACTCCACGCGCAATTAGTGCACCCTGTGAGGAGAGCCACCCAGCATGAAAGAAAGTGCAGCCTGCCCAGGAATGGTGCCGCACACACAGAGAGCTGATACAACAAGATGACGCAACAAAAAGAAACACAAATTCCCAGTGCCACTGATAAGGATAGAAGCAGTCACAGAAGAACACACAGTGTTCTTTCCTTCAGGCTTGGACACAGAAAGCAGACAATTGGGGGCTGAGGGGGGAGGGAAGAGAAATAAATTAAAAAATTAAAATAAAAAAAAAAAAAACCTGCAGCTAACTCTAGCCAACTAAGAGGGAAAAATACATACTTCTCCCTGGAAAGAAGGGGGTTGAGGAGGCCAGACAGTGGTTTTTCTTCAGTGAATTTGGCTAGCAGAGCACACTTTGCATCTGACCTCTGGCCAGACCAGAATCACTGGCTAGTGGAGGTTGAGACACCACCAAGGAAATATTTGCCAAAAAGTGCCATCTGCTGGCCACTAGGGAAACTGCAAGAAGAAGAACTGCTTTTAGGATTCTCTCATCCCAGCCTTAGAGGGGAGTTGCACCCCATTAGTGGGTCTCTGGACTTATTTTGATAACTTAAGCTAGGAAATTTTAAAGACTTAGAATAAGTTGAAACAAAAATCAAAGAAGAGCTGTGAAATAAAACCACCAGGCAGGGGGAGGGGCAAGATGGTGCAGAGATAAGAGCTCCAAGAGTTAGCTCCTCCTACAGGGCAGTTAGTAATCACTTAGAGCTATCTAAAGCACCTGTTTGGGGGGCCCAGGAGACCAGAAAAGCATCCTGCAACAACCTTGAAAGAATGGAAGATGGAGACTGCCCATCTGCAGTGATGATTCATGAGTAGAGCCCTCCATACTGAGAAGGCTGGTGCCCATCCTCCATTGGAGGCACAAGCTGCCTCACGAGCTCCATTTCCCAAAAATGGGGGGAGGAGGAGACAGTCAGGCACCAACTTCAGCTGGCTAAAATATAATCTTAAGGACAGTTTAGTTTGAACCTGTTCAGGTTGGAAGGAGACCAGTAGCTGCCATTTTAACTCTGTCCCCAACATGAGGGGAAGCAGGGCAGATTGAAAATCACACTGATGGTAGAGACTGGCTTTTTTCCATCCAGTTCAGATTGCAGCCCTAGTCTAAGCTCCAGTCCCTCCTCCCACAGGGAGGAAGCTGGGGTGTCCTGCACCAGCCTTTCTGGGTAACAGGCACTTTTGACCAGCACAGACTCAATAGTTGGATACCTGGCACTCCATCCCTACATCCCAGTAAGATAAGAGGAGAGTTGTGTTTCTTCGGCCTCTCTGGGAAACTGCAGGTGCTTTCAGTCTGCACAGACTGTTGGTTGAGCACTTTCTATACCATCCCTGCCCCTCCCCATAGGATAGGAGGGAGCTGGTGTTTCTTCAGTCTTTCTGGGCAACTGCAGGTGCTTTTAGCCCACACAGATTGTATACTCAGACACCTGTAGCTCCATCCCCTCCTACAACAGGATTGGTGGGAAGGTGTGTTCCCTCAGTTTCTCTGGGCAACTGCAGGTGCTTTCAGCTCACATGGATTGGTTTGTTGAGCACCTGAGGTCCACCTCTGCATCCCCCACAGGATAGGAGGGAGCTGGTGTTTCCTCAACCTATCTGGGCAACTACAGGCACTTTGGGCCTGCACAAATTGGACTGTTGGATGTGTGTGGCTCCACCCCTATTCCCAATAAAGCAAGAGGGAAGCAGTATCTCCCCAGACTCTCTGGGCAACTGCAGGTGATTTAGCCCACAGAGATTGAATAGTTGGACACCTGTGGCTCCAACCTGCCCCAACAGGATAGGAGGGGAGTGTGCTTTCTCAGCCTCTCTGGGCAAATGCAGGTGCTTTCAGCCTGCATAGATTGGTCTGTTGGGTGCCTGTGCTTCCATTCCCACACCTTAAAGGGCAGAAGGGACAGTATTCCCTCCACCTCTCAGAGCAACTGCAGGTGCTTTCAACCCACAGGATTAGATTGTTTGGGCACACTGATGGGTCCATCCCCACCCCTGGCAGGGGAGGAGGGGGGATCAGTGCTACATCAGTCTATCTGGGCAACTGCGGTCACTTTTGACCCTCATGGCTTAGTTTGCTGCCCACACCTGTAGAGCTATCCCCCCCCCCCCCCCAGGCAGGGGAGGAAGGGGCATGAATATCCATAAGTCTCTCTCCGGGCAACTACAGATGGTCTTGGACTGCATGGCTTGGATTACTACAGCCATGCAACTCTGGCTGCATCCCTACCCCTGGCAGAGTAGAAAGGTGGGAAGACTTCTGGGACAATGGCAGACTAGAAAGACATGGGACTCTCTTCTCTCTCAGAAAAAAATAGCTAGAGGACAGTTAGAAACAGCCTGGGAAAAAAATCTTCTAGGGTTTACGACACCAGGGGAAGGCTGGACACTACCCAGAAGAAAGAGGGGTAAAGGAAAAGAATCACAATGGCAATGGCAGCCACAGCTGCCGACACCCTACCCCTTACTATAGACACTTTGTAAGTACAGGTCTTGGGGTTGGTGGCTACAGACAAAGGGGCTGCCAGGGACCCACATCCCCAGGACAGGGGAGGGAGGAACATAGCCTAAGGCTGACTCCACTTTTGATTCAAACATTTGATCTGCTGTGTCCCAAGAGCCCCTTCAGGCTGGGTAGGCTGTACCATTGTTTGCCTTGGGAGCTGGCAAGAGACTAAAGAGATCTCCTTCTCTACTGACCAGGACTGGTTCTTGAGGGTGCAGAGGGAAGTGAAATTACTTCCTACCTGGGAAAAGGGAGAGGACTGCCAGAAAAGGTTGGAGAACTGCCTCTGATGAAGTTTGAATTATGAGGCTTTAGCCCCCAGGAAGAATCATATTGACCCCGTCTGTGTTATAGCAAACATGCTCTGACAAGACATTGACCTGAGAGGACTGCCAAAGAGCATCATCTGCTGGCACACCAAGGAAGCAAATGTAAGGAAATTAAAAGTAAATAAGAGGGAAGCGGCTGTGACTTAATCAGTTGGGCTCCTGTCTACCACATGGGAGGCCCTGGGTTCACATCCTGGGGCCTCCTTGTGAAGGCAGGCTTGCCTGCATGCTGTGGAATGCCACCCGGCCCCCAAGCACCACAAGGAGCTGACTCAGCAAGGTGAGGCAACAAAAAAAAAGGGAGACAAGTAAAAACACAGAAAAGCACACAGCAAATGGACACAGAGAGCAGACAACAAGCAAGCTGCAGGGAGGGGGGGAGGGAATAAATAAAAATAAATACAGACACACAGAAGAACACACAGCGGATGGACACAGAGGGCAGACAGCAAGCAAGCTGCAAAGGGGGGGGATAAAAAATTTTTTTAAAGTAACGTAAATAAGAGATTTTTTTCTGATCTCTACAACCTCCCTCCCCAAGACCCTAGCAAGTGGGTCTGAAACCCATTACTGGGTCCAAGGCCCAGATTTGAGCAACTAACTGGGACAATCCTGAAAGACCTAGAAAAGGTTGAACAAAGAATCAAAGAACAACTGTTGACACACAGACTTGCACCACTAAATCCCTACAAAAGAGAGAGGAATTGAGCATCTGAGTAAACTCACCATCCTAATCAGAGACCTAGATATCAGCAAAAATTACAAGCCATACTAAGAAAATGGAAGAAATGTACCAAAAAAATGAATATATCAAAGCCCTAGAGAGTCACAGGATTTGAGACAACTAAACAGTGAGGTGCAAACAAATTTCAAAATCAAATTAATGAGCTGAAAAACAATATTGCTAAAGAGATAAAGGACATCAAGTTGAGCAAGCACAAGGAAGAATTTGAAAACCTGAATGGAAAAGTAACAGAGCTCATGGAAATGAGAGACACAGTAGGTGAGACCAAAAACATTTCAGAGGGGAGTGGATGTGGCTCAAGTGGTTAAGCACCTTCTTCCCACAAGAGAAGTCCCAGGTTCAGTCCCTGACATCTCCTAAAAAAAAAAAACAACAACAACAAGCAAACAAATGAAAAAACCAACTCAGGGGAGCCAATGTAACTCAGTGGTTGAGCACCAGCTTCCCTCATTAAAGGTCCTGGATTCAATCTCTGGCCCAAGTACCTCAAAAATGAAACAAAACAAAACAAAACAAAAAAACTTGTTACAGGAATAAAACAGCAGATTCTGAATGATAGAAGAACAAAGCATGATACAGAAGACGAACAGCTGAAATAGAAAAGGTAAAAGAACAGAGAGAGAAAAGAAGGGAAAAATTGAGCAGGGACTCAGGGAGTTGAATGACAACGAGAAACGTAGCAAGATACATGTCATGGGAGTTCCAGAAAAAGAAGAGAAGGGAAAAGGAGTAAAAAGAGTATTTGAGAAAATAATAGCTGAAAATTTCCCAACTTTCATGAAAGAAGTGAACTTACATGTCCAAGAAGTACAGCGTACCCCAATTGGAATAAATGCAAACAGACCTAACCCAAGACACATACTACTCAGAATGTCAAATGTCAAAGATAAAGAGAAAATTCTGAGAGCAGAAAGGGAGAAGCAAACCACCACATACAAGGGATGCCCAGTAAGACTTAGGATTGATTTCTCATCAGAAACTATGGAGACAATGAGACAGTGGCATGGTACAATTGGGATACTGAAAGAGAAAAACTGCCTGAGAATTCTTTACAAGCAATATTGTCCTTCAAATATGAAGATGAGTTTAAAATAATAACAAACAGAAACTAAGAGAGTCCATAAAAAAAGAATCCACCTTTGCAGGAAATATTAAAGGAAGCCTTAGAGCCTGAAAGAAAAAGACAGGAGAGAGAAGCTTAGAGGACAGTATAGAAGAAAGAATAGCAGAAAGGATAACCAAAAGAGTAAAAAGACAAATGAAAATAAGATATGACATATAAAAAGCAAATAATAAACTGGTAGAAATAAATAATGCATTTACAGTAATATCATTGAATTTGAATGGCTCAAACTCCCCAATCAAAAGATATAGGATTATAGAATGGATTAAAATAAAAAGACGAGCTATCTATATGCTGCTGACCAAAGACTCACTTTAGACCCAGGGATACAAACTGGAGGAAAGAGAAAGGTTGGAAAAAGATACTCCATGCAAATAGTAACCAAAAAAGTAGGAGTAGCTATACTAATATTGGACAAAACAGACTTTAAATCCAAAAATGTTATGAGATACAGAAGGCCATTATATATTAATAAAAGGGACAATCCACCAGGAAGATATAATAGTCATAAATATTTATGCACCTAATCGGGGTGCTCCAAAATACATGAGACAAATTCTGGCAAAACTGAAGGGAGAAATAGGCATCTCTACAATAATCACTGGAGATTTCAACACACCACTCACATCATTAGATAGAAAACTAGACAGAAGATCAACAAGGAAACAGAGAACTTGAACAATAAGATAAACAATAAGACCTAACAGACATATACAGAAAGCTGCATCCAAACTCAGCTGGTTATACATTATTCTCAAGTGCCCATGGATCCTTCTCCAGGATAGATCACATGTGAGGGTAAAATGCAGCTCTCAATAAATATAGAATTATTGATATTGTACAAAGCACCTTCTCAGATCATAATGGAATGAAAGTGGAAATTAATAATAGAAGGGAAAGAAGTAAATTCACAAATGTGTAGAGGCTGAACAACACACTCCTAAATAATTAGTGGGTCAAAGAAGACATTGTAAATGAAATTAGTAAATATATTGAGATGAATGAAAATGAGAACACATCAAAACTTATGGAATACAGCAAAGGCAATCCTGAGAGGGAAATTTATAGCCCCAAATGCCTATATTTAAAAAGAAGAAAGACCTAAAATCAGAGATGAAACTGAAAACTGGAGAAACTAGAAAAAGAACAACAAACCATTCCCAAAACAAACAGAAGGAAAGAAATAATAAAAATTAGAGCAGAAATAAATGAAATTGAGAACAGAAAAACAAAAGAGAAAATCAACAAAACCAAAGGATTGTTCTTTGAGAAGATCAAGAAAACTCACAAACCCCTATGTAGACTAACAAAGAAACAGGAGAAAAGATGCAAATAAAATCAGAAATGAAAGGGGCAAAGTTACAACTGACCCCACAGAAATAAAAATGATCGTAAGAGGATATTATGAGAAACTGTATGCCAACAAATCAGACAACCTAGATGAAATGGACAAATTCCTAGGAATGCACAAATTTACAGTGACTCCACAAGAAATACAAGAACTTATCAAACAAATCACATTTAAAGAGATGGAATTCATCATCAAAAATCTCCCAACAAAGAAAAGTCCAGGACCAGATGGATACACAGGTAAATTCTAGAAAATATTTTGAGATGAATTAATATCAATCCTGTTTAAATTCTTCCAAAAAATTGAAGAGGGAAAATTATCCACCACATTTTATGAAGCTATCATCCTAATACCAAAGCCACATAAAGATACAACAAGAGAAGACAACTACACACCAATCTCTGTAATGAACATCGAAGCAAAAATTCTCAACAAAATACTTGCAAATTGAATCCAACAGCATATCAAAAGACTTATACATCACGACCAAGTGGGATTTATTCCTGGCATGCAAGGTTAGTTCAACATAAGAAAATCAATTAATGTAATACACTACATTAATAAATTGAAGGAAAAATGCCATTTGATCATCTTGATGGATGCAGAAAAGGCATTTGACAAAATCAAGCATCGTTCTTGATAAAAATATTTCTAATGACAGAAATAGAAGGAAAATTCCTCAATATGATAAAAGGCATATATGATAAACTCACAGCCAACATTGTACTCAATGGGGAAAGATTGAAAGCCTTTCCCTCTAAGATCAGGAACAAGACAAGGATGCTCACTGTCACCATTGTTATTCAAAATGTGCTAGAAGTTCAAGCTGTGGCAATTAGACAAGAGGGAAAAAAGGCATCCAAATAGGAAAAGAGGAAGTAAAACTCCCACTATTGGCAGATGACATAATCTTATAATTAGAAAACTCTGAAATGTTCACAACAAAGCTACCACGTGAGCTAATAAACAAGTTCAGCAAAGTGGCAGGATACAGGAGCAACATGCACAAATCTGTAAAGTTTCTGTACACAAGTATTGAACAATCTGAGGGAAACCAGGGGAAAAATTCCATTTACAATAGCAACAAAAAAACTCAAATACTTAGGAATCAGTTTGACCAAAGAAATATGGGAACTATATGGAGAAAACTACAAAACAATGTTAAAAGAAATCAGGGAAGACCTAAACAAATGGAAAGACATTCTGTGTTCATGGATTAGAAGACTAAATATAGTGAAGATGTCAATCCTACCCAAACTGATTTATAGATTCTGTGCAATACCAATCAAAATTCTAACAGCCTACTTTATAAAAATGGAAGAGACAATTACCAAATCTGTTTGGAAGGGAAAGTGCACCCCAATAGCTAAAAGCATTCTAAAAAAGAAGAATGATGTGGGAGGAATTTCACTGCTTGACCTTGAAACATATTCCAAAGCTACCGTGGTCAAAACAGCATGGTATTGGCATAAAGATAGATCAATTAATGGAATAGAATTGAGAATCCAGAAATAAACCATCTCCCCTACAGCTAACTGGTTTTTGACAAACCTACCAAATCCATATTAATGTAACAAAACAGTCCGTTTGACAAATGGTGCTGAGAGAACAGGATATCCATAACTAAAAGAATGAAAGAGGACCCCTATCTCACTCTCTATACAAGAGTCAACTCAAAATGTATCAAAAACTTAAAGCTAGGACCATAAAACTACCAGAAGAAAATATAGGGAAACATCTTAAAGACCTTCTGGTAGGTAGTGGTTTCTTGGACCTTACAACCAAAGCACAAGCAACAAAAGAAAAAGTAGATAAATGGAAACACCTCGAAATTAAACACTTTTGTGGCTCAAAGGACTTTGTCAAAAGGGTGGAAAGGATATGGGAGGTCCGCGGTTCAAACCCCGGGCCTCCTTGACCCGTGTGGAGCTGGCCATGCGCAGCGCTGATGCGTACAAGGAGTGCCGTGCCACGCAGAGGTGTCCCCCGCGTGGGGTAACCCCACGCGCAAGGAGTGCGCCCATGAGGAAAGCCGCCCTGCGTGAAAAGAAAGAGCAGCCTGCCCAGGAATGGCGCCGCCCACACTTCCCGTGCCGCTGACGACAACAGAAGCGGACAAAGAAACAAGACGCAGCAAATAGACACCAAGAACAGACAACCAGGGGAGGGGGGGAAATTAAATAAATAAATAAAATCTTTAAAACAAAAAAAAAAGGGTGGAAAGGCAGCTGACTCAATGGGAGAAAATATTTCAAATCACATATCCAATAAGGGTTTAGTATTCATGATGTATAAAGAGATGCTACAACTCAACAATAAAAAGACAAATGACCGGATTTAAAAATTGGCAAAAAAAGAATGGCTGTGACTCAAGCAGTTGAGTGCTTGCTTCCACATTGGAGGTACCAGGTTCAGTTCCAGGTGTCTCCTAAAAACAAGAACAACAACAATAAAAACAACAAAAAACAAGCAAACAAATGAAAAAACACGATGCAGCTCAGTAATTGAGCATTGGCTTCCCACTTACAAGATCCCAGTTTCAATCCCTGGTCCCAGTACAGCAAAAAAAAAAAAGCATTTGTCCAAAGAATACACATGACAAAAAAATACATGAAAAAATGTTCAATATCACTAGCAATTAGGGAAATGCAAATCATGGCTACAGTGAGATATCATTTCATACCTATTGGCCACTATTTAAAAGAGAGAGAACCACAAGTGTTGGAGAGGATGTGGAGAGATAGGAAAAGCTTATTCACTGTTGGTGGGAATGTAGAATGGTGCAGTCGCTGTGGAGGACTGTTCAGCAGTTCCTAAGGAAGTTGAATATAGATTTGCCACATGACCCAGCAATACCACTACTAGGTATAAACACAGAAGAAATGAGATCAGTGACACAAACAGACACCTGCACACCTATGTTCATAGTGGTGTTATTCACAATTGCCAAAAGATGGAAACCACCCAGGTGCCCATCAGCTGATAAATGGATACACAAACTGTGGTGTATACACATGATGGAATATTATTCAGCCAGAAGAAGAAATGAAGTCATGAAGTATATCACAGCATGGATGAACCCAGAGGGCATTATGCTGAGTGGGGCCAGCCAGGTACAAATGGACAAATATTGTATGATTGCACTATTATGAACTAAATATACTGTGTGAATTCATGAAGTTAATAATTATAATATAAGTCACCAGAAAATAGAATGTGAATAGAGAATGGAAAGCTGAGGGTTAATCTGTGAAGAATTGGTAAAAAGATTGTACATTAGTCTTTGGAAATGAAGAGAAAAGATGAAAGTACATCATGGTGTCTGTAACCAGAAGTGCTATTAACAGTGGTTGAAAAGGAGGTCTAAGGTCTTGTAAATTACTAGACAGAAAGCTAAAAAATACAACATGGAACGGTATAGCATAGTGAAACCTCATATGAAATATGAATTTGGGTAATGCACATATAAGACTGTTTATCTTTGAACAAATGTATTTTAATGTTACAAGTTGTTAATATAAGGGGGGGAAAACATTATACTATGTGAAAGAAACCAAACACAAAGTACTACATATTATATGAGTCAATTTATATAAAAAGTAAATATAAATCAATTTATAAAGATGAAATTAAATGAGTGGTTATGTAGGGATGGGGAAGGATAGAGGGGTTGAAAGGTGGCTGCTAAGGGGTGTGGAGTTTTTCTTTTTGGAATAATGACATTGTTATAAAAATTTTTGTGGTGACGAATATACAACACTGTGATTATACTAAAAGCCATTGATTGTACACTTTGGATAGATTGTATAGTATGTGGCTATATCTCAGTAAAACTGCTTTAAAAATGAGATTAATTATAAAAGTGTGGAAAGTAATAGAGTTCACAGCATGGTTAGTATAACTAACATTGCTGATTCATAAATGTGATTGTGGCTGAAAGGAGTATACTGCCTGTGGACATAAATGACAATTCAAAGGAAGCTAGAGAATAATCTAGGGACTGTATAACAGTGATTTCAGTGGTAGATAAAGATTGTGCTATAATGTAAATATAAGAATGCTCTTGTACAAAGTGTTAAGAATATGGTGATACATGGGATAATTACAACTAATGATGGATGACAGTTAACAGTAATATTGTAATATTTTTCCAGCAATGGCAAAGAAGATATATCATTTCTAAGAGACAAAAATAAGGGGATAAAGGGAGTGTATTAGTCAGCCAAACGGGTGCTGATGCAAAGTACCAGAAATCAGTTGGCTTTTATAAAGGTCATTTATTTGGGGTACGAGCTCACAGCCCTAAAAAGTCCAACTCAAAGTAACTCCCTCACCAAGGTCTGTTGCCACGTGTCAAAGCAAGATGGCGGTGACCTCTTCCTGGTCTCTCCTTTCTTTCTCTTAAGGCTCTGTGGGCCCGGCTTCTCATGCATGCGGGGAGATTCTGATTTAAGAAGTTTGGGACGGGGCCAGACATGAGTCTTATTTTAAAAACAACTCCGGTTATTCCATTGAAACCCTGGGAAAATCCAGGCAGGCAGAGACGCATGTACGTACCTGCTCACGGTGCTCTCTAGCAGCGTCTGTCTTCTCAAACTTGCGTCTGTCTTCTCAAACTTGCCCTCACACCTCAGGGTCTAGGGGTGATGTAGGGGACCTTGATTTTAACGGTACATCGGCAGTCCCTCCCTCTTCCCCTCAAAACTCATTTCTCCCTCTTGCGGTCATCCACAGACCCCAGCACTGCCTCATTCGTTGAGTATTTTAGCACCAGCTTATTGGTTAAGTCCAACAACACTCCTGTTATAGTTCTAGTGATTTCAACAGCTATTCTTACACTCCCCTGGCTTCTCAGTGCCTTGACCTTCTGTCCTCTGATGAACTTGTCCTGCCCTCGACCTCACTACACATTCCATTAGGATACCCTAATATTGTCATTGCCAATGGCTCCACCCATTCATGATCTCAATCACTAGGTTCCGCCTTTCTAAATTCCATCTCCAACTCCTTCCCACTGATGCCGTACATTCCCCAACCCCACTGAGCTTAACAATGGACTTAACAATGGTCATCATTCATCCTTTTAGACATCCCTCTGCTTTCACTCTCAACAACTTTCCTTCTCTCTCCTCAGCCCAGGTTAAATCTGACTCTCTAGCAGCTCCAATGAGCTGAGTGGCTGAAAGTAAGGAGAGAAGATAACACACCCCTGCTGGATGCCTCAGTTTAAATTCATGACTTCTCTCCGAGTGAAAGCCCAACTCCTTACTGTGGTTTGCAATGCACTACACGGGCAGCTTCATCTTTTACGCTCCACTTCCTCTCTGGTTTCAGCTCCTTCCACTCTCCCCCAACCTCCCTCTGCTCCAGCCACACTGGCCACCATACTCCCCTTTGAGTGTACCAAATAACCTGCCACATTTGCTCTTGAAGTTCCCTCTGCATAGAACTGTCTTCTCCCAGATACTACCATCATTCCCTTCCCTTTCTTCCGTAAGTCTACACTGAAATGTCACTTTATGAGGCAGGCTTTCATTGGCCACCCTATATATGAGATCATTCTCATCCATCCTTCTCTAGACCCTATAGACCCTAGACTCTGTTTTATTCCACTGCCTGATATGTTATAAATTTATGGTCCATCTCCCTTCTAATGGAGTGAAAATTCTTTAAGAGCAGAATTTTGCTCCCTATTTTATTCCCAGTATCTAGAGCAGTTCTTGGTATATTGGACATGCCCAAGACGGTTTTGTTAAATGAATGTTTGAATCACAAAGGAGGACAATTTGGGAATTTCCAGTAAAGGTGACCCAGCTATTCCATTTCCAGTGGGGAATATAAAAAAAGCATATACAAAGATGTTCATTGCAGGTATGTTATGTACTAGTGAAACACAAAACACCTGAAGTGTTCATCAATTGGGGAATTCATACAATGGAATCCTAGACAGACTTGGAAATGAATGTACCAGAGCTACATGGACAAACATGAATGATTCTTAAAAATACAGTGTTACATAAGTATACAATATACAGGATCTAATTTATAAAATTTTAAAACATTAAAATATAATTCTGCATATAGGGCTTGTGGAAGAGGATATGTGTGATAAAAATATAGAAATATGGATGGGAAGGATACGCAGCAACCTCAGGATACTGGTTACCTCTGGGAAGGTGGAAAATGGAAGGGAGAACTGGTTTTAACAATATCTGTAACTTTTTTTTCTCTTACAAGGTTCTAAAATAAATATTTCAAATTAAAGTTAAATCTGCATATTATCACAGTAGTCTCTTTTTTTTTTTACTAATAAGTATTTGTCACATTGCCTTCTACTTTACTATATATTTGAAATACTCTGGCACTTTTAAAACACATTTTTAAAATTTAAGGTGCAAAAGAATAAAATTTTTGGTATAAAACCTGATGGACTCAGACAAGGGACATAATTTGCACTGGGGAAAAAAATTGTGGCTAGAATTGATTGGCTGATTTTTTAATTGGACAGGTGTAGCTTGGATCAAAGGAGAAAAGGAAACCAACATTTAGTAAAGGAATGTCTGGGTGGGCTGTTACGGCTCACACAGTAGGGGGAGATACTTGCTGGCTCCAGGCGCTTTGGGGTCCCACGTCACAGGCATGATGGTCTGTGTTCAGGGTACATCACACATCTGCCACACCTGGAATACAATTTGACAGCCCGCAGAATTTCAGAACTGGAAGGGATTGCGCAGAGCAAGGTTCTATATATTTTAGAAGTGGAAAAAGTAAGGCTGAGAGGCAAAGTTTTGTCTAAGGTTCTAAGCTCTGGCTCAACTCAAAAAGGTTGATCTCAATTTAAAATAATTTCAATTCACCCCTCCCGCATCTTCACATTAAGATAATGTTCCAGTGTTTGTCTAAATAAAAAAACTTTCATAATTATAAAAAAATTTTTTTTCTTTGTAAAGTAGAAATAAAATAGAGTCACTATGGCTAAGAGATTTTAAATGGGAGTCTGGAGAGTATTCTGGAGGTTACTCTTGTGGATGTCTCAGTCAGATACCACAAACTGGCAAAGTAAGCCAAGCCTCCATCCACAATGCTCCTCAAAACCCTAAGGACAGCTGGACACCATAAACAAACCACAGGATAAAGAATTCAATAAATACCTAACCTGAAGGAACTCCCCAAATATCCACCAAATACAAACAGCTTATTTAATCTTTTTCTTTAAAAACCCTTGCCTGGAAGTGAAAGTGTCAAGACTAGACACAATTTGGGTGGCTACCCGAATCTGTGCCCCTGAATTGCTTTTCAAAGACCCCAAATAAACACCGATGTTTCTTTGCAGCTTAGTTTGCTATTTCCCAGGTGACTTATTCTATACAGAAAGTATAAAGAAGGAACTGAAAATTATCTGTTGTCCATCAATAGGCAGATGACTGAATAAATGGTGATGCAAATATATTATGAACTACAAGGCAAATATTAGAAGAATAATTACATATTAACCAAGAAATATATAATAAAGTAGGAAAAACAATTTACAAAATATTTCAATATCTTGTCATTTTTGTTACTAGCAAATAAAAAATTATATACGTACACACGTGTTTATACGAATTTAGAAGGTAGATGGCAGGAGTCACACAATATTAAAAATGATAGTGAGGAGCGGTGTAGCTCAGTAGTTTCTGTGGTTGCTTCCCATGTACAAAGTCCCAGGTTCAATCAGGTTCAATCAGGTTCAATCAGATTCAATCAGGTTAAATCCCCAGTACCTCCTTTTAAAAAAAAAAAAAGTGTTGTTCAAGGGAAGAGAGTGGGACTATTTCCATTTTTTTCTTTAATTTTGAATTCTTGCAATTGGCATGTGATACATTTACAACTTTTTTTAAAGAAGAGGGTGTGAAGATTCGCCTTGAACACATCACACGGAAAGAACCATTGTTTTTTTAAAATTATATCTTCCCTAGTTTTTATATAAATATACAGATATATATTTACAAAAATACGTTCATATTCTGCATACACTTGTAATCCCCTCCTCTCCTCCACACACATTCTTAATATTCCTTTATTGTCGTCCTCCCTTGTCGACAAACACAGATGTGGCTACAGCATATCCGAATGTTTTGAATAGCTATAGTTTACTTCCTCAATCCCTTACTGTGGGACATTTAGATTATTTCCGGTTTTCCCAGTTATCACACACAAACACACACACACCCCCCTCGCACATACGTATTTGCACATTTGTCTGTTTACTTAGGACAAATTCACAGGTGTGGAATTCCTGGGCCCAAGCTAATGCTTAGGAATTCTGACCCACTTTTCCAAATCGTCCTTCTAGAAAGTTCGTGGTTGTTGCTAATCAGATTACACTCCCCCCTACACGGGTAGGAAGAGCTGTTAAATGCAGAATCAGAAGAGCACAAAGTCTGGTTGAATTGAGCAAGTACTTCCCGGTGAAAACGCCTGCGGGGTTTTCCGGGCTTTTAAAAGGCTGGAAAGGGATTGGCGAGCCCCGAGGCCCGCGCGGGTCGGGGAAGCGTCCCTCAGCCCTGCCCCGGGGCGCAGAGCTGGGAAAGGCTGACTTTCCCAGGGAGGGCGGGAAGGCGTGGCCCGGGTCGCCGCCCGCCTGGCGGGAGCACGCCGGTGCGCGCCGGCTGCGCTCCCGGCTGCGGTGGGGCGCGCGGCGGGTTGGGCGGCCTCTCCGGCCCGCCGCGGGGCGGGGCAGCTGGCCCGGCCTCCCCCTCCCGGTCCCCGCCCGCCTCCGGCCGCGTCCCCGCCAGCCCTGCAGACGTGGCGGGGCGGGACCCTCCCGGCGCTTCTGCGCGCACTCGGCCGCCTGAGCGGTAAGAGCCCCGGGCGCTCTCTCTCCATCCCCTTCCCCGGGCGGGCCTTTGGAATGCGGGGCGGCCGGCAGCGGGGTGGTGCGGAGACCCGCCGTTGCTTCTTGCCCGGGACCCCCCGAACCTGGCGAGCTGCGTTAGCAAAGCGCTGTGGACAGGGACTTGGACCCGGCTTGGGGGTGAAGGTCCGGCGAGGCGCGAGCGGCGCGGCCGAGGGCCCTGCGTGGGTGCGGGCGTGTGAGTGTGTGTGTGTGAGTGTGTGTCGCTCCGAGTCCACGCTCATGCACACACCCACACGCCCGCACGCCGGGTCTGCCCCCTCGGCCGGCGGCAGCCAGCATCAGAACCTCTGTGGCGGAGCCTGTCTTTGCCTTGCAAAGTATCCAGTCCTGGCACCGAGCAAGTCGGAAAAAGTTTCCCCAATGTCCCGAGGCGGGCTGCAGAGTCTCCGCAGCCCGGGGCACGGCCTCTGGCGGGCAAAAAGGCCTCCATCCCGGAGTGTGCCTGGCCTTGGCCGCAGGCAGCGGAGCTCGGGCCTTGACCTTCCACCCCTGCTCACCACGCCTCCGCCTGCAGACCGACGCCCTGTCTGCTCTTGCACCCCAGCTAACACCTGCGGCGGGCACCACCTCTATTCACAGCCCTCGGGTTGGGTTCAACTCCCCACCCCAACCTCCAACCCCACTTCCACCCAATCACGTCGTCTTACCCACGAATCTGGTGAGTATTTCCAGCTACCTCAGATCAGGTGCCTGAAATTTACTGGCTTTCCCTGGATAAAAACACGTCTCTTAGGGAGCCGATGTAGCTCGTGTGGTTGAGCGCCTGCTTCCCATGTACAAGGTCCTGGATTCCATTCTGTTACCTCCTGAAAAAAAAAAAAAAGATATCTCTTGGTATGGCGCTATGAGGGCAGTACCTGTGCCGGGCTGATCTTGAGGTCACTGTGATTGCCATCCTACACATCTTGAAGACATACAAGCCGGTGGCTTTTTAAAATCAATGTATTATGAACTCATGCGACCTCGGTCAACCGAAGGTCACTGTCAAGGAGACAGGCTTAATCTTCAGAGGCCTCTTTCTACCTTTTCCCTCCCAGCTGCCCTAGTCCTGCTCCACCCATGTTCCTATGCTCCTGGCATCCTTTCTTCCATCAAACCTGAGCTCAGGAAGAATCTGATAAACTTCTTACACTGTAAGCTTTCTGCAAAAAGAATAAACTTTAATGGTGGAATTTGAAGCACGGTGAGCCAGGGCAGAAGGGATTTAAGCGCGGGAGGGGGGACCTCTAGCATCTCCGGGATTCAGACCCTATACGTAGCTAGCCATTTATTTCTAAGACCAGACCTATCTCAGACATTGTCTCTCTTTAATTGATATCAAACAACATTTTTCGTTTCAGCAAGTATTTGAGGGGTCGATTCTAGTCTAGGCGTCAGTTGGTCACAGTCTTGGAGGACAGACAGACATAGAAGCAAATCCTTATAAATGCAGGAGCAGAAATCTGCACAGAGCATCGCAAAAAAAAAAAAACATAGAAGAGGGAGCAATTAAGTATCTGGAAGGAGCAGGGCAGATTAAGGAAAATTTCAGAGGAAAAGGTGACCTCAGACATTGAGAAGGGAAAAGGAATGTGCCCGGCAGTTGGCATCAGGGCTGCTCAGAGGAGCCTGCAGCGGGAGCAGATGAAAGGAAGTGTGCAAGTTTGTGTGCTGGGTAGGAAAGGATGGAGTCTGGTGAGGCAGAAGGGTGCTGTGTGTTGAGAGTGGCAGGAGGTGGACAGAGAGGTGGGGGGTGGATTGTGAGGGACCACGGAGGCAGGGGAAGATATTTAAAACGAATGATTTTTAATTGGGAGCAAACAGATCCCATCTAAGTTTCAGAAAAAAAGGCCTGAGAGTCTCGTGAAGGCTGGCCTGGAAGCCTGGGCCCAGTGCTTGTTAAGCTTCTGAGGAACTAGAGTTTTCATTCCTGGTCCTTCACAGACCAGCCCTTTTTTTTAAATTGGGGGAGGTGATCTCACATAGGCCATCGCCTTACCTAATTTTTAGTTTGCCAAGTCAGGCCATTAAAAAAAAAAATCCATCCACTGTCACCACCATTTCATAAAATAAAAGACATTCTCATGCCGAGAAAGGCGGGAAGGCCAAACTTTCAAGACAAAGGCAGTCCTTTACCCTTAATAAATTTAGACTTATGGAAAATCCGCTATCTTGTCCTCATTTTCCTCTGTCGTCATGGACTGGCTCCTGTCCTGCAGTCTGACATGTGGGAACCACATCTCCAGATCATTTTGTCCAATGTCCTTGCTTTGCAGAGGGGGAAGTGGGGACGCACAGTGAGAATGAGTGAGTTCTCTACCCAGGAAGGATGGAGGGACCACAGGACTAGATGCCACAGCTCTTGACCCCCAAGGCAGGTTCTTCCCACTGAGCAAACCGCCTCTCCCACCCCTTGCAGTATCTCTACGTGGACCCTTGGCCCAGCCGCCCAGATGTCCATCCTGAATACCTGGAATTCGTTCCTGATGCTGGACATTTGCATAAGCTCTTCTCCTGCAGTACCTTGAAATAACCATATCAAACCCCTTCGGGGCCCTCCCTTGCATGAGGTCTGTCTAGTTCAGGTACATCTTTCCCTTATTTGATGTGCTGTTCTGCATCAGTTTTATTTTGTGTTAGCGCCTCAGACAGATTAGGCATTTTCTAAAGCATAGTGACCATGTCTCTTCTGTTTAAACTTGTTTTTCACCATTGTGATGTTGCTGCTTCAATACCTTGCATAGTTCTGGGAGCGATTTAGGTGATGAATGAATTTACTCATGAGAAACTATTCCCAGCCCTACAAAGGCATCTTTATACACCACCCTTCCTTTCCTTAGAGTTTACTGAAGAAGCCTCCTTGTTTCCATGGATTGAGTCTCCCCAGCATCAAAGCCATGAGACATGGCTGCAGTGATCAATGTTCCAAACCCAAAATCAGAAAAGGTTTATGAGGTGTCGGACTCTGCTTATGGGGCACCCAGGCAGAGTTGGGAGATGTCTCAGGAAACACATAGTGTATCAGGGCAGAAGTTCCGGCGCACTCCAGCAGTTCCTGCTCAGAAACAGGTGTGTATTTGGAACATACGATCTCTAATGGCTTGAGACAAATGGGCATGGTCTGAAAAACAATTACATTTCCCCTGTCATAATAACACCTAAAGTAGATAAAAGGCATACCAGAACAAACACAAATTTGTCTTATTTTTGTGGGTTTTGTTGTTTGTTTTAGTTTTTATTTAGGGGAAAGGTAGACCTGCTACAGGTAGAAGTAAATACAGTATTAGAGATATGTATAATTAAAAGTTGAAATAGAGCTGATGTTATGGTGAACATTTCTCTTTTTAAAAGAAATTTACAAATCTAGTCTTTCTGAAGTGTGTGGGTTTTCTGTAAATATTTCTTAGCAGTATCAGCTTAGCACATTATAGCTGATTCAGGGGCTATTTCTGAAGGAATGACTTTCTGTTGCTGGTTGTCTGCAGAGCAGCTGCTGAAGAAAGGGAGGTTTCCTTGCAGCACTTTTGCTGCCCTTGAGGTCAGCTGACCTAAGGCAATTGGCCAGACATGGTCAGAGGTGGGTAGGGTTGGAGCCTTCACCAGAGCTGTAGTATCGTGACACCAAGTTCTCAGATGGAACTCTGCCACCCAGTCACACATACGTTAGCAACCGGGCTTCTTTATACACCCTTACTTGTAAGTGTGATGAAGTCCTAGCTCCCTGTCCTTTTAGCCCTTCTGGGGAGAAACACTGTTGAGGCAGCAGGACTCAGCTAACCTGGTCAGCTTCAGGCTTTGGAATTCTCCCGTAAGCAGCTAGATGCTCTAGAAAATACTCCAAAGGGCAGTAGGCTACTGTACTCTATATACTCTCCAACCCCAGTCATCCAGGAGCAGAGGCCCCTGTACATTGTTTCTCACCAATCCACATATCTTATGCACCTTCCGTCTCACAAATGGAAAATGATTTTAATATTCATGATGTTAATTAGCATACTCTGGAGAGCTGATTGGAGAAGATGATAGTTGAGCCCTCTCTGAGAGGTAGACACCCAATAACAGATTTTGAACTAAATACCCCTGGAAAGTACAATCCTGAAGAGAGAACTTCAGATGTTAATCAACCACTTGTAGGCTGTAAATTAAACTAATTAACACACACGTATCACATGGTACCTGCTGTAAAGTAAATTGTGAACAGTATAGGGCAAAGCAGTGTACAACAAAGTGTACGTGGTGCTTTTTATTTGTCCATGAATGTTTCTCAGTGCCAAGTTTATTCTCTTGTTCCTGCTTGTAGATAAGTATAATAGTTTGGAGCATCTAAATAATCCAGATTAATAATAGGGATTTTCAAATCACACTGCAAAGATATATAAATATCAGACAATATCTATGTCCAGCCACTGATGAACAAGTCATGTCGAAGCATCATTTTTTCATGGATCCATCCTCCTTATGGCCCTGCCCCCAGGGCCCAGATGAAGATAGGATAAGTTGAGGCAGGGAGATCTTTGGTCTAGGGCAGTCAAGCAAAGTTCTTGGCCACAAGTCAGCAAAATGTTTCTGTAAAAGGCCAGATAGCAAATATTTTAGGTTTTGCTACTTTGAGGTCATATAGTCTCTGTTGCACCTGCTCAACTCTGCCCATGTAGGGGTGGAAAAGCCATAAATAATATATAAACAAATGGGCGTGGCTGTGCTCTTATATAACTTTTTTAAAAATTTCCCCTCCCCCCTTGCCGCTTGCTTGCTGTCTGCTCTGTCTGTCCATTCGCTGTGGGCTCTTCTGTGTTCCTGCTTGTCTCCCTTCTTTTTGTTGCGTCACCTTGCTGAGTCGGCTCTCTGCGGTGTCTGCAGGTGAACCTGTCTTCATAAGGAAGCCCCAGGACACGAACCGAGGGCCTCCCATATGGTAGATGGGAGCTAATCTGGTTTAGCCACAGCCGCTTCCTCCGATACAACATTTTTACCAAAATGGGACACAGACAGCTTTGGCCCCCCAAGACTGTAGTTTGCCTACCTCCTGTCCTAGGCCAACCCTGACTCAGAGAGGTTTTCACAAAGATTTTATAAGCCTCCAAATCATAATAGTTTGTCAAGTACCCTTCCACCAATCCCCCCAACCCTCGCCTTAGACCATAATAACTGCCTGCATCCACAAAAGGAAGAGCCAGAAAGCAAAAATGAAGTGTTTCCAGGACAGAGCTTGCTGATGTTTATACTAAGACATTTCTGACCCTTTTCTGTACACTAGCCTCTCATCATTTTTTACTATTTCAGCTCAGCCTTGACTAGACTCCTTGACAGCCCATTGCCAACCTTGAATACCATACACTTAATATATCAGCTAAAGGAAAGAATATAATTTTTGACTTTAACATCTATAGACTTGTTCACAGAAGTGTTATCACTGAGTTCAAGGTCTGACGGGCATCTTTGTTAAAAAGGAGACATTCTAACTCACGTTGGGAGAAGGAACAAAAGACAGTATGGAAATGTTGAGTCATTTGGAACCGCCTGTTGTGAGATAGCTCCTGAGCAGTGAATAAGGGAAAGGTCTTTGTGCTTGCTTTCACTTCAAATTACATTTTTAAAAAAATATTTATTTCTCTCCCCTTCACCCACTCCCCCGCCCACCCAGCCCGGTTGTCTGTCCTCTGTGTCTGTTTGCTGTGTCTTCTTTGTCCCCTTCTGTTGTTGTCAGCGGCACGGGAATCTGTGTTTCTTTTTGTTGTGTCATCTTGTTGTGTCAGCTCTCCATGTGGGTGGCACCATTTTTAGGCAGGCTGCACTTTCTTTCGCGCTGGGTGGCTCTCCTTATGGGACGCACTCCTTGCGCGTGGGGCTCCCCTACAGTGGGGGAGACACCCCTGCGTGGCAGGGCACTCCTTGCGCGCATCAGCACTGCGCATGGGCCAGCTCCACACGGGTCAAGGAGGCCTGGGGTTTGAACCTTGGACCTCCCATGTGGTAGATGGACGCCCTAACCACTGAGCCAAGTCTGCTTCCCTCAAATTACATTTTAATTTTAAATCTCCACACAAATATTAATAAAGACCAGACACGGATTTATTGAGCTGCCTGCTATGCACAGGAAACCGTAAGTGCTGTGTCAAAAATGAAGAGAAAGAAAACAAGACAGACCCTTGCCTTCATAGAATTTACAGTGTAATAGGAAAAAGTACAAACAACTCTAATCAAAGTAGATTTTAACTACCCAAGTTAAGATAAATGTAAATCACTCTGGGAGTTCAGATGAAGAAAAATTATATCCTGTTGGGAGGAACAAAGAATGGAGGAGGTGGTTATTTTTAGCTGTGCCTTCAGTGTTTAAAAAATCAACATATTGAACACTGGCTACCTGAGGGTCTATTCTGGGTGTGTCAGGCATCAGTGGATGCTTGTATTGTCTCATTTAAAGTTGGGGAAGAGAATAGTGGAAGATAAGCCTAGAAAGCCAGTTGGGATCAAAGTACAGCGGTCCCTGTGTGCCAGCTCAAGCATATGGCCTCACATCAAAAGGAAGAAGGGAGGATGTATGAGCAGGAGAATGAGGTGCCTCGAGCTGTGGGTGAAGCATAGGAGAGTTAGGGGGGAGAGCAACAGTGGAGGGGAAGGGGAACCACTGGAACACTGTTGAAATAGTAAAAACTGTAATGACGGCAGTGAGAACAGGAGTAAAAGAATGGACATAGACTCTAGAAAAAGAGCCTCTATGATTTGGCCACAGGTTGACTATGAGAGGAGAGGCAGTCAGCATTGTGGATAAAGCTCTGGATTCAAATAGAAAATCTGCCACTTACTCTAAACTGGTCTCTAAGCACAGTTTTCTAATCTGGAAAATGGAGCTCATAATCTATCTATCGTAAGTTAGATAACTTACAGGAGAGAAGACATTTATTTTTTAATTTTTTAAAATTATCTTTTTTTAAAGTTAATAGGTCACACGATACAAAGAGCCTGGACAGAGTAAGCACTCAAAAAAAAATTACTATCATATTATATAATATTGAGATGGTGATGGTTTAGTCAGTGACAGTTCTGAGATTTTAAGCCTGCATGATTGGGAAAATCTAGATACCATCAACAAAAACACAAAAGTCTAGAGGAAGATCTGTTATTAATGGTAAGACAACAGATTTCCTTTTAGACAAGAAGAGATGAGTCCAACTGGTTGTTGGAACTACTTGTCTGGAGGTAGATTTTATATATATAATAGCATTATTGAGACAATTCACATACTTTAAAATTCACCCTTTATATTTCATAATTTTTAGTATATTCACAGAATTGCACAGCCATTATGATCACCTAATTTTAGAATATTTTCATCATCCCCAAAAGAAAACCCACACCCATTAGCAATCATTACCCACTATCCCCTTCCTTCAGCCCCTGGAAATCACTAACCTATTTTCTATCTCTTTGGATTGGCAGTAGATATGTGAGAGTCACAATATAGAAGTGGTATGTGAAACATTGAAAAAACAATGTATTTCACCAAGGGAGAGAATGTAGTGGAAGAGAACCTAGCCAGATAACCTTGGGGAAGAGCTTTGAGGATACAAGAGGGTTTACATAAGATGTGTGAATTCTCAGCCTTTCCACCATGTGACCAGGATGATAAATGGCTCTTCACATACCATGATTTTAGCAGCAACCCGAGATTTGACCAGGTGGTAAGCACTGAGGTCAACAAAAAGACCCACTGATTTGCCTGAGACTTGGCTTCTTCTGTATCTTTATTTTAGCCTGAGCAAATTATCATCTTGATCCAGCCTTCCAAATCCATGCTGTCCAATAAGGTAGCCACTAGCTAGCTACATGTGGGTATGTAAATTTAAGTTATTTAAAATTAAATAAAAATTTAAAATTGAGTTCTTTAGTTTCACTAGCCACATTTCAAGTGTTCAGTAGCCATGTGTGGCTAGTGGTTACCATATTGGACAGTGCAGATACAGAACATTTTTATCTTCACAAAAAGTGTATTAGCACTTTCTAGATGATATCAATGACTTGGTAGGCTACTTTGTAATGACTACATTCCTCTTTTGGCCACCTGCTCACTTCTTCCCTTCCATATCATCCATTGTTTCTCTCTCTCAACTATTGTCTGATCACTGTCCAGGCCTTCACCAGGGGATTGGTACTGATAACCAACATGGCACACTTGTGTGTATGTCTCTTTCTCAGGATGAATCTCTGGCATTGCCAAGCTAAATATCAAGTATTGTTTGATAAGCTCTTGGGTATTTTCTGTGCCTCTTATTATTATTGCTACCAATACAGTTAATAAAGTCAGATTAAATAAATAATTGTGCAGATACAGATAATTCTCTGAGTTCCCATATGCCTATCCCTTCATGCCAAGTAAGAGATCCATGAAAGTTTAAAGATGGTACTGTAGGTTTGTATTAGTTTCCTATGGCTGCTCTAACAAACTTAAGTGGCTTAAAATAATACAAATTTATTCTCTTACAATTCTGGAGTTCAGAAAACTGAAGTCAGTTTCATTGGGCTGAAGTCAAGGTATTGGCAGGACTGATTCTTTCTGAGGACAGAATCATTTCCTTGCCTTTGTCAACCTCTAGTGACTGCCTGTGTTCTTTGGTTTGTGGCCCCTTTATCCATATTCAAAAGACATTACTCCAGTTCCTGCTTCTGTCATCACATCACCTTTTTTGTTGTTGTTAGCTTTGTAGAATGCTTTATTTTTTTTTTCATTAAAAAAAAATTTTTTTTTCATCACATTACCCTTTTGTCTTCACAATCAAATTTCCGTCTTCCTACTTGTGATGACATTTAAGGTATGCCCAAATAATCCAGGATAATCTCCCCATTTCGAGATCCTTCACTTAATCACATCTGCAAAGTTTTGCCATCTATGGTAAAGTTCAAAGATTTCAGAGATTAGGATGTGGCTGTCTTTAGAGGCCACTATTCAGCTTACCCCCAGGTGACATAATGTTTCTTATTTGTAGAAGCAAGCTTACCCCTACCAGATTTAATCTAATTATCCAGGACTTTGAATTAAAGATCAGCAATTCAGATGAAAGCTGAAGATGTTTGTTTTAATTATGTTGAACAGGTGTAAAAATGTCTGATGATGCCAGTGATACCTTTGCCACTGGAGACAAAGCAGAAAGTACGGAGATGCCCAGTAGTGATCCTTTACCCAAAGATGCAGAAGCACACTGTGATTCAACTCCGATTTTAAACGAGCCAACACCAGCTGATCACCAAGAACATGTGCACGGGAATGCATCTGTTCAAGGTGTGGAAATTGCTGACACCAGACTCCTTGAGGAGCCCAAAGACGCCGGTGCCATGGAGCCTCCCCTCAATGGAGAAGTGACTGAGGACACACTTGACGAGTGTGTTGACTCAGTCAGCCTCGAAACAGAACCTGGATCGGAAATACCCCTGAAAGAGCAGAATAACCTGGTAAGAGTGGTTCACTCTATTCAATTCAGCGTCAGCTTATACTGATACCTACCATGTGCATAGCTTGGTCCTAAGCTCTGGAGGCGGGGGTTGAAGGCTCAAAATATAATATGACATCATCTTTGCCATCAAATCTCGGGTACGTGGTGAAATAAGACATACACAAGAATATCATTACATATTTGCATTTCGATAATTGTATTATTAATGATAATACCAGCCTTAAATTATTGGAAACATCCCATGCACCAGGCATTATGCTAGCCATTTTATATGTTACAGAATTATTTTCATACAACAGTTCTTTGAGATTCTAAGTAGTTGTTATTAACAGTAATAATAGAGGAAGCAGCCAGGTTCATAGGTGTTAAGCAACTTTACTGGACCACCCAGTAGTAAATGGAAAATGTAATGTTGAACAGAATGAGTCCAAATTAATAATGTGCTCTTCAAAACTACCTTAAACAAGTCAACGATTCTCTAAGATCACTTAAGTTCTAATGCATATTTGCAAACCACGGTGAAGGTTTTAAATGTTTTGCTTTTATCGGCTTTTTTACTACATATCATATTCAAGGGAAACAGGCAGAACACACTGCCCTTTCCCCTCAGTGCCTGTACCCATGTGTCTCAAGGCGATAAGATAGGCCAGTGTCTCCTATGTGTACCTCATGCCACACCAGTCCTACTTCCAGCTGGGTTCTCCTGGCATCTTCATCTCCAGCCATGTGGGGAAAAGCACTTTCACCTTCCTTAAGTGATGACGGCTGGGTGGGGAGGCACTCAGTGTGAAACCCGTCAGGGTTGGACTGCTTTGTAGGGTAATGGTACAGAATGGGCGACTTGGGGTGCACTCAGCTGGCCCCAGCCCTGTTCACCCTGAAGTGTGCCACCACTGTTACCTCCACAGGGTGAATTTGCTGCATGCAGTGAGGGAAGGGAACTAGACAGGAAACTGGGGGACCTGGACTCTTATGCCTCAAACTATCATTAACTCTGTTAGTTTGGGCAAGACACCTGATTTCTCTGTACCTCAGATTTTTCCTCTATAAAGGAAGAATCCACACATGACCTCTGTGTAACCTAATGTTTTGTGATTCTTTTCTTGACAATCAGGCTTCTTGTGCCTCAGTTTCCTCAAGGGGTTTCTCTCAGGACTGTTTAAAGATGAGATAGGCTGCCTCAGG
The DNA here is from genome assembly GCF_030445035.2 of Dasypus novemcinctus. NCBI lineage: Eukaryota > Metazoa > Chordata > Mammalia > Cingulata > Dasypodidae > Dasypus > Dasypus novemcinctus. Next base: position 167,600,181 of record NC_080673.1, on the reverse strand, counting down.
GAGTAGGGTGTTTCCCATTGCTGGAAATGTTTAAGCAAAAGCCAAACAAGCGGTTACAGAGATGTTTTGGAGGGAATTCAAGGGCCCCCTGAGAGTTTGGAACACATATGGTGAACATACATGCAAAATTTTTGCTTGTGAGTTCAGGGAGTTCACAGACCCTTTGAAGCCATCCAAAGGTCTCAACTCTGACTCAACATTACAACCACTGGGAGAGCTTTAAAAAGTACTGATGTCGGTCGCAGCCTAGCGATTCTGATTCAATTAGTTCAGGGATAGGGTTCGGATATCAGTGCGCAGACTTCTCCCAGGAAACAAAACTAACAGGGTGTATGTACTTGTGTGTGTAAATGTAAAGAGATTCCTTACAGGGATTGACTCACATAACCATGGCGTTTGGCAAGTCTGAATTCCATAGGGCAAGCTGTAGTTGAAAACTCCACTGAAGGTGACACTGAATTCCTCAGGAGAAGCTGGCTGGCTGAAGTAGAGGCAGGAAGTCTTTCTGGCTTCTGACATCCTCTGTTCTGGTTTTAAAACCTGCAACTGATTGGATGAGGAGACTCCCCTCATTGTTGGTTGTATTTACTATAGATGCAATTCCATCTATGAAGTACCCTCACAGTAACAACCAGTCCAGGGCTTACTTGACCAAACAAGTAACAGAAACAATCGGTCCAGTGCTTACTTGACCAAACAACTTGACCAAACACAGAGGAATAGAGGTGGCTCTGTAGACATGGCACCATAACCTAACTGAGTTAGTGTGTGACATTAACCATCACAATCAGTATTTTTTTCCAAGCTCTCCAGCCAGGATTGAGAATAACAACTCCAGCCTAAAGAACCAGAAAGCCTCTTTTATGACTCTTTGACTAGGTAATCTTTCAGTGTCATTCTAGCTCTAAAATTCTATAGTGCTAAAATAACTTTTCAAAAATACTTGGAGAATAAGCACATTCATTATTTTGGGCCACTAAGATATTTTTTTCTTACATTAATCTTAAAAGAAAATCTCCTTTGTAAAGAGTCTCTCCAAAATAGGCAAGTTGCAGAGTGTGAATTTGACTCCAGAACCTGTTTCCCCCTTGCTATCTATTGTGGGGAAGCATGGGTTGCCAATTTTTAATACAAGTGCTGCTGTTAATAAATACCTTTGTACACTAAAAAAAATACCTTAGCTGCACCATTCTGATGATTTTAAGGAACTGCACAAGCTCCACTAATTCAAAATTTATACGCTGTTGACAGATAGGTAAAGATGGCATAATGAGAAGTTAATACACTTCTAACACATCTGTCTTTTCAAATGTTTTTGGCAAGATTGACTGCATCCTGCTTTTGAAAGCACCTTATAAACCTCCTTAATGAATGCTATAGGTGTGGAGCCAATTGGCAGGCAGATACTCCCCCCCTCTCCGTATAACACTGATAGCATTTTAGGAACTTTTTAAAATGTGAGAACATTCTTAGAATGAAGTATCTGGATACAAAGTACAAACATTGGCCACAGAGTTGGGACAGTGGTTCTGGATGTATGTGTTTGGCATTACATCATGAGCTCAGCTAGAGCCAGGGAGCAATAACCGTGAGCATATTTGATTTGCACCAGGCAGAAAGCTGACACGGCTGGCTGGAAGAGGGGAGAGGATATCTCTTTCACACAGGTCACATTTAAACCCTTTCTAAGTGTAAATGTTTCTTTTTAAGGATTAACTGTAAAGAGGATTCTGATCCCTCTTGGTAACCTATTCTTTTATCTTAAATTAATATTAGAAGTCAATTTTGTGCCTAGTCCTTGAATGTTAGTCATATCCTTTTTAAAAATAATAATAAAAAACTTTATTTTTAGAGAAGTTTTAGATTTACAGTAACATTATCCTGAAAGTATAAGGAGTTCTTCTATAACCCGCCCCCCCCCACGTACAGTTCCCCCTATTATTAACATCTTACATTAGTGTAAGATTACAATTGTATATCCTTTATTTTATTTGACTTTTTTTGATGCTTATAAGAAGTCCTGGAGAGCATGAATTCTACAAAAATTCTTGAGTTAAAAGTTCATTTACTAGTTGGTTATTTGGATCTTGCACATAGTTCCCCTAAGGAATGGTAGGTTCATTAGGAAAATAGCCATGTCCAAAAGGTTATATTCAACCCCAGGTATATCTGAACCTAACATAATCTCATCATCACTTTAAAAAAGTTTATATGGGAAAATGTCTGCAGAACAGCCTTTGAGAAAGTACATCCAGTATCTTCTACGATACACTAGATTTTGTGATGATGTGCACACGGGGACATATTTTTCTATAGTGATTTGTATCTGCATAGTTCCTTTGGGTCTAGGTGCCCTTAGAATCCACACCATTAACTTCACCTTGTCTGAGTCAGTATGGTGGCTGCACAACTTGGCAGGTAGGGTGGTGTGACTAGGAGGAGGCCCTGAGCAGAAGGTAAGGCCGGTGGTTCTGCCAGCTGCTCAGCTGTCACCTCTGCTTTGAAAGATTATACCATTCACACTTATGCACTCAGGGAAGCTATCTCTGTCTTTGGGGTGCCTTCTCTCTCTCGTACATCTGATGAGCAGATGTAGAAGTCATTGAGTTGCGTCTTCCTGCAGGAATCCAATTCCACAACATCCATGAGAGGTAGTCCCCACCTCCACTTCAGCACTGGAGGTTGAATGAGATTCTCTCAGGCTTCTACCAGCGCCATGAAACCATGTATTGTGTCCAGGAATCCAGGCGCCCCCAAGTCTAGTTGGGGTAGGGCAATGTGTATAAAAGCAAATATAGCATGATATGTGCTAGACAGGACAGGCACAAGGAAAGCCTTAGTTGGAACACTTAACGTAAAAAGTCAAGAAAGGCTTTAGACTCAGTTCAGAAATGTTTGTCTTGGGTGTTGATCAGGGGTGTCTTGTTCTCAGAGATTGTAGGACCTTATACTAGCCAGTTGACCCAAACTAGATAGAATTTCTCTAAATTCTTAACATAGAGAAATGTTGCCTAGAATGAAAAAAAAGTTCTCCCTACTATCCAGTACCAATACACAAGGCCAATTATGGAGAAGGTAGAGAATTTCAATGTTACCAATAAAAGTGCTCCTAAAGGAAAACATAGACTGTCTATCACTGGATGGTTCTCTCCCTAGAAATGGAAAAGTAGAATGTTAAGAGCCATAAAATTGCTGGTGAGGAGAACAAAGAGGAGGGAAGATAGGGCAAGACAGCTGGTAGCAGATTTCTGCTCTTAAACTGAGTGAGGATAATTTGCTCCAGTTTTGTTTTTTTTTTTAATTATTTCTGCTTTTATGCCTGCCCTACATGATAACACCCAATTTTTGGCTTAGGCAACCAGGTAGATGGCAGTGGTGCCCAAATCTAGTGTGCACTGGAGTCACCTGGGGGGGCTTATAAAATACAGATTCCAGGTTTGTACCTTGAGAAATTCTCATTAAAGGATCTTAATGGAAGCCAGGACTCTGTATTTTTAATAAACTCCCCCCAGATGAGCCTCTTGCAATCATTCTTTGGCCAGGACACACAAAGAGCTATTTGTGTGCTGGGGTGGGGTTGAGAAGATGGTGAGTTCAGTATTGAACATGCCATGTATATTAGTCAGCCAAAGGGGTACTGATGCAAAGTATCAGAAATCTTCTGCTTTTATAAAAGGTATTTATTTGGGGTAGAAGCTTACAGTTACAAGGCCCTTAAGAGTGAATCCAACTCAAAGTTGCTTCCTCACTAAAGTCTGTTGTCACATGCTGAAGCAAGATGGCGGGTGACCTCTTCCTGCTCTCTCCTTCTTTCTTCCTCTTAAGGCTATGTGGGCCCAGCTTCTTCCCATCTCAGCTGTAGGCTGGCATAGGGCTCATCTCTCTTCCCTGGACTTTAGCTGTTTGAGCCTTCTCCTTTCTATCACATGGCAAGACTGGAATGACCAAGTTCTCTACTATTCTGTATCTTCTTCTATGTTCTCCTGTGTGTCTTCCTGAGTGAGTGTTTATATAGCCCACCAAGGGGCAGGGACTCAACTCTGAGTCACAGCCTGATGATATGGTCAAATCAAAGCCCTAATCTTGATCGAATCAAGTAAACATAAAACCTTTGAATTTAATACAATCAAAGGGTATCATACCCAGAGGAGCAGACAAGTTTACAAACATAATTAATATCTTTTCTTGGAATTCATAAATAATAACAAACTGTTACACTCCACTGTCTGAATTCCAAAAAGGAAATTATAATATTTTTTTAAAAAACTAAATCAGTGTAGCAGTTTGGCATTGTTTATGAATTCCAAAAATGGATACTGGATTATGTTTGTAAACTGTCTGTTCCTCTGGGAGTATTACATTGTATTATCTTCAGAGGTTTCACTTTTACTTGATTAAAATTATGATTAGCGCTTTGATTGGGCATGTTAGTTAGTTGTAGTCTTTGGATGCTGGAGCCCCAGAAAGTGTAAACACACAGGAGAAGAACACAGAGGAATAGAAATGGCTCCATAGACATGGCAGAGGCCCTGGGAAGAGAGAGAGCCTGATAGGCTACAGCTGACCTTGTGGAGAGAACAGACCAGCTGAGCCCAGAGAGGAATGTGCCCCAGGAGAGAGACAAGACTTATCTCAGCCTACAGCTGATATTGAAGGAGCTGGGACCAGGAGCCTTAGGAGGAAGAGGGAAGCTGAACTCTTGCAGAGACTGGCAGCCGTCTTGCTCCAATACGTGGCAACAGACTTTGGTGAGGGAAGTAACTTATGCTTTATGGCCTTGTGCCTATAAGCTTCTTTCCCAAATAAATACCCTTTATAAAAGCCAACAGATTTCTGGTACTTTGCATCAGCACCCCTTTGGGTGACTAATACAGGCAATAACAATGTTATATACAAAATCACATCACAATTAGTTTAAAGGAATCAGTTTGTCTTGGGGCAAATTCCCCTCTGTCTGTAGACTTGTGAAATTGACAAAACCATTTATCTGCTTCTAATATACAAAGAAACAGACATGTGATAAACATTTGCATTAGCATAAGGAAAATTCAGGAGGGAAACATGAGTCACCAGTTCCCTATAGTTCCAAAAACCTGCTGGGCATACTTGTATGGATTTCAAAGTCTGAGAGTCATTCTTAAGATGGTTTATTCTCCCTGGAACCTCATGGGGCCCACCCTTTCCACAGGCTTGTCCAATGGCCATTTTCTTGGTTTCACCCTCATTAAGCATCTGGGTGGTAACTGAGCTCCAGGCACCTTCCAAGGGGGTGATGGCCACTGTATCCAATCTCTGGGGTACAGTCTGAAACCCCTTAGTACAATGAGGTGGTAGCAACATTATCCCTAATCTCTGGCGTACAGGTCCAACACTCTGAGAACAATGGGGTGTCGACTTCACTCTCAGACCTATGGGGACTAGGTCTACCCCTTTCGGAGTACCAGGGTACCACCCTCACTCTCACCAATGCTTGGGGAATGTGCTTCATCCTATCTGTAGCCTGGAGTGGCAAAACTCACTGAACAGTGGGCTGAAACATACACCCTCTTCAACTGCTGGGGCAAACTCACCCTCTCTGTACACAAGGGAGGGATTCCTCTCTTGGCCCAAGGAGATGTCTTAATTCCAAGCTCAGTTTCCATGGTTTTCCTCTTAAAGTTGTTTTCCCTTCCATCTCTCCCCTCTACATCCCTTTCAGTCCAGGCTGCAGTGGTTTTGTTCATACTGCTCTCTCAAAAAGCTTGTTGGTTTAGCATGTAGAAAGCAGGGGTCCAAGCCATCAGACAGTAAGGCTTTCCACAAGTCTTTCTTGGATACTTGCATTTTCAATCCTGACTTACAACTTCCAAGTTTAGTTAATTCCTCATATGGGGCACTATCTTCTGGAGACTTGATTGCCAGAGGCTTAGAATTTCCAGAATCAGTTTCTCATTTCTTTGTGCCCAACAATTCAGTAATATTTTGGTGATGTTTCTTTCATAATCTGTAACAAATATTCCAGAACAATGTAAGGTGTGGGTGGGGGCAGGGGTGAGGTATGGAAATTCTTCACATTATCCACATTGTTTTATCAGCTCACAACTTCTGTAATAATACAAAAACAAAACAAAACAAAAAAGGTGAATAGAAGAACACTTAGCACAGGGCAAATCATTTCCTGTAGTTTACTCTATGAAGGTAGGAAGAGACTCTAAAGTATTTTTAACTATCTACTAATTTTGAAAACCTTTAATTTCACTACTAAACACCTTTCAGACATTCAGAATGCTAGTCAATAGTCCATCATGTTCACCAATTAAAACCCATCTCTTCTGCCTGAGTATTCTAATTAGGAAAGCATCAAGTTTCACTAGAAATATAGATAATGGAAGCATTAAATAGTAGCATGCCAGCCAACCACCCTGCATATTTTATTGGAATGCTGGCAGCACTTGGTTTGTAGCTTAATCTAAGAAGCACCCATAATACCAGAATGTTTATGTAGAAACATTCGAAAGTAAATAACTGAAATCATAATACTAAGGGATAGGCAAAAAATAAGTCAGGAGACAGGCATGGAAGCCATGGGAATAGCGTGTTTTAAGGTTGTGAAAGTGAATAAGCTTCAGATGCTATTGACAGGTTGAAGTAATGAAACCACTAAAAGGAGCTATGGGCTTTGACAACAGGGAAGCCCTTGTGACCTTGGTGGGTGGAGGAGTGATGGTAGATGGGTGCAATGGGTGGACACCATTTTTTAAGAGGTGATGGAGAAGAAAGACATGGAACAGAAACCAAATAAGACAACAAGTTTGAGAGAGAGGTTTTGTCATGCTTGTTGTCATTTTCACTTATTTTAGGAGACAGGGATTTCTTGCATGATTAAATTTAGAAAATCACCAGTAGGGAGGGCACGGTTGAAAAGCCAGGAGAGAAGAGATAACCAACTTACCGAGGACCAGAGAAGTTTAGGTGGAGGTGATGAATGAATTCAGAGGAAGACTTCACTTGCAAAATGGTAGAAGAGAAGGAAGTAATTATGAATGGGAGTGTGGTGCAGTAAAGTTAGATTTGGGTTGAGATGGACTTTTGGTGTAGGGCAGGAGGGTGGGTTTTGGGCATTAAAAGAGCTACTCAGATGTTTAATTTGGTTTAAACAATTACTGTTCTCTTTATTAAGGTTGTAGTTCTCATAAAACCAATTCTGCCTTAGACTTTATGTACATCTCATAAATCTTACTCGATTTAGAAGTCTAGCAAAATTTATCAGTCACTTTCAAGGGGCTTTGATTAATGTTTGGTCCTTTTTACCAACTTAAACACCTTCACATATTTTAAACTGTACTTATAAACGTAATAGAATCTATTTCCTTTTTAAGTTCAACTTTGTCAGAAATTTAGTAATTCAATTATTATTTTAAATTTGTTTTCAAGAACTTTCGCTCTAATAGGTCAAATTCCCTTAAATGTTGGTAGTATAGAAAACTCAAACACACACAAATATTAATAGCTTGGCATCGATGCTTTGAACCATTCCATATGTCATTTTAAGTCTTCCCAGAGTTGGAAGTGCATACCTACCAAGGAAGAAAATTACCTGGAAATAGTGAGTCCATTTTCAACCAGATTTTGATAAAGCAGTAAGCATCAGGAGCAATTTACATCATCCCAACTGCCATACCGAGACTTTTCTTACAGTCCCTATATCATGAGTTACAAAACTTAAAAAGGGTTTGGTCTCATAGCTTACATCACCCACATCCCTGGATGCAAGTTGCATACAATATCTAATTCTCGAGCTACTCAAGGAAAAGTTGATCTTTGATGTTTAAGATAGGTACATATTTTTTCCATCTAAATGTTTTAGGCCTTTGAGTTTGATGTAATTCTAAGATTTGTAAATATATTTTCTATTTAATGTTGTCTTTGAACTTGATATGAACCTAAAATAAATATATTTTCTATTTTTTATAAAGACATTTGAATAGGATACTTGATATATAAATGTCCTTTCTGTTTAACTTTAGAGAATTTTGAAATTGATGGAGTCTTGCATTCTTTCATATTCTTAGGTCTACACAATGGTTATAGATATTATATTATGAAGTCATTCTTCTGAGAGCTTATCTGGAAGGTGCAGGAAGTTGAGAGTTCTCATCTGATGGCTTGTTTTCTCTGTGAATTAGGATGTGAAGTTGCTAAAGGGAGGGGGGTTTCAAAAGGGAATGGGGTTGATAGTGAGGAAAAAAAACCTTCAAAATAATCCTCTTGGATAATAGGAGATCAGAGTAGATTCATGTTGCCTACCATATAAGCTCATAAATGTGTGCCACTAAAACCGTTTGAATTGGAGACTATATTCATGAGATTTATTTATAATACATGGTTACCATTTAGTTTATATGGTTTTTATATTACATTTGTGCCTTTTTAGTCTAAATTTGGGTATTTGTCATTAAAAACAAATATTTTTTGCAGTTCAGCAAGAAAAGTCACAGCTCAGTGTCAAGGGAACTTTACTAATAAAGCAATTGAAGTAGTCACTTTTTATATAGCAAAAAGTTCTAGACTTATTTAACATTTATTTCCATTTGCTATTCAGTTACCAACTGTCAGAGCATATTAAGTATTGAAAACTTGAGTCAGAGTATTAACTCTTCCTAATCACATTGGTAGTGATTTCTCCCATGAGAGAATATTAATCACCAAGTTACATCTGTCTTCATGATGGTATAAAGTTGCCACTGGCTTCCATTACTGAAGTAAAGTAAATCAGTGTAGACACCAAAAACAAAAAGCAGACGGTCATGAGTCATGAGTATTTTCATTCATGCTAACAAGCTTCTCATAGTTTCCAGATTGAAAAAATGCCAGCACTGTCAAAGTGTTTTGCTTCTTAATCTTAAAAATGTAGGTTCTTCTTACTATTTTATTACTAACTAACATTTATGGATTATTTATTATAAGCCAGGCATTATGCTCACAGCTTCATATGAATGATTTCTTTCCATCTTTACAACATCCATGTAAGATACAGTACTACCATAACTCACATTTTGTAATGAGTAAATGGTTTTTAAAAGAAAATAAAAAATTCTTCGCTCAAATAGCAGAATCTGGAGTTGAACCCAAGCAATTTAATTCCATAACAATTTCCCCTGACCGGTACTCTACACTGATGGGTGATGTTTGATATTTACTTGGTGGATCAGTTAGGAATGCAATTGCCTGCAGTAACAAAAATCCAATTTATAGTAACTTTAAAATACCCATTTATTTTTCTCAGTTAACAAAAAGCATGAGCTAGGCAGCTATTTGCAATGGTGTAGTAGCTCAACAATGCCTGGACCATTGACTCTGGGATTCTTTCATTGATGGCAACAAAATGACTGCTTGAAACTTCAAGCATCATGTACACATTCAAGGCAGGAAGAAGGGAAGGGAAAGAATTAGGACCAGTCTTAACTGTATCTTTTATTATGAAAGCAAAAGGCTGCCTATTTATATCTCATTGGCCAAAACCATTTCCCATAGCCATCTTTTTCTGGAATTTCAGTAATTTATTCAACAAATATATATAAACATTATATGCCAAGTACTCTTCTAGGCTCTGAGGATAAATCAGTAAGCAAAAGCTTTTTTTGAAAAAATAAATAAAAGAATATGTGGGAAATTCATGGAACCTAAAGGTAGGAATACAAGAGGGCCTCAGAGAAGGCTGGCACCCATGTCTAGATGTCTGAGAAGCTATCAGGAATTTATACAGCTTCTCTGAGCAGATTTCCTTCAATTTGCTCACCCTGCTTTCTCTAATTCTTAGTCTGCATGGTGGGTAGAATATGGTAACACCATATTGCCTGAGTTTTCATCTTCTGTTCAAGCAACCAGCCCAAGCTGAACCAGAATCTCTCCATCCCAATTCCAGATTCCTAGGCAAAAGAATTTGCTTCAGCCAAGGCTGGAGACAGTCTTACCCCTGTGGGTAAGAGATGTACTTAGAGGTATCTTTGTGAGTAGAGCGGACACCTCAAAAGATGCCCACCTTGCAGGGCTTGCTGTGGCTATAGCTCGTCTCCAGGCTTATTAAGGTTTTTCTGTGCACTTTGCCCATCGGCCATGCTAAAGCTCCCTTCTACCACCCCAGAGGTTTGAAAGTTGACTGTATCTGGGAGAGCACAGGTGTTTGGCTCTGTCAGAATTTCCTAGGGTAAGGTGGGTTTAGACTTTTCCACATCACCCTTTTGCTCTTGTGTATTTTATCTTTTTCCCCACAACAGTCCTTGTCTTTGTCTTTTTGTGCCTGACTTCCAGATAATGGGAGAACTGGGGCTCAGGTAACAGTGAACTCCTTTCTTCTCACTTCAAATCAAGCCCTAACAAGCCAACTCCAGCACTAATCAATTCGATTCCAAAGTTCACACCGCAGTGTGGGTTGGGATATTTTTATGGCCCTTACAAACTATAAGCCAGGAACATACAGTGGTTGCTGATTTTTTCTTTAACTTTGTCTTTATTTCAAACCAATGAGTGTTTTTCTAGTCAGGGATAAACGGAATCGCTGACATTGTGACTAATTTGTTTTCCTACAGGCTGTGGAAGCCTCTCCGCAAGGAGGGGGATGGGCAGGCTGGGGCTCCTGGGGCAAATCTCTGCTCTCCTCTGCATCTGCCACAGTAGGTAAGCATTCTATGTTGCATTTGAATATAATGATAGAATGTAACATTTTGATCATACCATATACTGATAGAGTTTAACATTAATTAGCCCATGAAGTATAGGAAAAAAATTTTTAATGCTTTCAAGGTATTGGCACTCTTCTCAGTGCTTCACATATGTTAATACATTTGTTTGCTAATATAACCCTATAAGGTAGGTACTCTTGTTTTCTTCATTTTACACATGAGGAAGCTGAGTCACAGGGAGATTAAGACCTTTTCCAAAGTCAGCAGTACCTGGGCTGGGATTTGAACCACTTAGTATGGCTTCAAACTACTGTATCTTGTTGCCTCTCAAAATATAATGTTTGAGCTTCTATAATAAATCCTTTTTTAAAAATTATAATAATATGTTCTTAAAGTTTTGTGTTTATCATCCCACTTGAATTTTTTTAAATGTACAGCTCACCTACTCACTAGAAGGATTTGACATATCTTGGTAAAAGGCACTTCACCAACAAGGCATTGAAATAAAAATAGGAAAAAAAATGCAGATAAGATGGCCAAAGCTAATTAATAGAGTTACTGTTATTGATTACTGACCTTGACTCTGAACTTCTTGGATGCCGGTAGATTATCTTTCTGTTTCTCATTGGTGGATAAAACAAAATTTAGTTATCTAGGTAAATTTTTTCTGGTATTAAGTTTTCAAAGAAATTTACTGTATTATTATACAAAGAGAAAGCATAGTGGACAATACCTTCATCAGGACGTTTGTGAAAATAATCTTCTTGTTACCATTTCTTATATCTACGCTTCATGAAAGCTGAGGGCATAACTCAAAATGTCAAAGATAATTTAGCAAAGGTATTTCATCTGGAAGGTAGGGACTGAGAAGACCAAAGCAGCTACAGGTAATATTACTTAAAGATCATTCAGCTCACCTATTCCCAGATATAGTTCACATTCCACAGCTCTTAAGTGTCTTGTGATGGCCCAGGAATTGGTCCATTTTGTTGTTATTACTGAAACCAGGAGGGATAAGAAGGCCTTGAGGTCACAAACAGTTCAATGGCCAGGTATCATTTAATGCAGCTTAGACTTTCTGGAAAAATGGATAGGGTGCATTCACCTAATTCCATCTCTGTCAACTATCAGTTTTCTTAGGAGGGTTCTTGCAGGAACTCGATAGTGGACAAATCTGTCTGGTGAGAGCCTGGGGAGCGAATTTACTCTTGCTAATTGAAGGGATGAGGTATGCCTTGAATACCATACATGCAGATGACAAAATGAACCAAATTAAAGCAGAGGAGCTTGTTTCATTTTCTGAAGAGAACATCATCTGTCCATGAGGATGAGGTATAAGCACTTGTAAGCATCCTGCTTCCTAGGAAAAACATTTGAGTCTTTAGTACCTCCCTTTGAGGTCTCACCATTGCATTTCTAGCCCAGATGTGATCTCCTCAGAGAGGATGTCCTTAGCTGCCCTACCCAAAGGTGCCCACCTACCTTCAGTTGCTTTCTATCATATTTCCCTATTTGATTTCCTCCATAAATACTATTACTCCGCGAACTTCTTATTTACTATTTGTTTACTTGCTTATATTCGGTCTTCCTTCACTGGAAGGTAAGCTTCATGAGAGTAACACCTTGTTTGATTGTTCACAACTGCGTCTCCAGTGCCTAAACACTGCTTGACACTTTGTAGGTACTTAATACATTTTTGTTGATGAATGAATGAATTTGGTTCCCGAGTTCAGAATTTATTATAATTTATTTTATTTTTCATGAACTATTTTATTTACCTTTCTGCTATAATAATATATTCACATGGTACTAAACTCAAGAAGTACGAAGCATTGTACAATTAAAATGAAGTCTCCTTCCCCTGTCCCTGGCCAGCCACCCAACTACCCTCCTCCAAGAGGCAGCCACTATTTTTAAAGTCCTCATTTTAAATTTGATATTGTCAAATTCATTCTAAGTGATCCCAATGTATTTTAAATTTTATTATTTCCAAATTCCCTCCATGGAAATTGTAGCTCTTTACATTCCCTATTGGCAAAAAAAAATGTGATCCTTGGTTTCCTACACACTCACCCTTATACCATATGATCAAACATTTTGATCTTTGCCAAACTGATAGGTAAAATACAAGTATTTCTCTTTAGGAAATTAACTTTTTTTCATAAGTTAACTTTTTTTTCCCTGTGACCTATCTGTTCTAATTCGTTCTTTATTTTTCTATAGGTTGTTGACCTTGTTTTAGTTTGCCAAAGTGCTGCGGATGCAAAGTACCAGAAATAGGTTGTCTTTTATAAAGGGGAAGTACTTGGGATAAAGCTTACAGTTCCAAGGCAATGAAAAGCCCAAATCGAGGCACCGTAAGAGGTGCTTTCTCACAAAAGTCAGCAACCATGTGGTGAAGCAAGATGGCCACTGATCTCTGCCGAGGTGTGCGCTCAGCTGAGGGCAACCAGGCATAAGGCTTGTCTCTTTTCTCAGGACCTCCTCTGTCCATCTTAGCTGCTCCACATTCTTCCTGAGTTCAGCTGCAAGCTATTGGGCATATGGCTCATCTCTCCATGAGCATCAGCTGTTTGAGCCCTCAGGGGCTTCTCTCCTGGTAGCTCCTTGGAGTTTTTTCCTCCCACCGCAGGATCAAATATGGCAGCTTCCTTTTCCTGTCTTGGTTTCTCTCTCTCTCTGTTTTTATCAGATCCAACAAGAGGGTGAGACACAACATGAATCACTCCCTACTGACTTGATCCAACCAAAAGCCCAAAATCGACCTTAGCAAGTAATCTAATCAAAGGACCTTCAACTGAATTTAATGCAACCAAGGGTGTCACACGCACAGGAATAGATTCATTTAAAAACATAATCTTTCTCTTTTGGAGATTCATAAAATAATTTCAAACTACCACAACCTTGATTATGAATTGCTTATAGATTAAAGAAATTAGCTCTTTGTCCCATGAGTTCCAAATATTTTTTCGATTTGTTGTCGTCTTCCCATGCATAATTTAAAAATTTTTAAGTTAAAATTTATCAACTTTTTCTTTTGTGGCTAGTGGGTTTCTTGTATCATATTTATACAGGCATTTTTCACTGCAAGATTATGAAGAAATTCTTACATGTTTTATTCTATAATTTTACGGTTTCATTTCTACATTTTATGTTTGAGCTGTCTGGAATTTAGTTTAATGTATCGACTGATACAGGAATCTATCCTTTTCTCTCTCTGTCTCTTTCTGTCTCTTTCTCTTTCTCTATCTCTATATATATATGAATTTTTTTGGATTGCTAACCATTTGTCTTAACACCATTTATTAAATAACCCTGATCTTTTCCCTGTATGAATGTCCCATATGTATTTGCATTTATTTCTGGACTTTGTTTTCTGTCCTTTTCTGTTTGAACATTTTCTCTATTCATGTCATGCTTTAGTAAATATTATGTTTTTACAAAATTACAACTACCCTATTGAAACCACTCTGGCAAAAACCCCAAATGTCTTTTTAATTGTTAAACCCAATGGCCACTTTCCGGTGTTTGCTATATCACCATCCCTCCCCACTCTTCTCCTTTGCTTTACATTATTCTAATCTTTCCTTCTCCAGTCTCTCCAGTTTCTCTTCTGCGACGGCTTGCTCAGTCGGTAGAGGTGGGGTCTGGCTGCGGACGAGGGGTCGGTCCAGCTCTGGACGAGGGGTTGGTCCCACTTGGGACGAGGGGTCGGTCCCACTTGGGACGAGGGGTCGGAGCCGGTGGGGCTCCGACGGTGGTCGCGGGCCAAGAGAAGGCCCCGACGAGGGGAGGGCGGGACGACGAGCAGTGGAGCAAGGCAAATGGGAGCAAGCGCAGAGGGGAGGAGGCAGAGGTGAAGGCAGGGGTGGAGGTGCTCAGGCACGCGCTCCTGAGAGTTTTATTGGCGCCTCTTAATCATAGCGGGTCGGTATAAGCCCCCGACATGGAAGGAGAAAGCCATCCAGCGATTCTCCCAGACCGCCGTGGATCGTATGAGGTCACCAAGGTTCAGGAGCAGCAATGCAGAGCGAAAAGATAGGGCTGAGAAGAGAGGAGGGCTTAGGGCTATGGTAGGGTTACTTCAGACGTGCAAGCGCGTGCTCCCGAGAAATCCAAGGCTCCTCTTAATCATAGCGGGTCGGTATAAGCCCCCGACATGGAAGGAGAAAGCCATCCAGCGATTCTCCCAGACCGCCGTGGATCGTATGAGGTAGCCAAGGCTCAGGTAGCAGCAATGTTGCACAAGAGAAGTCCCAAGGTGAGAAGAGAGGAGGGCGTAGGGCTGTGGTAGGATTACTTCAGACGTGCAAGCGCGCGCTCCTGAGAAATCCAAGGCTCCTCTTAATCATAGCGGGTCGGTATAAGCCCCCGACATGGAAGGAGAAAGCCATCCAGCGATTCTCCCAGACCGCCGTGGATCGTATGAGGTAGCCAAGGCTCAGGTAGCAGCAATGTTGCACGAGAGAAGTCTCAAGGTGAGAAGAGAGGAGGGCGTAGGACTGTGGTAGGATTACTTCAGACGTGCAAGCGCGCGCTCCCGAGAAATCCAAGGCTCCTCTTAATCATAGCGGTTCGGTATAAGCCCCCGACATGGAAGGAGAAAGCCATCCAGCGATTCTCCCAGACCACCGTGGATCATATGAGGTAGCCAAGGCTCAGGTAGCAGCAATGTTGCACGAGAGAAGTCCCACGGTGAGAAGAGAGGAGGGGGGGCCGCCAGGTTATGGAGTGAGGCTGTGGTGGGGTTGCCTTGCCCCACGTTGGGCGCCAACTGCGACGGCTTGCTCAGTTGGTAGAGGTGGGGTCTGGCTGCGGACGAGGGGTCGGTCCCACTTGGGACGAGGGGTCGGTCCGGCAGCAGACGAGGGATCGGTCTTACAAGGGGTTGCGCGGTTCGGCTGATGGGGTCGCCCGGCGAAGCCGGCGACGAAGGGGTCGCCCGGAGAAGCAGGCGACGAACTGGGGACAAGGGAGGCCAGGCCCTTGTCGGGGGCTCTCAGGACTGGAGGGCGCACGGCAGAAAAACTACCGTGGAGACAAGGTAAACACGTAAGTCCAACTTTATTGAGGGAGAGGCAACAGTTTTATAGGGGCTGGGGAAGGCTGATTGGTCGAAGCCATGCCCTGTTCTGATTGGTTGCCGGCGAAAGGTCAGTGGGCGGTACCGGACGGGGGAGGGGTGGTGGTTAGGGATTGGCTGTCGCTGTTGCTGGGGGAAGGGGCAGGGTTTAGGGATTGGTGGCTGCTGTTGCTGGGGTGGAGGGCAGACTTGAGTTTCCCGCCCACGCCTGGCTGTTGCTGCTGTCGGGGGGAGGGAAAAGGGCAGACTGGATTTTTCCGCCCACGCCTGGCTATTGTTGCTGTCGGGGGAGGGGAAAAGGGCAGACTGGAATTTTCCGCCCTGCGCCTGCGCAGGGAGAAGGAAGAAGAAGGGTACTGCCCCACAGGCATCGTGTGGCGCCACCCGGGAGGAGGGGCGGCCGCGGAAGCATGGCTGCCGAGAAGGGGAGACCTGAGGGCACTCTGCGCCCATGCTGAGCTCCCTTCAGGGGTGGCGGTGAGTCCGACCAACCACCCTTTTATGGGGGCAGCGGAATTAGGCCTACCGCGGCCGCTCCCCTCGCCAGGCCAGCAAACCACACTTCAGCCCGAGGGGTGACCGCACTCTTCCTCTTCACAACCCATAATATTGCTATTATTCCACACACGGTTCCTACTGCTCTTTATTTTTTACTGTATAGTCTGTGTAGCAGTTTGATATGGTTATGAATTCCAACAATAGATATTAGAATATGTTTGTAATCTAGTCCGTACCTGGGCATGATTAAATTATGATTAGGGCTTTGATTGGGCAACGTCATTATGGCATTGAGTCCCCATCCTTTGGTGGGTGGGGACTCACAGATAAAAGGCATGGCAAAGGACAGAGTTGAGGGTTTTTGATGTTGGAGTTTGATGCTGAAGCTTTAAGTTGGAGCCCTGGGAAGTAAGCTCACAGAGGAAACAGAAGCAACCCCCAGGAAGAGAGGAACCCAGAGTCCAGGAAGAAGCAAGCTCCGGGAAGAGAGGAACCCTGAACCCAGAGAGAAGCAAGATCCTGAAAGAGAGGAACCGAGGAAACCCGAAACCTTGTAGATGTCGGTAGCTATCTTGCTCCAACACGTGAAAATAGACTTTGGTGAGGGAAATTACTTATGCTTTATGACCTGGTATCTGTAAGCTCCTACCCCAAATAAATACCCTTTATACAAACCAAACAAATTCTGGTATTTTGCATCAGCATCCCTTTGGCTGACTAAACTTACCTGTATCTCATTGACTGATAAAACAAAATTTAGTTATCTAGATAAATTTTTCCTGGTATTAAGTTTTTAAAGAAATTTAAAACTTAGTTTTGGTACCGAGGAGTGGGGAAGTGCTTTTGCAATTACCAAAATACTGGAATGGTTTTATAAATGGATAAGGAGTATTTTTTGAGGGAATCGTGAGACGCTTGGAAGAAAAGACCTACAGTGCTTTGAAGAGACTGTTGAAAGCAGTATGAATGCTAAAGAGACTTTTTATGATGCCCTAGAAGTAAATGATGGGAAGCGAACTTGGCCCAATGGATAGGGCGTCCGCCTGCCACATGAGAGGCCTGCAGTTCAAGCCCCTGGCCCCCTTGACCCATGTGGAGCTGGCCCATGTGCAGTGCTGATGCGCGCAAGGAGTGCCATGCCACTCAGCGGTGTCCCCCGCATAGGGGAGCCCCATGCTCAAGGAGTGCGCCCCGTAAGGAGAGCCACACAGCGTGGAAGAAAGTGCAGCCTGCTCAAGAATGGCACTGCACACACGGAGAGCTGACACAACAAGATGACGCAACAAAAAGAAACACAGATTCCCGGTGCCACTGATAAGGATAGAAGCGGTCACAGAAGAACACACAGTGAATGGACACAGGGAGCAGACAACTGGAGAGGCAGGAGTGGGGAAGGGGAGAGAGAGAAATAAAAAATCTTAAAAAAAAAAAAAAAGTAAATGATGAAACTATTACTGGAAACTGAAGAAAAGGTGATCCATATTTTAAAGTTGCAAAGAACTTAGCAAGATTAACTCCTGGTGTTTTATGGAAGGCAGAATTTGAAAAAGGAGAGCTTGGGCATTTAGCTAAAGAAATTTCTAAAGTAAACCTGGAGAATGCTACTTGGCTTCTGCTTGCAGCTTATAGCAAAATGGTAGATGAGAGAGAAATACTGAGGACTGAACTATCAGGCATAAAGAAAACAAAAACTGATTCTGGAAATTCCAAGCTTCTGGAAATCAAGCTCCCAGAAAAAAGTGCCCCATTGAAGGACTTAGCTAAACTTGGAACTTGTAAATCAGGATTGAAGATGCAGCTGTCTCAGAAAGACTTATGGAAAGTCTTACTGTCTGTTGACTTGAACCCCTGCTTTTTGCATGCTAAACCAACAAGGTTTTTTGAGAGAACTGTATGAACAAAATCACTGTCAGCTTGGACTAAAAAGGACATGGAAAAGAGAGATTGAAGGAGAAACAGCTTTAAGAGGAAAACCATGGAAACTAAGCTCTGGAATTAAGACATCACCTTGGGCCAAGAGAGAAACCCCACCCATGTGTACAGAGAGGGTGAGTTTGCCCCAGCTGTTGAAGAGGGTGGATGTGCCTGCCCAATGTTCTGGGAGAGTTTTATCACCCCAGGGTACAGAGAGGGTGGAGCACATTCCCTAAGGATTGTGGTGGTTAAGGTCAGCACCCTACGGGTCTGAGAGGGGTGGACCTGTCACCCATGGATTAGGGAAGGCCAGGTAGTCAACTCGTTGCTCTGAGAGAGTTGATCCTGTTTGCCAAAGGTTAAGGAAGGCCAGGTGGTCAATTTGTTGCTCTGAGTGGATTGAGCCTGTATGCCAAAATTTAGGAGGAATATTGTCTTCACGTCACTGTACTAGGGGGGTTAAGACTCTAACCTAAAAATTGGGTAAGGTGTGGCAATCACCCCAACATTCTTGGAGGGTGAGGTCTGGAGCTTGGTGGACCTTCACATACTTCATGAGGGTGGAACCAAGAAAATGGCCATTGGGCAAGCATGTGGAAAGGGTGGGTTCCCATAAGGCACCAAGGAGAAGAAACTAGCATCTTAAGAATACTCTCAGACTGAAATCAAATGGAGAATGCCCTGCAGGTTTACTGAACTATAAAGGACCCATGACTCATGTTTCCCTCCCAATTTCTCCTTATTGTAATGAAAATGTTTATCCTTTGTCAGTCCATTTGTATATTGGAAACAGATAAATTGTTTTGTAAGTTTCAGAGGTCTATAGCAGACAGGACTTTGCCCTAAGACAAACTGTATTTTCTTAAATTGATTGTGATATGATTTAGTACTTGCATTGTTAACTGATTTAAGGTTTTTTCAAATATTGTAATGGCTTTTTGGAATTCAGAGGGTAGAGTGTAGCAGTTTGATATGGCTATGAATTCCAAAAACAGATATTGGATTATATGTTTGTAATCTGTTCTGTACCTGGGTATGATTAAGTTATGATTAGGGCTTTGATTGGGCCACATCATTAGGGTGTTGAGTCCCCACTCCTTCATGGGTGGGGACTCACATATAAAAGGCATGGCAAAGGACAGAGTTGAGGGTTTTTGATGGAATTTGATGCTGAAGCCTTAAGTTGGAGCCCCAGGAAGCAAGCTCTCAGAGGAAACAGAAGCAATCCCCAGGAAGAGAGGAACCCTGAGCCCAGGAAGAATCAAGCCCCAGGAAGAGAGGAACCCTGAACCCAGAGAGAAGCAAGACCCTGGAAGAGAGGAACCCAGGAAGCCTGAACCCTTGCAGACGTCAGCAGACGTCTTGCTGTAACATGTGAAAATAGACTTTGGCGAAGGAAGTTACTTATGCTTTATGACCTGGTATCTGTAAGCTCCTACCCCAAATAAATACCCTTTATAAAAACTAACCAATGTCTGGTATTTTGCATCAGCACCCCTTTGGCTGACTAATACAGTCTGTATACCTTGGGTAGTTTCATCCACTGGTAGATGTTGTCTCTCACTTAACTGAATGGCTACCTCTACCTAAAAGTCCCATGGACATCTCAAACTTATCATGTCCAAGCCTAAGCTCATTTCTTCTTCCAAAACTTGCTTCTCCCCCTACCTCCTCTAATGACATCATTGCCATTCAGCCTCAGGACACTCCACAGTTAACCTTTGTTTCCATCCTTCACATCCAGTTGGCATGGCAGCCATGTATCCTGCGTCCTTGGTACAGACTAGTTTCTTATTATTTTATTACTCCCAGTGAAGAAGATCTGTTATATATATATCAAGTTGTTATTTAGTTGTATGCTGTGTAAGGCTAGCTATATCACTCATTTTTCGAAATTCAGAAAAAAATATCTCATGTCCTTTTGGCAAAGGTCAATATTGGATGAGACCATATTGGGCACCATCTTTGTCCAGTCCTTAGAAATGTTGTTCATATCCATTCCTTCCTTTGCCTCCCATCAACCACTGCCCTACCTCAGCCTTTATCAGTTTTTGCTTCAAAGATTACAGTAGCCATCTCTATTCCACAGCCCCTACGCTACTACCAGTTTTCTTTTAGAAACACAGATCTCCCTCTGGGAACCACCTTCCTATTCAGGCTACAAAGTCAACAACATTTTTAAAGAAGTTATCTATAATTCATATTTTTTTCCTAATTTATCTTGACCTTCCCTTCTAATTCTCCTAAATTAGTGTTTTATGGGTGTTTTTTTCTGCTACAAGTCTATGATGTTTATCACAGCATCACTCATTCATTCATTCATTCAACAAACATATATTGAGCACCTACCAGGCACCTTGCTAGACCCTGAAAATCTGGTGTTGAATAAGATCAATAGTAAGCTTCCTATGGAGCTGACATTCTACTTAATTCATCATTCATGCAGTAGACATCTGAGCTAGCCATATACATGATTTTATATAAAGTCCTCAAAAATATTTTACAGCTTAAAATATATCCCATTGTATATTCCATTCCCTATAGCAAAAACAATTCTGATATCATTTTAAGTGGAAAACAAGTACTGTGGGTCAAATTTTAAATCATTGGAATTCCTTATCTGCTGTGTTTCTGTCCAGACCAAACTCTCCAGTCTCAGCCTCCTCCTCCTTCCCATTTATGGCGTACTTGCTAAGGACTAGGCATGATGCCTAATGCATTACTGTAAGTGATAACTCACTGATGCTCATGAAAAACCCACTGGGTAGGTAGAGTCTGTAGTTATTATTCCCATTTTACAAAGAGGATGAGTAATATATCCAAAGCCATATTACTGCCAATAAGAAAGCCAAGAACTGAGCCTTGGGCTCCCCTCTCCAAAACCTGTGCTCCAAACCATTGGGCCAAACTTGCTGCTCCAAGAGGCCATGGTAGCACTTAGGAGTGGCATGCTCTCTAAACCAAAAACTAAAAACTTAGAGTCTAAAAGTTTGTTTCAATTGGAATAAGTCATGGAAAAGTAAATGATATGGTCGTCATAATTATACTGCTCTCTTCATGGTTCGTGTTATAAAATAGCAAAATTTTCCAAGTGATTCTAGTTATAATGGTATACAAAACTGCCCTGGCTTATAATGAATTCAGGGCTTCATCAGGTTTTATAATAGATGGAGGACTTTTGTTCTTACCAAAACTTTAAATGTAAGTTCCTTCCACAGTAAACACAGGGATCATCTGCCCCATGTATAGCAACACAGATGTATTTGGTCACCTGTGAATTTTCCCCTTTCTCCACATATGTTATATGGAAGCTTTTCCACAAGAAAGCCCTCCTGCCTGTAACAGCTCTGACCCTGGTTGGTCTAGTTGCTGTGGTTTCTCATCAGTCAGAGTTCATTTGACTCTGTGCTTCACTGGGCCCTTACAAGGTTTTCTATGCACTAAATGACAGCTCATCGATTGAGTTTACCATCCAGCATCTTCTTTTGCGTCCTGTTGTAATCTGATTTTCACATGTGTGGAACCTAGTACAGCCTTGGACTGGCTGTGCTCCAAGGCCTCTGGGTTCTGTTACCTGGTTCAAGCATAACCAGTAGATGATGCTGGATTTATTACGTAAAAAGCTGGATGTGATTTCTGTGGTCAGGTCCTACCCCTACACAGAAGACACTCAATATTTGGCTTGATTTGAAGTCAGTGTCTTCATCTGTATCCTGTGCTTGTGTTTGTGTTGCTGTAGAAGTTTCCCTGTGTCTGAGGCACCACAAAACTTATAAACAGTCTCTTGTTCTTATAGCAGCCCCTTTAAAATTATGGTTCTCACCTGGTTCTGTGCAGTAATTTATCCAAAAGAGTCTAGAGAGGGTCTTGCCCGTGGGCCAGCATGGTTCATTTTGTCAGTCACTTTGACCGCTTTCCTTCTTGTGGTTGGTAGACATGTGGTCTCTCGGAGATTGTATGACATTTGCATGTTGTTCATGAAATACCAGAATGAAGTTCAGTATACCCACTTGCTTTAGTTTCTATTGCTGTGTAACTCTTATGGGTTGAATTGTGTCCCCCAAAAAGATATGTTCAAATCCTAAGCCCTGGTCCTTTGAATGTGACCTTATTTGGATATAGGGTATCTGAAGATGTGATTGGTTAAAATGAGGCCAAGCTGGCTTAGAATGAGCCCTAATAACATGACTCATGTCTTTATAAGAAGGAGAGAGGACAGGTAGACACTGGGAAGAAAGCCTTGAGGAGATGGAAGCAGATATATCTATAAGCCAAGGAACACCAAGACTTGCCAGCAGACCACCAGAAACTAGGAAAAGGAAGGAAGGATGGTTCCCTAGAGCCTCTGGAGGAAGCACAGCCCTGCTAACGTCCTGATTTTGGGTTTCTGGCTTCCTGAACTGTGAGACAATACATTTCTGTTGTATAAAGCCAGCCAGTTTGTGGTACTTTGTTACAGCAGCCCTAGGCAACTAAGACAGTAGCCAGTTACAACTTCATGGACTTAAAACAGCATATATTTATTATCTCACAATTTCCCTGGGTCAGTAGGCCAGGTAGGGTTTGCTGGGCCCTCTGCTCAGAGCCTTACCAGGCAAAAATCAGGGTGTCAGCTGGCCGCATTTTTATCTTGGAGTCAGGGTCATCTTCCAAGGTTGTTGGCAGAATTCATTTCCTCACAGTTGAAGATCTGATCTTCCATTTTCTTGGTTGTCAACCAGAAGTGACTCTCCATTTCCCAAAGGGTGTCCCTAGGTCTTCCTTCAAAGCCAGCAGGAGAATCTCTCATGCTTCAAATGTTTCCCTTCAGGAAGGGTCCAGGGCCTTTTAAAGGTCCTCCTGATTAGATAAGGCCAACCCAGTAAGATCTCTATATTGACTAACTCAGATTCAATGGATTAAGGACCTGAATTATATCTGCGACATCCCTTTACCTTTGCCATATAATGTAATCTCTACTCATAGGCATGAAGTTCCATTATCTTCACAGTCCTGCCCTTTCAGGGGAGCAGGTGGCACAGGGTGTGTGTTCCAGGAGGCAGGACCCTTGAGGGCCTTCTCACAAAGCTACCTGCCATACTGTTTGAAATCCTCACCAGTTACACCACCAATTCCAGAAGCTTAGTGTTTTTTTATGGCTCTGGCTACATACTGGACTTTTTTAAAAGGGAGAGAATCTTGGCATTTTTCTCTTGTTTGCACCTTATATGAGAAAGGACTCATGAAAGAAATCGTGAAGATTTTGAAATGTTGCTTCCCATTCTAAGAATCCCTTTGGAGACATCTTCAGAAAAGCAGGTACTAATTTGTTCATCACCACTGGACATCGCAACCCCAGTGAATGAATTAGAAATATAACTATGAATACCATCCCTAAATTGCTTCTAAGGCATATTTTGGAGAATTTGGTCAAAACTTGCTGTGACTTTACATAGTAATAGTAGCCAAAATAATAGTAATATGTACTTGTAAAACTAGATAGTATCTTTGTGGACCTGATACAGAACGAACACATGTAGTGCCAAAAGAGACTGAAGTCATAGGTTGCAAAGCTGGCAACAGGCAGAGGTGGATGGGAATTTGACTCCCAAGAAATAATAGAGATCACAAGTACTCTTCAGTGGAGAGGTGCCCTACCAGGCTCATAGCCTGAACAGGGTATTGATTGGGATAGGGCTCAACCATCTGTGAACAGAGGCTTAAAAAATTACAGGTGCCATCCTAGACTGTGGTCTATATTGAACTGCTTCTCGGGATTACAAGGAATAGGAACAATTGGGCAACCAGGACTTGGCCAAGCTACCCACTGGCTCAGAAACTGGACTGAAATATCCCCATGGGATGGGAACCCCAGTCTACCATCTAGGGACCCAGGTGGTCTAGGTGGAGGGGACCAAATCAAATGTGAAAGGGTGAATGTGAAGAAGGAAACCAATCATACAAACTCATGCACAGACAAGAAACTCCTGTTTAAAATGTTACTGCAAACTAAGATTCTCAAACATCATGAAATAAGATCAATAAACTCAACAAGTGGGAGAACTTACTCCTGAGGTACAAAAAACAATAGAGCAAACTTCTGAAAAGGGCTTTAAAATATATATCCTTGAACTGCTAAAAAGATAAAGGAAAGGATAACATCCATAAGGCAGGAACAAGAGATTCTGGAACAAAAGCAGCTTATGTGAACGGAAACAAGTCAAGAACAGGTGACAAAAGAATTGATCAGAAATCCTGGAAACAAAAAATGTGGTCATTGGAGTTTTAAAAAGAAATATATTTCAATAGACAAGATAAATATTAGACTAGATACAGCTGAAAGAAAATCCATAAATTAGAAGATAATGATAAGGAATGGACTGACCCAGATGGCAGCCCAGAGAGATAAAGAGATGGGAACAATCACAGAGGAGTTAAGAGACCTGGAGAGTAAATTGAAAACTCTAACATACCCTGACATAAGTACCAGGAGAGGAGAATAAGGGGAATGGTAGAAAGGTAATATTTTAAAAAGTAATAGCTGAGGAATTTTCCTGAATTAAGAGAGAACAAGAGAGAAAAGTACACTGCACACAAAAGGCAGTGTAAGATAAATAAAAATAAATCTAAATTTAGACATCTTATAGTATATCAGTCAATTATAGCCACAATAATGCTGTGTGACAAACAACTACAAAATATTAATGGCAAACAATAGTAAGCATTCATTTCTCATGTATCTTCAGCTTGGCTGGGTCAATTCATGGAGGCTGGACTTGGCTTGGCTGGGGAGACTGCTCCACATATGTTCATACTGGAACCCAGGCAAAAGGGGCAGCACCTGCCTGGGAAGCAGCATTCAGCAGCTACCCACTCCAGGGAGGTTCTTATGGCAATGGCCAAAGTACAGAGGAGGGCATGCCTAATATGCAAGCATCTTGTCTACTGATATTCCATTGATCAGGGCAAGTCACATGGCTAAGCCTAAAGTCAGAGAGTGGGGAAGTATACTCCAACCACGAAGAAAGAATTTCAAAATTACATGGTAAAGGGAAGTGGCCCAATGGATAGGGCGTCTGCCTACCACAGGGGAGATCCAAGGTCCAAACCCAGGGCCTCCTGACCTGTGTGATGAGCTGGCCCACGCGCAGTGCTGATGCACGCAAGGAGTGCCATGCCACACAGGGATGTCCCCTGTGTAGGGGAACCCCACATAGAAGGAGTGCGCCCCATAGGGAGAGCAGCCCAGTGCAAAAAAAGTGCAGCGTGCCCAGGAATGGTGCCGCATACACAGAGAGCTGATACAGCAAGATAATGCAACAAAATGAGACACAGATTCCAGGTGCCACTGACATGAATCCAAGCAGACACAGAAGAACACACAGTGAATGGACACAGAGAGCAGACAACTGGGGGGGGGGGGGAGCAGGGAAAGGGAGAGAAAAAAATAATCTTAAAAAAAAAAATTACATGGCAAAGGGCCAGGATATAGGAGTGTAGGGCCGGAGACTGAGGCTGGTTATTCAATCTATCACATGAAGTAGACGAAGTGGATGAACATTAAGAATTAGAAGAACCTGAGCAGAGTCTCAGAGACAGATAAAGTAGATACAACCCCAGGTATTGGTTCTTTTGAGGGCTTAAGAGACCCACGGGTTCTATGGTCATGGCAGATGGGGTTCACTGCCATGTCAGTTGGCCCTTCTTTGGAGCTGGTGTTTCTGCGTGATGGAACTGGACTCAGATGGGATCTCTTTTCACAAGACTTTCATGCTACTTTACTGGAATTGTAGTTGGTGCTGGGGTTTAAGATATATCTAGGGGATTTGAATCTCTGGACTGACAATATGATAGCCACGTCCTGAACCTCAACAGACTTCAACGCCTACACTCTGATTTATTGGACTTACCCCACTCAGCTAACATGGAGTTGAAGAATGTCAATCACCACACCATGGAGCCTAGAGTGCCTACAACTGAAAGCAGGAGGATTGCATCCAGTATCCATGTGGAATCTAAGCCCCCTCTTGACATAGATGTGCAATGGACACAACCAATCCAATGTCCACAGAGAAAATGTGGCATTGGTGTGGGAAGGGTGGCCATGGTGGCTGCTGAATGCGGGGAATGGGAGGAAGAGATGAGATGTGGATGCGTTTTCGGGAATTGGAGTTGTCCTGGGCGGGGCTTCACGGACAATTACGGGACATTGTAGATCCCCCCAGGGCCCACTGGATGGAACGTGGGAGAGTGTGGGCTATGATGTGGACCATTGACCATGAGATGCAGCGATGCCCAGAGATGTACTTACCAGATGCAATGGAAGTGTCATGATGATGGGAGAGAGTGTTGCTGTGGGGGGAGTGGGGGGTGGGGGTGGTGGGGTTGAATGGGACTTCATATTTTTTGAATATAATATTTTTTTTAAAATGAATAAAAAAAAAATTAGAAGAAAAATTATAGAATAATCTGAAAGGTCAAATATTACCCCAGTGAAGTCTTCCAAACATAATGGCCTTTGCGTTGTTATTATTGACTCAAACCTATGTGACATAGTGATCCACTAGAGATGAGAGAGGCAGGCTAGACTCAGTGTCTGTTATGTAGAAATGGAATATCAACCCCAGGGTTTTGCAGCATTAGCAGTTCATTATCATAGGGCAAACAAACATACTGGGACACAGAGCACTCAACAGCAGTAGACAAGCTCTTGAAGGTTTATCAATTGCCTATGGAGAGCAAAGGGAAAATAACCCTGGGTTCAGTTACAATTGATTCCCACTTGGAAATCTCGTGTTATCTCCCAGATAATTCCACTTGTACACAGGTGTGCAAAAACACATAGTCCTTTAGAAAACCCAGCACTGTCAATTGAGGACCAGAAATAGAAACCATTACTTCTTATAGTTGTTGAAAAACTGCAGTCACAATGGTAGAACTGTTCAGAGTGGGCAGGAGAATAATTGGAGAACAGGAACAGTGGAAGGTGGTCCTCTTTTGGAAAGATCACTGTATCAGGAACCATAGACCTGAAACCTGATCTTGATCCTGCTGCAAACTTGTGATCACAGGGGACTATCACGAACTAGCCACAGTGAGCACTTAGCCTCTCTTAAGACTTAGTTCCTTTGTTTGGAAAAGTGTGAGTGGGGAATGTGATAAATTCTAAGGTTCCTTCCAACTGCCAGAATATGATTCCATATTCTTTGGCCCTCTAGAGAAGGGGAAAGATATTTCTAGCCACTATGCTAAGTGAAAAGAGGCATAAAGTCAAATGACCTTTTGCTACTCTCTATTTTTATCTTTTGTCTTTTGCCTCAGTACTTTGGGACTAAGGTTAAGAGAAAATGAGAAAAAGCAATCTCCCAATGTATGAAACCAAACATTTCTCAGCTAACAGTTATTTCTGTAAACACCGTAACTCTTGCACTGGCTTCATACACAGCCTCCCTGTCATCGCATTTTAAGAAGACTCGATCAACTGTCACCCATGCCCTTGGACAAGTTCACGAAATGCAATTAAAAATGGGTATTGTTTAAGATCTAAGCAGAAACCACAGTGTGTGAGAGGAAAAATATTTTTAAATGATTTTGATGATAATTTCAAAGCAATGTTGTAAGAACTAGATGTGATTTCCCACAAGCGTAATAGACCTGACATATTCCTAAAATATATGGCTAAGAGCAATAGAACAATAATAAAAATGAAAGTCAACAATGCTGAAACATATACGGATATACCAAAGTGAAGGCTTTGTGGAATGTGAGTACCTGAGTAAGGGAAATAAATGAATCTTCACCTTTTTAAAATTACTATTGTTCCCCTTCCTCACTGTCACCCAAGGTACACAATCTTCTTCTTCCACACTTTTTAATGAAACCCTTCTACCAGCACTGTCACAAATAATGACAGAGACTATTATGGAGAATGGCAAACTTGTCAAAATAGTACTATAATGAGAGCACTTTGATAGCGATAAATCGCTATCAGTATCTCCTGGATTCATTTTTTAAGGTGACATTACTTATAATGTGAAAATTCTCAAGGATCACTGATACAAAAGATAGTAGGCCTGATGCATTGAGTTTGTCCACAGTCCTTTACAATCTTTGAATAAGGCACAGGGGTTAATGAATTTCTATTTGAGGGCAAGGTAAACATTACCAGTCCACTAATACTTCCTGTCATTTTAGAATCTAATGAGAAGTGAGTACCTGATTACAGAGTGGACACCAACCATTATTATGGAAAGTGAACACTTTTCTAAAAGGAAAGGTTATTGGCTCCTTCTCTTTTTGCTGTGCTGTGGTTTGTTTTAGTTGAGTGCAGCAACATCAGCCATGTGTTTTTCTGGACAGTTGCTCTTTACAGCTTTTTCTGTCTTGAATTCTTTGATAGAAGAGATCAGAAATGCAGTCAGTATTTAAAAATCACCCTATTTCTCTAAAATTCAGCTATAAAGGATATAAATTGGTGCAACCTTCACAAGATCAATTAGAACTATCATTTTTTAATGCACTGAACTTTTAACCCAGCAGTTCCTCTGTTGAACCTTTACAAAAGTTCATTAAGATATATGTACAAAAATGGTCAATATGGAATTCACTCAGCAAATAACTTATTGGGCCAGGCACTTTTCTAAGCACTTCAACCACAACAGTGTACAAAAGAGACAAAGATCCCTGCTGTGGTAGAGCTTACATGCTAGTGCAAGGAAATAGACAATTAACATTAATTATAGTAAAATGTGTGTGCAATAAACAATAAAGTAATGAGTAAGGAAATTATATAGAGTGCTAGAAGGTCATATGTTTGTAAGAAATTAAAAGTAGAGCAGGATATGAGGAATCAGGAGTACAGGTTTAAGTTTAAAAGAGGGTGATGAGGGGTAGACCTTAGTGACAAGGTGATATTTGAGCAGACTTGAAGGAAGTGAGGGAATTCTCCGGGAATATAAGAAATACGTGAAACAATCAAAGTATTCACCCATGGGGAGCTGGTAAAATATGATATATCCACTCAGTGGAATAACCCACAAAGCCATCAAAAAGAATGAGGTAGATCTACCTACGTCCTAGGTCGGATGCCTGGGAGAGAAACTGAGGCAGAGATTTGGGTCCTGCAGCACTCTTAGGAATAAGCCTTGCAAGAAAGTGAAGAATTGGGAAATGGGATTGAGCCAAGGGAGAAGTTGAACTGTGATACAGTTGTAGCTGACGTCTCAGCCTGTTGTTCCACAGGGAGCTTGGGGCTCAGATGACTCTTCAGTGATGTCCCCCATTGATGCACAGGTCCGTGCTTTTGTATCACTCACTTCCCCATTTACCAGTCACGGTAGTTCAGTCGTAGGGAAGCCCCTCCCTTTGACCAAGGGCAGTTCCCAGGGAGGGCCTCAGCTGAGAGCTGTCAGCCAACAATGGTCCCAGCAGACTGGGGAAATAAGCGCAGTGATTCCGGCAGCACACCTGGCATCCGCCACCATCTGTATGTGCTGAGACCTCTGAAATGCATTCCCAGGTGGAAGGAAGCCAAGGTCAGATGCTTATAGGTAGACATATGCCTTTTTTATTGAGGGAAATCAAAAGAAACAAATTAGAGTTGTTGACTTTAGAAGGAAATTTGGAGGGTGGGAGGAAGGCAGTGCCACTTTAATTGCTTTAAAGGTTCCAAACACTACTCCTTTTGGAAGCCCCCTGCCTCCCAACAAATAGCATAAAATGTAACCACGTCCCTCCCTAAATATTATTTATATATCATGATGTATGAGTTGAATGTACTAAACTGTAGTTGACTTAATATTTACATTTCTAGTACATTTAAATAAATATTTAATTTCTCATTTGCGACCTTTTATGTCGGTGGAAGCTAATTTAGAGAGAAAAGAGCTGGTCCACCTTCTGTTGTCTGTTTATATACTCTTTGGACTTGCTCATATTATCAGTATTTTTAATTTAAAAAGCAGAAGATATATCAGGGAAGTCAGATTATGGATTTTTTTAAGTTTTATTATATATTGTCATTTTTCAAAAGAAAAAAAAGAAAGGGGAAATTTATATTAAAGTTAAAGCATCTAAACAGGTAACCCTTAATGTATTAACTGGTGACCTCCTAGGGTTCATTAGCATATGAAACCAGTAGAAAATACCTCATAGAGCTGCCCAGTCATCAAAGGCACTGCACAGAACTGCAGTTGTTCTCTAAATTACCCTTCTGTCAGAAAGAACCAACAAATTATTTCCATCTGGAAAGAGGTAGCACATCTCTCACAGGGTTTCTGAGTTTAGTAGAACTCACATGAAGAGGACTTGGTGAAATCACAGGGCCTGCCTTTATTTATTTATTTGTTTGTTTGTTTATTTATTTATTCAACTCCCTGCAGCCCCACTTGTCTGCTCTCTGTGTCCATTTGCTGTGTGTTCTTCTGTGTCCACTTGTATCCTTGTCAGCAGCACCGGGAACCTATGTCTCTTTTTTGTTATTGTTGTTGCATCATCTTGCTGTGTCAGTTCTCTGTGTGTGCGGTGCCGCTCCTGGGCGGCTCTCCTTATGGGGCGCACTCCTTGCGCATGGGGCTCCCCTACGCGGGGTACACCCCTGCGTGGCACGGCACTCGTTGCATGCATCAACACTGCATGTGGGCCAGCTCATCACATGGGTCAAGGAGGCCCTGGGTTTGAACCCTGGACCCCCCATGTGGTAAGCAGACGCTCTATCCATTGAGCCAAGTCCACTTCCCCACAGTGCCTTTAGAGAAGAAAAATTAAAGTGGAGGTCTAAGATAGCGCCACACAGTGTCTCAGCCTACGCAACACATGCAAGCCCAAGGTATTCTTTGGAGGGAGTCAGAGCAAAGTTTCACCATGGAGTAACGGTAATGTAAGTCAACCTAATTTTTGCGGTTTAGTTATGGTAATGTAAGTCAAACTAATTTTTGCCTAAACCAATGTTTTAAGTAGGAGGAAGGTCCTGGCCAAGGATGTTATTTCCACAGAGTTATAGAAATAGGACCGAAATGATGTTTAATCAACTATAAATGGTATATAAAACGTTCTAAGTGTAACATAGTGACTGAGGATGTGGGTTCTAGAGTCAAAGGACTGGATTCAAATCCTGCCTCTGTCATCTCTTGGCTCTGTGACCTTGGACGAGTGATTATGTCTTTTCATGTCTCAGGTTTCTGAATTGTGAAATGGTTATAATAATAACCTTTTCTCGTAAGGTTGTTGAGAAGAGTAAATGAGATAATTTATGCAAAAATATTTGGTAAAGTGCCTGGGACATAGTAAGTGCTCAATAAGTGTTGGCCATACCAGGGGTTTCACATGTTTCTTCTTGGGGTCCCCACAAAACCATGGGAGGTAGGGATTAAAATCCTCCCTTCACAGAAGATGCAGCAGAGACTCAGAGAGATTGGGAAACTCGTCCAAGATCACCCAACTAATAAAACGATGAAGCCTGAATTCTACCACAAGACTACTGACTCCTATGTTTAGAAGTTTCCACTAGAGCATAGGTGATAAATCAAGCACCAAACAATTGTTTAACCTTTGTTTTAAAGTATCACAGCATTTACACAACATCTTTATCTTACTTCTTTGTAGTCCTTGCCTTCTTTTTACTGTAAAAAGTCAATGGGTAAAGGATATCCCATCTTAGAACTATGAAATTTAGAAGCGTTTGTGTTCCTTAAAGGTACTTGGGGTTCATGATGGCATGTTAAGAAACTAAGCCATGAACTACATCATATGGTATTATTTATAGTTTTTGTTTTTCTCTGTCACTGCTCTGATCTTAACTGCCGTAGATGTTGTTGATGCTACCGGATCCGTGGCTCTGGGAATGAATCACTCCAAGTCTAAAGGCTTCAGCGACTCCATTGTATTAATTGCTCGTTGTGAACACTAGATGTCACACTAAGTAAAATGATAGAAGTTACTCTTCCAAGTAGGGTGTGGCATAGTATCTAAACCTTAGCTATGAAAATCCATAGCTTTGTATTTCTAATGGAATGCAATAAAGCTGTACTTTCACCAATAAAAGTAAAGTTCAGCAAGTTTTTCAGAAAAAAAGAATTGTTAATCAGAAAAGATAGTTGGAGGAGAAGCCAGGTGTCATGACTGTTAGACACATCCCATTCCTATACATATAAAAAATGGTATCGCTTTTCAGAAACAAAGCAATTTTTCTACAGACGTACATATGTGTGATAATTCATTTTCTGAGTTGGTAAGAAGTTGTTCTTCCCTGAGAAAAGAACAAGACATGGCCTTAACCTGCAAGGGGTGGAGGAGGTGGAAGAGGAGGTAGTGACAGTGAGGGTCATTAAACCATGAAATAGTCTTAAGGAAGGATGTAGGGTCATCTCTGAAAAGATGAGAGCTTCATCTTTCTTGTATGGCTTAAAAAAAAATGATGGACAGATGATGTCTCCTAACCTTCTCAAACTCATCATGTATTCCTTGAATTTAGCTTTCAGGATTTTAGATGAGAATCATGGGTTGAGATTTGGATACACATTATTTCCTTTTGGAAAAGATATGTATTATAAAAGATGGCAAGGAATTCAGACTCAATATGTGAATAAGTTAGATCATTATATCCTGTAATGTAAATGTATTGCTGCAACTGCAGTAAGTTTCCATTGAAATGTTTGGACTTCATTGGAAGCTGGAGAGAATGAATTCAAGTCTTAATTTTAGCAATTAAACTAGAAGTTGATTTTTTTCAAGTAAGTCAATAATGACTTTAAACTGTGTCTAATGATCTTCACATAAGTGTAGACATAGCTTTGGTTTATATATTGTAAATAGTATTTCTTAAGTTCCAGGGTTTCCTACGTGATATATAATGGGAAGTGATTTCCATTGGATATAATTTGTCCTCTGTTTGGTAGATGCCAGTGCCCTGAGTATGTTGAGACCACTCTGATAAATATGGATACAGTTGATCATACACTGTCATTTGAGTTTGGGATTCATTCATGTCTTTTTCTTATTCAGGCAGTGGGCAGTGGGTCATTGTAACAATGCCTTCTAAGAAAGTGGCGCTTTAGCTCCAAATCCTGCCGTGCCTTGGGACGTTTTCCTCATGTGTTAGTGCTGCTGCTGCCTTGTGCTTTAACAACTGAGTTTGTCCAGGACCCTAGAGATAGCTTTCATTTTCTCCCTGAGTGCTAAGGCGGTAGGTGTACGCTGTGATAATGGCAGCCTGTGCTATTCCTCCTTGGAGAACTCAGATAGCCATTTGGACCATCAGCAGGCTATTAATTCTTTCATTCGGATCTGAAAAACACTGTCGCTTGTCATTGGGACTTCTGAGGGGGGAAAAAATCTCTCCAAAATAAAATGTAGACAAGATGTTCTCTGTCAAGTCAAGGGTTTGTTTTTCTGGATCTGGATGGGAAGGGCAGCTCTGTATTCACCAAGTATTTGTTGAAGCCCCATTTTGCTAGGTTCTGAGGAATACAGGTATCATCCCTGTTCAGAGGGAGTAAAGCCGGTGCCCTCCCTCCCTCCTTACTACTTTTATAAATATGTTTGGACTGTTGCTGCTAATGACAGCTGAGCTGTCGACAACCGTTGGGAGAACTGTCTCGTTTTCTTGCTGACTTGCCTTTTAATTTTGGCACATCAGCTCCAAACCTTGAAATCTCCATACCTAAAGGAAACGAACTATTAAATGACTAACACCCTGAAAGGGCAAGTTGAGGATCAACTGATTTCAGTTCAACAAATATTAATTGAGCACCTGCAACATGCTAAGCCTGCAAAGGATCCAAAAATGAATGAGCTCCTTAAGGAGCCCTGAAAGAATAAAGATTATAATACAGGTACACTATTCAAAGATAGTGTCTTGGGTTTGTAATCCCAGGTTGATAACTAGGTGATATAAGAAGGAAAATGGAATAATAAAGCATCTGTGAGCACTTTATATATATTTATCACTTTTACTCCTCCCAACAACCCAATGAGGTATAGGTGCACATGAAGAAACTGAGTCACAGAGGGGTTAGGTAACTTTTCCTGGGTCATTCAGTTAGGCAGTGGTGACACTGAGCTCATATTTGAAAACCTATATCTGAGCAATCCCAAAGCCTATGCCGTTACCCACTGTGCTTTTCTTAGGATCAGGGTATGCATCTGCAATTTAAACAGCTTTGTAAGATTAGCCATAGGAATTGCAGTCCGTAGATTTTGACTGCATGAACTGTATTTTAACTTCCCAACAGGTCATGGACTGACAGCAGTCAAGGAAAAGGCAGGGGCCACCCTACGTATTCATAGTGCAAATTCTGGATCTTCTGAAGGGACACAACCCGACACCGAAAATGGAGTCCCTCCAAGTGAGTGATGTGTTTACTTGGGGGTTCTTGGGCTTGTGCTTTATTACGTTGTGTGTACAGTTCTGAAGGGTTTCAAGTGAAGATCAACAAAATGAACTCTGAATGGGTTGTTTTTTTTTCTCTTTAGCAACAGATGCAGCCTCAGACCAGAGCCCCACAGAAAGCCCCCCCACTTCTCCTTCCTCGGGGTCTCGGGGTATGCTGTCAGCCATCACCAATGTGGTTCAAAACACAGTGAGTCGTTCGCTGCTTCCTGTTTTCCTTTGTGTTTCCAGTGACTTCTTTTGATATTTCTGTTTATCAGTGACCTAGATACATCAGAGAAAAAATGGCCTTGCTCATAACTTTGGATTATGTTTTCTTTTATGCTTTCAACTACGGAGCGGGCATAACCTTGGAACAAAAGTAGTAAGGGCAAAATGAAATATGTTTTAGGTTAAAAAGAAAGGAGCTGTTTAGAAGGAGCATTTTCCAGTCTGATTTAACAGTATCCTTTGCAACTACTGCCAAGGACAGCCTCTGGTTGGGGGCAGAGAGACACTTTCTCAGAGCTGAGACAGCTGTTTTACTTAGTTGGTCTGTGTCTCTTAACCTTCTGTTTGAAAAATTATTACACCATTTCAATTAAAAATTCCATCAAGGAGTCAGGAACTACACCCCAGAGATGTTTCTGAAGTGCTTCCAAGCAACTGAGATCAGTTTTGCCCCCTCCCTCCATCCTGACTTCTCACTTCCCACCGTCCCCTTTCTTCCCTTAGCCCTAGGTAGGTCCCCCCAGATTCTTGCCTCTTAAAGGAAGCTTGTTAAGCCACAAAACACTGATGAATAAGGAGAAAAGAGGAGGCAGTTAAAGTGAGGTGAGGCAACTGGCTTTCTGGGTCAAAAGGAAAAGACTTATTTTCTCTTACGTAGAACCACCTACTAGCTTTTCAGGAACTATGACTCATGTCCCTTATATTCACTCCTTCATTTTTATAAAGCTGATTACCCTCACTGCGTACCAGGAGCTCTTCTGGGCATGTGCTGGTAAACGAGAGAACACAATATCCTAGAAAGTGGAGACAACTCAACAGGCAAATAACAGTGCTATTTGGGAGGAACCGGAGGCTGTGGACAAAGGGTCAAGGCATGCCAGAAATACAGAAATGATTCTGCCCCTCTCCTTGTTACTGGAGGACCTCTAGGCTGGATGGGGAAGGAGAAGCAGCAAAAATGTCATTGGAGTCAAATGGAAGTACAGCTCAAGTACTCCCATGGGGAAGTTTGTAGGGTTAGGGATGGAAGGGACTTCCTTGAAAATCTGTGGTATAAGAAAGAAATTCAGGGAAGCAGACTTGGCCCAGTGGATAGGGCGTCTGTCTACCATATGGGAGGTTCGCGGTTCAAACCCCGGGCCTCCTTGACCCGTGTGGAGCTAGCCCACACGCAGTGCTGATGCGCGCAAGGAGTGCCATGCCACACAGGGGTGTCCCCTGAGTAGGGGAGCCCCACACGCAGGGGAGCCCCACGCACAAGGAGTGCGCCCCATAAGGAGAGCTGCCCAGTGCGAAAGAAAGTGCAGCCTGCCCAGGAGTGGCACCGCAGACACAGAGAGCTGACGCAGCAAGATGACGCAACAAAAAGAAACACAGATTCCCATGCCGCTGACAACAGCATAAGTGGATAAAAGAAGAACATGCAGCAAATGGACACAGAGAACAGACAACTGGGGCTGGGGGGAAGGGGAGAGAAATTAAAAAAAAAAAAAAAAATTCATGGCCTCTCTCAGCTACAATCCAGGGTACTCTGAGTTTGTCTTTAGCATCCTCACATTCCTTTTTGTGTTCGCTCCAACCTTCTGGTACCTTTTTTTTCCCCAAGCTCTAAATATCTCCCTCCAGGTGTGCCCTTTTTCAAAGTCTGTGTGCTGCCTTCTTGCATTTTATTCTCAGCTGAAGTAATCCTAGGAGCTGAGGAGGAAATAAATCAAATTATGCTAAAGTGTGAATTACTGATATCCCACAATCCTCCCAGAGTATGTGCATTTTAAAATCTTTCTTTAGCTTGAATATTGATTGACTCCAAATTCTGAAAACAGCCTGCATATCCAAAATGATAATCACTAATAAAGTATATTAATTCAGTAAAATTGAATTTTGCTATTTAAATGATAATTTTGAAGATTGGAAAATACATATAAAGTATATAAACTCATACAAGGTGGGAAACATCACAGATAGATATAGATATTTAAATAACAATTATGCAGGAGAATTTGCAGGAAAATGTAAGCAGTTCCGTTAAGAAGAACATCTTACATAAGTAAATCTTGGTTGTCTTAATATTCTTTTAAAGAAAAACAATGACTGACAAAGGAATTTTCTGGAAGATAACTGTATAAGAGAACTGGAAGTACATGGAAATCAACCTGTCTTATTTCATGAATTTACTAATTTACAGGCAGTTCTTGCTGTTTCTGAAAATATGCAAGAGCCACTTGAAATAGCCTGAGGGTCATATACTCCAGGGCCCTAGATTAAAGAAATCCTGAAATTGGCAAGAGTATTTGACATTTTAATAGACTGCTCCAAATAAATCTGTTAACTTTGGTTAAAAATTTTTCAGTAATTGGGTCACCGATTATTAATTTTATGTCTTAGACAAGGATCTGTTTATTCACATAAAGCCAGTGAAATTAATCTCTACTGTGCTTTGTTTTTTTTCCTAAACATCATTTTAAAATAACCTTGTTTGTCCTACAAATTGTATGACATATGCTCTTCTAAGGAAAATAAAATAGGATTAAATTATGACAAATCTCACAATGAGAAAAAATTTTTGACTCTATATTGATTTTAATACTGGAAAATCATGCCAATTACCTAGGACTTGATGACTACTGCAAAATGTAAAATCTAATCTCATGCAATTCTCTCATCTGCAGGGTAAAAGCGTCTTAACTGGTGGTCTGGATGCTTTGGAATTCATTGGCAAGAAAACCATGAATGTCCTTGCAGAAAGTGACCCAGGCTTTAAACGGACCAAGACGCTCATGGAGAGAACCGTGTCCTTGTCTCAGGTTGGATTATATACTTTTACAATTTTTTCTCTCAGTCATATTTCAATTAAAATTTTTATATCTTTTTTGAATAGGTATTATAAAGTACGTGACTCAAATTCAAATAACATATAAGGGCAGAGTGAAAATTGAATTTCGATTACCCCCCTTTTCTCAGCCACTTAGTTCTTTCTGAGAGAGAGCCACTGTTACCTGCTTTTAATGGATACTACTAGAGAGAGAAAGAAAGGGAGAGAAATAGAGAAAAAGAGAGAGCGTGCTATTCATAGACATAGAGAGATATATACACATATGCACGTTTATACATATATACTTTTCATCCCAGTGTTAGCATACTAATCACACTCATTTACACCTTGCTTTTTTCACTTAATGTCTTTCACTTTCATTTATGCCATTGTATGTATTCCAGCTCTACTGTACTAGCTGCATGACCTTGAGCAAGTCACTTAATCCTTCTGTGCCTCAGTTTACTCATCTATACACTGGGGATAACAGCAGTACCTAACAAAGGGAATTAAATGAGTACTCATAATAAGTACTCAGAAATGTTGGCTATTGGTACTGTCATTATTACATATCAGTGTAATAGGTGGAAATGCTACCTGATGGGAATTTTAATTTATATTTCTTTTAATATGGGTAAGGATGGGCATTCCCTCTCACACTTCTAGTTATAAAGTTTTCCAGTCCCCCTGGACTTCTCAGGATTGTACTTTAATATTCTTTCAATTATTATGTGGGTCACTACAATAAAGCAATGCCTGTGACCACTTGAACATATTCATATGCCATAGAGGCATACCTTAGGTGCACCCCTACCCGTACATCCCCCCATGACCGACACCCCACACCTGAACTCTACCCCTGCCACAGTTGTGACTCTTATGGGATCAAAAAACCTCCCCAAAAAACAAAATTTAAAAAACATAATAAATAATATTATTATAAAAATAATAATAAAATAAAATAATAAGTAACAAAATAAAAATAACAAAATTTTTAAAAATTTCAGTGTGTCCTTCATCACCATAAGATCTGTTATCCTTTTTTAAAATATTTATTTTATTTTTTTCTCCCTACCTTGCTGTTTGCACTCGCTATCTTCTCTCCATGTCTCTTCATTGTGTGTTCTCTGTGTCTGCTTGTCTTCTTTTTTCTTTTGTTTGTCTTTTAGGAGGCAGCAGGAACAAAACCTGGGACCTCCTATATGGGAGGGAGGCACCTAATTGCTTGAGCCACCTCCGCTCCCTGCTTATTGTGTCTTTCATTGTGTTTCCTTGTTATGTCATCTTGTGGCATCATCTTCTTGTGTCAGCTCACTGTCTTGCTCCTCTTCTCTAGGAGGCACCAGACTCATCTTCTTTAGGAGGCGCCAGGAACCGAACCTGGGACCTCCCGTGTGATAGGCAGGCACCCAACTGCTTGAGCCACATCTCCTTCCCAAGATCTGTTATCTTTAATGTACAGTGACAGTTTCTTCTGTATGTTCCCCTAGTGTCTTATTTTTTCACTTTGTCTTCAAAGAAACTTTAAGTTACAGAAAAGTCACATAGAAAATATTGCAGATTCCCATATACCCAAACCCCTCCCCCTCTCTCCTCTCCCCTTTTAATAACATTTTACATGTGTATGGTACATTTGTTACAACTGATGTACAAATATTGAAGCATAGCTACTAACCATGGTCAGTGGTTTACATTATGGTTTACATTTTGCCCATATACTTTTATAGGTTTTGACAAATTTGAAAATGGCCTGTATCTGTCATTGCAAGATCATGCAGAGCAATTCCAATGTCCTAAAAATGCCTTATATTCCATCTATTCTATTCTTCCTTCCCCCTCCCCTCACAAACTGTTGTAACCACTAAGTTTCAATTTTTGAAGAATGAAGTTCATAGTTACATGCAGTAGTTTTGAGGACTTGACATATTGGGTATGTTTTCTTTTAATAGGCACTGCCTTTGTTCTCAAAAGATTCTTGCCCTCTAATTGAGAACATAGCAGGTCTCCCCAGGATAGGAGTTTAATATTTTCTTGTTTATTGTGTGGGTCTCCACCCACTGAAATAATACTTGATGACAAGATGAACACTTACATGTTCCTTAGTGGGATGCCCCATGTGCACCCTATCTCACATATCCCCCCCGCCCCCGACGCCTGACACCAGTGACCCTCCCCTACCATATTTGCCAAAAGAACATTTGTACCATTGAAGATTTAACCTGCAAATCCCCAGAGTTCACCTGCTCCTTCTTCCATCCCTCCCCCAAGTTCCATGGATAGCCCAACACATGCACCCACCCTGCTCCCCTTCACATTCCTGCACCATGAAACCCAGTCACATCGCTGCACCACTATCACCCCCATCCACTGCCCATCCACCCCCTTCCACCTTATCACAGATCTTGCCCATATTGAGCATCAGCTCACCACCCTCTACTCCTGTTCTGTCTCCTGATAACCCATCTTCCAGACCCTAACTCTAAGTCTGCTCATTTTGCTTAAGTCATATCAGTGAGGTTATGTAATAGTTGCCCTTCAGTGACTGGCTTACATTACTCAACATAAGGTCTTCAAGATTCATCCATGTTGTCTCATGTGTTACTATTGCATTATTTGTTACAGCTGAGTAATATTCCATTGTATGT
This sequence comes from Dasypus novemcinctus, assembly GCF_030445035.2. Lineage (NCBI taxonomy): Eukaryota > Metazoa > Chordata > Mammalia > Cingulata > Dasypodidae > Dasypus > Dasypus novemcinctus. Next base: position 167,559,992 of record NC_080673.1, on the reverse strand, counting down.
ATATACCACAATTTGTTTATCCATTCATCTGTTGTTGGACAATTGGGTTGCTTCCAACTTTTGGCAATAATGAATAATGCTGCTATGAACATTGGTGTGCATATCTCTGTTCATGTCCCTGTTTTCAGTTCTTCTGGGTATATACCCAGAAGAGGGATGGCTGAATCATGTGGCAGTTCTATAGTTAGTTTCCTGAGGGACTGCCAAACTGTCCTCCACAATGGCTGCACCATTCTACATTCCCACCAGCAGTGGATAAGTGTTCCCTTTCCTCCACATCCTCTCCAATACTTGTAGTCCTCTGTTTTTTTAATAGTCGGCAGTCTAACAGGTATAAGATGATATCTCATTATAGTTTTGATTTGCCTTTCCCTTATAGCTAATAATGTTGAGCATCTTTTCATGTGCTTTTTAGCCATTGTATTTCTTCTTTGCCCATATTTTAATGGGTTGTTTGTCTTTTTATTTTTGACATGTAAGATTTCTTTATATACGCTGGATATTAGACCCTTAAAAGATAGATAATTATTAAATATTTTCTTCCATTGAATAGACTGCCTTTTCACTTTTTTGCAAACTCCTTTGAAGCACAAAAGTTTTTAATTTTGAGGAGGTCCCATTTATCTATTTTATCTTTCACTGCTCACACTTTGGGTGTAAAGTCTATAAAAGCATTTCCTTCTACAAGATCTCATAGGTGCTTTCTACATTATCTTCTAGGAGCTTTATGGTCTTGGCTCTTATATTTAGGCCTTTGATCCATCTTGAGTTAATTTTTGTATAGGGCATGAGATGGTGATCCTCTCTCATTCTTTTGAATGTGGCTATCCAGTTTTCCAAGCACCATTTGTTAAGAGGCCATTCTGTTCCAATTGAGTGGGCGTGGTGGCTTTATGGAACAGTTGACCGTATATATGAGAATCTGTATCTGAACTCTCAGTTCTGTTCCATTGAGCAGTATGTCTATCCTTGTGCCAATACCATACAGTTTTGACCACTGTAGCTTTGTAGTATTCTTTAAAGTCAGGTAGTGTGATTCCCCCGATTTTGTTTTTCTTTTTCAATATATTTTTGGCTATGCAGGGCCCCTTACCCTTCCAAATAAATTTTGTAATTAGCTTTACCAATTCAGTAAAAAATGCTATTGTAATTTTTATTGGGATTGCATTAAATCTGTAAATCAATTTGTGTAGGACAGACATCTTAATGAGTTTAGTTTTCCAATTCATGATTATGGAATATTCTTCCATTTATTTAGGTCTTCTTTGATTTCCGTCCCCAATGTTGTATAGGTTTCTGTGTACAAGTCCTTTACATCTTTAGTTAAGTTTATTCCTAGATATTGGAATCTTTTAGTTGCTATTGTAAATGGATTTTTTTTCTTAATTTCCTCCTCAGATTGTTCATTGTTTGTGTACAGAAATGCTGCTGATTTTTGTGTTGACCTTATATCCTGCCACTTTAACTGAACTTGTTTATCAGCTCTTGAAGCTTTGTTGTAGATTTCTCAGGGCTTTCTATGTATAGGAATGTGTCATCTGCAAATAGTGAAATTTTTACTTCCTGTCCAATTTGGATGCCTTTTATATCTTTTTCTTGCCTAGGTGTTCAAGCAAGTATTTTTAACACAATGTTAGCTAAGAGTGGTAACAATGGGATTCTTGTCTTAATCCAGATCTTAGAGAAAAAGTCTTTAGCATTTCACCATTGAATGTGATGTTAGCTGTGGGTTTTTCATATAAACCCCTTATCGTGTTGAGGAAGTTTCCTTCTATTCCCATCTTTTAAAGTGTTTTTATCCAGAAAGAATGCTGTTTTTATCAAATGCTTCTTTTAAATCATTAGAGATGATCATGTGATTTTTTTCTTTTGGTCTGTTAATGTGGTGTCTTACATTGATTGACTTTTCTTGTGTTGAACCATCCTTGCATACCAGGGATGAAACCCACTTGATCATGGTGTATAATTTGTTTGATTTGTTGTTGAATATGATTAGCAAGTATTTTTTTGAGGATTTTAGCATCCAGGTTTATTGGAGAGATTGGTCAGTAGTTTTCCTCCCTTGTGCTATCTTTATGTGGCTTTTATATTGGGGTGATGTTGGCATCATAGAATGAGTTAGACAGTGTTCCCTACACTTGTATTTTTTGCAAGAATTTAAGCAGGATTGGTGTTAATTCTTTCTAAAATGATTGGTAGACTTCACCTGTGAAGTCATCTGGTCCTTGGCTCTTCTAGTTAGAAGGTTTTTTATGACTAATTCAATCTCATTACTTGTGATTGGTCTGTTGAGTTCACCAGTATCTTCTTTTGTCAATGTCGGCTGGTTGTGCGTTTCTAGAAATTTGTCTATTTCATCCAAGTTATCCATCTTGTTGGCACTCAGTTTTTCAGTGTTATCTCCTTAATGATATTCTTTATTTCTGTGGGATCTGTAGTTATATCCCCTCCCTTGTTTTTTATGGTTATGTATTTGTATCTTTTCTCTTTTTTTCTTTGCTAGTCTGGCTAAGGATTTGTTAATTTTACTAATATTTTCAAAGAACTAGCTTTTGGTTTTGCTAATTTTTTCCAGGTTTTTTTAAATTCCCAATTTCATTTAGCTCTAATCTTTGTTATTTCCTTCTTTCTGCTTACTTTGAGATTAGTTTATTGTTCTTTTTCTTATTCCTCCAGATGTGCAGAGTAAAATCTTTTAGCTCTTTTTTCTTTTTTAATATAGGCATTTGTGGCTATAAACGTCCCTCTCAGTACTGCTTTTGCTGCATCCCATAAGTTATGATACGTGGTGTTCTTATTTTCATTTGTTTCAAGATAGTTACTGATTTCTTTTGTAATTTCCTCCTTGACCCACTGATTGGCTAAGAGTATGTTGTTTAACTTCCATATCTTTGTGCCTATTCTGGTTCTCTGCCCCTTACTGATTTCCAGCTTCATTCCATTGTAGTCAGAGAAATTGCTTTGCATAATTCCAATCTTTCTTAATTTGTTGAGATTGCTCTATGACCTGGCATGTGTTCTATCCTGGAGAATGATCTGTGTGCTCAAGAAGAATGTATATCCTACTGTATTTGGGTATAATGTTCTGTATATGTCTATTAGGTCTAGATCCTCTAATGTATTATTCAAGGTCTCGGTTTCTTTATTGACCCTCTGTAGAGATGTTCTGTCTAATAGTGATAATGGTGTATTAAAGTCCCCCACTATAATTATAGAGGCACCTATTTCTCCACTTAGGTTTTCCCATGTTTACCTCATGTGTTTAGAGCACCCTGGTTAGGTGCATGTTTATGATTGTTCTTTCTTCTTGATAGATTACCCCTTTATTAATATATAGTGTCCTTCTTTGTCTCTTACAATAGTTTTGCATTTAAAGTCTATTTTGTCCCATATTAGTATAGTTACTCCCACCCTCTTTTGGTTATTGTTTGCATATAAAATCATTTTCCAACCCTTCACTTGCAACCTCCTTGCATCCTTGTGTCTAAGGTGAGTTTCTAGTAGACAGGATATAGGTGGGTCATATTTCCATATCCATTCTGTCAATCTATTTCTCTTGACTGGGTAGTTTAATCCATTAACATTCAGTGTTATTACTGCCAAGGTATTATTTACATTAGCCATATTTTCATTTCCCTTTTTATCTTTTTAGTTATTCTTACTAATAACCTTCCTTTCTACACTGTTCTCCAACCCTCCTTTTCCTATTTTTTTTCCTTTCAACCTGCAGAATTCCCTTTAGTATTTCTTGAGGGGCTGGTAACTCTCTTAATTTCTGTTTATCTATGAATATTTTGAACTCTCCCTCATTTTAGAATGATACAGAATTCTTGGCTGACAGTTTTTTTCTTTTAGTACCTTAACTATATCATACAGTCTTCTTACCCCCATGGTTTCAGATGAGAAATCAGCACTTAATCTTATCAAGCTTCCCTTGTATGTGATGGATCTCCTTTCTCTCACTGCTTTCAGTATTCTCTCTTTGTCTTGAGCTTTTGACAGTTTGATAAGCATATGGCTTGGGGTAGGCCTGTTAGGATTTGTACTGTTTGGGGTGTGTTGTACTTCCTGGACGTCTACATCCATGTCCCTCAAAAGAGTTGAGAAATTTTCAGCCATTATTTCCTCCAACAGTCATTCTGCCCCCTCTCCTGTCTTCTCTCCCTCTGGGATGCCCATAATGCTTATGTTCGTGGATTTCATGTTTCATTCAATTCCCTGAGTCCCTGCTGAATTTTTTCTTTTTATCTATCTGTTCTGTCTGCCTGATTTCAGGTGTACTATCTTCTATGTCACTAATTCTTTCCTCTGCCTGTTCTTCTATTGCTAGAATCACAATGAGTCTATAGTAGAATACCAGTAGGTCTACCCTAGTCCTTCGTTCATTCCCAAGTCCTAAGAATTCTGGTATGGTGATGCCCACTCCACCTCTAGTTGAGAGTGAGCTTAGATCCATGGGCCAGATGGATGGGACCATATTGCTTGCAGTTGCAGTCTCTCTCTGTTCCTTGGGATGGTCATTGTCCATCATCATCTCCTTGTTAGTTGTGCTAGATGAGTCAAATGAACTGGAGAGTAGGTGTTGCAACCCTATTAAGATTCAGGGCCCAGCTGGCACATGGACACCCCAGCAATTTAAGTCTCTTGGACATAAACCTTTCAACTCTAGTACAAACTAAAGGCTCAAATAGAAGGGGCAGAAGAGCCATGTATAGGGAAACCATAACTGAGTCCAACTCTGTCACACTGAGGAGCGTAAATTCCAAAGTAGGACCCTCTGGCAGGTCACCAAACTCCTGAGCTGTCTGCCCTGCCTTTATTGTCTAGATGTCTCCAGAGCCCTCAGGAGCCCCACTATTTGAAGCAATATTTACTTTGGCAGTCAATGAGATCCTCCTGAGACATGTATAAGCATAACCTCTGGAATGACCTTCTAACTCACTTTGAAGTCTCTTAGCCATATAAATTCATTTGTCTTTGTCTTTTCCCCCTTTGGTCAAGGTCTTTGTCCAGTTGCATTGCTAGTTGGTGCTTAGTGGTAATCCCTCAGTGCCAGGGAGCCTCATCCCCAGGAGTCCCACACTGGGGGGAAGGTAATGCATTTAGATGCTAAGTTTGGCTTAGAGAAGGGCCACATTTGAGCAACAAGGAGGCTCTCAGGAGGTACTCTAATGTATTTTTAATCTCTACTATTGTGCCTTTCATCCCCATAATTTCTGTTATGTTTCTTTTTATGCTTTTGAATTCTTCTTAATGCTCACACATTGTCTTTTTAATATTCCTTATCTCTTTATGGATATTTTCTTTCATCTCCTTGAATTGATTTAGGAGATTTGTTTGAACATCTTTGATTAAGTGTTTCAACTTCTGAGTCTCCTCTGAGGTAATTTTTTGCTCATGTTTAGGCATCTGATTATCTTAATGAGCTAAACTCTGAAAGTTCGTTTCTCGTTGTTGTCTAAGTTTTTTTTTGTTTGTTTTGGCTTTGTGTTAAGGCTCTTCTTTCAGACTTGGTCCAAGTTATTCTAGACCTTTACAGTAGTCTGTGTTTAATTGTTCAGATTTTCTCAGCTCTTCTTCATGTGATTCTTGCCTTGGATATGCAGTCTAATTTTTAAGATTGCACTTTTTGTGCATTTCACCTCCCAGAGAAAACTTCCTTTGCTCTGTTTTTTCTCCAGGAATCTTCATCTGTTCTGTTTATTTTTGTCCAGATTTTTCTCTTCAGCACCTATGATTTGTTTAAATTCACTCCCTTACTCAGGGCCCCATTTTCCTTACACTTTTCCCTTCTGGGACCCACCCTATCTTACAGCAGTTCAGTTTAACCACCACCTCCCCCCTTTTTGCTCTGAAACTTTTCTGCCTCCAGTTTCTTCCCTGTTAGGGGATCCTGCCCTGGGGAGCCACATGGGGCCAATCCAGAAAGGTAGGTCACTTCAGAAAAGTCTATTTTGCGATTGTCTTCCAACCTACTGAAACTGGATTGAGTGAGGGCACAGTAGTTCCTGCCAACAGTTCTGCTGTGGTCTCTCCACCCCCATCCCCACCCTGGGAGCCTTTTTGTATGCAGCACTCCTCAGCAGCTTGTGTTCTGCCCTGAGTTTCTGTAGACTTAGGTCTCTGTGCCTGGGTATGTGTGGAGTTCTAACTCACTTTTATGAGTCGCTCTGTAGTCTTTGTCCACAATCAGAGGGACCCCAGCCGTGCTTCCTCTGTGTGAGTCCCAAGCTGTGTGGGACCAAGTGAGGGGGAGGGAAAGAGGAACTGGGATGGAATTTTCCTACCTGATATTTTTCTTTTTCTTCAATTCAGCATTTGTGAAGTCCTTCTTCAGTCTTTACTGTCTTCTAGAGTTCTCAACAAGTGGGATTTTTATTTGCTAAATCTTGGGAGGCTTTTTTCAGAGGATCTTATATTGCTGTGTTGAAGATGTCACCCATATATCACTTATCCTTGTTCCTTTGGCCAGTATTCATCAGATCGTCCACCTAACTGAGAGGTGCTGGGATATAGTTTAACTGTGTGTCTAGGACAAAAAGGATGTTTGTTGGGCACATAGAAATATCTTTGCCACAAGATTTTATAAATACATACATACATACACACACACACATACATACACATATAATTTATTCTAGTTAATAAGGAGAGAAATGAGTTTGTGTCTAGAAATTGGCTAATGGTGGCATTTTTGTCTTAAGTTTACACACTTATAAAATGACAACCAAAAATGTCTCAAGGAATTGCTAGATATCCCTTGGGGGTATAATTACCCCTGGATGAGAACCACTTTGCTAAGACTTCACTTACCTTAAATCACTTAGTCTTCATAACAGCCCTATGAAATAATTACATCATTATTTCCCTTTTATTCTCTTCAGACCATTTCTACCCTAGGTAATATAATCATCCAGCAAGTGAATTTAAAAAACATTTCATAATCTATATCAACCTAATTCCCTTTAATTTATTTGCAGATAAGCTATCTTGTTTGGCAACACAGCAATATTTGGATTAACATTTTGCCAGGGATGGGGTGGGATCTCTTAATAATAAGGTCTGCCTGAGCACAGAGAAGGTTTGGGGAAGTTCCTACCTCCTCATTCATTTTTCAGTAAATTCAACAAATATTTATTGAACATTTTTTAAATGTCAACAATGTTCCAAACCCTGGAGATACAGCAGCAAATGAGGCAAAGTCCTTGCCCTCATGTTTTAAAGGGAATGTTACCTTTGAATGAGAGATAATAATCAGGTCAATAATGATAATTTATTTTCAGATAATATTAAGTGTTTGTTAAAAATTAAGACAAAGTATGAACATGAAGCTGCCATCAACTTAGCCTATTATATGTTTCCTGATCCGTACTAAATAAATATGTAACTATAGAAGTCCAAAATATTCATACATATACCACCTAAATATCTTACATATTCTACCCAGTAATATATAGAATATCTGGATGTAGGTCTTCATAGCATCCCTCTATTTCCAGGGAAAAATAGAATCAGCATCCTTTGTTGGCAACTTAAATCGCTCCCCATTTTTTAATGAATTCAAATCATTCCACAGTGACATTCACCCTTTACTTTCCATGTCCTTCCTTCTTTCCTTTCTTCTAGAAAGTACAAATTTGGAGATAGACGTTGGTGCAGAGAAAGACCGTAATTTTGGTGTCACCCTGAGATCAGTGGGGTTGTTGGGTATTATAGCAGGAGTTAAAAAGAATTCCCAGTGATGACTTGATTGGGTTGATTTGAAAACTTTAAAATTTAGAGCTTGTACTAATTTAGTCTCAGAGACAAACAGGAGAGTGAATTCTCCCTGCAGCTCAGTAAGTTCTTGGCTGACAACCTCATGAACCCAAAAGGAATATGAGGGTGATTTTTTTATTGATGTATAATAAAAACCAAAATCTATTCTTCAGTCATCTTCCCTCTGTGACTCTGGTGAGCAGTAAATTTCTGGTGCTTCCCAAGGATATTAAAGAGCCCCATAAACTTAATGACCCAGTAAACAATGTAAAATCAAATAAAAGATTCTTAGAATCAAAGAAAGCTAGTGCAGAAAATTGAAAATGATGGACAAACTTAGGTTCATTTTATTGTCTTTTAATTTAATCAACAAAAAAAGAAATTGCAAAAAAATTATCAACGTGGAGGGAAACTTGGTTCATAGCCATACTTCTAGAGACCAAACTAAGAATCTGTGAACTAATATTCTTTTAAAAAACAAAAACAAAAAAATTTAGATTATACAAATGTCACATTAAAAATATAGGGGATTCCCATATGCCTCACTCCCCACACCTCCCATATTAATGACATCCTTCATTAGTGCGGTACATTCATTGCAATTGATGAACACATTTTGGAGCATTGCCACTGTGCGTGGATTAAAGTTTACATTGTTTATACTCTCTCCCACCCAATTCTGCAGGTTATGGCAAGATTTATAATGGCCTGTATCCATCGTTGCAATGTCATTCAGGACAATTCCCAAGTCCCAAAAATGCCCCCATATTCCTGTTTTTCCCTCTCCCTGCCATCAGAACCTCAGTGGCCACTGCCTCCACATCAATGATATAATTTCTTCCATTGCTACAATCACAATAAGTCTACATTAAAATCCCAGTAAGTCTACTTTAGTCCATAATGCATTCCCCAATTCCGAGGATTCTCGGATGCTGATTTTTACTCCACCTCTAATTGAGAGGGGGCTGATCCCATAGGGCCAATGAATGGGATTCTTTTGCTTGCAGTTGTAGACCTAACATTCTTATTTATATTAAGTATCTGGTGCTGAATACATTATGAGTCTATATGTTAGTAAATTTTTTTTCAAGGTACTGTGGGCTGGGGAATGAGCCTGGGACCTCTGTATGTGGGAAGCCAGTGCTCAACCACCAAGCCACGTCGGCTCCCTTGAGTTGGTTCCTATGCTTGTTTTTGCTCATTGTCTGTTTCCATTTTCCTTAGGAGGCACTGGGAACTGAACCCAGGACCTCCCATGTGGGAAGCAGGAGCTCAACTGCTTGAGCCACATCTACTCCCTTATATGTTATTAATTTTTTATTGAAGATGATTAATAATGCCCACACACAAAATTTAAAATTTTTAAAAATTGTAACAGATATAATCAAGCCAGTTTATTTCTGTTTTGAAGTCTTCCTTGGAGCAGATGTTGCATTCAGTCCTTTTGCAATAGATAAAATTTTCCCAACGTACAGAAAACTTTCACATAATAGAAAATATAGGCATTTTAGAAAATAAGAAAATTAATCACACACTTTAAAAACACTTCAGTGGAAGTAGAAAACTACTGTTAAGCTTTTAATGTGCTTCTTTCCATGGAATTTTTGTTTTTTTTATTTTGTATCTAATAAACATGTGCAGTTCAAATTTGAATACCATGTAAAAGTATTAATAGAATCAATATCATTTTTTAAGAAATTCCAAAGTGGCTAAAACCTGCCCTTTTTAAATATAGAGCCTCCCCATCTCCCCAATGTGTTAGGCAGGAAATGGGCTGGAGTGCATTTAAGCATACATCCAGGGTACATTGTGTATTTTTGCAGATGTTAAGGGAAGCCAAGGAGAAAGAGAAGCAGAGACTGGCACAGCAGCTCACTGCAGAGAGGACCGCGCACTACGGGATGCTATTTGATGAGTATCAAGGCTTGTCACACCTGGAAGCCCTGGAAATTCTGTCCAATGAAAGTGAAAACAAGGTATGTCTGCACTGGTTATCTGGAATAATGAGTTTATTCATGTGTTTTCTTAAATAGCAAAGAAACCTGGAAAACTTAGCATGAAGATGTCTTGGTTTTGGAGCTTCATCCTTGTCATGCTAAGGTCACAAATACTGTATAGTTAGATAACCCCTTGTGCTTCATATTATTTCTTCTCTTTTGCCAAGCTTTTACCCCTCCCCAGCCTCCATATGGTCAACACAGTAAGAGTCATCACCACCCCCATCTCTTGGTATAAAATGCTGTGTAAAAATAGGGCTCCTGGCCTTCGTGCCGCCGTTTGGTGACGTAGTACCCAGAGCAGAGACCTTCTACCAGCCCACATCTTCATGCTGGTGCGGTGAAACAAAGCAGCTTTTTTCCAGACTATGAGTTTAAATAAATTGCGTTTTATGAGTTATATGGCTATTTATTTATTCATTCATCTTGTTAGAATACTTGGGCCACAGAGGGCAGGATTATCTTACTGGGAGTTCAAGTTCTGTTTGGGAAAGCTCCTGTTCAGGAACCTATGAATCCTTCCTTGCCCAATGGCTCTGCATTTTCACACTCGCCTACAGTGGCCTCAAGGAAACAAAACATGAGCAGCAGAAATCAGCAGAGTTTGCTGACTTTTTAAAAAGGATCTCCAGCAGTGCATGTGCGTGTGCTTAACAAACACTTGCATAGCACTTACGTACTCACTATTCTAAGCACTTTGGAATCATTAATCCATCTAAATTTATGTAAGAGTTTTTGGTAGGGAGGTCAGGCCGAGTGCCCTCTGGGGTGATTTCCCTGGACCGCCGATGGGCCATCCCGATGACACGCACTGGAGAGAGGCAGCTCCTCAGACAGGAAGTGGGAACTTGGAAGTGGGCCTCTCTCTCGGCCTTCAAGTTCTTTTATACTCAGCCATTAGAAGGCTGAGACATCTTGAGACCTGCCTAGTCAGGGAAAGATGGCCTCTGCCACATACGGACAATCAAGGACAGAATGAGAAGCAACTCCCCAATCCTCAAGATTCTCATCATGCCTGTTCCTGTGTTTATTTCCTTTTTGTTATCCATGAACCATCAGTGAAAGTCCTGAGGTTAAAATTATTAAAGGATAATTTTGAAAAAAAAAGGTAAAATCATGACTCTCATACAGCTACAAAATGAACAGGTGTTAAGGATTTTATTTAACTCATTAATAAGGTGAGGAAACCAGGCAGATGTTAGAACCAGTTCACAGGAGAAGCCAAAGAAGCATGAATTTATATGGAGTAAAGGACTGTTGGAAAGAATATGCAAATGGACCTGACTTTCCCACAGGTGGGGAGGCTTGTCCCTCTCTCAGACAAAATTCGTTCACATGTCTATAAACAAGAATTATTTTGCATTGCTATCAGTTATCTACAATTTGCAGAGTATGTAAAATAGCTCCTGTGTAACCAAAATCTGATACTACAGTAAGATGTACTCTAGCAGATGCAGTTTTCCACTGAAGCACAAACTTTTCCTACAAAAGCTGGTTCTGGAGTCAGATGTCTTGTGATTAAATGCAACTCACTAGCTGTATGACATTGGACCCCTCTTACCTCAAACTCCTAAATGGAAAGAATATAGAACATACCTCTTAGGATTGTTAAGAAGAATTAAATGAGATAATCTGTAAAGCTAGTAGCAGGATCCCTAATACATTATAAGTACTCAATAAATATTAGCTACCATTTTGTATATATGTGTATATATTATGACATCTATTATGTATTCTTATGTATGATAGTTATTATTAAAAACATTTTTAAAAAGTAAAAAAGAAAAAAAAGAATAAACAAAAAAAAAACATTAAGGGAGTGGATGTAGCTCAGTGGTTGTGCACCTGCTTCCCATGTACAAGGTCCTGGGTTCAATCTATAGTATCTCCTTAAAAAAAAAAAAAAAGAACAAGAATATTACAGGGGGAGCATGGCCTCCTTCAAGCCATCATGGTGGTAGAGATAAATTCTACCAGGCCATCTGATTCCATTACAGGTCTGATCTTTGAAACAGTCCCAGGCTCCTGGTAAAGATTCCCAAAGGACTTAGGTTGCTAGGTAGGAGGTTTAGTCCTTGGAGAGGTACATTTCCCTCTGTTTAACTGCTGCTTCAACAAGCTTTGCCTTCTTTCTCCAGCCTCAAGATTTTTATAATATTCATAGTAAGGAACCCAGAATTTTTCATTAACTTAGTAATGATAGTTACTGGGTGCTATAAGAGATAGTACTAAACATGTATGGGTCAAACAGAAGAAGTTATTCCTCATTGCTGTAGCAGCCTAAGGTAGGAGGTCCCTCGTTAGCAGGTATCTTTCCTCCATTTAGGGATTTAGGGATCCAGGATCTATCCATCTTGTGGCTCCACTACACTCATCCACCCATAGGCCTCAGCAAGAATATAAATGGAGACTGTAAACACTAGGGTTGCCAGATTTAGCAAATAAAAATACAGGATGCTCAATTAAATTTTGACATTAAATAAACAATAATTTTTTAGTGTAAATATGTGCCATGCAATATTTTGGACACACGGTAAAAATTATTTATTGTTTATCTGAAATTCAAACGTAACTAGACATCCTATATTTCATCTGGCAGCCCTACACATACTATATGTCTAAATATTTAGAAGTTGAAGAACTCTTGACACCAACTTAAAGTAAATATATTCTGTTTCGTATCTCGACAAATATACCTTCAAAATGACCTGAAAAATCAGGTTCCCATTTAGAATTCCCAGACTCCTCAGAATTCCACACCAGCCCCCTAGCCCTCTTGCCTTATCCTCTTATTTTTATCTCTGTCAGTCTACTTCAAGGAGTCTCGTGTACACATGTAAGGACTCTCTAATCCATGCATCCAAGCTTCATCCATACCTCCTGCAAACAGCTGTCTCTTGGCCATTGCTTGAGCCTCAGGGCACACATGCCAGTGGTATGGTCCGACCATAAGGGAATGAGGCCCTTGCAGGCTTTGGAAGCAAAGGCCAGGGTCTCAGTAATGTGGAGGGTGGTCTAGAAGGGAATGTAGGCTCTGGGAGTTCATATGCCTTTGGCCCTATGGGCTCTCTTGTGATCAAGTCTAAAGGCAGAAGTGGATTCCACCATCCTTTAGGACCCCATTGTTTTCTTATTACCACCAACAGAAGGAAAGTATAAAGGGGCCAATCCCACTTCTTAAAAGCCTTGGCTCAGAAATGATATGCATCACTTCTTTTCACATTCCATTGGCTGAAACTCGGCCACAGTGTATAGTAAAAACTATATAAATATAAGGAATTATTATCATTTGTATTCTACTAGATTGGTTCTGTGGTGGTTTGGAGCTGTATTTTGCCCAGAAAAACATGTTCTTAAACTTAATCCATTCCTGTGGGTGTAACACACTGTGGGTGTAGGACCTTTTGATGAGGTTACTTCAGTTAATGTGTAGTCCAACTCTATCAGGATGGTTTGTAAGTGGAATGGAGTACTAATAAGTAGAATGAAATTGAGACACAGAGAAAGCCATGGGAAGCAAGAAAAGAGCTGAAGGTTAATGGAACCTGGAAGTGAAGTGGGAGGCTGCCATATGCATTGCCATGTGACAGAGGAGCCCAGGACCAAGGATCACCAGCCATCAGCCCTAGAATCATCACCTTGATGATGCCTTGCTTTAGACTGTTCTCTAGCCTCAAAACTTTGAACTAATAAATTGCCATTGTTTAAGCTAACCCATTGCATGTTATTTGCTTGAGCAGCCAAGGAATCTAAAACAGATTTTGGTACTGGAAATGCCATTGCAAATACCAAAAGTGTGAAAACAGCTTTGGAATTGACTAATGGGTAGAGGCTGGAAGAACTGTGAGGTGCTTGATAGAAAACGCCTAGATTGCTCTGAAGAGACTGTTGGTAGAAATATGGATGCTAGAAGTACTTCCAATAAAGCCTTAGAAGGAAATGATAAATGTGTTATTGGAAACTGGAGGAAAGGAGATCTTGTTTTAAGTGGCAGAAGACTTTGTGAAATTGAGTTCTGGTGTCAGATGGAAGGCAGAACTTAAAATGATGAAGTTGGATATTTAGCTGGAGAGATTTCCAAGGTAAGTGTGGAAGATACAGTTTAGTTTCTCCTTGCAGCTTATAATGAAATGTGAGAGGAAAGGGATAAACTGAAAACTGAACTCTTAAGGGCACAGAAACCAGAAATTGGTTGTTTGCAAAATTCTGAGCCCATGCAGCTAATGTGATCTAAGACTAAGGCCAAAAGAGGCTCTATCAGCATCTCCCTGAGCTTCCAGAATGCAGGATCCCAGAGAATAGGGCTCCATGTGGCAGTTTAGCTGAACATGGAACCAGTCAGCCATTCCAATGGAGCTAGACTGGAAATGAGGTTATGTAGCAAAGTTCTATTTTCTGAAGGTTTGGACCCCTGTGAACTACAAACAAAGGTGTAAGTTTTACAAAATTTGTATGAGTAAACCACTGCCATCCTGGACAGAAAGGGACAGAGAAGGGGCACACTAAAGGAAAAATTATTTCAAGGACAGAACTATGGAAGCCAAGGTCTGGACCAAAGACATCTCCTTGGGCCAAGAGAGCAGGCCCACCGATGTGTGTAGAATGGGTGGGTCTGCCCCTGTTCTTAAGCAGTCAGGCCATCTGCCCCAGTGCTTGAGAGAGTGGATCTTCCACCCATTGTTTGGGGAAAGTGTTGCCACTCCATTGCTCAGAGATGGTGGGCCTCTGCTCTGGCATTCATGAAGAGTCTGGCCACCACCCCAAAGCTTAGAGAGGGTAGGGCTTGTGCCCTGGGGTTTGCAGAGAGCCCTGCTGCCACCCACTGCTTGGAGAGGGTGGGGTCTGTGCCCCGGGGTTTTTGGAGAGCCTGGCCACCATCCAAATGCTTAGTTTGGGGGAGATTATGGCCTCTGCACAAGCACTTGGAAGGGGTGGGGCTGCCCCTCCATCAGGCTAGAGGACAAAATATCGATCCATAGATGACTGTCATTCCTTTAAATCTAATGGAGTTTGCCCTTATGGGTTTCAGAATTGTTTGGGACCCATGACCTCTGTTTTCCTTCTCATTTCTTCCACTTAGAAAGGGAATGTCTCTCCTATGCCCATCCCTCCATTGTATATTGGAAGCAGATAACTTGTTCTCTTTCTTTCACAAGTCCACAAGCAGAGGGAAATTTGCCCCAGGACAGACCAAACCCACAACCAATTTTGATGAGACTTTGTACTTAGTCTTGTTACCAAAATGAGTAAGGCTTTGGGGACATAGTTATGGAATGAATGTCTTTTGCATATAAAAAGAACATGCCTTTGGGGGATCCAGAGTATGGAGTGTGGTGGTTTAGAGCAGTACATACTCTAAAAAAAACCATGTTCTTAATTTTAATCCATTCCTCTGGGTGTGAACACATTGTAAGTAGATTTTGATGAGGCTACTTCAGTTAATGTGTAGTCCAACTCAATCTGGATGGGTCTTAATGCTGTTACTAGTCTTTTATAAGTGGAGGAAATTCAGAGAGAGAAAGAAAGCCACAGGAAGCAAGAGCTGAAGATCAAACAGAAGTGGGAAAAGAAGAGGGAGGCCAGGAGAAGCTGTTACATGCACCCTCCCATGTGACGGGGGAGCCCAGAACCAGGGGTCACCAGTGTTTCAGTCTTTGGGAAAAAAGCATCACCTTGATGACACCTTGATTTGGACTTTGCTCTAGCCTCAAAACTGAGAGCTAAAAAATTGCCATTGTTTAAACCAATCCATTACATGTTATTTGCTTGAGCAGCTGAGGAAACTAAAACAAGTGATAACAAGCATGGTGATGTCGTCGTCAATAAATATTAAGGAAAAACAATAATTTTTATGGCCTCTTGTGATGGTAAGTTCATGTGTCAGCTTAAGTAGCTTATAGTGCCCATTTGTCTGGTCAAGCAAGCACTGGCCTGATAGTTGATGTGAGGGTATGGCATGGATTTAAATCATTGGTCAGTTGATTGCATCTGTGGGTGATTACATCTACAACCAATGAAGAAGATTGCCTTCAGCTATGAGAGAAGGCCCATCCAATCAGTTGAAGACCTGAAGGAAGAACTGATTATTTCCACAGTCAGAAAGAAAGAATTTCTCTCTCTACTTCAGCCAGCCAGCTTCTCCTGGGTGATTCAGCAATACCTTCTTCAGAGCTCCCAACGTATGGCCTGCCTTAAGGAACTTGGATTTGTCCATGTGAGCCAATTCCTATAGTTAATCTAATATAATTACACACATGTGTGTATGTAGTCTGTGGGTTCTGTTTCCCTGGAAAACCCTAATACACCATTATACTCAATAGTGAGCAAAAATAATAAACAAAAATCTTCAAAATGGCACCACACACTTTCAGGGAAAGGATTTATGAGGAAGGCAGCGTATACTTGTGTTCCTGACAACACCTAATACAGAGCCAAACATGGAGTCTACATTCCACATATATTTATTGAGGAGTTAGTGGTTATTTATTATTGGATTGAACTAAAGATTCAATTCACATCACCATGACATAATAGTATATACTAGTAGGAATCATAAAGATGTAGAAAGATGCTGACAAGAGTCCTTCACTACACAGAACTCTTCTTAGGGGATTCCAAAACATAAAACCTCGGTTCATTCATTCCAGGAGGGTTCCTACACTGCAAAAGATGCAGGGAAACATGTTCCTCATGTGTAATAGATTTTCATTAAGCATTATATTCAAATGCGTTTATCTGAGAATTACTCTTTTATTACTGTGAGAAAACTGCTGTTTAGAAAACATATGATGTATGTGCATCTAGGACCCTGGGACCGAAACATGACTGAATTTTGCATGAGCCGAAATGAAGACCAAAAAAGTCAAGAAAAAAAGGAGTGGCCAGCAGCCACCATGCAGGGCAAATTGGCTTCTACCTGCTGAACTCTGTGGCTAATGGGTTTTGTGTTGATGACTTCTCGCCCTGTTTCCTTTGAAAGCCTCAGTGTGGTTGCATTATGCTGCATTATGTGTGCATTAGCAGCCTTTAGGAAAATGGTATTCTGGCATCCCAGATGCCCACTCTAACTCTCTCACCCATTCTGGATGTGTTAATTGATTACCATAATAAGTATTAAAACATATTTCAAAGGGGATTGAGAGTCTTCTGCTGACTGTCTAGAACAAGTGTTTGGCGTGCAGAAAGAAAAAAATAAAATAAAAACCTTATTACTTAACAGTCATAACACACTTTTTTTTTTTTAAGATTTATTTTTTATTTATTTCTCTCCCCCCTCCCCGCCCCTCCCCCCCAGTGCGTTCCTCTGTGACAGCTTCTATTCTTATCAGCGGCACCGGGAATCTGCGTTTCTGTTTTGTTGCGTCATCCTGTCCTGCCAGCTCTCTGCGTGTGTGGCGCCATTTCCTGGGCAGGCCGCACTTTCTTTCGTGCTGGGCAGCTCTGGTTCTCCGTCCTTTTTACCATTTGGAAATTCAGACCAGTCTTCAGAGGATGACTAACTATCTGTGCAAATGAATTTCAAGTGTTTGCAGAGGGCACTTTTAAAGGAGAGCATATGAAGACAATGAGCAGGGACAGCATGCCTACTCAGTTCAAGCATCTTCTCCTCTGTGAAATCTTACCTGCTCACCCTCTTATCCTTTCCTGGGGGGACTGACATCCCTCTCTATATTAGTCAGGGTTCTCTAGGGAAACGGAATCAGCAAGAGTTACCTGTTAATAGTATGCAATTTTATAAGAGTCTCTCACACAGCCGTGGGGATGCACAAGTCCAGGTTCTGCAGGCAGGCTGCAACCAGGGGCTCCAGTGAAAGTCCAGTGAAGGTTTTTGATGAGTTCTGGGAGATGTTGGCTGTCCAAAGATGAGCTGGGAAATTCTCACTCAATGCTGGAATCCCTTCCCCTTTTAAGGCATTTAGCTGATTGAATAAAGCGTCACTCATTGCTGATAGCAGTCTCCCTGACTGATGTAATTGTGATCAGCTATCTATGATTTACCACTGCAGTAAAGTCAATGGTGACTAAAGTCCTTTTTTTTTTTAAAGATTTTATTTTTTATTTATTTCTCTCCCCTCCCCCCCAGTTGTCTGTTCTCTGTGTCCATTTGCTGCGTGTTCTTATTTGTCCGCTTCTGTTGTTGTCAGCGGCACGGGAATCTGTGTTTCTTTTTGTTGTGTCATCTTGTTGTGTTAGCTCTCCGTGTGGGCGGTGCCATTCTTAGGCAGGCTGCCTCTTTCTTTCTGGCTGAGTGGCTCTCCTTGTGGGGCGCACTCCTTGCATGTGGGGCTCCCCTATGCGGGGGACACCCCTGGTGGCACAGCACTCCTTGCGTGCATCAGCACTGCGCATGGGCCAGCTCCACACGGGTCAAGGAGGCCCGGGATTTGAACCGCGGACCTCCCATGTGGTAGGCGGACGCCCTAACCACTGGGCCAAGTCTGTTTCCCTAAAGTCAATTTTAAATGCCCTTGTATTACAGCTAGCCCAGTGCTTGCTTGAGCAAACAATTGGGCACGGTTACCTGGCCGAATTGACACAATAGCCTAACCATCACACCCTCTGTTGGGGCTTGAGTCATGTCCCCACAAAAGACATGTTTAGGTCCCAGTCCTTGGTCCTATGAGTGAGAAGCCATTTGTAAATAGGACCTTTGAAGAAGTTACCAGTGAAGGTGTGCCCAAGCTGAATGGGGCGGGCCTTAGCCATTTGACTGAAGTCCTTATAAGCAAAGGAAATCAGACACAGAGAGAAAAGCGCAAGAAGCTGGAAGTCACGGAACCCAGAAGAGAAAGAAGAAGACAACTCTATATGCAGTACCATGTGACAGAAAAGCTGAGGACAGAAGGCTTGCTGGCAGCCTGCCTCACAATGCCAGTCTTGAGGGAGAAAGTATCACCTTGCTGATGCCTTGATTTTGGACTTCTAGCCTCAAAACCATGAGCTAATAAATCCCCCCTTGTTTAAGCCAACCCACTGTACGGTGTTTTTTTTAGCAGTTTTTAATGCACTCTCCCTGGGAGACCCCCAGTACCCTCCACTGACGTGCGTCATGCCATTGTGGGTTGACATGGGCCTCCCTCCTCTAGACTGCAAGATCTCTGAAAGACACCCACATCTAGCAAGTGTATATGTGTGGGTGGCAATTATTTAGTTATATATTTGTTTACGTGCGTATACATGCATATTGAATTTACGGAGACTTACTCTAACTACATTATTTCACCTAATTCTCAAAACAGCCTGATAAGGTAGATGCTATTTTGATCCCCATTTTACAGATAAAGCAGCTCAGGCATAGGAAAGTTAAATTAATTTCCCAGGGTCATGTAATTGGGAAGTGAAGAGCTCACCACTTACGAAAGAAGAGCTGCCACCACCCTTTATTTAGCATCTACTGTGTGCACTCGTGCAATGCACTTCATAGTCTCTGTCTCATTTTCCTTCCAAGCATCGCTATGAAACATGGATCTCATTTTAAAAGCAAGGAAGCCTAAGCCCCAGGAGCTTATGTAACTTGCCCCAAGTTGCAGGTAGGAGACAGTAAAGCCAGCCTTCTCACCCAGTACAACTTCCCACACCATGAGCCGCTTCAGCTCCTGAGAGAGGGAGGGACCTGTGTGTAAATCTTATTAATGAGACGAAAAGATGACAGTTATGCTGACCTATTTCTTTTCTTTCAGGTTCAGTCATTTTTAGCATCACTCAATGGAGAGAAGCTGGAACTCTTTAAACATGACCTAATTTCCATTAAAGACATCTTTGTAGCCAAAGAATTAGAGAATGAAGAAAATCAAGAAGAACAAGGTAGAGGAAAATAGCAAGTTGAATCGCAGAATGTCCTGTTGGTATAGGCTTTATGAAACTGCTGTTAATAAGCACAGCTGTTTGAGCAGGGTGGAATTATTTAATTCAAGTGCTCCTCCTCCATGCTTCCAAAATACCCTGTGCATCTGCTCTTGTTACAGGAGCTTGTCACATTGATTTATACTTCTTTCACTGGATGGGAACTCCTGTCTTTGGCATCTCTATTTTTCTCACGATCCCAGCATTAGCTTGTAGTGGAATGAACAAAGAACGCAATGTGCTAAATAGGCCCCTGATGACTAGCATTTACGTGTCAATTTCTAATCTTCATCTGCATTTGGAAGTTGTTAAATGTGATTAATGTTGATGGTGAGCAAGTCCATAATTGGATTTCTTTTCGTATTTTTTTATTCCTTTTCATTTATATGTGTAAGAGTTAGGGGGTATTCATAAGTGCCCTACATGCCATCCAAAAAGTAAGGTTCTGACAAAGATTGTGCAATCTTTTCCCACAGTTTGGCAGTCACTGAAGTGACCCTGGAGACAAAATTCCAGCCAGACAATGACTTGACCCCGAGGACACTAGAACCTGTTCCGTGAGAAGCAAGGCTTCCTTCCCTAAGAGGGAAAACATGTTCTCAAAGTGGGGCAAGCTCCATGATTGCTCTAGGTTGTGCGTTTGGGAGAGAGTAGAGTGAAACATGCTATGTACATGGGGAGTGATTTCTTACTGTAGCCAAAACCAGGCAGTACAGCCACCAGTTGTTTCATGTGGGTCATGCTGAAAGGTCAAGGACACAAGTCTGGCTTCTCCTGGGACAATCTGCCCCATTTGAAACAGAATTTTCACCACTTACCTTCTATATGACCTTTAGCAAGTTATATATCCTTTCTGAAACTCAGTGTCTTACATAAAATGCAGGCAATAATTCATACTCCCAAGGGCTATTGTAAGGATCAAATTAAATAATATACATAAAATATTTATTAAAAGTGCCTGGCACACAGAACTGCTCAAAATGTTTACTGTTATTGTTATTATTTAAAGTGTTAACACAATGCCTGGAAAATAGTGTGTAGTAAATTGTAGCTCTTTTTTAATATTGTTGTTATTATCTACTATGCAGAATAATAATAATGTGCATTCACATGGTCACATTGCTGGCAGTATTTTGTGATCAAATATGTTCCATACATTTAATCAAAGCTCAAACACAAGAGCCCAAATACTGTAGCCTCGATGCATGGGGAGAAACTTTTTAAAGAATTTTCAAGCTGTCGCATAAACACCATCTCCCTCGTTAGTCCTATATACTGACCTCATTTACTTTAGGGATAATGAGATTTATGTTCATCGTTGTGTCAAAATAGAAGAATCAATTATATTGAATAATAGAGGCCAATATCAAAGAGGTATTTTGGGATGTTATTGGGCTTTTGTATGTTTCTTTAGAATAAGTCACAAAGGATGACAGTCTTATCATTTTTCTAATGAAGAAACTAAAAACAAGCTGTCAAAGGTCACCCAATAAGTATTGTGGATCCAAGATCAACTAATACAGAAGTCTCTTTTCCAAATTAACAATGACCAAATGAATCAGACCATTTCTCTTTAAGTTATATTATGCATTAAGGAAGACCTGGTTCTTTTGGGGGTGTCATTTAGGCAAGATAAAGAGAGGAACCCAAATTCCCCCCTAAGATCAAAGAAAACACTGTTGTCAGTGTAAATAGTTAAGACAGTATCCGTCCCCAACTGTGGCTATTTCTTGGAGAGGAAATTTGATTCAATACTGTTAAATAGAAAATGTTACTACCTGTGATATGTTCAAACGTCGTATACAGCTTCAGTAAATGAAGAATTTGAATATGACCGAAAATACCAAAGTCCTGAGCACCATGCTTAATGAAAATGATAGGTTCGTCTGCCCCTTGAATGACAAAACCCTGATATCTTCCATAAGATATTCATTTTCCCAAAGGGCTTCTCTGGATTATCAAAACACTATTAATTTTAATTAATTTAATTCATAAATGCCATTCAAACACTCAGAGAAGAACTGGGAGAAAATAATAGAGAGGTTGTTATTAAATTAGCTGAATTATGATGGAGTGTTACAACTCCAGAAAGACTGAGGAATTACCCAGAATGTAAGAGCAGAGTCTTATCAGTGGGGGTGAGCAGACAATCCAGAAGCAAAATTCTGGAATAAACCAGAGCATTTTCATCTTTTTTTTTTCCTGTAAGCACTTACATTCCTACAAACCTCCTAACACCAAAATAATTTATTTGGTCTTGTCAGAAAATGTAATAAAATGTCATTTTTAGACAAATTTAATATCAGACTCCTCTGCATTTAATAATGTTAGCTAATGATTTGCACATTGGTCTTTCCAGCAGAGTGTAATTTTATCACACTGTCATATGTTTCTAATTTGCTTTACCGTCATTGTGAAGAGATTTTAAAGGCTGTTATCTATTTTTACTGCCTTGGTGAGTATCTTCTTGGCCATATGTACAAACTAGGAGTTGTAGTTCTAGGTAATCTTTACTGCAACATTTTTTATCATCTATTTTTACAGACTTCTCTTTCTCTGTGATTTTCTCTCACCTGAAATACTTGCTAATAGTTCTTGGTTTATTTTTTTTGCTTTATAGAGATAAACAGAGTATTTGTATTCTAATTTCATATTGATTAATTCCTGATATTTTTAAGCTACCTGCGTTTGTGTCTATGTGGCATATAACAATATATTTACAAAAAACTTTAGTGCTTACACAATACTTTCATCTTTGTTTTATTATTTGGTCCTTACAACAGCTCTGAAGAGGAAATGGGTGAGGTTTTTACTCTTCTGAATTTACAGAGGAGGCAACAGAAGCTAAGGAAGTTGTGTGGCTGTGTCCAGGTCACATGACAGTGAATGCAGGAGCTGGGGTATGCCATGCCTTCCAAGTCTCAGCCCAGGGCCCTTCCTGCCCTATACCACTGCCTCAGGCTGAAAAAGGGCCAGGTGGTTTGGGAATGGACCTTGTCAATGTTGCCCAGGTGTGCCTTTGCCCCTTAATAACTTCCTTATCTCGAGAAGAAGAGACCAAATCTCTGTCCAGAAGAGAGCTTTTGATGCAATCTCTGTATCTCTCCTTTCTCCCCTCCACCTCCTTCCCTTTCACCTCTCTTACCTTCTCCTCCTCCCCCTTTCCTTTCTCTACTTCTTCCTCCTCCCTGTCTCCCCATCTTTCTCTCCAGCCACTGGCTCTCCCTTTAAGTAACTAACGCCTTCTCATTCTTGAAGATTCGGTTGCTGCATCAACCACCTCCTCTAGGAAGCCTTCTTGAGACCCCTCTTAGGACTGGGGTAGGTGCTGCACTGCTGCTTCAGTTAGAGCACTCACTTCATTGTGTTAAAACCATCTGCTTGTTTCTGCTTCCTTGCGAGCAAAGACTGTCGTCTTTCTATCCCCAGTACACAGCCCACAGCCCTCGCTCCCTCTGCTCCAGCCCCACCGGCCTCCTGATTCTTCCCTGCACAGGCCAGACACACTCCTTCCCCGGGCTTGGTTCTGGCTCGCCCTCTGCTGGGAAGGCTCTCCCCCTCGATAGTGAGATGGCTCACCGCTTCCTCCTCCAGGTCATTGTTCAAATGTCAGCTCAGCCACCCTCCTGTTTAAAATTCTCCAACCCCAGCTTTCCCTACTTCTCTTCCTTGTTTTATACTTCTCCATAGCTCTTACCACCTAACATACGTATTTTACTTATCTGGTCTGCTTATTCATTTGTCTTCCTCCTGAGAATATATGAATTATAGGTGACAGTAAACTGATCTCAGCCAAATGTTTTGAACAAAGACTTCCAAGTTACCCTGGCTGCCTTCACAAGCTGCTGATTAACCGTTGGTCTATAAAATAGAAAACAGCATGTTCAAATAAGCAGTAGATCAGCATTTCTCAGGTGGTTTATTCATCTTTGAAGGTATCACCTTCATCTACTGGCATAAGCTGGAGTATTTTCCTCTTAAAATGTTTTGAGACCACATACTCAGGCCAGATAATAATGCCTTCATCCCCCCCCCCTAAACTGGCAGTACACCCACCTTGTAATCAATTCTTTAGTACTCATGAGAATCTTTTAAAATGACATTGTTTCATAGCTACAAATGAGAGAAATGAGACTGTAGCTTTTAAAGATCTCTCCTTCCCTTCATTGCCCAACAATGATACTAATTTTGTTATTCAATAAATATTCATTTAGCACCCTTTATGTTCGAGACACTGTTTTAGATGCTCTGGATTCAGGAGCAAGCAAAACAAATCTCTCTGTCTTTAGGTCGCTTCCAGCCTGGAGGGAAGACAGATCATTAAGAAAAACTGTTGGACCAGACAGATATACTAAATCACTTTGAGACATTTCCCCCAGAGATATAATATTGTTACATCAGATATTGTATAGCCTGTTAAGACAGATTCCACTTAGCACTGTGGTGCTGCAGACATAAAAGGGCACCCCGGGTACCCTTGGGGTTGCAATGCCAAGCATAACAATACTCTGAGTCATTAATACACTGTTGCCCCAGATCTCTCAGAAGTGTCATTCATTTGTTTATTCAGTCATTCTTCCCACAAACAGCAATTGACCACATATATAGCAGTGAACAGGGCAGCCAAGGTCCCTGCCCTCCTCTTGCCTTTAGACCAGCCTGGGGGTGTCCCAGCTAGAGCTCGACTGGCAAGGCTTCAGCAGCCCTGCCCCCTGCAATCATTGCCTCACTGCTGCACTCATGAATTCATAGCACCTTTGCCCAGCAGCCTCCGTTTACTCCGTCTACCCACACTGCAGACTATCAATTTGGGGGAGCTGCCACATCCCGAAGGATAAAAAATAAATCCTCTTCTTACGTCTGTCATTTTCTGTTTCTAGGCTTAAAAGAAAAGGAAGAAGAATTTGCTAGCATGCTAACAGAACTTCTCTTTGAATTGCATGTTGCAGCCACTCCTGACAAACTCAATAAGGTCAGTGCCATCTGACTCTGAGTTTTTGTTTTTAAAAAAAGGGTCTCAGTTGTAAAAGTCCAGAAATCCACCTGAAACAGAAAGATCCCCCAGCCCCCTGTAGCATGGTGCCAGGAGAGGGGTTTGGGGTCGGCAGGTAAGATTTGAGGAGGCAACATAACAAAATGTGATGGTAGAGAACATGCTAGACTGTGTCATGAGACCTGGACTTCAGTTCACCTTGACCAGTAATTACCTATGACCTTGAACAAGTCACTTCCCATCTCTGGGCAAAGGAGGGTTTTCTATCAAAGCAGTGGTTATCTTGGGAACTGGAGAGGAAAGAAAGGGTGCAGACCAACCAAGGGCTTTTTTTCAAATTTATTTAAATTCTGCTTTTAAGGATGGCATGCCAGATTTGGGCAGGAGAAGGAGGCACATCAGCCACGCAACCTGGGACACTGGTCCCACATCTTGTGTAAGAATGTTCCAGCCTTAACGGTGTTGGCTCCTCTAATAATATCTTAATTTGCTTTGCAAGTTGGTACAGGGTCTTGCTGTGGAGCTTCTAAATGAGAACACTGATCATCAATTACTTAAAGCCTCTCTCCTCTTTTTAGCAAGCAGTGGTTTACCCAGGTACTTACCCAGGTGGGTGAGGAAAGGGTAGAATGTGGCAGCAAAGTGGAGAGACAAGTAATTTCTTTATCTCCGATAGGGGTCACCAATCTTGGCAGGTCAGTGATGCAAACACAGTGGGGCATTGCCTCATTCATCTCCTGGCAGCACCTGCCGCTGCTTGGAGGGTGTGTGTGGTGGCTCCAGGAGTCCACTGGTTTATTCACAGAGTCAGCGTAAAGCTTTGTCCCTAAAAGAGGACGTGTCAAGGAGCTCTCTGCAGGGATAGCTGGATAATTCTGTCAAATTTTCTCCCACAAACCTTTTTGCTGTTAACCATTCAACACTCTGACATCTTAAACTTTGTTGTATAAGCTTTGAAATGAGCATTAAGTTTAGCAGATGCTCAGAAGCAGCTTTCACTTACATAAACAGCTTGAACTTAATGACAAAAGCTAGATGAGTCTGTACTTTCTAAATTCAGAGAATAATGGAGGAGGGGAGGTGGTCTCTGCTTGTTCAATTTAGCCATGATTTTTAAGGCTACAGGTTGCTTAATCTGCGCTTATGGATTCATGTGCCAAGAAACCAGTCACAGACCATCACCAGGCTCTTTCCAATAAATCTCCTCTTCTCCCCCTTGAGGTGGAAAGATCAGTTATGAATATAAGAAAAGCAGGACCATTCTTCATCTTCCCAGCAGGATGCATTATTAGGTTCACGAAACATTAAGAATTTCATGAGACATATCAGATGAGGAAATTTACTTTAGCAACGGCCATGGTCATTTAAAAAATACTGCTATTCTTTTATAGTTGGTCACGAAAAGTGAAAAATATACCATAGCTTTTTCTTTCAATGTGACTCATTTTTATATTTTATCAGGATGCCATTTTTAAATACTTTATAAAAGGTTCTCAGGCCCTGCAGTGTTCTCTCTGTACTTTCTTCACATTTTATCCCCTTTTCTTACTTTTCACCTACTGGAACGCAACAGCAAGGCATCTTTTAAGGAGGTGGAGAAATTGCCCCACCACTCTGTAAACCTACAGGAAACCATCCTTGCAGGGTTAGAGCAACTTGGTTCTAGTCTTGGGGTTGGAATTACTTAGTCTCCATACTTTCACTATATGTGGTTTGCAGGCAATGAAAAAAGCTCATGACTGGGTGGAAGAAGATCAAGCCATGATGTCAGTAGACGTGGCAAAAGAATCAGAGGAGAAAACTAAGGAGCAAGGAAAAGAAGAGAAGCCTGAAAACCCTGAAGAAGACAAAAAGGAAGACAGGAAAACTAAGACAATAGAGGTAAATTAATTTTAGATTGTCCAGTAGGGCCATGTGAATTTTCTTAGCAGCTTAATTTTTAGTGTGGAAAAGCCCGTTTTCTTTTCATTATTACTCCATTCTGCCTAATAAAAGTCAGAGTGGTAAGGTAATAAGCACTAAAATTTCTCTGTGTCCAGACAAATTTGTGGATTAGCATAGATTTTTGTAGCTTTTCTCTATAGCTTTAAAATTACAATTTAAAGGAAAAAATATCTTTAAGGACATAGTTGATGTATATTCAAGGTAAAATTCTGTCTTATATGCAAATTTTTTAATAGAAAATGTCATTATGTCCCATAACTAATGAGATAATTGAAATTAAAATTTTTTTTATTACTATAGCTCTTATTCTGTAGTTTAATAAATTAAGTGCATAATTTATACCCTCTATATTTAATAAATGGAGTTTCCAAGAATGTCATCTTATGTCGAATTTCAATTTTAAAGAAAGTACCTTTTAAAATTAGATTACTAAATTAGATTCCACTAAGGAAAAATTTCTTTGAAGTCTATTTATTCATTCTCCATTCTACATGAATCTGTGAGCACCTGCCTGCTCTGTGCGCTAAATTTCTCCAAGTTCTGGGGACACAATTGTGAATGAGACACTCAGTTTCCCTGAAGCCCCAATGGAGCTTCCATTATTATGGTAGCATTTCCACTTAGAAAAAGTCTTAACACTCCCATAATCTTTGGGTAAATGTTTTTCAGTTCATAATTGTTTTGTTTTGTTTCCCCAAGAATTATATCACTTTCTGATGTCACAGGGTTTATTTTTTAAAATCTACTCAGTGCATAATTTTCCTACTTGTATTTATTTATTTCAGGATGTGTACATGTTGTCCATCGAAAGTCTGGCAGAAGTAACAGCACGCTGTATCGAGCAGCTTCATAAAGTAGCAGAATTAATTCTTCATGGACAAGAAGAGGAAAAACCAGCTCAGGACCAAACAAAAGTTCTGATAAAGTAAATGTTACTAATAATTCTTATTTTTCCAAACACATATATATATATATATATATATATATATATATATATATATATATATGCCATTCAAATATTTCTATCCACCTATCTTTCTACACACACAAACACTAACACATACTCTCTGCACCTAAAGATTCAGGTTTCAAGTCAACAACTTCTATCATTCTATAGTCATTTTAAGAAATAAGGACTCTCTTAAGACATACATTATGTTAGCAAAATGCAGAAGTAACTAGATATTCCAAGAATTGTTTATGAAGAGGTTTGAGAGAAGTCTTACTATATCAGTCAGAGCTGTGAAAATGTTTATTTTAATAGATCGAGGTCTTGAAAGTATAGACCTTTGAGGATAATTACATTTTCAACATTCCACACAAAAATATGCAAACACACCCCACTGTTCCTGGGCACTTCTACCAGCATTGCATGTTCTGAACTCTGGTGTTAATGGCTTCTAATGTAAGCCAATTCACTCTGAATTGCATGTGTGTACATGTGCACTATCATGTATTATGTTCTTCAATGAAGAGTAGGCTATTATTATTCATAGTGAAATAAAAATGTGTATGTATGTATCTCTGTATGCACATATACATGAAAATAGTTGGTATGGAACTGAAAAATAAGCCTTTAATTTTTATGCACATGACTGTGTTATGATATCAAAAATTAGCACAGCCCCAAATACCCACTCCTTATTACACAGACAAAGGAGTCAAGATAGGAGTCCCCTGTAAGATATAGGAACACATACACAAACACATCTCCAGCACATTCACTTACTTTACTAGCTGACTAATCTTTGCTTATTACTGCATTTTGCACTATAGGTGTGGAATAAATTTTTAATGGAAGGACCTTCCAGAAAGTTGATCGATATGAAGGTCTTTGTACAGGTTGCATTTTCCTCACTTGTCAGGATGTGTCATCTAGTCTAAATTTTCATATCTAAACATGTGAAAATCAAAGATGTTATAAGAACTGCATAATCATGCCCTTAATATGCCTAGAAAGAATGTGTATTTACCTCACCATATAAAAGGAAGAGGAAAGGGCAAAATAGGAAAAGTTTAAAATATTGAGGAAAATACATGGGTAGTTATTTTATATTTGTGGCACCAATTTGAAAGGGGAAAGCTGAAACTCAGAAGTCCCTGATATGAATAGCAATAAGACCTTACTCTATACTTCTTTCTGAATCCCAGTCCCAACTGTCCGAGCTTGACAAGCTGCACCAAGCAAAGGGCAATAAAGCCCCACATTTATCTGTATATTAAGTGCCTCTCCATCCACTGCCACGGCTACTTAGAATGACTCTGGGCTGTTTCCTGGTCTCCTCCTGCTCCTTTCTCCAGATAAGCTTTAGATGGATGGATGGATGGATGGATGGATGGATGGATGGATGGATGGATGGATGGATGGATGAGTGAATAGATGAGTAGATGGATAAGTAGATGAGTGGATGAATGGATGGATAGATGGATATAGCTCAACAAACCTGAAAACATAGGTTAGATACAACCCCTGTTTATCAAAACAAAATGTTTTCTCTAATGACCTCACTTGATCTCTAACTTGGGGTTATTATTTTTCTAATAGCATTTTAATCACTATCCGTAAACGTAATATATGCAAATTGTAAAAAAATAATTCAGACAGTACTCACATTTTTGGGTGTTCATATTGCTTTCAGTTTTTGTCATCATCTAATATTATAAATGTTTTGGTTAAATCTTTGTGTCCACCTTGCATTGTTTCCTTGGGGTAAAGTCCTAGAAGTGGAATGGCTAGAATAAATTTAGTTTTGATATAAGTCTTAAAAACATATTCCACAGGGGATTTACTTTGAGGCATCTAATAAAAATGTAATCAAAATATTAAGAGACACTAGAGTTTGAATCCTAGCTCTGTCACATACTATGGCATGTACTAGGCAGACTACTTAACCTTCTTATATGTCAGTTTCTTCATCTGCAAAATGGGAATAATAATAGTACCTAACCCATATATGTCACTGTGAGAAGTAAATATGATTATACATACAAAAGTACTTACCATAGTACCTCTGTGAATGTTTGCTATTACTAAAAAATGGCATAGAGTTGGAGAAAACCACCTTGGCAAGAATTTTATACACTTATACATGTGGAGCTCAAGCTGTGTATTGGTCCTGAAAACAGTTTTGATTCTGAAAAGAGGTCTAATGAGTTAGATGATTGTTCTTTACAGTGAAAACCAGGATTAGATCAAGCTGTGATTCTGAATCATTGAAAATTATTGAGGAAAGCCTGTCTGATTGCACGTTTCTCAATAGAGCATCTTCAAACTTGTGTACCATTCTTTTAAATGTAATACTATGTTAAGTATCAGTAATTGTCATGCCAGTTATTTTTTTACCTGCAAACATCTGTTTTTTTCTTACTTCAGATTAACTACTGCAATGTGCAATGAAGTGGCCTCCTTGTCCAAGAAGTTTACAAATTTTTTAACCACTGTTGGGGTAAGATTATAATATTGTTTCTTTTTTTACCTGCTAAATGGGAGGTGGGGGCTGCAAGGGGCTGTAAAAAAAAAAGTGAAGGAAGCACCTTCTTTCATAGCTCCATAAACAGATGTTTACTAACACAAGGCCAAGAATACCTTCTCTGGTGACTGGCAGCTCCAGGGCTGTCATCTGACTGGGTTCTCACCCTGAGAGCTCTCTCAAAGGTATGCGATGCTGGATGAGTTTTTGAACTAATCTGAGCCTCATTTACCTTATTTGTAAAAAAAAAAAAAAAGCGTCAAGTGAAGCTTCTCCCATTTCTTAATATCTGTAATATATAATTCAAGAGTCTCTAGTAAAATAACTAATTCCGAACAAACACATTTATTCTTGCCCTCAGAGCCCATTTAGTAAGCCTGACAAGGTAAGTTTCTTTGCTTTATTGTCACACCTCAACTTGAACCAAAAGAAAAAAAATTTTCCAATTGGCCTAAGTGTTTTTTTCAAGGTAACAACTTTGAAAGGTTTAGCTTTCATTTGGAAGTGTGGCTTCTGGTTGTTGTTGTTTTAGATATCAACCACATTATATAATACCCTTTTAGTGGGATTGGAGAAGACAGGTAGAATATGTTCCCTTTTAAGCTTTCTGCCTTTTCTTCCGCCTGTCCCCCACCCAAAGAAGGCTCCCTCATCCATTTGCTTACTGTTTGTAGTTGTTGTTTGTGCTCATTGTCTGTTTAGGTTTTTTTCTTTAGGAGGCACTAAGTACTAAACCCTGGACCTCCCATGTAGGAAGTGGGTGCTCAACTGCTTAAACCATGTCTGCTCCCTGCTTGTTTTGTTTTTGCTTTTTGTCTGATCTTTGTTTTGCTTGCTGTCTGCTCAGTTTTTTGTCTTGTCTGCTCTTTGTTTTTGTTCATTGTCTGCTCATTGTTTTTGCTCAATGTCGGCACATTGTCTGCTCATTGTTTATCTTCTTTGGGAGGTACCAGATACTGAACTCAGGACATCCCATGTGGGAGGCAGGCCCTCAATTGCTTGAGTCACAACCACTCCCTCTACCTTTTCTTTTAAGGTTTTGGATGCAAGGGCTGGTGACTCCTCCCATGAAAAACAGCAGATTTTACTTCCTGTTTTAGTTATACTGTCTTTGGTTACAAATAACAGAGCCAAGCTCTGAATAGGAAAGGGACTTTATTAAAGTCAGTGGAGCATCTAGGAGAGCACTGACTAGCCATATCCCAGGAAGGAGCAACATGAGCAACTCTGGGGACCCAGCGTCAGAGTTCTTGGACTCTTGCTCTAAACTGTTGCTATTAAATGTGATTTAGCTGCAACAGTCCCCAGACCTGTGTCTTTCCATTAAAAATTATGAGTTTCTAGTTGAGAAAGTATAACTGTCTCATTAGCTTGGAGCAGACATCCACCTCGGCATCTCTCAGTATGGACTAGAGGCAGTGTCAGATATTCAGACCTTCTTGTCTGCTCAGGTGCATCCCTGAGGTCAAGGGCAGTTCTCAAAGAAGCGGGAAATGATCGTGAACCTGGTTGTCATTCCAAGTGACATTCCAGTCTAAGTGACTTGGTTAATAAAGGATGAGCTATACACCACCTATTCACTCTGCTGTCAAGGAATCTGGTTTCTGCTTTTCCTGTTTTATGAAACAGCAGCTTTTATATAGTTGTCTAACTTTTTGCCTTCAGCAATTGAACGTCACTGTATGCAGGTAGAGTGACTGGGGAGGTAGAAGCTCATTGATAAAACAGGCTTAATAAAATGCATTTGTGTGCTCAGTATTGTCTAAGTTAACTGGAACCCACGGACTTTGGTGTGAAATGCTAGGTTTGCAAATCAGGAACCGAGAGGTGTGAGGTCTTAATGAGGATGGGATGGCCTTGGCAACTTGGGTTCCCAAGACTACCGTACCCTCTCCTCACTTCTCCCTGAGAATAGTTCCATGGTTCACTAGACAAGGAAGCCCAGGATCCCCAACTGATGACTCAACTCCCAGTCTTCTGCCCACCAACACATCAGAGAGTCAAATGCTTGGTTCTGCATGGTTGTCTAGTGATGAGGGTGTCTATGTCTCTGTGTGTGCATAATGTTTTATGGGATAGGCATTAAACATTAATTTACCTAGGTAAGTGGGTTATTCATGGTACTACTTTCTATTCCTTTTTATGTATTGTATTCCAGCACAGTGCTTCTCATACCTTAATGTGCATGTGAATCACCTGGAGAGCTTGTTAAAATGCAGATTCTGATTCTTTAGGTCTGGGCTGAGGACCAAGACTTTGCATTTCAAATAAACTCCCAGGTGATGACAGTGTGCCACACCTGCATATCGCATTTTGAGGAGTAAAGCTCTAGCAGATGGGTGTATACTTAAATTTATGTATGTGCATATTTACATATATACAAAGTTTGAGTGCATAAATCAGGATCATACAATTTATCATTTTGGAGAAAGAAGTACCTAACTCTAAAATAGAGTTTACCATGAAATGCCATCACATCACAGCAATATCCCTGATCTTGTGCTATGATGAATTATTTGCATCAAGTCATTGTTTCTGTTCCCTAAAAGAGCCATTACTCATAACTTGAAGTTAATGAGTGTATATCGCCCTCCAGACTCCATTTAAATTGCTCACAAATCTCATTGATTCGAAAAACCAATGTCATTTTATTGCCCTCATTTTGATTATATTTTAGAGGTTTATTGATAATCAAATAAACATGAAAACAAATACCATAATGGGTTTTCTGGCTACTTACTGAAATGGCTGGGTTTTTAAAGAGATTTTCCCAAGACTCCATTATCGTTTCCCCAGTAAAACATCACCCTCTGTAGAGTAATGACAAGGAGAGCAGACTGTTCTGTAAAGATATTTAATTTATATACTTTCGTTTCCCATCAGCTCTTCCAGGTACTGTAAGGGAAACCAACCTAGCCTATTAAGATTGCTCTCATTCTTTCCAGTGACTTTAATGATTCGTAGTCTGAGTAGATTGAACACTTTAGAGAAGACTGTTGACTGACTGACCAAATAGTCGAAATAATAATAATGATACTAACACTAACTCTCACTTTCTAAGCCCCTATTTTATTCAAGGTTCTGTACTCTGCACTTTACGTAAATTTGTATTTTTCAAATTAGGAATGTGCAGACCTATTTAATAATGTTTTAATTTTGTTGCTAATCTGGAAGACACCTTATAACCAGGGATACTTGTTTGCACTTAAAAGGAAAAGGAAGAAAAGACCACAGACCAGGGTGAAGCAACTGAGGGACTTGCCTCCATGGCAAAATTTAAGGGAGCATACACGAAAAAAGCTGTCAGTCATCACAACAGACCATATTTTAATGCACTATTTTAAAAAAATCAAAATAGTTGCAAAAATCCGTGATAAACAAAATACCGCAATCTTACTAACAACAGGATCCAAACCTGCACTGGCACAGTGCCTCACTCACTCACCTCACCCTAATTCCAAACCTGCTACACGCTTTAAATAGGTGAAAAGGTCTGAGTTTCCATTTCTACTGGGTGGCCTTAAACAAGTTACTCAAACTTCCAGATCTATATCTTTTCACCTTTTAACTGGGAGTTCTGATGGGACCTACAATTTGTGTTCCTAATGTTCCCATAACGATTCCTGGAATTTCTGTTGAAATTAAATGAAATTGTGTAGGTGAAGCATCAGATACAAAGCTTGATGTATGGGAAGCATTCTGCTTCTCTCTTTCCATCGGAGATCCCCCAACAAAGCCAGTTTATTACATTTTTTTGTGGCAAACCTTGTAGTATGGGCACCTAATCTATCAATTTCATACCTTTGATTCCACAGAGCAACAAGAAGGCTGAAGTCCTTAACCCCATGATCAATAGTGTATTGTTAGAGGTAAGTGGGCTCCGGGGAGAAAGTGCTTCTGAATGAAAGCTAATATTAAAAAGTTACATTTTCTTGTCTTTCTCCCCAGGCAGCAAATGTTATTGCGATTCTAAATCTTACCAACCGTCTTTTTTGAGTATATTTGCGGTGCTGTAACCCCTCGGGTAGTGCAACACTACCTAATTTTCAAGAATTCCTGATTATAAAAAGAAATGTGAATTGTGCACGTTATTTCCTTTACTGTGTCCTCCGGCAGAAGCAGATGTCTGTGGCCAAGTTTTACACCCGATTTAATGCTATGATAACTGACTGCCGTGAGAGGTTATTGTCTGATGGGGATTTTACATAAAAGTGGGTACTTCACTCCATTCACAATAATCTTTGATTTAGCTGGGTCTAGACTCCTGACTTACAAAAACAATGAGTAGAATGTTTAACCTCTGCCCATGGCAGAGGCATCATCTTCTGTGCCCATTCACTCTGTGACCTGCTCACAAGGACTTTGCAATATCAGTTGCATGACTATGAAATTGTCATAAGCAGTGATGTAAGAGA
The DNA here is from genome assembly GCF_030445035.2 of Dasypus novemcinctus. NCBI lineage: Eukaryota > Metazoa > Chordata > Mammalia > Cingulata > Dasypodidae > Dasypus > Dasypus novemcinctus. Next base: position 167,525,572 of record NC_080673.1, on the reverse strand, counting down.
GAAGAAAAGGGACCCAAGAGTCTTCGTCACTCTTGAGTCGTAGGCACTCTCTGTAACTGGTGAGAAGAAACCTTCCAATAGGGAACAAACTATAAGAAATGGATACATCTGCAGCCACAGGGCAACCAGCTGCAGCCACAAGGTGCTAACAAGCTAAGTTTGAGCATGGGGAATGTACATCCAGTGGGGTTTTGTTTGTTCAGTTGCTTGGTTGGGTTTTTGTGTGTTGTCCTTATTTTTTCCTGTCTGGGGTAGCTGGAATTGCAAAACTGGGAATAATCACAAAACTTCCAATCAGGAGAGCTAGTTATATGTTAAAAGCCCTGTGTTGGGGAATCAGGCCTTGCTGTTAAGGAAAACTATGAAAGTACGAAAGTAGCAAGATGGCGGCACCAAGTGTTAGTTTAGGACACAGCCATACAGTGGACAGGAACTGACCGGAAGAGTCAAGGAACTAGAGGAAAGGATCTGGAGGGATAGACACAGCTAAGAGGAAACTCTGGAGGTCAAAGGGAGAATTATGGTGCAAGAAAAATCTCTCCCTTGGCCACCCAGAAAGGATTAGCAGATTAATTTACTAAGTCAAACATGAAGAATATGAGGTCAAATGTTTGTTCACTCCCCCAGGAGTTTTTGCATGTTTCAGTGCCCTAAACGTTGTGTGGCTTTTCCACCTAATACTGTATCTTAGCCCACGACAGAACATGAATACTAATATCAGGTAGCCAAACTAAGTGTGGAAAGTGCCAGTATGGATGGGAAGAGATGACAGTATGCAAGGATTTGCCATGAATAATTTCACAATAATATCTCCTACTTGCTTTATAAAGACAATTCTTTCTTATTCGTCAATTGATTAGGAAAAACTGGGTCCTCCTTCATATTTGGCTTTTGTGCTATTTCAAGAGTTGTCCTGATAAAAGGACAAATAGGACTAGACACTTTGGGTCCTGGATATACATACACAAGTGCCCTAAAAGTCCAGGGAAATGACTTGCCTCATTTTGAGTGAATTCTTCTGTTAGTGTGGAGAATTAAGAGCTGGACTCACTCCATCCAAAGGGAAGTGTATACATTTGCTTTAAGCACCAACATTAAGAGGAACATGTACTCAACCTGGTCTAGTTGGAGAAAAGGGAATATTAGCACACTGAAAGCACTGCCAAGATTGAACTCTGAGAATAACCCTTCAACTGCATATTTTTCCCTCTTACCAGGGCTGCAATAGCACAACATACATACAAGATGCCTTCCAGCTGCTGCTGCCCATTCTACAGGTTTCACATATCCAGACCAGTTGCTCAAAAGCTCAGCCATGACCTCACCAGACTCCATCTAAATACAGGAAACGGCAGGCCTCATAGCTTCAACGTGGGCCAGCTAAGGGGATGTCTTCTAGGCATCTGGCCACCGAAGGCCCATCGGAGGACACTACAAGCAATTTTGTACAGACAGTATTGAGGATGCAAGTTTAAAGAGTTATTTCTCTTAATGTATATGGTTGTTTTTTTACAAATAATTGTATTTTCTTTGTTAATTTAAACTTACACTGCTTGTATTGAAAACTTCCTTTAATCTGAAATTCATCCACAGATATTCATTTCCATTCCCCTGATAAAGCATGCTATGTTTAGAAATTTATGGGCAGATCCTAGATATTTGTAAAGCCTTTAAATTTCCTATTCTTATAGTATTGTTTTAAATCAGTTTTTATACTGAACTTTGTTATGTTACATAATATCATGAACAAAGATAATATTACTTACAGATTTTACTGATTGTGGTTAAAAAAAACACAAATGTCTCTTGATAGCCATTCATTCTCGCAACAAGCGTTATTATCATTGAGTACCTACTGTGTGCTCACAATAGAGAAGTGAGATCTTACCCCAACAGAACTAGAAATTCTGAAAGAGGGTTTATAATAGTCTTGAAAATGCTTTAAAATAACTGCAAATTTTCTAAACCCTGAAAAAATTGAAGAGCAAGGTAAATGAGTGATTTTTAATGTTCTATCAAGCAATTCATTGTATTTTCCACATTTTTTCAAATCTTTTATCCCAAATTTTATATATAAGATAGAATATATGTGTATATACACACACAAAGGATGTTAAGAGTATTTAGTTTAATATTGACTTGTTTTGCTCTCTAGTTTCCTAATTTCCAAGGCAAATTGTATACAATGAGTTGGGTTAACAGTAGGAATTTATTGGCTCACAGTTTCAGAGGCTAGAAGGCTTGCTTCCTGCCAGGGTCAGTATCTGCTGGCTGACTGGCAATCTGGGTCCCTTGCTTTTGCATCACCTGGCATCTTCTCCTTTCTTTTCTGGGTTCCATTGACTTCCAGCTTCCGGCTGCTCTCCATGGCTTCTTTATTGCTTTGTCTGACTTTCATTCTGCTTATAAAGGACTCCAGTAATCTAGATTAAAGCCCAACTTTATTCAGTTGTCCACACCTTAACTAAAAATAACATCATCAAAAGGCGCTATGGACAATGGGTTCAAACCGACATGAATGGATTAAGATTAAGAACATGTTTTTCGGGGGTACGCAATTCAGTCTGGCACATGATCATAAGACATGATGGCACAGTTACAAAGCTTGAGCCTATTCAAGTAGAAAATGAAAGAGGTTCCAACACAGCAGAATCCAAGGGCTGAATTTTAAAATTGACAGGTTCAGTTGCATCAAGGTGTTGCCTACACAGATCACACCTACTGATAGCAAACGCCATCACTGTATTTGTGCGGGTGTTCTGACTGGTCTGTTGACCCCTGGGAGGCTGCACAGGAAGCCCTGCAGCCGGGAGAGACATCACCTGTGGGTCCTTCCTCTCTTGAGGACCACACCTTGATCCCAGGTAGGGGTTCCATGTCACATTCCTATTTCAGAGCTTCATCTTTATTCCTTGAGGTGTCCTGACAAGATAGTTTGCCCAGTGGCTCTTTCCAGGGCAAATAAAGATTGTAGATTCGCAGGAGTATAAATCCCCTCATATTTGCTTTTATTCCCCTGATAGAGTAGACTTCCTTTTTCCCATGCAGTCAAAGTAGGCATATTTTAATATCATCCTACTTCTTATTAACATTTCAGCTATCTAGTGTGTATGTTCTGAAACAGCCAAGTAGAAAACAGGAGAACAGTTTATTTTGGGGGGAAAAATTTATCTGAGGAATCAATTAATGATCATATTTTTCCTACTTGCTTTTTCCTTGCCTGAAATGTTTCTGTTATTAAGTCTAGAGAATTATTAACTGATGAAACTGTTATATTTACCTTTCCATAAATTGTAAATTGTTTATGTATAGAGCAGAGGAAGATGTTTGGATTTACACTTTCTTCAATCAGATCCCAGCATCAGATGGATTTATAGGCATTAACTGGAAATGTAAAAGAGAAACAAATATTTTCAAAGGAGCTCATCTGTCTCCCAGGTTTAGATTTTAAGCCTAACTGCACCCATTTAGTACATAGCATATTTTCAAATCATAAACTATATAGAAAACTTTAAAAGAATGAGAGGTAATTATTCTGAAAAAAGTGGTTGGCATTGTTCACCTTGTATTTACATATCTCTTAATGATAGAATTTAAAGGTAGGCAAGTAGTGACATGAAAACCAAGAGGTGATCTGGGGGGGGGGGGTTTGGGGGGCGCAGCCAGCTGCATGGCTTCTGAATTAAATTTATTGGGAGGGAATAAGCCACCCTCCAGTTTAGTTATTGCTCTCTTCCAATACTGTTTTTCACTATCACTTTTAATAATTGCTTCTTTGCTTTGCTTTAAAATCTTGCAAAGCACAGGATCCAGATCTGGACAAATGCCAGTCAGCTACTGAATGACTGATTTAAGAGGATTCCTTTAGAAGTTTTATATTCCTTCAATAATCCTTTACATAAATGGGGTTCATTTCACTCTATGCAATTACTCTGAACAAAAGTGCCAGTTTTTTTTCTTACATCAATATAAAATAATTTCTTGTCTAAATAATGGATGTAGTCCTGTGCCTTATTAAATAAAAAGCCTCAAAAGCATATTTCCAATTCCAAGTAAAATGCATTCAAGAAAAATTGCTCTTGGGTGTTGATATATACAGATCTAAAGAGCAAAATTGAGTCCCAAATCGTAAAGCATAGGCCTAAGCTTAAATATTCTATCCCACTGAGAACACAAGTCTCTATTTTCTGTGGTCTCACACTGGGCTGAACATCAAGCTCATGGTTAAATGGATAGTGTGACTAGCTGAGCATTGGCAGGAGTGAGCTGGGATGTGAACGAAGGAATTATGGACTTCAACTGCAGAGCTCAAAGGGGTGAAAGAAGTGCCAGTTTTGAGCAGGCTAAAGAAAGTGCTAAATATAGACTAGAAGCCTGAAGCCCGAAACGAGAAGTCTCCTTGTGCTTTGTAGAAATCAGCTGCCCCGAGGTGCGCGTATATCTGGGAAGATACTGTCTATGCAGGCTGGCCATGATGTGCTTGTGTTAGAAACAGAAGCAGATAGATTCCTGTTGCAGCCATCCAGAGGTCCAGAACATAACATTGCATGGAAGCAGTTTGACAAAAATTTGAAATGAACATATCTTTTCCTCTTCTTTCTTAAAATAAAAAAAAAAAATTTTTTTTTGGAGTACATGCTGAACAGATGGGATGGATCATTAATACATGACTTAAAACGGTATTTAATTGTATAAAAGAAATTATTCTTCAGGGTCGAGCTAATTTTTCCTGATGTGAAAATTGTTCTTTGACCTTCCTCTTAAATGTGCCCTGCATTCAGATATTTAGACCTAGGAGTCAAGCTGGTTACTCAAATTACTGCATTTGTAAAGACACATTGGAAGAGATCATATCACAAATGATTCAGTTCATTTTAGAGCTGCAGTTTTTTGCTCAGGTTTTGTAGGCGATTAGAATTCAAAACATCACAGGAGGGAAGCGGATTTGGCTCAACTGATAGAGCATCCGCCTACCACATGGGAGGTCCAGGGTTCAACTCCAAGGCCTCCTGACCCATGTGATGAGCTAGCCCACGTGCAGTGCTGATGCGTGCAAGGAGTACTGTGCCACGTAGGGGTGTCCCTCACATAGGGGGGGGCCCACGCTCAAGGAGTGCACCCCTTAAGGAGAGCTACCTCACATGACAAAAAGTGCAGCCTGCCCAGGAGTGGGGCCGCACACACGGAGAGCTAATGCAGCAAGATGACAGAACAAAAAGACACAGATTCCTAGTGCCGCTGACAAGAATGCAAGCAGACACAGAAGAACACACAGCAAATGAACACAGCAGACAACTGGGGGGTGGGGGGAAGGGGAGAGAAATAAATTTAAAAATCTTAAAAAAAAAAACAAAAAAAAAACACAGGAGTGGATTCAGACCAGGCATTCTTGGAAAAGGAAAACACGTGTGGTTAGCTATTTGTTTTGTTTTTCTAGGTATCTCATAACTTATTTAGGTTTATATTCCTTTTCTCTATGCTCCCCCATAATTGATACTCTACCACAATATCTGCTATTGAGCAAATCTGAGGAAAGATACCATTTTGTTCCTTTTTTTTTCCCTTAGACTCTGAAAATAATTTTAATTAGTCTGCCCTTTGAGCATTTTACCTGTGGAAATGATTAAATTTTACAAGCCAAAACAGTAAGAAATGCATTGATGGTGTTTCTGATATTTCTGTGTCTAAGATCATCATAGACTTGGAATAGAAGCTGATTATGGAGGGACAGAATCTTGTGATGAGATTTAAGCTACATTTACCTTTGTCTGGATCAGAGAATATTTTTCTCTGCATGAGCTGTCAGCCAAAAGGCAATAGGATTAATGTCAGCCTGTGGTCACTGCGGATTCATTTGACAAGCTTGTCTCTCTGTTAGTCTCTAAGGAATTCTATACAGTAAAGGAATTGTATCTACATTTCTTATATACCTTCACTGAGCACAGGAGTTTAAGGTGATTCGGAGATGGTCTAGCTCCTCATCCTGGGTTTCACCAATGGGCTTCTCGATCTGCCATTTGGAGGGAAAAGTGAGCATAGAAGCCAAGACCGGATGGATGAAACCTTGGCAGAAAACAAAGCTAAGCCTCTGCCTTTGAGTTCCTGCCATCTTTATCCTTTTTCTCTCCCAGGCTTTTTTTTTTTTAAGACAGTCTTTATGTGCATCTCTTCCAGCATCAGCTTTTAACTTCCTACCTCTCTTTTCCATATCACATCTTCCCTTTCACTTTCTCTAAATTTCTACTATTCTTTCTCCACTTAACTCACCAGAAAATGATTGTCCAGAATATTTCAATAATAATCATTTATTCATGTAGAGAACGTAATAGGTGCTGGGCACCATGCTAAGTGCTTTATATGCAGTATCCCATTTAATCTTCCCAATCACCCTATTGGATAGGTGCTACTGGGTAGAAACCATTACAGTCTCCACTGCACACATGACAAAATTGAGACCCAGGGAAGTTACATAAGTCATCAACTAGTAAAACAGAGCCAAGATGCAAAGTTTAATCATTTTATATGATTATACAGAACCTCCCAACAAAATAGAAATGTTACCTGTTCTTCTCAGAGAAATATGAACACTCAGATTTATATGTTTAGCTTTTTTATAAGCTGCAGGATAGATTTGTAGTCCAAAGATTTGGTCGTCAACTTGGTCCATGCAACTGAGAACAAACGACACAGAATGAGGTCGTCTGAGGCTTCTCTGCCCATCGGTTTCCTAGTCATTTACGTCAAGCATCCTCGCTGTCATCATCCACACAGTATCCTTTCTCACAGATCCCTTTGACATTACTAAGACATCTCCATTTCCTCTCCCCTTTCCCTTCTCTGGTACCTGGGGAGCCTGTTTTTAATTTGCCAACCTCTACCAACTTCCTGGCTCACAGGCTTTTGTTTTGTTTTAACTTTTTTCCTGCCTTGAAGATTACAGACGATTAGATAGCCTTTCAGCTGAATCTTCCAGTACCAAGTGCTGTGAGATATTAATAAAATATATTAAATAAGTACTGAAGAGTGCATTCTTGTCCCTGAAGTTGGTGCTGTTCCTTATTCATCCTAGGAAATGACAACGCTGGTGATAATGATTGATGGCAAAGATGATGATGACTGATGATGATGATGGCATACTTATCTATTGAGTAATTACTATGTGCCAGACACATGGTACAAGCACTTTACCTCTATGACCTCATTTAATCTCCCATATTAACCCTATGAGATTGCAACTATTATTATCACACCCATTTTACAGATGAAAAATGATGCTCAGAGAGATTAAGTATCTGCTTCAGGTTACCCAGCTCCTAATGAGATCCTTAAGCCAGGCTTCTTATCCAGGTGGTATGTAAAACTGTAGGCAGAGTCCACAGATAAGCAGATACTTTGCCATAAAAAGGAAAAGTTGCTCTTTTTCCCTTGGGCTGAGTTCTCTTCCAACTAGTACCAGTGTTCCCCTTATCCTTTGGCCTCAAGCAAAGAAAGATTGCTCTGCAAATCTCCCTGTCAGTGCCTGTGAACCCAGGAGAAAGTGCGTAGCCTGTATACCCATTCTATCTCACGTTAAAAATCTTACATGTTGATTGATGGATTTCTCAGTGAAGACTATGATTGCCATTTAAGCTCCTGTAGGAAAGCTCTAGTCTGCTATATTGGGGGAAAGGGGGGAGGAATCTGCTAGGAAATATGCTAAAGGACAAGCAACCAAATGATGAACTGCAGAGCAGAGCGACTGTGGTTACTTCTCAGTCAGAAGGAATCTTTTGGTCCTGGATTGTACCTCGGTCAGAATACCTGGGATGCTTTTCCTCCCTTACCTCCTTCAGGTCTTTATTCAAAAGCCACTTTGAGAATGAGGTCTCTCTAAGCTAAATTTCAACCCAATGTGTTATACTCCCTCTTCCTGCTTCATTTTTTCCCCCTTGGTTTGTATCACTATCTAACATCTTTATATTTTACTTCTTTGTCAATTATCTGTCCCCTGCAGTAGGATGTAAGTTCCACGAGAGCAGGGACTTCCGTTAGTTTTGTTCATTACCATATTCCCAGTACCCAGAGCAGTGCTAGCACATGGTAGGGACTCAGTACTTATTTGTTGAATGAATAATATATCAAAATCTTAAGTGTATCATCTATAAAGGCTTAATAAGAATATGGAGACAGACATATTATAGAGTAATTGATAATGGAAAAATGTCTGGTTAAGTTACGTTATGAAATGTTAACAATGGAAATAATTGTGTCCATTTTAATGTTGGAATTGCAGCATAAATGTGTGTGATTTGGGGACTTAGAAATGCACAAGCATTTTTCCAATAAAGCTAATGGAATTTACATTTTTCTCTAGAATAATTCACTCTGTGAGGGGTCCTTCAAGACTCTCAAACAAGGACATACTGTAGTGAAAAATTAGAAACCATCTAAATAAGTAGCTGTAGTATCCCAACACTATGGAATACTGTGCAACAGTTAAAAAGAATGAGATAGAATTCTTTTACTGGCAGAGCTCCAAAATGTAGTGTTGAGTGAAAAAAGAAAGCTACAACATGATACTTGTAGTGTGATTTTTATCTAAAAAAACCCAACAACACATGAACACACATATAAAAGATCTGGAAGGGTACTCATAAAAATTAGCAGAATTTATGACCAGAGGTAGAAAGGTGAGTAAGAAATCAGAATTTACATGGTAGTCAAGTACTGGAGGAGACTCAAGTATTATTTTTAATATTTTAATTTTTATAAGGAAAGTTTATTTGCATATTATTTATATAACTAATTTTTTTATAATTTACCCAGTAAGCAAATGAATATTGCTTTTGATTCCAAAGAGGTGAGAGGGTAGGTTACTGTGAGAGAATTGAAGTGTAAAATACAAAGTTATTTAAATGAGTCATCAGTGCGAGTGAGAGCATCTAAATAACTTGAATTTCTTTGTCATCAAAGTTCCTAGATGTTTCTAAGACAGTTTTGATGACTGTTCAAATCTCTCTTTGCTTCTTCAGAAAAGCCCAATCCAAGCAATTCCAAATGTATAGTTTATGGAGATTGTGATGTAAACAGGAAAATTTTTCATTTCCATCTCATTGGAAAAGGCCTCCAACTTCCTTAGCCAGATAGTCTTTCTAATCGTTCTACTAAACCTGAACAGCTCTGGATACATAAAGACTACAGAAGCAATTTCAGAAACTTCTGGAGGGAAACACCACACAAATCAATGAGTCTGTGGTTCACAGTTATTAGCTTGATGCCCAAATGCATATCAGATTTGCAAGAGGCAGTTTACAATCTGCTCATCTAAACAAATGTAACACAAGGGGATTTGAATTCCTGCATTTGCAGTTTCTGTCTCTCCTGCTCCAAATTTATGGCAAAATTGTAGACACAAATAATGTGTCAGGGTTGAATGAATTGAGGTCTCTGCTCGTATGGCTTCATTTCACTCAAAGGAGAGTAATAAATGGAAAGCAAAAAAAAAAAAAAAAATGTCTCAGCAGATAATGAGTCTGAGTCCTAATGACCTTCCCAAAGTACAAAATGGGATTGTAATTTACTTGGCATTGCCCAAACCATTTGGTGTGTGTAGTGAGGTGTAAAAAGATTTTGGTCATTTAAACCGTGCATTTAAACATTTCTTCGACAATTTATGAAGTGTTGGAGCTACCATACTCTGTCAAGGTGAAAATGATCCATCATTGGTAACGGAAGACTTACTTCCAACTTCCCTATTTACGGCCTTGATGGTGGTGTGTCATTAAGCAGCCTTGGTCCAGTCTGCATCCCCTGGGACCATTGTATGGCCATCTATATAAGGTATGGGTGTTATAACCCAATCCCTATCTCTGGCAAGGACTGTAGGGTGAAGATTCACATTTATTCAAAGGAAGTCATGTGCAAAATAGCATTTTTGCTTGCCGAACGGTGCCCAGTCTGTCACCTGGCTGATCATCTCCATCTGGGTTTGCTGCAGAGACAGCAGTTGGACATCAATACCAAATGGGAATAATTAACATCCAATGGTCTGAAATTGGTAGGCTTAAAAGATGAAAGGCGCATTGATTTTTAAAAGGAGGAATTAAAATCTTCCATGTATTGCCTCCAAATGTTGCCTTTTGCTTCTTCGAGGTAATCACATTTTTCCCTCATGCCAGAGCTGAAACTGAAACAAATCATCAGACTAAGCAAAGAAAGAGAACATCAATTGGTGTTCATGAACCTATGCTCCTCACTTATTTAATTTTCCATGCATCCATACATATATCCATCAGATCAGTCCTCAAACATTTATTACAACTGTTGTGCAACTGCTGAGTAGAAGGGGGCTCAGACAGTGAAATTCACTGTCACTTTTCCCATCCAAAATTATGTAAACCAGTTTGACCAGAAAAAGCCACTAGGTATATATTCATGCTGATGATACTCAGATTTCGACTGCAAACTTGACATCACTCCTGAACTCCAGCCTTATAGTAAACTTCCATTCAGACATCTCAGTATTTGGGTAGCCCACTGAACTTAATCTGAACATGCCTTCAAAATTCATGTCCACCCAGAACATCAGAATGTGAGCTAGTTGGGAAATCCGGTCATTGCAGATGTGATTAAGTTAAGATGAGGTCATACTGGATTAGATTCAGCCATGTTTTAGTTTCCTGGCTGCTAAAACAAATACCATGAAATGGATTGATTTAAACAATGGAAATTTATGGGCTCTGAGTTTTGAGGCTAGAAATCCAAAATTGAGGCATCAACAGGGAGAAAGAAAACTATGGTGTTCAAGACTGGCTGCCAGCAATCCTTGAGGTTCCATGGCTTTTCTGTCACCTGGCAATGAACTTGGTGACCTCCTCTCCTTTTTCTCTTTTTTAATTTAAAAAAAAAGATTGATTGATTTCACCCTTCCCCCACCCTGCTGTTTTTGCTGTCTGTGTCCATTCGCTGTGTGATCTTCTGTATCTATTTCTCTTTTTGTCTTCTCTTTTCATTTTTTCTCCTCTAGGATTCACCAGGATTTGATTGGGAGGAACTCTGATGTAGAGAGGTTCCCTGTCAACTGTGCCACCTCAGTTCCTGGTCTCTGCTGCACTTCACCTTGACTCTCCCCTTTGTCTCTCTTTTGTTGCGTCGTCATCTTGCTGTGACTTACTTGCGCAGACACTGGCTTACCACGTGGGCGCTTGGCTTGCTGTGCAGGCAGTAGCTTACACACAGGCACTCGTGTGGGCACCTGGCTTGCCACGTGGGCACTCATATGGGCATTGGCTCACCTCAAGGGCATCTCCTCGTTCTCTTGATTGCCAGCTTCTTCCCATAGCTCAATCTGTGTCTGAATTTCATTCTGCTTATAAAGGACTCCCTGATTCAGTTGGCCAGACCTTAACTAAAAACATCTTCAAAAGGAGCTATATACAATGGCACAACCACAGGAATGGATTAAGATTAAGAACATCCAGTGACCACTGCTTGTATATCAATGTTACAAGTCACCAGAGGTTCCAAGGGGAAGGACAGTGAAGATTGGTGTAACATTGGGGCATTTTGGGGACATCAGAATTATTCTGCATGATATTGCAATGATGGATACAGGCCATTGCACATTTTGTCAAAACCTATAAAAACGTTTGGTACAAAGTGTACACCATAATGTAAACCAAAGACCATGATTAGTAGCAATGCTTCAGTATGTGTTCATCAATTGTAATAAATGTACCACCCTAATGAAAGATGATGTTAATGAAGGAAAGCATGGGGGGGGAGGAATGGAATATATAGGAAAACCCTATAATATTTTCAATGTAACATTTATGTAATCTGAAGCTTCTTTAAAAATAAAATAAAAAAGATTAATAACATGTTTTCCTAGGGAACAATACTTCAACCTACCACAGGCCCTACCAATGACTAGTGTCATTGTAATTAGAGGAGAGGGTACGGACACAAGGGAAGAGGCCACATAAAGATGGAAGCAGAGATTAAGTGATGCTGCTACAAATCAGGAAATGCCAGGAGTCACCAAAAGCTGGACAAGGCAAGGAAGGATTGTCCCCTAGAGCCTAGAGGTGCATGGCCCTGCTGACACCTTGATTTTGGACTTGTGGCCTCCAGAGCTGTAAGAGAATGCATTTTGGTTGTTTTAAGCCTCATTTATGGTACTTCATCATGACAATCCTAGGAAACTAATATGTCCAAAATTTATCTCAACATCTTTCTCCTTTCTCCTCCATTCCCTGTTTTAGCTGAAATGTATAGTGTTACCTCTTCCAGAAATCCAGCGATTGCCCTAGGTTTGTGGCTTTTCCTCAGCCTCAACGCCCAATCGGTTTCTCAGTTCTGTCGGTTACTCCTTCTTAGCATCTTCTTCCTCCATCCCTGTGCCTCAGCATTGCTTTCACTCTCTTCTCATCTTCCCTGTGAACTGGTGTAATGGACCCCAGCCTGGACTCCGTGCTGTTCTCACTCCCCTGCCAATCCATCCATGACACTAATAGGAGTGTGGTCTCTCCGAAAGTGCAAATATGGTTGGTTATTCCTCTGATTAAAGCCTTCCCTGGCTCACCCCAGCATTCAGGAAAATGCCTACTCAAGGCCCTTTACAATCTGCCTTCCTTTTCAGGCGCCTTCAACAAGTCCTCCTATGTGTCTCAAGCCTGAGACCTACAGAGATCCTTTCAGTTGCCCTTTGCATTGTGCTCCCCTCACCTATGTGTGGTGACAGGTTAACTCATGCCGCTGCTGCTATGCATTGATTGGGACCCAAGAGAGACCCAGATCAATGGAAAGATTCAACAATGTTCATGATGACATAGACCAATGCATCGCTAAAACCCGTGTAGCATCATGACCACAAATAAAACTGTGCTTGCATGGAATTCATACTTGACTGGATTTTTTTTTAACCTGGCTATAGTATAATGGTCTAGCAGACTACACCTATTTTAATTTGATGCTGGGCCTCCACCACAACAGTGGGTGGAATTCCATATGTCTTCCAGTGTGAAGATTAGGCTAATGTGTCAACTTGGCCAGGTAATGCTGCCCAGTTGTTTAGTCAAACAAGCACTGGGCGAATTGTAACACAGTGGCTTTTCATGGGCTTCAGTCATCAGTGAGTTGATTGCATCTGTGGCTTGATACATCTGTAATCAACTGAGGAGACTGTTTTCAGCAATGAGTGATGTCTTTAAGTTGAAGGAGAATGATTTCAGTATTCAGTGAGAGAATCCCCATCTCTACTTCAGACAGCCAGCATCTCCTGGGGAACTCATCGAGGACCTCCATCAGAGTCCCTGGCTTGCAGCCTGCCCTACGGAATTTGGACTTGTGCATCCCCACGGCCATGCCAGACAATTTTATAAAATCTCATACTATTTACAGTTCTGTTTCCCTAGAGAACCCTGACTAACACATCGTGTCTCACTATTTCTTTCAGTGATGATTCAAGAACTGGCATTGAGCGACCACTGTTTATAAAGGAAAAACAAGGATTTTCCTGGCAAGTGTGTTTGTTTAGCCATTAATAAGCTTTTTTTTTTCCTTTAACTTTAGAGACATTCCCAGCCCTTTAGTTTACTATTGTGCAATGGAACTCTCCAAGTGGGGGTTTAAGGTGCAACATTTCCCAGGTAGGGAAGCCTGGTTCTGGAGCACGTCTTAACAGCTGCCTATGGTAGCCATTAATAAGCTTTTTTTTTTCCTTTAACTTTAGAGACATTCCCAGCCCTTTAGTTTACTATTGTGCAATGGAACTCTCCAAGTGGGGGTTTAAGGTGCAACATTTCCCAGGTAGGGAAGCCTGGTTCTGGAGCACGTCTTAACAGCTGCCTATGGTGGTAGTTTTCAAAAGGCAATCCGGCTTCCCTTTATTTCAATAGTCTTTGGTGTAATAAATCATTCTTTCAGATGTGCAGTAGCATTTAAGGCTTGCCTGCTTAGCTTTAATTGGCTAAGCAGTTACAATCTCAAATCATATAGTGTGAAAATATCACAATAGATCACAGTATTGTCAGTTTTCCCCTGCAGAACTCCAACACCTCCCTCACATGTTAATTGCTACAATGTCCTTGGAATAGAGAATAGCATAGTTACTGTTTGCAATGAGAGCATACCTGTATCTTCACGGCACTTCAAGAGCGTGGGGGTGGGGGGGAGGGCACATTAGACCTTGAATTAGAACCCTCTTTTCTATACATCATTGTCCAATTGCCTTTATATGTGATCCTTCCTTCCTGGCAACTTATCCTTCAAGACTAGGCTTGTATCCCCTCTTCCAGAAAGTCTTCCCTCATTTCTGTCTTCTACCTTGATTTAGGTGTCCCTTTTCTGAGCTCGCATATTCATCGTGTCAACAAACACGCATTCGGGCACCTGGCTTGACACTGGAAATTGAGAATAGATTAAAAATTCTCAAGGAATTAAAGCCCAGGTTATCCCTTTCAGACAATATTGCAATTGTTTGGGTTACCTGTCTCTGCTTTCAGACTGTGCCTTGCATACGAAAAATGTTAGTATTCACAAATGGATGGATAAATAAAATACTCCCACTTTGGCAATATGTTAATAATCAAAAGGCAGCTCATCCAGGGCTTGAATACATAATGGACATAAATTAAATTTCACTGAAAAAACTTCTAATAAACTAGTCCTCAGTGCCAAGATAGTAGGTGTAGTGGATTAAATTATGTACCCCAGATTGGACCTGCTCTCAATCCACACTCTGGTGGGTGTGGCCCCACTGTAAGTAAGGGCCTTTCAAGGTGTTAACTTCAGTTAAGGTGTGGCCCAACTGAATCTGGTGGGGCTTTAATACGGATTACTGGAGTCCTTTAAAAGCAGAGCGGGGAAGCAGATGTGGCTCAACTGATAGAGCTTCCACCTACCACTTGGGAGGTCCAGAATTCAAACCCAGGGCCTCCTGACCCATGTGGTAAGCTGGCCCGTGTGCAGTGCTGATGTGCGCAAGGAGTGCCAGGCCACACAGGGGTGTCCCTTGCATAGGGGAGCCCCATGGGCAAAGAGTACACCCCGTAAGGAGAGCCGCCCCGCGCGAAAAAAGCTCAGCCTACCCAGGAGTGGTGCCACACATGGAGAGCTGATGCAGCAAGATGACCCAACAAAAAGAGACAGATTCCCAGTGCCACTGACAAAGAATGCAAGCGGACACAGAAGAACACACAGCAAATGGACACAGAGAGCAGACAGCCGGGGGGGGGGGCAGAGAGGAAGGGGAGGGAAATAAATAAAAAATAAATCTTAATAAATAAATGAAAGCAGAGTGAAAGTCAGGCACAGAAGGCAGAGGGAGCAGCCAGAAGCTGGAAGTCAACAGAACCCTGAAAAAAAAGAAGCTGCCGTGTGCAGTGCCATCAGAATGGACTAGCCAAGGAACCCCAAAGATTGCCAGCCAGCCAGAAGATACCCCCCCGGGAAGGAAGCAAGCCTTCTAGACTCCGAACTTGTGAGCCAATAAATTCCTGCTGTGAAACCAACCCATTGTGTGGTATTTGTTTGAGCAGCCAGGAAACTAAAACAAACAGTGGGTGAGGTTTAAATCTCTTCTACTGTTGTGGTGCAGTTAAACTGGAAGGAAGGATGCAGTCTCGGGCACTGGCTTGTTTGGGGCACAGTAGGCCAGCCTGGGCCCTCAGGGAGGGGAGGCCTACATTCCCAGGGCTCCTCCGGCTGCTCCCTAGAGAAGCAGGATAATCGTCTCTCTCCTCCTTCCCTCGCCTTCCTCTACTCCAACCCCCACCCATCCCAGTGCAACCAGCTGAAACAGATTCTCTAGGATTCTGTGTGCTTGCTGTCTCTGAGGAAAATTCTAGCACTAAACCATGGTTGTGAAACCAGTCTTTTTCATTCACATTGATCTAATTATTCTATAAAAAAGGAACAATTACTGTTTCCTGGAAAAGTTTTCTTTTAGTAGTAGTCTGTTATGTAGACAGCTGGAATAAAATAAGCAAAATGTTTTTTTAAAAAATCTTTTCTTTCTACTAGTTTTTTTACTGGGAATAAGGAATACTACCAAAAAAAAAAAAATCTCATTATAATGTAATCATTAAGTACTGTTGTTTTGTTTTGGCACAGTGGAACTCTGTTATGATAAATTGTTCTTTTAAAAAAACCAACATTGTCTGTTTGCCAAAACAGAAATGAAAGAGGGACGATTTCCTGTCTCTCTGTAGCAAATGTTAAGTAGAAAAACATGTTTTGAACCCAGAGTGGGGAAAGAGGACTTTTCAAGCGCTCGGTTCACAGCCCTTTCCTCATCATTTCTTGGGTAATTTTTCACTGTAATTGGTGTTTTTCACACAGAGGATCTTGAGATGGGTTAAAAGAATTAAACTCTAAAAAAAATCAACTAAACAATTGCTTATTGATCCTAACGTTACAAACATCTAGAGCAAAAAGTTTCATTTTGTGCAATCTGCTCACAATTACCAAATAATTGAGTTCTTTAGTTAGAGATGCTTTGGTTCGTGAGTAGAGGCAAGAGAAGCATTTCCTGTGTAGGGGTTTTTGTGATAGAGTATTGTTTGTCAGTAGATCTTCCGAGCATTGTTGGGATGTAAAAGATTTGTGATACATACCCATTTGTCTATATCAGACATTTTTTTCCCTAAGAAAAATAACCTATTTTTACCTCATGGAAAGAGATTCAGTGATAAAGACCCAGTAGAGCATAGTCTAGATCATGTACTTTGAAACCAGACTAACTGGGTTCATAGCTCAACTCTGCCACTTAAATGCGGTGTGACCTGGTGGAGTAAATTACTTAGCCTCTCTTGGCCTTAATTTCTTCAGCTGTAAAATGGGGATGAGGATAATAATATTTACCTTTTAGGGTTTTAAGAAGTGAATGAATTAATACACCTAAAGAACTTAAAATAGTGTATGGCACATAATCAGTACAATTACTTTCATTTCCTCACCAACTGCTGCCCCACCCTTGGGCTTTTTGAGCTAACTTTGTGTTGTGTGAGCTACCATTTCTATGATAACTCTGTCTTTGGGACAGCCCTAAAGCAACTGAAAATATATATGAGCCAAGGAAAGGCTCCCAAAAGCACACAGCTAGCAGAGGCAGATTTAGGAGTGGTAAATGATTACTTTCAGAATTCTAGCCCATATATTTCCCTAGAACAAATCACTTCCTTTCCAAACATGAATTGCATGTAAGAGGAGAATAAATATTTACAGATAGCTGGAAAGAAGCAAGACTCCATATAAGGATATAAACCGATGCCTGTCTTCACCAAATGCCTAATCCCTGAAGGATTATCTCCGAAAACAAGTCTTTAAACCACACCAAGCAAATTTTTAGTTTGGATGGGGGGTTTATTTTTAAGTCACTGTCCTCCATTAAACACTGCAGTTTTGTTATAGGGTAGGAAGAGAAAGAGAGAGAGAGAGGGATAGACTGAAGTTTTTACAGTTTATACTAAAGAGGCATTAAAATAAAAACCATGAAGCAGCAGCCTGCACCTCCCTGGGTAAAAGAAGATCTTTTCTTTATTCCCAGTTATGCCACTGAGGAGCTCTGTGATGTGAACGTGGGTGAAACCCTCATCTTCTAGGGGCTTCAGTTTCCTTAGCTGTAAAATGAGGAAGTTGAATTAATCTGTAAGATTTCTTACAGCTCAGACATCCTGTGCCTTTATGAAATAAAATAGATGTTTGATGTTGTGGAGAGCAGGCAACAGAAAGCAACTCTGGAAACTTAAACAGGAAGAGGATATTTTTGCAAGGATGTTACTGGCAGCTCCCGGAATCAAAGGGAGGCCGGAGATCCAGGCTCAGAACCTAGGCAGTTTGGTGGTGGCAGGAGGTCTACTGGGGATGTCTAGAAGCAGGAACGACTCTGTTGTGCTACGGAAATGAATAAGTTCCAGGCATTTTTTCCATCCTCATGTCACTGCACCCATAATTTAGAGTCCTGAGATAAAGGATCAAATTGGCCTAGATTAGGACACATGCCACCCCTTGGCAGGCAGACAAGAAACCTTGATTTGCAGTTCCACCAAGATGCCATTCAATGAGTGAGAGAGGCAAATCCCCAAGAGGAAGTCTGAGTGGGATTTCTGGAAGAAGGGTAGTGGCTACTGTGCAGCATTTCACTACAGTGTTGAGTCCGTCCGTGTGATATCACTCACTCATATCACAGTCCATCTGAAAATGGATGTAACTTAGCATAGAGATGATGGCCCACGTCAACATTGTCTCCACACGCAGTGGTGGACACCCATCAAGAAATGCTGAGCACTGAGACATGCTTGCAGAACAGCCTGAGCCTGCCTCAAGAGATTGTTCTGGTGGAAAAATTAGGTCTGAGTTTCCAATCCGTTTGTCTCTGCACATCTCCTTGGAATGGAGGAGGAGCTTTCCGAGAGGCAAGCAGCAGCCATCTCTTCTTCTTCCATGTTTACAGAGCCTGTTTTTATCCTGATGGCCAATTCCCCTCCTGCACTTAAATACTGATTGGATCTAAACTAGTCATGGTGGTCCCACCTCTCCTGCCATTTACTGGGTGGGTCTGTAACCCAGTTCTAGTTGCCAGGGCATGAGGACAAACTGCTGGGGGTTGGAGTGGGATAACCTCTGGTCAAGGTGATTTTACTTTTAAAAAGGGCATTGTGGTGTAAGGATGTGATGATTGTTGGTGCTGTGGCACCACCATTTAGTACAATTTCATCTTGAGACCATGAGAGGGAAGACTGAAGCAAAAGCCATCAAGCTGAAAATGGCCTTGAGAATAAGGGGAAAGAAACTGGGTACTTGATGATGTGCAACTTTGACTGAACCAACCCCGGATGTACCTGATTCAGAACTTCCTGTTAGGGAAGGTAATAAATCATCTTATCTTTAAGCCATTTTGACTTAGGCTTGTGTTTTGTGCAGATGGAGGCACAGATGACCCACAAAGTGTTACTCTTTCAGGAAACCACAATGTTATCCTTAGCTGCCCCCCTGGTAACTGTCTTAACTCTCAGGGGAGAAATTTAACTAACCCTTTTTTTATTTTATTTTTTGAAATAGTTGCCACATGCCCGGTTTTCTCCTTGCTCATGTATGCACACTTCATTTTATCCTTCAAATCACAGAAGTTTCTAGACCAACTACTCTGTCTTTACTGCAGTAAGTCCGTGATGCCCAGTTCACAGGAATTTTTAAATTTTACCCTTTGATTGTCTTGCTTCTAGGTTAATGTGATAATATAGCTTTAGATCAAAAAAATTTAAGAACTTCTTTCCACTCATTATCCTAAGATCTCCATCCATCAGAATGGCACGAATAATTGGAGATGGTTAAGAAAGAAATAAACAAGGAGACAGAGAAGAAAGTAAGCCAAGTCAAATTCTGAGAATAAACCACATCAGAAAATTGAATCCAAGTCTTTATCTCACAAGTCTCACAGGAAGAGAAAGAGAGAGAAGTTATGTACTGACAGAGGGAGAAGAGAAAGAAGCATGCAGTTCAAAGACCATTGTCTTTTTCTAAGTTGTGTTTTATTAAACATCGAGTAGATACAAAAGAATATTTTTATTATAGGTAAGCTACATGGAATCATGGCCCAATGAGTTCTCATATACCCACCACTGAGTTTCATTGTTCCTGGTGTGTAGATCCCCAATCCCATCCTATTCCCCACCGCCTTAGAAGAAACCACTATCCTGCACTTACAACCAACATCTGTCGAACTTCATTAACCAAGATGAGCATTACAAGGGAAGAGCAGATGAGGGAGAAGTGAGTTCCTATCACACAAGACACGAATACCTGGATCTGTGGTTCAAGGAAGGATGCAAGAAGTACTGTGGTAAAAGTACTAAATCCTAGGGCACACAGCAAAAAGACATTCCAACTGGGGTGAGCAGGGGAAGCTTCATGGACAAAGCAACTGATCCATCTCAGGTAGAGAGGATTCCCGAGATAGACAGGTAGTAGCCCTAGGAAGAAAGGCAGAGAAGGTGTGTCTAAAGAGGGACTGCTTCGTCCAGGATGACTAAGTGGAGGAGAGGCAAGGGAAAGAGTGGAACTTAAGGCCAGGATGAAAATAGAGAGGTTGGAGGGAATCCTCTGGCAAGTGAAAATTCTTCTAAAAACTAGCAGTTATAATTTGGGGCACTACTGTTTTCTCCACATAGAACTCAGGAGGGCTGCCATCTGTGTCTCTTCCCTTGCATTTTCTCAGCCCCAAGCACCACCAATTCTCTTTTCACACCCTCTTCTCCACCTATCTCTCTTCCACCACTCTAATTCCACAATGGCCACTGAGTTACTGAACAATTGGGACAGCTTTCTTGCAGGTACCATGTTCCATACAGAGTGAGAGTCCTGGCTGCTCTGCAGCCCACAGAGCTAAGGAGGTGAGTGGGAATCACAGCTGTGGAGGAAAGGCTGGGTGACGGCCAGAAAAATAGGACTAAGTGGTAGGTCACTGGGGGTGGGGTGAGGGCAGGGTGCAGGGAGGGAGATGCACATGAGACTAGGTCAAGGTCAGATCTGGAACTGGATGGAATGCAGGATGTGCTAAAGCCCAGGGTTAAGGGTGGGGATTGGAAGCTATGAATCATGCCAGGAGCCAGGGCAGTTCATTTTTATCTGGGTTTGTTGGATGAGGAGGGGAGCAGAACTGCAAGCTACGGGAGTCCCTTGGCACCAGCCACCTAGCAGCAATTCCCCTCAGGTGTCTTTTTCTAGAGCACAATTAACTCAGCCACTTCTGACGCCGAAGAGGGAGACTCGCTGCTGCTCTTGGCGGGAGCCTGGTTTCTCAGGTACCCCCTCCTACCTGCTCCCTTTGCCCTGTCTCTCCCTCGCAGTGCTGGACATAGGAGGAGGACAGGCTTTTCAGACCTAGGACTGAATCCGCGTATTGGTCGTGAGGCTGGCAAACTGGTGAACTTCCATTGGCCTCGGCTTCCTCTGGGCTATTGCACATGTCTCGAGAAGTCATTGTGACAAAGAAACAAAGGGACACGTATCACATGCTGACGTGTAATGGGGGTTCAATAAATAGTTCTTCATCCAACATACATTTATTAAGAAGCTACTGTGAGCGGGACATGGTACTAGCTACCAGGGATACATGGGGTGAGCCCCATGTAGTTTACAGTCTAGAGAGGGAGACAGACATTAATTAATAACCACAAAAATCACTGTAAATACCAAGTACAAAAAGGACTGTAGGGGAGACAGACTTGGCCCAGTGGTTGGGGTGTCCGTCTACCACATGGGAGGTCCGCGGTTCAAACCCCGGGCCTCCTTGACCCGTGTGGAGCTGGCCCACGCGCAGTGCTGATGCGCGCAAGGAGTGCCGTGCCACGCAGGGGTGTCCCCCACGTGGGGGTGTCCCCCGCGTAGGGGAGCCCCACGCGCAAGGAATGCGCCCCGTAAGGAGAGCCGCCCAGCGCCAAAGAAAGTGCAGCCTGCCCAGGAATGGCGCCGCCCACACTTCCCGTGCCGCTGACGACAACAGAAGCGGACAAAGAAACAAGATGCAGCAAATAGACACAGAACAGACAACTGGGGGGGGGGGGGGGGGGGGAGGAATTAAATAAAATAAATAAATCTTTAAAAAAAAAAAAAAAAGGACCGTAGGGGATGAGAAAGTACATGCTTGTGAGATTTGATCTATCTAAAATTGAAGACCCTGCTCAAAAAGTTACCCTCTGGAGAAGGCTGCCCTGCCTACCCCCAACTGGAAATTATTCTGTTAACCCCTGAATTTCCAGCAGGAAGCTTGCACCCTTTAAATGACACCTATCTTACCCTATCGTGTCTGGTATTACAGCTAGTGGTATGCATGTCTTAACTCCTCTACTGGATTGTAAGCTCCTTGTGGGCAGTGAGTAAGCCATCCACATTTTCGTATGCTTCCCAGTATCTGTTAAAATATATTCTTTTAATAAATAAGTGAAATTATTAGCTTCCAGAAAGCTGTCACAATTTAATGAAAATTGAAGTTTCATTTATGCCTTTTGTAAACCAAGTTCCTATCAATTTCCACGTAATAGGTGATGTGCTGGGAAACACTGATTTGACCCTCAGAAATTGTAAAATATCCATACACAAAAAGTGTGATACCCCTTGTATTAGTCAGCCAAAGCGGTGCTGATACAAAATACCAGAAATTGATTGGTGTTTGTATTTCATGAAATCTTAACTGCTACTATAGTTTACTGATGAGTTAGTTTTGGTGTAACCAAAAAGCTGACACTTTGGGAACCAGTGAAGTGGAGTATACTTTTAGGATGTCATCACCCAAGGTGAACTCTAGCATGGAGCATTGGGGGAAGGTGGAGGCTTATTGAAACAGGAAAGGCTGTGCAGATTTTAAAATAGGTTGCTAAGATAGCTAGCTGGTCAGTGCCCATTATTAATATGGCAACCAGAGCTTTTGTTTGAAATCATTATCAGACAGTGAGCATAATTACTTCCCTCACCAAATTCTACTTTCATGTGTTGGAACAAGATGGCTGCCGACGTCTGTGAGGGTTCAGGCTTTCTGGGTTTCTCTGGGCTCAGCTCCTGTTTTCTCCACAAGGTCAGCTGTAGACTATCAGGTGAATGGCTCTGTCTCTTTCCCCGAGACTCCAGCTTCAGAATTCAGCATCAAACCCCAACATCAAAATCCAACGTAAAGAACCCTTAACTCTGTCCTTTGCCATGCCTTTTATCTGTGAGTCCCCACTCACCAAGGGGCGGGGACTCAAAGGCCTAAGACGTGGCCCAATTAAAGCCCTACTCATAACTCAGTCATGCCCAGGTACAGACCAGGTTACAAACATAATCTAATATCTATTTTTGGAATTCATAACCATATCAAACTGCTACACCCCTAAACTCCTGCTGAAAACTACTAGGCCTGAGGTTGACTCACCTACTAATTAGGGATATATAGACTAGTAAAAGCAAGAATAGTAGAATACCTTTTGTCAAAACTTCAACCCTACCTAAATTTTACAGTTAGAATCTCAGTTTGTGATCTAGCAAAAGAATAGAGAGCCAAAAGAAAAAAAATTGTGAATATGCCAAAATATTCATTTCCATTCAGTTGTCTAATATGAAATCTGACCCTCCAGCTAAATAAACTCTAGAAATCTACTCAGATAAGCATTTTAACTGTATTAGAGTTCTCCAGAGAAACAACTGACAGGCTATATAGATAAAAATATAGATGTATATATTGGAGATGTAAATATTAAGAGATTAATATAGGAATTGGTTCATATGACTGTGGGGATTGGAAGTCCAAGTTCCAAATGGCAGGCCACAAGTTGGACTCAAGGAAGGTGATGTCGAATTCTCAAGGGTCAACAAAATACCCTCACAGTAACAATCAGACCAGTGCTTCCTTGACCAAATAACTGGACAACATAACCTAGCCAAATTGGCATATGAACTTAACCAAATAATGATACCTAGAGATTAGGGGTCCCCTTAACTTTGGGAAGATTTTTATATTTTTCTATGTTAAGAGCTACCCTCTTGCCTAAATATGCTTTTTATTGTAATTAATAATTATACTTACTATTGATACAATGAGAGGTATAAAAGATACAAAAGACAAAAGAATCAGAGGAAATATTTTTGCTATTAGTTTTAAATACTCAAGAATTTAAATTAAATTCATTTTATTTGGGTATCTTTGAATTTTTAAAAAAGTATTCCCAGTGCCAAAGAACCCAGGCCCTCCTAAGTAATGTTCCAAGTAGAAGCAAACTATTTGGATGGGAAATATCATCAAATCAGAATCTGTAATGTGGGTCAATGAGAGGAAGGATTTTCATCATTGACCCTGTCTTTGGCTCCTCAAAATAAAAGCTTGGGACCATTCCAAGCTGTACAATGACAGATAAACAGGGAGAGTGAGTATTTGCTTACTGTTTCCCTAAGTTTCATCAGCTTATTTTCCATGACTCATAACGGTTTCCTGGAAAAGCTCTTGTTGCCTTTATCTTGTGGGTCAAATGAGTGCTATTCAGCTAGTTTCCATCACCCAGTCAGCATTCCTATTGCTTTCCTATTGTGCATCCTCAGCTGGACCCGAACATTTACCAGTTTACTCACTCCCAAAGTAAAACTATGAGTATTCTTCAAAAGGGATCACCCCAAATTGTCCAGAAGTATTCAAAAGGAAAATCTGAAAGTGAAAAACAAAACAAAATAAAAACAGGGCAGATATTTACACAAAACTTTTAAGTATAACCTGAATTAGAATTGGTGGAAAACTATTTAAAAGCCATTTACTCAAACTGTGACCCACAAGAAAAACAAAAACCTTCCTGAGTCATTGATGAAGAACTCTTTCTGACCCTATGTTATGCAATGGAACTTCCTTATATTCCTAAGAAGGGAGTGTGGTTAAAGTGGTTTGGTCATAAACTTCTAAGCCTGGGACTTAGGAAACCTGGGGTCTCCTCCAGCCTCTGCCACACAGTGTATGTGTGGCTTACTTTTCACATCTATAAAATGAAACTGACTGGGGAAGCAGATGTGGTTCAAGCGATTGGATTACCACCTACCACATGGGAGGTCCATGGTTGGGTTGCCAGTACCTCCTAAAGAAGACATCGAGGGAAGCGGACTTGGCTCAATGGATAGGGCGTCAGAAGGAGTGCCATGCTACGCAGGGGTGTCCCCTGCATAGGGGAGCCACACACGCAAGGAGTACACCCTGTAGGGAGAGCCGCCCAGCATGAAAGAAAGTGCAGCCTGCCCAAGAATGGTGCTGCACACATGGAGAGCTGACACAACAAGATGACGCAACAAAAAGAAACACAGATTCCCAGTGCGCTGATAAGGATAGAAGCGGTTACAGAAGAACACACAGCGAATGGACACAGAGAGCAGACAACTTGGGAGCGGGGGGGAAGGGGAGAGAAATTTTTTAAAAAATCTTTAAAAAAAAGACATCAAGCTGGCACAACGGGCAGGCATGACAAGCTGACACAACAAGATGATGCAACAAGAGACAGAGGAAGAAAAACATAATGAGAGATACAACAAAGCAGGGAGCAGAGGTTCCCAGTGCCTTCTAAAGAAGACGAGCAAGACAGCGAGCTGGCTGTCCATTCATTCAACAATTATTGAGCATCTATTACATGCCAAGCACCATGACCTCTGGATTAGATGTCTCTTCATTATACTCTTCAGCCCCCTGTGAATACTTCTAGCATGTTACTTAACACCCTGTATTGGAATTGGGGGTTTCCTAATGCAATTCCTCCACTGACTGCATTGTTATTTTTGCCAAAGCGTAGCAGAATACCTGGTGCTCAAAAAGCAGTTGGTGAATGAACAAAAGCGAGCTCTCCGTATGCAAGGTTGAGCATACTAGAATGAGGTCCAGAGTGAGGGGCATCAAGCATAAAATCCAGTAATATTTCATTGAAACAGTGATATGATTACATTAGAGTCTACTTAGGAATCTCTGAGACAGCAGCAGACCTTGATCACGCCAAGGCCCAAGCCTCTCTCTAGTCCGCAACACCAACATAACCTTGGCACTTAGTTTCCAGGTTGGCGTATCGAGTCAGCGGGGCTGATATCCTGAGCTGCCCCTCCAGACCTGCTCTCCACTTTTTTCCACCCATCTTGCTACTCTGGGAAGTCAGTCTTTAAGGGCTGCCTCAACAGGGCTCTGAGTACTGTGCTTCTGGTTGGGTTTGGCCAATGGGGGACACCAACAGGAGACAGGAGAATAGAGAAGTTGAGATATTTATTTCCTCTCTTCAGGTCAACCACAGGCTATTGGACCCTGTGACCCAAGGTCACAGTTCCTATCACAGTTCTCCCCATCCTCATTCTGTAGGTGTGACTCTCTGTCTCTTTCTCTCTGGATTCTTTGCCCTTTAAGTCTTAGGGAAGGTAGCAGTGCCACTGTCACTACTTTCAAGATACAGTATTCCATGTTTTGTTTTCCTATATCCTGGCTTAAGAGTTCCTTTATTAAATTCTCCTCAAATTATTCAATTTGAGGATACCATCAGTTTTCTGCTTCAACCTCAACTGATAACCACCCAAGTATTATGAAGAGTAAATAATATCACCCATCAGCACATGATGCAATAAGAAGGCACTAATAAACACCGAGTTTCCTCCTCTTCTTTGTTATAATTTTATATTGCGCTCAGCCTTTGAAATAGTAGCTACTTAATAAATATTTATTAAGTGAATCAAAAAATTTCTAAACCATTTCTGACCACAGTTTTGGATTCAAATATATGGAAACTAATGCACGTTAATCTAGATGATCAGCTATTAAATTCAGAGAAAATTTCTGTTTCAATATTTGGGGGCAGAGGTATTCTACTTTACAGATCTCATTCTCCTTTTTTCCCTCAGTCTGACATCAACAATGATTAGCTTGCTGGAGTTTTGGCTCAATCCTAGGAAAAACAGTGTCAAGGGAGGAGCTGACATATCAAAAGCGCATGAAATTAAACAGACTGAGAGATTCATTTCTAGACCTTGGAGGAAACAGTGATTTGGTTTCATGTCACCTAATTTATACGAACCAATTTCACAAGTGTATCATTTCCTTCCTCCTACACCCAGAGAGAAATGCAGTTTGGGGTAAACTATACCTTCTAAAATCTATTCACATTGATAAAGAACAATAAAGCTGAATTATCACTCACCGTGAACACTGTTCTCGCTGATGCACCGTGGAAGTAACTTCTAGTTCTGGTATTGGAGTAAGTACTTCCTTAACCAGAGTCAAAGGTTGCCTCTGTGTGGTCTCTGCTGTTTAAGAAGGCAAGCTGTTTTAGTCTATATTTTTTCATTAGCAGTGGAATAAAAAACAGACAATATATTCTAGTATAGTAAGTGTAGTAAGAGAACCATAGCTTAAGTCTAGAAAAAAATTTGACTGTTTCTACTACTCACTAAATTTCCTGTCTACAGGAAATTTCCTGCCTGACACTTTTGACCCATTTCCCTTAACTGTTTTTTGCCTTCACTGCCCCCACCCCCATCCCCCACTCCATTTCCTGAACACAAGTCATGAAATATAGTTAAGGAGGAGAAACATAGAGTAACCCTTTAAAAGTACAATGACAGGTAGCAAGAAAATGTTTGGAAAATGACGGCAAACCGTTTCTTCTATGGCATTTTGTTGAAATATGTCCCTAAGGAGAATACAAATAACATCCTTGATTTCAGAGACAATTAGACCTATAAGCAAAGTTTTTTAAAAATTAGATAAATTCTAATTTGTCGTCCTTTTCTACACCTACGTGACATTATAAAATTCTGCTAATATCAGTCTCTAGCTGACTAGAGATGAAATTGCTCACGGCATCAAGAAAGTGTCTCTCTCATATCCCTGGGATCAGTTTTGTTTCTCTGGTGTTTCTGTTGACTTGAATTTTATGTAGTATATCTACTTTTTGCTTCATAGAGGTCTATACTCCTTATACAAAGCCCTGCTATAGAAGGAAGGAGGTAGCCTACAAATGAAAGGGAAATTTGAGTAGTTGTTTCTTAGAAAGAGAAATGAAAAGGGGGGGTTAACTGTATTCAAAAATATTATACTTATCCATGAAGGGGATTAAATGTTGCTACAAGTTACTAAAAGAGAAGTATTCTAGAAACTTCTCTTGTATTTTTTTTTCTTTTTACTAGAAATTTCTTTTTAATAATAAAAACTTTATTTGGGGGAATTTAACTTTCTGAATAAAGAATATATTCTCATGATTTAAAATTTTACAACTGTGAAATGTCTCCCTTCTATGCACTGCCCACTTACTTCCCGATCACATCTCATAGTTCCTTCGCTTCTTCCCTTCCTCTGCCACAGGCAGCCAAGATTGTTAGTTTTTTCTGTGTATGATAAATATAAATATGTGTGTGTTATTCTTCTCCTTTTTAGCCCAATTGTTAACATACTACACTTATACATACCTAACAATCTGTCTTAGTGATCTTTCCACATGACCACTTCCTTATTCTTTTTGACAACTGCCTGATGTTCATACAAGTGTATCATGGTGGATTTAAATAGCCTTCTCTTAAGATGTGTCTAATCCCTTCATACTACAAACACTCTAGCAATAATCACTGTGAATACGTCATTTCTCACCTATACAAGTAAAGCCAAAGGATAAATTCCTATAAATAGAATTGCTGGCTCAAAGGGCGTGTGCATTTGTTATTTCGATTGTTATTGCCAAGTGTGATGGTTAGGTTATTGTGTCAACTCAGCCAGGTAATTGTAACCAATTGTTTGGTTAAGCAAGCACTGGGCTAACTGTAATACAAGGGCATTTATGGACTTTGGTCACCGTTGACTTTACTGCAGTCAATAGATAGCAGGTTATAATTACATCAGTCAGAGAGATTGCCATCAGCAATGAGTGACGCTTAACCCAATCAGTTGAATCCCTTTAAAGGGGAAGTGATTCCAGCATGGAGAGAGAATTTCCCAGCTTATCTTTGGACAGCCAACATCTCCCAGAACTCATCGAGAATCTTCATTGGACTTTCATCAGAGCTACTGGTTGTAGCCTGCCTGCAGAACCTGGACTTGTGCAACCCCACGGCTACATGAGAGACTGATAATATCTCTTACTATCAACAGATATCTCTTGTTCATTCTGTTTCCCTAGAGAACCCTAATACACCAAGTCACCCTTCAAAGAAGTTGTACAAAATTATCCCCTGGCCAGTAAAGAGTACCTGTTGCCCCTTGACATAGAGTGTGGCATCAAACTTCTGGATTTTTGTTAATTTAACAGATATTTAAATGGCATTTCAATGTAGATTTAACTTGCATTTCCACTAAGACATAAGCACCACAAAAGCTGGGAGTTTTGTTTGGTTGGTTCACTCCTTTGTCTCCTGCACCCAGAAGGCCAATATTTTTAGCACATAGTAGGCACTCCAAAACATACTTGTTTTTAATTTTAAAAACGGAAGGAAAAAAAAATACTTGTTTTTGAAAGAATTAATTCTGAGTGAGACTTAATACCCTTTCATGTTAAAGAACCATTTGCATTTTCTTTTCTGTGAATGATCTGTTCTTACTCTTTCCCATTGCCTATTGGGTTGTGATCTTTTCTTAACTATTAGAAGATCCTACTATGTTAAAGATTTAGCTGCTTATCTATGATGAGCTACAAATAATTTTTCCCATTAACTGTCTTTAGACTTAGCTTGTGATGGTTTCTTTGCTGTGTACATTTTTTCCACATGTTTAAATGCATCCATCTTTCATCTGTTTTTTTTTTTTTTGGTCACAATTAGAAAGGCTCACTTTGTAGTTATAAATAAATTTGCCATTGTGTCTTCTACCACGTTTATGGTTTCATGTTTACATTAAAATCATTTGAAATTTGCCCTAATGTTAGTGTGAGCTATGGATCTAAGTTTACATTTTTCTAGGTATTTATTCAGTTGTCCCAGCACCATTCATTCACTAATCCTTCATGTTCCTACTAATTTAATTTGCCATTTTCATAATTTACTAAAGTTCTGGACTTTCTAATTCTTCAACTGATATGTTTGTCTAGCCATGTACTGGCCCCATGCCAGAATGGATAGTTCCCCCTCTTTATTCCCCTTTCAATATTTTCTTGGCTATTATTGACCACTTATTTTTCATGAGGATTCATGAAACTAAATAATTATTTTAGGAAATGAATAGTTATTTTGGGTGGAAAGTCAAACTTTTCACATTTGCTTATTCATTCAAATGAATGGTGTTTTGTAGCACAGTATAACCATAATTTAGTATAAAGGCTCTTACCTGTCAAAATGATGGCTAATCCAAAGTAACTCCCTAGTGCTGCATTATCTTTCTTTTCTCCTAGTATCCAAAGTCATGTAACTTATATACGAATAGCAAAAATTCTTTAAAAATTGATAAAAAGGCAAACCTGGCATTTTAATACCTTCTTCAGAACAGCTAAAATGGGTAGAATTTTTTCCTAGTTCTACACTGGGAAAGAGAGTTTCTTTCAAATAATATTAATTCACCAACACTAGTTAAGGCAGCAGAAGCAGTGAGAAATACTTCAAAACTTCAGAGACGTCTTTTCATGAATTTCTCAAATCTCTGAACCAAACATTTCTTTGACTTTTTTCAGGAACCTCAGTAGAGCCTAAAAATTTAAAAAGAACCCTAATCTGAATTTTGTCCTGGCCAAATCTAGTGAACTAAATGGATTTCCAGCAGTAGACACTTTGATTAAAAATAAAACTCCATAGCTTATATTCTCAAATAAAGCCCCTGTCACACTGTCCATGACAATGGCCTAGTTGCTCTTTGATGCTACTTCTTTTTAAAGTCTTCTATCATTTTTAAAATGTACTTTATATCTGACGTCTGGTATCTAGCCTCAATTCATCTTTTCAAAGTAATTTTTTTATTCCCACAGAGTAACAGAATCTTGCAAAATGTTTTCTTCAATTCGTTCCTGGAGATTTTCATGTCAAAGACAAGGTTCAACTCCTACTGTGAAGGCATATGTAAAACTTGCTAGTACTAGCCAGACTCTCTTGGCTGCTAAGGGAATATACCCTATCAATTTTTAAAATTCTTATCTCCAAGATTACTTGTTCAGGTAACTATTACTTGGTTTTTAAGCTGAAAAGCCAAAACTAGCTCAAAAAAACAAAAAAAAAAAAATAGTAGGACTAAATGATGTTAGGTGTCTATGCTATTCATACACCCCTAAACCTTCCCCTTTCCCCCCGCCCCACACCCGTGACCTCTATGTTCCTAACAATGGAGTTAACAAATTTTGTTATAATTTGTTTATTTGTCTACATCCTTGAGTTTTTTTGCTCTGTCTCCTTGAGTTTTTTTGCTCTGTCGATTGTCTAGAACCCACCTTGGTGCATGGCACATAATAGGTATTCAATAAGTATGTGTTGAATGACTGAAAGAATGTCATTGAACTTCTCTGTGCCTCATTTTTCTCCACAAAATGGTGTGGATTTAAACAGTACAAGAAGGCTACCCCAGGGTACAGCCCAGTAATGTGGGAGTTATGAAAATAAGCTTGCCCTACCAGAGTTAATCTATAAAATTAACCCATAATCAGAGCACAAACAAGCAAAGTGGCCTTCAAATGATTCCCAGGCCAGACTGAAAGTGCTGTGTTAGTGAGCCTTTCCGGCTACTACTAAAATGGGGAAGAGGGTCTCAAGATATATTGGCAAATGAATCTACCTTGGGCTGTAATTTGACTTCCCACAGGGCTCTAAGAGAGAACACATATGTTTGCTGCCAGAAATATTTTGTTTTGTATTCTCTCAATTGTGCTACTTTTTGTGAATTAATACATTGGGCTTCTGGCTTTATAAACCAGTTAGATGAGCTGGGTAACAAAAGGGATCCTTCTTGATGTGCTGGCATTGCGGGGGGCTGAAACTTGCAGGCCTGAAGGAAAGCACTGCACTCAGTAAATTCACCAACGAGTGATCTGGTGGGTGACCTGCAGCCAAGCAGCCTCTCCTGACACAGCTCTGACCCCTTCCCATAGTTTTGGGTTCAAAGATTCAACAGTGAGTAGTAACAACTGAACTGCCAGACTTGACTCAGTCAATTCCCTTGTAGCTTTAGTAAAGCTAATGTGGCTGCCCTGAGGCTAAAAGGAGGAAAATAAAAATAAGCTAAAATCAGGTAATAAAAGTATATTTTGATATATTTTGAAAAATGAAAAGGACTACTAATTGCAAAGCAGAATATTTTTACCAGTATCTTTTTAAGCATGTATTAGTTTCTTAGAGCTGCTATAACAAATTACCACAAATTTAGTGGCTTAAAACAATAGAATCGTATTGTCTCACAGTTCTGGAGGCTAAAAGTCCACAATGTGTTGTTGAAAGGGCCATTCTCCCCCTGAAAATTTGAGTGAAGAATGCTTCCGTGCCTCTACCCTGTTTCTGGTCATCCCAAAATGTCCTTGGCTTGTGGCAGAGTAACTCCAGCCTCTACCTCTGTCTTCACATGGTCATCTTCCCTCTGTTTCCCTGTCTCTACATCTCTTCTCTTCTTATAAGAACACCTGTCACTGGATTTAGGCCCCACCTTAGTCCAGTATGACCTCATCTCAACCAATTACATCTTAATTAATTGCAACAACCCTATTTCCAAATAAGGTCACATTCTGAGGTTCCAGGAGTTAGGACTTCAGCATACCTTTTTTGGAAACACAATTCAACCCAAAACTGGGGGTCTTCTCAGAATTTAATAGAACTAATATGTGCTCAGCAGGGGCAGTCTATGGGTAGCTAATCTTGGAAATCATTGCCCTCAAATCTTCCTTCCTCTTCTTTGTACTTTAAGAGATTCAACCATAATGACTTTTCATGAAGATGCCTAAACTGTTACCCACAAAGTATTTGGTTTCCTTGCAAAAACTTCTCCAAAAATCAAGGAATCCAGGGTATCTTCAGAGATTACTTTGGTCCAGACACTTGTGAAATTTTTCAGTTTGGTGGTGCTTATTCAGCTCCCTAATCTGACTTCAAAAAACCTACCAGTCTGAATTTATTTCTTCTTATTGTCACAGGAATGCAGAACTTCAGTATGTCTATGCAGCCTGCTGACTTCATCACATAAAAACATTGGCACTTTTGTGCAAGTCCAAGATAGGTAGCAGCCTTTTGGGGCAAACAGAACCAATAGTGACAGTTTAAAATAGATTTCCATTATCCAAGGTGCCAACTCCTTTCCTTGTTCAAAGCTCCATCTGTTATTACTGACAGTTATCCTAGAACTACTCATCTGTTCCAAATCTGGCCAATGTGAAAATCAAATGTGAATGGGAAAATAAAAGACTGCAAAATTGTCTAGAACTAACAACTAAAGAGAGAGAAAAAAACTGTATTTGAGCCACTGACTCAATTCCCAGTTAAATCACACTGCAGAGATCCTCCTTAATACTCTAAGGAGTGAGATTGATGAAGTGCTCCATTCATTTTTCTTTCATTATTTTGGATGGGCATGATCAAAAGTTACAACTCAGAAAAGCAAATTTTTGAAAGGTCTCTCTAAGACAGCAATAGCCCTTCTTTCAACATGGTCAGTGCAGAGTTGTTGCTGTTTTAACTATATGGACTACCTACCATGCACTAGGTCCGATACTAGGAGACGGGGATGCAGTGATGAGTCTCGTCGGATATTGTCTCTGACCTCAAGGAACTAACTGCCTCATGGGAGAGACATCGGTCAAAGAATGACACCAAAATATAAAATAGCAACAGTGATCCTTGCCGAAAGAGAGGTCTGTGGTGTTACAAGGGTGTGTGAGAAGGGGAGTTGACCTAGCCCAGGAGACGTCCCTAAGGAAGTATTCGTTAAGCCAAGTTCAGAGGGAAAGTTGAAGTTAACTAGAGAAAGGCAGAGTTGCAATGGTGTCGGGGGAGGTGGCATCCAGGGGTGACAAGAGAGGCAGGATGGTTCATGCAGGGACAGTCTGTGTAAAGATGAAGATTTTTATCTGCATAGGTTTTATCATCAATTCTTCCAGACGCAGCATAAATGGCTGTCACATATGACATTCAAGAGAATAAATCATCATATTCTGCCTGAGCTGCTTCACACTTGTGAATTTCTTCTTGCGTGTTGAGTCACCCTCTGCATTTTGATCTGTTCTGTAACCAAGCAGATGGCTATAACCTTTACTGTTTTATGAACCCAAGTCTGTATTTTAAGAGTCATAAATATTATAGTTAAGCATGTAAAATTAAATTTTAACGTTTCTTGCTTGGTTGCAGAACGTCTGGCACGAGTAACGGATCTTCTCTTTTGCAGGAAATTGAAAACTGCTTGGTCTTTACTATGCTGGCCATAAACATGTTGCAAATTATAATTTTACATTGCCATTGGTTTTATTTTGGGAATAATATAAATTACTGGGTCACCCACTTACTTTTGACATTTAGTAATTCTCTTTCAACATAAAATTCCATTTTCTCGGCCTCATGTTCCCTTAAAACCCACCCACAACCAATGCTGAAATGTTACTTTACCATATGACTCATATTGTCATGCACAATCTTCTACAATCTTATATAGAGAATCCACTTCATCTCATCTTTCAGTGTTAAATGTAAAAGAGCAAGAAGAGTTTTGCTCTGTGGCTTGAACCAGCAGTAGTAAACTCTCCAGATCACCATTGCCATGAAGTTGTATGCTGGGAAAAAGGCCTGGGTTTAAACCCTTACCGTGCTAAGAACTAGCTATGGGTCAGCTACGTAAGCTCTCTTAGCTTCAGTTTTCCCAGTAGGAAAAAAAAGTGAGATTCTTATGAAATTAAATAAAATTATGCACATGCAAGCACTGTGCCTATGGAAGGTGCTTAATGAGATACAAGTTTCTGTTCTCTGGCAACCAGAGTAGAATCCTGTTAGCTACATTGAAAGTCCTGTGAAAGAAGGGACTGTTTCTGCACTGTGGGCTGCTTTATTGCCAAGACTTGGTGTACTGCCTGGTGGTTGGATATTTGAAGGTGAAGAATTTCAGGTTTTAAAAATTTCACCATTTTTGATGGACATAGAGGGAAATATAAAATGACGCCTTCACTGACCCACACAGCAGGAGGATGCGGCAGCTCTAATACTCTAAACCTATTGTTGCAGATATTTATTTATTGACTGTCCAGCATATGGACACCCTTAGAGCTGAATTCCAAGTATACAGGGAGCCAGAAGAGAGATAATCTCTCTCCCGCTTTCCTGGCACCTAGAATGCCCGCTTGTGGCTTAGACTCAGCTGATCAGATCCTCCTCCTTGGACTTGAAATCCGGGGAGTAATACAAAACTCCCAGCAGCCCAGAGGGAATGCCCCATGGTGGTGACCCCAGCAAGGGACCTTATCACCACTTAATTCCTGTGGTGACTTTGGCTGGTTGGCCTCCCTTAGCTCCTGGTTATTTTCCAAGTTCAGATGCCCTGACCTTCCGGTTGTTTCTATGGGCTACCCCTTGGTTTTCCAATAAATTCTAATCCAGCCAAATTGGTTTCTATTGTTTACACCCAGCAATCAGGTCTAGGACACGGCTCCTGCCTTTGAGGTCTTCCCGTTAAGTACTGTTTCTAAGGATGCATTTCAGTTACTTTTGGATATTTCTCAAAATCCATTCAAGATACTCAGAGTTTTTCTTTTTCAATGTTTACTCTTTCGTATCCTTAGCAACTCTATCAAGTCCGTTACATATTCTTTAATGAAGCGGAATTATGTTCCCTCAATCATTCTTTGTCTCCTCTATTGTTTTCACCTTTACCAACCCCTAACATTGATTTCTTTCTCCACTCATTTCCCTGATTGTTTGCACAATTTAGTAAGTTTTAAAAGTGGTACTGGGAATCAAACCAGGGGTCACGTACATGGGAAGCAGAGGCTCGACCACTTGAGCTACATCCACTCCCCAGTAAGCTTTTATGGTGCACAAACCACTTGCCAGATATTATGCTGGGAACAAGGATACAAAGAAGAATAAGACAGTCATCACCTGTGGGAAGATAATAGTCAAAAGAACAAAACATAAAGTAGGTTCATTCCAAGGCAGGCAACATAAGCCATCACGCTTCTCAAAGCAGGGAGGAAAATACGAAAGGCACATAAAAGGTGGGATTTGATTGTGTGCAACATCTCTTTCTACAACGATGAGACCTGTCCATTCTATCACTGTGTACAGTTCTCCTGGTACATGCCAGAGCCTTGGTCATCTCTCCTTATTTTTCTCTTGTAGGATGAATAAACAGTGTGAGGCTACCTGTGTGTGTGTTGTGTGTGTGTCACAATACTGACTTTGATACTAGAATGTATAGCAGGAGTTGACGACAAGCTGCTCTGCAGAATGTGACACATAGTCACTGCTTCCTTTGAACTGCATTTTTTTAAAAACTCATGTTACTGTTACTCCAGAGAACCAGGCCAGCACATTTCTTCCCTACATTCTCACTGCCACCTCTAATCCATCATTGCAAAGAGAGGTCTTAAAAATGGCACTCGAGGGAGACATTATTTCCTTTCCATTTCTCTTTCAGAAAGAGCAACTTATAATGGGGAGGAGAAAAAAATTGCTTTTAGTTTAAAGGAATATAAATAACAAAGAATCTGCTTCTTTCCCTCTTTAAGATGCTAAGCCTCAGAAGGATTCTTGGTTTTAAAATAAGGCTATCACCCTTTGGCCTGCACTAAACATTAATATTATATACCTGGTAATAAAGGCAGAGGATTTTTAGTGAGAGCTATTAAAGGAAAAGGATGGCTGAGACAGGTCTCTTTGGTAAGTGAAAAATCGCAGGCTCATAAATACAACTTGCAAGATTAGTCTTGTGGTTAGCTAGTACTTTAAATGTGTGATTCCCCTGACTATCTGGGTTGACGAGAACTATTGCCTTTTTCTCAGACAAGATTGCAGTGCTCAAAATGATGACCTGAAAAAAGAAATGACCAGGGTTCCTAGGGCAATGAGAAAGTCCAACAGAACTGAGTTTAAGCATTCCTGGTGTAAGAATGTAAGGCAAACAGGCTGACCTTATAGGGAAGAACAAAGAAAACACCATTTTCTACTCTTAAAAATTTTGCCATTTCAAACAACCTTCTGGCTTTTATTTCATTAATCAAACAAAATTTTCATTGACCGCACAAAATTTTTATCAACTTCCCCCATATTTAGCAGATGACAAACAATTAGACCACCGCTTTATAATTTTCCTGAGAATAAAAGATCTAAATTTCATTTTTAAAATTGAGCTCTTAGGGTACACCCAAACTAATTTTGTTTCTCAGACTTGGGATCTGAGAACCTGCTAATTTAAATAACTAACAAAAGCCTCGGAAACAGGGTCCAAGTGACACGTTGTGCAAATCTCTGTGTGGCTGCAGATGCAGCTGTGGTAGAGGTTTGTTCAATTTCCTTTCATTTTTAAAAGCTGTTTACACACAGGACATGAAGCTTCATTTTCTAACTTCTCACAAAGTACAAAGGGACATGCTCGCTGATATGAGTACTATCACTCACAAACCTGCAGTTTTTCAGAGTGAAAGACATTTCTCCCTGATGAAGAAGAGGCTTTTGCCCATGTCACGTTCTCCCTCACATTCTTTTAATGTCATTTGACAGCTTGAATTCAGAAGGAAGCCTCACAATTAGGAGGAGATTGAACCACAGCATCTGTGCTAAACTCCCCCTTAGCTAGTCTAATTAGGATTCCCCTCTTCTATTTCTTTTACTCAGGAGAGGACAGGGGGCCTTTTAATTGGGCTATTAGGAGTTCTCTTTACACAATGACACCCTCTGCTAAGTGAAGACTCCAGTGAAAGTCATGCCCACTCTGCAATTACTTCTTGCAATTCTGAGGAATAATGGTATCTTGTCTCATTTAAAAATAAATCTGAGGCTTATTCCTTATTGCCTTCTCTACTCTGCCTACTCACATGAATTTCTTCTTGCCAATTAAGCAAACTTTCCATTATTTAAGGAGGTAGTTTTGATCGTAACTGTCCCCTGATAATAAGACATATTAAGCTGGATTTCATTTGCCCACAGCTCCTTTCTTCCAGAAACAAGGCTAATTTAAAGGAGCTCAGATATCTCGATCCTGAGTTCACTCTATGGGGATATTGTGAAGCTTTGGAATTTCCTAAGCGGTATTCCAGTAGCCTGTCACAGAACTCACCTGAAATAACCCGCACATTCAGAGCTCTCAGCTTCTCAGAATCGCTTCCTCTTAAGAGGACAGACGTAGGTCTGTATTTATGTCCTATTCCAAAAAAAGAAATTAAATATTTAGAAGAGAAACAAGCACATTTTTAATGTGTAGTCGCCATGTTGATTCAAAGGATTACCAAGGAAAATGGGCCGTGTGCAATCAGGCCTGGAGAAACAAGACGTTAAGAGTTTTTCCTTTAAGTTATTTTCCATGAACAAATAGAGGCTCTTTCTAAGACCACTGGTTTCTCTACTACCGTTAATGCTCTGATGCCATCTCATCTAATGAAAAGCACCAGCTACTGTGCACAGAATATTACTATATTATTTATACTACTATATTTACATGTATCATGGACAGACTATTTAATGTATATTTAATATTTAATAAAATGTATGGTTTACGTTTACATATATTACACATAATATTTAACTAGTTGTTAAGTATTTTGAAAGGTAAGCCTTTGAAAGCCACTAAGACTGTCATTTGGGTAGATATTCATAAGAACTTAATGTGACTCCCCACATACTGCTCTCTTTCAGACATTTATTCTGACTTCTC
Organism: Dasypus novemcinctus; assembly: GCF_030445035.2. NCBI lineage: Eukaryota > Metazoa > Chordata > Mammalia > Cingulata > Dasypodidae > Dasypus > Dasypus novemcinctus. The sequence goes on along the minus strand of NC_080673.1, from coordinate 167,487,324 downwards.
CCTTTCGCAATATGTATTCATATGATAAAAATGGGTCAAGAAACTCAGATCTATGCAGTATTTAATATTACACACATTTATTTAAAGTAATATAATTTTCAAAACTAGGAAGACTGGATCTTTTGACATTTTGCTAGCTGTATAATTTGGAGAGAACAGTCAACCTCTCTGAGTCTCAGAGTTTTGTTTTGTTTCATCACCCATAAAATAAAAATTATAACTCATACCCCATTTACTTACTGGAATCTAGTGGAAAACTTATGAAAGTCCTCTAAAAATGGTCAGTCTACAAATATTCAATATTAACATTGTGGCTTGGAGCTAGATACCTCAGAAAAACAGATGTTTAATCTTAATCCATTCCTGTGAGCGTGAATCTCTTGTAAATAGGAACATTTGATGAGGCTACTTCAGTGAAGGTGTGGCCCAGCTGATCAGGATGGCACTTAATCCTAATCCTGAATACCTTACAAAGAAGGCTACAGAGAGAGAAAGCCTGAGGAGCAGCCAGAAGCTGGAAGTCAGTGGAACCCAGAGGAGAAGGGGGAAGCCAGGAGAGGCCGCCATGTGCATTTCTACGCGGCCAAAAAGTCAAGGACCAAGTCAGCAGCCAGTCCAGCACACCACCGTCTTCCGGGTGAAAGCACCACTTTGAGGATACCTTGATTTTGGACTTCTTTTAGCCGCAAAACCAGGAGTCAATAAATTCCCATTGTCTAAGCCAACCCATTTCATGGTATTTAAACAGCAGGTAACAAAAACAATGGTACGAATAACCAACACATTAAAGTTCTCACATCCTAAGGTATAATTAACAAGACTTGATATGAAACTGCTCTCAGAAATATCTGCAAAAAATAATTAATGGCACCTTCACTCATACCTAGGAATAACCACTTGCTCTACTTACTTTACAGAGCCTTGCCTGCAAAAAAAACTAAGAGCCTTGGGAAATAGTACTACAAACACAATACTACTGTCATTTATTTAGAACTCTGGACCAGACGCAGTGCTAAACTTCTTAAAAAATCTCTTTAGTCAAGCCTTACCTCAATCCTGTGTGGTGGTAATTATCCTTATTTTATAGAGAAGTAAAGGGACGCCCAAATACAGTAAGTAGCTTGCTCAGTCTCACAGCTAGTAAGTGATAGGGTTAGGATTCTAAGGTATATTCATCTGTCACCAAAATGTATTCTCATAATGATGCACTCTCATATTATACACTGTCCAGCAGGCCTGACATTCCGCCAGTATATACATGGGTACACACTTGTGGGGTCATGCCAGTAGTTTGCCATCAATGTCCAGCCAGACTGATGGATGTCTTTGTCATATCAGTTGTTAAATATTTTTAATATCACTTCTGCTGTCCTGATTTCCAACTACACATTTTAGCTCTGCCCCGCTCTCAATCCACTGATACCCGCATACTTATTACAGATTGACTTCAACCCATGCTCATCATCTAGAATGACTCTTGCTCAAAATCTCCAACCCCGAAATTCTTTATCCACTTCTTTTCCACCCTCATTTCCACTAAGCCCCTACTTCTTAACTTCCAGTTTATCAATTCCTTCCATTCACCCAATATTTCTTCCCCTTCTACTTCTTTGTCTAGGGAGAAGAAAGACACATGAAGCTCCTTGAATGCTGCTCCTGTGTCTTATGCTTATATTCCTTGGGGTACCTAGAATTGCCACTTATACACAGTAGGTATTCAAAAAAATGTTGAACTAAAAGAAAAATTACATCCACAGGTAAGATTAGGATTTCCTTGACAGTAAATGGATTCTCCCAAATGATTAATTTCATTCTCAAATACTTACTCTGCCACTTCTGCACTGTCCTGTGGCCTTCAAGTATTTTGTAGATAATGATGATGATCAAAAATAAAAAAACTAATAGAACTAAAATATACCAAGTGATCTTCATGGAACAAGTGAAATCTGTAAAGAAAAAAAAATACCATAATAAAATGTTGTCACAGTTAAGAGGCAGTATGGTGGTATGGCAGGTTTTACTACATGTTTTGCCCTTACCTGAAAAGCTGAGTCTAATACCAAGACTTTTATAGGATAACTTGCCCTCCTGAATCCTGTCCTAGTATATTAAATGAAGAAACTTGACCAAGTAACTTCTAAGGTTCTATTTATGTCTAACAATTTTAGAATTAATTTCATGTACAGGTTATGTTGATACTAGTTTCCTTATTATTGCTATCATTAGGTTAAGTCTGCACAGCATGTCAGCACTCCTGAGTCATAGCCATTTGTAACTTGGCCCTGGGCCAAGCAGCACAAAAAAAATATGTCCTTAAATCAACAGAGATGCAGTGGGTATAAGGAGAATGAGGAAGAAGGGGAGAGATAAGGCAGAAAGAGAAGGCTGGACTGAAGTATGTAAGTGACCAGGGCAGACCAGTTATCAGACCTCCTGCCTGCAAGTTGATAGAAGATTCAGTGGCTGGCACTCCAGTGATCAGATCAAGCGCATGCATTTGACTAAACATACAGTTACCACGGCTTAGATTTAGTAAGGATACAGGTAAAAACTTGTTCATTCAGATAACAGTGAGGCAACATGGAAGGATGCTCAGCATCCAGCAATAGCATTGAATGGCTCCCCAAGCTCCTTCAAACCCACAAAGACACACTAGCCAGCAGACCTAGAAAAGAGTGACTTACACAAGGGTGTCCGCATCATCCAAGGCACAGCTATCTACTCACTCTCTTAGTCACGTTTGGACCTTATTCCTTTGCCCTCAAAACAAGGCTTAACAAGATGCATAACTTGGTTATATCCTTGGATTACTGGTTCCCTTCCATAGGCAGATGTGCATTAAAGAGGCATTCAACATTTATTTCGAGAAGAGACTAGATGGAAAAAGGGCAGAGGTTGACTGGGATGGCAGTGCTCAGCCCCCTCCATATCATTCTGTGCTATTCAGTTCTGACTCAAACTTGCATTCCTCACCCAGCAAAATAAAATCATGCAGTTAACTGACCTAGAAGATTTACAGTGTCAGCAAGACACCGAGATGGCACTGGGCACTGAACAAGCTTTGAAAAGCAGACTATGCATTCACCAACTTTCAATTGCAATAGCAGAACATGCAGGAAAGGGGCAGTCAGTGCACCCACCAAAGTTCCAACATGAGCTCAGTAGAGTATGTCTTCCAGACTCCTGAGCTGCTCACTTCCCCTCACCCTGTGTCCATTTTGAAGAGGAGCCCTTGGAAAGGGACAGAAAAAACCTAAAAGGACGTGTAAATTAGTGTGTCAGAGTCCCTTTACCAGGTTGGATTAAATTTTAGTTTCACGCCCCCTGCCCCCCCCCGCCAGTGGGTAGGGCATTCAAGGGAGATCAAATTATTCTTTGCAGAACTGAGTAAATATGAAAAAAATTTTAAACTTCTACACTTCTTTCAGAATACAAGATATTTGTATACTCTATCTTTCTGAATTATGGATTCAAAAAAGTCTTTAAATATCATATACTTTGGAGTCTAGAATTTATGGATTTTTCCATTAATTATATTAAAATTATAATTATGGAAATTTTTCATTATGCTTTAGAAAACAAGAAAAGCAATTAGATGGATATGTAAACATACATTGAAATAAACATAACTTTTTAGTGTCTATAATCCGAAACATCTTTGTCTCTAAGTTTTTACTATAGTCCCCTTCTCTGTGCAGTCTTTCTAGAACACACCTTTACCCCCTCTCCAGAACCAGAGGGAATGGACCCTAGTGTTCAGATTGCCCCAACACTTCCCCCACTCCTCCATACATACCTTGAAATAATCCTAATTACAGAATTTGTAGGTCCCTAGGCAAAATAACTCACATGAGAAATTTCTTTGAAGTCTTATATTTTACCTTTAAAATGTAAACATATCACCTATTTGTGTTAGCTTGAAAATAAAATAATGATTTAAAATTAATCACCATTAAAATACTTAAAGTTTTGGAAAATCATTCCAAAGCAATCTGAAAGCTTTCCTTATATCTAGAATGTCAGAAAGCAACGCAAGTGATGCTAGCAAAGCACCAATAGCGCTAAAACACACTGATTGGTTTATGTGCAGTGTCTCCCTCTCCCAGACGGTTTTATATCCACCTATCTCTGGGTCCCCAGTGCCTGGCACAGGACTTGGCATACAACAAGCACTCATTAAATGCTTATATCATGAGATGCTCTCCTGGACTAGATTTTACGGGTAAAGTGGTGGCATACTTTTGGCCAGTAGAAAGGATGAATTATGATAGTTCAGAATAGGGTGAGTAGGAAGTTAATCAGCCTTAAACAAAATTAAGGCATAGGTAAGTTTTATCTTTTGGGCTCCCACCTTTGCTCAGTATCCAGTGACCCAAAGTGCCTGATCAGCACCTCACCCTAACTCTATGGAACTACATCAAAATTCCCATTTCCTACAGACCTGGTTCCCAGCAATAAGCAGGGGGCATGTTAAATCAATTCAAAGTAAGATTTTAACAGTGCATCACTGTACATGAATATTTACATTTTAAAAGAAATATAGCCCTTTAATACCCAAATGTCATGGTATTACTTGGAGAAGTTATGCTGGAGCAGAGGGCCTTTTTAGTGCCCCTCAAATCAGTTTATAGCTGGGTCCCCAAAGAAAGCACATTTTTAAAGAAAAAAAGAGAAATAAAGGGACTAACACTCTTTCAAACCATATTATTTCATCAATAAAATTTCCCACCAACTTGACTTTTAGTGAAGTTAATGTGGTAGTCCTTATCTAATTACATGTGTCTATTTCCAAATTTACCTTTTCCCTTGAATTTCCTTGCAAACTTACTTTTCACATTCATTTCTATGTGCAGAGAAACATGTATACACTTATTCAGGTCTTCCGTAATTCCACAAGTATAGTTTTTAGACTTTTCCTTAGTTAAGGCTTCCTCAGTGATTGCTGACTTTCTAGTGTGCGTTTTTAGAGTACAGGTAGCAGTGGATTTCTCCAAAGAGTCAATTACTGGGGCTACAGTGAAGTTAAAATGTTGACAAGGTGAATGAAAATCATTTGCTTTCACTTCCATTGATTCCATCATGATAAGAACTAGAAAGAGAATAAGGAAACATTATTAACAAAATAGTAATACATCATAAGACAGTACATACAACTCAAAAGTAAATCTTTTTCTTACTCAAGGAAGTGGAAACGAAAATTCACTGCACTAAAAACAATGATCAAAGTAGTTTACATTTTTCATGTAATGAAATAGGATTGGAGTATCTCAAAGAAAATACAGACATTTCCCTGGTGACTTGTGGGGCAGATTGTTGCAACCATATTTCCCATCCCACATGTTACCCTAAAATTGTGCCACTCCTCCATGAATAGGGGACGACTATTTCCTTTCCCTTTGAACATGGGAAGCTTTGTGACTTGTTTGTAGCCATCAGGTGCAGAGGAAGCGATGCTGCAAGACTAGGACAGAAAAAGTACAGCAACCACTCATGCTGGAGTCTGGTTCTGCTAGGTAAGCAGTCCAACTGGCTTAAGACAGCCATGCTGTGAGGGAGCCTAGACCTACCCAAGTGGAAAGATCACTTAGGAAAAAACCCTGAGATTACATGGAGAGAGATGCCCCCCGGCTTGCAGCTGCTCCAACAATATAAAACACCCCAAACCCCATTCTGAATTCCTGATCCACACAGAACATAAGAAAATAAAATGATTGCTGTTGTTTAAGCCACTGAGTTATTTGCTATACAGCCAGAGGAACCGGGTCAACCATTTTCCAAGGAGTAGCATCTGTGAGCTACCAATCATTAAGACACTTCCTAGTTCTTTTATCCATCCTTGGAGTAGTTCCCCAATTTGCTTTCTGGTGAATTCAACCCAGAGCACTGGACTAGTTGCAACACTACTTGAGTAAACATTAAAAGACATATCTATTGTACTTCATCCAAAGTCCTTTATCCCCTTCTCAAAGAATGGAAAAAAATGCCAACATGGAGTGATAAAGGAAGTAACTTAGCTAAACTAAGGTAGAGGCAATAACTTTGATACTTAGGCTTGAGGCCACCAGTGTATGACATCACCGTAAGTGAATTATTTAATTTCTCAATGATCCAATTTGATTCACTTTAATTAACTAACATGCACTGACTTCATAATAAATGCAAGCAAGGTTCAGTTAGGCAATGCAGATAATATTTACTCTCTTATTTGTTCATTTATTCATTCAACAAATATTGTCTGCCTCCTATGTGTCACACAATATGCTATAAGCTGGTGATATAGAAGTAAACCAAGATAAAATCCCTGTCATCAAGAAGTATGTTGGAGAGTCAGACAAGTAAAAAAGTAAGTCATATATAGTATGATAAATGTTAAGCAAGAATAGCTACAAATGTGTCAAGAGTTCGGTGACTCCTAAGGAAAACAGAATTTGATTTTACTATGAGAATTTTTTTGAAAAACTTCACTACTTTTGAAGAGAACATGCTAAATAATCCATTAACCATCAAATGTATGTAAATTACAGTAGCATTTTTGATGTGTTTTAAGAAGAGCTATTTTGTTTTCAATAAATCAAAGTAAACCAAGAATGAGTAATATCCCAAGGTTCTGCAAGAGTCACACCACTGGGTGTTCGTTCCAAGGTCTCTGGATTATAAACTGGAATTTATTATTAATTTTTTTTTACAGAATTATGTATTTATCCTTGATTTCTTTTTCTCTTTGAGTTTACCTGTTGATGTTTGCTCCTGAGAAATAAAATCCATGTTTCCTTTGGACTCACAAACCAAACATGAGGAAAGCATTTTAAATTCACTTGTGTTGCCATTACAGACCACGGTGAAGTTTTGAAAGTTGGAATGATTTAGAAAGATTCCCATAAGAGTCTGAGTTTCCCTTACTGGTTGCAGGAGAGTCACGAAAGAAAAATTCGAGGAGAGTGAATAGGTGAAATTAGGTTGTAAACACACTTCCAGACATGATAGCTCCAACATGTTTCCTGTAAAGAAAAGAAAAAAAAAACTTTCTTTACTGTGAAATTTTGAAGTTTTGGCTTTCAAATAAATACATAATGAACTCCCAGTTTTTCATAGGCAGAGTCAGTACATTTTAGCTTCAGTGACTTTTTTAATATGAATTGACAGTATCTACTCCATTTAAGTATTTCCTTTTTAAATTTGTCAACATTCCCTATTACTTTTCAGAGAACAAATCCCCTTATAGACAGCCAAGCACTTTAACCATTCCTTATTCTGAGAAAGTTTTTATGGACAATCTTAGGTGTCTCTGAATCAGTCTATTGCAAAATGGATACTCAAGTCAATTGCATGGAGTTGAGCAGGGGATGGAAAACTCGGAGAAGGCCTTCAAAGATGAAATTTAACAGAAGATATCATAATTTTTATTTCTGTCTGACAACAAACATCAGACATGGAAATGATGGCACAATAGAAAGAATACTGAGTTCAGAAACAAAGACAAAGATTCTATTGCTGTATCTGTCACTTGCCAAGATACCTGGACAATTTAATTAATCTCCATGAGATTTTGTGTTTGCAAAATAGAGATGATAATTCTGGATCCTGCTAACCTCATAGGGTTATAGTAACATCAAACAATATATTACATAGGAAAACACTTTGAAATTTGTAAAACTATACATTTTTTAAACTGCAAGGCTGTATTTCAAAGTAAAAACTATAAGGTAAAAAAATTCTTCCTTCATTTAACATAAAGTCATCTTTCAGTTTATATGAGTAATCAAAGTTCACTACATAAAAATTAGGAATCCCTGTTTAGCTGTAATAACCAACTAAGGAATTAGTAACCACTCTTTTCAGATAATCACAGTCATTTTTTTAGCTTGAGATAATAACTGAAATGGTTAATTCTACCTTTGTGGTTTTCATTACCATATCTCATATAACCATATAGGGCAAAATATATTTTTCAGATTTCCAAATAATGTGGAGTACAATGCAAGAATTATTTCATTTTTTAGAATGATTTACTCAAACTTAAAAGGAAATCAAGCTATCAATTCATAACTAACTAGTGATCTTATTTCCAATACAAAGCATTTTTTTATTTTGTGGAATTCATTTTTTTTTAATTTTTAAAAGATTTATTTTATTTATTTCTCTCCCCTTCCCCTCCGTTGTCTGCTCTGTGTCCATTTGCTGTGTGTTCTTCTGCATCCACTTTCATTTGTCAGGTGGTACCAGGAAATTGTGTCTCTTTTTTGTCACATCACCTTGCTGCGTCAGCTCTATGTGTGTGTGGCGCCACTCTTGGGCAGGCTACACTTTTTTTAGTGCAGGGCCGCTCTTCTTGCAGGGTGCACTTCTTGCATGAGGGACACCCCTACACTGGGGCTTCCCTTCATGGTACAGCACTCCTTGCACACAGCAGTACTGAGCATGGGCTAGCTTAGCACACAGGTCAGGAGGCCCTGGGTATGGAAACCTGGACCCTCCATATGGTCGGCGGATGCCCTATCAGTTGAGCCACATCCACCTCCCTGGAATTTATATTTTAATAGTAGTTCCACAAATTACTGCTAGTTATTATGTTTTTATTAGTTAATAAATTAAAGGCTCATTTACCAGCTCTTTACATTTGAAATGACACCTGAAATAATTCACGTTTAATTTTCAGCTATAAAAAATTTCAAACAAGTTGCTGTAAAGATTATTTTGGGGAGGGATGAAATCTTATTCCCATACACAATTTAAAATGTCTGATATATTTATAATCAAGGTTGTAATCAAATTTTAACTGTATTTTTAAAAAAGATTGGCTTCAGTAATAATGTCCCAGGAAGGAGACAGAAATGTATTATCTGATGGAACTCTATAATCTATTTTTTAGAATACTTAAAGAAAAAACTTATTTCTTGCCATCTTTCCATTTCCTCACTGGCACTTATAATCTTATGAAATTTTCAACTTCTTGAATTTATATTGCTACGATATGACCTAGAAGGGAACTAGAAATATTTTTCTGTCAATATTGCAATCTTCTTACCCAATAAGTGACCAACTGGGCTTTCTGGAATGTATGATATAGCCTTTATATTTGGCTCTGAGGTCATTTTATGATGTTTTTAAACCTAAGTTTTAAATAATTCAATTGGAAAAGAAATAAATAGAGGAAGCATCCTTCCCCAGTATAATTTGAAGAAATAAATAAAATCTGCTCAATCATTTTGGCCATCAGGTGAGCTATATTCTCATCTCCATACACAGGGATTTATGAATTTAACTACTGTCATTGATATTTCTGCGAGTCTGACCTCTAAATTCTCATTCCCAGAGATAGAAATGTACTCCATAATTATTTCAGGACTAAGACTGCACCCTCTCAGAAGAAGTATATAGAATACTAAATAGAATTGGTAAAATACATTACAGTATACGATAAATGCCCAAGTCAAATATTTTCTCTTTTTAAAGAACAACAAAAAGTAACACTAAAGAAACATTAACTGCCTCTATTTTCTTTTTAAACTTTTATTATTAAAATATATCCTTCATAAGCATATGTACCATTTAAAGAATAATATGAATAAAACAAACATCTATGTACCTATCACCCAGCTTAAGAAAGAGGATACAACCAGCATCTTTGAAGCACTTTACCCCTTACCAGCCCTACACCCTCCAGAAGTTAACCACTATTGTGAATTTTGTGTTTATCATTCTTTTGTTTTATCTTATAATATTTACAAAATGCATGTATTTTAAAAAAACATATTGTTTCATTTTGCATATTTTAGAACACACACGTGCAGAATATACTGTATGTGTTCTTATGTGACTTGTTTCTTTGGCTTACTATGTTTCAATCATGTGGATGCATATAGCTGTAGTTAATTAATTTAACATTGTTTAGAATGAATTTACAAAACTTGTTTTTTCATTGTTCTGACAGTGAACATTTAGATTGTTTCTATTTTTACTCTTATGCATAATTATGCTGCTATTAACTGGAACTTTCGCACGTCTGTTGGTGGGAATGTAAAATAGTACTACCTCTTTGGAAACAGACTTGCCTTTTCTTACAAGGTGAACGTATACTTACTCTATGACCCAACAAGTCCACTCCTAGCAGTTTACACAAGAGAAATAGCATGTCCACATAAAAATTTGTACGTGAATTTTCATAGCACCTTTTCATTTATAATAGGCAAGAACTGGAAACATTGCAAATGTGCAACAACTTGTGAATGGATGAACAACTCCTCATGCAGCCATATAATGGACTACTACTCAGGAAAAGAGAGCAAGAAACTACTGATACAAGCAATAACATGACTGAATCTCAAAAGCATGCTAAATGAAAGTAACCATATATAGTTGACTATATATTATGTGATTCCATTTATATGAAATTTTACAAAATGGAATACTGTAATGGCACTGGGAGAAGAACTCTGCTGCAAAGGGTCAAGTGAGACCTTTTCAGGGTGATGGATGGAAAGTTTTATACTTTCATTTTGGTATAGTTACATTGATAGATGTGTTTTTCAAAACTCACTGAACTATACATTTATAATGGGAGCATTTTATTGTGTGTAAACTACATTTCAATAAAAAATTAAAAAGAATGCTACCGTGAATATTCTTAGAAATAACTTCTGATGTATAAATACAAGAGATTCTCTAGGATACACACTAAGAGTGAAATGGCTTGTATTTGGTTTGTGTATCTTTGACTTCACTAGATAATGCCAAAGCTTTATACAAAGTAGTTGTACCAATGCATATCCCCACCTACCATGAATAAAGATTCCCATTGCTACTCATTCTGGCAGTGCTTTTCAGTTGCTGCCAATTTGGTGAGTGTTAAATGGAATCTGATTGTAGTTTAAAAGCATATTTAAATGTATATTTTCCTGGTTTTCCCTACTTTTTCCAATTTTTCTATTTTTTTCTGTTATATTGTTCATCTTTTTTCTCATGAATTTTTAGATCTTTAAATTTTCTGTTTAAAATTTTAATACTCTATTTATTGAAATAAAATTATAGTTATTTTATATTTTATATCTTATAACATTTTTATCTGCTGCTTATTTGTCATTTTATCTGAATTCTGCTGTTTATTGTTTCTGTTAACTTTTGTCTGTCGAGTCTCCATGTATTTCATGATTTCTAATAGGGCCCAAACCATTTTAAATTAAATTCTTTGACTGGGCTTTTCACACCTCAAGGTAAAAGAAAGACCTCAAATATACAAATTACTGCTAATTTACCGTTACAGAGTCTCAAGGGAGACTTTCTCCCTGCTCCATCCATGGCCAAGATAAAGACGGTTAAGTTTCCTCAAAGCCAGACAGGTTTTTATTTAAATTGCCTTTTAATGGAGGCTGTCACCTTTTAGAGTCTTAGTCTTAAACTTTTACTTCTGTCCTCCCACGTATGGCACAATGAAACAGAGACCCTAGACCATCAGTGACTGACAGGTGACCCAGAGGCAACCAACTTGTACAAGTTTGCCTGCTCCTGTGGATTCGTCATTTCTAGTCATTTTTTGCCTCTGAGATGTTTTATTTTTTATCAGTTCAGGCTATGCATTTTAAGAGTTTTTAATAGGCTTTACCTCACATTTCATATTTTGTGGGCTAAGAGTGTTTTTCAGGGTATGACTGTCAGAAACAGAAGTCTCAACTATCTCTGACCTTATAGTAAAATCTTCACTGTTTGACAATAATAGAAGCTCCAGAAACCCCTCTATGTCAAATCATATTTTCCTAATACCTGGGCTCTTCCTCTGTTTATTAGCTCTTAGGCCCCTTTGGAAAAGGTTTATTTCAGACTATACAAAGTCTAAGTGTTATTGCTTCAGTATATTAAGTGTAAGCTAGGAAAAAAAAAATATTTTTTTGCCATTGGAAACATGGTAAAACCACTCTGGAGACGTGTTTGACCGTTTCTCAGAAAATTAAATATATCTAGCCATTCCACTACTAGATAGTTACCCAATAGAAATGAAAACATATGTTCACACTAAAACTTGTACAAGAATTTCCATAGAAGCATTATGTATAATATCCAATAGCTAGAAACAACCCAATGAATGACTGAATGAATGGGCAAATTGTGGTGTATTTATACAAGGGCAACTTAACCATTGAAAAAAAGGAAATACTGATTCGTGCAGTAACATGAGTGAATCTCAAAAACATACTAAGGTAAAGAAGCCAGACCAAAAAACAGATACTGTGTGATAATCCCATTTATGTGAAGTATAAGAGGAGAGAACACTAATCTATGGTGATACAGGTCAGAAAGTTGCCTTGGGAGTGGGGAAAGATTTGACTGTCAAGGGCGTTAAGAATCTTTCTGGAGATGATGGAAATCTTCTATAGCTTGCATGAGGTAGTAGTTACATGGGCACATACAGTTGTCAGAATTCATGAAACTGAACTTAAGTTCTTTCCATTTTATTGTGTGTAAATTATACTTCTAAAGACCTTTCATCATCATTAGCTAATATGTGACATAATTCAGCAATTCTAAAATGTTGGCTGCCAGAATAAGAGAGAGCTTATGGTTTAGCTACCTAATTTTAAAAACATTGATTGAGATATGTTTTCCTTTGGTCGCAGATCTATTTCTTTAACAATTCACATAAATCCAAAAATAGTGTCAATTTCAACTGCAAAAAAAAACCTAAAACCATTATTTTTCCATTTTGAGTCCAATAATTGCAACCTCTTAGGTAATACTGAGAAATTTTCCATGATATTGAAAAATATAGGAAAGCAGATTTGGCCCAACAGATAGGGTGTCTGTCTACCACATGGGAGGTCCAAGGTTCAAACCCAGGGCCTCCTGACCCGTTGATGAGCTGGCCCACATGCAGTGCTGATGTGTGCAAGGAGTACCATGCCACACAGGGGTATCCCCCACGTAGGGGAGCCCCACACGCAAGGAGTGCACCCTGTAAGGAGAGCCACCCAGTGCGAGAAAAAATGTAGCCTGCCCAGAATGGTGCCACACACACGGAGAGCTGATGCAGCAAGATGACACAACAAAAAGAGACACAGATTCCGGGTACCACTGACAAGAATACAAGTGGACACAGAAGAACACACAGCAAATGGACACAGAGAGCAGACAACTGGGGGGGAAGAGGGGAAGGGGAGAGAAATAAATAAAAATAAATAAATCTTTAAAAAAAAGAAAGGAAAACTATATCATGTTGTGTATGGTAATATATCTGTGATGTTAACCAGATGAGGTACTAAGGAATCTATAGAGGATACAGATTTATTCAGAGAACTTTGGAGGAAGACTATAAATACAAGTGAGGGAGGGGTGGGGCAAAATTTGGGGCACCTTTTAACTTATTGCAGCATTATTTGAAAGGCAGGTTTGAGACATAAGAAAGAAACTGCTCATTTGACTTGTCAAAACAAGGGAAGTAAAGAGCACTATGAAATTCCCCAAGGATAAAGAAAGTGGCAGGAAAAAGTCTCAGGGTAACAAGACACATATCTCTTAAGTAAAACATTCTGTGAAAGGAATTTCACAGACTGTGCAGCCTAAAAGATTTAGGTTTGTGATGAAATTTTATGTTTCAAAAATGTAAGACGAGGATAATAACACCTGGTCAGTCTAACTCACAAGATAGTTGTAAAGAGCAGATGAAAAATCGTTCCTTCAAAAATGTTACCTTTTCCTTTTTATTGCCTTTATAATATGACTTGGAATAGTAACTCAGTCAACAATGAACTTGAGTGCTTACCTCCTAATGTGACAGATACTGCCATAAGTGCTTGGAATACATCATTGAACAAAATAGACAAAAGCCCCATTTTTCACGGTGCTTATATTCTATTTGGAGAAGTCAGACAATAAAAAATATACATAACAAATAAGTACATTATATAGGTGATAAGTGCTATGGAGAAAAAGAAATAGAGCCCTGTAAAGAGAAAATAAAGCTCCACATTAATGTTTTAGAGAAAGTCATGTTTTCTATGAAGACATGAAGATATACCAAGAGAGAACTTATTCACCAAAGCAAGGAGACAAGCAGTTAAAAAGCATCCCAAGCAAAGGTTGTTGGCATTATAACTTAATCAATGAGAGGAAAAGGCCTGTTCTGTCCAAGATGAAAAATATCATATTCAATAGTATTTCTTTTTTTGCCAGCACATGTTGTCTAAAATAAAAATATTGTTTCATATCATTAGTCAATTTGAAGCTATGTTTCAGAAATTCAATAAGAAGTAAAACCTTATAACAAAGTATATTTATATATCTAGTTTTATTCCTTGCTTCCAAAGATTTTCAGAACATCTTCTCTTAAAAATTCCGCTCACCAAAAGTGAGTTAAAATACTTAACACAAATTAAAATGAATTGCTATTGGTAAAAGCACTTGGCACATTACCTGACACATGTAAGTATGAGTATTCGTTCAATAAAAAATTTAACATAGATGTAAAACAATATCCCAAACCTTTTTAGGGAATTACTGATTAAATTATAAATGCTCCCATCAATAAAAAGAAAATAAACTGATTTTTTTGAGAGCAAAGATAACACTTTTAGGCAGATTTATTGCAGGTATGCTTACTATGATGTTCTTCATAACATAGACAAAGTAATGTGTACATATGCTCACTTTTTCAGAATTTATTCTATAGTTTGTAAGTCTTTGAATTTCTTTTTCCTTTGATTACTTCAATTTCACTGCTCATTCCACTACCATTTCCATCAGAAAGTATGCAATGGAGGAGAAAATGAAAGTTGGCAAACAGTTTATGTCATTTTCGCTCTTAAAAGTATCTGAGGAACAAACATAGATAAAATTAGGTTTGAGGTGTTTTCATCTGTGCTATAATTTCTGGTTTCAGGAATATCTGAGATATTAATATGAAGAAATTTTATTTGAAAATCAAGAATAATTGCCTCTCTTACAAGGTGCTTCTGCAAGCAGGTATAGAGAAGTAATAGGCTATCATTCCAGTTCTGACAGTTATTTCTCTTTGCAAGCCAAAATGGCAGGAGCTTCCTCCCCCAGGCTGGTCTGGAAGCAACTTTCTGTTGCTATCACACCTTTTACACATAGCTACTCAGTAATTACTGTATTGTACTTAATTGCTTGCCAGTCAGCCCCTCCCCACTGACAACTTCTTGAAGGAGGAATTGCCTTCCCATCTTCGTAGTCCCAGATTTTTTGGCATGAGTTCCTAACATACAGGAGACAGTACTGATGAGTGGAAGAATAAATCCGTGATCACTGGGGTTTTTTTGCAACACGAGGGTTAACCAGGTCTCTCTCCCAAACACTCTTAAGTCCAGCAAAAGCCAGGTTGGTAAGGTCCCTTGTTTGGAAGCAACTCAGCTCCCTTAATTGCAAGAAGCTCTGATGTAAAATGTATCCATTTCCTTTTAATATCTCCATTATCTGCATCTAATATAAGGGTATCAAGTTATTATGTTCATTACTGTATCTTAGTATTGCTGCCTTTCAAATAAACTGAAAAGTTAAAAACACTCCTATAGAATAAAGTGTCTTCACTGAAGAATTTAAGTTCCCCTTCTTTGGTCAAGTTAGACTAAATAGCTTACACTGTGTCATTGTCATATTTGAATATTCCTATGCTTATTCAGAGATTCAGATACACTCTTGTAAAATGATCAAACATGGTGCTCTATTTTTAATGTAGGCCTTCAGAGGATTTATTATTTTGAAATCAAATCTATTAAACCTCATGAATACATTATTCTTCATTAAGATTCTTTTTTATTTCATTTGACAGATAAAAGACAGGGTATTGGTGAATAATTTATAAGTAAAAATCATTTTACAGTATTTATCTTAGAAATTAAAATGAATAGAGAAAATAGGGTGGGAAAAAGACATAACAGATAGAGAGGGTCAGACTAGACAGGGTAACGTCCGGATTAATTTCAGCATTTCTAAATGAGCACTCTCACCCCATCTATATAATTTCTCCAGATATTTTATTTTACAAAACAAATTGGTTGACAGAAATAAATAAAATGAGTAAATAAACTCATTTAATAGACCAGCTGTTATTGTGATTAAAAATTACTAACAAAAAGCATAACAAATATGATCTAGACTCATTAGTTTTAATCAAGATAGGATTGTATAAATGAGGCTATAGGAACATGTTGCTGATGATTCCTAAACCATTAACAATGTAAAGCATTATTTTTACACTACTGCACATGTAAAACATCTTGCCTAATAATCAATTTATCATCTATGGTAGCTTAGTATCTAATTCTTTAAACCACTAAATGACATCAAGATAAGGCAGTGGCTCTCAAACATTTTTGTTTGTTGGCCCCAAGTAGGGTTCCTCTGAAATGAAATCCCCATACAATTCCATCACCTTAAAAAGAGTTCTGGGAAATATCTGTACCATTCTTGGACCAGAAAAGAGAAATGGAAATTTTAAATTTGGAGAGAAGGAAAGGTAGTGCTGAGAACTGATGTTAATCCCACCTGTGTCTTTCCCCACCCACCCCCGTGAATTTTTCTGTGCAACTGTCTTTTTCTGCCCACCACTGCTTCACACTTTAAGGAAACAGAACTAAAAGAACAATGCATCTGACAGAAAAAGGAAAGTCTTTAATATGTTCTTGTAGTCACCAATTCCAATACTTAGCAAATAATTTGTTAAATCTCTTTCAAGTTTACTACCTGGTTTTCATTAGATCAACCTAACTTGATCTAATGGAGGCTAGGTACATTTACATGACCTACCTTAAATAACTACCTAGTGAACTTCCTCTCAGCCCACTATCTTATAACAACAGTTTAAGCATTGAAATAGGTTATCTTCATTCTAACTATTCCCTTTATAACATATTTTCACTTGAATTTAACATGAATTCAAACATTAGAAATATATGCTCTGGTTGCTTAATCTAAGCAATACAAAGACAGAAAACCAAGAGAAATTTTTAAAATTCAGTCATTCACAAAATTGCACATTGTGCTTATTTAGCAAAGAATGTTTTTATCACTCACAATTGTCAAAAGATGGAAGCAACCCAAATGTCAATCAACCAAAAGATGGATAAACAAAACATGGTATATACACACAGTAGAATATTATTCAGTCATAAAAAGGAATGAAGTTCTAGGGAAGCGGATATGGCTCAAGCAGCTGGGCGCCCACCTACCACATGGGAAGTCCCAGGTTCGGTTTCCTGTGTTTCCTAAAAAAGATGAGCAAGATAGCAAGCTGACATGATGGGCTGGCGCAGCGAGCCAATGCAACAAGATCATCACTCAACAAGATGACGTTGCAACGAGGAGAAACAATGAAAGACACAAGCAGGGAGTGGAGGTCATGCAAGTGATTGGGTGCCTCCTTTTCACATGAGAGGTCCTGGGTTTGGTTCCCGGTACCTCCTAAAAAGAAGATGAACAGACACAGAGAGCAGACAATGAGAACAAAACAACAAGGGAGGGGGGGGATAAATAAATAAAATATATCTTTAAAAAAAAAAAAGAATGAACGAAGTTCTAACACAACAGCCCAGATGAAACTTGGAAGACATTGCATTGAGAGAAACAAGCTACACACAAAAGAACATATATTGTATGATCTCACTGGTATGCAATAATTCAAATAAGCAAACTCATGGGGCCAGGGTGGGGGCAGGCAATAGTGTGAATGCTTAAATTGTACAACGTTTCTATTTGGTATGATGGAAAAGCTTTGATAATGGATGGTAATAGTAGCACAACAGTGTGAACGTAGTAAGCAGTACCAAATATCTACTTGAAAGTGGTAAAAGGGGGCAATTTTAGGTTGTATACATGTTATTGTATAACATTTTCAAAAATATCTATAAGACAACATGACACAAATGGTGAACCTTAGAGTTAATCACGGACTGTAGGTAATAGTACAATTGTAAAAATATTCTTTCATCAATTGCAGCAAACGTACCATACTAATGTAAGGCATTATCTGGCTACCTAGCATCATGTACATTCAACATTAAATAATCAATGCAATATGTCATCAAATATATTAGCTAAAATATTTTATATAGCTAGTTAGCATCATATATATACAACATTAAATAATCATTATGGTAAATCATCAAATACAGTTTTTTCCTCTGGATTTTAATGAAATTCATATGATAACTTTTTAATAGAATACAGCATTTTCCATCTTTGCATTTTCTTATTATTAAATGGTAGGGAACATAGTTACTGTCCAGTCACATTAATACATTTTCAAATCTTTTACTAACATGCAAAAATAGTTTACATTTACATCCATTTATTTTCCTGATCTAGGTTATAGCAATCATATCAGGCAGGATTCTTGTAAATGTTCAGAGTTAATTTTATTACATTTTGCTCTAGTTACAAACACACAACACACACACCCGCTTAAATTTGCACCCATCTTATTTTAATTTCATTTTGGAAATGTACAAATATTCCTGTTTTTCAAAAAGTAGTGGTAAATTATTTGTGTGAAATAGTGTGAGGGTGGGAATTCGAGCATTTTTAATATAATAAATGCCACTTTCTTGATTAGATAATTCTAGAATGTAAAAACATATTTTAAACTGTTTTGAAGGAAACTATTGCATAATGCAAAATCATGCGATGAGGTTATTGTAAGCTTAGTGTTTGAAATCTAGACTATAGATTTTAAGTGCTTTTTTCCATTTTTGTAAATAAGCAATATGAATAAGGTCCCTGTGCTATGTAACTGTTATCTAAAATTACAATCTCATTTTATTAGTGTTTCAGTCTTAGAACTTTAGGCAATGCAGCATGTATCCAAACAAGAGACCTTTTCTTTGATCATCAGCTGACACAATTTTATAAAATTTTAAAAGGAAATATAGATTACGATGATACACTCACCTTTTGGTGTCTTGAAATAGTCTGGCAAGATTAAAATGAATGTGATCAGTAGGGCCATACATAATTTAAGCGGGGCTGTTTTTGTCATGTCCACATGACACTAACGTGCTCCCATTCAGTACATGGATTGTGTGTTTCTTCCTGCTTCAAGCCTCATCTGGTGCTTTAAGTTAACGCAGTTTACCTCAGACTTCCTTTCCGGTAAGACGTTAAAAAGAGGCCTTGAACTGACACTTCTTCGTTTGAGTCACTTTCCATTAAGAAAGCGACCCTTGAATAATAAGTACTTTCAAGCTATCTTCTAAACAAAAAAGATAAATAAATGACCTCAAAAAGCAAAGGAGTCTCCCTTCTAATTCTGAAGCTACTTTTCCATATTTAGTAATCTATGTGAATAAGTATAAACCCTCAATATAGTCACCAAAAATAAAAGGCTGAAGGTCAGTCGCGTCCAAGTTGTATGTATGCCATTCATTCATTTATTCATTAAATAATTGTTGCCCTTTTCTCATTTTTTTAAAAATTAGAGTTTAGGTTTACAGAAAAGTCATGCAGAAAGCACAGAGTTCCCATAAACTAGCCCCTCTCCCAGTTGATGCCCCTTTTAAAATGCCAGTTTTATTGAGATATAGTCACACACCAACCATCCATACGAAGTATACAATCAATGGCTCTCAATATAATCAGAGTTGTGCATCTATCACCATAATCAATTTTAGATCATTTGCATTACTCCAAGAAGAAAAACCCCTTACCCCTTAGCAGTCACCTCTCAATCCCTCTATCCTTCCCCAGTCCTACATAACCACAATTCTGTCTCTATATATTTACTTGTATTGACGTTTTATACAAATGGAACTATACCATGTAGCACTTTCTGTCTGGCTTCTTTTATTGATGCCCTTTTAAGGCCCAGGCACCGTGCAGGATTCTGGTGTTTAGAAAACACTATGTCCAGAAGGCAGTAAACAATAAAAAATGGGAGGCTCAACTAAAAGCAGTACAAGAATACGCAAGCAGTAGATTGGGGCTCATTATCATTACGCCTAGAAACACAGTGACAATCCTTACAGGATCTGCATTCTCTGTTCCCATGTCAAAGAAGCCTCCTTCATTGTGATAATCCCAGTGAAATAAAATCCTTTGTCTTAGCATATAGATAAAGGGTAGGGAAAATACATGGAGAATAAAGGGTATGTGCAAATAAATATTTTTACTTCGAAAGCCCAGTTTTCCAGTGTTTTGATGATTCTTGCTTTACTGCTTACTCCCTCCTCTACACTTCCCCCTGCCCCCATCTCAGGCCAGGATATGATATAGACTTTCCTACCGATTCTTCTTGAGGACGTTCATAAAATGTCTTATGCTTGACGTCTTACTCCCGTTTTGGCTTTTTTAGCCTCAGATCTAAGGTCTCTTACTCTGTTTTCCTCCTGTCCGTCAAATTGCCACCCCCAACCTGTGGCAGAGATGCTGGTGGGGAGGGGGGAAGGACATGGCCTGACGCCCTCCCTGTCTCACAGGCTTCATCAGTGGAAGTTCTACTCCCTATTTTAACTCTGTTTTGGTCCCCTGAGACATTCTGACTCATCCAGGATGACAAACATTTCAACCACAATTATTTTATCCATGGCAATGAAATTTATCAAAAAAGCATTTACTTGATATAGCACCATTAATTCAAGTTTAGTTCCTTGATCAAGTTTCTCAACAAGACAGTTAAAATTTCTTTCTTCTTCCACTTAAATTTTTATTTTACCAAAATTAGTGTGGTTCATATCTATTCTTTTCTATGAAATTTTACAGTAACGTTTTGGTGTTTTAATTATGTTCTTATTCATGTTAAATTGTATTGATTTGTGAGCCTTCGTTGTGGTCATATTTCTCCCAGACCTTTCCCGCTCTACCCTGGCCTCAGTCTGGGGATACTGTCCTTGGGCGCTTGGGAGATGAACTTTTCCAGCAGCTCCCTGGGTCCCTTGCCTGTGTTTGGCAGGCCCATGTGTTCTGTAGTTGACTATTCTAGTGACGTCCACAGAGTGGGTCAGGAGGCTGGCTCAGGGAGTCCGAGTCTCAGGCCCTACATGGCACTCTAAAGAGGGTATGCCCTCAGAGATTCACCTGCAATCCACTTGCTGGACACCAGTGTGCCATCTCTGAGTTAACAGACCCGTGAGAAAATTACAATATGACCTCAGATATTTTAGGAATCTTTTGTTGTCCACAGTTATTCTATTATAAATGCAATTTTCTCTAAGATTCAATGGCAAGAGATAAAATTAAAGGATCAAAACATCTTGCTTCTTTTGACTGTCATAATTCATCCACTAAAATATTATAATTACAACTGCTACACAATAAGATATATCATTAAATATTTCTATTTTAAACACCAACAATCACTAAGAAATAAGAATTATGTTGCAGTTTCTTGTAGGTAATCCAATTTAAAATTACACTGCCACAGAAATGAATGAACATCACTTGTGCTAATCCTTGATTTTATGTTTTAATTTTATTTTGAAGATAGAGCTGAGGTAACAGAAAAGTTGGAAACATAAACAAACTTGGAATAGACCAGCAATGAATGGTGTGTAAGAAACTTTCTGTAACGATGCTATTTGTGGCTTTGATATACATACTGGGAAGGTCTGAATTGTAGCAAACTCTAAACCTTTAAGTGTATGATTCTATGTTATTGTTAGACACTAATGAGGAATTTACCATGTGAAATTATGGGAAACCATGGTTGCTCCCAGAGCTTGAGAAGTGAGAGTTCTCTTTGTTTCCCAACACTTCCTTTTCTTGTCCCCTACCTTGGATCTGTGTTCTCCTCTTTCTCATATTTCTGTTAGATGTGTGTACCATCATCATCTCTGAGTAACCCACACTTCAAAGCTCAGTAGTATCATTTATTTTTAAAGACTGACCCATAGATAGATCATAAGTCATTTAACCCTACTCCAATTACAGTAATTTTTAAAAGTTATATATAGTGGCAGGGGAAGGATAGAAAGATTGAGATATGATTATTAAGGGACAGAGTTTTTTGGTCTGTTTTTTGTTTATCATTATTATTATTGGAGTAATAAAAATGCTCTAATAGTGATTGAAGTGATGAATGCACAAATCTGTGATTATACCAAATACCAATTGCATACTTTGGATGGATTCTATGCTTTGTGACTATGTATCAATAAAACTGATTTTTTTAAAAAATAGCACCACAGTGCGAATATTCACATATATAAATCTCTGTGTGAATCTATGATTATAGAGTGGAATTACTGAAACAAAGTATAAAGATTTTTTGAAGTCTTTGATTCAATAGCCAGTTGTCTTCCAGAAAAGTTATGTCAACATATATTCTACCACCAGTGTATGGGTACCTAAATATCACCAAACTTCATCACTAGTCATTTTATAACTTTTGTCAATTTGTAAGAAAAAACTAGTTTCAATTTGCATGTCTTTCCTAGTGTGAACTTTTTCACGTTTGCTAGCAATTTGAATTTCTTCGCCTGTGAATTTCCTATTCATGTCTTTTATTTGACCATTCATATTTTCTTGTTGATTTATAAGTTTTTTCCTCAATTGTTATACATGCTGTAAGCATTTTTCCCAGGTAGTCATTTGCCTTTTCATTTTGTACATGGGTGAGGGGTGTTCCCCTCACTATTTTGTGAAAGCATATAAAATATGGTAGATTATGTACATAAATTTTATGCTGAGAAATATAGCTCTTCCCCATTGTGTTTATAATATTATAACAATTTATAGTTTATCAAGTAGTTATTCTTAAACGCAAAATTTACTTGCAATATGATTTTGTTGCCTGGAATGCATACTAACAAACATAAAAAGCAGGGCCATCTCCCTCTAAAAACTTGTAAGAGTTGATAATAATGGTATGGCCCACATTTCCATGTTTTGTTTTGCAATTTCCAAAGCATCTTCAATATACTGGATTATAAAAGGAGAATCTAGGAACTGCTGAGGGCTACAAATCTGTGACTACTCACCCACTGTAGCTTCTCCCTCTTATCTCAATGAAAGAATAAAAGATTAATAAATCTAAAGCATAAGTAGCTGCTACGACTGATTAGTGTTTAACTTTCCTAAGTCGTATTTCATTTCTGAAACCCAAGTTCTTAAAATACTTTAATGTATTTAATACTTCTAATCAAGAGTGAACAATTGCACATTGCGTGCTAGATTCAAATTTTTAAAAATTAGAGAATCCTCTATTTCAAAGAGCTGCTCAACCTGGAAAGCAAAAACAACATGCATATATTTTTAAATGATAAGTAATGGCGTTAAAAATGATGGTTTCAAATTTAACGTTTATGTAGTTATATATTTATTACATGAAATATATACTTCTTTAGAGTTTATAATATGATCAGTACATATTCTTTTTCTTTTTTCTAATGAAGCCAAGCGTCTCGCTCAAAGCCACATCGTTAAAGGGTAAAACTAGGATTCAAACCGAGAGGGTCTGACTGAAGACTTAATGCCTACAACCACGGTGCCATCCTGTCACCCAACTTTGTCTGCTGAAACTCGGGCTGAGTGGCATTTGTCAGGAAGGTTCACTTATGCCGCAGAATAACAATCATAGCAAACACAAATGTAGCCCTAACTATGGGCCAGACATTCTTCTAGCCTGGGATTTCCCAACAGCTTGCACTACTGACATTTTAGGCTGGGTAATTCTTTGCTGGAGGGACCGTGCTGTGCCTTGTAGGATGTGTAACGTCTCTGGCCTCTACTCTCCAGATGCCAGCAGCCCCCCCTCAAGTCGCAACAACCAAAAATGTCTCCAGACATTGCCAGACATCCCCTGGGGGCAGAATCAACTGGGATGAGAGCCACAGCGCTCAGCACTTCACTTTACGGTAAGCCCTGTAATCCTCCTAACAGCGCTATGAAATAGTTGCATCATTTCCCCTTTCCTCACTTCGGACCACTTCTACCCTGGGTAATCTAATCACCCAGAAAGTGAGTTTAAAAACCAAGTCATAATCTGGATCAGCCTAATTACTTCTAATTGTTACTTGCAGATAAGCCATCTACTCTGGCAACACAGCAATACTTGGATTAAGATATTCAGTAGGGGAGTAATCTCTTCTTAATCACATCTGCCTGAGTATGCAGAAAGTTCAGGAAAGTTCCAGTCTCTTCCTTGATTTCATGATTCATTCAACAAATATTTACCGAAGACTTAAAAAATGGCAGGCAATGTCCAGACTCCTGGAGACACAGCAGCAAATGAGTCAAAGTCCTTGCCTTCACGTTCTAGTGGGCGTGCTACCTTCGAATGAGAGAAAAAAATCAAGTGTATAATGATAATTTATTTTCAGATAATGTTAAGTGTTCTGAAAAAAAATAAGGCAAAGTATAAGTGCTGAAATGTGTTAGGAGAGAGTTGGGCAGGGCACATGTTGGTTAAATAAGAATGTTAATGTAGGCCTTGTATGATTCCATTTATATGACTTTGGGGAAAATGCAAAACTACAGGGGCAGAAAATGGTGGTTGCTAGAGGCTGGAGGTAGAGGGAGGGGTTGACTACAAAGGGCACAAGGGAGTTTTTAGGTTGACAGAAATGTTCTATATCTTGATTATGGTAGTGGCTACACAACTGTATGCATTAGTCAAAATTCAGAAATGTGCACTAAAAAGGGTGGGTTTTACTATATGTAAATTATAACCCTAAAAACATCTCCCTCTCTCTCCCTCCCCCTCTCCACACAGAGCCTTCTTGCTGTTTTAGAAAAGATTATTAAGAGAGGGACTGTGGTACCGTTTCTGAGGCTGGCGGCTTTCCCCTGGGCCAGAGTCTGACCTTAATTGAAGAGAAAGCCAGAGGGAGCCTCGGGGCAGAAGATTCCCTGGGCAGGAGACGATAATGACACTCTAACAGCCGCCTGGTTACCTTCCGTGGTTGTGGCGAGGTTTTTGCAAAGAAGCCCTGAGCCATGAGGGCTCAGAACAGGTCACCCCTTCCTCCGGTTCAGCTCAGCCCACCACGGACTGCACAGCCAGCCCCTCAGAGAGCAAAAGAAAGTAGTCAGTGTGGCTCAGACCACAGGCTGCGGTTCACTGAGCTGCCTTCTCTTCGCTCACCTAATTTATTTCCTCTGCAGAGGGTCTGGTAGAATACGCCACTACGGTATTTAGAACGCTGGGGACTAGCAGAGTCCACCACGGTCCTTTGCATTCACACCCCACCCCACCCCAGAGGTGACTGGCCTTCTCCAGCCCGGCTCCTGCACACCCGCTTTGCTGGCACTGGCCTGCCCCAACCACCTGAGACCGGGAAAGGCAGTTTGTCTTCACTAACAAAACGTGCGGCAGGAGATAGCAACCTATGCAGGAAAAGTTGAGGCTGCTTTCCTTAAAAGGTATGAAGTAGGCTTGTCTGCCCAGCCAGGACACTCAGAGGAGGGGAGGCGAGAAGGGGAAACCATCCTGGAATGGATTCCCAAGCCCCCTGCACTATTTCAGCCTCTGGGAACAAAGTTTCTGGCAACAAATCTGACATTGAAATGCATGGTCTTGTTTATTATATGTGTCAAGAGACTAAGAAGCACAAGCAAAACATTCTTCATGATGCTAGAAAATAACCACCTTTGACACATTAGGAAAGAGTAAAATTAATTACTCAGGGTCTGAAAATATTAGTTCAAAAGATCCAATCTCAGATCAAAAGAATCGGCTGCAAGAAGAGACATCTTCTAAATCTGAGTAATGATTTTCTCGGATTTTCTTGGGGATAGGTGGGAGGGAGCAGAGAGAATGAAATGTTCATTATCTTCCCCCTTGTATTGCTCAGACCATTACCTCTGTGAATGTCTTGGGATGTGTACAGTGCGTGCCACCTTCTATTCATCCACTGTTTTTTGTATCTCAGGTCAGCTGCTTGTTACTCAGTCAGAATCTTTCCCCAAGAATTCTGCGCTAAGTGTAGTTACTGAATATAGAATGGAAGTGTGAACACAGAGGAATGTGTGCTTTTAAAAAGATGAAGAAAATGGTGGAGAAAGAGTAAGCATAATGCCTGATACGAACTTTTCAGTTCATGTATCTGTCTGATTCATCTTTGTTCATTCTCTCCCCCACAGCAAGTAACACAGTGCTTTATGTGCCATAGGCTTCTTCATACTATTTGTTAAATGTTGCTAAATGAATATTCTATAAACAAACCATCAGGACTGTAACAAGCCTAAATGCTCAATCTTGTTCAGTGGTTACAAACTTGTTGCCCCAGAACATTAAAAAAGAATCCAGACTGGGCAGTTCCTGTTGAACAATGAATCAGGAAATTATATATCAAATAAAAGATACATCCTGGAACACTTTTTTAAATTCATGGGACATCAACTAGTAGTACTGCAACTGTTATTTTTTATAAGGTAAAATAAGTATATGGAGATGCTGGAAGATATTTTTTAATGCATGGAAATAAATACAAGTACTTTGTGACCATTTCCTTCCCCTTTTTGAGTTTATAGCACCCTAAACTAAGGACCTAAAGTTTCATGAAACGGATAGCATAACACTAAATTAAAGGAAGAGTCTTATCTGTATATGTTATAATGTTCAGAGAAAGAATGGTCACATTTCTAAGGCGCTGTTTCTCAAAGCTTCACAGGCAAGGGGTGATTCTTCATTCATTCATTCACTCATTCAATAGCAAATATTTGAGTGCCTGCCATCAAAGACCTCTGACCTAGTCAGGGAGCCAGACAAGAAAACCAATGTTCACAGCACATCAGGTAGTTTAACTGATACGATGGGGGCTGGCATACAGGGTATGTGGGAGCAAGGAGGAGGAACACTGTCAGTTTGGAGAGATCAGGATAAAGTTTGCCAGAAGAAATGGTCCTTTAGTTGAATCCTGCAGGACTGAGCAAGCAAAGATTGGACAGGGATGGCACTCCAGATGGAGGGTATATATTTAGAGTATAGATGTGGAAGAAATGGTATGTTCTGAAAACTACAAGCAGTTTAGACTGTGCACAGAACTAGAAAGGTCCTTACAACCATGCTAAGGTGTTTGAACTTTATCTTGAAGGCAATGGTCACTTAAGTGTGAAAATCAGGGTCCTGGAGGAATGAATAGTTAGGTTTGTAGTTTAGAAAGGTTAGGGAGGCTGGCAGGAAGTGTTTAGAGCCTGCTTTACCAAAACCAATTTCCAGTTAGATAGCATGGCCTGATTTTAGAAGTCCTATTTATGAATGGAAACATGTGCATGAGAGAATGCACATTCCTTTCCTGTGCACCCAACACTGTGTGTGTTGGGGCCAATTCTTACAAGAGGGTGCTGACAGTGGGCTTATAATGGCCTTTCCTCTGTGTGCCAAGAGTAGTTTCACCTCAAAAAGGGGCTTGTACATTGTGTCATTCATCACAGTTCTGCAATTTGACCATGCTGAAGCCATATCCTGACCAGAAGTAAGAACTGAACAGATGTGTAAGTGGGACTTTTAGCCTAAAATGTGATTGGGACACATTTGATGGCTCCCATGTGAAAGACAGGAAAATGACCTTACATGTAGGGAAAGAAAGGGAACCAAAAGGAAAGCAAAGTAGCTGAGTAAATGAATGAAGTTATTGGTGTCACTTGTACTTTCCATAATCTCATTTTTTCCCATAATTTCATTCTTTTCTTCTTTCTATCTTAAAGTTCATTTTGAAAATTTTAGATCGACTTGGCTGTGGAGAAGGGAACCATAACTTTTTTTTTTTGGTCTGTATTTGGGCAAAATTAAAAGGGGAACAGTTACCCTGGAGATCCAAGAGTAACAGCAGTGATATTCTGAGATGAACTTCAGCAGCACAAAGTTGAGTTTATTTAGCCACCTATCTCTCCCTACCTGGAGATTATAACTCCAGAGGTATGATCTGTTCATACCTTATTATATAGCTC
Organism: Dasypus novemcinctus; assembly: GCF_030445035.2. NCBI lineage: Eukaryota > Metazoa > Chordata > Mammalia > Cingulata > Dasypodidae > Dasypus > Dasypus novemcinctus. The sequence goes on along the minus strand of NC_080673.1, from coordinate 167,459,499 downwards.
TATATTTTAATAGGAGGCAGAGACATGTCAAAACATGGTCAGCAGAAATACTTCTGAAAGAAATCCTTGTTCATATCTGAAAAGAACTAAAACCCATTCCTGGGATCATATATACCGCATATAATGACAGTTTAAGCTTTTAATGCCCACACCTACACACCCTGTAATCAGAGCAGAAAATGAAAAGTCAAACCATTTTGCTTTGTTAAGAACATCTATACACTAAGGATAAGTTCTGTTTGCTGGTTATCCATACTACACTGTAACTAGATTACAACATTAATTGTTCACCTCACCTCATGATTACTGTCAATTAAAATTATTCAAGCACTCAGGACATCATATTGGTGCCATCTATCAAGTTGTCAGTAGAGTAATCAAATTTTAGGTTCAATTATTCCACTTCTGATCAGTGCTATATTGCTCCATCTTGAAAAATATTGAGATTTTCACAGCACTTATTGATCTGTCATTACTCTCATTTTATGTAACCATTTATGGGCCAAGTTGTAAGGTCTCCGCATAGATTCCTAGCTGTGAGTGATTCTTCAAATACGGTTTCTATTGCCAGAATGATAGAGAGAAAGAGATAGACAAAGTCTAATTTTAAATGGTAATACTGAGCTGTATTTTAGACCTGTTTATTAAAACACCTAGGTTACATGATTCAGTTTTAAGATAAACTGAATGAAATCCCTTTAGCCATTGCAAAAAAGAGTATGAGCAGTCTTTTCTATGTGGAATCATTCATCCATTAAAAAAAATATTGAGTATCTGCTATGGCATGGTAAGTAATAGATATTGGAAATGTAACAATGGACGAATCAGACAAAGTTCTGAGCTCACGGAGCTTATATTTCAGTGGAAATAGAGAAATAAATAAACAAATATCTGTCAAGTGGTGCTAAGTGCTGTGAAGGGAAGGGACTGGGTGGGGGACATTCCAGGTTTACCTCAGGAAGGGTAAGGAAGAGGGAGCCAGCTCAGTGAGTAGTCAAGAGCCTTCCAGGAAGAGAGACACTGGAAGGTTTCACAGGCAAGTGTTTTGTGTATTGTTAAGAGAGGGCACCAAGGTCGGAACAAAGGTCAGCAGCAGGGAGCCAGATCATAAAGGGATGCTTTATTTGACTTGCTTTTACAGGAGTGATGAAGTAAATAAGCTGAAAATGCACATTAGTAAAACAAAGGGAATAGATTTCAGGACAGAGCAAATGACGTTTGGGAATGTTAGGGGGAAATGAGGTGGTATATGGGAATTCCTATTTCTCAGATTAGGAGTCATCTTTTTATTGTAATTGTAATCTGATTAGTGACACTTTACTAGTCTTTCTCATACGAACCCAAAAGAAAAATGCTCTTATATTTCCAAAATAGAACAACAAACAAGTATGATAGGGAAAAAATAGCTATGAGAAGAATGTCACTTTGCTGTTCATGTGCACAAATGTTAGCACTGAAAAATCAAGTGAGGGCTGAAGAGTTATACCAGATTCCAAAAGCTCAAGCTATTGTATCACTTAATACAGTAGTATTAAGTATTGTAATGCTTAAAGATAATGCTACTGAAGCATTTTTTATCTGCGTGTTAAGGTGTGCCTGCAGAGGGGGAAAAGTCTTTCACGTTACTCCATTGAAAACGTATCCTGTGCTTTGTGGTTGGAGCCCTCAAAGCTAGAATTTGCCATGCATCTCCTTCCTGATTGTAGCATATTAAATAAGCCCTTTCACTTCTATTTGAACTAGCAGCCCCTGTCAGCGCTTCGTTGTTTTACATGATGTTGCTTTTTCTGACCACTTCCCCAAGTGAGAATGTAGGAAACATCCTTAAATGGATGTCAGCCACCCAGGCAGCTGTCACCATTTGGCTGTTATTCTACTAGTGCCTTGACCACCAGTCTTCCGGACCCCTTGCTCATACTGGGTTTTCATTCTGGAGACACACTTTAGAGCTCTTGGTCAAACATCCTCTCGGGAAACTACCACATTCAACCAGCACAGTAAACAGCTGGCTCAAAGTAACAAACACTGAATCTGAAAAGAACCAAAAGCGGGCGGTATTTCGTTTATACATCACTTCGAAAAACTTCAGGAACCTCCTTTTTATCCTGCCCCACGAGAACAGGAACGACAGGTATTTTGTTCAAGCCTGATTATGAATTAATGTATGAAAAGCAGTTTAGACGAGTGTTTGGTATATAGATGCTCGATAGATTAGTTACTGTTCTTCTCAGCATCTAGCATATACAGTTTGGTAGAGAAGCAAACAGGGAACATACTATTGTCTGATTCCTAGTAGCCCACCATTGGAAGAATAATGATTCTGGCCACCGTGTCAATGGTCAAAACTGCTATGGCCCAAACCCACAGTAATTATCAGGTCATTGCAAAGGGAAGAGTTGCAGAGGTTGAAGAGAGGCCCGCCCCGAAGCTCTGTTCTCCAAGGAGTTAAAACCACAGCCCGCTCTCTTTTCGCCTTCCAGCCCTGCAGAGGGACCTCTTCCTAAACTTCCACCCTCGGGAATTCCCACATCCCGATTTCCATGGGCCCGGAACACACCGAACCTTTGCCAAGTCCGACGGGCCCCGCCCCCTCCTTCCCGGAGCCCCGCCCAGCCTGACGTCCCGCTCCCCCCGCCCCCCACGGGCTCCCCTAGCGCCCCTACCCGGGAGCCGCGCTGGGAGGGGAGAGTGGAAACGGCCGAGCGGGCGGCGGCGGCGGCCTCCGGGGGCACGCGGCCCGGCGGGAGGGGGCGGGGCCCGGCGGGAGGGGGCGGGGCCGGCAGCGGGGGCGGGGCCCGGCGGCGGGGGCGGGGCCCGGCGGGAGGGGGCGGGGCCGGCAGCGGGGGCGGGGCCCGGCGGCGGGGGCGGGGCCCGGCGGCGGGGGCGGGGCCGACGGCCGCTCGCGCTCGGCCGGGGCTGAGGAACGAGCGGGTCTGTGGTTCCCCACCCCGGTTGCCTGTCCGCCCCCTTCGGGGCTGCCCCCGGAGTTTGTAATCCCGGCCCAGGCGCAGCCAGACGGAGGGGGAGTGGCCCGCTGCGGGCCGGCCGGCGCCGGGGGTGAGGCTGCCGGGAAGGGGCTGGGGGCGCTCGCGGGGCCGAGCCTCCCTCTCCTCGGCGAGCCGCCCCCCGCCCCCCGCCTACCCTCCTCCTCCCGCCTGGCCGCCCCGGCCCCCCGTGGCCCCCGGCCGCCTCCGGAGCCCGACGCGGTAAGTGCGACTGACTTCCTGCTCGGCGTCGGGGAGGGGGCCGCAGCCGGCCGGCCGGGCCGGGGCCGCGCGCCCAGGCCCCCTCCCCGCGCCCGCGCGTGCCTCCTGCCCGCCGCGGCGGCCCGGAGGGCGCGGGCCCGAGGACTCGGCCCTCCGCGGGGAGGCGGCTCCGGGGCACCTTTGTCCTCAGCGGGTGGGCCAGGCGGGGGCCTCCCAGATGAGCGCCCGGGTCTCGAACCCGGGGCCGGCGGAGCCGCGAGCCCGGGAGCCGCGTCCTGCGCCGCGCTCGAGTTGCTCAAAGTTGGAGGCGCGGCGTGCGAGGCCGGCGCGGGAGGAGTGGACTGCTCTTCAGGATCATTGCTTCTTTCACGTGCCATTCCAACTCATAAGCACCCTGGAAACCGTGTCGAATGATTTTTCCTCATTGTTACCTGCAGGCTGTCATAACGTAAAGTTTCAAGCTTGTATTTTTAATCATTGCCTCGACCCCGGAATGTGCAGAATCAGAAGGGGTCTGTATTTTGGTGAGATCGGGCGGACCTGGTTGAAACTTTTTCACGTAGGCATTTCAGAGCATACGCTGGGATTGGAAGCTGAAGAAAAAAGTTTGCAGTGTCAAAGAGTAAAGCATTATTGCCGGCTTTATTATCGCTTCATTTGATTTTTTAAAGATATTGTTGAATAGTTGGTACATCCACAATATCCAAAAGGCACAAAAGAATAGTTGTACAAAAGTCCCTCTCCCCATCCTTCCCGGAACCCTTAACCACACCAATCAGTTTCTTGTGCATCCTTCCAGAGATAATGGATATGCAAATGCCATTTCTGCTTTCTTTTAAAAATGGAGCTCCTGCTTCTCAAGTAAAGTGCCTAGCAGTTAGTAGATGTCCAATACATGTCAGTTCTCCTTTCACTTAGAAAATAATCTAAGTCCTTTTGGTTATTAGACCACTGAGAAAACAATAATGAGGTTTTTTCCTGGGTTTAAGCATTTATGGGTTTGGCTGTATTGTGAATATGTATCTTCTATTGGTTTGTCATAACTAATTTGAGTACTTTTACACAGATGTAAATACACTGGTATTTGGGTGTAGGGAAGGAGAAATCAATATGAAATTGTAAAAAGATTGACAATATATACAATATAGCTCCAAAAATGATTTGAAGCAGCTTAGGATCCAAATAATACAGTAGGGTAAAACAAAACTAATGACAGTTTGAGGCAAAGCAGGAAAAAAGTAAGGAGAGGAAGCCAAGGGGAAAAATAATGCCAAGCACATGCTATAAGATCCTGTATTAGAGTTGAGTCACAGTTTTGGCTCTGAGCTTCCTAGTAGGAAAGAAAAAAAAAAAGGGAGAGATTAAGAGGAACAAAGTAAGTTTCAGTGTGTTTCTAATTCGAAGATAAAAACAAACCAGTTCTTCTGGCAAAGCAGGACATTTTCTGATAATGAGGCCTGTTAGGAACATTTTCTCATGGACCCTAATATAAAGGGATATTGTGTAAAAGAATTGACAACATCTTTAAACTATCCCTACAGAAAATAATGAGTTTTAGACATCTGTTTCTTCAGTGTTCTTCCATACAGGGCAATAATAAAACTGTACAGATAAGTTCCCTGAAGACTTGATCCATTCATAACATTTAGAATTACCTGGAATGGTCCTTACCAAATTGTGTTCTAAGGAATGAGAAATGAATAGTTTATTCTTGAAAAAAAATTCCTAGCTCAAATAACTTTGAGATAGCTGGGTTAGACATATTTCAGTAGTATTTTACTATAGCATTCCTTGGAGGTTTAATATAGTAATGGTCAAGTTTATTCTCTTAAAGGGAGATATATTTTATAGCCTTTTCCAGATTTATTTGGTGCTCGAACACAAATTGAGAATCACTGAACCTACACTAAACGGATGAATTGCCTATCCTTCAAGCAATTCTTCATTAGTATTTCTTACAACTGAGGTTTTACGAAAATTGGAGAGCACAGAATTTGAGGATAGGCAATTTGATAAAGACCAAAAATAAAGAAAATCTAAAAGTCAGGATTTTAATATGGTGCATATCAAATGAAAGGCTACTTTCCCTCTGAATTCTTGCACAGTTCCTCATTGCTTGTCTGCAAGTGGCAATTTTGGACCAAATGACCTCAAGAGCTCCCTGTTCTGTACTTCAGTGTAATTGGTGTCTTAGATTCAACTAGGTTTATGCAAGTAGAAGTCCTTGAAGAGTAACTTTAATTATTGGATGTAAATGTATGAATAGTATGCTCTTTTTAACACAAATACTATTTCTATTTTTAATTTACTATCAAATCATAGAATTTTGTAGCTATAAGAGACCTTAGAGAGACAGTGTGGTACACAGTGGACAGAGAAAGGGATTTGGAACCAGAAAACCTAGGATTGTACCACTGATGTGCAGGGTTATTTCCAGCAAGTTAATGAACCTCTCTGAATCTCTTTCCTCATTTGTAAGATTAGAGTAGTGATAGCATACAATTCATTTATGGAATAGATGTTGAGAGTCTACTGAGTGGTGGGTAAACTATAGAGCTATAAAGGTACAATTGAAACAGTGTATCCAGAATACCTTATTGTCTAAATTTCTTCCATTCCTGAGTACAGATGACAAGAGTTTGGAGGATAAGGAAAATCATGTCCAAATGTTATTTGGTTCCTGAGTTTCAGATAGCAGTAGTGAGAGTTGAGGGAATGAGCGATTTGTCCAAAGATTCATCTGAATTCATTCAATTCCTGTGTTTGGATAATGAGAAATACTTTTTTAATCCAAAGTACTTCTTGATTAAAGTACTCTCTAAACCATGGAGTGCTATACAAAATGTTATTCTACCAGAGTTATTTTTTTCTTCATTTATGAGAAAGGGGTTTTCTAAGCATATTAGGCAGGATAAGTTGTGCTGTGGTTACAAAAGACCCCCAACATCTTAGTGGTTTAAAACAACAAACGTTTACTTCTCAGTCATGCTATGTGTCCATTGAAGGTCAGCAGGAGAGCTCTGTTCCAGGGAGTCATTCAGAGAGAGCCCTAGGCTGTAAGATAATCCATCTCAACTGAAACATCCACAGTTGTTAGAACAGGGGAAGGGATGTGATAAATTGCACATTGGCTCTTAAAGGTTTCTACCTGGAAGTGACACATGTAACTTCCGCTATCATTTCATTGGCCAAACAAGTCACATGACCACACACAACTTAAAGGGATTGGGGAAATGAAGTCCTACTTTGTGCCCAGAAGGAGGAGAACTGAAATAGTCTTCAAATAGTCTTAATGACTACTACACTTAAGCCAATTTCATAATTCCTTGAGTTAACTCAAAATATGAATACATCAAACTCCAAATTATGTTTTCAGTAGCCTATTTAGAAAAGAAAAAGCAGAACTTCTTTGTATTAGTATTTGTGATTTTAACCATAGGATTATGCTAGTGAGTATTTGAAAGAACATCCTTTATTAATTGGAAGTGAAGTGCTTTTGAAACACCACAATAGATGTACTATTTTGACCAAGTGAATTTCATTCTTTTTGAATTATATTTCCATTCAATAGACATTTGTTAAATGTGGTGTGTATAAAGCACTGTGTTAGGTCCTATGAAGATACAAAGATGAATGGGGGAATTTTCAATCCCAACAGAAAATAGCTGTAAATGAGTTCTCTCCTGAAGTCAACAATATAACAGAATTTTTCAATGTGATGAACCCTGATTATGTATATGTACATTGTTACACCACCACCCCTTTCCTCTTTTTTTTTTTTAATTCTTTAGTTACAAGTTACAAAAACCTACTTAAACTAGCTTATGTAATGAGAATATTTTGTTAGAAGGAGGGTATAGCTTTATGTCACAAAGTTTGGCATTAGTAGTAGAAAATGAAGAACTGGGATTATTTTCTGTCCTCCAAGACTATATGATTTCTTGTCAATATCTCTTGCTCCACATCTATTTCTTTTTTCTTTTTCTTATTTGTCCAATTTTCTCTATTTTGCTGTTATGTGGATGTCCTATCCTAAGAGTTTGTACACTTAAACTAAGCAGAGCCTTTAGCAATGCCAAAGAATTGAATTTTTTTGCAAGTGCCACATCGTGGCTAGCTCTTAAATTAACCACTGCCAAGCTTGGAAATAAAGGAGTTGGATCTAAGGCATAAAAGTTAGGATAATTGGCAAGTACTACCTAGGAGAGCTTTGTAGTAGAGAAGGAGGCAGTTTTTAATAGCTTGCAATTAAAGAAACTTGAGATGCCATTGAAAGTTCTGCTAAACAATTAACATCAGCTTGCAAGTTCTAGTGGGATCACTGATTGCAATAATCAGAGTAAGAAGGTAGAACTGGAGCTGACTTGTAGCAACAGTATCCCTTTCCTGAACCCTGGCAAATGCCGTCTCCGTTGTAATCCCTTTATCCATCCCTTCTCTGTCTCCCAAGGACAGATTACTGATACTCTTAACTCTTATAAGTCACCTGTCTCTGATCCTGATAAAAGGTTCCCTGGTTTCTCCCCATACAGGAAGAGGGGAGCACTTTATATACTAATTGCTGGGCTCTTTTCTACCATATTGGTCTCCTAGACCCTCTCTATTTGGACATTTTACACCTTAACATGCTATTGCCTGTCTCCTCACCTTCTTAACCTATTTTCAGTCTTGTAAATTTCCATTCTTTTTTTTCTTTTCCAGTAAGCTGTGTATACTTAGCCTCTCTAGCAAAGTTCTCTTGCATTCTTTACCTATGCAATATTTCCCTTCCTGGTTGAAAAATATTCGTACCTTCATCTCAGCAAATTGCTGAAATGGTGAGCCATAGGGGGAGTAATAGGTGTTATTTTGAAGAGGGTATCCTCAAAAAAAGAATATTATCAGAGAAAGACAAGTGAAAGTTGTATATGGGATTAAGTGGGATTTATCAGGGATATATGTTAGGCTAAAGGATCAAACACAAAGGGAAAGGAGTTTGAGTTCAGATTTAGAAGATGTAGAATGTCATTCTAAGATGTTCTTAATACTTCTGTTGTGTCCACAAAGGGGTCATCTAGGTTCTACTAAACATTCAGACTCAAAACTACCATAGACTAATTTACTCAAAAAGATATCACAGCTTGCCAGCAGGACAGCATCAGATATTGTTCATCTGTGGGAGTGATCCTCTCTGCAGTTAACAGCTCAGGTACTAGATGAGACATCTGGTAGGTGTGGGAGCCACCCTGGTTAAAAGCTTTGTGTCCCCCAGAAAGTTAAAGCTATGGCTTCCTATCAGGTATTTGTAGTTCATTTCTAGTTCATCTGAGTCTAGATGCAATTCACTACTCAGGGGAATCGTCTTTACTATTATAGAAGCAATGTTGTCCAGTAACATAGTTGATATACCTACTTCTTTCGGGTTGCCAGAGGAACAGAGCTGAAGAGTTAACCAAAGAGCAAATGGAGAAGGAGAAAAGGTTTTGTTAACTCTTTACTCACACATTTATCCACAGTGTCATTTTTAGTCCTTTTTATTTCATTGTAATATTTGGTAAAATTTATTTTGCTTGTTTTGATGTAATGTGTTTTAACTCTTTTTTTAATGATGATAAAATGTGAAATAGGAGTAAAGGTTGAGAGAGGAAGACAAGACTGGAAAGGTAAGCAAGAACTACTAGAGCCTTAAAAACACTGCATCCCATATCAAAGATCTGGCTTTTATATACTTGTAAGTGATGGAAAACAAAAAAATAAAAGTTTCAAGTAGGAAAGATGTAGTCAAGAATTGCATTTTAGAAGGTACTTTGGCTGGAGAGGGAGAGTGGATTAGAGGGGAATTTTTAGATTTGGGGCTGGTTGGTTCATTTCCACTATCTTTGGGTAGATATTTCTCTGATAAGAAAGTAGGAATACTCAGTTTTGTGCTTTGGGGGTTTAGAATTGCTGGACAGGTTCAGCGTGATCCTTTGGGGGTCCTGAACCAATTTGTCCTTCTAAACTTATTTGCCCCTCTCCCCTCCATTTGAGGCTGGAAGGACTACCCAGAACTCCCTCCTAACAACACCGGATTTAATTGAATATGCTTAAGAAATTCTAGCCTCCACTGATCTCCATTGATTAACTGACAGGCCTTGTTTTGCTGTTTTTGCTAGAGTTAAATTATAGAACAGTCTTTTGGTGGTTTTTTTTTTTTTTTTTTTTTTTTAAGTTCCAGTTTTAGGGCAAGCCAGGGAGTTTCTTTAATGGTTAACTGGTTTAATTACATTTGTAGTGATTGTAGTGATTAACCATTTCTAATTATGAGCAGTTGAGAATAGTGCTTCACATTTTTTTCTCTCTAATGCTCATATTGCCCATTACTACCCTTTCCTACCTAAGTAGGCTGCTCTAACATAAGTATCCAACTTGTAAAATTTGATTGCTCCTCAGTAGAATCAAGTTGATCTGTGATTAGCTAATTATGTGCCCAGAGAATCTAGGCAACTTGATTACATTTGTGTCTAGAAAGTACTGATTGATTGCTTTTTTCATCACCATCACCATAAAGCTACATGGAAGATGGAAGCACTTAGTGGATTTGGTTCAGGTCAGTAAAAGACAAAATTATGGTTATCCATATTGCTACTCTTTATGGCACATAAGACAGTTGGGTGTATCAGCATATGCCAAACATCATGGGTCAGGCAGGAATTTAGCAGTGGTTTCCCATTATTTTTATCATGTTGCAATTTTTTCCTGTGCTACAACAAATATATACTTAAATTCACAAAATGTAAGGAATGAGTGGGAAGGAAATCTTTCTTTTTCACCAGCTATTAAGTCAAAGGGCTATTTTTTAAAATAAGTGTTTTGTTATGATCATGCTATAGTCATCATGGTATCAACTGTAGTAATTTTTATAGATGCTCTTTTAACAAAAAGACCATATAATATTAATTTAACCATCTTTTAAAAATGTTTGATACCAGATATTGGTACTGATAGGCAATTGAGGGATGAAAAGGTACTTTTGAGGTTACTGTGGATTAGCACTTAGCACTATAAGAAATAGTGACAGAAATTGGGAGGTAGGGAGAAATCTGTGAGGTACTTGTATTTGGTGCATAAATGCCATTTAAGGATTTAATTGCAGTTATGAGGAACTCAGTAACAGTATTTTGTTACATACAGAGTGATGTGTTCTTTAAGTCCTCTTTTTTTCTATTAGTGCCTTATTTGCTTTAGGTTTGGTTGGATCTTTTCAGTATAGTCTGCTTGACTACTTTCTACCTCTGTCTGACCTTGTACAAGTCTACTCTGAATCTGCCTCCTCATCCATAAAATGGGGCAATACTTACTCTGCCTTCCTCACATGATAGTTTTAAATAGAAAATGAGAATATTTTGAAAGCAGGAAGCATCTTGTTATACTTGAAAGTTCAGGGTCTTTAGAATTGAATCAGGATTCAAATTAAACACTACTAACTCACTAGATATATATGAATTGGGTCTAGTTAATTGACTTCATGGTACTTGAGTGCCTCATCTGTAAAGGGGCTTGGCCCCCTGTTTGGTAGAGTTTTTGTGACTCTGCCCATTGAGTGTAAGGTATTTCACATATTATCATGCACATTTATGCAATTAAGAAATAGTAGTTACTGTTACAAACCTAGACTCTTTCTCAGTACTTGATATTTTACTTAATCCCATTTCACTGAAGATGAAACTGAAGATCAAGGAGATGAAGTGATTTCCCCAAATTATACAGCTAACTGGTGAGTGGTTTAGCATAGACTCAGGCTCTTTTTCTGCTATATCACTTAGGCTACTATTTATAAGTGATAATGTGGAAAAATAATAGCAGAAGCACTCTTCACCAGCTACTTCTTAGCTGACTCATGAAAATGAAGTTGAATGCTTTGGGAAGTCTCAATATCTGTGAGTTATTAAAACCATTTGCTGTCAAATTGTATAAAGTCCAGGTAACTATAAAAGCAGTGCCTCTCAAAGTCCTTGGACCAGCTGATGCTCTGCAGACTGTTTCCTAGTTGTCCAAAAGAAATAAGGAGCTCACACCAGACTGTAAATGAACTATATGACTAAACACACTGTTCCATTCAGCTGGCTTTTTCATGGTAAGACTGCATCCGCAAAGAAAGCAGTGTGTTAATTTATATCCTGCAACAAGCTTTTTATCTCAGCACAGACAGACCTGGTCTAATGGATTCTGTACTCATATTCCTTCAGAAGTGTTTTAATGTTCTCTCTCCAATTATAGCAACTGTAATTAGAAGTCATTGATAATAGGTAATTATGGGCTTAGCTTATGCAAGAAGGAAGGCCCAAACTCCGTAGTAGAACTATATCAAATATATGGCATTAGCTCCATATTAAAATTTTTATAACTGGATGTACATTTATATGTTCAAGTAAAAATGAAATGCTTAAGGGTATATAAATATTTTTATGATTACTGGCCTTTTCGTTTGATAGACCAATTGCAGGGAAGTGGATGTGGCTCAAGTGATTGGGCTCCCACCTACCATATAGAAGGTCCAGGGTTCAGTTCCTGGGGCCTCCTGGTGAAAAGCAAGCTGGCCCGATAGGCAAGCTTACTTGAGTGGAGTGCTGGCGCATGCAGACTGCTGACCCACACGAGTGCTGGTCCATGCAGGAATGCTGGCCCACACAGGACAGCTGGTGCAGCAAGATGATTCAACAAAAAGAGCTGCAGCATACCAGAGAGCTGAGGTGGTGCAAAAGAACCCACTCCAGAAGGTTCCAGGATTGGTTCTGGTACTGCCTAAAAAGAGAAGACAAGTAGACACAGAAGAACACAGAGCAGACAGCGAGTGCAAAACAACAAGGGGAGTGGAGGGAATAAATAAGTAAAATAAGTCTTTAAAAAAAAAAAAAGACCGATTGCAGGTTTCTTCTGACAAGGGGTCTTGTACTGTACTCAGAATTCCAGCTTGACTAGAAATACATCTTTGACCTTTGTAGTCATCTTAGTATCTTATGCATACTACCTCTGTATTGCTTTATCATGCTGTATTACAATTTTAAATTAAATGTCTGTTCCTAAATTGTAAGTACTTTTTTTAATAAAAATTTTTTTTAATAAAAAATAGTCATTTTTTGTAACCCTTCACAGAGTTTCCAGTCTAGGACAGAAAGCAGATTTTAAATATATAATTTCAAAAAATTACTGAGTTATCTGAGCAGGTAGTTTGGGATGCTCTGTAATCATATGGCAAGAGGACCTAATTAGAGACTAAGTTTTACTCTGCATACTTTTCTCTGTGTAAGATACATAAGTAATAGTGCTGCTTTTTTAGGGGGAGGGAGGAAGGGAGGAAGTTCCTGTTTTCAATGTATATAAGCGTTCTTGACTGCTGAATTTTTGATCTACCATGTAGACAAATCTCTTCGCTTGTTACAGCCCAATTTAAGCTTGATATCTATTTTCAATTTTCATTTACTGATAAAATCAAATATTTTTCACTTATTTTTAACAAAGGGAAAGATTTAACATTGTGCTAGAAACCTTCATTTTAGATCTTAAAGTCTGCTCCACTTTTTTTTTCCTAATTACAGAAGAAATTTTGATGCCACTTGTTTGTACTAATAAGTGAAAAGAAAGCAAAGACACTGTGCTAACAGCCCAGGGTTCATCGATCCATACTTTAAATTTCTGATTTTGTAAGCCAATTGATTTTTTTAAAAAGATTTATTTATTTATTTATTTATTTCTCTCCCCTTCCCCCCACCCCCACCCTGGTTGTCTGTTTTCTGTGTCTATTTGCTGCATCTTCTTCTTTGTCTGCTTCTGTTGTTGTCAGCAGCACGGGAATCTGTGTTTCTTTTTGTTGCGTCAGCTTGTTGTGTCAGCTCTCCGTGTGTGCGGTGCCATTCCTGGGCAGGCTGCACTTTCTTTCGCGCTGGGCGGCTCTCCTTACGGGGCGCACTCCTTGCGCGTAGGGCTCTCCTATGCGGGGACACCCCTGTGTGGCAGGGCTCTCCTTGTGCCCATCAGCACTGCGCATGGGCCAGCTGATCACGGGTCAGGGAGGCCCGGGGTTTGAACCGTGGACCTCCCATGTGGAAGAAGGACGCCCTAACCACTGGGCCACGTCTGCCGCCGCCAACTGATTTTTAAGTATAAGCTAGATATGGCTCTAGACCCCCTATTCCTAGCTGTTTGGTTACTAAATATATAATTAAAACCAAACCTGTCTAAAGCCTCACTCAATCCTCCAGAAACTATATCCTTATTACTTCCTTATTTATGTTAACATTTTCATTCTTCTTCAGTCACCCAGATTTGAAAAAGCCATCATCTTTGGCTTCTTCCTGTTTGGTTGCCATAGCCATCCAATAAACTCTGTCTCTGTATTATCTTTAACCTCCATCCTCCTTCTAGATCTTGTTACTTCCAGCCCAGTTTAAACTGTTTGTACCTCTCTCCTTAAAGAGTTTTCTTAACTGGTTTCGTTGATGGGAATCTTTCCTCACCAGTCCATTCTTCATTATTGCCAAATAGTCTACTTGAGGACACTTCTAAATCCTCAACTCAAGAACCTCATTCTCTCCCAAATTTAAGGACATATTTACTCCTTTATAATTCAGTAAGAATTTTTTTCAAGACTCTCTTCTGCTGAATTTTAAGATCTGTCAAGTCAAAGCTTGTGTCTGTCAAAAATTTATTCATTCATTGATTTAAATTCAGTAAATATTTGAGTTACTCACTAAAGTTGTTAGGGATATAGTGGTCCCTGCCCTGGTGTATTTTACAGTCTGTATTCTTTGTTTCCTTCTGCATGCAGCACAAATATTTGTTGAAATACCATAGTTTTTTCATTTATATATATATATTTTTTTCTGAGGTTGGAGAAGAGGTACAGAATAGATGATATTTTCCCCAATTTAAGCCAAGTTTAAAAGTAAATAATTCCCATATCTTTTCTAATGTGGGTAAATATTAATAGATATCTTTGGTCATCATATATTTTTAAATGTTAGTGGAATTAAAATGTTAGTGGAATTATGTTCATATTCAAACTTTAAAATAAGCCAAATTCGGATAGAAGACCTAATTTAACGAAGTTTAAAAATATCCCATGCAAAGCCAATGTAGTTCAGTGGTTGAGTACCTGCTTCCCATGTACAAGGTCCTGGGTTCAATCTCCAGGACCTACTAAACAAAAAGTATCCCATAATGCCAAACTATAGAAGATTCTTTGAAATCAAGTGGTGCATGCCTTTTTATAGTTGAGGAAAAACTTGGGCAGGTGAAGTAACTTACCTCGTCACACATCAAGTTAGTTACAGAGCCAAGAGTAGAACCAAGGTTTACTTCTCATTCACCCATGCTAGTGCTTCTGAGTCAATAATGGTTGTTTTTGATGTATAGTAAAAGTTGTTATAGTAAAAGTTTTATGCAACTTAAAATTTTAGGAATGTATATACTTTTTCTATCAGAGTAGAGCCATTAAAATTGATTACTGATAAAACAAATGCTATTGTCCAAAAACCTTATAGGAAGAGAGATTTGTGTAATGATGGATGATTTAAGTGAAGCTATAGCATTAAAAGCCACACTATTGAAATGAGCTCATCTGCCTCTATCTTACTTACATTTCCATGTTTCTCTTGTACTAAATAATGTCATCTTTTAAATTCACAAACTAACACTTGAGCAGGTTTGAAGCAGAAATTGCATGTGGATCCCTTAATTGCTTTTTTTTGGGGGGGGGCGGGGATTGAACCAGGTACCTCATGGTGCTCAACCAGTGAGCTACATCTGCTCCCTTGAGTTGGTTTTTTTGTTTGTTAGCTTGTTGTTTGTTTTGGTTTTCAGGAGGCATCAGAACTGAACCAGGCCCCTCAGGTGGGAAGAAAGCTTGAGCCACATCTGCCCTTAATTACATTTTGAAAATTTATTCATAATTGATATTTGCATTTCTATTTTAAGGAGCACCTCAGCTTTACCTCAGTTTAACTTGAAGTAAAGCATTTAAAATTTAAAAAAAGGGAGGTACAGAATGTAGTTTTATTATTAGTTCAAAGAAAGTATGTCAGTTTGAAAAGGTATCTGCAATTTAGCCATTGTATTTGAAAGTGACACAATTTTATGCCTTGAGGATGAAATAGAAAAAAGAAAATTTTAGAATAATATATTGTGATTTTTCTCTTCACTTGAAAAAATACTGAGAAGATTTTTTCACTAGAGGGAAATGTTTTTCTAATATATATATGTATTTAAATATTGTGTTCTTAATTTTATAATTTTAAAAATTTATGGTACAAATATATACTCTTTATTATTGTTGTTATAATTTGGATTCATTCATTCATTGAAGAAATAATTATTGAATGGCTACCATCTGCTAGTACTGTGTGAGGGCTATAGAGCTCAACTAAAACAAAGCCCTACTGGAACTAACTTTGTGCTGAAGAGAAAGACAATAGCAAATAAACATCTAATATGCCAGGTGGTGATAAATGCTATACAAAATTAAGAAGGTGGGGGGATAAAGAGTAGTCAATGAAGACCACTGTGAAAATTAAACAATGTAATGAATAGTCTTTAATATGTATTGATCTTTCATAAATAACTCCCTTATAAATACTTCTCATGAGAATTGCATAAATTTGGGGGAGAAACTATTTATTATATGGCAGAGGTTGATGGGACAGAAGAAAAAGTGTTACTTACATAAATGCTGAATTTCATGCCATGAAAGCATTAATGTTTAAGTTTACTACATGTTTTTTATAAATAAGTTATTTGGTCTAAGAATTCAGTTGAAGCTGGGAAACGTTTCTGTAAACTACTTCCTAACGTGGGAGTTATAGCAACCTACAGTAGGCATAGGTAATAGATACTAGGTAATTTTTTAACGAAGTGTTTCGTTAGAATGAAATTTCCACCCAAAATACCCATGCTCAGGTACTAATCTTAGGCAAAATTATTAAATAGAGATCTAACCATACAAGATTTTGAGCAAAATCTCTTTTTGGGTAGTATTTTCCAATGTGCTTATCTAAATTCTTTCCGTCAGCATTTCCCCTTGTGAAATGTTCAATTTGATTAGTATTTAAAACTTTTGTGACAGTACTAATCCTTTATTTTTAACCCTTACTTAAATCTATTTTATTATAGCTGTTTTATCCTTTTTCTAAGTTCTAACTTATTTTTTTCTTTGCTGGAAGATAACAGACTATATTGGCAAATATTTAAAGAACTAGTCTTTTTTTTTTTTTAAGATTTATTTATTTTTTATTTATTTCTCCCCCTCCCCCGTTGTCTGCTCTCTGTGTCCATTCGCTGTGTGTTCTTCTGTGACCGCTTCTATCCTTATCAGCAACACTGGGAATCTGTGTTTCTTTCTCTTGCCTCATCTTGTGTCAGCTCTCCGTGTGTGCGGCACCCTTCTTGGCAGGCTGCACTTTCTTTCGCACTGGGCAGCTCTCCTTACTGGTGCACTCCTTGCACATGAGGCTCCCCTGTGCGGGGGACTCCCCTGCGTGGCAGGGCACTCCTTGCGTGCATCAGCACTGTGCGTAGGCCAGCTCCACACGGGTCAAGGAGGCCTGGGGTTTGAACCAGGGACCTCCCATGTGGTAGGTGGATGCACTATCCATTGGGCCAAGTCCACTTCCCAAGAACTAGATCTTTATTAATTCGTTTGATTTCTTAATTCTTTAGTTTCTCCTTTAATCTTCATTATTTCATGACTCCTTTTAGAGGGCTGATTTGGTTTTCAACTTGAATAGACTGCTTAGTGCATGTCTTTTCCTTTTAAAATACTCATTGCATTTAGAAAGTTATAAAGACTATAATCCCTCCTGTGGATAGTCAATCCTTCCACTGTGCTGAAATGTCATTCCCTTTCCTTTTCTCAAAAATCTTCACTTTTCTGGCCACCACCCTCTCCTATCATCTATCTCTTCTTCCTGCTAGATCATTCTCATTATGCACACTAATATTTTCCGTATTTTACAATATCAACAAACAAGGAAGCAAATCCATTAACTCCAAAAGCTACTGCTGGAATGCCACTCTACAATCTCACTACTTGGGCAGAAAACTTTTTGAAGGAGTTGTCTATATATGCTGTCTCCTTTGTCTTACCTTCAATTAACTCTTCAGTGCAGTCTGGCTCTGGTTTCCAACTCTTTACTGAAACTGCTCCTATCTATTTGATTTGGCAAAAATTCCATGTTACCATGTCCAATGGATATTTTTCTTTGTACATGGTTCTTGATCTCTTATTTGACTTAATGAACACGCTTTTTGTCTTGAAACGTCTTTATCCCTTGGCTTCGCTGATACCATAACTTGCTGATTTTCCTCTATGTCATTAGTTGGCCCTTCTCAGTCCCTCTTGCTGGGTTCTTCATTATTAGATTTCTACATTAATGTTTCTTAGAGCTTGGATCTGAGCTCCAGGATTTATTCAACTGTCTGCCTGACATCTCAACTTAGATGCCTCAAGCTTAGTATAACTAGCACTGAAAACACTCATCACTTCTCAGCCTTTTGGCTAAGATCGAGTGTAGAACTGAACACTAATTTAAAAATATAACTAATGAAGAAATGTGATAAAATGACTATAAATAAGAGAAATATACTTAATACCTTTATTTTAATAGCAATAACAATTGGGAAATGAAACTAGAAGAAGTATTGCATTTACATCAGTGACAAAAAAATAAAAGAACATGATCAAAAATTTGATAAGAAAGGATGCATATTTATTTTGTAAGTTCACAACTTTTACTTATACTTATTGTTTATGTTCATGTATGAATTGTATACTTCAATAAAATTTTATTTGAAAATTTTTTTGGTAAGAAAGAGGACCGAAAGTTGAAAGATTATAAAATCTTATTGAGAGCATGAAATCTGAACAAACTAGTAAATGTGTGTTCTTGGATGTGAAAACTTAATATCAGAAAATGACAATCATCCCAAAATTAATATACAAATTTAATATAATTCCTACTAGAATCTCAATAAAGTTAGCTTTCTACTGAAGGGGGAAACTGGATATTATTTTAAAGTTCTTGTAGCAGAGTATATATCCAAAATTAACTTAAAAATTATGAAAAAGAAGAGATATGGAGATACAACTTGATTTAACAAATATTAAAACATATTACAAGTGTACTATAATTAAGACAGTATAATATTGACATGTAAATTGACAAATTGTACAGCAGTATTAGCATCCTGAAATTGAGCTCTACATATGTGGGAAGCTGAATCATAACAAAAATGTCATCTCAACTCAGAAAAACATGGTTTATGTTAAAAATGATCTTTTGTCATTGTAGCAGTTTGATATTATTGATGAATTCCAAAAAAGAAATATTGGGTTATGTTTATAAACTGATCTCCTCCTCTGGGCATATTAGATTATATTGGATTCAGAGGTTTACTTGATTAAGTAATTAGGTAAACCTCTTGTAGGGCATTGAGTCACCACCCCTTGATGGGTGGAGACTCACAGATAAAAGGCAGAGCAAAGGACAGAGTTGAGGGGTTCTTAATGTTGGAGTTTTGATGTTGGAGTTTGATGCTGCAGCCTAAGCTGGAGCCCTGGGAAGTAAGCTCGCAGAGGAAACAGAAGCAAGCCCCAGGAAGAGAGAAACCCAGGAAGCCTGAACTCTCACAGACGTTGGCAGCCATCTTATTCCAACTTGTCAAAATAGACTTTGGTGAGGGAAGTAACTTGTGCTTTATGGCCTGGTATCTGTAAACTCCTACCCCAAATAAATCCCCTATATAAAAACCAACCAGTTTCTGGTATTTTGCATCAGTACCCCTTTGGCTGACTAATACAAGCATTTATAACAAATGTGACGCAACAATGTAAGGTGTTGGTGGTGAGATGATGTATGAGAGTCCTGTATAGTATGCATAATTGTTTTGTTAACTCACAACTTCTGAAATTAGAAAAAAAAAATGTTAACCATAGAGGGCTCAAAAACTACAAATCAAGAAAATAAAGACAGACAACTTATTAGAAAAAAGGCCAAGACACCTCAACTGCCATTTCAAAAAGAAGATATCCAAATGACCAACAAACATGCAAAGTTATTCAATCTCATTAATAATCAGTAAAATACAAAGCAAAACCAAATGGGATCCTACTATATACCTACCAGAATGGCTAAAATTATGAAGAATGACAATATGAGCCTTGGGTAGATACGAAGTAACTGAAATTCTCTTGTACTGCTTGTAGGGGTATAAACTAGTAACAACAAAGTTAAACATGCATACCCTACCACCCAGCAGTTTCATTTCTGGATATACACAACCGGAATGCATATACATGTATATGTACCAGATAACATGTACAAAAATGTTCATAGCAGCATTATTTTTAAAAGTGTAAATCTAGAAACAACTCAAATGTCAGTCAACAGTAAAATGGATTTTGATGGTAGTGTAATTATATAACGGCATACTATATAGCCTTTAAAAAGAATCATCTACTGCTTCGGACAGCAGCATAGATTAGTTTCAAAACGGTGGTGAATAGGAGAGCAGATGTGACTCAGGTGGTTGAGACCTGCTTCCCACATGGCAAGTCCTGGGTTTAGTTCCCAGTGCCTCCTAAAAACAAACAACAAGCAAATAAACGGAAAAACTAACTCAGGGGAGCCAATGTGGCTCAGTGGTTGAGTGGCAGTTTCCCATATATGAGGTCCTGGGTTCAGTCCCTACCCCAGTACCTCAAAAAACAAACAAACAAAAAAACACAATAAAACAATGGTGAACAAAAGAGTGCATTTATATGAAACTTGAAAGCAGAGAAAACTAATTAATGCTAATGATGGTGTTATTTTTGGGAAGGGGCATGAGGAAGACTTTCTTAAGTAATATTCTATTTCTTATCCTGGGTGGAGGTTATGTGCTTAGGTTCGTGTTGTGACAATTCATTGAGCTCTCTCCACTTGTGATTTGCACACTTTTCTATTGTATATCAAACTTCATTTGAAAAATGTTTTAATATATATACATTCAGCCGTGAAGAAAATGAAGTTTTGATACATTCTACACGTGGATGAACCTTGAAGACATCATGTTGAGTGATAAAAGCAGATACAAAAAGACAAATATAAGAAATATATGAAATATCTAGAAGAAACAAATTCATCGAGATAGAAAGTAGATTACAGGTTACCAAGGCCTGGAAGAGGGAAACAGGAAAGACTAGAAAGTTATTGCTTAATGGATACAGTGTTTCCATTTGGGTGATGAAAAGTTTTGGTAATGGATGGTGGTAATGGTAGCATACATAAAATTTTGACTGTAATATCACTGAATTGTGCACATGAAAATGATTAAAATGGGAAAATTTTATGTTGCGTATATATTACCACAATTAAAATTTCAAAAGAATTTTAAAAGGGCACGTTCCAGTTGTTATTCATATAGAAAATAGATTAGATATTTGCAAATAAGACAACAGAAGAGTTATATCTATAGTAAATAAAGAACTTCTACATATTGATGAAGAAAAGCTCAATAGAGAAACAGGAAAGGATATAAATAGGTAGTTCAGAAAACTAGAAATCAAATTAGCCAATTAACCTATGAAAATAAGTTCAAGCCCCATATCATTTGGATAATGTACCCTTTTCCCCATTTATTATTTAAAAGCAAGAAAGCTAAAAGAATATGATACTCATCCTTGATTTTTGGCCTATAAAAATAAATGACAGGGAATGGACTTGGCCCAATGGAATGGATAGGGCCTCCGCCTACCACCTGGGAGGTCCGTGGTTCAGAACCTTGGGCCTCCTTGACCCGTGTGGAGCTGGCCCACGTGCAGTGCTGATGCACGCAAGGAGTGCCCTGCCATGCAGGGGTGTCCCCCACATAGGGGAGCCCCACGTGCAAGGAGTGTGCCCTGTAAGGACAGTCACCCAGCATGAAAGAAAGTACAGCCTGCCCAAGAATGGTACCGCACACACGGAGAGCTGACACAACAAGATGACTCAACAAAAAGAAACACGGTTTCCTGGTGCTGCTGATAAGGATAGAAGTGGTCACAGAAGAACACACAGCAAATGGACCCAGAGAGCAGACAACTGGCAGGGAGGGGAGAGGGGAGGAGAGGAGAGAAATAAATTAAAAAAAAAAAAAAAAAAGAATAAGCTATGCTATATGCAGAATTTAAAAATAAGTAAATAAATGATAAGAGTACACTCACTTCTTCACTACTGAAAATGTGAATTTTTAGGGAAGTATATTCATATTAAAAATAAAAATATCCTTCACAGAAATTTCCTTCCTGTAAATAAACTCTATAATGGCTCTGCAAGGATGTTTATTTCAGCATTATTTTAATAGCAAGAGACCAAAACCCTAAAGTCAACCCAAATCTATATCAGTAAGGAGATAGTTGAATAAATTGTGGTTTACAATTATGAGATAATATGTGGTTGTTAAAAAGATTAGTAAATAATTAGGTGCAAAAAACAAAGTGTCAAAGAAGTATACAATATGATCTCTCTTTTATAAAACAATAATTTAAACTCCTATATACATGTATATAAGTTTGTATATAATTTTATGAACATGGAGAAGGGTGTGTAAGGATATATATCAATTTGTCAGCATTGATTACCATTGAGAATGAGTGAAAGAGGGTTGACCCAAAAAAAGTGTCAATGAATAAAAGCATGTATGAGTCCACTGATGTAAAAAGTTTTTTGGTATATTTATGTATGTGTGTGTGTGTGTTGTGTGTGTGTTCTTGCATAGGGAGATTAAGGAAATGATGGTCATCACAATATTAATGGAGATGTTCTCTGGATGGTAGAATTTCAGGTAATTTTTACTTTTTTTCCTCCCTTCCTCCCTTTTTCTTTCTTCTGTAATAAGGATGTATTATTCATAATTCAATACCCAAGGTTTTTTTTTTTTTTTTTTAAGACTCAAATCAATAATAAAAAAGACAAACCTTGGCATTAAGACATCTAAACACACACTGGTACACACACCTTTAAGGATTTAATTTTTACTGTTGCCTACAAAGTCCTATATCTTCTGGCTCTTTTCAGCCTGTCATTCTTTCTCTCACTCACAGTGCTCCACTCATACCAGCCATCTCTTAGGTCTTTCCTGCTCAGAGATTTTGCACTTGTTATTACTTATACCTGGAATGTTCTTTTTCTGGGATTTTGAGTGACCAATTCTTCATCTTTCAGGTCTTGGCTTAATTGTCACCTCCTTAGAAAGATTTTCCTGGCCTTCCCTAAATAAATCCATTTCCCAGACCTTCTCCTCTATTGTTCTCTATCCAAGTTCTCTATTTTCTTCCTAGCATTTGCTCTCTAGGAACCACTAATATAATGCCATCAAATTTAGTAGATCACTGTGATATGCCTTAGTATGATGAGACAATCAAGATCCCTATGGGCAGGGAGCAGATGTGGCTCAAGGGGATGAGTGCCCTCCTCCCACATCGGAGGTCCCGGGTTTGGTTTCCGGTGCATCCTGAAAAAACAAAAACAACAAACGAAAACAAAAACAAAAACAACCAACTCAGGGAAGCCCATGTGGCTCAATGGTTGAGCGCCAGCTTCCCACGTGCGAGGTCCCGGGTTCAATCCGTGGCCCCTGGTACCTCGGGGGGGGGGGGGGGGGAGATTCCTATGAGCTAAATTGGAGCAAAGGACAAGAGGCAAGATGTAGCCCTGAGGTAAGGTGGTAAAGAGGAACGGTTGTCTCTACCAGGTAAAGTACAGCTGTGTGCATCAAGTACCATGTATTTTTAATAACATGATTTGTTATTTTAAAAAGGCGTAGGGCTTGGCCCAGTGGTTAGGGCATCCGTCTACCACATGGGAGGTCCGCGGTTCAAACCCGGGGCCTCCTTGACCCATGTGGAGCTGGCCCATGCGCAGTACTGATGTGTGCAAGGAGTGCCGTGCCACACATAGGGGTGCCCCACGTGCAAGGAGTGTGCTCCGTAAGGAGAGCCGCCTAGTGCGAAAGAAAGTGCAGCCTGCCCAGGAATGGTGCCGCACACACGGAGAGCTGACACAACAAGATGACGCAACAAATAGAAACTCAGATTCCCATGCCGCTGACAACAACAGAAGCAGACAAAGAAGACGCAGCAAACAGACACAGAGAACAGACAATGGGGGGGGGGAAGGGGAGAGAAATTTTAAAGAAATAATAATAAAAAAAACATCTGGGAATGCAACTGTATTTGGGGTCACTACTTGATTGAGTTGATAAAAATTTATTGTCATTTTCAAAGACTCAACTATTTTCATAGGCTAAACAGTCAAATTAAACAGAGATGTGATAAAAATCACCATCCCTACATTTTCCCATGCTTAGATGGTGGCACTAATCTCTTTGCTTTCCCCAGGTATGTGGTATTTGTTTTGGCTTCCAATTTTGATAAGAAACGACAGCTATAGAGACTTCTACCTATCCCTTCTAATCATAAAGCCATTGTTTTATGAGACTTGAAGCAAATGTGGATATTATTCTACTTCCTGAATATGTCTGTTATTATAATTATCTACTCAGGAACTGAGGAACTAAGTGTGGGGTGAGTCCTGGAATCCACATCCCCATCCAGTGGGCCGGAGCCTGATCCTCATAAGCCTTGCACTGACCACTGGATTAACGTGATATTCTGGGTCCCCAGAAATTAATATTAGAGTCATTATCCAATAACCCCTGAAAAGTTTGGTTTTTTTTTTTTTTAAGGTTTATTTATTTATTTAATCCCCCCCACCCCACCCCCCCCCCCCCGTTGTCTGTTCTCTGTGTCTATTTGCTGCGTCTTGTTTCTTTGTCCACTTCTGTTGTCGTCAGCGGCACGGAAAGTGTGGGCGGCGCCATTCCTGGGCAGGCTGCACTTTTCTGTCGTGCTGGGCGACTCTCCTTACGGGCGCACTCCTTGCGCGTGGGGCTCCCCTACACGGGGGACACCCCTGGGTGGCACGGCACTCCTTGCGCGCATCAGCACTGCTGTGGGCCAGCTCCACACGGGTCAAGGAGGCCCGGGGTTTGAACCGCGGACCTCCCATGTGGTAGAGGGACGCCCTAACCACTGAGCCAAGTCCGTTTCCCGGTATTTTCTGTTTCCACTGTGTAGTTACTCTCATCAATTTGGGAAGTGCTAGGGAGAAAATATATTTACTTGTGATGTTATCACAGAGGGTTTCTTCAAGGGTATCTGACCTCCTCTTTGTTCAAGGGGCCTTGGCTCTGTTTATTCAGGACTGAGAATTTAGTAAGAAGCCATGACAACTGCAGTGATTCAAGTCACAGCTCTCTGGCAACCCTATAGTTTTTCAGTTAAACCCCTTCAAGTAGAATGTAGTGGGCTGCCCATATTATTGCCATCTTAGGGATCCGAGAATCAATTAGCCGCCAGAAGATGCTTGGAGGTCGGATAATCCTGATTACCACTGAGACCCTTTGCCTATTATGGTAACGAAATGCATCATCATGTTAATTGCAGCTACTTTGCCATTGCCAACCCAAGATCCTGGTATCCCTTTAAAACAAGGGAGCCTATTTCGGTGGCTGCTCTCCCACCTACAAGCCCAACCTACTCAGAACAGCCCCAACAATAAAGAGTGTGCCTTAGCATGGGTCTCAACAACTTGGTGACAGGGTCTCTAGGCCCTCTTATGAGTGGAGCATGGCTTAAGTTTTTTTTAAAGATTTATTTTATTTTATTTCTCCCCCACCCCCCACCCCCCACCCCCTCACCCCAGTTGTCTGTTCTCTGTGTCCATTCACTGTGTGTTCTTCTTTGTCTGCTTCTGTTGTCAGCAGCATGGGAATCTGTGTTTCCTTTTTGTTGTGTCACCTTGTGTGTCAGCTCTCCGTGTGTGCAGTGCCATTCCTGGGCATGCTGAACTTCTTTCACACTGGGCGGCTCTCCTTCCTACATGGGGACACCCCTGCGTGGCAGGGCACTCCCTGCGCACATCAGCACTGCGCATGGGCCAGCTCCACGGGTCAGGGAGGCCTGGGTTTGAACCATGGACCTCCCATGTGGTAGACGGATGCCCTAACCACTGGGCCAAGTCTGCTTCCCGGCTTAAGATTTTAACATTTACATCTCCTTAAGTCTTTGGATTTCTTTTCTGTATTATATCTGGAAATGTCTGGCATCTCTGTGGCTTCTACAGAAGGCAACTGTTGGGTTCAGGTGTCAATCAGTCAACCAAACAACAATTAAAATCACTTCCAGCTATTAATATTAGAATTAGCACATTGTAGCTAACATCTCTGTCTCACATTGACAGACTGAATCTAATTTAAAGTTATATTTGTATAAAATTATATTTAGTAAAATTTCTTCTTTTCTATAATGTTCATTTCACATATCGTTATCTTTTCCTCTGCCAGAATGTGACGGTGTGAAGTTGTTTTATGCATCCCCAAAAGAAAGTATTACGTACTTGAACTAGTCCATTCCTGTGGGTGTGGGGCCCTTTTGATTGGTTATGTCAGTGAGGCCTGACACAGGTTGGGTCTCCACCATCTTACATAAATGGAGCTTTATATAAATGGAGAAATCGAGAGACACACAAGAGAAAGGAAGCTGCCATTTTTTATCCTGCCATATGAGAGAGGACTGGAGGATCACTAGCAGCCAAAGCTGACGCAGAAGCTCCTAAAAGGCTATATGGCTGATAACTCATGGCTCTTCTAATGCATCCTGCATATTACCACCAAATTAATTTCCTAAAACATTTCACTGTTCAACTGTCCACTTTATATTTCCTGCTAGTCTTTACACCTTTGCTTTGTGCTCAAGACATTTTATCTCATAATATCCATCCAAATTTATCTCTTACTACTCTTTAAAATCAATTAGGTATGGCTGGCGAGCTAATCAAACTGATACTTTCCCCTCCTTCCTTGTCAGTATGCCCACTTCATGCTTATATTAATAATATCTTTGTTACTTTCTAAAATTTGTTATGATTCTACCTAAACAGTTTCTTATTATTAGAATACTTAGAAGCCTTCTCCATAATGAAACTGGCTCAGATCACTACATCTTGAAATCTCCTTTCTCCTTATAGTATTTTTGGTTTATATACCTCAGTATTTAGCACAAAGTTTACATGGCTTTTTGTTCTCTTATTCTTGTTTCTTAATATTTTTATTCTTCTCAAAAAATACATGAGGTTACAATATACAATTCACAGTATTTTTGTAAGCCCCCAAAACGCTGGTTTTTTTGGTCAGTTGATCTAGGCATTGCCTTTTGAGTAAATTATTTGATATAGTAGTAGATATTGAGCACCCTGAAACTAAAATTCTATATTTGTAAATAACAAAATTTTAATATTGCAACATTATAGTGTTTCTTATATTTAACTTATTGACTATTTTTGTTTCAATAACTATATCTCATTCTTTCTGAGAGTAGGAACCTTGATATGTCCCCAGCAATACTTAGTAGAGTGCCTTGCTCACAACAACTACTCAATATTTTTAAATGTGATTGCATTTGATGGATTTTTTATTTACTTTACCAATTTGCATTTCATCTGTAACATGTTCAGACCATAACTTTGTTTTGCTAACAGAAGGCACCATTAGGATATTTGTAGACCTGATAACTAGTCCCATCCCACGCAGCCCTTGGTAACTTCCTTGAGCTACACTTTCCTTATCAAAGTAATGTCATAGAAAATTGGATATTATACTAAATGGAAGTCGACCAGTCCTAATGACAGAGCAATATTGGCTTTGGGTTATTTGAAAAAGAATAAATACTGTCACATTTTCATCCTTTGCAGTTTTCAAACTTTTTCTTCTGCTCATTCTTCTCATTCTTCTTTATTCAAATAAGATCTTATCCAGCATCTTGGTAAATTTCTCAGATATACTCTCTTTCTGGTGAAAGAGAGAAAATAGAGGTGGAAGGTGACAATCTGAAACCCTACTTTTATACTGCTTTTTCCTCCTCACCCCCTACCCCCCCAAAGAGTACACCTTGAAAATCAGTATAACTCATCTAATTTTAAAATGCATTTTAAAAACTGATGTTTATGATGTCTTGTTTAGGAATTATTATGCAAATTAGCAGCATTTTAGTTTTAAAGTGATTTTTAAGTACAAAGGAAAATGCTGTAGGTTAAATTTTGTGTTTCAGCACTGAAAGAGTTAATATTTAAGTAAGCAGTAGAGACTGAGAGCCTGGGGATAGTGCTTTTTGTCTCTGTCATTTGTGGTGGTAGAAAAGGGGGTGGTGTTCTGCATTTGAAAGGACTTTAATGAATGCTGTCAGTGTTTGTGGGAGCTAATGGTCAGTACGGGAAAGGAGAGCAGGGGAA
Source organism: Dasypus novemcinctus (assembly GCF_030445035.2). NCBI lineage: Eukaryota > Metazoa > Chordata > Mammalia > Cingulata > Dasypodidae > Dasypus > Dasypus novemcinctus. Next base: position 167,431,976 of record NC_080673.1, on the reverse strand, counting down.
AGTGGTCTAGCTGCTTCAGGATAGGTGGATGAGAGTTTGCTCTGATTGAACGGAATGTTCCACCGTGTTTCATCTTTATTCATTATCCTTTGTTCTTTATAAACTGATATATTGGTATAAAAGTAAATGTAGATATATATGCGAATGTGATTTATTTTCCTTTAAATCTGTTTGTTGTGTACAGCAGGGCATATACTTCTCTTGTCTTGGTCGGATGCACAAATCTGTGTGCAGTGCTTTTTGCCCGTTGCCTAGACGATCACTTGGTTTCTCTGAGGATGTCTGGTTCTCGTAAAGAGTTTGATGTGAAGCAGATTTTGAAAATCAGATGGAGGTGGTTTGGCCATCAAGCATCATCTCCTAATTCTACAATTGACAGCCAGCAGGGAGAATTTTGGAATCGAGGACAGACTGGAGCAAACGGTGGGAGAAAGTTTTTAGATCCATGTAGCCTACAATTGCCTTTGGCTTCAATTGGTTACCGAAGGTCCAGCCAACTGGATTTTCAGAATTCACCTTCTTGGCCAATGGCATCCACCTCTGAAGTCCCTGCATTTGAGTTTACAGCTGAAGATTGTGGCGGTGCACATTGGCTGGATAGACCAGAAGTGGATGATGGCACTAGTGAAGAAGAAAATGAATCTGATTCCAGTTCATGCAGGTTGATTATTTTCTTACTGTTAGAAATGGGGTGTGTGTGGGGTCTATAGCATTTTAATATGATTTAGTATTTATTATTTAAAACTTATTATATATGTATACATAATACATATATAATATCTTAGTAGAACATGTCATACTTACACTAGGATTTTTTAAATGGTCTTATGTTAATCCTGTAAAATTATAAAGACAACAGACAGCATTCATTTTGAAATATCTTATGTTCCATTTATAGATATCTAGTTTTGCTTTGAAAATAATTTATAGTAGCAATTTTATGCATCATTGCCTTATGGTTAGCTTTGTTCATTTACCTTCTATAGTCATAGCAAAACTATAGAAGGTATTTGTATAATATAAAATGTTATATGACATTTTACTTTACAACAGATTATAAAAGCATCTTTTAATTTTAATGAAAGTGAAAGGTTTTATAAGGAGATGCACATTTTAGTTGTCATTTTTTTATACCACTGTAGTTAATAATATTATTCTTAAGGTTATTTCTCTTTGTCCTATCTATGTTGCAGCTCTCCAGACTAATACAAAGAATACAGTAACACGCCTTACTAAGATGACAGCTACTAATTCATTTTATCTTCACTTTTGCTGAAATTTGTGCTGACTATATAGAGAAATGAAGGACATTCCTTCAGGAGTGGTTAAGGGAATGTAGAGAGGCTAGATGTGGTCAAATGGTGAAAAGAGGGCAAGAAGAAAGGGAAATGAGTTAAAGGAGAGAAAGAGAAAGCATTGGTAATTTCATAATGACTTTGTTCATGTTCACCCTTGCAATCTGGATATTTGAAATAGATCTTCTTGTTAATCTGTTTTAAACTACTATAACATTAAATAACAAGTTGGAGCATGAAAGTCATCTTTCTGATTTATCTTCACTCAATATTTAATTCTAAATATTGAACGGCATAAGTAGATTATCATTTGTCTAGTTTGATTACTGGATTCATTTTCTTTTTAAATTTCTTTGCAGGTTTTGATAACACTTGTAATTTGCAAGCTGTTTATTATTAATATAGACATCATAAGGGATTGAGACAGTATGACTTCATATATTCCAGTATCTCTTACTTGGGAATATTTACTGCCTTCTGTTCTAACCTTTAGAAAATGGAATTCTGAACTGTGGTATTGGGATGATAATAAATATGCACCATTCATCTGTAATCATTTGTATAAGGGAGAGAGGAGTATACCTTTAAATAGGTAAATAGTATATTTAATTTTAATTTAAACATTAGTTCATGACTTGGCTTCTATCTTAAGGGAATAGGAACCACTAATTTTAATAGGCAGATCAATTGAGCTAATGGGGCTTCATTGTTTTATATTTTCTTTGGAGACTTGTTGACTTAGAGAGTAATTTATATAGTAAAAGTTCATGGTTCATCATTTTTGTAGTAAACCAAAGAGTAATTATCTTTCCATATGAAAATCAGTATAATGGCTCAGGAGTATTTTAACAGAATTAGAAAGGACAAAACATTAAATTCATTTAGCAGCATACGTCATAAAAATTTTAACATGTATATACTGCTTGGAGAGATTATATATATATATAAGTATAAAATGTATATAATCTATAATCTTGGAGAGATTATACACACACTGGTTGATATAATTTACCTCCATACAACAAAGATAACTTGGCATAGCTAAAGATTACTGAAATTAAATGACTTTATTCTTTAATATCCATGCTCAATTAACATCTTAGTGAGGTATTCATTATGAGAGAAAAAAATATTGCCTTTTTTGACTGAAAGGTGTTATGTGTATTCTTTAGGAATATAAAATTGACATTTCTCTTTATGGAACATTTAAAATTAGAGAATGATATATTTTTAAAAATCTGGAGTAAATGTAGTTGTTTTGAAAATGCTAATCAGGAAGGTTGATAAAAGTAAGTAATAAGATGGAAGTAAACGGTTCACATCTGTAATGACCAAACTCTTCCTAAGATATTATCATCTCAAAATAAAATGTATTGACAGAAAATGTCTCTGATTTTAGATATTGGGGGGGGGGGGGGGGAGTATGCTGAGGCAATTTAATATTCCTGATAACTTGAAATTTTGATCTTAACATCATACTGTAAAAAGGAAAAAAACAAATCTTCTAAATTTTAGAAATGTAATTTATATGTATGCTTTTACTTTGCTAATTTTTTCTAGATTAAATATATCTTATTCTCACATCTTCTGTCTTCCTGCTCTTACTCTTTGATCTCTGTCATAAGGATACATTTATTTGCCCTTAGCTTTTTGCTTAAGTAAGCAGTATCTCTCAGTGATTGCCCTTCTATGTAAACAGATCAAAGCCTGTCGCTATTAATTACATTAATCAAATTTTTGTATATAACTTGGGAACAATTCTTTTTCTTATATAATATTTACAGATAATAAAATATATAGTTAACATTTTGTGTACATTATAGATTGATATCTTACAATATTAAGCTATTAAAGGTAAAATGGGAAAATAGATAACATGCCCTGAGAATTTCTTATTTAAGCTGTCAAATATTTACATAACTCTCACAACTTACATGTAAATTTTGAGTTATTAGAAAAAGGGGATGACAGCTGAGTGGTTTTATATACTGAGAACCACAACACCCACAGTAGATCTGGACAATTTATAGCAGGAATTGAGAGATATCATATGTTGGTAATATGTTCATCAGTTGTATTCTAGCTAGGGGAAATGTCTGCCTAAGGCTTAAACTTAATATAATTTTTGCTGTTACCCTTCTAAGGGATTTGAAACCTTCTCATCTTTTAACCTTGATCTTTGGTCTGTAGCCTGCCTAGCACCTTTTCTCCATGGGACTATGTAAATCATTATTTTGATATTAAAATATAAACTTTGTTTTATTACACAATGAAGAATTTTTGATCCCAAGTAACAGTAGTCACCTTTTATGTGAGTGATGAATTCTAATGCCTTAATTCGGAGGAATTCTTACCTGGGCTAGCAAATTTACTAGTTGAAGTAACCTGTTGTGTGACAAAGGTATAAACACAGTTTACCCTTCACTTGACTTACCAGCTTTGAAATCATGTGGTTTTTTAAAATATATTTTCATTATTTGAAATATTTCTTTATTTCAAATTTTGCTTATAAATTTAGAGGATATTTTATATGTTGTACTATTTCTAGTTTTTTGAGCCAATTTGCATAAAATGTTTCTGCAATTTTAAAATATTCAAAAATAATGATAGCTAATACTGGGTACTGCCAGGCACTGTTCTAAACACTTTAATATATTAACTCATTTAGTCTTCACAACAAATCATTGCCACTTGTATGTGGCAAAGATTGCCACTATTATGATTCTAATTTTATAGGTGAAATGAATGAGGCACAAAAAGGCTAAGCAACTTGGTCAAGCTTAGGAAGTGAACTAACTGCAATTTTTAAGTACACATTTTATTTTTTTAGAACAGTTTTACAGAATTGCAAGGATAGTACAGATATATATATGTATCTATGTATCTGTGTGTGTGTATATATTCCACAGTTTCCCCTATTAACATATTATATTTGTTATAATTAATTAATCAATATTGGTACATTATTAATAACTGAAGTTCATTTTTTATTCAATTTTCCTTGGTTTCTACCTAATGTGCTTTTCTGTTCCAGGATCCCATAAGGATATCATGTTACATAAAGTCATCATTGTCTCCTTAGGCTCTTCTTGGCTGTGACAATATCTCAGACTTTCCTTGTTTTTGATAACTTTAAAAATTTTAGGTGTACTGGTTGGACGTTTTGTAGAATGTCCCTCCACTGGGATTTGTCTGATGTTTTTTCTCATGATTAGACTAGGGTTACAGGTTTGGGGGAGGAAGACCTCAGAGACCTGAAAATGGCAATCTCAGTGCCTTTTTCATCACATCATATAAAGGGTACATAATATCAACCTGACTTATCACTCTTGATGTTGACCTTGACCACCTAGAAATAACTGTATTTTGAACCCAAACAATTAACGTCTAGATTTCATGCTCTTCACCTCAACTCTGTACTACCTACATACCCATGGACTATTATTTAGTCACAAAAGTTCAACTTGCATTAACATTTGGCTCATTATTCATTCTAAACAATTTCACCTTCTCACCCCAGTTAATTCTCTTAGTCTGGTTCTTGAGAATGTCATGCCTGGCTAGGTTACAGTTATAATCTCTATACCTGGTCCTTACTCTTATCCACAGTCATTCAATCCATCATACTGGTTGCTTGTTACTCAGTGTTTCAACTCCAAATTTCCTTGAACTCTTCTATTCCTTTGTCAGTTGATTTGCTATTCTTTGACCCATCTTGAAGGCATGTAGGCCCTCTTCCTCTACCAATAAGGTTATCTTTATCACATCACCTTTACTCAAGGGCTGTCTTCTTTTTCTTGACCTTCATGTTGTCTCTGAATTTCATTGTTTATGCAGTCTATTAATTCTTAATCATTTTAAAATTAAAGACCTCTATAATTCCAATGGAAAATAAACTTTTGCCAGGGACAGCAAAGAAGTTCAGCTCTAATGTACTTGTATCTAAGAAGGATGTATTTGCGTTGTCCTCCCTCACACAGATATACCCAAGTTATATCATGGACTACCTTGAGAACCTGACAAAAGCTATGGCACCTCTCTCCAGGAAAAACTGTGTGTGTGTATTAAATATTTTGTATACAGCTTGAAAAGTTATGAATCCCCTGAGCCCTGTATGTACCCTGTGTTCTTCGGGGTTCTTAGTTTTAAGTAACTGGAACCGGCTAATATAAACAGAAGAGGAATTTATTGCAATCATATTGGTTCTAAGAGCTGCTGGCAGCTGGAGGATCTGCGTAGGGAAAAAGCTAAGCACTAGAGTTGCAGTACTGGCCTTGTCTAACTCCAAATTTTTAGAGAGCCTGTTTTTATGCTGCTTATTCCTCACATTTTAGCAATTTTTTTTTTTTTTTTTACATTCGGGAACTGGGTGTTGATGTTTTCAATTTTTAGACTTAGGTATATTTGGCATGAAGACAGTGGAACACACCACATATACAACCACATACACATAGCCATTTAATTTGGTAATTTAACTTTAGGGAGCATATTAGTAGGGCATAGACTAGGATGATATAACAACAACAAAAAGACAAATACGGTGACTCAAGATAGACATTGATTTCTCATTCACCTAACACGTGGGCAGGTGGCCCAGGGCAGACAGGTAGCTCTGCTTCACAACTTCATTCAGAGACAGTTTCCTTGTGTGTTGTTTCTCAGCCATCCTGTACAGTGGTGTCCTTCCTGCATGCGCAAAGCTTACTCCGCTCCCCTCTGCGTTCCAGCCTGCGGAAAAGGCCAAGGAGAGGGAAGGGAGGACAGTAAGCAACTGACACAAGTGGCAGGTATCAGTTCTGCACATTCCATTGGTGAAAACTCAGTCACATGACCACAACCAGTTGCTAGGGACACTTAGAAATGTAATCTCTAACTGAGTACCCATGTGTCCAGCTAAAACTCTTCAATGTTTAGAAGTGAAAAATAGATTGGGATATAATCAACAGGGAGCAAGAGATAAAGACAACTGAAAAAAAATTCTTCTGAGTTTTTTGGATCTGATTTTTTAAATTAATTTTTTCCATATTACATAATGTATTTTTATCATAGAGATGTTGGAAAATAGAGATAAGCAGAAATGGAAAAATAAAAATCACATATTACTAATCTACCCAAAAATAATGACCATTAACAATTTGGGGAGTGTCTTTCCAATGTATTTTCTATATACATATATAATCAAATATTTTTAAAAATAAAAATCTGAATCTTACTGTATATGATGTTTTGTACCCTTGCTTTTTCCGCCTATTATTAATATTAAAAACAGGGTTCTTGGTTGTAAGTGACAGAAACCCAACTCAAACTGACTTAAGCAAAAACTGGAATTTTTTGGTTCACATAAATAAGAAGTCCATGCAGAGTCTAGCTTTAGACATGGCAGAAACGCAGGCACTCAAATAACAACAGAAATCTATTTTTCTTCCTCTCTAGACTCTCTTTTCCTTTGTGATGGCACTGTCTTAAGCATGCTCTTAGTTTAATAGCAAAAAAGCCACTGGCAGCTCCAAGTTTGCTGAACCCCTTAGCAACCCCAATTGAAAGAGAGTGCCTCTTTTCCAGGAATGCCAAAACGCCATCATGAAATTGGCTCTGATGGGATTTGTTTGGATCATGTGCCCACCCTGAACCAATCAATTCTAACTAGAAGGATGCGCTGCTCTTATGGCCAGGCCTCAGTCCTTTGCTCACTCCTGCTCATGAGGGAGAGTCAGCGCTGCCCAAGCCACTTGGACTGGGGTGAATGTGGTCCCAAGAGATAGAGATGGGTTCTGTTACCCTCAGAAGGAATTCCACATAGGCAAAAACAATAAATGTCTCCTGAAGCAGCTTTCCATGCTATTCCGTATTCTCTGTCTATATATATATTTTTACAAGCAGTTTATTTTTTTCTGTCACTTAGTATAATTTTTAATTTATTTTTTAAAAAAGATATTTAGGTTACATAAATGTTACATAAAAAATATAGGGGATTCCCAAATGCCCTGCTCCCCACACTGCCCACATTACCCCCATTAACATCTTCCTTCATTAGTGTGGTACATTCACTGCAATTGATGAACACATTTTGGAGCATTGCCACTAAGCATAGATTATAATTTACATTGTAGTTTACACTCTCTCCCACACAATTCTGTAGGTTATGGCAAGGTATATAATGGCCCATATCTATCATTGGTAATTCAGGACAATTCCCAAGTCCTGAAAATGCTCCATATTACACCGTTTTCCCTCTCCCTGACCTTAGAACCGCCAGTGACCATTGCCTCCACGTCAATGGTATAAGTTCTTCCATTCCTAGAATCACAGTGTCTATTGTAGAATACCAGCAAGTCACTCCCCAATCCTGAGGACTCTGGGATGGTGATGCCAACTCCACCTCTAATTGCAAGAACGCTTCAGTCCCATACGGCTGATGGATGGGACTTTCTTGCTTGCAGTTGTAGGCTCTCTTGGTTCCTTAGTATGGTGGTTGTCCATCATCACCTCCTTGTTAGTTGCCCTGGGTGAGTCCAATGAACTGGAGAGTAGGTGTTGCAACTCCGTTGAGGCTCAGGGCCCAGCTGGCACATGGACAGTCCAAAGATTCAAGTCTCATGGATGCATACCTACCAACTCTAGCACCAAATATAAGTTCAAATAGAAGGGACCAAAGAGCCATGTGTAGGGAAACCACAACTGAGTCCAGTTCTGTCACACTGGGGAGCACAAACCCCAAAGCAGAGCCCTCTGGCAAGGCACCAAACTCATGAGCTATCTCCCCTGACCATAGTGCCTGGGTGTCTCCAGAGCCTTCAGGAGCCCCACTATTCTATATACTTTTTAAGTTACTATATCACACTCCCATGCATGGACCAAGCCTTTGTTTAATCAATATTCTTTTTTTTTTTTTTTTTAATTTAGATCATTTCCTTTTTTTTTTTTTTCCACTCTCCTTGTAGCTAGATCTCTGCACATATTGATGACTATTTCCACTGGATAAAGTCCCAAGGGTGTTCATGTTTTTAGGATCTTTGGTTTGTATTCTCAAAGTTATTTCAGGCAAATTACAGCCATTTTAACTCTCACTAGCATTGTATGAAAGTGCCCATGGGCACCTCTCTTTCATACTGGTTATTATTTAAGAAAATTTGATCAACATTTACCTCTCTTCACCTCAGGTATTCTGGCCACTGTACCAGGAAAAACCTACTTAAATTCCCAAATGGAAAAATATTAATCTTAAGAAGAAAAGCAGGGAAGTGGACTTGGTCCAATCTATAGGGCGTCTGCCTACCACATGGGAGGTCTGCAGCTCAAACCCCAGGCATCCTTGACCCATGCGGAGCTGGCCCATGCGCAGTGCTGATGTGCGAAAGGAGTGCCGTGCCACGCAGGGGTGTCCCCTGTGTAGGGGAGCCCCACGCACAAGGAGTGTACCCCATAAGGAGAGCTGCCCAGTGCTAAACAAAGTGCAGCCTGCCCAAGAACGGCACCACACACACAGAGAGCTGACACAACAAGTTGACGCAACAAAAAGAAACAGATTCCCGGTGCCACTGATAAGGATAGAAGCGGTCACAGAAGAACATGTAGCGAGTGGACACAGAGCAGACAACTGGGGGAGGGGGGGTGGAGGGGAGAGAAATAAATAAAAATCTTTAAAAAAAAGAAAAGAAAAGGAGTGAGGGTGTTCTTTTTCCTTGGCTCTTGCCATTTCTCTTTATATAGCTCTTGTCCTTTCCTTACCACTTGCCTATCCAAACTCCTTCCTCCTCACCCATTTAAACTCCAAGACATATTTCAAATCTCACCTGTCTTTCCAAACACTAACCCATACTTGTCTTTCCCTTTTCCATATTTCAATGGCAAATACAGTTCAGTTGGGATGCACAAGATGATCCACTGGGATAACAGTAATAAAATATTAAAACTTCTATTTGTATTTTATATTATCCTTTAAATCTCTAATTTGTCTGTGCTTTGTATGTAAATAATATTTGTACAATGGCAGCTGTATATCTTTTATAAATTATAAATATACTTATATTTGGGCACATGCGCAAAGGTATACTGAAAAGGGTACACATAAAAAAGGTAGACACTACTAGCCTATACTAATCATTTTGCATTCTTATTTTACATTTGTGGTTTTGCATATTTGTAAAATCTGCCAGAAGATTCCTGATGTAGTCATTTGTAATTATGCTAAGGTACAAATTTTGAATGCCACAAGCTGTGAGGCAGGTGGGAGACGTAAATCACTTACCTAGGGAGTGAGCCAAAGAGACCATTTAGAGTTTGAATGCAGTTTTGTTGTTTACTCATAATCATGTACAGTATAATTCTCATGAAGTGATTTTTAAAACTTCTTTTGAAAAATTACTTCAGTAAAGAAAGCCTAATGCAAATTCTGGTGCTGAAAGAGAAGAAATCTATTATACCTTTTTATATTAAAATGGTATATTGGTCATAGAGTGTATTGTGTGTGTGTGTATGCATGAGAGAGAGGGAAAGAGAGAAAGAGAGTGAGGAAGGAAGGAAGAAAGATCTGGGGAATTGCAAGAGTTTGTAATACTACCCTGTGTTGCTCTTCCATTTTTTCTAGTTTATGAAACTTACCTCTTCAAATTCCAAGTCCCTTCACTGCAGAAATATATCTTTCTTTGCATCCCACAGTTTCTAACAACTGACACAATGCTGCATATGAGGAGTTACTCTGAAACATAATTGATGACTTAAATCTATTTGATATTTGCCTCTTTTCCATGTTAAAGCATTTTTCTGGCCTACAAATTCAATGCTCACTGCAGAGAGACATAAGCTAGAAATTAAATAAGCCTGGGAGTATTCAGCATGTATAGTTCATTACAGTGAAAGGCTAATATAATTAAAAAATATTAGAACAATCTCATGCAATTCTTCGAAATATGATTTACCATCTTAGTAATATCATTTAAATGAAGCTAAACAGAATTGTTAGGTGAGTTCCCTCTGTTACCATGTAAAAGATGAAGTAGAATTCACAGAGAATATATTTTAAATACCTCAGAAATGGCCTATTCTCAGACATTTGTACTGTGGGCTAGAACATCTACTGAGTTTACTAAAGTCCTTTTAAAATAGGAAGTATGAAATTTAGTTATAAAAATTGATAATGCTGGAGATAATTTTTTTTTTTAAGATTTATTTATTTCTCTCCCCTTCCCTGCCCCAGTTGTCTATTCTCTGTGTCTATTTGCTGCGTCTTCTTTGTCCGCTTCTGTTGTTGTCAGCGGCACAGGAATCTGTTTCTTTTTTGTTGCGTCATCTTGTGTGTCAGCTCTCCATGTGTGCCACGCCATTCCTGGGCAGGCTGCACTTTCTTTCGCGCTGGGCAGCTCTCCTTGGGGCACACTCCTTGTGTGTGGGGATCCCCTCCGCAGGGAACACTCCCGCGTGGCATGACACTCCTTGCGCGCATCAGCACTGTGCATGGGCCAGCTCCACAAGACTTTGAACCGCGGACCTCCCATGTGGTAGGCAGACGCCCTAACCACTGGGCCAAGTCCACTTCCCTGGAGATCATTCTTAATAAGAGAACCAACTAACCAAACAACCAAACAGAAAACTACATTATATTAAGACAAAAGACTGAGATTAAAGGCCTCTTTATTGGACGGTGAAATGTGAGATTCTCCTAACAGTGGTTTACCTTGATTCTCTTCTTTCTCTGGGCTGGAGCCCGATATGTATTATTGCATTTAATAATCCTACCATTAGATTTCCTGTGTATTTCTCCTGCTTTGCTATTGAAGAAGACGAGTTTTAGCAAGGTTAAATAACTTTTCTGGAGTGATACATAGTGAGTGGCAGAGGGAGATTTGAACCAGATCTGTGGCACTCTCTGTACCAGCACTGTGGAATAGAACTTTTTGCAGTGATGGAAATATTCCATATCTGCACTGTCCAATTTGGTAGCCACTAGCCCTGTGGGGCTCTTAAGCACTTGAAATAAAGCTAATAAAACTGAAGAACTGAATTTTCTATTTAATTTTAATTAATTAAAAATAGTCTCATGAGACTAGTTCTGTGACCTTCCTAAAATGCTCTTAATCCCTACACCCTACATTTCCAATTCAGCCTCCTACACCAAAGCACATAATAGGAAAAGAAAGAGTGAGGAAGTGGTAACATTGTAAATTACACGGAGCCAGGGAATTAGGAGCAGTTTGATTAGCCAGCACTACCAGGCTAATGTGAGTGATCTTGCTTGTCACCTTCTTTTATCTAAATCTTCCTTTGGCTCTTCCTTACTTTAAACCTTCAACTCCATTCAACCAGTGGATAGGGAAAGAAAGCTCTTAGCCACTCTAGCCTTAGTCCACACCTATCTGCAGGAGAGGCTGAAGAAATGTAGCTATATTTCCAAAAGAAAAAAAAGATTTTGGTGAACTAATAGCGAGAGGTCTCTACCATAGCCTTATCTCTGCCGTGAACAAACTTGATCACTCTTGGCAAGGCACTTAATCTCCCTTGGTTCCAGTTTTCTTTACATTAAAATTAAGAGATCCCATGACTTTTTCTTTTTTGGTAAGGTTATTAGAGAGTTGCATTAAGAAAATACTCAAGATATAGTGAGTGGTTGATTCGACAAAGCATATGTCAGAATCATAATATCCTTAAAAGTAGATCTGACAGAAATGAGAGCTAGGTTATACACAGTTGGTGGTTTTCTAGCTAATTGCATAATGACCAACAGGTGCGATTTCTTTTTTTTTTTAATTTGGTAATGTTTATTGACAAGGTACATTTAAAAACATATACAGATGCCTCTACTATCTAGAGATCTCAGATACAGATGCTCCAAAAAAATTTCCCCTCTTTTTCTTGCTTTAGGAAACTTCTTGCCCCTGATATCACAAATATGCCAGTCTTTTGAATACCAGACTTAGAAAGAGAGGCATGGGGGCCATTGCAACATAGTCGGTGAAGAGAAAGGCTTATTTTTCCATTATAATATCGTTTGAATCTCTCAAAACATTTAAATGCTCAGTTTGGATAAACAATCAAGTCCTCATTCATTTTTTTCATACATAATAAACTGTTCTAGGTTTTTTTCCCCAGAAAAATGCAGAGGAATGTATTTTTATTCAAAACAGCAACCATCTATATATTAGTGCCCTAATTAGGTTTTCTTTTCTTTTTTCTTTTTTTTAATTGTATTTTTCTGAAGATACATAGATCACAAAAAATGTTACATTAAAAAATATAAGAGATTCCCATATACCCCACACCCCACCCCACTCCTCCCACATCAATAACCTCTTTCATCATTGTGGCACATACATTGCATTTGGTGATACATTTTGGAGCATTGCTGCACCCCATGGATAATAATTTACATTGTAGTTTACACTCTCCCCCAGTACATTCAGGGGGTTATGGCAGGATATATAATGTCCAGCATCTGTCCCTGCAGTATCATTTGGACAACTTCAAGTCCCAAAAATGCTCCCACAACACATCTATTCATTGAACCATCCTTCCAGGACTTGGAGTTAAACCATCCTTCTTCACTGGTCTTTGCCCTTGCACTTGGGGGATTGTTGCTGTTCCATTGGAGAATGTAACAGAGCTCCCCTGGCTAGAAACTTAGCACTCCCTCACTTGTCATTTGTAACTGTAACTACTATGAAAATACCCAACAAATATGCCAACATTTTTATATACCCTATATACATGCCCTGGAGAACTCCCTCCCAACCATGTGTCCCCCATCAGTAACACCCTGCACCAGCGTTCCTCCCCTGCCATGGTTGAACCCCTTTGTGATCCAAAACTTCTTCAACAATGAAGCCTAATATATTGCCAAATTCAATTAGTAGGAAAATGAAATAGTAATTATAGGTTTAAAGATGAGAAATAGAATACATACTAATTTAGAAAAACTAAAATAAAGTAAAAATTAATTGGGGTACTGAAAAATGAAAAATATCATAAAACTTTGTTTTTGACTTTTTGCCTTTCATCACTGTAATAGATGTTGCCCTGTATGTACAGTGGCAAGGCAATTTCTTTCATTCCTTCCTCAGTGTCTACATCCTTTTTTTAAAACAAATTTTTAATTTTGTCTTCAAAAAAGTCTTAGATCACAGTAAAGTCACATATGCAATACAGAGGACTGCAATTTCTTGATTCAAGTGGTCCTAGAGGGGAGCTCTGTGAGAGCATGTTCTTAGGACTCCATTCTTAATCCTAACCTTTTTACCTTTTCACCATTTCTACCAGTAAATCAGATGAAAATATAGAACTCATACTCCTCAAATTACAAATTGGAAATTTCAAGTAAGTTTTTAGACTCTTGGATTAGGCCATCAAATTGCTTTAACCTATAAGTTATAGATTACCTGGACTTTTAAGGTCTTGCCAGGGAATCATATGAATTTTTAATAACACTGTTTTTGTGACTATATATATTTATTTTTTAAAGATTAATTTATTTTTATTTATTTCTCTTCCCTTCCCCCCGACCCCGCCCCGGTTGTCTGTTCTCTGTATCCATTTGCTGCATCGTCTTCTTTGTCCGCTTCTGTTGTCCTCAGTGGCGTGGGAATCTGTGTTTCTTTTTGTTACATCATCTTGTCGTGTCAGCTCTCTGTGTGTGCGGCGACATTCCTGGGCAGGCTGCACTTTCTTTAGTGCTGGGCGGCTCTCCTTACGGGGCGCACTCCTTGCGCGTGGGGCTCCCCTTCGCGGGGGACACCCCTTCGTGGCAGAGCACTCCTTGCACGCATCAGCACTGCGCATGGGCCAGCTCCACACGGAGTCAAGGAGGCCTGGGGTTTGAACCGCGGACCTCCCATGTGGTAGACGGACGCCCTAACCACAAGGTCAAGTCCACTTCCCATGTGACAATATATTTTATATTCAGTTATTTTATAAATGAACTGTGGACATAACCCATTTTAAAAATACAGCATGGCCTGGATTTAATTGCCTTCCTGCCTTCAAAGATGAGAATATAATGATTTCTTAGGCCCTTAAATATGTTAGGAGATATGACTGTCAACATGAACATAGGTTGGCTCTTTTTCAGCAGAAATGTTGTGTTGACCAGAGGACAAGAAGATAAGCCCTACAAAGAAGAGGTATAACTCTTAACTAGCAGCTGGATGTCATATTTACTCACAATATTTACAAGACACACATATGACTAGAACCATCATTGATTATAAAAGAAAAAAGCGTGATGCATGATTATGCATTAAATGCCAGCATGATTATGCTGGTAACAATGATTACTTCTATTGCATTTACAGGTTTTAAAAGGACTGGGGGGAAACGGACTTTGGCCCAGTGGTTAGGGCGTCCGTCTACCATATGGGAGGTCCGCGGTTCAAACCCCGGGCCTCCTTGACCGGTGTGGAGCTGGCCATGCGCAGTGCTGATGCGCGCAAGGAGTGCCGAGCCACGCAAGGGTGTCCCCCGCGTGGGGGAGCCCCACGCGCAAGGAGTGCGCCCGTGAGGAAAGCCGCCCAGCGTGAAAAGAAAGTGCAGCCTGCCCAGGAATGGCGCCGCCCACACTTCCTGTGCCGCTGACTGACGACAACAGAAGCGGACAAAGAAACAAGACGCAGCAAATAGACACCAAGAACAGACAACCAGGGGAGGGGGGGAAATTAAATAAATAAATCTTTTTAAAAAAATAAATAAATAAAAGGACTTGGTAGGAAATATCCTTTTAAGGTGATGGTAATGTTTCAAACTGATCTCTTTCTTTTCAGGACTTCCAACAGTAGTCAGACATTATCCTGCCATACTATGGAGCCATGTTCATCAGATGAATTTTTCCAGGCTCTTAATCATGCTGAGCAAACATTTAAAAAAATGGAAAACTATTTGAAACATAAACAGTTGTGTGATGTCATTCTAGTTGCTGGTGATCGCCGTATTCCAGCTCACAGGTAATCACTTTCTAAATTTCCGTGTGTGAAATATTTTCTTGCTAATTTATTTTCTATATGTTGAGGTAACTCATTCCAGTTGACTAGTATGATGAAATGCATTGGAAAGGGCTATTTCATGGAATTTTTACAAAGGAAAGAGTACGTATTTGCACATGAAATTATTACATACGAAATAACCACTCTTTTTCCCCGTTGATGCACAAAAATTGAAACTTACAAGCCTCAGAGCAATCGGTATTATTTGGCATATACTTTAACTACTATAAGGTTTTTTTTGTTGGTTTGGGTTTTTTTGTTTTGTTTTGTTTTACCACATTCTACCTATTAATAACTTTAAATAAACTCGATGGAAATTAGAGCTGAATGGAGCTCTAATTGAATGGAGTGGCTAAGAAACTTAAGACTTCTGAAACAGCCACATCTGTCCAAAAAAGTATGAAAATCAGTGGTGCTAGGAAACTAAAGCCTTTAACATAAATGAAGTATTATTTCTTGAAGTAAGAAAAGGAAAAGAGATCTGTTTGATAAAGAACAATTCATTATTTTCCTTGTGATAGTTATATATTAAACTGTTTAATAGTAATCACCATTATGATCCCAAAAGATTTTTATACCCTCCAAAACTAATGAACACTCTGTCCCAAAGGTTTTTTAACATTCAAAGTAGAAGTAAAATCATTAAGATGGAATGATGTTTGGTCTTAAGAGTTTTCAGTGACTCAATCAGCAAGCACTTACTGAGATACTACATACACTGTGACATGTCCAATCAGCAAGCACTTACTGAGATACTACATACACTATGACAGAAAGTCCATGTTATGAGCATGGACTTATGAACTCATTACCTTACCTGTTCCAACCTGTTATTTCTGTATTCTCTGAGTGTACATCATCATTTTATTACCCACAGTGGAAGTCTCAGCCGTTCATATCCCATATGATAACAACGAATACACCCCTGTTAACATTATGTTTTATGTTCATCCAGATTTTTTCCTAAGCACACAAGTCTAATAAAAAACTATATATTATTATATACTATTACATATAATGATTTAATTACTATTTTAAAATATATAATTTTATGTAAACTATTTTGAAACTTGCTATTTCCATTTCATAGTGAATCTTGGACATTTGAACTGTGTCTCCTAAAAGGACACTTGTCATTGGAGTTAGGGCCTATCCAGAAAATCTAAGATTATCTCATTTCAAGAGCTTTAACTTAATCATATCAGCAAAGACCCTTTTTCCAAATAAGATTGCATTCTCAGGGGTTAGGCCTTGGACATATCTTTTGGGGGTGTATCATTCAACCCGTTTCCCTTGTTTTGGAGATGCAGTTGGTCTACCAGTAAGAAATAGACTTTTTTTTTTTTGCACAGGCCTTTGTGTCTTAGCACAATTACTTTTATGGAATTGTATCGTAGTGTGTTCTTTAGCTAGAATGAGAAAGAGAGCTCAAGAGAGTGAGAATGAGAGACAAAGTATAAATATGATGGGCGCTTCTGCTCCTTGTTCCCTTCAATGATTGTAGTCCTTGCAGTGAATGTAAGGATGTAAGGTGAGAACATCTCAGTTGCCATATGCCTCTCGTTGTGTGAGCATCTCATTTTGCTGAATATGATTCTAATATTTAAAGCAACTTATTTTTTCATGGCACTTAAAGTAAGCCAACTACTTGTAATTCCTAAATTGAAGAAATAGGTGATCTCTTCCAATGCTATAGGAAAACACTGGTTGTATAAGACTAACCATGAGATTGAATAGCAGTCTCCAACATGGCACCTACCTAATGGATTTTTGAGTAATTTTAACCAGTGCAGTGTTTGCCCTACATATGAAAAGGATGTAACTCTGCTGTACTAGATATAACTATGTACAAACTATTTATGAAATTTGGTTTATCATCTGCCTTAAGGATTTTTGTAAGGATAAGAAATTATATATATAATACACTTACAGTGACTAGTATACAATAGCAATTGCTAGTAGTATGAACAAGTAAATTTAAAAAAAAATTGAATCAGAAACAAGCTAGTATAATTTTATTCTATAAACCAGCACTTGCTTAGAGAAAAGCAGATTAAACTGCTTTTTCACTACTCAGAAATGTTCAGACTGTAGCTTTTGGGAGAAGAAAGAGAAAGAAAAATAATGATTATATTATTTGTAATTTATGTGAAGAATAACTGGATGTATTTTATGAATTCATAATTCATAATTATTCCCTGAAAAAATGTTTTATAACTCCTAGATAATTCTCTTAAGCCTATAGTTTAAAAGTTACATTGTAGATGCAAAAAGATAGTCCTCATAAAAAAAAAACAATTTTACACATTTAAGTTCTTACCACTTTCAATGAATGAAAGGGAATCACAAGACAAAATGTTTATCATCTCGGTATAGAGCAGGGCATAGGAAAATTTAGTTCTGTTGGAGCTTGTTTCAGTTTGATTAATCAGAACTTGTTACTTAATTTTAGTTTCTATACCAGCCCAAATTACACCTCTCACATCACCCCATATATATAAACAAAGTATCAATTCAGAGACTACATCTTCTTTGTGAAGAATTTTTGTCGAAGTTATTTCCTTTTTAAATTATAATTTTTATTCCATAATATAATACACAAATTTAAAGTTGTATATTATATTTAAAATATTAACATGGAACCAGGTTGCTTATTGCTGCTATATTTCCAGCATTAAAAGAGCTGTTTTCCATATTTTGGGGGTTGTATATGAAAACAAACTGTGGGGGAAAATAGATTCTTCATTATTCAGTGCTGGCACAACTGGCTAATATTAAGGAAAAAGTAAAAATTAAATCCTTACCTCATACCAATACAAAATTAATTCAGGATAAATTAAAGATCTAAATTTGAAAGGCAGAAGAAAATATAGGAGAATATTTAGAAAAGGTATTTCTTAAATAAGATAAGTCATGTGAACCTTAAAGACTTAGATAAATTTACATTTTAAAATTAAAATCTTTTGCATCAAAAAAGACCTATATTAAACTGAAAAGACAAACCACATACTTAAGAAGATATTTACAATCGATTTTTTAAAAAGACCAGCATCCTGAATTTTTAAAAAATGCATACAAGTGAATAAGAAAAAGACAAACAGTGCAATAGAAAAATAAGATGTGCTCTTCTGAAAACTTTATATTGCCCTGCCTACTCAGCATCTTTACTCAAATGTCAAATCAACATTTCAAATTTAATATATCTAAAACTGAGCTATTACTCTTCTCTCACAAACCTTCTTCATACCACTCTTCCCTGCCATCCTTCAGTTGTCAGGTCTAAAATCTTGGCATCATTCTCAACATCTCTCTTTGTCTCATAACCCACATCCAGTCTGTTTGGAAATCCCCCTTGAATTGGACAGCTTCTTCACCTTCAGTAGTACCACGCTGAGGTGAGCTGTTGCCATCTCAATTAGATTACTGCCAGAGCCACCTCACTGGTCTCTTTGCTTCCATTCTTCTCCCATACATTCTATTTGCAGCTCAGTTACCTGGGTGATCCTTTAAAATGGAACTCAGATCCAGTCATTCCTCTGCTCAAACCTTTCAATGGGCTCATTTCACTGAGTGTGAAAGCCAAAGTCCTCACAGTGTTCTATGTGATCTGGTCAGCTGTTACTCCTTTTTTTATTCCTTCTTTATTTTTTTTTAAATGTTACATTCAAAAACTATAAAAGGTCCCCATATACCCCCCTCACCCACTCCACCCTCATCAACAACCTCTTTCATCATCATGGCACATTCATTGCATTTGGTATTTTGGAGCACTGCTGCCCCACATGGGTAGTGGTTTACATTGTAGTTTACCCTCTCCCCCAGTCCACCCAGTGGGCCATGGCAGGACATACAATGTCCAGCATCTGTCCCTGCAGTACCACCCAGGACAACTCCAAGTCCTGAAAATGCCCCCACATCACATCTCTTCTTCCCTCTCCCTACCCTCAGAAGCGTCCAAGGCCACTTTCTCCACACCAATGCTACAATTCCTTCCATTCCTAATCACAATAGTTCCATAGTAGAATATCAGTAAGTCCACTCTAATCCATACTCTATTTCTCCAGCCTGTGGACCCTGGGATGGTTATGTCCACTCCCCCTTTATATCAAGAGGGGGTTTAGATTCCA
Organism: Dasypus novemcinctus; assembly: GCF_030445035.2. Classification (NCBI taxonomy): domain Eukaryota; kingdom Metazoa; phylum Chordata; class Mammalia; order Cingulata; family Dasypodidae; genus Dasypus; species Dasypus novemcinctus. The sequence goes on along the minus strand of NC_080673.1, from coordinate 167,412,590 downwards.
CATGGGTGATGGATGCAATTCTCCTGCTTGCAGTTGTAGACACTCTTGGCCCCCTGTTGTGGTGGTTGACCTTCTTTACCTCGCTGTTGGCTGGCCAGGGTATGATCTTGTGGAACAATGGGAGTGTTCCACAAGATTATGCAATGATGGATATAGGGCATGTTAAATTACACCAAAAATGTATAAAAGTCTATAGGCTAAAATGTAAACCATAATGTAAAACATAAGATAACTAAAAATTTAGAAAATTATATAGTCTAAAATATAAACCATAGTGTAAACCCAAGTGAAAACATGCTTGAAAGCTATTGTTTCAATATCTGTACATTAGCTGCAGCAAATATAATATGAACATGTAAAAATATCATTTCTGGGGAAGGAACAAAGGATTTGATGTTGGATATGTGGGAGTACCGTATATCGTATATGTGAATTATTGTGATCTAAAACTTCTGTGAAGACAAACTTAATAAGTATGAAAAAAAAAAAGGATGTAGACACTGAGAAATAAATGGAAGAAATTTCCTTGCCACTGTACATACAGGGCAACACCTATTACAGTGATTAAAGGCAAAACATCAAAAACAAAGCTTTTTCATTTTTTCATTTTTTGATACCCCAATTTATTTTTACTTTATTTAATTTTTCTAAATTAGTATGTATTTTAAATCTAACCTTTAAACCCATCACTAAATTCCATTTTACTATTAATGGAACCTGGCAATATATTAGGCTTCATTTTCAAAGAAGTTTGGATCACAGAGAGGTTTAACAATGGCAGGGAGGAATACTGGTGTGGGATATTATTGATAGGGTTGGGAGGGAGTTCTCCAGGGTACATAAAAATGTTTGGATATTTTCATAGTGGTTACAGTTAAAAACGACAACTGAGGGAATGCTGAGTTCCTAGCCAGGGGAGCTCTATCACATTCCCTAATGGAACAGCAACAATCCCCCAAGTGCAACGGCAAAGACCAAAAAAGAAGGATAGTCCAACAATAAGTCCTTGATACTACTGACTATGCTTATGAACCTGTGCACCTAAAATAAGAACTAGGCCTAGAGCTGCATAGTGCCTAAGAGTTACCTCCTGAGAGCCTCCATGTTGCTCAAATGTGGCCAGTCTCAAAGCCAAACTCAGCATATAAATGCATTGCCTTTCCCCCAGCGTGGGACTTGACTCCCGGGGATAAGCCTCCCTGGCACCAAGGGATTGCTACCAAGTACCAGCTGATGATGTAACTAGAAAATGACCTTGAATGAAAGGGTCAACTCAGACCAGCAGAATATCTCAGCCTACATGTAATATCAGGAGTTAAAAATGCTTTTTGACCTTGAATAAAAGGGGGAAATGGAAAGGACAAATGAGTTTATATGGCTATGAGTCTCCAAAAAAGACCTGGGAGGTCATCAGAGGGGTCGCCCTTATGCATACCTCAACGAGTCCCAGAGACATCTAAAGTAGATACAGCTCCAGGTATTGGTTCTTCTGAGGGCTACATGGTCATGGCAGATGGAGTTCAGTGCCATGTCAGTTGGCCCTACTTTGGAGTTTGTGTTCCTCAGTGTGATGGAGTTGGACTCAGATGTGATCTTTGTTCACAAGCCTCTTCTGTTACTTTTACCAGACTTGTGGTTGGTGATGGAGTTTAGTGTATACTTAGGGGACCTGAATCTCTGGACTGTCCATGTGATAGCCAGGCCCCGAACCTCAACAGACTTGCAGCATCTACCCTCTGGTTTATTGGACTTACCCCAACCAGCTAATAGGGAGGTGAAGAAGGTCAGCCACCACACCAGGGAGCCAAGAATGCCTATAACTGAAAGCAGGAAAATTGCACCCATCATCCATGTGGAATCTAAGCCCCCTCTCGATATAGATGTGGAGTGGACATAACCATTCCAGGGTCCACAGGATGGAGGAATAGAGTATGGATTAGAGTGGACTTACTGATATTCTATTCATGAACTATTGTGATTAGTAATCGAAGAAAATATAGCAGTGATGTGGAGAAAGTGGCCATGGTAGCTGCTGAGGGTAGGGAAATGGGAAGAAGAGATGTGATATGGGGGCATTTCCAGGACTTGGAGTTGTCCTGTGTGGTACTGTAGGGACAGTTAATGGACACTGTATGTCCTCCCATGGCCCACTGGGTGGACTGGGGGAGAGTGTAAACTGTAATGTGGACCATTGACCATGTGGTGCAGCAGTGGTCAGAGATGTATTCACCAAGTGCAATGAATGTCCCATGATGATGGTGGAAGTTGTTGTTATGGGAGGAGTGGGGTGCGGGGGGTGTGGGGGTATATATTTTTAATGTAACATTTAAAAAAATAAAAACAAAAGGAAAAAGAAAAAAAGGAATGAAGTAAATCTATATGCTGACATGAAAATATCTTTTAAGATAGAATTATTATGACTCTAGCAATAGAAGAAATTATATCACTGATGTAGAGATAGTGGCCATGGGAGCTGCTGAAGGTAGGGAGAGGGAAAAGAAGGTGTGATATGGGGGCATTTCTGGGACTTGGTGTTGTCCTGAATGGTATTGCAGAGACAGATGCAAGACATAATATATCCTGCCATAACCCACTTAATGGGCTGGGAGAGAGTATAAACTACAATGTAAACTATAATCCATGCTGTGTAGCAGTGCTTCAAAATGTTTTCATCAAATGCAGTGAAAGTACCACACTAATGAAAAGAAGTTATTGATGTGGAAAAGTGGAAAGTATGGGGAGTGGGTCATATGGGAACCTCCTGTATTTTTTAATGTAACATTTAGTATCATCTATGTATCTCTTAAAAATAAATTAAAAATATATTTTAAAAAGACATTATTAAGTAAAAAATACATGTTCAAAATATATATATATATTTTTATAACCTATTTTTTGTTTATATGTAAATATCAAAACCTTGGATAGAGACATAGCTAATATATACTATAATGTATTATTATATCCAAATATAGTTTTATAATACTATAACAAATATGATGTTATAACAAAGTACAAACACTGTGTATGTGTTATAATAATAAAAATGTTATCATAAAAATTATACCTGCTGAAGCTATTCTCAATAATGAGAATAGTAGTCATTGTAGAATAGTAGTAAATTCCATATATTTACTACTATGGTCATTAAATTTTAAATAAGTTAGGTTATTTTCAAAAGTGATAAGCAGAAAATAACTTTTACATTGTTTCCATTTTACATATATAGTTGATTTAATACTGTATGCTTGTGGATTTTTTTTTTCCTGGAAATTATAAAGCAATATTTTAGTGGTGAATGGGTAAATCATTTACTTGGCAGATAAAGTTTCAGTAATAGTAATTTACTATTCAAAGGAAGATAATAGAGCAAAAACATTTTATCAAATTTTAAATGCATTTCCAAGTACTGTGTACTTTCTATGTGTAGCAAATTGAAAACAGAAGCATTTAATAATAAACATCAACTTTTTTCCCTCTTTTAATATGTTCTCAGATTGGTGCTCTCCTCTGTCTCAGATTATTTTGCTGCCATGTTTACTAATGATGTCAGGGAAGCAAGACAAGAAGAAATAAAAATGGAAGGTGTAGAACCAAATTCACTATGGTCTTTGATTCAGTATGCATATACAGGTAATAAGTCTGAAAATATAAATTTATAACCTCTTAGATTTATGTTATATTATTAGGTTTCAGATTTCTACTATCAATTAGAAAATGCCACAGCTGATGTTAATTCTAACTACCTCTAGTAATACCTCTATAGTTAAAATCTCCGTGTTAAAACCTTTTCATTGGTTATTATAATTAAGCTTGTGAATGTTATTTTAAAATATTAATATAGTAAGTAATTTACATAATATTTTAAATTATTGCACTAAAAATTCAAAAGTTAGGGATGGTAGATACATTACTAATTAATCCATCATTTAAGATTTGAAAATAAGCCATTAGGATTTTTTTTTTAGTTTCATAGAAGTTGCAAAGCACTAATCTTTTTTTTCCCCATATTTTCTACTTTTTTTCCTTTATGGAATGTCTTAAACCATCTAGGTCTAGACTGCAAGTGACAAGCTCTTATTTAGAAATGTTACTGTTAACATCAGTTAGCTTATAAACAAAGGTTCATATCGTTCCATAGCTAATGAGATTTCTTTTTATCATTAAGGCCGGCTTGAATTAAAAGAAGATAATATTGAATCCCTGTTATCTACAGCTTGCCTTCTTCAGCTTTCACAAGTAGTGGAAGCATGCTGTAAGTTTTTAATGAAACAGCTTCACCCATCCAACTGTCTTGGAATCCGTTCTTTTGCTGATGCACAAGGTTGTACAGATTTGCATAAAGTGGCTCACAATTATACTATGGTATGTATTTTTTGAAAAGTTGGAAGGCATATGCTCTTTGCCTTATTCTTAGTTGCAGGCTTATCTGTGTTTTGCTGTTTTCCATTGTTTTGCCACATGCCTTGAAGTTCAAATTCACTATCTAGCTTGTCATATTTTCACTGTTATGAAAGAAAAACATCAACCAGTATTTCTGGATATACGAGTCAAGCCCTAGGTTATTACAGTCACTAGGAAACAAAGCAGTAGCCTAAGACTATTCCATTCAAGATTTTCAGACCTGCCGCTTATTAAAGCAGGGCTTCCCAAACAGTTATTTTGTAGCACATGTTAGAATTTCAGAATTGGCCATGATTCCTGTCGAAGTTGATGATAGTGGTTGTGGTGTATTAGTACAGTACAGAAGACAGGAGGATGAAAGAGGCTTTTGGCTAAGAATACATCTGATTATATGATTACATTATATGTAGCCACATAGAACTACATTCTCATTAATTGTAGCAAACTGGTGCTCAAAATAAATCATAAGAGGGGTTGCATCCACTAGCCTGAAGAGCAATGGATATTGATTGATAAAGGCATGTTGAGCGTATATTGTTAGGATCAACCTTTGGTCTGAATAGTAGAAGGGCGGAAGGAGGGAAAGTGTGTGGAATTTTAAGTGGAATTTTTTGCCACACTACAGAAGTTGATGACAGGTGAAGGCTGTTGCTTTAAAAACTTCAATTAGGACAATACAGCTTCTAACAGAAGAAAAGAATATAAGCATTCATGTACACATATACAATTATCTATATAATTTTCTCAACATTTAGGAGATTTTTTTTTTCTCTACACTCTCATCCTCCTATGGAAAGATTGGTAGTACTTTAAGAATCTTTCACTGGAGAAATTGGGAAAATTATAAGAAGAGATATTTTAAACTATTGGGTAGATAAATTATACCTACCTCATGAGCTTGATGTAATGATTAAATGAATTAATAGAAGGCTAGCACTTAAAACAGTGACTGTCAACATAGTATATCCAGGCAATAAATGATGTCATCATTATGTAGAGTAACTCTGTTTAACACCGTGGGGATTTATGTAGGTGAACAAAAGCACTCATAGAAATGCACACCCTTTATGATTGGTTTTTCCTCCCTGTGGTATAATCTTCTCAGGAATTATTTTTATTTATGATGGTCCCAGGGCCCCAGGTGAGAAAATAGACATTCTGTGATAGGACTATACCATACAGCCTTAGCATGGTATTAGATTAACATCTTTTAAATTACCTCCTTTGAAAGATTTCCCCCCCCTCAGCCACTATCCTATATAGAGTTCTCATTTTAACCTTGCACCTGCAGTTTCAAATACTTTTTGGAATAAGATGAATATAAAGAGGTAAAATCCGGATTTTTTTTCCTCCATAATCAGTTCATAATTTAAGTAATATCTGTTTCTCAGGAAGGAATTTTATTCACATGAAAACATTTGTATGCATTTAGGTCATTCCTTTTGTTAGAGTAGAGACACAATTGCTTCTTTAAGGCTTAGATATAAATTAAATTTAAATTAGCTGGATGTTTTTAAAGCTATTTTCATAGCCAATTAGTTGTAGTAGATTTTTTTCTGCAAGGCCATTATTTGACATTATTCAGTTTCAACAGAGACATGAAATTGAATTCTAATAACAGTAAGTAATTTAGAGGCAGATTGTCTGATTTGAATTGTTGCTATGGAAACTGAATGAAAATATATAGCAAAATTCAATCTTCAATTAAAATAAATCCCTCAGTAATTTTATTTGCTTAAAAACTATTCTAAAGGGGAAAAGGGCGCAATGCTACCTAGTGTTTGGTTGCATGATAGCTATTGGTTTCATAAAATGGCTTTAAAATACAAAATAAGCATAATGCCACACAGTGAACTCGATTGTCCCAATCAGTAAATGGTATGTGTACTTAGGATGTTCACTGGTCCTGCACAAATACAAGTAGGAAGGATGATGGTTTCCCTCTCATCATCCTGGAATCTGGAAACGTTTGTTCTCATTTTGACTACCCCTGAATGTGACCTGGAACACATCATTTATTTAATAGCTTCTTTTTAAAAATCTGACTGGTTATATCATTATCACTATTTAGTGCCATTATGGATTTTTTAAATAAAAACATTTTGGTTTTTTAAAATCAGCTTTACTGAGATATACTTTACATACAATAAAATTTACCTACTTAAACATATATTTTGATAGGTTTTGACAATTCTTATATGCCTCTGTAATCACCAATACAATCTAGATTTCTGTTCTGTTATTCTGTATAGTCCATTCCTTTTTATTGCTGAATTGTATCCCATTATATGGGTATACCACTTTTTTTTTTTACCCATTTTCTGTTAATGGACATTTATTTCCACTATTCATTTCTCTCCATCTCTTGCTTGGACTACTGTGATAACCTATTAATTTGGTCTCCCAGCCTCCTCTTTAGCCATATTCTCCACTCTCCAGGCAGAGCAAACTTTAAGGTGTGAATGTGACCAAGAATCACTACCCCACCCCAAAACTCTTCATCTTGGGGTAAAGATCAAAAGCTACATTTTGGCCAGTGAAGCCTTGCATGGCCCAGCTCCTTCTACCTGCAGGACCTGTCTTATTTATAGTTGTTTTGTCCAGTGACACTTTGCTTCCAACCTTGCCAGCCTTCTTTAGTTTCCTCATATGCTGCCCACAGCTGCAAGCCTTAATGCTTTTGCAAGTGCAGTCTGTCTCCATCTGAAATGCTCTCCTCTCCCCAGACCTCATGAGCCACCCTCACCCTACCAGCTAACACCTACTAACCTTCCTCAGAGCTCAGCTCAAGTCTCATTTCTTCAGGGAAGCTTTTCTTAAACCCACATGGTTGAGTCAGTTCACATGTTTTCTCAAAGAATTGCATTTCTTTTCTTCAGGGTACTTTTCTTGGTTTGTAATTTTATCTTCTGAAAGGGGATTGATTAGTAATCATTTCACAGAATATAGATCCAGCAAGCAGGGACCCTGTCTACTTTTTAGATAGTTATTTATACTAAGTAGAGGGACTTTGTTGCTCCTAAAGAGATTTACTCACCCATTCTTTCCCCCTTTTTAAAGAATTGTGATAAAATATATATGACATAAAATTTGCCATTTTAATTATGTTTAAGTGTACAATTCAGTGGCATTAATTACATTCAAATTGTTGTACAAACATCACCACTATTTCCAAATATTTTTATCACTCCAAACAGAAACTCTGTACCCATTAAATAACCTTTCAGTTCCCCCCTCCCATAAACATTTAATTTAAATTTCAAAATTTTATTTCTAGATCTAGAAAACTTATTAAAAAATTTATTTCTGTTAAAATAACTGCTTCAGAATCAAATTAAACAAGTTTGTGTCTAACCTTGAGTTTTGGTAAATTATTAGAAAACTCGATTTTCACTTTATATAAATTACAGTAGAATGGCATGGGCGTTGTTCTGAAATTAATATATATTTTTTCTCACTGATGAAATTTAATATCATTTGCATATAGCAAGAGTTATAAAAATAGTATAAAAACTGATTATGCTATACATTGTGTATACTATTTCTATTTCTTCAGAACCTCACATTATATTAAAAATATGCTTCCATGTGGATTTGATCTTTATCCTTTAAAAAAAAATTTTTCCAGGAGACACCAGGAACCAAACCCAGGACTTCCCATGTGGGAGGCAGGTGCTCAACCACTTGAGGCACATCCACTCCCTGTCCTTAAAAATTTTTAATGCCTGCTTAATAATCAATTGAGTTACAACCCCCTGTAGTTGGACATTTAGGCTCTTTTCCATCTTTTACTAGTGTAAGTCTTACAGAGAAGCATCTTTATGTATTTAGTTTTGTTTCTCTCTCTTGTGAATTATTTATTAGGGATTGAACTAATAGTGGGATAGCTAGGTTGAAAGATTCAACATTTTTATGGCTCTTGCTGTGTGTTACCAAATCGTTTTATAATGTCAGTATACAATTAAGTAGAAGAGTTTGCTTGAAGCCATTCAAGCACTGAGATTTTATTAAAATATATTTTTGAAAGTGATAATCAGTCATTTAAAATAGGCTCATTTGGGCATCTTTAACAAATCATGATGAATTGAAGCAATTGAAACTAGTTAATTATTCATGTATGGTTTCCCTCTTGAGAATTTCCTGTGAAAGGAAAGTCAGTCTGATATATATATTTAGATCAGTGCCTAACTTGGGTGGCTACAGGCTCTATAGAAAACATAATTCTCATTTTTAATATAGCAGATAGTTATTGGTACTCCTTATCTCCAGCTTCAATTTAAACAGCTATTTTTACTAAAACTCTGCATACTGAGACAGTGATAGTACATTTGGAAATATAAGAAAAACATGAAGGGACAATATGCCTAGCAGTTACATTTATACTATAACTCTGTAAAATAGCTATGCATTAAGACTTGTAACCTTGCACACCAAGGGTAAGTGTTCCATGTCTCCAGATTATTTAGTATAATAGCCAAGTAAAGGTTGTTGTCTCATACCTAAGGGCATTTCTCACTCCCATTTCAAATAACGGGGCTTGATTCTAATCTGAGGCCAAGACTTGAGTCCTCTTCAGTTTAAGGTATTTTCTAGGGCCACCCTTTTGCATCATTTCTTTTTCTTATAAGGGCAAATGAGTTTTGTCCATAAATCAGATTAGAAGAAATAAAAATTCTCAGAACAGACCAAAAAATCCTGCATAGTCTTTCAGATAGCATTAAATAATTTTAAAGGCCAGTTTGACCCTAGGATAGACCTGAAAAAATATTCTTCCAGGGCAAGCTCTGAGAAGACTTCTGTGATCCTGAATGGCCCTGGAAAATCTAACCAGCTTAGAGACTGTTTCTGGGTAAGAGAAATAACTTCAAGGAGCACCCTGGTATTTGACTCCACTGTTGCCCAGATTCTTCAGCAACCACAAATCCAAACTAGCTTCTGATATTAGAGTACTGTTTATTTCAATCTAATTCATTTTTTCTATCTTCCTTTAAAGCACCTGCCAAAACTATTTTGGGCAAAGCACTATCTAAATGTTCCAGATGCATTTTTAAAATGTAATAAGTGATGCAACACTGTAATTCTACTTCTATAGAAAATGTAACTACATAATTGCCTTTTAAATGTCATTTTTCACCCTTTCTTTCTTAGGGAGCAGTAATACTTTAGAAGGAAAATTTAAAATGTAAATGGTGTTTTGGCATCTAATTCAAAACACTCTTTATTTTCCTTTAAATAAATTATGATGACCAGAAGGAATAATATTGTTTGTATGCTATTTTTCCTCCAGGAGCATTTCATGGAGGTAATTAGAAACCAGGAATTTGTATTATTACCAGCCACCGAAATTGCAAAGCTCTTAGCCAGCGACGACATGAACATCCCTAATGAGGAGACAATATTGAATGCACTTCTTACTTGGGTTCGTCATGATTTGGAACAGAGACGGAAAGATCTCAGTAAACTTCTAGCTTATATTAGGCTACCTCTTCTTGCACCACAGGTAAACCATTTTAATTTGTGTCATCATTGCAACATTTGAGCATTCACTTTATGCTAATCACATTAATAGGTATATATCTATAGATTAATTTTTTTCTTTGCCTGTTCTATCTAATAAGGTAATTTTCTGTATAGTCCTATGAAATGTATAGGTAAACCTATGGAGCACTAAAAAAATTCTGTTTATGTTCTCCACCCAGGTCTAGCTACCTGACTTCATAATAATGTTGATTTGGGGGCAGAAATTTTATTTGACTCAGCTGCAAACGTATCCTAGCATTTGAAGGGTAATTAGTAAAAATGCCAGTGAAAGGAACAATGGACTCTAGGAATCAGAAAATTTAGATTAATTCATTTGCCAGATATTCATAAAGTACCCACTAAATGCTGGATTCTGATGCTAAATAGAATTAGTTTTTACTGCTCAAGGTCAAATTTTTTTTCTTTAAAGTGCCATGAATTTTATCTCACTTGTATTTATCTTGAGGAGTGTGTATACTATTTTCTCCTGTTTTAAGTTAAATTTTGCTCTGTACCTTATAAAAATGGTAATGTTTTATAAGATGCTTTATAAGAAGCATTTCCCTCTTCAGAGGTAGGATATTCATAGGTGTGAAAATGCATAAAATAATGGCAATTCAGGAAACAAAACGAAGTGTTTCTCTTGAAATCAGACTTTAAAATGGAAACTACTCTTCTTTACTTCTCTACGGCTACCTGGCAGAGTTTTATTTTTATTCTTTCCTAGATTAAAGAAAATAAAAAACAAAAAATCCAAAAGATCTATCTTCTTAAGTAACCTGACAATTTACATGAGTCAGTTTAAAATATTTATACTATATTTACATGACTGTCAGAAACCTGTAAATTTCTGTTATCCAGTATACTGCTGATAACCATAGATATAAGATCTTAGCGTTAAAAGCACTTCGGAGATCATTTAGTTCATCCCCTGTTGTACAAATGAAGTAACAGGCGACAGACTTGGCCCAGTGGTTTGGGCATCCGTCTGCCACATGGGAGGTCCGCAGTTCAAACCCTGGGCCTCCTTGATGAGTGTGGAACTGGCACATGTGCAGTGCTGATGCGCACAAGGAGTGCCATGCCTCACAGGGGTGTACCCCGTGTAGGGGTGTCCCCCGCATAGGGGAGCCCCACATGCAAGGAATGTACCCCGTAGGGAGAGCCGCCCAGCGCGAAAGAAAGTACAGCCTGCCTAGGAATGGGCGCACACACGGAGAGCTGACACAACAAGATGATGCAACAAAAAGAAACACAGATTCCCGTGCCACTGATGACAACAGAAGTGGACAAAGAAGATGCAGCAAATAGACACAGAGAACAGACAACAGGGGTGGGGGGGGGTAGGGGAGAGAAATAAATAAATAAATCTTAAAAAAAAAAAAAAGGTGAAATAACAGGCCAAAAAAGTAAAACCATATATTCAAAATTGCAAAGTTATTGCATAAATTCCTGACTTTTTGCATTGTAGTTTTATTTGGCTTTGCTTCTTGGCTAGCATCATAGAGCTAATAAATGGTAGAGGTAGGAGCTGAACCCAAGTAAAGTTCTGTGCTTTTTCTACTAAACTATTCTGTCTATTGAATGTACTATGTATTAAATTTCTACACAAGAGGAGGAAATATCAGGTGGAGGAAGAAATAAATTAAAAAAGAAATCAGTGATTACCATATAACAAGAGGAATGTTGTGCTAAGTATAAGTTGGTGTTATGAAAATGATAGGAGTAATTCACTCAGACTGATGGTAGGAAGGAGAGAGAACTTCTGGAAGTATCACTTGATCTGCAGAGTCAGCCACCCAAAGAAATGGGAATGGTGGTCCAGGAGAGATAGGAGGTTGTACCCAGTGGAGTCATGAGCAAATGTATCGTGATTTGGAATTTGAATTTAGTTCGTCTGGCTAGAGTGCAGAAATACAAAGGGACAGTGTCACAGAGATGAGGTTGGAGAGGGGAATGGACCAGATCATGAAGAACCTCTATCATGCCAAGGAGTTTGAATTCTATCCTAAAAGCAACAAGGAAATGCACTGAAGGATTTTAAAGAAGGGAATGGCATGATATAATTATAATTTTATTTTAGAATGGATTTAAGGTGTCCAAACTAGAAACCCTTTAGGAGGATTTTGGAATTCAGACAAGAAGCAAATTAGGCACTCTGGCAGTGGAGTAAAGAGAAATTACCAGACTTGAGAGTATTTAGGAGGCCAAACTGACACAACTTAATGACATTGAATGGTGGGAAAGATGAGAAAAACAGGGGTCCAGAATGATTCTGATTTGTGCAACTGCTTAATGAAGATGCTGCCAATTGAGATGAAGAATACAGGAAGAAGAAATGATTTGGGAGAAGGGAGGAAGCAGGAAAATCAAGATGTTCTTGGCACCTTTAATCCTCTTGAATTCTAAAAAGAAATTTTATAAACTACTTATTTAGGTTACTGAAGCCAAGAGAAAAATGATGACACTGGCCAAGAAGAGAGCTAGGTGTGGAACCCTGGAAAACACTAATGTAGTAGTTTCCAAACATGGTTAAATATCTGGAGTGCTGTTAAAAGTAATTCCCGAGTTTAAGAAGGAGGACACTTTAACAGCATCACATGCTTCAGAGAAGACAGATAAGATAAGGATGGTAAATTGGCCCAGCACCACCTGGAAACTAGTTTGAAATGCAAATCATTAGTCTCCACCCCTTACCTACTGAATCTGAAACTCTGGGGGTGGGGCGTAGCAAACTGTTTTAAATAAGCTCTCAGGTGCTGCTGATTCACACTCAAGTTTGAGAACAATTATCATAGTCTGATAAGTATCAGTGGACTAATGGGGATAGAAGGCACATTAGCCTGTATAATTTAAACAAGTTAGTTCTCCTCTCTGAGCAACATTTTCTTTTCAACAAAGATATTACTACTTTGTAGTATTGTTAAATTTAGTGATAATAGCAGGGTTTTTTTTTTTCCCCTTGCTAAAAGTGAATAGCAAGATTGTAGAATTAGAGTTAGCATATTGTTGAAATGTTGAAATAGAATCAAGAAATCATCAAGAAAATGTTGGAGGAAGCGGACTTGGCCCAGTGGATAGGGCGTCCGTTTACCACATGGGAGGTCCATGGTTCAAACCCTGGGCCTCCTTGACCCATGTGGAGCTGGCCCATGTGCAGTGCTGATGTGCGCAAGGAGTGCCGTGCCACGCAGGGGTGTCCCCGCGTAGGAGAGCCCCACACGCGAGGAGTGCACCCCGTAAGGAGAGCCGCCCAGCACGAAAGAAGTTCAGCCTGCCCAAGAGTGGTGCCACACACACGGAGAGCTGACGCAGCAAGATGACACAACAACAAAGAAACAGATTCCTGTGCCACTGATAACAACAGAAGCGGACAAAAAGAAGAACATGCAGCAAATGGACACAGAGAACAGACAACTGGGGTGGGGGTGGGGGGGAAAGGGAAGAGAAATAAATAAATACATACATACATAAAATGTTGGGTTATATTCTGTGTGTTCTATTTTAGAAGGCAGGACAATATGACAATTATTAAAATTGTCTAATGACTATCAAATGATAAATGATTAATTTTTAAAAATTGGCATTAGGTTCCATTACCTGAAATATTTACTTTTGTGAAATAGTTCCTTTCCCAATGATGACAACAAAGTGTTTTACTTTATCCTGTTAATGTGAAACATACTATTTAATCTTGCTAGAAGGGGGATTCAACTTAGGTATAGTAATTTTATTGTAGTGATTCCCACAGTCAATCCTTAAAATGACATGGGAAATAATACATGTAATTGTAATCCTCTACTGAGTGATCATTTTTGTGTGACTTTTTAAAATCCTGAATGTCTCAGAACCAAGTGTTTATGATAACTTTATTTTACTTTTGAAACCATTCAAACATGAATTTGATCAAATTTTATTTTATTTTATTTTTTTTAAGATTTATTTTTATTTATTTCTCTCCCCTTCCCGCTCCCATCCAGTTGTCTGTTCTGTGTCCATTTGCTGCCTGTTCTTTTTGTCCACTTCTGTTGTTGTCAGTGGCACGGGAAGTGTGGGCGGCGCCATTCCTGGGCAGGCTGCACTTTCTTTCGCGCTGGGCGGCTCTCCTTACAGGCGCACTCCTTGTGCGTGGGGCTCCCCTACGCGGGGGACACCCCTGCGTGGCAGGGCACTCCTTGCACACATCAGCACTGCACATGGGCCAGCTCCACACAAGTCAAGGAGGCCCGGGGTTTGAACCGCGGGCCTCCCATGTGGTAGACGGACGCCCTAACCACTGGGCCAAGTCCATTTCCCCCTTCAGAATTCTTTCAATTTTCATGTGTTTGAAACGAAAACATTTTTTAAATTAAAGATTTATTTTATTTATTCTGCGCCCCCCCCCCCATTATTTGCATTCACTCTCTGCTCTCTGTGTCCATTCTCTGTGTGCTCTCTGTGTCTGCTCATCTTCTTTTTAGGAGGCACTGGGAACTGAACCTGGGACCTCCAGGTTCTCCAGGTTCTCAGGCACTCTATTACTTGAGCTGCCTCTGCTGCCTGCTTTGTTGCAACTCTCATTGTCTTTCCTCTTTTGTGTCTCCTTGTTGCATCATCTTGTTGAGTCAGCTCAGCACCCCTGCCCATTGTACCAGCTCATTGTCTTGCTCGTCTTCTCCAAGAGGCACCGGGAACCAAACCAAGGACCTCCCAGGAGCTTGAGCCATATCTACTTCCCTATAACGTTTTTTAAAAAACCTACAGGGGAGGGAAGTGGCTGTGGCTCAATCAGTTGGGCTCCCGTCTACCATATGGGAGGCCCTGGGTTTGCGTCCTGGGGCCTCCTTATGAAGGCAGGCTTGCCCGCACGCTGCAGAGAGCTGCCCAGCCTGCAAGCGCTGCGGAGTGCTGCCTGGCCCGTAAGCGCCACGGAGTGCCGCCAGCCCACAAGCACCATGGAGAGCTGACTCAGCAAGGTGACGCACCAAAAAGGGAGACAAGTAAAAACAGAAGAGTGCACGACAAATCAACACAGAGAGCAGACAGCAAGCAAGACGCAAAGAGGGGGGAATACATTTTTTTTAAAAACCCTACAGGGGAGCAGATGTAGCTCAGTGGTTGAGCACCTGCTTCCCATGTACAAGGTTCCAGGTTCAATCCCTGGTACGTCCTAAAAACCAAAAAACAGAAAGAACTACAGAATTCATCAATACATTAAGTAGTATTTTGGGGGAAAGTAATTTTAGAGAAATATTCATATGGTGAATAAGTGTGGGAGTGAAGATAAAAATTTATAAATTGAAAACTTTCCTATTTTTTTAAATGCTTTCATTTTAGTAATTTGCCATTCTTTTGTGGTAGAGGAAGCACATAATATTCACCTAAAATGTGGAATATATGAGAGTATATATTTTGTAGTGCTTTCTTAGTGCCTTCTGGATTATTTTTGAATGCTGTCTAGTACCTTCTATTTGAATAATCTGATTCTTGGCATACTGGCTTTATGCTTCTATTATTTTCCTCTCTATACTTAAATATAATCAATAGCATTTATTCATAAAATATGGATTTCCAGCATCCCAGGAAATATATTTTATTCTAAATTGCACTTACTATTAAGTCTCCAAAGACTTTACTTTCTATTTTTTTCACATTTAATTTTAATTAGAAAGGACTAAAGTAATTATGGATAGCAGAAATAATATAAACATTAAGATTAATCAAAGCAAGCCAATTTAATGCATATTCATTAATGGCTTCGATAGCAATTATAACTATGGTTTGTGTATGTAGAAAAACTATGGAATAATTAATACCAGAATTTACATTCTGGCATAGTTCCTAGACTTAGATCTCAACTCGTTGTTGTTTTTTTTTTAATTTTTGCCTTCAGCATGCTCTGTTTAGTGTCCAAATGCTGCAAACTACTTTTTACAGTGACTTTTGTTAGAGAGTCCTTCTCATCTATTATTGAAACATAATTTTATATTTTTGGAACTGTGAACTGTATAACTATTTGTCATTTATGAAAGACCAAGTAGAATGTAAAGCAGTATATTCAAATCATAGGAATATAGGGTCTGGGAAGTGGATGTGGCTCAGGTGATTGAGCTCCCGTGTTCTACATGGGATGTCCAGTTTCGGTTCCCAGTGCCTCCTAAAGAAGATAGGCTGCAGCGGTGGGCTGGCGCAACAAGATGATGTAGTGAGATGATGCAACCAAGAGATAGCGAGAAGCACAATGAGAGACGCAGAGGGCAGGGAGTGAAGGTGGCTCAGGTGATTTGGTGCCTCCCTCCCACATGGGAGGTGTCCTGGGTTTGGTTCCCAGTGCTTCCTTAAAAAAAAGAGAAGACCAGCACACAACAGACACAGTACATGCAAACAACAAGACAGTGGGGGGAAATATATAAATAAAATAAATCTTTAAAAAAAAATAGGAACATAGGGTCCTTGTGCATTACACCCCCATTAAATATTCAGCCATTTTCTCTCCCTGTATTCGAATGGGGATTTGGCAGCTTTAGGGAACCTAAGCTACCTTTCTAAGTATTCTAATAAGATGAAGTTGGTCCTTCTTCCCAATAACCTCAGTGTCTTGTGGGTTCATAAGCCTTATTGCCTGTGATAGAGTAAGGGAATCATATATGGTGTGGCATAGTTTTCTGTCCAAGAGGAAACATTATACTACTTTTTTTGGCTATTCTCCAAACATTTAATTCTAGAAGGACCACCTTGATTCCTAATTGTTCCATGTTCAGGAAAGCATATGTTTTCCTCAACTCAAAGGGGAAAAAATAAGTAAATATAATGAAGATGCTCTTCAAGCTTTAATAAAAAAATTAACATATAAACATTGGGGCCTATTTAATAATGGATTTTTTTTTTTTTGGTTTTAAATTATCTTTGATCATTGTTAGCTAAATTTTAATAAGTATAAATTTGCTGTATTAGGCACTATCATAATAAAAATTTTTTGTTTTGCTTATTTCTATTCCTTTACTAATTCCATAATTAAATTTTAATAGTTGAGTATAAAAAAAATGTAAACTGCTGAATAATTGCTCATTTTTAAAAGTCAATATTCTTTTTATGCTTCAGTTAGGATTTTATTCTCTGACATGGGGAATTTTCTGTATAGATAGTTTTGATAATTCCACAAATCTCAACTTAGTATGAGAAACATTTTAATTCTTTTAAATGAAAATTAGTAGAATTTTTAAGATTTCTAGTTAGCAAAGTCTTTGACTAGCAGTAAAAATTTAAAAAGGTGTTTTTTTTCTTTGATTAACACAATTTTTTAAAACTTTTATTTGAAAATATATATGGGCTTTCAAAAAGGTTGGCAAAATATGTTTTGCTAAACTCCAAATGTTTGAAAAACCATTTTAAATAAACTTGATTTGAGTAATTTTTTTAAAAGATGATAATGAATATAATAATTGGCACATTCAGCTAATGCAATACGCTGATCACATAGGTGCTTTCAACAAAAGGACCCTGATTCAAATAGCTTAGTTGTTTTTTTTTTAAGATTTATTTTTTTTATTTCTCTCCCCTTCCCTCCCCCCGCCCCCACCCCCAGTTGTCTGCTCTCTCTGTCCATTCGCTGTGCATTCTTCTGTGACCGCTTCTATCCTTATCAGCAGCACAGGGAATCTGTGGTTTTTTTTTGTTGCATCATCTTGTTGTGCCAGCTCTCTGTGTGTGGTGCCACTCATGGGCAGGCTGCACTTTCCTTCGTGCTGGGTGGCTCTTCTTATGGGGCGCACTCCCTGCACGTGGGGCTCCCCTACGCAGGGGATACCCCTGGGTGGCACGGCACTCCTTGTGCACATCAGCACTGTGCATGGGCGAGCTCCACACGGGTCAAGGAGGCCCGGGGTTTGAACCACGGACCTCCCATGTTGTAGGCGGACACCCTATCCATTGGGCCACGTCTGCTTCCCAAATAGCTTAATTTTGAGGAATGCTGTTGTCATGAAATTTTCCCTTGCAAATGAATTTTGGTCAAAATTCTATAGCATATTAGTCTCCTTGAATTACTATTTTGATAAATCCAAAATAAAAATTTTTTAAAAATAGATTGTAAAACTTAGCTAATGTGAGCTAGAATTAACTTTCTGTCCTGCCTGCTAACAATATTTGCAGCAAAGTATTTGCCTTAATCATCTTCATTTTTTCTGAATCTTTTCTATTCTTAAAATACAAATATCTGAAATCTAGAATAAGCATCTGTTGAAAAGCATCTGTTGACAAATCACTAAGCAAGTAAGGGAAACTTGAAAAAGTCAAATTTAAGAGAATAAACAAAGAAGGAAAGGCAGAGGAAAGCTCACATCCCAACATAGAACATACTACTATCAGCTTCCCCCCAGCAGAGAAATAGAGACAGAGAGAGAACAAATTGGGACATACCATTCTACCATTCTAGAATCAGTTCCTGTTTAGAACACAATTAAGCCAAAACTCCAAAAACTGTAACCTTTATCCTCATGCATTCTCCATCTTTGCAAAGATAAACTCTTTCTTTAAATGCAGTAAAATCTCATATCATGTTATTGAATACTAACAGGTAAGATTCGTATTACATGAAAATTTGGATTCAAAACCAAAAAAGTAAATAGAGCCCTCACAAGCTTGATAAAGGAAAACCAAGAACAAACTTAGAAAACACTATGGATAAGAAACTGTACAAAAGAAATTGTATGCAATCAATTTTTAAAATTTAGAGAGAATGGAGCCAAGATGGCAGCAGAGTAAGGAGCTCCTTGAGTCAGCTTGTGCTACAGGGCAGTAATCACCCAGAGCTAAAGCACCTGTTTGGGGGCCCCAGGAGACCAGAAGAGTATCTTGCAACATCCTTGAAAGTATGGAAGGAGGAGACTGCCCATCTACAGAGTAGAGCCCTCCACACCTTGGAGGTCGCTGCCTGAGGTGCAAGCTGCCTCAGGAGCTATTCTGTGGCTCAAGTTGAAAGCTCCATTTCCCAAAAAATGGGGAAGAAGACACCGTGTGACACCGACTTTGGCTACTGATTAGTAAATTTGGCAGGCTAATGTATAAATCTAGGAACAGCTAAACTCTGAGCCTGTCCAGGTCAGAAGGAGGCCATTTTGATTCCACCCCCTGCAAGAGGGGAAGCAGGGCTGATTGAAAATCACAGTGCTTTTAGGGACTGGCTTCTTTCCACCCAGATCAGATTGCAGCTCTAGCCTAAATCCCAGCCATGCCTCTGGCAGGGAGGAAGCTGGGAGACCTGCACCACCTCTCTGGGAAACTGCAAGCTACGCTGCAGAGGTCAGTGCCCATCCTACTCTAGGGGTGCAAGAAGCCTCAGGAACTATTCTGTTGCTGGAGGTAGAAGTTCCATTTCCCATAAACAGTGAAGGAAGAGATAGTTGTCTACCGACGTCAGCTACTGATTAGTGGACCCATCTGACTAAAGTATAATCCTAGAAACAGCTAGGGTTTGAACCTGTCCAAGTTGGAAAGAGTCCAGTGACTCCCATCTTGACTCCACCCTCAGCATGAGGGGATGTCTGGCTGACTGAAAATCCAGTGAAGTTAGGGACTGGCTTCTTTCCACCACTGCAGCCCTAGACTCCAGCAGAGAGGAAGCTGGTGGGACCTGCACCAGGCTTTCCAGGCATCTGCAGGTGATCTTCCCCAGCATAGATAGAATAGTCAGATACCTGGGGCTGAATTCCTGCACTCCAGTAGGAAAGGAGCGGGGCTGGGTGTCCTCAGCTTTTCCGGACAATGGCAGGCATTTTCAGGCCACACGAACTAGTTTGCTGAGTGCCTTTGAGTCCATCTCCACTTTTGTCCCCTCATAGGATAGCAGGGGACAGGTGTTCCCTCAGCCTCTCAGGGCAACTGCAGGCACTTTTGGCCAGCACAAACCTGACTGTTGGACACCTATGGCTCCACCTCCATTCCCATAGGATCAAAGATGGACTGCCTTTGGCCAGCCTTTCTGGGTAACTGCAGGTACTTTTGGCCCACACACCCTGGACTGGTGGGTACTTGTGGATCCACCCTTATCCTCCAGTAGGAAAGGATGGGGCTAGTGTTGCCATAGCCTTTCCGGGAAACAGCAGAAATTTTCGGCTTGCACGGACTAGACTGTTGGATGCCTATGGGTCTACCCTCACCCCCAATAGGATAGAAGGGGTCTGGTGTCTCCATAGCCTCTCCAGACAATGGCTGGTACTTTCAGTTTACAGCACTGAACTGTTGGGTGCCTGTGGATCCAACCCCATGCCTTAATAGTATAGGAGGGAGCTGGTATTTTCTCAGCCTCTCCAGGCAAGGGCAGGTATTCTCGGCCTAAAGGGACTGAACTGTTGAGCACGTGTAGGACCATCCCCACCACCTAATAGGATAGAAGGGGGCTGGTGTTTCCTCAGCCTCTCCAGGCAATGGCGGGTACTTTCAGCCTACAGGGACTGAACTGTTGTGTGTTGGTGGTTCCGTTCCCATCCCCTAAAGGGCAGAAGGGGAAGTACTCCCTCAGCCTCTCAGGGCAACTGCAGGCATAATCAGCCCACATGGATTAGATTGTTGGGCACTCCAGAGGAGCCACTCCCACTCCCAGCAGGGAGGGGATCTGGTGCTACATCAGTTTACCTGGGCAACTGGGGTCATTTTTGACCCACACGGCATAGATTGCTGCCCACAACCATAGCTCCATCCCTGCCCAAGTTAGGGGAGGAAGGTGGGTGAAGCTTCATCTCTCTCTCTGGGCAACTACAAATAGTCCTGTCCTGCCCAAATTGGATTATTATACACAGCTACAGCTATGTCACTATCCCTGACAGAGGAGAAAGTTGGGAGAAGCTTCATCAATTCCTGGGGCAACATGGGGAGCTTTAGCCTCCATAGCTTACAGCACCAACTACATCCTCTACTCCTACTACACAATGAGCAAAGGAGAAAAGACAAGAAAGCCCTAAACTAAAGGGAGAAACTGAAGCCAGAATAAATACATCTAGCAAGCCAGATGTGAAAACACCAACAAAACATTATAATCCATACCAAGAAACAGGAAGATATGGCCCAGTTAAAGAAACAAGATAAGCCTGCAGATGACATAAAGGAGTTGAGACAACTAATCATAGATGTTCAAACAAATCTCCTTAATAAATTCAGTGTGATGGCTAAAGAGATTAAGGATATTAAGAAGACACAAAGAAGAATTTGAAAGCATACACAGAGACATAGGAGACCTTATGGGAATGAAAGGTACAATAAATGAAATTAAAAATACACTGGAGGCATACAACAACAGATTTGAGGAAGCAGAAGAAAGGATTGGTGAGCTTGAAGAAATGACCTCAAAAGTGAGCATATAAAATAAGAGATGAAGAAAAGAATGGAAAAATTGAACAGAGTCTCAGGGAACTAAATGACAGCAAGTGAAGTGCAAACATACATATCATGGATGTCCCAGAAGGGAAAGAGAAGGGAAAAGGGATAGAAGGAATATTTGAAGAAATAATGGTGGAAAATTTCCCACCATTGAAGGACATAGATATCCGTGTCCAAGAAGCACAACATACTCCCATCCAAATAAATCCAAATAGACTGACTCCAAGACACATACTAATCAGAATGTCAAATGCCAAAGACAGGGAATTCCAAGAGCAGCAAGAGAAAAGCAATGCATAGCATATAAGGGACATCCAATAAGATTAAATTCCAATTTCTCATCAGAAATCACAGAGGCAAGAAGGCAGTGGTATATGTATTTAAGATATGGCCAGGCAAGAATTTTTTATCTGGCAAGATTATCTTTCAAAAATGAGGGCAAAATTGGAATATTCACAGATAAATAGAAACTGAGAGAGTTTATAACAAAAAGACCAGCTTTGCAGAAAATATTAAAGGGAATTTTACAGCTGAAAAGAAAAGACAGGAGAGAGATGCTTGGAAGAGAGTCTAGAAATGATGACTGTATCAGTAACAGTAACTAAAAGTGTCAAAAGAGTGGTGAAAGTAAAATGACAGATAAAACCCAAAGATCAAAATGGGTGAAATAAGAACTGCCTTTACAGTAATAACATTGACTGTTAATGAATTAAGTTCCCCAGTCAAAAGACACAGACTGGTGGACTGGATAAGAAAATATGAGCCATCTGTATGCTGTCTGCAAGAGGCTCACGTTAGACCCAAGGATGCCAATAGACTGAAAGTGAAAGGTTGGGAAAAAATACTCCATGGATGCAGTAACCAAAAAAAAAAAAAGCTGGAGTAGCTATACTTATATCAGATGATATAGACTTTAAAAGCAAAACTGTTTTTAGAGACAAAGAAGGATATTACATATTAATAAAAGGGATGATTCACCAGGAAGAAATAGCAATCATAAATGTACCTGCACCTAATGAGGATGCCCCCAGATACACGAGGAAAACACTGGCAAAACTGAAAGAAGAAATAAACATCTCTACAAAAATAGTTGGAGACTTCAATACACCACTGTCATTATCATAGAATTTGAATAATATGATAAATGGACCAAACTTAATAGACATATACAGAACATTGCATTCCAAAACAGCAGGATATACATTCTTTTCAAAAGCTAATGGTTCTTTCTCCAGGATAGGAAAACGGACTTTGGCCCAGTGGTTAGGGCGTCCGTCTACCACATGGGAGGTCCGCGGTTCAAGCCCCGGGCCTCCTTGACCCGCGTGGAGCTGGCCCATGCGCAGTGCTGATGCGCGCAAGGAGTGTCGTGCTACACAGGGGTGTCCCCCGCGTAGGGGAGCCCCACGCGCAAGGAGTGCACCCATAAGGAGAGCCGCCCAGCGTGAAGGAGGGAGCAGCCTGCCAAGGAATGGCGCCGCCCACACTTCCCGTACTGCTGACGACAACAGAAGCGGACAAAGAAACAAGACGCAGCAAAAAGACACAGAAAACAGACAACCAGGGGAGGGGAGGGGAATTAAATAAATAAATAAATCTTTAAAAAAAAAAAAGCTAATGGTTCTTTCTCCAGGATAGACAATATGTTGGGTCACAAAGGAGATCTCAGTAAATTCAACAAAATCAAAATTATATAAAGCACTTTCTCTGATCATAATGGAATAAAGTTCGAAATCAACATGTGGCAGAAAAAGAGAAAATCCATGTATATATATGGAGATTAAACAGCATACTCTTAAATAATCAGTGGGTCAAAGAAGAAATTTCAAAACAAATCGATAAATATCTCGAGACAAATGACAATGAGAACACAACATATCAGAACCTATGGGATGCAGTGAAGGCAGTGTTGAGAAAAATTTGTAGCCCTCAATGCTTACATTAAAAAAGAAGAAAGAGCTAAAATCAATGACCTAACTACACAGCTGGAGGAACTAGAAAAAGAACAGCAAACTAATCCCAAAGCAGGTAGAAGGAATGCAATAACAAAGATCAGAGCAGAAATAAATGAAATTTAGAACAAAAGAACAGAGAAAATCAACAAACCCTTAGCTAGAGTGACTAAGAAAAAAAGAGAGAAGATGCAAATAAGTGAACTAACCAATGAAAAAAAAAAAAATAACAGGAACATTACTACTGACCCCACAGAAATAGGAGAGATCATAAGAAGATAGTGTGAACAACTTTATGCCAAAAAACTAGATGATGTAGATGAAATGGAAAAATTCCTAGAAACGTACAAACAACCTACACTGACCCTAGAAGAAATAGAAGACCTCAACAAAGTAATCACAAGTAAAGAGATTGAAGCAGTCATCAAACGGCTCCCCAAAATGAAAAGCCCAGTACCAGATGGTTCCATAGGTGAGTTCTACCAAGCATTCAAGGAAGATTTAATACCAATCTTACTCAATCTCTTCAAAAAAATTGAGTAAGCAGAAACACTACCAAACTCATTCTATGAAGATAATATCACCTTAATCAAAAGCCAGATAAAGATATTATGAAAAAAGAAAATTACAGGCCCATTTCTCTAATGAATACAGATGCAAAAATCCTCAATAAAATACTTCCTAATCAAATCCAGCAACACAGTAAAAGAATTATTCACCATGATCAAGTGAGTTTTATACCAGATGTAAGAGTGCTTCAACACAAGAAAATCAATCAACATAATATACCACATTAATAAATAAAAAAAGAAAAATCACATAGTCTTGATTGACACAGAAAAGACATTTGACAAAATCAGCACCTTTTCTTGATAAAAATACTACAAAAGATAAAAATTAAAGAAGACTTTTTCAACATGATAAAGGCCATATATGAAAAACACACAGCTAACATTGTACTCAATGGTAAAAGACTGAAAGCTCTCCTGTTGAGATCAGAAACCAAGACAAGGATGCCCATTGTCACCCCTGTTGTTCAATATAGTGCTGGAGTTTCTAATTAGAGCAATTAGGCAAGAAAAGAAATAAAAGGCATCCAAATCAGAAAGGAAGAAGTAAAAGTTTCATTATTTGCAGATGATATGATCCTATATCTAGAAAGTCCCAAAAAATCTACAACAAAGATGCTAGAGCTAATAAGTGATTCCAGTAGAATGTCAACATATAAGGTCAATACACAAAAAATCAGTTGTGTTTCTATAAAATTGTAATGTGCAATCTGAGGAGGAAGTCAGGAAAAAATTTCCATTTACAATAGCAACTAAAAGAATCAGATATTTAGGAATAAACTTAACCAAGGATGTAAAGCCTTGTGTTCAGAAGATTATAATTCATTGCTAAAAGAAATTTTTTAAAAACCTAAATAATTGGAAGAACATTCCATGCTCATGGATTGGAAGACCAAATATCATTAAGATGTCAATTCTACTCAAATTGATATACAGATTTTTTTAAAAAGATTTTATTTATTTATTTATTTATTTATTTATTTATTTATTTATTTATTTCTCTCCCCTTCTCCCCCACCCCCTGCCCTGGTTGTCTGTTCTCTGTGTCTATTTGCTGCATCTTCTTCTTTGTCTGCTTTTGTTGTTGTCAGCGGCACAGGAATCTGTGTTTCTTTTTGTTGTGTCATCTTGTTGTATCAGCTCTTTGTATGGGCGGCGCCATTCTTAGGCAGGCTGCACTTTCTTTCGCACTGGGCGGCTCTCCTTATGGGGCGCACTTCTTGCGCATGGGGCTCCCCTACGCGGGGGACACCACTGAGCAAAGTCCGCTTCCCATTATACAGATTAGATACAATCCCAATAAAAATTCCAACTGCATTTTGTAAACAAATGGAAAACACAATTATCAAATTTATCTGGAAGGGTAAGAGGCCCCGAATAGCCAGAAACATCTTAGAAAGGAAAAAGTGAAGTTGGAGAACTCTCACTTCCAGACTTTAAATCATATTACCTAGCTACAGTGGTAAAAAAAAACAGCATGGTATTGGCATAATGATAGACACAAAGACTAATAGAGGGAAGCGGACTTGGCCCAGTGGTTAGGGCGTCTGTCTACCACATGGGAGGTCCGCGGTTCAAACCCCGGGCCTCCTTGACCCTTGTAGAGCTGGCCCATGTGCAGTGCTGATGCACGCAAGGAGTGCCAGTGCCACGGAGGGGTGTCCCCCGCGTAGGGGAGCCCCACACGCAAGAAGTGCGCCCGTAAGGAGAGCTGCCCAGCGCGAAAGAAAGTGCAGCCTGCCCAAGAATGGTGCTGCACACACGGAGAACTGACACAACAAGATGACGCAACAAAAAGAAACACAGATTCCTGTGCCACTGACAACAACAGAAGCGGACAAAGAAGAAGATGCAGCAAATAGACACAGAGAACAGACAACCGGGGCGGGTGGAGGATAAATAAATAAATAAATCTTAAAAGAAAAAAAAAAAGGACCAATGGAACTGAATTGGTGGTGTAGAAACAGACCCTCACATCTCTGGCCCAGTAATTTTTGACAATACTGTCAAACCTACCCAACTTGGACAGAACAGTCTATATATAACAAATGGTGTTGGGAGAACTGGATATCCGCAGCCAAAAGAATGAAGGAAGACCCCTCTCTCACACCTTTTACAAAAATTAATTCAAAATGGATCAAAGACCTAAATACAAAAGCAAGTACCATAAAGCTCCTAAAAGAAAGTGTAGGGAAATGTCTTCAAGACCTGGTGGTAAATAGTGGATTCTTAAACCTTATACTGAAAGCATGAGCAATGAAAGAAAATATGGATAAAAGGGACCCCATCAAACTTAAACACTTTTCAGATTCAAAGGACTTCATCAAGAAGGTGAAAAGACAGTCTCCTAAATGGAAGAAAATATTTGGAAACCACATATCCAGTAAGGTTTGATTTCCATTCTATATAAAGAGATCATTCAACTCAACAATAAAAGAGCAAGCAATCCATTTTAAAAATGGGCAAAAGATTTAAATAGACATTTCTCCAAAGAGGAAATACAAATGGTCAAAAGCACAGGGGAAAATGTTCCATATCACTAGCTATTAGGGAAATACAAATAAAGACAATAATGAGTTATCATCTACCACTGCATAGAATGGCCATTATTTAAAAAGCAGACAACAATAAGTGCTGGAGAGGGTGTGGAGAAATAGGAACACTCCTTCACTGTTGGTGGGACTGTAAAATGTTGCAACCTCTGTGGAAGACAGTTTGGCAGTTCCTCAGGAAGCTAAATATAGAACTGCCATGTGATCCAGCAATTTCTCTACTAGGAATATATCCAGAAGAACTAAAAACTATGATATAAACAGACATCTGCACACCAGTGTTCATAGCGGCATTATTCACAATGGCCAAAAGATGGAAACAACCCAAGTATCCATCAACCAATGAATGGGTAAACAAAATGTGGTTTATACATATGATAGAATACTATTCTGCAGTAAGAAGAAATGAAATTGGGACACATATGATAACATGTATGAATCTTGAAGACATTTTACTAAGTGAAGTAAGCCAGACACATAAGGACAATACTGCATGGTCTCATTTATATGAACTAAATATTCACATGGAGTTAAAACCTAGAGTATAGGTTATTAGGAGATAAGAGGAGGGTTGAGAAGAACTACTGGTATTTTATGTTGAAAGTTTTAAATAACTTGATTTTAAAAGTGTGGAAATGAATGTAATTGATGGTAACACATTATAATGAGTAGGAGCTGGATAATAAATGGGATTGTCACTGAAAAGGGTAGTCTGGGGAAGTAAATGTCAGCTGAAAGAAAGCTAAAGAATAATCTAGGGACTGAATAGCACAGTGAACCCAGAGGTGGATGAGAATTTTGGTTGAGGGTACAAATGCAAGAATGTCCTTCTGTGAGCTAGAGCGGATATGGTGGGAATATGGAGAAGCATGGGAAAACTACAATTGGTGTGACCTAAAGACTGTGG
The DNA here is from genome assembly GCF_030445035.2 of Dasypus novemcinctus. Taxonomy (NCBI): domain Eukaryota; kingdom Metazoa; phylum Chordata; class Mammalia; order Cingulata; family Dasypodidae; genus Dasypus; species Dasypus novemcinctus. Next base: position 167,385,334 of record NC_080673.1, on the reverse strand, counting down.
TTAACAGCAATAGTATAATATTCTTGCATCCATGCCAAAGATGTAGTGTGTTGAAAATGGAGGTGTATGGAAAAAGTGTGCCAAATGGACCCTGTGGACTGTGGTTGGTGATAATAGTCAGATATTATCTCGTAATCTCTAACAAATGTTCCACCACAGTGTGGTGTGTTGGTGAAGGGGTGATGTATAGGAATTCTAGACATGTGCATGATTGTTTTGTAAGTTTATAACCTCTGTAATAAAAATATATTTTTAAAAAATAGCGTGGGTTGGGGTAAAATACACCAAATGTAAGATAAAGACTATAGTTAGTAGTAATATTTCAACAATGCTCTTGCATAGTTTGTAACAGATGTTTCACAACTCTGCAAGGTGTTGGTGGAGGGTGATGTATGAGACACCTGTATAATGTTATGCATGTTTATTTTATAAGTTCACAGTCTTTACACTTATTGTTTATGCTTGTTTATGTATGAATGATATACTTCAATTTTAAAAAGCTTAAAAAACTTTTTAGAGGGAATGGAAATGTAGTTAGACACCAGGCCCAGAGTTATAGCTGAAATTTTCAATTCTAATGTTATTTAATTATTCTAGTCCATTTAGGAAAAGCCTCCACTTATTTTATAATGATAGAATAACTTTAATACCAAAATTTGATAAATGTAGTATAAAAAATGGAAAATTATAGATCAGTCTTACTTAAGAACTTGTAAGTAATTTTATAAGTAAAATATTATCAAGGTTAATAAGCACATTAAAAGATTCTCAACATTGTTATTCATTAGGTAAATGCAAATTAAAAATACATTTTACTGCATTAAAACAATACCCATTTAAATGACTAAAATAAAAAGAGTCAGATGTAACAACTGTTGATAGGGAATTGAAGAAATGGGGACCCGTGTCATTGCTAGTGGGAATGTAAAATGTGCAGACACTTTGGAAAACAGTTTGGCAGTTTCTTACAAAGTTAAAAATAAATTTACCATAGTATCCAGCAAATCTACTCCTAGCTATCTATCCAGGAGAAACAAAAGCTTATATCCAAACAAAAACTTGCACACAAATGTTAGTAATATCATTATTCATAATATCCAAAAACTGCAAATATTCATTGACTGGTGAATGGATAGCTAAATGCAGTAAATCCATACAATGGAAGAGTATTCAGCAATAAAAAGGAATGAAGGATGCTACATGCCTTGACATGCATGAACCTAAAACATTATGCTAAGTGAAAGAAGCAAGATACAAGTCACTACTTTTTTTTTTTTTTAAAGATTTATTTATTTATTTAAATCCCCTTCCTCCCCCGGTTGTCTCTTCTCTGTGTCTGTTTGCTGCGTCTTGATTCTTTGTCCGCTTCTGTTGTCGTCAGCGGCACAGGAAGTGTGGGCGGCGCCATTCCTGGGCAGGCTGCGCTTTCTTTCGCGCTGGGCGGCTCTCCTTACGGGGCGCATTCCTTGCGTGTGGGGCTCCCCTACGCGGGGGACACGCCTGCGTGGCAGGGTACTCCTTGGGCGCATCAGCACTGCGCATGGGCCAGCTCCACACGGGTCAAGGAGGCCCAGGGTTTGAACCGCGGACCTCCCATGTGGTAGATGGACGCCCTAACCACTGGGCCAAGTCCGTTTCCCCGAAGTCATTACTTATTATCAGATTCTGTTTTATGAAATGTTCAGGAAAGATAAATCTATAGAGACAGATGAGTACTTGCCAGGGATAAGGGATGGGAACAGAGTTAACAGGCATTTGGGCTCTAATTGGGGTGATGAAAATATTCCAAAACTGGTTTATATGATGGTTACATAGCTTGGTAAGTTTATTAAAAATCACTGATTGGCACATGAAATGGTCATATGAATTATATGATATGTAAATTATGCCTCTTTGAAATTGTAAAGAAATATATTATCAAATAGAAGCTTAGCAGTATATCAAAGGATAATATACTATGACCAGGAAGGGCTTTTTCCAAGAATACAAGAATGGTTGCTTATCAGGAAATCTAGAAAGATAATTCTTATATCAGTTAATTAAAGGAGAAAAAACCATATGATCACATAAGAAACAGGAATACCCTTTATCACCATAATTAGTTAATAATTACTTTGAAGGTTTTCACAACTGCAGTAATAAATAATTGGCAAACACATTAGAAAAAATGTAAAACTATCACTGTTTTCTGATGATCATGATTGTATTCATGACAACTAGAGCATAATAAGAAAATGCAGTAAAGTAGTAGGATAGAATATAAGTATACAAAAATCAGTTATTTCCTCTACCTAAAAAAAAATACATCAATTAAAATTTAAAATTTCATTCATAAGAGCGATAAAAATAAAATATATAGGAATATGTTTAATAAAAGAAAGGCATAATCCTACACGAGGAAAACTATACAATAGATAGTCTCCTTGAACAGAAAGACTTAATATCATAAAATGTATATTCCCCCAAAATTAATAAATTTAATGCACTTCCTAATCAAATCCCATTAGACTGTGGTGGTGATAAATTTTCTTAAGTTTAAATGGAAAATAAAGTTCACCAAATAGCCAACAAAACTATGAAAAAAATAGCCATGAGGAAAGAGTTATAGATAATCAATGCTATATAAAGACATTGTAATAAAATATGGTATCAGAATAGAAAACAAAATGATCGATAGAACAGAATAAAGAATTCGGAAATATATGTATTTTGATATCTGTTTATGAAAATGTAATATATGACCAAGGTTCAATTCAGTTAGGGAAGAGAAGATATTTAATAAATGGTGCTGGCTGTCCATATGGAAAAAAATTAAAATGTTCCTCCACTCATACTCTATATAAAAATTATTTTTACATGGATCAGTGGCCTAAATGAAGGAAAGAAAACAATGAAATCTTGCAAGACAATCTAGGAGACTATATCCACAAACTGCAACAAAAGAGATTTTCTAACCAGGACTAGAAAAGAAAGATATATTTGATGTCCTAAAAGGAAAATTGTATGATAAAAGTATTATAAAACAGCCTTCAATGGACAATTGATAAGTCTAGAAAAATATGGTAGAAAGACAAAGTATTAGTGTATGCATGTGTATTGTATGTGTTTATGACAGATACTTTTAAAAATTGTCAGTCAAAAGATAAACTACTTAGAAAAAAGGGAAAGACATAGGGAGAAGGACAATTACAGATAGCCAAAAATAATGGAAAAAATCTCTATTTTCACTCATCAGGAAAATTCGAATTAAGGAAACAATGTGATATCACTGGCCAAAATTTTTTAAAAAGCTGTAACACTTATCCCCAGCAAGAAGGTTGTGCTTTCAAACATGGCCAATGGGAGCATGAAGTATTACATCCTCTTTGGAAAGCAATGTAGCAACATTTATTTTTTTTAATGTCCATATTTTTTGACCCTCCTAGGGTCAACTGAATTCCTGAAAACCTATCCCATAGAGGTAAAATCAATACATAAAGACATATGTACAAGACTTATTTGAAGAGAACAAAAGGCATGTGTGAATATATGTGGTGTGTGTGTGTGTGTACGGATGTATAAATATATGTATGGGTTGAGTATTGAATCAGGTCCCCCACAAAAGGCATGTTCAGGTCTCAAACCCTGGTCCTGTGGGTTTGAATCTATTTGTCAATAGGACCTTTGATGATATTATTAGTTAAGTTCCCAAACTGAATGAGAGTAGGCCTTAATCCGATATGGCTGAAATCCTTAAAAGCAAAGGAAATTGGACATGGAAAGAAAGCCATAGGGAGCAGCCAGAAGCTGGAAAACAGTGGAACTGGAAGAGAAAGGAAAAGATGCCACCATGTGACAGAAGAGCCAAGGAACCCCAAAGATTGCCAGCAGCCAAATATACTGACCCTAGGAGGAAGCAAGCCTTCTACCCTCTGAAACTATGAGCCAATAAATTCTTGTTGTGAAGCCAACTCATCGTACGAAATTTGCTTTAACAGCTAGGGAACTAAAACAATAGGTATATACTGTAAACAAAATAAATAGCCATAATAAATGATTGAAAAAATATTAGTATATCTATAGTATGGAATATTATTCAGTTATTAAAAAGAATAAATCAGAAATACACATATTCTAGAAGATGGAGCTATTTCTATAAGGTATTGTTGAGAAAAAATGGCAAGATGCAGCAAAGCATATAATAAAACATAATTGCTACAAGAAAAATAACCTATTACATATGTATATATATGTGTGAGAATTATGTCAGCATAGGATTATGTAAATTTGGAGAAAAATGTGAAAGGATGTACATTATTTGTTTGCAAGGTATGAAAGGAGAGATGGGGAGAAGTGATGGAGAACTAAATAAAAAAAGGAAAGAATTTCATTTTTAAAATGGCAGGATAGGACCATATTCATGCATTTATGTGAAATTACATTAAAAAATAGGTTCAGAAAGTACAAGGGAATTTAATTTTTTAAAGAATATTCACCATTTGGAGTTGTCTTTTGAGAAGTTAAGTTTGTTTTGTTCTTGTTTGAACTTTATTTAGAGAAATCAGGTAAATATAGCCTAATTAGTCAACTTCCATTTATAATTATGCTTCCTTAATTAAGTTTTTTCTAACTAAGAAGTAAAATGATTTATTTTAGAAAATATATAGAAAAGTAGTAAAGAGATTATTGTAGGGGAGTGGTTGTAGCTCAGTGGTTGAGCACCTGCTTCCCCTGTACAAGGTCTTGGGTTCAATCCCTGGTACCTCCTTTATATATATATATATATAAAATATAGTTAAAAATATATAATTTAGTTAAAAATTTGTGTTCAAACTTAAATACTGTTTTCCACTTCAAAAAATTATATTGAAGTATATCATTCATATATGGACATACATAAAAAATAAGTGTATAGTGAAAGTGGTAAACTTACAAAACAAACATGCATAACATATAGGACTCCCATACATCACCCAACCACCTACACCTTGCATTATTGTGGAACATTTGTTACAAATGACGAAAGAGCATTATCAAAATATTACTAACTATAGTCTGTATCTTACATTTGGTGTATTTTTCTCACAATCCACCCTATTAACACCTTGGACTAGTATTATTAATATATATTTGATATAGTTCATGAGAGTGTATTCTCATTTGTTCTATTAGCAGATTCATTGTGTTATACAGACCCATGCCTTATATGATCATTCATAGTGTACATTTAGTGGCTTTTACTTGTATCACAGAGTTGTGCTGTCATCACCTCAGTCAATTTTAGGACAATTTTAGAACAAGGGTACATACCCCTTGTACCCTTTTATTGTTGATCCTTAGAATTGATACAGTATCTTCTTTGCCATTGCTGCAAAAATATTGGAATATTACTGTTAACTATTAGCATTATCTAGGGAAACAGAACTGACAGGAGATATCTGTAAACAGTATTGAGGTTTTATAAAATTGTCTCATGTGACTGTGGGGATACACAAGTCCCAATTCCACAGGGTGGGCTGCAAGCCAGAAACTCAGATGAAGGTCTTTGTTGAATTTCTTAGGAGATGCTGGCTATCTGGAGTAGAATGGGGGTTCTCTCCCTGAATGCTGAAATCACTTCTCCTTTTAAGGCCTTCAGCTGATTGGATGAGCTGTCACTCATTGCTGATGGCACTCTCCTCAGTTGATTGTAGATGTAATCAGCCATATATGCCAACAACTCACTGATGATTGAAGTCCATGAAGTGCCACCGTATTGCAATTAGTCCAGTGCTTGCTTGACCCAACAACTGGGCATCATTCATTACCTGGCAGAGTTGACTCATTAGCCTAACCATTATAACTATCATCCATAAGTTAAATTAGTTGTAATTTTCCCATATTTCACCATATTCTTACCACTTTGTAATAGAAGAGCATTTGTGTATTTATACTATTAACCACAATATTCACACACCACAAAATCACTATGTTTTATAGTCTCTAGATTATCCTCTAGCTTCCTTTTTTTTTTTTTAACTTTATTTTTAAAGAAGTTTTAGACTACAGAAAAGTTACTCAAAGTAGATAACAACCCAGGTACTGGTGCTCCTGAGGGCTACAGAGACACACAGGTTCTATGGTCATGGCAGATGGCTCTGGTGTACAGTGCTGTGTCAGTGGGCCCTACTTTGGAATTTGTGTTCCTGAGTGTGATGGAGTTGGACTCCGATGTGACCTTTCTGCACATGCCTCTTCTGTTACTTTTACTGAACCTGTTGTTGGTGCTAGGTTTGGTATATACTCAGGAGACTTGAATCTCTGGACTGTCCATGTGCCACCTGGGCCCTGAGCCTCAGAAGAGTTGCAACTCCTATTCTCTGATTTGTTGGACTTAAGCAGGTCAGCTAACAAGGAGGTAAAGATGGTCAACCACCACACCAGGGAACGAAGAGTGCCTACAACAGCAAGCAGGAGAATTGCATCCATCATCCATGTGGGATCTAAACACCCTCTTGTTATATTGTGGATCTAAACCCCCTCTTGTTATAAAGGTGGAGTGGACATCACCATCTTAGGGTCCACAGGATGTAGGAATAAAATATGGATTAGAGTGGACTTACTGATAGTGTACTATAGAACTATTGTGACTAGTAATGGAAGAAATTGTAGCATTGATGTGGAGAAAGCGGCCACGGGAATTGCTGAGGGCAGGGAGAGGGAAGAAGAGATGTGATGTGGGGGCATTTTCGGGACTTGGAATTGTCCTAAATGATATTGCAGGGACAGATGCTGGACATTATATATCCTGCCACAACCCACTGAATGTACTGGGAGAGAGTGTAAACTACAATGTAAACTGTTATGCATGTGGTGCAGCAGTACTCCAAAATGTGTTCACCAAATGCAGTGATTGTGCCACAATGATGAAAGAGGTTGTTTTTGTGGGAGAAGTAGGGTGGGGGTGTGAGGGGGGTATATGGGAACCTCTTATATTTTTTAATGTAACATGTTTTGTTATCTATGTATCTTAAAAAAATACAATTAAAAAATGATGGAGTGGGGAGTGGGGTATAAGGGAACCTCTTATGTTTTTTAATGTAACGTTTTGTGTGATCTATTAACTTTTAAAAAAAAGGTAATTTAAAAATTAAATTAAAGAAAAAGAAAATAAAGGGAATTTCCATATGCCCCATTCCCTCCCACTCTGACAGTTTCCCATATTAATAACATCCTACATTAGTGTGGTCATTTGTTACAATTGAACAGATACTGAAGCATTGCTACTAACCATGGTCTATAGTTTACATTTTAGTTTACAGTTTGTACCATACATTTTATAGGTTTTGACAAAATATATAATGGCCTGTATCTGTTATTGCAATACCATGTAGAACAATTCCAATGCCCTAAAAATGCCCTGTGTTCTACCTATTCTTCCTTTTCCCTCCCCTCAGAATCTCTGGTAACCACTATGGTAATATCAGTGTTACAAGTTCTTCGATTACTTCAATAATAAGTCTACTTTGCTCTATGGCTGCATTCCCACCTTATATTTGTTCATTCCTCAATCTTGAGGATTTAGGGATGATGATGCCCACTCTGCTTCAGATTGAAAGGGGGATCAGATCATATTGGGTAGATGGAAGGACCTGGTTTGCTTGCAGTTTTAGATACTGTCTGCTTTTTGGGATGGGGATTGACGATTATCATCGTTTTGTTAGTTGACCTGGGTGAGTCCAATAAACTGAAGAAGTGTTGGCTACAACTCTGCTGAGATTCAGGGCTCACCTGGCATATGAACAGCCGGAAGATTTAAGTCTCTGGGGCATATATTTAATGGGTATAGTGCTAATTATGGGTTCAAATAAAAGGGGTAGAAGAATTATGTGTAGGGAAGTTATAAATGAGTCTGTTTTAAAGCATTTAATTTCTGTTTTGAATTATATAGTTTATTCTTTTAAGCTCTTTCCTTACTCATTGAGAATACATACTCATTACTCTTTTCTAGTTCCTGGCAGATATGGAAAATAATGCACTTTTTCGGGATGATATAGAATGTCAGAAACTCATTATGGAAGCAATGAAGTATCATTTATTACCAGAGAGACGACCCATGTTACAAAGTCCTCGGACAAAACCTAGGAAGTCAACTGTGGGTACACTATTTGCAGTTGGAGGAATGGACTCAACAAAAGGTATTGGATGAACTTTTATTTGGGGGAACAGAAAAAAAAAAGGATGTTAATAAGTAATATGTATGCCCTAAAAGTTCTTTGGCGAAATGGCTAGTTCCGGGACTGGGGCAGGAAAAGTTCAAGATAAGCCTAAAAATGATGCAGTGATCAAAGAATGATGAAGACTAGTCAGAAGGAAATGGGGTGGCTTGTGTGGACCTCCACTCTCCAAATATGGGACAATTTGAGCATCAAAATACATAATGATTGTTTTAGTTTGTCAAAGACCTGCCTATACAAAGTACCAGAGATGGGTTGGCTTTTATAAAGGGGATTTATTTGGAGTAAAAGCTTACAGTTCTCACCAAGGTAAGCTACTGTTGGTCCTGTTGTCCATGTGGCAAAGCAAGATGGCCACCTATTTCTGCTGAGGTCTCAGCCTTCCCCTCCAGGCTCATAGTTCCTCGGGGCCCAGCTCCCTGGAGCTCAGCTGTGAACAACGAGGAATAGGGCTTATCTCTTTCTAGGCCTCCTCTATCAGTCTCAGCTGCTCCACTTTCTCCCTGAGTTCAGCTGTAAGCCATCAGACACATAGCCGAGCTTGTCTGCTCTTGAGCTGCTCTGCCGGCCCAGCCTCTTGGGGGCTTCATGCTTAAGTGATCCTCTAGTCTTCTCTCACATGGCAGGATCAAAAATGGCAGCTTCCTTTTTCTGTGTCTGTGTCTCTCTCTCTGTGACTCTATTTTTATCAGACCCAGCAAAAGGGTGGAGACTCAACCTGAGTCACACCTCACTGATGTAGTCCAATCAAAAGCCCTTTAAATCAATCTTTCCAAGTAATCTAATCAAAGGACCCTCAACCAAATTCAGTGCAAAGGGTATCATGCCCACAAGAATAGATTAATTTAAAAGCATAATTCTTCTCTTTCAGGGATTCATAAAATAATCTCAGACTGCCGCAATGATAGTAAAAGATTTGACCTATTAACACAGATACAAATAAAAAAGGAAAAGCTCTTCCTTACACTAGAATGCCAACTAATAAATGTGTACAAGGAAAAATGGGATTAGAAAAATCACCATTTGTCAACCATAATCATAATGATTGATTCAGGCAAGAATCATCGACGGATGCTATATTAGCCAAAAGGGGTGCTGATGCAAAGTATCAGAAATCTGTTGGCTGTTATAAAGAGTATTTATTTGGGGTAAAAGTTATAAGTCCCTAAAGTTATAAGTTCCTCAAGTCCCTTGAGTTGTCAAGGTTAATTTCTCACCCAAAGTCAGTTGCCATGTGTTGAAGCAAGATGGTGGGCTGTGTCTGCAAGGGTTCAGCCTTCCTCCTTCCTCTTAAGGCTCCATGGATCTAGCTTCTTTCTATCTCATTGCTTTCCCAGCCTTCTCAGATGCTCAGGGCTCTGGTCTCTCAGCTGCAAACTATCAGACAAATGGCCCAGCTCTTTCCAGGGCTCCAGCATCAAAACTAAGTTCTCTCCTCTGCTGTGTGCTCTATTGTGTGTCTCCTTGAGTGAGTGTTGGTTTATCTAGCCCACTAAGGGGGCAGGGATGCAAACTTGGGCCATGCCCTACTGACATGGTCGAGTCAAAGCCTTAATCTAATCAAGTAAATGCAAAACCTTTGAATTTAATACAATCAAGGGTATTACACTCAGAGGAACAGGCCAGTTTACAAGCATAATCTGTATCTCTTTTTGGAATTAGTAAATAATATCAAACTGCCACAGATGCTAAGACTAGTGGATGAAAGTTTGAGAAAAATAGGATGTTTAGTCTCAAAGTATCTCCCCACAACATGCTTATTAGTCACAAAGAGTACAAAAGTATCTTTACAGTGGAGAAGCCTGCCCCTTAGCACCCTAACCAAATGGCCAAAGTTAGCATTGCCCCTGTTTCTTTCTAATAACACTTCAGATTCTAAATCCTAGGTGCAAGTTCCCAGTGGGCTGGCCTTAGGTCCTTTGTCCTAAAGTGCCAGGGCCAAGGAGAATTTATCTATATATGTCTTTTCAGCTTTCTGTTGTATGAGATGGGTTTCTGTCTCTCATAAAAACTTATACCTACAGTGGAAAATTCCCAAGAATGGAAAGGGAGCTCAGTTATTAAGCAGACAGAGAAAACAGTAAATATCTGCAGTCTCTCTTTCAAACTCTAAATTCTCACAGTCACCAAGTCTTCCTTCGTACTACTTCCAGATTTCCACTGTCATCTTCCTCATTTCAGTTACCCTCTTAGACACCATGCTCTATAGCCTGTCAAATATCGTACATGCTTTAATCTTGTTGATTTAGGGGGAATAGCATTCATTACATTGTTAATCTGTGTCAGAAATATTTCTAAGCAATTGACCAATATCATTTCATTTCATCTTCATAACAACTTTAAGAGGTGATATTGTTATTGCCCTGTTTTATAGATGAGGACACTATGACTTAGAAAAGTTAAGTAACTTTTCCAGGATTGCACAACTAATAAGTAATGGAATCATGATTCACGCACAGGCATCCTGACTCTGGAGACTGCTATATTCTCTGCTTTCTTAACTGTTACTTTGCTCACAAACTCCAGAAATCATTGTATCTTACCGTTTCATGTGTAAATTCCTCTTTCTGGTGTCAAGACTTTCTGTAATCTGGCCCTTATGTTTATCAACTTTATTTCTGAGTCTTTCTTAATAATAAAATAATGTGACTTTCTACACTACTCAAGCTGTCTTCCTTGACCTTAAATTATTCTCAATGTCTTTATGATGAAGAGCCCTTTACATTTGTTGGATGGTAGTCTGATCACTGGGCTCTTGGTCCCTTTCTTCATATAGCTATTTAGTATAGAGCCCAGCAAATAAGCTGGTGATGACCCTAACCAGACATGAAGAAAATGTTAGAATATATTTGTGCTTACTTTTATAAAGTTTAATTCTTCAGTATAAATTAAAGAAGCTTTTCCATAGATTTTTGTATTTATTAGTACTTTTTTTATTTTTAAATATTTGGTTTGTAAGATACATTTTTTTTTATTTTATTTTTTTAAAGATTTATTTTATTTATTTCTCTCCCCTCTCCAGTTGTCTGTTCTCTGTGTCCATTTGCTGCGTGTTCTTCTTTTTGTCTGCCTCTGTTGTTAGCGGCACGGGAATCTGTATCTTTTTGTGTCAGCTCTCCATGTGTGCGGCACCATTCCTGGGCAGGTTGCACTTTCTTTCACTCTGGGCGGCTCTCCTCACGGGGCGCACTCCTTGTGCGTGGGGCTCCCCTACGTGGGGGACACCCCTGCGTGGCACGGCACTCCTTGCGCGCATCAGCACTGCTCATGGGCCAGCTCCACATGAGTCAAGGAGGCCCAGGATTTGAACTGCGAACCTCCCATGTGGTAGGCAGACACCCTATCCACTGAGCCAAGTCCGCTTCCTGATACATGTTTTAGATTATGTTTTAAGATTTTATGTTTTAAAAGTTGTGTTTGAAATTAGCAAAAAAAACTTTTAGTTCAACATAAGACTATGATATTGTTTAGTGAACTAGATCTAAAAGAAATAACTTAAAAAATTAAAATGAAAAAATATTCTTGAAATGCATTAGTGAAGAGAGATGATGAGAGATGATTAGCATTGCCATTTTATTTAATGGAGGAAGCTTTTAAGATGAAATTTAGAATGATGAATCAAATATACTGTTACAGCCAATGATCTGAGCATATAAAATCTCATAGCAAAAAAAGTCATAAGAAAAGATTATTCAAATTTGGATACTTTTTGAACAGCTACTATGTACAAGGGACTGTATTTGAGGCTGTGAAATATACAGAGGTGGAGAAAGACTTGATATCTATACTCCAATAACTTAGAATTTTTAAAGGTAAATACAAAAAAACCTAGAACAGAAAATATAATATTCTACATATAACAAAACCATTCTAAATTTTAGGAGATGGTTCTTAGAACTCATGCTCTGCTGACTAATTGTAACAAATACCTTATAAGTGTCTGTCATGCTCTTTATCAAGGAAAAGTAATTCTATTACATAAGGATTGGATTGATTTTGTGTTGTATTAAAAGCTTAGAAGAGAGAAATGAAGTAGAATCTAATTGAACTCTTTAAAATTGGAGGTTTTGGTTTTCTTTTAGAGATGTGGTGCTTTTCTCTTTAACCTGGTCTCACCTCATGAAATAAAAAGAGTTCCTATAATCTCCCAATTATTAAAAAAAAAATATATATATATATATATATGCCAGCATACAGTATCTCCTTCAGCTTCCTATACTCAAATTCCCAAAGTGTGTAAATCTGCACTTATCCTCTCGTCCCTTCTTACTGCCATAGAAGAATGAGTTACCCCCTCTGTTCCTATGAGAGCCAGCCCCTCGCCCAGTGCTCTGGATCCCACCCTTTCCTGCCTCCTCTGGAACTCCACCTGACCAATTATGATCCCTTTCATCTCCTGTCTTTTCACATTCTTTCTTTTCTACTAGATCTTTCCTGTTAGCAGTTAAGCAAACTCACATCTTTCCAATTCTAAAAGGAAATGAAACAGAAACCTTCCTCAATCTACTTTTTTCCCTCTAGTAATTCCTACCTCTCTCCTCCCTTTTATAGCCTAACATCTCGGAAGAACCATCCACTGACGGTCTCTCTTTCCTCCCCTCACAGTTCCACCTCAGCCACTCTAATAAGGATCCACTCAGTAAAGCCACCCATGATCTCCATGTAGTTAAATCCAATAACACTTTTTTAGTCTTAATCTTACTTGATCTCCCAGTAGCATTTGATATTGTGAGGAGTCCCACCTCCTTGAAACTTTTTTCCTTTGGCTTTCATGACACTAAACTATCCTGCTTTTCCTCCCGTTTCTGCTATTGCTTCTCGGCTCCTTTTGATACATGATCTTTGTCCACTGGACCTTTAAATAGTGAAGCCTGCTGAAGGCCCAGGAGCAGAGTAGGAGGTGAGGTTAGACATCTAGGCAGGAGCTTGTCAGGACACAATGAAAGTATTGTCAATGCTAATAAAATCGTACTTCTGTATGTATAATTTCATAAAATGCTCAGTCATTTATATACATTCTATATATTACTATTTAGGCGCAACAAGCATTGAAAAGTATGATCTCCGTACAAATATGTGGACTCCTGTAGCAAATATGAATGGGAGGAGGCTACAGTTTGGTGTTGCAGTGTTAGATGACAAACTGTATGTGGTTGGAGGAAGAGACGGACTGAAGACTTTGAATACTGTAGAGTGCTACAACCCCAAAACAAAAACTTGGAGTGTGATGCCTCCTATGTCCACACACAGGCATGGCCTTGGTAAGTATGGCTACACAGATTTGTTCATTGTGTTATATATTGCACTTCCACAATATTTATATTCTACACCAGGCAGAAAAGGACCAGTATGGCAGCTGCAGAGACAGCAACAGGCCATCGCCAGGTATTCCTTCCCATGCTCCCTGTTATCTAAGTAGAAGCAGAGAAAATAAGCATCTGTGTTAATGTGGCCACAGCCAATGCCAATAAAACAATGAATATTAAAGGATTTTAGTGTAGTATGATGGTCTGACAAGCCACTTTTGTACATATGTATTCTGTGTTGACAATTATTATCTAACTTAATTGAAATGCTTATTTTAAAATCTTTAGAATTATTGTTTTCATCTCTTTCTCCTAATTTTTAAGCAGAAGTAAGAGAAAACCTAGAAGATTTTGAGGTGCCACTGAGAATGGAATGATGGAGACTTTTCATTCTTTTATTCAATAATTCACTAAGCAGACATTTATTGAGCATCTATTATGTGCCATGCTCTTTGCTCTATAAGTATACAAAAATGAGAAACACTGTCTCTACCTTTAAGGAACTGATAGCCATTCTGAAATGGATAGAAAAGAATTTACAGATCCTGTATCAGATGACCTCTCCTCTTTTATTGAAATAGGGGAAAGAATTGTTTGATGAGAATGTAGAAAGTGGAAATTACATTAGATAGGGGCTTTTGCTGTATAATAACCCTGTTTAGCCCACAATTTAGTGGTTTAAAATAGCAGCCATTTATTTAGCTCCTGGATCTTTGGGTCAGCTGGGTGGTTCCTGGGGTCTGGTTGTCTTGGCTGATCTCTGTTGGGTTTTCTCATGAATCTGGGGTCAGCTAGCAGGTCAACTGGATGACCTGGCAGGGCCTCACTCACATGTCTGGTTACAGGCAGATTGTCAGCCGGGACAACAGAGACAAATGGGGGCAGTCACAGGGTTTCAAAAGCAGCGAGAGAAGGCAGGCCCCAGGGCACAAACACTTTTCAAACTTCTGCTTGCACCCTATTTGCTAATGAAAAATGTCCCACTGGCCAAAGCAAGTCAAATGTGCAAGTCCAAATTCAAGAAGTGAAGAAATAGACCTCTTCTCTGAGGAGAGTAGCTGCACAGTCACATAGCAAATAGGCATGAATTCAGGGATAAGATGACTTTGGAACCTTGTGTTTAATCTCTCAAAGGTTTATAATAGTTGCTATAAAGAATATGATAGGTCATCAATAAAAGATGAATTAAAAGATGGATGGGTAGCAGTGAAGGCACAGCTGAGTTTATTTTTTTAAAGATAAGTATTTTTTAATTTATTTATCCAGCCCCCCATTTGTTTGCACTTGCTGTGTCTGTTCGTTGTGTGCTTGTCTTCCTTTTTTATGTGGTGCCAGGAACTGAACCTGAACCCGGGATCTCACATGTGGTAGGCAGGAGCTCAGGCACTCGAGTCACATTCACTTCCCCAAAGTTAATAGCATGGTTTTGTACTATACCCAACGTATTGATACTGAGCACCAATGCACTGGCTGTGCCAAAAACCAGTAACCAGTAATGACAGTTATCTAGGGGTGAAGTTTGGCATGGTGTTGGCTACAGTAAAAGGCCGAAGAGACAAGGGAGTCTAATAACTGTAATTAGATCTCAGTGAAAGGTGACCTTAGGTTTTAGGTTCAATAAAGAAGTAAAACTAGAAGGTTAGGGCTATGGTACTGAGAGAAGGAGCTTAAAATGAGCTATATGAAATTTAACAAGGGGAAATATAAAACATTACTCTTGAATCCATAAAATCAACCATTACATAGACACAGATTGGGAAAATAGGTCTTAAAAGAAACATGAATGAGACATAAATTTGGATTAACCATAAAGTACCCCCTCCTTCCACCATAGGGAAAAGAAACTTAATTTTAACTTAGAGTACATTTTTATAGATGTTGTACATAGAATGAGATTGCCCATCAAACTGTAATAAGTTCAAAGGAGAACAATCATTTAGTTCAAACTGTCTTTAAGCTCTTATTTCAGATATCTGTGTCCTTCAAAACAGTCTTATTCTTACTAATCTACCTTATAATAAATAAATGTTACAAAGTTGAGCTTATAAAATAAATTTATGTTTAAGGAACACTCCTTTTATATCTTTATGTATGCGAATCCGATGAAGATTTCATTTGGGAAAAAAAAGGACTCTGCTGCTAAAATTTATTTTCAAAGCTATTGTTTAAGGGCATGGACTAGATGGACCCTTTAAGTTTGCTTCCAGCCCTTAATTGATTTTGTGTGTATGTATATGTACATATAAAATAGCCAATAATGTTAGGGCACAATATATTATATAACAAAGGAATGGTTTATAACAAAGAGATGTGTTGGTTTGGGTCATGAATGAATGAAGAATATTTATATCTCAAATGAAAATATATTTTTACAATAGAGTTTATTAGCCCTCAAGTGAAATGTATTTGTTTCTTGCCTGGCCATCATGTTGCACCTCTTCTCAAAATCCTCTATTGACTCTCCATCTCATCAGAATAAAATCCCAGGTCTTTTCAATAGCATCATGCATGGTGGAGCTGCACACTGTCCCTGCCCCTTCCCCTTGGTTCACTCTGCTTAGCCAAACTGGCATCCTTGTTGTACCAGCACACTAAGCATGCCTCAGAGCCTTTGACATGCTGTTCCCTCAAGTCACCTCCTCTTCTCCCAAAAATTTGCATGGCTGGTTTCCTAACTTCGTTCAAGTTTCTGCCCAGAGATCTCCCCTGACCCTCTCTATTTTCTTTATCTGCTCCATTTTTCTTCTCAGCACTTATCAATATCTAAAATAGATAATGTATTTTATCTATTCCTCTCACTAAAATGTAAGATCCATGAAGGCAGATCTCTGATCTATTTTCTTCTTTTAAATGCCTGCCACTTACTAGAAGCCCAATAGATATTTATTCAATAAATGAACAAATGAATCTGACTCAGTTCCCTGGTGATGAATCACACAAATAGATTGTGGTAACAAATCTAACTGCAGTAAAATCTCATGAATTTGAATGAGTAGGGGGAAAGGAGGAAAAATGCTTTTTCAAAGATGTGTTCAATCCAAATTACTGAAAAATGTATTATGTAATGACAGTGCA
This sequence comes from Dasypus novemcinctus, assembly GCF_030445035.2. Lineage (NCBI taxonomy): Eukaryota > Metazoa > Chordata > Mammalia > Cingulata > Dasypodidae > Dasypus > Dasypus novemcinctus. The sequence continues at coordinate 167,368,758 of NC_080673.1, read as the reverse complement.
TGCATCTGCAGTTTTTATTTTTATTTTTATTTTTTTTAAGATTTATTTATTTATTTCTCTCCCCTTCCCCCACCCCACCCCGGTTGTCTGTTCTCTGTGTCCATTTGCTGCGTCTTCTTTATCTGCTCCTGTTGTTGTTAGCAGCACGGGAATCTGTGTTTCTTTTTGTTGCGTCATCTTGCTGTATCAGCTCTCCATGTGTGCGGCACCATTCCTGGGCAGGCTGCACCCTGTTTCGCTCTGGGCAGCTCTTCCCACGGGGCGCACTCCTTGCATGTGGGGCTCCCCTATGCGGGGGACACCCCTGCATGGCATGGGGCGTGCTCCTTGCGTGTGGGGCTCCCTTACGAGGGGGACACCCCTGTGTGGCACGGCCCTCCTTGTTGGCATCAGCACTGCGCATGGGCCAGCTCCACAAGTGTCAAGGAGGTTTTTGAACCGCGGACCTCCCATGTGGTAGACGGACGCCCTAACCACTGGGCCAAGTCCGCCGCCCCCATCTGCAGTTTTTGGTAACTTCCATTGTTGGACTTCAAAATACTGCTTGTAAACCTTTCAGACTAGAACTATGTGCTATTCTCACCAACTCCCACTGAGAAGAGGAATGAGGAAGCCAAATATCTATACCATAAATTTTTACTTAGTTAAATTTGCATGTGTAAAGTTCATTGTATTATATTATAATAAAAATATGGTTTTTAAGACTCAACAGCAAATCTTAGGTCATTACGTCTTTCCTGTCTCTTTGTAGGTGTGGCTGTATTAGAAGGTCCCATGTATGCAGTAGGAGGGCATGATGGCTGGAGCTATTTGAATACAGTTGAAAGATGGGACCCTCAGGCTCGCCAATGGAATTTTGTTGCTACTATGTCTACCCCCAGGAGCACAGTAGGTGTGGCAGTACTAAGTGGAAAGTAAGGAAATATTTACAGTTCCACCTAAAACACAATAAGCCAAATTCGTTAAGCGACATCGTTTCCAATTGAAAGATACACATAAAAAATAATGAAAGAGGAGGATTTCAAGTGATTTTAAAGTCATTCTTTTTATAATAGTTCTAAATATAAATAACACAAAGTTAAGTTAGACTTTCTAATATGTATATACTGTAAATTTCCGCTTATCCTTTTTTTTAATAGATTTATTTTACTTATTTCTCCCCCTACCCCTTGTTTCCACTCACTATCTGCTCTCTGTGTCTGTTCGTTGCGTGCTTGTTGTCTTTTTAGGAGGCACTGGAACCAAACTCGGCACCTCCCATGTGGGAGGGCAGTGCCCAATGGCTTGAGCCACCTCCACTCCCTTGCTTATCCTTTTGAGTGAAGAAATTATATATATATTCAATATTAATAAACTATAGAGTAAAAAATCTGGTGATTTATATAGTATGATCTCAATATTTCCCTCAATAATTCTTCCATATCTTTTACAAATTTATCTTTACTTTTTTCTTATCTTGGTAAACTGAGGAAACTAGAATTGATTTAGAAAGAGGGGCTCTCTTTCCTCCTTTCAGATCTAAATAGAGAAAGCAGATTTGAATAGAGCTATATCCAAAAACACTTGGTTACTCAGAACCTGAATATATATCTTTCTTCTATAAAATGAAGCCCTATACATTACTTTTTAAAGTTATTTGTCATATACCTTTTACTCACTAAAAATGCTTTATCATCACTTCCAGAAAGAGTAAGGAATCAGAGTTAAAATATAGAGATTTACAATTATTTCTAGAATGCTGTTGTTGATTATCAAAAGAAAAATAAGAAAATATTGGTTACAATGTCTATTTTATGGTAGATAGAAGAATCAGTCACCAAAGAATCTTAACTAATGGGAAAAAAAAATGAAACAATATCTCTAAGTTTTGACCCTTTCCTTTAAACTTTGGGGATTAGTGCATTGGACTAATTTTTGTACAGTACACATTTCTTAGCCCTTATTTCTAATAGAGGACAAAAGAATAACTGCCTTCTCTAAAACCTGATTTCCAAACCTCTGTAACCTGGACTTTGGCATGGAAATACCTTACTTTCTTACCTCTTTTTGCTCTAAAGAGAATTAAGTATTTAGTCTTTCATCTACCTAAAGTACAATTTATTGAATATAATTCTGAGATAGCCTAATTTTCATACAAGAAACTAAGGACCTCTAGTCTACTAAATATTAAAAAATATCCTTTTGAAAGTATTTCTACATTATGATTATAACTGTGAAAAAACATTAATATTAGTAAGTTCTACAGTGGAACACCAAAACAACACATTTGATGTATTCAGAGGTAGAATTTCAAGTGAATTTTTTCATTTTTAATTTTTTGTTTCTTTAGTGTTGTTATGTAACGAATAAAATCAGGGAAGAAAAGACTATCATTTTAGAAATACCACAAAATAGTAGTACTAAGAGACTAAAATTACTTTGGCTTCTTTTAACCTCTACTGCGCCCTCTCTTTAGTCTGGTCCCACTATCTTTTCACTTAGTTTGGAGCCGAAGTCCACCCACTCTCAAGTCCCTCATACCATCCACTCACCCTGAAGACCTGCAACCCTGAGTTCTCCTGTGCACAGTGGCCGAGCCCTTCCAGAAGACTCCTACAGTCACAAATGCAGATCTGTGTTTTGTCTCTCCCTTAAGCCCTCAAGATCTGCTCTGAAGAGTTAATACTGTCTGCCTATCTCCTTACATTCTTCCATGATCTTGCCTTTTCCTTACAGTAGAAAGCATGGCCCAGATGAACCCTTTGAATGTCATGTACACTTCCCTTCCTCTAAGCCCCACCGTCCTTCATAACTATTTTCACACTCATAATCCCCTTCTTCTTGTGTTAAGAGATGGCACATCAAAAGCCAGCGCCTTTCCTTTGCTTGTTATCCCCTCCTTCAGGAGCTTGCCCTATTAATATTATTTCTGCCTCTTGTATTCTTTTTCCTATCACATGGATCCTCCTCTTCCTTTACTTCATGAATTCATTCAAGTTTCTCCCATTCTAAAAATAAAAACAACATTCCAACCCCACATCTAGACCTATTCATTCTCATATATCTTTATTGAAGTTGGCTGCACTCTGTTGCCTTCTCAAAAATCTAGAATTTGTTAAACTTCTATATCCTGCCCCCAAATCACATCAATTTTTAACTTCTAAAGATCTTTCAATCCTATCCTGTCTTTCGTCTATCACTGTCTCATCTCTTTCCTAATCTATTAGGCTGTCTCCCCAACTGGTCACCTTGCCCACAACCTTAACTCCCTCCCTTTCATTCTTCATTTTATTTTATTTTATTCTATTTTATTTTATTTTTAAAAATTTACCCCCTCCCCCCCCCCCCCCGCCATTCCCCCTGTTGTCTGCTCTCTGTGTCCATTCACTGTGTGGTCTTCTGTGTCTGCTTGTATTCTCATCAGGCAGCTCTGGGAACCAATCCTGGGACCTTCCGGAGTGGCACTCTCTTGTGCCACCTCAACTCCCTGTTCTGCTGTGTCTTCTTATTTTCTGTCCTCTGTGTCAATTGTTGCGTTACCTTGCTGCGCCAGGTCTCCGCGTCAGCTGGCACTCCTGCTCAGGGCAGCATTCCCATGTGGGCCGGCACTCCGTGTGGGCCAGCTCACCACTTGGGCCAGCTTGTCCTAACCAGAGGCCCTGGGCATCAAACCCTGGACCTCCTATATTATAGATGTGGTTGAGCCACGTCTGCTTCCCTCATCCTTCATTTTAGATAGCCTTACCTAATGTTCTCCTTAAAGTACAAATAGGATATGTCACTTTCCTACTGGAAACCTTAAAGTAGTCTATTTCACCAAGTCTCCTTTACCATTTTAACTCTATCCACCTCTCACCTCTTCTCTCTCCTCTACCCTACTGCATATTATGCTCCAGACTAATCTATTTGTGAAAAAGACATTTTGTTTCACACTCCTAGTATTTTTTAAACCCATACCCTCTGTTTTAGAATGCCATTTCCCCTACTTCCTTACCCGGCAAACTCAATCATCCTTGAAAAAAATTAGCAATCTTTTTACTTAGTTGGGCTTCCACTTTTAAGTACATATCCAGAATCTGGAAAAAATAGAAATTATGTTGTTAGAAAAAATCATGCAGCTTAATGAAAACAAAAATTATGTATCTTCTCTCTGCCACTCCTTTATGATTCAGAATAAATTATTTTTTTTTGTGCCTCAGTTTTTCTATCTACAAAAAGAAGAACCTAGATTAAACTCTTTTTATATCTTTCAATTCCTGATGCAAAAGATAGTAGTCTCTTTAGGGAAAAACTATTTCTGTTTTACATTCTGTATGTAAAATATTTCCAAGTGTTAAATTTTTCTTTCCACCCTTTTTGAGAGAAAACCTTTATTTAGACATCCATTTGCTCCGGTTACCTATAAGCCATGACTGGCAAATATTTTTAGCATCTCTCTTTCAAATGAAATTTGTACAAAGACTTCAATACTTAAAGCAAGTGAAAGTTTAAGTTTATTAACTTATTTTAAATTTATTATAAATTCAAGTTTATAATATTTACTCATTATGAAAATCATTCAAGAAAGAACAATTTAAATAAATGAAGAATCACTATAAATAATAAGTAGTAATTTATATGCCATTGTTTCAAGCCATCCTTTTATTCCCTTCTTATATATTTTAAAGTCAGATTTAGGACAAGTGCATACCAGTTGGCTGTTGATTATACAAATGTTTATTAATATAACTCTGTGTTCTGTTTCTGCTTCTTTCTGGGTGACCTTGTGCAAGTCTCTTAGATCTTTTCCAGCCCCAGTTTCTTCACCTGTGAAACAGATACAAATGGTTTCTCATAGTATTGTGTTCTATTAAATAATATACTTACAGTGTCTAACCTGTGGTATGTGTTCAGAGAAAGTTAGTTTCTGTCCTTCACAACCAAGTGCTGCCTTAGCTATTTTAAAATTAAGTAATGGTGTATTTAGACACCATATTTTATCTAGTCTAAGATACATTTTAACATCTCTAAAGTCGGGATTCATCTTACAATCAGTGGTGACTTACAATTGCTGTTAAACAGATGGTAGCTGTGAAATAGTTATCATTGCCTTCACATTTATGTTTTCTTTTTATGTATACAAGGCTCACGTATGATATATATATGTGTCATTTAATTGATAGCATATCACCTGCTTTAATGGTACATAAATTAACAGCGTGTCTTACAATTGATGGCATCTTAGATTTGATGAAATACAGTAAGTGTACCTTCTTTTTCTTCAACATAATAAAAGCACTGTTCCTTCTTTATAGTTTCCTTTGTTCATTTTACAGACTGTATGCAGTTGGTGGTCGTGATGGAAGTTCTTGTCTCAAATCAGTAGAATGTTTTGATCCTCATACTAATAAATGGACACTGTGTGCACAGATGTCAAAAAGGAGAGGAGGAGTAGGAGTAACTACCTGGAATGGATTGCTGTATGCTATTGGAGGGCACGATGCTCCCGCGTCCAACTTGACTTCCAGACTCTCAGACTGTGTGGAGAGGTAATTTCTTATGCAGGAAAAGTAGGAACCTATATGTATATAAGCCTCTGACATTTGCAGGCAAATTAATAACTCTTTGTTGCGCATGTAGAATGGCTCCTTAGGAGCTTCATCAACTCTGGGCTCTCTGCTCTGGCCGTTCCTCTGCGTCTCCCTACACTGCCTACTCAGATTCTCTCATCCTATTATTGCCAACTTAAACCTTGCCTTAGGACTAATAGCATAATTTATTAATTCAATCGTTAAAACAAATATTTATTGTGTCCCTATTTTGTACTGGACATCGTACCTAACAAAAATAGAAAAGGGGCTTGATGAATTTCAGAGAAAATAAAGTAGGGGCTGGAAGCTAAAAAAGAAGTGCAAATTATAGGGACATTTCTGACCCATTTTAATATAAAATTAATAACATTAAAACACACACATGCATATAGATAGTAGAGATAGATAGAGATAGAGATAAGCTTAAACAACTCATCCAAACTCTGGCCTCATGAAATTCAAGTATGGGGCCAGGTGGAGAGGCTAACAGCAGTGGAAGATTCAGAAGGTATTTCACATTCCTATTATGTTCAGTCTAGGTCAAGGAATGGAGAGAATTGAACAGATTTAAGAGGTAGAATCAAAAGGACTTGGTGGCCAATTGGATATGGAAGATGATGGAGAAGGGGGGAGATCCTTTAAGCTCAAAAAACTAGGTAAATGATGGTTATAGAACTTTTGCAGAGCAACACCTTTTTAAATAACTTGCTAGACATCTAAGTGAAGATGCCAGCTAGTTATTTAGGTACATGAGTTTGGAGCTCAGAGCAAAGATTTCAGCTAGAGATGTACATTTGAGAGTCTTAAGTATACATAACACTCAGTATAGTGAGATAGTAGAGAGAGAGAGAAAAAAAACAGGACAGTGGTGTGGGAAATTTCAATATTTAGACACATAGTATATAAAATAAGAAAAAGATATGTAGCAACTGGAGGAATAAAGGAAAACTGAGTGAGTCTAGTATCATGGACAAGAAGATGGAGGAAATGTGCCAGCTGTGTCTAATGCTACTGACAATTCAAATGAAATGAGAATTGAACAGACGTCCTTGAATTTGGCAGCATGGAAGTTTCATTGAAGCAGTAGAGGTGGACTCCGGACTGGAAAGTCTTAAGGAGTTAAGAGGAGATGATGAAGTGGAGGCAGTGAACATAAATAGCTCTTTCTGGGGAACAGATGTACCTCAAGTGGCTGAGTGTCTGCTTCCGTATATGGGTTTAATCCCTGGTACCTCCTAAAAAAAAAAAAAGCTTTTTCTCTTACCTCTAACTACTGCATAGTAATTATGCATAAGTATTACTGCATAATCCTTCAAGGTGTACATCCACCCTCTCTATTTATATCTATCTGCTATCTATCTGTCTATTCCTCCATCCAGTACTAAGATACTGCTTTCCAAATGATGACTGCACCACTCCGCACTCCCACAGGAGTGTACCAGCCACATCCATCAATACTTAACATCATCTGCCTTTCTGGTTTTTGCCATTCTCATGCATCTAAGGTGACTTAAATTTATATTTTTCTGATTGCTAACAAGTTTGAGTACCTCTTTTTCATGGCTATTGGCGTTTTGAGTTTCTTCTGGTAAACTGCTTGTTCATATCCTTTGCCCATTTTTTTCTCTTGGGGTTGCTTTGCAGGAGTTCCATTTGTTTTCTAAATAGTAGTCACTTGTCAGTTTTAGACATTGTAGATTTCTTCTCCCAGTCTGTCATTTGCTTGTTAATTTTGTTGATGATATTCTTCATTGACTAGGTCCTCTTAATTTTGAAAAAATCAAAATGGTCTTTTTGGGGGACACTTGTATTTTGGGGAATTTGTTTATGAAGTCCTTCTTCACACCTATTTCCCGGATATATTTGCCTACATTCTCTATGACTGGCTTTATTTTTTTTACCTTTTACATTTAGGTTTAAACCCACTCAAAGTCAATCTTTGACTATGTTGTTAGGCTGGGATAACATGTCCAATGCAACAGACAGTCAGAACGGAGCCTTCCTGCTTGTGAGAGACTCGCTGTCTGGCTTCTGAATCCCTGGGAGAGGCAGGGGTCCTAAAGAAGCGCTGGCAACGTCTGGGGCAGCATGGGGTGGGGCACTCAGCGTGCTCCAAGAAGCAGGTATTTACCAATCAACACGGAATTATTTAGGAGTTTTTAAGCTGGTCTAGCCTCACTGGAACACGTCCAATATCAGCCCTAGTGTTAGAGATCCGTTTTATTTTTCTCTGTGTAGTGGAGGAAGCAGCTTTCCCAGCACCATCTGTTCAACAGTCGCCATTTTTCCCTATGATTTGCAATGACATCATTTTAGATCGTTCAAGAGAGAAAAACTACACAGTAATTTGAACAGGGAAAGTTTAATTTGAAGAATTATTAACTCTAAAAGGGAATTGGGTAAGGAGACTTTGGCTAGTTAGAAGAAAAGAGAATACTTTCTTTAGAAAATATGTATTTTCTTAAATATATAGGAATAGCATACAGAAGGAGCAACCACTGTCCTACAGCTGGGAGAGTTGCCCAAGGAAGATTCCACGCACACCTGGGCTGAGATCCAGATCTCCTTGGAAAGGGCACAGCCGTGGCTCACTGGGTGGCAGAGCAGTTGCCATGGTGCCATGTCAGTGGGACTTGCTGCCAGCAATGTCAGGGAAAGCTCTCCACAGAGAGCTGTCTCACCCAAGGCTGTGCTACAAAACCGCCCCAGGGTGGGAAGCTGCTGGTTCCTGGGTGCTGCTAGCTGCCAGGAACCGCACAGAACTAGGAAGCCAAATCCTTATCTCCTGCATGGTCTCTCTGGCGCCCTCTCCTGACAAATCTTATATCCTGCCAGCTGGCAAAGGGAAAATTATTAAAGGGCCAGATCCATTTGCACAGTGCAGGAGTAAAGATAAATTTGGACCTGAGAGGCATTTAGATAGCCGGCAGAGACACCTTCATTGTAAATTAAGGTCCCATAAAAACGGGTATCTTAGTTCCCTAGGGCTGCCATAACGAAGTACCACAAACTGAATGGCTTAAAACAATAAATTTATTGTCTCCCAGTTCTGGAGGCTAGAAGACTGAAATCAAGGTGCTGGAATGGCCAGGCTGCTTCTGAAGTCTCTTAGGGAGGACTCTCTTTCATGCCTCTCTCCTGGTTTTTGGTGGTGGCCAGTAATTCTCGGCATTCCTGAGCTTGAGGCAGCAGAACTCCAGTCTTTATCTCTGTGGTCACATGGCGTTCTCTCTGTGTCCAGTTCTCCCCTTCTTATAAAGGCACCACTCATGCTGGGTTGGAGCCCACTGCTCCAAGTCTGCTTCATCTTAACGAATAACATCCTCAAAGACCCTGTTTGCACATAAGGTCACATTCACAGGACTGGGGATTAGACCTTGAACATGGCTTTTGGGAGGGACACAATTCAACCCATATCAGTGGGTCTATCTCCAAGCTCTTTATGCTGCTCCACTTACATTAATTAGTCTGTTCCTGCCCCGAACCAGTACTGTTTTTAATAGTAGGCTTTGTAACGTAGCTTAATAACCAGGAGGGCAAATGCTCCTCTTTGCAGTTCTTATTTCAAAGTGCCCTCAATTAATGGATCCTTATTCCTCCATGTAAATTTTTAAATTTTGAGTTTCTCAAAAACCATAGTTGGGGGGAGCAGACTTGGCCCTGTGGTTAGGGCATCCGTCTACCACATGAGAGGTCCACGATTCAAACCCCGGGCCTCCTTGACCCGTGTGGAGCTGGCCCATGTGCAGTGCTGATGCGCGCAAGGAGTGCCCTGCCACGCAGGGGTGTCTCCCGCGTAGGGGAGCCCCACGCACAAGCAGTGCGCCCCATAAGGAGAGCTGCCCAGCGCAAAAGAAAGTGCAGCCTGCCCAAGAATGGCACCACACACACGGAGAGCTGACACAACAAGATGACACAACAAAAAGAAACACAAATTCCCTTGCCGCTAACAACAACAGAAGCAGTCAAAAAACACGCAGCCAATAGACACAGAGAACAGACAACTGGGAGGGGGGATAAATAAATAAATAAATCTTTTTTAAAAAAACAACACCATACTTGGAATTTATATCAGAATTGCAGTTATTTTATATATTAATTTGGAAAGAATTTATATCTTAATAAGTCATCTGATTCAGAACTATATTTAAGATGTTCAGATTACCTTCTAAGACCTGTATTAGAGTTTTGTGTTTTGTTTTGTTTTTAAAGATTTATTTTATTTATTTATAAGGTTTTATTACCACTCTTGCTAATCTTATTGATTTTATTGATCTTGCCAAAAAATTCATTTTACCATGAATTGCATAGCAACCTGAAGCCTCTACTGTTTCTTCAGTCTAGTTAGTATAATTTTGTGCAAATGTCTAATCAAATTTATTTTATTTAAAATTTGGCTAATTGATTTCATTATTATGAGGAGCTTGAGCCTTTTTCATGATTCTTTTCATATTATCTACAGAGTAAAAGTAAAGATCATTGCATTTCAGAGGTTTCTTTGTAGTTTTTAGCAAATCATTTAAGAAATATTGACTTCTTAGAATTGTTGTTCTTTACTTTTTAGTATTTCTAGGAGAGTAATTAGAATTATTTATTTCTATGTAGAAGCCTTTGAAAGTCTGCTTGGACTGAGTATTCCATATAGATTTAGCATTTTTGTTTTTGTTTTGTTTATAAATCATGATGAGAAATTATTGTTACTCACAATGTATTAGGAATTCACTTCTTGATTTTCTTTTAAGTCCTTCAAACTTATTCCTTAAGTGTGGCATTCCACTAGGATAGAAGTTCCATGAAAAGATAGATTTTTCTGTTTTATTTCACTGTGTCCCAGGCACCTAAAAAAGTACCTGGTACACATAACTTGCTTAGTAAATACTTGTTGTTGTTGTTGTTGTTAATAAACCTTTTAGTATTACAGAATTAGAATTACAAGCATTTTTAAAAAATAAAGTATAAATAAAAGCAAAATTTTACAATTATAATGTAACATTCCCAGTTCTCAGAGATCGCCACATTTAATTCCTTAGCCCAGCTCTTCTGGATCTTTCTTTGAGCATATATATAATTGTATTTTATGCCAAATTGAGATACTATGTTCATACTGTTTTGCCACCTGCCCTTTTTAGTCAGTGACCTCCATTTTTCTATTTTTATAAATTTTCAATCTCATATAATATATAGAACACATTCAGATTTCTCCAGTTGACTCCAAATAACCTCTGTAGTTAATCTGTTCAAACCAAAGTATACAGACCACTATTACATTTGCTTGTTGGGTCCCATAAATCAAGTCTTTTACCTAACATTTGTGCTTTTGTATGATACTGACTTATTCAAGAGATTGGGCTGGTTGTCCTTCCAATGTCCTAGTTCAGATTTGTCCGACTCCTTCCTTGTGATGTTTAACATTTCTCTAGTCCCCGTATTTCTGTGAAAATGGAAGTGATATCTAAACATTTGATGGATTTATATTAAATTTTTGGCTTGCCTGTCACAGTTGTCATTATATACTTCATGTGGCTACACATCAGGAGATATAATATTTGCTTTTCCCACCATTAGCAATTCAAAGATTGAATCTGATTTGTGATGATAATGGTCAGAAATTTTCAATGCATAATGGTGACTTTTTCCATTTATGACTAGAAAGTTGTTTGTGAGTTGTACTTCGTTACTAGGTAGCTATCTAGTCCCCCATCACCCGAACATTTTAACAACGATTGATAATCCTTGCCTAGATCAATAATTTAATTAGAATTTGAAAAATTTGTTTTTCTCTAGTTCGATTATTCCATCTATATTAGTAAGCCTGAATTGCTCTATAAAGTAGAGCTTTCCCTATCAACTTGGGGCCTTTAATTATTCTGACATACAATTCCCTCTGGAAACACAAGAAAGGCATTTTTTCCCCTTTTATTACCAATATTCAAAATAAGAAGTCATTTTAATAATTGCCTTGGAAGTATAAATGGATCAGATCCCCCAGGATTGTATTGAGATTATCATTCATTCAACAAATACTTCTTTATGTGTTGTAATATTTCTTTATGCATTGGGATATGTGGTGAATGGAAAGACACTGTCCCTGTCCTCAGAAAGGCTATAATCTTAACAGTAGAAATGAAAAAATGTAATATCCTATTGTAATAACTGGTCTAAGGGGGGGAAACAGATGCTTCTGAGAGCCTGGGAACTTAATTTCTGAAGAAAGTGACATTAAAAGTAAAACTTAAGACAGCAGTAAGGTTTAGGCACCAGCCCCCTATTACATTGAAAGCAAGCTGGCTTCTGGGTCCCGAAAAGGATGAGGAAAATGACTAGGATCCCTGCAAGTCGGTGTGAGAGTAGGTGCCTCCTGCAAACCCTGGGATGGAAAAGAGTGGGGAAGCAGGTGCAAGGAGTCTCGGCCTGCAGCTCCCACACCACAGCCACACCTGCTGTCCATTGCGATTCCAAAAATGGTTTATCCATTCATTAAGAGTACCTTAGACCTCCAAGGGAAAGGAAGTCATTGTGTGCAATTACTCTGTAGGAGTAATTGTGTGCAAGGAGGAAAATGAAAGAAAAATTTCATGTGAAAAATAACTACCAAAAAAATGAAAAGTGACTGGAAGAAGGATGAGTAGAGAAACCAAGGTTTGCTGATGACAATGTGCTCTCTCTGTGAAATAATTAACTTGGTTGCTCTTTTTTTAGAAAGTTGCGCCTGTAATTCACCTGTTTTGGGGTGAACATTATGATCCAGTAAAGGTAGTGGAAGTCTTTATATGCTGTGCCCCATAAATTGTGGGCTGACTAGTACTACACCCAATGAAAAGTAGTTCATTGATACAGCAGGTATTTGAGGCAGCGCAGAACATCTTAGCATAGTATATCTGCTCCTAGATAGACAATTTGGAGTAGTTCTAGGTACCATAACTCATGAAAGGATCAAGAAGACTCAGAGATGGGCAGCTACAATGATTGAGGCTAGAAGTTATCTTAAAAAACTTCACTTACTGATTTCCTCCAGATTTCAGTAGGTAATCTAAAGCCTTTAAATTACTTTTCAGTATTTACATGAGCTCCTTTGAATAGTTAAGTGTTGTGTATCCACTAAGTGAATGTATAATATTGAAAGAAAGAAGTTTTCAGGAAAATATTGATATTTTTCTCTAAAAGATGTTCAGACATATTCTATTTCTATCACAGGTAAGGCCAAAGATAGACTTGAAGAACTAAACTGTTTTCACATCAAATGTTTTGAGAACAATGCCAGCAGCAGTTGTTAAAATTTTTTTCAGGTATGACCCCAAAACAGATATGTGGACTGCAGTGGCATCTATGAGCATCAGCAGAGATGCAGTGGGAGTCTGTTTACTTGGTGACAAACTGTATGCTGTTGGAGGGTATGATGGACAGACTTATCTTAATACAGTGGAAGCTTATGATCCCCAGACAAATGAGTGGACACAGGTATGGCATTTTCATTTTTCATTATTACACTTCCTCTCTTTTTGTTAAAATAATTCTTTTGGTAAAAAAATCTTCTCAATTTTGTCCAATACTGAAATACATAGCATAAATATAAGAAAGTCATCTCTTGATTAAATATGAGACTACAAGAGGGAATGTTCAATTTTATAACTTAATTAAAAATCCAAAATTGCCCTTAAATAATAAGATGATACTCAGAGAAATTATTATTAGCTGCTTTGCCACCACTTGCTTCTTGGGAATTGATGAAATGTTCTAGCAGTGATAAGAGTTGATAGGACCACAAGAAAGCTATTATAAAGGGAGGAAGAGTGTAGAAAATAGTAAGAAAGGATAGTAGTAAAAACAATGTAAGCCACTTTCCCATACATGGGTAATAATTTTTACATATTAAAGCTACTGATATTTGGAAGCAAATCAAATTTCTGGTTATAACCTAATAAAGATGGCAACCTTAAATTTCATTAACAAGTAAGAAACCTGGCCTGGCAAGCTTATTAATGGAAAGAATTCCAATTTTGTCTATTTCTGGGAGGGATCAGCACTTCTAAGAATGATCTTTTAAGATCTCTGCTTTCATTGTCACCAAGAAGAGAATCAAGAATTTTGTGCCTGTAATACCCAATTGAGTATCTGGTACATACAAGACAATAAATGCTTTATTGAGCCAATGTTCTCCTGAGTACAAGGAACAATGCAAAGAACTGTCAAGAAAACAAAATTTATGAGAAACCACCTTATCAAAAAACTTAAACTCTACTTTAGTAGGTAAGATTTACATGTGCAAGGGGAGAACCCACAATATAAGGTGGTTGGTATTAAATGTCCAGTGGTACCGGCAATGAGTGGTATAGGAAGGCAAAGAGAGAAAAGAAGGTGGTTGTTGAGAGGGATTTAGTGAGAGAGAAGTGGGATAGAAACTAAGCTTTAATGAACTGCTCCAATTTAAAAAGGTAGAAGAAAGGGGAAGGAAATTATGTGAGACATGAAAGAAATGTCAGTGAAGCACAAATACGCAATATAGAGAGGAAGTACAGCTCTTTATAAGAATCCATGCTTGAGAAGAGTAGGAGTTCTGACTGAAGAAGTGTAGGGGCAAGATGGAAGTCTGTAAAGGTAAGCTAAAGAGCTTGGTAATAAGAAGCCAGCAGAGGCTTTTAACCAGAGAGTAATGTGATAATAGAAAGTTCAGGGAAGCAGAATTGGCCCAATGGATAGGGCGTCCGCCTACCATATGGGAGGTCCGTGGTTCAAACCCCAGGCTTCCTGGACCCATGTGGAGCTTGCCCATGCACAGTGCTGATGCGCGCAAGGAGTGCCGTGCCATGCAGGGGTGTCCCCGGCATAGGGGAGCCCCACGCTCAAGGAGTGCACTCCATAAGGAGAACCAGCACGAAAGAAAGTGCAGCCTGCCCAAGAATGGCGCTGCACACACGGAGAGCTGACACAACAAGGTGGCGCAACAAAAAGAAACACAGATTCCCGGTGCTGCTGATAAGGATAGAAGCAGTCACAGAAGAACACACAGCGAATGGACACAGAAAGCAGACAGCTGGGGGGGTGGGGTTGGAGAAATTAATAAAAAATACATCTTTTAAAAAAAAAGAAAGTTCAATGTGGTGGCAGTTGGGGGACAGGATAAATTGGGGTAGAGGTGGGGAGAAGTGAAAGCTGGTTTAGAAGACTTTCTATTGAGAGACTTGAGGTAGTCAGTAAACTAGTAGGGAAGGAAGGAAGGATGGATTCAGGAGATAATACCAAGACCTGTCGATTCTCTACAGATACACACATATTGGGTTGGATTAGGAGGTGAAGCTTCTGAAATAAACAGTAAAGGAATAATCTGGAATTTCTTAAAATAGAGCATTTAAGGGAGGAGAGAGTATTTCCATAATATAAAGAAGAGTGAAGATGATTTGTCATCCTAAATTTGTAGGGATTTGGGGGAATGTGATAGAAGCAGAAGCCACAATACAGAGATTAAAAAGTAAGGGTGAAGAAGCAGATGTGGCTCAAGCGATTGGGCTCTCGTCTACCACATGGGAGATCCAGGGTTCGTTTCCCAGGGCCTTCAGGTGAAGGCAACCTGGCCTGTGTAGGAAGGTGTCCCGAGCAGAGCACTGACTACACAGAGGTGCTGGGCCACGCAGAAGTGCTGTCCTGTGCAGCAAGCTGGTCCTAGTGGAGAGCTGGCACAACAAGATGACACAACAAAAATAGACACAGGGGAGAGACAATAAGAGGCATAGCAGACCAGGGAGCTGAAGTGGTGCAAGAGATTAAGCATCTCTCTCCCACTCCAGAAGGTCCCAGTATCGGTTCCTGGTGCTGCCTAAAGAGAAGACAAGCAGACACAGAAGAGCACACAGCAAATGGACACAGAAAGCAGTCATGAGGCGGAGAGGGGGAAATAAATAAATAAATCTTTTTAAAAAGTAGGGGTGGGAGTTCAAAGGACATGCAATTTTAAAATATTTATGATGATATAAAGTTAACATTTATTGAGCACATTTTATGTACCAGGCTGCATTCTAAGCACTACATTAAAGAACTTATTTAATCTTCCCAACAACCCTGTAAGTTAAGTACTATTATTATTTCCCCTACCGTACAGGATGAGAAATCTGAGACCCAAAGAGGTTAGTAATTGATCTAAAGTCACCCAGCAAATGAATGATGGGGTTAGAATTTGAGCCAAGGATTTTTTTTTCCACAATAGGAGGGACAACAAGACAGTAGAGAGATATTCCAGATGTTAGAAAGAAAAAGCAAAACTGAAGGACACCTTCTTGGAAGTTGGCTAGAAAACAGAATGAAAGCAAAGATTGGTCATCCTTAGACTAGAGGAAAGATCTTTTAACCTCTGAGATTAGAAAAAAGATGAGAGGGTGAATGTAGACAGATACAGGGGATTTTTTTAAAATAAAATTTTATTGAAGTATATAATTCATGCATGAACATACATAAACAATAAATGTATAGTAAAAGTATCTTACATTTAATGTATTTTCTCCCAATCTATCCAGTTATTAACATTCTATATTAGTATTACATTTTCGTTATCATTCATGAGAAAATGTTTTCATATTTGTCCTGTTAATCATAGTCCATCATCCGCCACTGGATTCTATAGGGAATTATTAAGTAAAGAGAAAGAAAAAGTGACTTACACTGTTTGACCCTGATCTTTTGTCTTAAGTAAATGAGATCCCTTGGTAGAGGGAAGAAGGGATGAGATTGAGGACTGAGTTAGAGCATTTTGGAATAAATGCTAAGAGATTTCTTTAGAAATTATATGTTTGCTTACCCTCTTGTTTGTGAATGACAAATAAGAATCCAAAAAAAGAGAAAAAAACTCTTTTTCTGAGATGAATTTCACATAAGCTATTAGCCTAGATATAAGGAATTCTCTAGCTAGTATTTCAGGTTTGTTATTACAGATAATTAATATTTTATACTGAATCATTCAGTGTCAGAATTAACTGTGACCACGTAGCTGTTTTGTTTGCTTGCCACTGATATCATTATTTTAAAGCAGGTAACTTATTTGAAAAGTAAACATCCTCATTTCAATGTTCTGATAAATAGACAAAAGGACATCTGTACAGGGACTGAAATGAGGTGTTACAAAGTCTTAAATCACAACCCATCCCGCTACCAGGCTTGACCCAAGCAGGAGGTGACTACACTGTATTTAATAAATATTCTAAGTTAAACTTTCTAGCTGGTTGTCATGACAACCTCAGCTATTCACAATGTGCCACCTAGTGTCCTGGGTGTTTTGAGGAAAGCTGCTTAATTACAGACATGTTGATTTAAATGATTTAGAGTTTACTCCTAGAATACTCTAAATAGATATGGTTTTAATATAGACTATTTGATTGTTCAAGGAGATATAACAGTGAGGACAACTGCCAAGTCTCTTAAAATGGAAGTCTGGATCTTTTACAAAATCCACTCATTTGTCCAGGGCCACTTACTGATTACGAAGTCATTTCGTATCTTGTATTTGAAAAAATGCTTTTTTACATACCCCCACAAAAATTAGTTCAAAGCAAACTTTCTTAGTACTTTGCATTAATCACCCCCCACTGAATGCTAACATTTTAATTCTCTTAGGTCAAATGCATAGTAATATTTCTTTAAAAAATATCCTTGTCTACACTTTTCTTTCCATTGTGAATTGCCTAGTATCTAGGTTATTTTTTAAAAAGCAATGTTAAAGATTTAAGAATTTTTCCTTATCATGGATAAAGATTATATTCCTCCCCCTCTCACCCTCCTCTTCTATCTCAACTGCCTTAGAGTTTATTCATCCTGTTTGTTTCTAGTCCTAGGAAGTTGGATGATGGTATTCATTCTATTTACTCTGCTAAAAAATAGTCGAATGGGTTTAGCTCTCTCAGCCTTGTACTTAAAATGCTGTCAATAAAAATGAATTCCCTGGTTCCTCAGGAGTGAACAAACCGCCAGCCTGTAGTGTGTTTTGTGTCTGGTCTCTGAGAAGACCAAGGCTGTTAGAGGGTCTCTGTAGCTTGATAGTTTCTCCACACTGCTACCAAGTTACTTTAAGTGTTCAGCATTTCCTTTTAGTCATAACATACATCATTTTGACCAAAATGTAGTGTTTCATATGGACCACTTCCTGCCCTATTTTTAAAAATCATCTTTAACTAGGAGTGGACATGCTTAATCATGATATACTCAACAATTCGGTCTATGAAAATTGGACATGAGGAGGGGGTTTTCTTGGGGAAGGAGCCAGGTGGGCAGAGGGCTAGGGCAGCAGGAGGTCAGGACAGCAGCTCTTTGCCAACAGGTACAGGACTAGTTTAATTATTTCATCAACTGATGTGGTATTAGCAAACTTTTAGCTTACAAATTCAACATGTATCTCTTTTTTGTTTCTATTTTGTTTCAGGTTGCTCCACTGTGCCTAGGAAGAGCTGGGGCTTGTGTTGTCACTGTAAAATTATAATTTAGTGCTGTTTTCTAGATGAAGATCTTCTCCTCCTCCTCCTCCTCTATGAATTTAGTTCAGTTGTTCTACTACCAATGGATACATTCTTTTGTAAATGTGCAGTTCCACATGCCTGGGTACCAAGTGCCTGATCTCAAAGTGAAGGTGTTAAAAGAAGGGAGGAAGGAGTAAATGAACCAGGAATAAACATTTTCATTTTCTTAGGTAAAAACAACAGCTGATTGATTGTGGACATAGTTCTTGAAATAAAATTTGAGGACAGATGCACTGCTTCTGAACATAACCCAGTGAAAACTGGGAATTTCACTTCATAGCCAAACACAGTTTTTTATTTTATTTTATTTTTTATTGCAGTACAAACATATCAAATAAAATTTCTAAAGGTTTACTTATAACTTTTTTTTTAATTATGTATAAGTTGGAGTAATTTTTGTTTGTTTAACCACAGTCACTATTATGACATGCTATGCTATTTAGTATTTTCAGAAACAGACACATTATATGTGCTCTGGTTTTGCATTTTATTTCTAAAATTGGCTTAGTCCACTGAATAAGAAAAACATTTAAGAGTCAAGAGAATAATGACCAAATAAAAACTTGATGCTATCATTCCTTTACATCTAGTCTCACCAAGTACTACAAGTTTATGATATTCCTAAATTGAAGTAAAAAATGGTGTTTTATAATAAATTTAAGATATGCAAATTTATGTAAAAAAAGTAAATGTTATATATTCTATAATATCCTTTCACCTAACTAGTATTTCATTATAAAGATTTGTTTTCTTTACATTATCAAAAATGTTTTGATTTTTATCTTTTGGATATTAACAAAACTGCTTGGATATTCCTACAGTCTCAAGTCTGTATTTGCCTCCCTGCCTTGTTTCTTATGTTTTTGTCATAGGTAGTAACCCATTGTGCTTCTTTGTAATCAAATAATTTTGGGTGAATGGGCTTATTGAATATTTGAAAAATAAGTTTAAAATGTGTTATCCAAAGTTTTGTACATTTGTAAACGTTAATTACATATGTGAATGTTAATACTCCCAGTGAATTATTTATTGTTTGCAAAATGCACTGGGCAGCAACATTTTGTGATAAATCCTCTAACAAATAAATCATTAACTTATATCTTAATATAAAATGAGTATAAACTAAATTTCCATCTTTTAAAATACAATGTTTTAGTTAATGTGTTTTTATATTTTACCTCAGGATAGCTTTTTTAAATGAAATTGATTTTGAATGTTTATGAAATATTTCTGTCTTAGACCCTAAGACACTGAGTACCTCTGCTCCTAAAACAAACCTGTATTCATTTTACTGGTATGGCCACTAATGAAATAATGGTGATGGTGACAAATACATCAATACTGCATATACCCATAAATTACAGGTATGAATTCAGGTTTTTTTCCTAATAAGGAAGGATTAGTGTGGAATATATTTATATATTTAGGGAAAGGGAGAAATATATAAGAAACAAAGCAAAAATTTCAAAAGCAGAAAACATGTTGCAACATCATCATGTCCTTATGCTGGCTTAGATCTGTGATTTGAAAGGAAGAATTCACATTTGTGATCATTCCTTTGAACACTCATCACCTACTCTATAATTCCCTGCAGCCCACAGTGAAGGCCAGAATTCATGTTAAAGTAAAAGAACTGATTTCTCTTTCTCAGGACATTCCTTTCCTTTAGGAAATTCATCAGAAGAATATTTTCTTTGATTTTCTGGCCTAATGGAGGGCTTCTCTGATGCAGTTTTTAGCCCATTGGCTTACTCTCATGGATACTAGTAAAGGGATCTGTTTCTTTTCTAGTGACAGGGAATCAGCCAAGGCATTTACTTCTCTCCTAGTCAGGAGTTTTATAAATCAAGAAGAAAGAAAAAAAAAAAATATATATATATATATAGCTCTTCCTTATATCCACCAGCCAGCATTGCTGCCTTGACTTTCAACTAGCCTGTCCAATGGTTGGTTTTTTTTTTTTAAGATTTATTTTATTTATTTCTCTTTCTCCCCCCAACCCCCCACCATTGTCTGGTCTCTCTGTCCATTCGCTCTGTGTTCTTCTGCATCCACTTGTATTATCAGGCAGCACTGGGAAACTGTGTCTCTTTTTTGCTGCGTCCTCTTGCTGCGTCAGCTCTCCATGTGTGCAGCGCCCCACTGCTGGGCAAGCTGCACTTTTTTCACGTGGGGTAGGTCTCCTTATGGGGCACACTCCTTGTGCGTGAGGCACCCCTACACAGGGGATACCCTTGGGTGGCACGGCACTCCTTGCGTGCAGCAGCACTGCGTGTGGGCCAGCTCACCACACGGGTCAGGAGGCCCTGGGGATCAAACCCTGAACCCTCCATATGGTAGGCAGATGCTCTATCAGTTGAGCCAAATCTGCTTCTCCCATTAGGTGTCTTGATGCTCTTTACTTGACCCCAATTAATGACAACCTGATGAAAACAATAGTATCTGCTAATAATTATTGAGTGCTTATGAACTCTGAACCAATTTTTTGTGTGTATTAATACATTTAATTCTCCAACAACCATATGAAGTTTGTTCTATTACTATTCCCCTTTTTACAGATGAGTAAACAGGTGCAGAGAGGTTATACAGAAAGTAAGTGCCAGAGCTGGGATTCAAATATAGGCCATTTGGCACTGAGTTCACACTCTATCGTTCCTACCTCTAGATAGAGAAAAAGGAGAATTTCCTTTTATATGAGGAATCATTTATTTTAATAAAAGAAAAATTTAGAGGATTTATGCTATTTAGAATTAAATTTTATACTAGTCACACCCCTATTGGAAAATTTGGGTTCCTTAGGATTTGGGGGAAATTTTGTTTAAATCTCTTATGAAATTTTATATGCATTTTGCTTTAGAAAAGTAAATGCAATAAAACATGACATACATTTCAAGTTTTATAAATATTGGATTAATTGTTTGGTGTTTTGCATGACAACAAATTCATTCATCAAAAATAAGGTTGATTTCCAACAAATTAGATAACCTAGATAAAATGGATAAATTCCTGGAAACACACAAATTACCAAAACTAACTCATGAAGATATAGAAAATCTGAACAGACTTATAATAAGTTTGAATCATTAACCAAAAACCTCCCAACAATGAATAATCCAGGACCAGATGACTATATTGGTGAATTCCACCAAACAGGTAAAGAAGAATTAACACCAATGTTTTCTCAAACTCTTCCAAAAAATAGAAGAGGAAGGAAAACTTCTTAAATCTATGAGGTCATCATCAACCTCATACCAAAAACAGAAAAGAGACACCACAAGAAAAGAAAACTGCAGACCAGTCTCCATTATGAATGCAGATACAAAAATCCTCAACAAAATCAAGCCAACTCCAACACCATGATTTATTCCAGGATGAAGAGATTTATTCCAGGAATGCAATTTGATTCAATACCACATTAATAGAATGAAGGGGGGGAAAACCACATGATCAAAAGCATTTGATATAATCCAACACCATTTCATGATTTAAAAAACACTCAAAAATCTAGGAATAGAAGGGAACTTCCTCAACATGATAAACAGCTTATCTTCCCCATCAAATTAAGAACAAGGCAAAGATGCAAAGATGCTAAGTCAACATTGTACTGGAAGTTCTAGCTAGAGCAATTGGCAAGAGAAAGAAAGGCATGCGGATGGGAAAGAAACAAGTAAAATTATTTGTAGATGACATGAACCTATATTTAGAAAATCCTACAGACCAACAAAAAAACTATTAGAACTGACAAGATCTATTAGATCTTGGGTCCTACAGACGCACAAAAAAACTATTAGAACTAACAAGTTGGAGGATTCAGGATCAACACACAAGTCAGTTTATATTACACTAGCAAAGTATAATCTGAGAAGGAAATTAGGAAAACAATTCCATATACAGTAACAACAAAAAGAATAAAATACATAGGAATAAATTTAACCAAGGAAGTACAAGCCTTGTACACTGAAAACTAAAAAACAATTGCTGAATGAAATTAAAGAGCACCTAAATAAGTGAAAAAACATCCTGTGTTCATGTATGGAATACTTAATATTGTAAAGATGGCAATATTCCCCATGTTGACAGATTCAAATACAATGCCTATCAAAATCCCAATGGCCTTTTTTGTAGAAATAGAATGGCTGATACTAAATTTCATAAGGAAATACATGGGATCCAGAATAGCCAAAAGATTTCTTAAAGAAGAACAAAGTTGGAGAACTCGCATTTCCCATGTCAAAACTTACTACAAAGCTACCCTAATCAAGACGGCATGGTTTTGACATAAGGATAGATGTGTAAATCAATGGAGTAGAATTGAGAGTTCAGAAATAAAGTCATACATCTATGGTCAATTGATTTTTTATAGAGGAACCATGGCCATTCAGTGGGGAAAGACTAGTCACTTAAAAATGGTGCTGGGAGAGAATTCCCCTCTCTACTTCAGCCAGCCAGATAGCGTCAGCTGGGGAATTCAAGGAGAACCTTCATCTGAGTCCCTGGCTTGCAGCCCACCCAACAGAATTTGGACTTGTGCATCTGTATCTGCCTCAGCCTTGACACACAGCAGCTCAGGAAATAGTCTAAAACGTCCAGATACCACAGAATCACTGAATTCTTCCATGTCCAATGGAACAAGTGATGCTGAACTTTTCGATTCACATGATGACAGAGATGACAAAGAGGATGCAGGGTCAGTGGAAGAGCACAAGTACATTATCATGTATCTCTTATCACATGTTAGGCTTGGAATGGATCTTACAAATGTAGTTCTTCCAACATTTATTCTTGAAGAAGATCTCTTTTAGACATGTATGCAGACTTTTTTCACATCAGGACCTGTTTGTGAGCGTTAGTGACCAGAAGGATCCCAGGGATCAAATGGTTCAGCCTTTCATGCAGGAAGGAAAGGAGCAGTTGCCAAAAAAATCATACAACCCTATTTTAGACAAGATCTTTCAGTGTCATTAGACATTACCAAATGATATTGAAGAGAACACAGAGCTAGTTTCAGGAGGACCAGTTCCTTGGGTCTCTAAAAACAATATAACATTTGTGGCTGAACAGATTTCCCATCATCCACCTATTTCAGCATTTTATGCTGAGTGCTTTAACAAGAAGATACAATTCATTGCACATATATGGACCAAATCAAAATTCCTTGGGATGTCGATTGGTGTGCACAACATAGGGCAGCGCTGTGTCTCGTGTCTGGAATATGACAAACATTACATTCTCACATTTCCCAATGGTTATAGAAGATCTATTCTCACTATGCCCTGGGTGGAGCTAGGAGGAGAATGCAATATTAATTGTTCAAAAACAGGCTATAATGCAAATATTGTCTTCTATATCAAACCTTTCTATGGAGGCAAGAACCACAGAATTACTGCTGAGATTTTTTTCTCCAAATGATGATAAATCTTTTTGCTCAGTTGCAGGGGAATGGAATGGTGTAATGTATGCAAAATATGCAACAGGGGAAAAACAGTCTTTATAGATACCAGGAAGTTGCCTATAATCAAGAAGAAAGTAAGAAAGCTGGAAGATCAGAATGAGTATGAATCACGTTGCCTTTGGAAGGATGTCATTTTCAACTTAAAAATTAAAAATATTGATTGATGTGGCAACTGGAGCAAAGCACAGACTTGAAGAAAGACAAAGAGGAGAAGCCCGGGAAAGGAAGGAGAAGACCGGAAAAGGAAGGAGAAGGAAATTCATTGGGAGACAAGGTTATTTCGTGAAGATGGAGAATGTTGGGTTCATGATGAACCGTTACTGAAATGTCTTGGGCATGTCAAGCATCAGGCAAAAGCAGTAGGCGTAATTAAGCAACAGTCTTCCTTTGGGAGAAACTTTTCTCTCCCTTGTTATTGCAGTGGTTCTATCTCAGGGATACTGGACTTTCTGATGCAGACACACAAAGTAAGGAAAGCTTCCCTTTTTCCCTCTTCTATGACAGTTAAGATATTGACTTGAGTCTTGAGAAAAACTTCAGGTTTTGGAAACAAGATGTCTGCTCCTCCAAATCCCATGCTTTGAAAAGCATTCATAAATCCCCTAATACTACTGTTGAGAAATACAACATTTATTTCCTAGTTCATATAATCTTGGGTTCAATATATTCACAAACCCACATGCACATACATACACATATGTAATATACCTGGTGTAAGAATTTGCATAAATACTACATCTACTGTAAATACTGATTCCTTTAAGTTGTTATCAAAAAATTAGTTCAATTATTTAAAATCAAGTGTTAGGAAATTTCATGGTCTTGCCTACAATAACTTTTTGGGGGGGGGGCGGAATTAAACTATTATTGTATCTAAAAATAAAATTTGCTGGGACAGCTAGATATTCACATCCAAAATAATGAAGTAGGGGAGTAGATGTGACTCAAGCAGTTGGGTACCCGCCTACTACATGAGAGGTCCCAGGTTTGGTTCCTGGTGCCTCCTAAAGATGAATAAGACAGCAAGCTGACACAAGAAGATGATGCAACGAGGAGACGTAACGAGAGATACAAAAAGCAGGAAGCAGACGTGGCTCAAACAATTGGGCAGCTCCCTCTCACACGGGAGGTCCCAGGTCCCGTTCCCACTGCTTTCGAAAAGAAGACAAGCAGACACACAGAGCATACAATTAACAGACACAGTGCAGACAGCAAGCACAAACAACAGAGAGAGGGAGGAGAAATAAAAGCTTTAAAAAAAATAATAAAATAATAATGAAGTTGGACCCTTACCTCAAACCATATACAAAGATGAACTCAAAATGGATCAGACCTAAATATAAGAGCTAAACCCATAAAACTCTTAAAACATAGGGGTAAATCTTCATGACTTGGGATTTAGCAGTGGTTTCTTAGCTATGTCACCAAAAGCACAAGCAACAAAAGAAAAAAATAGTTAAATTTGGACTTAAGAAAATTTAGAACTTTGCATTAAAGGGCACTATCAAGAAAGTGAAAAGATAACCCACAAACTGGGGGGAAATATTTGCAAATAATTTATCTGATAAGGATTTAGTGTAAATAATTCTTAGAACTCAACAACAACAAAAAAGACAATCCAATTTAAAAATGGACAAAGGACTTGAATAGACATTTAAGCAAAGAAAATATACAAATGACCAACAATGCATAAAAAGATGCTTAATGTCATTGGTCCTTAGTAAATACAAATCAAAACCACAGTGAACTGGGCTTTTTGCTCACTGAGCTTCTCCAGCCTCTTCTGATTAACTATGGTTTTAGTGTGTATTATTGTGTACCTATATATGCCTGCTTTTTACTTCAAGTATTGGGAAAAAATAGCTTGGTCTCAAAAAACTTCTTAATGAAAAAATAAAGCAGTGTCAATGGAGAAGTCAGTTCTTAAAAAAACACATGAGATACTACAGCACACCTACTAGGATGACTATAATCAACAAAAGGGAAAATAACAAGTGTTGGCAAGGATATGGAGAAATTGGAACCTTTGTACATTGCGAGTGAGAATGTAATATGATGCAACTTCCCTGAAAACAGTTTGGTGGCTCCAGAATTAAATTAAACATTCCTGACTATATACCCAAAAGAATTAAAAACAGATATTCAAACAAAACCTTGCACATGAATATTCATAGCACTGTTCACAATAGGCAAAAAGTGGAACCATCCAAATGTCCATCAGCTGATGAATGGAGAAACAAAATGTGGCATAAAATGGAATGTTGTTCATAAAAAGGAATGAGGTACTGAAACATGGCTGCAGCTTGGATGAACCTTGAGAACATTGTGTTAAGTGAAAGAGGTCAGAAACAAAAGGTCATATTTCATGATTCTATTTATATAAAATGTCCAGAATAGGCAAATCAGAAATCAAATTAGTGATTGTCAGGGCCTGGGGGTAAGGAAGAATCAGGAGTGACTGCTTAATGAATACAGCATTTCCTTTTGAAGTGATGAAAATGTTCTGAAACTAGCTAGTGGTGATGGTTGCACAACATTGGGAGTTTACTAGATGTTACTAATGGTAAATTTTATTTATGTGTGTTTCATCACAATAAAAATGTTTTGTTATGTACATTAGAAATTATTTTTTACGTGTGACAACAATAGCATTCTGTACACACCACTAGGATTAAACTCTATATTCATCCCAAAGAGAACTTTTAAAATTTTAATTTGCAAGTGAGTTTTGTTTTAGTCTGTTAAAAAAGCTCTCTAGATCTTAGTTCTAGTCTAAGAAGATAGTGAGAAACAAATAAAAAGGAAGGTTTGATTGGGAGCTCCTCTCTAATACCTAGTACATAATAGGCATTCCATAAATGTTTGCTAAAAGTCAAAATAGATATCATTTCATAAATTATAATTGTATAATAATACTTGAAATTGTTGATAATACCTTAACTCTTCTCACTCAGGAACATATTTAGTAAAGTGATAATTTATTGGTACAGGATTATAAATTCCCATGTGAATTTTCATCTATTTCATTTCTAAATTGGAATAAAAAATTGATTGCCATGAAAAATTGAAGGATACTTTTGGCATTAGCATCCTTCTGGGTCTCAGATACCTTCTCTAGAAGGCACCAACTCTCCGCTTCAGAGCATCTGTCCTCATTATTAAGGCCTAAGGAAGGATCACATTTATGGTTTTTTAAAAATATTTTATTTATCTCTCTCCCCTTCCCCCCCACCCTGGTTGTCTGTTCTCCGTGTCTATTTTCTGAGTCTACTTTGTCCTTTTCTACTGTTGTCAGTAGCACAGGAATCTGTGTTTCTTTTTGCTGCGTCATCTTATTGTGTCATTTCTCCATGTGGGTGGCGCCATTCTTAGGCAGGCTGCACTTTCTTTGGCGCTGGGCGGCTCTCCTTACGGGGCGCACTCCTTGTGCATGGGGCTTCCCTACGCGGGGACACTCCTGCGTGGCAGGGCACTCCTTGCGTGTATCAGCGCTGCGCGTGGGCCAGCTCCACACGGGTCAAGGAGGCCCGGGGTTTGAACCACAGACCTCCCATGTGGTAGACAGATGCCCTAACCACTGGGCCAAGTCCGCTTTCCAACATTTAGCTTATAATTTCTCCTGGTCCTGAGCAACTCTGACATTTTGTGACTTTCATGAAGAAATGCAGAAAAGTTATTCAACTTGGCATCCAAAAGAGACTGCAAACATAAATTCAGTGTGGAATAAAAAGAGGAGGAATAGGTTTGGAGAAGATGATCAAATGATATATTTTATTCCTGCTGTCTTTGAAGTACCAGTAGATCCTCTATTTATTCATTTCTTCAACAAATATTCATTGAGGGCTTACAATGTGCCAGGCACTGAGAATCTAGCAGTGAAGAAAACAAACAACCCCTACCTTCATAGGGCTTACGTGCTAGTTTTGAAAATTTAGTATGTCAAGGATAGTCCTGCCTCTGTTTCCACAAGATCAAAAGGAAGCGCAGGTAGACTAAATAAATGGAGATCTGCAGATTTCATCCTTTGGGCAGTTATTTCGACTATCTGCACCTTTTCCATATTATTTAGAGTCATGTACAGATAGAAGGGGTGGCTATAAGCCTTAATTTGAATAAAACATCAAATTATCCTACATTTCCCCCATTTCTCTGCATGCATTCCTATGCTGCAGTCTGCCTGGCCTGCTCCTTACTTCCTGAACATGCTCTGGCGTTCCCATATCCATGCTCATGCCGCTTTCCACGCCTCCCCTAATGCCACTGCCCACCACCACCACCAAATACGTGAACAAGGAAACCTCATGAATTCTTTTTGTTCTGTGATCCAGAATCTGTGATACTGCAGATCCACATGCCAGCACCTCAGGCAATTTACTTCAAGGACTAAATCTATATCCCATATATAGTCAACAAATAATCAGTGAAAGCCTATGATATGAAAGTAGAATAGTAGATAATAAAATGCCAATACAAAATTATACCCCAGTATGTGCCCTTACAGACCTAGCGTCCTTTCCCCTCCCTCCTTTGCTTTATGATCTGTTGTATAGGATTTTAATCTTCCTACTGTTTTACTCAATATCTTATTGATCAGAAAGTTTCTGGGATAAATGAATTCTCCATTGAATTAACGCACTCTCCCAGCCCTTCTCTGCAACTTTGCTACTGAGTTTCTAATATAGAATCAGACGGAGAAGTAAGTCAGCTTTTGCCAGACTTCTTACCCAGCATTTTCTTCTGAAGTCCTCACACAGCATAGTGATTCCTGTGCTTTAGAGCCAGCTCTTTAAATGACAGTTTCTTCCCAATCCCATAGCTCCAGCTAACATTAAACAAGGACTTCTTTCCTTTCACAAAGTTTATCCCATCTATAAACTTTTTTGAACTGCTCATTTTATTCTGTAGTTAGATTTATAAAGATACGTAACTTTAAAGAAAAACAATGTATTTTCTTAATTTAAGTTAATTCGACTTCTGAATTTCAAGTAGGATGTTTTTGCTATCTTAAAAAGTGACCCCAGACCTTTTATGAGTAGAATTTATTAAGGAAAATACAAACAGCCTGACAAGTTTTTAAACACAGCATAGTTGTGAGAACTTATGCTTTGAACATACCATCACTGACAACCATAATTTTTCACCAAATCATCATTTGCTTGCCTGACCCATATTATCATTTAGGCACATGCCTATTGTACAAGTAATACTCATTCCACACATAAAACTATTTTTAAATGCCTCAGTCAAATATATTTGTTTATTATCCACAAAGAAATGTAATCAAATAGAACCCACTTCAGCCTGGGCAAAGGCCCAGGGCACTGAATATGGTATCCGCACTTCCCTGGCCTTGCACCTCATTAGCCTAAAGGAAAATAACTACCCAGGACTGGGAGAAGATGGGTCACAGTGAAGGTGATTCCATGATGCTAATATCCACACAGCAATTAACATGATGTTGCAAATCCAATAATAATAAAATAGCTGATAGTTTAATAGCTTTCTGTGAGCTGGACAGAGTTTTAAGTGTTTTATATATTGTAACATTAAACCTTCGTTACTGCCATGGACACTGTCATCATCATCATCATCATTATCATCCCCATTTTATAAAAAGGAAAACTAAAGCTCCAAGAAGGTAACCACAGCCTAGGCAGCAGTACCCAGATTAGGACACAAAGCTCATTCTGCCCCTCTTATAGGATCACAGACTAGCAAAACACATAGTCATGGCAACCTAACCTTTAGCTTGTATTAGAGAAAGAAGACAATAACTAAGGATTGAGTAGGATAGTGGAGGCAAACTGAGTATCCCATAGGTCTTTGACATAGTGAGTCATGATGAATAAACAGGTGTGTGCAACTATGTTAGATTCAGCAAAAGGACACGTAGGTATGTGTCTCATGGGAGTAACTCTATGTGCAATTAATGATAGCTGATGCAGGGTTAATGAAAACATTAATAAGCCTAAAATGTTTTCCTAACTTTTTGCAAATATAATACAGGATCCTTTCCCTTTACACACAGAACATACTCTAAAGACATTGTGATTCAGCTACCACATATAAGGCTTTGATAATGGGAACAATTAAAGTGTTTTTATGCCATACAAAGGTTTATAATCATAAATAATTCTCTTCTGCTTGCCTCCATTATAATATTAACTAGTGCTTTAAAAAAATTAAGGGAATGTGGAAGTGTGTATCAGTGAGCATTGAGTTAGGCAGCACATAGCAAACCAGACAAGAGACTTAACCTCATCTGGGGCTTTATTCTCCTATAAGAAGGGTAGACTGTACAGGGCTGGTTCAGTGGCTCCACATGTACCAATGTGGAGCCTAATCTCCTTCTACCTTTCCACCTGCTGTTTTTACATGGCTTTCCGTGCTTTTTGCTTTATGCTTGCAAGACAGCTGCTCAATTCCAGCTTCATCTCTACGTTCAATGCCAGAATTAGGGGAAGGAGAAAACAGGTCTGCCTATATCAGGAGAGTAAACACCACTCCTAGAAACACTTTGCAGACATTCACTTGAGTGTCATGAATCAGAACTGGTCTCTTAGCCACCCTAGCTACAAGGGAGCCTGGGAATTAACTATTTTAGCTGAGCATGTTGTCACACTGAACCAACTAGAGACTTGTTAATAAGGAAGAAAGGAAAAATGGATATTGGGTAGGCAATTAGCCATGTCCTCCACAGAAAAGGACAAGTATTTTGTATTAATTCATAGGATCGAAGGTGTTAAAGCTGGCAGAGCGAATCAGGGATCCTTACTATTACACACAAAGAACAAAGTAGACCTGGCACAAAGTAGGCCCTCGGGGTTTTTGGCTAACTGCACATCATAGTCAAGGCCCAGAGAATATAAATCACCTTCCCAGGGCCAGCCAATGGCTAATACTCCAAGCAAAATCAGACCCTAGTTAGGTCTCTGACTAATGATCAGTTCTCTTTTCATTATCACAAATATGATAATAGATTAACTTTTGATTAACAAATACATAAAATATTAAACAATAATATTTATACTTGAAGATGCAAACAATTCATAGATTAACTATGAGGAGAAAATGAAAGTCCGTAAACAGACACAAATATGAAAGTACTCTTCAGACTAATACCCTAGCCAATGTTCACCAATAAATCAGCAATTCATTTAAGAAAAAAAAAACAAATTTGAGAAGTAAATAAACAAGCATGATTTATCAACATATTCTAGGGAAGCAGACATGGCTCAATTGATAGAGCATCCGTCTAACATATGGAGGGTCCCAGGTTTGATCCCCAGGGTCTCCTGACCCATGTGGTAAGCTGGCCCACACACAGTGCTCCTGCGCGCGAGGAGTGCCCTGCCACTCAGAGTCGCCCCCCGTGTAGGGGAGCCCCACATGCAAGGAGTGCACCCAGCAAGAAGAGCTGCCCCGCGTGAAAAAAGCGCAGCCAGCCCAGGAGTGGCGCTGCGCACACAGAGAGCTGCCGCAGCAAGATGACGCAACAACAACAAAAAAGAGACGCAGTTTGCCAGTGCCACTGGCTTATGCAAGCAGACGCAGAAGAACACACAGCGAATGGACACAGAGAGCAGACAACAGGGTGGGGAAGGGGAGAGAATTTAAAAAAAAAATTCTAAAACTCCAAATCAGTAGAATTACCAATTATTTATTTATTTAAGGACAATTTTGGCCCAAGCACTTTACAGTATTGATTCATTTGGTCTGTAACAATCTAGTACTAACATTTTTGTTTTAGAAATGAGGAATCTGACATAAATCCCCAAGGCTGGTAAGTGGTAGACTTAGTATTAGAGCCCAAGCAGTCTGGTTCCCAAGTACATGTTCTTAACCATTACATGGTGTTTGCTTTCTTGTTTATCAAATTTCCTTATTTTTATCCTCTGTTTAGAAGTATTTGAAAAGTTAATTTAGTTGCATGAAAAAGTTAATTTAGCTTCATCTGTTCTTCTCCATTACAGAATTTGAATAAAGTAAAATTTTAAAAAGCTACCAAATATTTAGGATCTACTAAAATATCAGAAATATTTGGAAATATTTTGAAGGGCTTTGAGGTTTAAAAAGAGAGAGAGAGAGAAAGAGAGAAATGCTTTAAAAGTAAAACATGAGAAGGGGACTTCCAGTAGTATTTTCTGAATGCAGAACTACATTCTAATAAGCTGTTTTAGCTATTACTTGAGTTAAAGTACATTTTGCAATTTCTATGCACCTTTGAAATAGGCACATACTAAAACATAAGCATTTCTACTTCTAAATATTTTTCCAGTAGAAATGTATGATATATCTATCCACCAAAGAAATGTACAAGAATGCTCACAAAAACACTTATTCATAATAGGCAAAAACTGAAAAGTACCCAAATGCTGTCAACAGTAAAACGGTTTAAGAAATTGTAATATTTTTACATGATAGAATTTATACAGTAATGTGAATTTTTAAAACTACAACTACACACAACATAAATAATTCTCAAAAACATAATGTTGGAAAAAGAAGTCAGACCCAAAAGATTATATACTATATGATTCCATTTATATAAAGACAAAATTAATCTTTGTGTTAGAAGTCTGAGTAGCGGTTACTCTTGAGGGTACAATGACGAAAAAGGGACATGGGTAGGTGGGGGCAATTTTCAGGTATGCCATAATATTCTATTCCTTAATTTAGATACTAGTACATAAATGAGTTCACTTTGTGAAAATTCATCAATCTCTACCCTTATGATTTGTGTAATTCTTTGTATAAATGCTTTAAAAAAATTAAAAAATGTTTAAATAGATAAAATACATTAACTAAACAGTGTATTTTCTCTTCTACCAGCAACATGATGACAGATTTTCAAATATTATTGACATTTTACTTAATATTTAGGTAGTGGGGAAATTTTATAATAACTCTTCTATGTTACATAAATCCTTTACGATAAAAAGTAGTTGTTGCAAAGATTGTACCAGATGATTACTATGGTCCCATCCAGCTCCAGTATTCAGTGATGTAGGTTGAATATTATCTGAACTTGAGTGTCCCACTTACCAGATATGGCATCTGGAGTTATCAATCCCAGCCAGACCCAGAATGCTGCAAGAGTTATCTCCCTGTTCCTTAACCTATTGAGCCCAGTGGTTCTCAACCACGTCTTCACATTAGGATTATTTGAACAGCTTTTAAAATACCTAGATGCCTGGACTGTATGGCAAATACAAACTCTTAGGTTATCAATCCCAGCCTAAACCCAGGAGATTCTAGTGTGCAGCTACAGTTAAGGACCATCCTCTAACCCCATCCCACACGATGGTGGCTTATTCTCCTTCTCTCAGTCTGTATCACTAACTTATCAACTTCTTCAAATCAGTTCCCTCTGAATTAAATCAAGAGCAAACTTCTCAAGCATTCTAGAAGAGTTATTTATTCACATAATTAGGATAAGGTTACAAATCATTCTTATCTGCCCAATCAAGTCCCTCAAGGATCACTACTAGATAATACTTCACTAGCTTCATCTACTATGTGCAAGATATGCAATTTAATTTCTTTTAAAACATCATTCCATGTAGAAGTTTTCACAAGTTTAGATGGACTTCTCTCAAATTATACCAAATCAGTGAGGCTTTATGATAATTTTATAGAAGAAATGGGGTTTTAATAAAGTTACTTAAATTATTTACAATAGTCTAAAATGAAAAGTAGCTTTTAAAAACATGACCATTCAGAGCAAACTTTGATTTCTAGGTAATCTGGCTGAGTAAATTATTCAGCTCAATCATCTTGCTTATAATAACTTTTCCTTCAGTTTTGTTGACTTCCCAGGGCAAAGTCAAAACCCAAGACACACCTACATGGAGGCAAGTTTAAGAGACTTTGATTACATAGGACAATGCATACAGAATGCTGAGGTCAGATATGTGTGATATGTGTCATCCTCACATCTGCTCTACATTTTAAGTTTTCACTTTCAGTGGGTGGTAATAGGTTATATAATTCAATACATAAGTGCATATACATAATGTGCATAAGTGTATAGACACACACAGACACACATACACACACACAAGCAGACCCTTAATAGGTAACTTTCTGTGGTGAGAGGATGAAAGACGGGCATAGCTAATAACCTAGGAACAGAGAAGAATTATTGCTGTCAATAGAGCAAAAAAGCAGGGACACTGAATAGAACAATAACTAACGGAAATATGAAGATAAGCCATTGGTAGGAAGTCATAGATCCACAATTAGAGGTTTAGCATTACTTAAGCAATAAAGGCTTCAAAATTCTAAGGAAAATGACACAGTTGTATGAAGAAGATGATTCTGCCACAATAATATATCAATCAGAATCCAATGAGGAGACAGAAACCATGCAGTAATCTGAACAGCCGAGATGTAATATAAAGAATTATTTAGTAAAGCAAGGGATTGGAGCTACAAGGGATTGGCTAGTTATCAGGGTCTGGGATTTGCTTTTGCCTTACTTACAAGCTAATAAGTTAGCCTGTTATTGTTTCATGGATGCTGGCAGAAGACACGAACTCCTGGGTCAGAGAGACAGGACTTTATCACTCAAGGCACAGAGCAGTATGAGCATCATATTTGGGTCAGTTCCCCTTGCTGCCGCCTCCCCGAAGTCCCACAGGAGCAACACAGAGATCCAAGGTATGTGCTGTGTGTGCAGTGGCTTTGCATCACAGCCGAGGAACACCGAGCTTGGGAAATCCACTACCCTGATGTAAGTGATAGGTAAGCCTGCTCTTTGTCCTCTAGATTGTTCACTGCAAACACAACCCTGGGAATCATCCAGATAGGGACACTCAAGTCCAAGGCACACTGCCTCTCTCCTTTCTCCTGCAGTGTCTGTCCAGCACCCTCTAATGACAAAACTTAACATTGTGCCACCTGGCAAAAGAGAAATACTTAAAGAGCCTGTCTTTTCACAGAGCAGGCAGTGAAGGTTGGATTTGAAAATGAGAAGCAACAAATCAATAAGTGGAATAAATGATTATCTGTAGTCCCAGGCACAACTAAATTAAGATCTGATCTGAAATGATAGAATAAAAGGAAGAAGCAATCCAGTTATTTTAACAAATGTGTGTGTGTGTGTGTGTGTATGTGACACGGGGGCGGGGGTGGAGGGGCGAGAGAGAGAGAGAGAGAAAGACAGAGAGAGAGAGCTCAGCATTAAACAAACTAAGGAAGACATAGTCCCTAATGCTTAAAGAGCTCACAAGCTGATGTAGTGCAACACTATATACAACCAACCATAAAATAATGTCCCAGGCAGTCTTTAATATCCATGGTTCCATTTAATACAAAGGGGAGAAACAGAGA
Source organism: Dasypus novemcinctus (assembly GCF_030445035.2). Lineage (NCBI taxonomy): Eukaryota > Metazoa > Chordata > Mammalia > Cingulata > Dasypodidae > Dasypus > Dasypus novemcinctus. The sequence continues at coordinate 167,333,929 of NC_080673.1, read as the reverse complement.
AAATAACACATTAACCTATAATTCCAGTACAAGGAAATAAGTAATAAAAAAGAGATCGATAATGAGGGATTCAGAAGAAGTACAGTATCTAACTTAAGAAAAATGGAAGTTCTTTCAATGGTCAGCACACATCAAGTACTATGTGTAACCATTTGGCATTATTTATGAATTCCAGAAAAAGATAGTGGATTATGTTTGTAAATTGGTCGGTCCCTCAGGTCATATTAGATTATATTGGATTCAGAGGTTTGACTTTTACTTGATTAAATAATGATTAAGGCTTTGATTGGGTCATGTTAGTAGGACATTGCATCCCTGCCCCCTGGTGGACGGGGACTCACAGAGAAACCACACCGCAGAGAAGGGAGTTTTGAGTTTTGAGCTAGAGCAGGGAAGAAAGCACACAGAGGAGCAGAGAGAAGGCTCAACATGGCAGAGGCCCCAGGAAGAGAGACAAGCTGTTCACCTGATAGTCTATAGCTGGCCTTGTGGAGGTAGCAGAGCAGCTGAGCCCAGAGAGAGGCAAGTCCTGGGAAGAGAGGAACCGAGGAAGCCTGAACCCTTGCAAACATCAGCAACCATCTTACTCCAACACATGGCAATAGATTTTGGTGAGGGAAGTAACTTATGCTTTAGGGCCTGGTAACTGTGGGCTTCTACCCCAAATAAATACCCTTTATAAAAACCAACTGATTTCTGGTATTTTGCATCAGCACCCCTTTGCTTGACTAATACACTATGTTAAGATTTATATACCATCATTAAATGGATTACAGAAAAATAAACACTTCCAGAAATGCAGTTTATTTCAGCAATATTTGTTGAATACCTACAAGGTGTCACTTAAAGAATTGCAATAATTTTATTAACTGAATGCCTAACTCACAATACTTTTCCCTTACATCTTTTGGCTGCCTACTTACTGATCACCTCCTAGGTGGCAATGATTTTCAAATCGTATTTTCTAAACAGAAAATAGGTAATACTATTGGTTGATCCATTTTTTAATTATTGATAGTTTAGAAAAGGCTCTTTTAGCTTCATAATTTATGATTTACCAATCATGTCATGTAAATTTTTAGGATTGTAATCAAATTTGGGAAAACACTATCAAGCTCCTTTCGTGCATATACTGCTTCTTTTCTACATTCCAGTACTTTCCTGCTGCCCCTACTTTAGGGCCTATTTCTATCATGATACAACCCCAAACCCTGCAACTACCTGTCATGACCTAAACCAACACAGCTAGGAATTACTTCCTTATATATGAAAGTGAGAAATAGAAAATTGACCACTGACTTTACCAATTAGCAATTTCTATGACAGAGGCAGTGGTATGCTAGTAAATACTGGTTCTCTGGTGGTGGGGGGCAGGGAAGGTTGAATCTCTGATTTGTTAATTCCATGTTTTAAATACTTCCACTGGGTCCAATATCAGACTACCAACAAGACACCACTGAATGCAAAGTTGGGAAGAGCAATGGATAATCAGCCCCCATGAGCCAGTGTGAATGGGCTCCAGTACACTTTTGAGTAGAGGGGATAAAAGCTAGATTGCACTGGCTTGAGGAGATAATGGGGAGAAGAATGACTGAAGTTTCATTGATTCATACTCCCAAAAGAATAACTTTATCTTATTTCTCTTTTTTTCTTAAACTTTTTATTCTGAAATACTTTCCAACTTACAAGACAGTTGCAAAAATAATACAAACTCGGTAGAGAGAACTCCAACATACCTGCCCAGATACCCAAATCAGTCAATTTTAACATTTTGTCCCATTTGTCCTACCATTCCATCAAGCTTTTTTCTATTTTCTAAATGTTTGAGAGGTTGTATACATCATGCTGCTTGAACACGATACTTCCATGTACATATTTTCTGTGTAATCACCTTAAGTACAATTATCAGGTTCAAGAAATTTAACACTGATGTAAAGCTTACAGCCTTTTTTTCTTTTTACAGCATCTAAAAAGGAGTTTAATGTTTGTGCTGTTAAATTCTGAATCATGGGTGCTGTTAACAAAGAAAAAGAATTTGCTCAAAATTGCTTCTTTTATCATTCAAAATATAAGTAATGTTCTCATTGTCAGAAAACCTATGATAGAAACATACTAGACTTGATAATTTCCCTCACAATTCCTGAGAGTGCTAGTTGTTTCTCTCCCACCTTTCATATCCAGTCCAACTGAATTTTTGCCTCACTTGAGCTGATGCTACTGCTCCACTCTCCAGGAAACAAGAAAGCACCTCTGCATGATTTAAGTATGTGGAGCTAACCGAATTTTTGAATGGGCAAAATCTTGAAGGCAATTACAAATGAGGATATCAAAATAGTCAATAAATATATGCAATGGTGTTCAACATCACTAATCATTAGATAAATGCAAATGAAAACTATGAGATAGCACTCACTACACACCACACTAAAAGAGATAAAATTGTAAAGGATCGCCATTACCAAGTGTTGCTGAAGATAGAGCAGTTAGAACTCTCAAGCAGTGCTGAGGGGAGTCTAAGTTGGTATAACTACTTTGTAAAAATGTCTGTCACTATCTATTAAGGCTAAATATAGATACACCCCACATTCTCTCAGATTCGGTCAAGAATATATATTCAACAGAAATGAGCACTTATGTCTCTCTGAAGACAGGCCCAAGAATGTTCACAGTAGCTTAATATAATAGCAAAAAACTAAAAATGATCCCAAAGTCCATCAACAGAAAATTGAAAATAAATTGTGGCATATTGATACAATGAATTCATCAGTTAAAAAGAAAAAACTACTAAATCATGCAATGACATGGATGAATCTCACAGAACTGATGTTTAGTGAAAGGGGAATAAAGATTACATGTTGTGTGCTTTGGAATGTTTCTATTTATATGAAACTCAAATAATGAAAGTAATCTATGATAGTAGAGGTCAGAATAGGTATTAACTTTAAAGGAGTGATGACTACTAGGGGGCAGGAGAGACTCTATTGAGATGATAAGATGTTCTACATTGACCTGGCAGTGGTTAAATAGGTGCAAAAATATTTTTAAAATGTGCGTTATATGTAAGCTACATCTCAAATGTTTTTGAGGATTTTTGCATCTATATTCTTTAGAGAAATTGATCTATCATTTTCTTTTTTCATAATATCTCTATTTGGCATTGATTTTTTTTTTATCATTAAAGAAATTTTAGATTGCATAAAAGTTACATTGAAAATACACGGGATTTCCATTACTCTACCCCTTCCCCCTCCCACACTTTTCCCCATCATCAACATCTTTCATAAATGTGTAGCATCTGAATTACTTTTATGATCTGATTCCCTTGCCCATCCCCAGTTAAACTTCAGATTCAGGGTGCAACAAGGAAATGCCTGTGCCCAACTAGAGGTGGATTTGGGGAGGAAGAGAATGTTCTCTTCCTTCTCTGCACAGACTAACTATAATAATAAAGTGTATTCTGGCATTCTCAGATTGTGTCATACTAACCAATGGACTCATCCTTGGAAGGAATGAAAAAAATGATCCCGATAAATAATGGAATAAGAGAAAGAAATAGAAGATGACAATAGTGTCTAGGGGAAATCATGGAGTTGAACAAATAGGGGAAAATAAAGAGGAGGGAGCAAAATATCAGGCTTTACATGACTTATGGAGACAAAACAGCAGCCCATGGAAAATCTACATTTTTTACCAATAGTGTCAGACCAAAGTCCATCTGATTTTGCTGCTGAGCCTATTTAAAACTGGATGAGAAAACGAAAATGACCCAACTGGAAGGTGAATCTATTTAAATAAAAACCTATCCATTGGGCCAAGTCTGCTTCCCAAAAGGTAGTATTTAAATCATTAAAATTTTATTTTTAAGAACTCCTTTTCCTTCCTACTAATTCAATCATAAACCAGACGGCGGAGCAGAGCATGAAAGAGATCTGCAGTGGTCGCAAAGGGAGCTGAGGGGCCCAGTGTTGGGTACTGGGGTTTAAGTGGGGTGATGAGAGCATCCTGTAGAGGGGCAGCCTGCCATGGGGTATCAGACCCCAAGCAGGTAAGGAGGGAATCCACACAGCAGGGTAGCCTGGCATGGATTGTCAGGGCCTGAGTAGGGTGAAGGGGCATCCACACACAGGTCAGCCAAGTGTGAGAAGTCACAGCCCAAGCAGGAGATGGTTACCACCTGGAAAGGAGTCAGCCCTAGGAGGAAGAGGAGGGCATTCAGGAAGAGGTGGATGTGCTGACAGAGATCGGAGAGTGGTGCATACAAGAGGCTTCGTCAAGTTTGTAAATATATTAAGAATAGTGAAAGACAAGGTTCTCATTGCTGTAGAAGGAAATTATGAATATAGTAAAGAAAAAACTAGAACCTGTGGTATTGAATTGGAAATGGATGTATCATTGTGAACTCATGATTTTCAACATATATAGATAGGTAGATATAGAAAGAAAGAAGTATATACAAACATGTGTATGCATGTATATATGAGCACATACAGGCATACCTTGTTTAACTGCACTTCACTTTATTGTGCTTCACTGATGTTGTGGGTTTTTTTTTACAAATTGAAGTTTTGTGGCAACCTCTATCGAGCAAGTCTATTGGCATCATTCTTCCAACAGCCTATGCTCACTTTGTGTCTCTGTTCACATTTTGGTAATTCTTGTGCTACTTCAAACTTATTCATTATTATTAGGGTCTCCCATATGGTAGACGAGAGCCCAATCAGTTGAGCCACATCCACTTCCCCACCCTATTATTTTTTTATTCATAAACCATACAATTTATCTAAAATGTACAACCAATGGCATTTGATATCATCAGAGTTGTGCATTTATCACCTCAATATTAGAGCATTTTCATTACTCCGAAAGAAAAGAAAAGAAAAAACAAAAAATCAAATGCCAAAAAAGCCTAACCCTTAGTAGACACCTATCAATCTTTCTATCAATACCCTGCCATACATAACTGATAATCTAGTTCCATCTCTGTAATTTATTTGTATTTACATTTTACATAGATGGAGTTAAACAACATGTAGTACTTTTGTCTAGTTTCTTTCAGTTAGTATGCTTTTTTTTTTTTACCACTGATGAAGGATTATTAATATATTACCATATGCTGTTGTCCATGGTTTGTTTGGGTTCTGTTTTTACCCAAATATTACCCTGGTATTAACCTCTTGTAACATTAACATACATTTGTTCTGTTTCAGAGAAAAACATTCCTATATATGCAATTTTAACCATATTCATTTTTCACAAGTAGGTTCACTATGCTATAGAATCCCATGTTTCATTTCTTAGTTTTCCTTCCAGTGATATACAAATCCTTAAGACTTTCCCTTTCAACCACGATCAGATCCATACGGCAGCACTACTAATTACAAATCCTATGATGTGCTTTCACCATCTCTATTCATATACAAACATTTACAAACAACTTCTTCCAATTCTGCACAGATTAACCTTTAGTTTTCCATTCTCTAGTAACATTCTTTTCTTGGTGACTTATATTCTGCCTACTGACTCCATGAGTTTGCTCATTATATTTAATTCATAATAGCGAAATCATGCAATGTTTGTCCTTTTGTGTCTGGTTTGCTTTACTCAATATAATATCCTCCAGGGTCATCCATGTTGTCATTTGCTTCACGACTTCATTTCTTCTTCCATTATTTGTATACACCACAGTTTGTTTATTCATTTATCAGTTGATGGAAACCTGGGTTGTTTCAATCTTTTGGCAATTGTGAATAATGCTGCTATGAACATCAGTGTACAGAAGTCTGTTATTGTACCTGGTCTCAGATCTTCAGGATGTACTTGTGTAGGTACACTACTGGTGTACCTAGTAGGGGATTGCCAGGTCACATGACAGATCTATATCTAACTTCCTTAGGAATCACCAAATAGTCTTCCACAATGGCTATACCATTCTACATTCCCACCAACAGTGAATAAGCTTTCCTATATCTCCTCATCCTCTCCAACACTTGTAGTTTTCTGGTCTTTAAAACAGTGATCATTCTAGTAGGTGTGAAATGATATGATATCTCATTGTAGATTTGATTTGCATTTCCCTAATAGTGATATTGAACATTTTTTCAAGTGTTTTCTTACCATTTTATTTCTTCTTTAGAAAAATGTGTATTCAGGTCTTTTGCCCTTTTTTTAATCGGGTCATTTGTCTTTTTATTGCTGAGTTTTAGGATCCCTTTACATATCATTGATATTAGACCCTTGTCAAATTGGTGATTTCCAGATATTTTCTCCCACTGAGTAGGCTGCCTTTTTGCCCTCTTCACAAGGTCCTTTGAGGTGCAGAAGTGTTTCATTTTTTTTCACAATTATTTCTTTATTAAGCAGTTTTATTGAGATATATTCACATATCTTACAATCTATCCAAAGTGTATAATTAATGGTTTATAGTATATTCACAATGTTTGCATTCATTACCACAAAAAATTTTGAAACAATTTCATTAGTCCAAAAAGATAAATTCTACACCCCTTAGCAGTCCTTCCCCAGCCCTACATAACAACTATTCTAACTTCATCTTTATAAATGGATTTATATTTACATTTTATATAAATGGAAGCATATAATATGTAGCACTTTGTGTCTGACTACTTTCATGTAATATGGGTTTTTTTTGGTCTGGTATTAACACCTTTTGGTATTAACATACATTTGTTCATCTTCAAAGAAAAACAGTCTTATACATATGTAATTTTACCCATATTCATATTTCATGTGTGGTTTTATTATGTTATACAATTCCGTGTTACATTTTTTAGCTTTCCTTGTAGTACTATACAAGATCTTAGATTTCCCTTTTCACCACTTTCATACCCACATAATAGTACTGCTAGTTACAGACATTAAATTGGGTTTTCACCTTTTCTATCCATTTCCAAATATTAATATACATCCTTTTTACCAATTCTGCACAAGTTAACCCTCAGCTTTCCATTCTCTAAACTCATTCTATTTTCTTGTGACCCATATTCAACTAACCAACTCCATGAGATTATACAATATATTCAGTTCATAGTAACACAATCACACGGTATTTGTCCTTTTGTGTCTGGCTTGCTTCATTCAACATAATATTCTCCAGGTTCATCCATATTGTCATATACCTTACATCTCCATTTTTTCTTATGGCTGCATAATATTCTAACCTCTGACTGCACCACAGTTTATCCATTCTTCGGTTGATGAACACCTGGGTTGTTTCCAACTTTTGGCAAAGTCAATGCCGCTATGAACATCAGTGTGCAGATGTCTGTTCGTGTACTGCTCAGTTCTTCTGGGTATATACGCAGTAGTGCTATTGCCGGGTCATGTGGCAAATCTATATTCAACTTCTTTAGGAACAGCCAAACACTCCTCCACAGTGGCTGTACCATTCTACATTCCTACCAACAGTGAATAAGTGTTCTTCCTCTCCACATCCTGTCCAACATTGTAGTTCTCTGTCTTTTTAATAGTGGCCATTCTGATAGGTATGAAATGATATCTCATTGTAATTTTGATTTGCATTTCCCTAATCACTAGTGATGCTGAACATCTTTCATGTTTTTGTTGGGTTTTTTTTTTTTTTTTTGCCATTTGTATCTTCTTTGGAAAAATGTCTATTCAAGTCTTTTGCCTGCTTTTAAATTGGGTTGTCTTTTTATTGTTGAGCTGTTGCATATCTTTATATATCATGGATATTAGAGCCTTAGCAGATGTGATTTCCACATATTTCCTCCCATTGAGTCAGCTGCCTTTTCACTCTTTTGAAAAAGTCCTGTGAGGTGCAAAAGTGTTTAATTTTGAGGAGGTCCCATTTATCTATTTTTTCTTTTGTTGCTCATGCTTTGGGTATAAAGTTTCCCTACATTATCTTCTGTGAGTTTTATGGTTCTGACTTTAAGTTTAGGTCTTTGATCCATTTTGAGTTTATTCTTGTGTAGGGAGTGAAACAGGTGTCCTCTTTCATTCTTTTCCTATAAATATACAGTTCTCCTAGCATCATTTGTTGAGGAGACTGTTCGAACCCAGAAAAGTAGACTTATCACTTTTGAAATATATGCTTATCAAAAATCATTTGACCAAAGAGGTGTGGGTCTTTCTAAACTCTCAATTCAATTCCATTGATCCATGTGTCTGTCTTTATGTGAATACCATGCTGTTTTGACCACTGTAGCTTTATAGTATACTTCATGGTCAGAAAGAGTGAGTCCTCTGACTCTACTCTTCTTTATTCAGTTATTTTTGCCTTTTGAGGACTCCCTTCTGTTCCAACTAAATTTGGCAATTGACTTCTATTTTTCAGTAAAGTAAGCTGTTGGAATTTTAATTGGTATTGCATTGAATCTATGAATCAGTTTGGGCAGAATTGACATCTTCACAATATTTCTTCCAATCCATGAACATAGAATGCCCTTCCTTTTGTTTAGGTATTCTTTGATTTCTTTTAGCAGTGTTTTATAGTTTTCTGAATACAGACCCTTTATATACTGGTTAAATTAATTCCAAGATATTTGATTCTTATTGTTGCTATTTTAAATGGAATTTTTTTCTTGAGTTTCTCCTCCGCACCCTCCATTACTAGTGTATAGAAACATTGGTGATTTTTGCATGTTGATCATGTATCCTGCCACTTTGCTGAACTCATTTATTACCTCTAATAGCTTTGTTGTACATATTTTGTGATTTTTCTAAATATAGGATTATGTCATCTGCAAATAGTGAGAGTTTTACTTCCTCTTTTCCTATTTGGATGCCTTTTGTTTGTATTTCTTGCCTAAGTGCTCTAGCTAGAACTTCTAGCACAATGTTCAATAACAGTGGTGACAGTGTGTATCCTTGTCTTGTTCCTGATCTTAAAGTGAAAACTTTCAACCTCTCCCCATTGAGTATGATGTTGACTACGGGATTTTCATATATGCCCTTTATCATGCTGAGTAACTTTCCTTCTATATCTATCTGTTGAAGTACTTTTATTAAGATAGGATGCTGGATTTTGTTAATACCTTTTCTGCATCCATTGAGATGATTATGTGGCTTTTCCCTTCAATTTGTTAATGTGGTATATTACATTAATTGATTTTCTTAAATTGAACCACTCTTATATATCAGGAATAAAACCTGCTTGATCGTGGGGTGTAATTCTTTAATATGTTATTGGATTCAACTTGCAAGTGTTTTCATGAGAGTTTTTGTGTCTACATTCATTAGAGAGATTGAACTGTAATTTTCTTTTCTTGTAGTATCTTTATCTGGTTTTGGTATTAGGGTAATGTTGGCTTCATAAAATGTGTTGGGTAATTTTCCCTCCTTTTCAATTTTTTGGAAGAGTATAGACAGGATTGGTATTAATTCTTCTTGAAATATTTGATAGACTTCACCTGTGAAGCCATCTGATCCTGTAATTTTCTTTACTGGAAGATTTTTGGTGATTGAATCTCTTTGCTTGTGATGGGTTTGTTGAGTCCTGTATATCTTGCAGAGTCAATGTAGGCTGTTTGTGCATTTCTAGGAATTTGTCCATTTCATTAGGTTGTCTAACTTGCCGGCATACAGTTTCTCACAATAACCTCTTATTACCCTTTTTATTTTTGTGTGGTCAGTCATAATGCCCTCTCTTTCATTCCTGATTTTATTTGCATCTTCTCTTTTTTTCTGTTAGTCTAGCTAAGGGTAGATTTTATTTAATTCAAAGAACCAACTTTTGTTTTGTTGATTTTCTCTGTTGTTGTTTTGTTGTTATTATTCTCAATTTCATTTATTTATGCTGTAATCTTTTGTTATTTACTTCTTTCTCTTTTCTTTGTGATTGGTTTGCTGTTATTTTTCTAGTTCCTCCAGGTGTTTGATTTTAGCTCTTTTTTTCTTTTTTAATATTGGTATTTAGGGCTATAAATTTCCCTCTCAGTCTCAAGATAACTACTAATTTCTCTTGAAATTTCTTCTTTGACCCACTGATTGTTTTGGAGTGTTTTGTTTAGCCGCCATATACTTATGAATTTTCTCTTTTCCTGCCTGTTATTGATTTCTAGCTTCATTTCATTATGATCCAAGAAGGTGCTTTGTAAAATTTCAATCTTCTTAAATTTATTTTATTTTATTTTTTTTTAAAGATTTATTTTTTTTTTTATTTAATTCCCCCCCTCCCCCGATTGTCTGTTCTCTGTGTCTGTTTGCTGCATCTTGTTTCTTTTGTCCGCTTCTGTTGTCGTCAGCGGCATGGGAAGTGTGGGCGGCGCCATTCCTTGGCAGGCTGCACTTTCTTTTGCGCTGGGCGGCTCTCCTTACGGGGTGTACTCCTTGCGCGTGGGGCTCCCCTACGCGGGGGACACCCCTGCACAGCAGGGCACTCCTTGCGCGCATGAGCACTGCGCATGGGCCAGCTCCACACAGGTCAAGGAGGCCCAGGGTTTGAACCGTGGACCTCCCATGTGGTAGACGGACGCCCTAACCACTGGGCCAAGACCGTTTCCCCTTAAATTTATTGAGAGATGTTTTGTGACACAACATGTGGTCTATGCTGTGTAGAGAAAGATCCATGAGCTCATGAGAAGAATGTATAACCTGATGATTTGGTATTCAGTGCTCTATATGTGGGTCATGTCCAGCTTGTTTATTATATTGCTCAAGTTTGCTGTTTCCTTGCTAGTCTTTGGTCTAGTTGTTCTATCTATTGATGTGAATGGCATGTTGAAGTTTCCAACTATTATTTTAGAGAGGTCTATTTCTCCATGTTCCAGAGTTTATCACATGTATTTTGGGGCACCCAGGTTAGATGCATAGATATTTATGACTGTTACTTCTTCCTAGTGGATTGTCTCTTTTATTAATATATAATGGCCTTTTGCAGCATCTCATTACTTCTTTGCATTTAAAGTCTCTTTTGTCTGATACCAGTATAACTACCCCTGCTCTCTTTTGGTTATGTATGGGTGAAATATCTTTTTCCAACCTTTCACTTTCAGCCTATTTTCATACTTGGGTATGCAACAGCATATGAATGGATCATGTTTTTTTATCCATTCTGTTAGCCTATATCTTTTGATTGGGGAGTTTAATCATTTCATATTCAATGTTATTACTGTAAAGTCATAACTTGTTTCAACCATTTTATCCTTTGGCTTTCATATGTCATATCTTATTTTGGTCTTTTTACCTTTTTGGCTACCCCTTCTGATAGTCCTCACTTCTACACTCTCTTCTAAACCTCTCTCTCTCGTCTTTTCTTTTCTGGCTGTAGAACTCCCTTTAGTGTTTCTTGTAGAACTGGATTTTTGTACATGAAATCTCCTAGTTTCTGTTTATCTGTGAATATTTTAAATTCACCATCATATTTGAAGGACAGTTTTGCCAGATAAAGAATTCTTGGTTGATAGTTTTTCTCTTTCAGTACCTTAATTATATCATACCTCTGCCTTCTTGCCTCCCCATTTTTGAAAAGAATGCCACACAGTCTTACTGGCTATCCCTTGTATGTGATATTTTGCTTCTCCCTTGCTGCTTTCAGGATTTTCTTTTTATCTTTGGCATTTGGCATTCTGCATATTATGTGTCAAGAGGTAGTTCTATTTGGATTTATTCTAGTTGGAGTATGCTGTGCTTCCTGGACACATATATTCATGTCTTTCGTGAGAGTTGGGAAATTTTTGGCCATTATTTCCTCAAATACTCTTTCTATTTCTATCCCTTTCCCTTCTCTTCTCTTTCTGGAACTCCCATAACACATATGTTGGTGTCCCTCATGCTATCATTCAACTCACCGAGCCCCTGCTCAAATTTTTGCATTCTTTTATCTCTCTGTTCTTCTTGCTTTTCAATTTCAGCTCTCCTGTTCTCTACACATCACTGCTTTCTTCCATGATTTCAAATCTGTTTTTGTATACCTCTACTGTATTTTTAATCTCATTTATTGTGTCTTTCATTCCCATAATCTGTTATTTTTTTATTCAAAGTTTCAAATTTTTCTTTGTGTTCACCCAGTGTCTTCTTAATGCCTTTTATCCCTTTAGCCATGTTGTCCTTAAACTCCATAATTTGATTTAGGAGATTTGTGTGAACTTCATTGATAAGTTGTTTCAAGTCCTGTGACTTCTCTGTAGTTTTGATTTATTCATTTGCCTGAGTCATATCTACCTTTTACTTAGTATGGTTTGTAATTTTTTGCTGATGTCTAGGCTTCTGATTATGATGAGGAGTTTAAGCTTATGTTCAGTTTCTCCCTCTTCCTTTGGCATTTACTGTTAAGTAGCTGTGTGCTACCACTGTTCTTTTATTCTTGGTTCAAATTGTTCTAGATATTTAGAATTGCCCCTGTTTAATTGCTCATATCAGGGCTAAAGACCCAGTAATGTGGTGCAGACAAGTTTCCAAGGGCTTTGTAGAGGGGGCAGTAAAGGCACCTGATTACCTCTTTTATTTATTATTTTCCCCCTTCTTTTCATGCACTTTTCAGATCTACCAGCAGATGGCGCTCTTTGGCAGACCTCTCCGTTTAGACCCCTGATGCTAGGGGGAAATGGATTCACTGTGTTCCCACTCTGGCAGGTGATGCAGAAGTGATGTCCTCAGGGAGGGCCAAGACTTGCAAGGTTTCTCAGAAGTTGTTTGCCTCCATTGGCTAGCCAGTTTCTCTCACTCTGCCTCCTCAACCAGCCCAGGGCAGTAGGGAAAGTGTAAAGGCAAATTATCTTTAGCTCCCTGCCAGCTCTCAGGGTAAACAATGTCATGATCCCACTAGCCTGGAAGTATAGGACCTCTCCAACACAGTAGAAAAAGTTCATTGGCCAATATTTGAATTTGCTGGAGGCTGTGTCCCTCCCTCTCCCCTCTCTTGGGGAAGAGGGTCCCTGCAACCCCTCTCAGTCTGCAGCCACTGCAGTCCACTTACTGCCCTTTGCTCCAAAAGTGGGGGCATGGGTACCAGCACTGCTACTGCAGCTGTACTCAAAGGATTTTTACAGCCAGCCGAGACTCCTTTCCTTTGCTCCCTCTTTTTTTGGGTCATGTCCAGCCTGCAGGCCTAGAAGAGTTTTCCAGTTTCTGCCTGTCCCCTAGCCATTTTTTTGGGAGAGAAGTGAGCCTTATGCCTCTCTAATCCTCCATCTTCCCAGAGGTGTCTCTAATTGATTTTCTTATTTGAACCACCCTTGCATATCTGGGATAAATCCCATTTGATCATGCTGAATAACCCTTTTAACATGCTGTTGGATTCAATTTTCAAGTATTTTGTTGAGGATTTTTGCATCTATATTTATTTAAGAAATTGGTCCATAATTTTCTTTTCTTGTAGTAACTTTTTTTTAAAAGATTTTTTTTCTTGTAGTAACATTATCTGACTTTGGTATTAGGGTGATGTTGGCCTCATAGAATGATTTAGGGAGTGTTTACTCCTTCTGCTTGTTTGAATCTTTTATAGACCCCAGAAAATCATGTTCATAAGTGAACCCATTCCTGTGCCTGTAAGCCTAATATAGATGAGAACTTTTGAATAGATCACTTCAGTTAAGGACCTTTGATTAAATTGTGGGACCCAGGGTGGGCCATAGCCTCTTACTGGAGTCCTTTATAAACTGAGGAGTAAAAAGTCACAGACACTTAGTTAAAAGGTCGTAGAGACAGGACAGAAGCCAGAATAGATGAGCTGAAACTACCATTATGCCCTGTAATGTGCCTGGTGGACCACAGCTGAGCCTGGGGAGAAAGCAAGAATGGAGGAAAAGGCAGAGACTGGCAGAGCCACCACTGGCAGGAGTCCAGGATTATTAGCAGTCAAACTTCAGTGAGACAGCATTTCTGATCATTTGGACATTTTCACAGCCTCAAAACTAGAAGCTTTTAACCTAATAAATTTCCATTATAAAAGCCAACCCAGGGAAGCGGACTTGACCCAATGGATAGGGCATCCGCCCAATGGATAGGCCCATGGGAGGTCCATGGTTCAAACCCTGGGCCTCCTTGACCCATGTGGAGATGGCCCACGCGCAATGCTGATGCATACAAGGAGTGCCATGCCATGCAGGGGTGTTCCCGGCGTAGGGAAGCCCCCCACACAAGGAGTGCGCCCCATAAGGAGAGCCACCCAGCGCAAAAGAAAGTTCAGTCTGCCCAAGAATGGTGCTGCACACAGGGAGAGCTGATACAGCAAGATGACACAAGAAAAAGAGACACAGATTCCAGGTGCTGCTGATAAGGATAGAAGTGGTCACAGAAGAACACACAGCGAATGGACACAGAGAGCAGACAACTGGGGCGGGGGGGAAGAGGAGAGAAATAAATAAATAATAAACCTTTAAAAAAAAAAAAGCCAACCCATTCCTGTTGCATTGCTCCCAGCAGTCTTCAGCAAACTTAATTTTGCGGTAGAGTTTGAGTAGGATTGGTATTAATTCTTCTTGGAATGATCGGTAGGCTTTCCCTGCAAAGCCATATGGCTCATGGGTTTCTCTTTATTGGGAGGTTTTTGAAGATTGAGTCAATTCCCTTACTTTTGATTGGTCTGTTGAGAATCTTCTATTTCTGCTAGAGTCAGTATAGTTGGTTCATGTGTTTCTAGGAATTTGTCCATTTCATTTAGGTTTCAGTTTTTTGGCATAGAGTTGTTCATAGTATTTGCTTAGGAGCTTTTTTATTTCTGTGGGATCAGTAGTAATGTCCACCTTCTCATTTTATTTATTTGCATCTTCTCTCTCTCTTTTTTCCTTTATCAGTCTATCTAAAGAAATGTCAATTTAACTGATCTTTTCAAAGAACCAACTTTTGGTTTTGTTAATATTGTCTATTTTTTTAAAAATCTCTATTTCATTTATTTGTGCTCTAATTTCTGTTGCTTCTCTCCTTTTGCTTGCTTTGGGTTTAGTTTGTTCTTTTTTCTAGCTCCTCCAGGTATGCAGTTAGGTCTTTGATCTTAGCTTTTTCTTCCTTGTTAATGTAACATTTAGAGCTATAAATTTCCCTCTCATCACTGCCTTCACTGCATCCCATAAGATTTGGTATGTTGTGTTCTCATTTTCATTTGTATCAATATATTCCGTTTTCCCTTGTATTTCTTCTTTGATCAATTGATTAAGAATGTGTTATTTAACTTCCATATATTGTGGATTTTTCAGTTTTTGTTGTCTGTTATTGATTTCTATTTTTTTTTTATGATTTTATTTTATTTAGTCCTCTCCCCACCCCCCCACCCCCCGTTATCTGTTCTCTTGTGTCCATTCGCTGTGTGTTCTTCTGTATCCTCTTGCATTCTCAGCAGCATCAAGAATCTGTGTCTCTTTTTGTTGCGTCATCTTGATGCGGCAGCTCTCCATGTGTGGGCAGTGCCACTCCTGGGCAGGCTGTGCTTTTTTCACGTGAGGCAGCTCAATGTGGGGTGCACTCCTTGCACGTGGGGCTCCCCTACACGGGGGATACCCCTGCGTGGCACGGCACTTGTTGCGCATGGCAGCGCTGCATGTGGGCCAGCTTACCACATGGATCAGGAGGCCCTGGGTTTGAACCCTGGACCTCCCATATGGTAGACGGACACTCTATCAGTTGAACCTCGTCAGCTCCCCTGTTATTAATTTCAACATTCATTCCTTTGTGATTAGAGGAGACACTTCGTATAATTACATTCTTTTAAAAAATTTTTTAAAGATGTATTTTTTATTATTTCTCTTCTCTCCCCACCCCCCCTCCCAGTTGTCTGCTCTCTGTGTCCATTCACTGTGTGTTCTTCTGTGACTGCTTTTGTCCCTATCAGCGGCACCTGGAATCTGTGTCTCTTTTTGTTGGGTCATCTTGCTGTGTCAGCTCTCCATGTGTGCGGCGCCTTTCTTGGGCAGGCTAAACTTTCTTTCGTGCTGGGTGGCTCCCCTTATGGGGTGCACTCCTTGCGCATGGGGCTCCCCTACGCGGGGGACATCCCTGCATGGCATGGCACTCCTTGCGTGCATCAGTACTGCAAATGGGCCATCTCCACACAGGTCAAGAAGGCCTGGTGTTTGAATCGCGGACCTCTCATGTGGTAGGCAGATGCCCTATCCATTGGGCCAAGTCTGCTTCCCTCTTTTAAAATTTATTGCAAATTATTTTGCGACCCAACATGTGGGTTATCCTGGAGAATGTCCCATGTGTCCTTGAGAATGTATATGCTGCTGTTTTGGAGTGCAGTGTGTTGTATATGTCTGTTAGGTCTACCTCATTTACATGATTCAAGTTCTCTGATTCCTTATTGGTTTGCCGTCTAGGTGTTCTATTTATGAGGGGGTTTGTTGAAGTCTCCAATTATTATTGTATAGGTGTTTTTTTCTCCCTTCAGTTTTTCCAGTGTTTGCCTCATGTATTTTAGGGAACAATGGTTAACTGCAGAAATATTTATGATTATTTCTTCTTAGTGGACTAACTTTTTAATTAAAATATAGTGTCCTTCTTTGTCACTTGTAACAGCTTTTGACTTAGTCTATTTTGTCTGATATTAGTATAGCTACCCCAGCTCTTTTTTTAAATTTTAGTTTTATTTTTTGGTTCCTATTTGCATGGTTTTCTTTTTCCATAACATTATTTTCAAACTATTTGTGTCTTTGGGTATGAGATGAGTCTCTTGTAAATAACATATAGTTGGATCTTGCTTTTTTATCCATTCTGCCAATCTGAGTCTTTACACTGAGGAGTTCAATCCATTAACATCCAGTGTTATCACTATAAAAGCAGTATTTCAACCATTTTGTTCCTTGATTTTGCTATGTCATATCTTTTTAGTCTCTTTTTCATTATTGTAGCCTCAATTTCCTGTATAGTTGATCTTTTGTGATATATCTGACTTATCCCATTCTCATTTTCATTTCTGTATATTTTTAAAATACTTTATTTGAATTTTAAAATATAAGGAAAGTATTTTATACCATTACCCTGTGGTTTCTAATTGCAAAACCTATTTCTATAATCTACTAATTTGAATAGATATCAACTTGACTTCAATAGCATACACATTCTCTAATCCCTTATCCCTTCGTTTCCTCTCTTTATGTTGTTTTTGTTCCACATTACCTTTTTTTTTTTAAGATTTATTTATTTAATTTCCTCCCCTCCCCCACAGTTGTCTGTTCTCTGTGTCTCTTTGCTGCATCTTGTTTCTTTGTCCAATTCTTTTGTCATCAGCAGCACGGGAAGTGTGGGCGGCGCCATTCCTGGGCAGGCTGCACTTTCTTTCGCGCTGGGCGGCTCTCCTTACGGGCGCACTCTTTGCGCATGGGGCTCCCCTACGCGCGGGGACACCCCTGCATGGCAGGGCGCTCCTTGCGCGCATCAGCACTGCACATGGGCCAGCTCCACACGGGTCAAGGAGGCCCGGGGTTTGAACCGCGGACCTCCCATGTGGTAGACGGACGCCCTAACCACTGGGCCAAGTCCGTTTCCCCCACATTACCTCTTTATGTGCTGTGTGTGTCCACTATCAGGAAATATGTCTTTTTCTTGTTCAATTTTATTCTGACTCCTATAGGAATTAAAGAATAGAGTTATAAATTGAGGATACTGTGCTATTGGATTTTGCATATATCCTTTTAGTTACCCTTACTGATGATCCTTATTTCTTCACACTACTCCAAGCAATTCTCTTTTGTCTCTTCCTTTTAACCTGAAGAACTTTCTTTAGCAAGTCTTGTAAGGCAGGTTTTTTGTTGACAAACTCTGTTTCTGTTTCCCTGTGAATATTTTAAACTCTCCTTCATCTTTTATTCAAAGCAAACTATATACAGCCTTATTAAAGATACTTTTCATAAACAATCATGGTATTATAGGGAGGACATGGACAATTGTTAACAGGACACAACAATTTTCAAACTCTCTTCTTCTCCAATGGACTAGCAAAATCAAAAAGACATTATAAAACCCAATGAATCCTTCATCTGATGCTCTCAACAAAGAAAGCTTAGAGTGAGAGTTGACATTTCACATTTAACATGTTGTTAACTTTTCATGAGCCAGCCCTTGTGGAAATGAAATGAAAATGACAGAATTATCAGTTTGAAAATCCACATTCTAAAAAAGATATCTCTGTTCTTTTGAGGGATGCCATCTCAATGGCATCACTGGAAAGTCTACATTGCTGGGAATCCTGAAAAGCAATTTTTTGGGGGGCCAGGCCCCAATAGGTCTCTGGGTTTAAGGGAGTCATGTCTGTGCTAAAGACAGAAAGGGAGAAGAAGGCATCAGAAAATAAAAATGAATTTTAGTTTTTACATACAACAAGGCATTTGTGCCAAAGTGGCTAATGTGTGTCAGGTTTATTTATTTTTCCCCCCATCCCCCCATTGTTTGTGCTTGCTGTCTGCTGTCTGATAGTTGTGTGTTCTCTGTGTCTACTCATCTTTTTTTTAGGAGGCACCAGGAACCAAACTCCCATGTGGGAGGGAGGCACCCAATCACTTGAGCCACCTCTGCTTCCTGCTTGAGTCTCTCATTGTGCCTCCTTGTTATGAATTATCATTGCATCATCTCGTTGTGTCCTCTTGTTGCATCAGCTTGCCACTCCAGCCCCTTGCATCAGCTCGCTGTCTTGCTTATCATCTTTAGGAGGCCCCGGGAACCAATCCCAGGACCTCTGATGTGGTAGGTGGACACCCAACTACATGAACCACATCTGCTTCCCTTGTTGGCTTTTATAAAGAGTATTTATTTGGGGTAAAAGCCCTAAGGAGTCTGTCTCAATGTTGCTTTTTCACCAAAGCAGTTGCCATGTGTTGAAGCAAGATGATCATAGAGTTCAACCTTCCCCTATGGGCTTCTCTGTCAGCTGCAGGCTGGCATATATATGGCTTGTCTCTCAGGGCTTCTTCTCTCCCCTGGCATAGGGCTCGTTTCTTTCTGGGTCTTCTAGATCCGTCTTGACTCGCTTCCCAAGGTCAGCTGTAAGCTGTCAAGTAAATGGCTCATCTCTGGGGCCTTAGCTGTTTGAGACTTCTCCTTTTAGTCATACGGCAGGATCAAAACAACAAAGTTCTCTCCTCTTCCTGTGCATTTTCTTGAGTGTCCACTTATATCAGCCCACAAGCGGGTACGGATTCAACCCGAGTTACACCTGACTGATGTAGCCCAATCAGAAGCCCTAAACTGATTTTATCAAGTAAACTTGATCAGAGGCCCCTCACTGAATTTAACACAAACAAAGGATATCACCCAGAGGAACAGATTAGTTACAAACATAATCTTTCTCTTTGGGGGATGCATAAATAACCTCAAACTGTCACAGAAGTAAAACAAAATTCTGCATTTTTATAATACTTGATAAAAAATAGTCTTTCAAACTATACAGTCATCAAAAGTACAGTTATCAAAAATGTGCAGTTCTTCTGGCATCCCCAGCACCTTCAGCTTTCTGTGCCTGGTCTGTTTTGGCACCTCCATTTTCTACAGGGTTCTTCCCATCCTTGCCAGTATTAGCTTTCTCCTTTTTCCTTTTGGGTACCTTCTCTCCCTTCTTTCAGGGGTCTTTTTAGGCTCGGGTTCTGGTTTTGGAGGAGCAGGCTCAGCAGATAAACTTTCAGATCTTCTCTGTGGCTCGGCTTTGTCTCCTATAGTATCCCCTTCAGGCTTTCTCTTGCACATGGTGGTGACAGTGGTAGGACCTGGGCACAGGACATGGTGATGTAGTGGTGCATGGGCTTTGGCCAGTCTGGGGATCATTCTTGCCTCTTCACACTGCTCTCCCTCATTTCTGAGGGACAGTTTTGCCTGATAAAGAATTTTTGGCTGGTAGTTTCTTTCTTTTAGTACCTTAAATGTATCATACCTTTATCTTCTTGCCTCCATGGTTTCTGATCAGCTTAGTCTTATTGAGGATCCCTTGTATGTAACAAATCACTTTTCTCTTGCTGTTTTCAGAATTCTCTCTTTATCTTTGGCATTTGATGTTCTGATTAGTAGTGTCTCAGAATAGTTCTATTAGTTCATTCTGTTTGAAGTACATTGTGCTTCTTGGACATGTATATTTAATTATTTCATAAGAGTTGGCAAATTTTCAGCCATTATCTCCTCCAATATTTTTTCTGCCCCCTTTCCCTTCTCTTCTCCTTCTGTGACAACCATGATTCATATGTTTGTATGCTTCAGGCTGTCACTCAAGTCCGAGACACTGCTCATTTTTTTCTAATCTTTTCTCTATCTGTTCTGACTGTATGATTTTGATTATCCTGTCTGCTGTTGTATGCATTTAGTGTATTTTAGTCTCCATTATTGTGCCCTTCATCTCCATGATTTCTGTTATATCTCTTTTTAAATGTTCAAATTCTTCTTTATGCTTACACAATTTCTCCTTTATCTCCTTGAATTGATTTAGGAGATTAGTTTGAATTTCCTGGATTGTTTCAAATTCTGTGTCTTCTTTGAAGTTTTTTTCCCCTTGACTGAGCCATATCTTTCTCCTTCTTAGTATGTCTTGTAATTTTTTCTGATGTCTGGACATCTGATTAATTTCATTTGTTAACTTTGAAGGTCAGTTTCTCTCTCTTGTCTAAAGTTTTATTTTTGATTGGTTTTGTGTTAAGTCTCTTCTTTGACAACTGATCTAACTTACTCTGGACCTTTAGAGAAGCTCAGGTTTAATTTTTCAGATTTCCTCAGCTCTTTTTCATCTGATTCTTGTCTAGATATGTGGTACAAATTTTTTCCGTTTTTTAAAAAATAATTTTTTCTTTATTTTTAAAGGAGCTTTAGAATATATACACATAACATAAAAAATATAGGGGATTTCCATATAAACCTTCCCCCTCCCACACTTTCCCCCATTAACAACATCCTCCATTAGTGTGGTACATTTGTTACAAATGATGAACACATATTGAAGTGTTACTACTAACCATGAGACCTATAGTTTACACTATGTTTTACTCTTTGCACTGCTCAATTTTATAGCTTTTGACAAAATGTATAATGGTATCTGTCATTGTAATATCCAGAGTGATATTCTAATGTCTCAAAAATGCTGCATGTTACACCTATTGTTCCCTCTCCCTCCCCTCAGAACCTCTGCTGACCACTGTCTTTATATCAATGTTACAAATTCTTCCATTACTAAAATAAGAATAAGTCTATTTTGGTCCATAGTTGCATTCCCCTTCCCCCCCTTAAGTTTGTTCATTTCTCTGTCTTGAGGATTTGGGGATGGTGATGCCCACTCTGCTTCCATTTGAGAGGGGGGCTTAGATTCCTTGAGGCAGATGGATGGAACTGTCTTGCTTGCAGTTGAAGATACATTCTGCTTCTTGGGTTAGGAGTTGTCCATCATCATTTTGTTAGTTGTCCTGTGTAAGTCTGATGAATTGGAGAGTAGATGTTGGCTGCAACTCTGCTGAGATTCAGGGCTCACCTGGCATAACAGAAGATTAAGTGCTGGGACATATTTTTAATGGGTATAGTGCAGGTTCTAATAAATGGGACAGAAGAACCATGTGCAGGAAAATAAATTAGTCTAACTTGGATACATTGGGGGAGATGGGTTACCATATATTCCAAGGTAAGGCCCACTGATGGGGTGCTTATTTCCTAGGGTTATGTGCCCTGCCTATAGTGTCCAGATATCTCTAAAGCTCTGAGAAGCACCCCTATTCAAGGCACTGTTTACTGTGACAGACAATGAGATCTTCCTGAGACATGCATAAGCATAATCTCTGGAATGACCTCCCAACTCACTGAAATCCCTTGGCCATAAAAACTCATTTGCATTTTTAAATTTTATTTATTTCTCTCCCCACTCCTTGTTGTTTGCACTCTGTGTCTGCTCGTTGTGTGTTCATCTTTCTTTTAGGAGGCACCAGGAACCGAACCTGGGACCTTCTATGTGGGAGGGAGTTGCCCAATGGCTTGAGCCACCTCCGCTCCTGCTTGTTGTGTCTCTCGTTGTGGTTCCTCATTGTGTCTCTTTGTTGAGCTATCTCATCGCATCATCTTGTTGCATCAGCTTGCCATGCCAGCTCACTGTCTTGCTTGTCTTCTTTAGGAGGCACAAGGAACTGAACCTGGGATCTCCCATGTGGTAGACAGGTGCCCAACTGCTTGAGCCACATCTACTTCCCTCATTTATATTTAATATTTCCTCCTCTTTTGATCTAGGTCTTTCTCCAAATGCATCCTTAGTTGGTACTTGATATTAATCCCTCGGTGCCAGGTAGGCTCATCCCTAAGAGTCATGTCCCATGCCACAGGGGAGGAGGCAGTGAATTTATATGCTGAGTTTGGCCTAGAGAGAGGCCACATTTTGAATAACAAGGAGACCCTCAGGAGGTAATTCTTAGTCAATATATACTACCAGGCCAGATTTCAATTTCACAAGAACAAGGTCCATATGTACAAGCATCAATATCAAGAGATTGGTGCATTAGTCTGCCCTCCTTTGCTAGGCACTGCCCATGTACTCCAGAGGTTCTCTCCATGCTATGAGAGAAATGTAGCAGGACTCAACATCATGGAATTCAATATTTCATCAGTTATTCTGTGGGTCTCAACCCACTGAGACAATACCCCATGACCACATGAGCATACTCACACTCTAAAGAGGCATGCACCAGGTGCACCCCCACACACATATCCCCCACCACTAACACCCCAGTCCAGTAATCCTCCCCTACCACAGCTGCTGCCCTTCTGCAACCCAAAATCTCTCCAAAACCAAAGCCAACAAAAAAATAACAATAATAAAATAAACAAAAACAAAAAAAATTAAATTTTGCATTGTGCTTTACATCACACATGAAAGATCTCTTATCTTTCATGTATATTGACAATTTCTTCTTTATGTTCCCCCAATGTCTTATTTTTCACTTTATTTTCCATGAAGCTTTAAGGTACAGAAAAGTCACATAGAAAATACAGGGGATTCCCATACATCCCATTCCTTCCCTCCCACATCCTCCCCTACCAATAATATCCTTCATACAAATGGTACATTTGTAACAATTGATGAACAAATATTGAAGCACTGCTACAAATCATGGCCAGTGGTTTACATTATGGTTTACCTTTTGCACCATAAACTTTTGCAGGTTCTGACAAAATGTATAATGGCCTGTATCCATCATTGCAAAATCACACAGAAAAACTCCAGTGCCCCAAAGATGTCCTGCTTTCACCCATCCCCCCCCCCCCACCCCCTCAGAACCTATGGCCACCAATAAGTTTCAATTTTTGACCAATAAGGTTCATAGTTACATGCATTCATATTGAAGGCTTGACATACTGGCCTGTTTTCTTTTATTAGGCACTGCATATATACTTGAAATGTTCTTAGGAAGCAGATGTGGCTCAAGTGATTGGGCTCTAGTCTACCATATAGGAGGTCCCAGGTTCAATTCCTGGGGTCTCCTGGTGAGGGTGAGCTGGCCCCCATGAAGAGATGGCCTGCATGGAGAGCTGATACAACAAGATGATGCAACAACAACAAAAAACGACACAGAGGAAAGACAATGAGAAACGCAACAAACCAGGTTGCTGAGGCGGCTCAAGGATTGAGTGCCTTTCTCCCACATCGCAAAGTCCCAGGATCAGTTCCTAGTGCCTCCTAAAGAGATAATACAAGAAGACAAGCAGACACAGAAAGACATGCAGAGAATGAACACAGAGAGCAGACAGTGAGTGCAAGTGGTGGGGGAGGGAGAATAAATAAAATCTTAAAAAAAAAAAAAGTTCTTGCCCCTCATCTGAGAATGTTGTAGGACTCCACAGGATGGGAGTTTAATATTTTCTTGTTTATTGTGTGGGTCTCCACCCACTGAGATGACACCATATGACAAGATGGAACACATTCATGTTCCATAGAAGGATGCTCCAGGTGCACCCTTTCCCACATATCCCCCAACCACCAATGCCCGGCACCAGTGACCCTCCCCTGCCACATTTGCCAGAAAAAGCATTCCCACCATAGTAGTTTCAACTGCAGACCTGCAAATCCCCAAAATTCACCTGTTTCTTCCTCCACTCCTCCCCCCAGTTCCATAAATAGTCCATAACAACGCTCCCACCCTGAGCACACTCACATTCCAGCACCATTGACCCTTCTCACATTCCTGCCCCACTATCACTGCCATCCACTGCCATACCACCCCACCTTCCACCTTATCATAGGTTTTGCCCATAGTGAGCATCAGCTCTCGTGGTACAATTTTTAAGATTGCCTTTTTCAGTGCAATTCTTTCACCTCCATGAGAAAGCTTCCTTTACTCTGTTCCTTCTCTGAGAATCTAGATGTTCTGTTTGTTTCTGTGCAGAATTTTCTCCCCAGCTCCTATGATTTGTTTCAATTCTCTCCCTCTCTCAGTGCCCCCTTTACATTAAACTTTTCATTTCTGGGATCCATCTTGTCTTACTGCAGTTCAGGTTTCCCTTTTTTTTTTTTCCCATGAGGATTTTCTGACTCTGGTTTCCTCCCCAATAGGGTATCCTGCCCTGGGGATCCAGATGGGGGTCACTCTAGAAAGCTCCCTTTTGTGTTTAGGTGGTCCAGCAAACAGAGAATTGGATTGAGTATGTGTACCTCTTGCCAAGAGTTCTGCTGCAGTCTCTTTTTCCCTGGAGGCACTTTTGTACATCGCATTCCTTAGCTGCTTGTGTTCTGCCCTGGGTCTCTGCTGACCTGGATCCCTGTGCCTGGACATGTGGATATGTATGGGATTCTAACTTGCTGCTGTGAGTAGTTCAGTGGTCTCCATCCATGGAAAAAGGGACTCAGGCTGTGCTCTTTATGTAACTCTTAAGCTGCACGGGGCTGACTGAGGTGGGGTCGGGGGGGGGGGACTGAACTGTGGTGGGTCTAGAAGGTAATCTCCTAGCTGATTTCTCCACTGCCTATCATACTCCAGGGTTCCTTGTACATTTTTCAGACATAATGCTATTGCACACTTATTAGACTAGAATATTGTGTAAACATAAGTTTTATGTGCACTGGAAAATTTTTTAAAAATGTGTGACTCACTTTATTGCAATATTCACTTTATTGTGATGGTCTGGAATTGAATAAACAATCTCTCTGAGGTAGAATATGCAAATAACTAAAATTAGTAATGAAAGGGGGTACATTACTACTGACCCCACAGAACTATAAAAGATTATAAAAAGATAATATAAACAATTGTATGCCAACAAATTAGATAACCTAGATGAAATGGACAAATTCTCAGGAGCAAATTAACTACCTATACTGACTCAAGAAGAAATAAAAAATCAAAACAAACCAATAACAAGTAAAGAGATTGAACCATTAATCAACAACTTCAGGACCCAATGTCTTCACTTGTGAATTCTAACAGTCAAAGAAGAATTAACAGCAATACAGATGAAACTCTTTCAAAAAATTGAAGAGGGTACAGTTTCAAATTCATTCTATAAAGTCAACATCATCCTAATACCAAAACCAGATAAAAAATATCACAAGAAAATAAAATTAGAGTCCAATATCCCTTATGAATATAGATGCAAAATCCTTAACAAAATACTAGCAAACTAAATCCAACAGCATATTTTAAAAATTATAAACCATGATCAAGTGGGATGTATCCTAGGTATGCAAGAGTGGTTTAAAATAAGAAAATTGGGAAACAGGCTTTGGCCCAGTGGGTTAGAGCGTCCGTCTACCACATGGGAGGTCTGCGGTTCAAGCCCCCGGCCTCCTTGACCGTGTGGAGCTGGCCCATGCGCAGTGCTGATGCTCACAAGGAGTGCCGTGCCACACAGGGGTGTCCCCCACGTAGGGAAGCCCCATGCGCAAGGAGTGCACCCCGTAAGGAGAGCCGCCCAGCGCGAAGGAGGGAGCACCCTGCAGAGGAATGGTGCCGCCCACACTTCCTGTGCCGCTGATGACAACAGAAGCGGACAAAGAAACAAGACGCAGCAAAAAAAGACACAGAAAACAGACAACCGGGGGAGGGGAGGGGAATTAAATAAATAAAAATAAATCTTTAAAAAATAATAATAATAAAATAAAATAAAATAAGAAAATTGGTTAATGTAATACACCATATTAATAGAACAAAGGAAAAAAAAACACTTGATCATTTCAATGTTTGCAGAAAAGGCATTTAACAAAATTATGGCATGAATAAAATGCTAGAATGATTTTTTTTAAAAGATTTATTTTTTATTTATTTCTCTCCTCTTCCCCCCCCCCCCCCATTGTCTGCTCCCTGTGTCTATTTGCTGTGTGTTCGTCTGTGTCTGCTTGCATTCTTGTCAGTGGCACCAGGAATCTGTGTCTCTGTTGTTGCGTCATCTTGCTGTGTTAGCTCTCCATGTATGCGGCACCACTCCTGGGCAGGCTGCGCTTTTTTTTTGCATGGAGCGACTCTCCTTGCAGGGCACACTCCTTGCACATGGGGCTCCCCTACGTGGGGACACCCCTGCGTGGCATGGCACTCCTTGCACACATCAGGACTGCATGTGGTCAGCTCACCACATGGGTCAGGAAGCCCTGGGTTTGAATCCTGGACTGCCTTTATGGTAGGCAGATGCTCTATCAGTTGAGCCACATCTGCTTCCTTAGAATGATTTTTAAAATACACTAGGAATAGAAGGAGAAATCCTTAACATGGTAAAGGGCATATATGAAAAAACTACAGCTAACATCATACTTAATGGAGAAAAATTGAAAGTTTTCCCCATAAAATCAGGAACAAGAGAAGGATGTCACTATTATCACTATTATTCAGCATAGTATATTAAAAGTTGTAGCTAGAGCAAATAGGCAAGAAAAAAAATAAATAAATAAAGGCATCCAAATAGTAAAGGAAGAAGTAAAAGTGCCCCTATTTGAATATGACAGGATCCTATACATAGAGTATCTGAAAAATCCACAACAAATTAATAGAACTAATAAATTCAACAAAATGGTGGGGTACAAGATCAACACACAAAAATCAGTGATGTTTCTATACACCAATAATGAATAATCCAAGAGGAAATCATGAAAAACAATTCCATTTATAATAGCAATAAATTATGTTTATCTGGCAATCTTACTTTCTCCCTCATTCTTGAATAACTGGTTTGCTAGATAGCAAATTCTTAGTTCATAACTTTTTCCTTTCTTCACTTTGAATATTTCAGTCATTTCAACTGCTTTCTTGCTTTTATGGTTTCTCATGATCTTATTGAGAATTTCTTGTATGTGAGAAATCATTTTTCTCTTGCTGTTTCCAAGATTTTTTGTTTTTGACTTTCCACTGTTTGAGTATGATATGTGAGTTCATTTAGCTTCTTGGATATGCAGATTAATATTGTTCATCAAATTTGAGAAGTATTCAACCATTATTTCTCTCTCTCCTCTCCCTCTCAGACACCCATTATGAACACATTATTTTACCTGAGGCTGAGCTTTTCCATTCTTTTTTTCTTTCTGTTCCTCAGACTGTATACTGTCAATTGATCTATCCTCAAGTCCAATGATTCTTTCTTCTGCCAGTTTAAGTCTGCTTTTAGTCCCCCTAGTGGCCCTTTCATTTCATTTCCTACTCCATTGATTTTATGGGTTTCTTTGGGTTATAATTTCTTTCCCTTTATTGATATTCTCTATTTGGTGAGGCATCATTCTCATACTTTCCTTTATTTCTTTGGTCTTGGTTTTCTTTAATTATTTGGATATATTTATAATTGCTGATTTAAAGTCTTGGCTCAATATCTGGGCTTCCTTAGGGACAGTTTCTGTTAACTGTTTTGTTTTCCTTTGGAAGGATCATACTTTTCTGCTTCTTTGCAACACACATAGGAATGTGTTATTTAATCTCCACATATTTATTGATTTCCCAAATTTCCTCCTGTTATTGATTTCTATTTTTTATTATGTTCAGAAAACATACTTTATATGATTTCAACCCTTCAGATTTACTGAAAGTTGCTTTATTGTTAGTTTTTTTGTTGAAAAAACTGGTCATTTAAAATAATAAAAGGAAATCAGATTTCCTTCCTTCCCAGTTTATTGTTACTGTTTAGTTATTGTAGCTGCTGCTGTTTGTTTGTTTAGTGACTTTCCTAGACTAATTTCGTAAGGTCTGTATTCTTAGTCATGGTAGCCACTGAAGTTTCTGTTCAATTAGCTTGGTAGTCAGCTAAATTTTGGAGAGATTTCCATAAATGCCTTGAGCCAATAAGTCTCCCACCTTTTAACAAGGTCCTCTATGTGCGTATTGGAGCATACTTCCAGTGCCTGGCTTTTTAAAACTCTGTCTTGGCTCTCAGTTCCTTCCTAAACAGAACCTCAAGGTCAGCCAGAAGTGAGAGAATTGAGCCTTCTCAGGTCTTTCTTAGACCTGTGGATGGCCCTGCACATGCACAAGTCCTTCTAGAGCCCCATAAATATGTCAGACCTTTCCAAACTTTCTCATGGACATATCATTCCCCAGATTTTCCTGTAAATTTTTGCTCAGACTCCTATTTTCCTTTTAAATTTTTGCTAATCCCATGTTTGCCCCAATTGGTATCACCTCTCAAGCTTCTGTAGTGTTAAATAATTGTTGCTGATTGGTTTGATAAATACCCTAGAAGTAGGGTTTCTCACTGAGCAAGCTTTGAGTAAGGTAAAATAAATTCCCTGTTAATAGTGATTTTCCAGGGACATGCTAGACAGGTCAAATGGTGACAATTCTCTAAGAATGGGGCCTTTTAGGAATCTCAAATCCACTCTGCCTCCAAACAGTGGTTGCTAATCTGCTGGCTTTCAAGGCAACTGCTGGGCTGGCAAGAGGTGGAATGGGAATAGGGCAAGTTAAAACAACACAAAAACTCTTCTTACAAAATCCAGGTAATTTTGTTCTTGAATAAATACTCGTTGGATTGTTGCAAGCCTTTGGCTAATTTCTAGAGCTATGCAAAGTTGATTTTGGTAATCTTTGTTAAAAAATTTGATAAGTAGATTTTAAGAGTCACTTATTCCACCATTCCCTCAAGTATCTAAAGGATGATTTCTTGTCAGCCAGTTTTTAATCTTGTGTTTTCTTTAGGAAATCAGTCCACAGTTTCACAGAATCTTACTTGTTCACACAATCTGTGAAGCCCAAATGCAGATGTTTTCATTATTTAGTCTAACTATTTCTAAATTCTGTACCACTACTCTACTTGAAAGCTGAGGCAAAGACTTAGAAATTCAGACCAAGTTATATGATTACCTAAACATTTGGAATTCTCAAAATAAAAGCTTAGAAAGCTAAGAAAACATTGTACCATGATATAATCTATCAACGGCTTGATTTATTTTCTGTAATGCAGGGATTTGAGGGGGAAACACAGTTAAGAGAAACATGTTTTTATACTACAATGTAATCATTTTTCTATCTGTTTTATTAATTTTTAAAGATATAAGAAATTGAACCAATAAAGCTTATGTACAGAACTTGTCAACTCAGCATTCAACTTCAAATTTCATAATTTATTAAAAGTCCTGTGATGGTTAAGTTCATGTGTCAACCTGGCCTGATTATGGTGTTTGGTCAAGAAAGCACAAGCCTGGTTGTTACTTTGAGGATATTTTATGGACTTAAATAATCAGTAACTCAATTGCATCTATAGTTGATTACATCTACTATCAACTGGAATCACTTTCAACAATGAGAGAAGTCTCATCCTATCAGTTGAAGGATTTAAAAGAAATGATGATCTCAGCAGTCAGAAGAATTTCCATTTCTACTTTAGCCAGCCAGCTTCTCCTGGGAA
This sequence comes from Dasypus novemcinctus, assembly GCF_030445035.2. Classification (NCBI taxonomy): domain Eukaryota; kingdom Metazoa; phylum Chordata; class Mammalia; order Cingulata; family Dasypodidae; genus Dasypus; species Dasypus novemcinctus. The sequence goes on along the minus strand of NC_080673.1, from coordinate 167,304,256 downwards.
TTCATCAAAAACCTTCACTGGACCTGTAAGTAGCATTATACCCATTAAATATAGGTCCCAGAGATTTAAATCTTCAGTCGGTTCATATGCCGGTTGAGCCATGAATCTCAGTAGAGTTGCAGTCAACACCTACTCTCCAGTTCATTGGACTCACCCAGGATAACTAACAAAATGATAATGCTAGGCAACCCCCAGGCCAAAAAATCAAAGAGTATCTACAACTGAAAGTAAAATAGTTCCTTCCATCTGCCCCACAGGATCTAAGATCCCTTTCAGTCTGAAGCAGAGAGGGCATCACCATCCCCAAATCCTCAAGATTGAGGAATGAACAAATAGAAGGGGGAATACAACCAACCATGGACCAAAGCAGACTTATTATTGTAGTAATGGAAGAACTTGTAACATTGATATAAAGATAGTAGTTATCAGGGATTCTGAGGGGAGTGTAAGGGAAGAATAGGAGAAACATAGGACATTTTTATGGCATTGGAATTGTTCTGCATAATATTACAATGACAGATACAGGCCATTATATATTTCGTCAAAACCTATAAAATTGTATGGTACAAAATATAAACCATAATGTAAACTATAGACCATGGTTAGTAGTAATGCTTCAGTATTTGTTCATCAATTGTAATAAATGTACCACACTCATGTAAGATGTTATCAGTAGGGGAAAATGTGAGTGGGGGAGGGATTGGGTTATGGGAATCCCCTATATTTTTCATGTAACTTTTCTGTAACCTAAATCTTGTTTTAAAATAAAGTTTAAAAAAAAACTTCTTTGGAGTTACCAGCTTTCAGTCTGTCATTCAGAATTTGGACTTGCCCAATTCTTACAAAAATATCATATTTACAGATATCTCTCCCTGGTTCTGTTTCCCTACAGAATCCTGACTAATACAAATACCAAGTAAATCAAAACAATCCACAAATTCTGGAGAGCTGAGCATATTATAAATAAATATTACAGAATGCTTATTCACATATAGACATATACAAAATCCCTAAGGATTTGAGAGTTAGAAGCAACATACAAAATAAGCTTCTACCGTTAAGTGGACAGTTATCAACATTCCTTAAGTTTACAGCTATTGGGGGAAGAAACCTTCGAATTAAAGATAAAATCTCTTTATATTTAATGGTGGATGATCCAACCTTTGATTTTACAAATTAAAGCATATAGCAAGTATCACTCCAAAGCTGTTATCTGTCCAAAAAATCTTGATAAGTAGTTGACGACTACAGACAGTGATTAAGTCATTTGTTCAGAATTGTTTTGGGTATGGAAATCTATATTAATATTATTATTACCAAAGTCCTACTGAATCATAATATTAGAGGAAAATAATTAAATAATTTCAATTTTCTATGATATATAATCAATGTGAAATATATATTGCTTTATACAGGAAACAAATTATCAGGCATATATTTCCTTGATTCCTCTCTCCTTTGCAAACACATAGACCTTATGTTCTCACTTATGCTTAGCTGTTTCATGACTGGCTATTAAACACAGCAGCACTTACTGGGAGATATCAAACATGAACACTAGACTTTCACTTCTGGCTAAGATGGAGTAATAGGGACCAGATCCCCTACTACCTGAAACAAATGAAAACCTGGACATAATATAGGTAAGAGCAAGACATTGAGCTTCAAGCAACAAAGGACAGTGACCCGTATGAATGAGAAAATTAAGGTATGTATATTATTATTTTAGACATAATGCTATTGTACACTTAATAGACTATAGCATAGTATAAATATAACTTTTATATGCACAGAAAAACCAGAAATTTCATGTGACTTGCTTTATTGTGATATTCACTGTATTGCAGTGATCTGAAACTGAGCCTGCAATATCTTTGAGGTATGCCTTTATATAAAAGATTGTACATGTCAAATAGAGACATGGAAAAAATAAAAACATCCAAATTGGGCTTTTAGAGATGAAAACTTTGACATAATGGAAACACGAGGGATTATAACCAGTAGATGTTGCAGAAACAAAGATTAGTGAACTTTAGACATAGCAACATAAAATATCCAAAAGGAAAAAGTACAGAGGAAAAAAAAACAGAGAAACTGTACTGTGCATTAGTGAGCTGTGCAACTTCAAGTGGCCTAATATGTGTAATTGGAGGCCCAAAAGGAGCTGTGGATGAGGGAACAGAAAAATTATTTGAAAAAGTAATGGTTGGATATTTTCCAAATTTGATAAAAAAATATAAACCCACAGATCCAAAAATATCAATGAACAGTAAGGATAAGAAATATTAAAACACTAAAAATCAAATTATTTAAAACAATGATGGAGAGAACACCTTCAAAGCAGTGAGATAAAAGAAACACAGTAGGTATAGAGGAACAAATTATAAAAAATTTTAAACTCAGCAGATTTTTTTTTGGAGTCTTCAAGACAGATGGCAATAAGCCCACGTATGTAAATTATTGCAAGAAAAATACCATTAACCTAGAATTCTGTACTCAGAAAAAAATATGTTACAAAAATGAAGGCAATCAGCAAACCAAATCCAGCAATTCATAAAAAAGGATTATATACAATGAACAAATTAAATTTATACCAGGAAAACAAGATTTATTCAACATCCAAAATCAACTTATGTAATTCACTGTATTGAAAGATCAAAATCCATAGGACTCTACAACACAGTGAACACTAAAGTCAACTATGGACTATAGCTAATAGTGTAATTATAATAATATTGTATCAACAATTTTTAAAAAGTTAATTTAAAAAATACCACAAAGCTACAGTAATCAAGACAGTGCAGTACTGACATGAGGATAGATATATAATTCAATGAAATAGAATTGAGAGTCCAGAAATATTTCCTCATAATCATAATCAATTCATTTAGCAAGAAGAGTGCCAAAACAACTCAGTGGGAAAGAACTGTGTTTTTAACACATGGTGCTGGGTAAACTGGATATCTGCATGCATAAGACTGGAGCTGGACTCTCAGCTGCACACCATACAAATTAATTCAATGTAATCATAGACCTAAACACATGACTGAAAACTATATAGTACTCGTAGAAGAAAACATATGAGTAAATCTTCACGATCTTGGTTTTGTCAAAAGTTTCTTAGATATGACACCAAAAGTAGAAGTGGCAAAAGAGAAAATGGATGAATTGAATTTCATCAAAATTTAAACTTTTTTGATTCAAAGGACACCATCACATAAATAAAAAGACAACACAGACAGGGAGAAAATAGTTGCAAATCATACATCTGATATGTAAGAAGCTCATATCTAGATTACATAGAGAACTCTGACAAGTCAATAATAAAGACATAATCCTATTAAAAATGAGCAAAGAATCTGAATAGACATTTTTCCAAAGAAGATATATGAAGGGCCAATAAGCTCAAGAAAAATAATTCAACATCATTGTCATTATGTAAATGAAAATCAAAACTACAATGAGGGAAATGGATGTGACTTAACAAATCGGGCTCCCATCTAACATATAGGAGGTCCAGGGTTCAATGCCCAGGGCCTCCTGGTGAGGGCAAGCTGGCCAACACAGCAAGCTGGCCCATGTGGAGTGCCGGCACACCCGGGAATGCCGCCCCGAACAAGAATGCCTCCCTGCATGGGAATGCCACATCACATGGGAAAGCCACCCTGCGCAGGAATGTCAGCCGACATGGAGAGCTGGTGCAGCAAGATGATGCAACAAGAGACACAAGGAGAGAAAATAAGACGACATAGCAGAATGGGGAGTTAAGGTGGCACAAGAGAGTAATTGCCTCTCTCCTACTCTGGAAGGTCCCAGGATCAGTTCCTGGAGCTGCCTAATGAGAATACAAGCAGACACAGAAGAACACACAGCAAATGGACAAAGAGAGCAGACAATAGGGGGAACGGGGGATAAATAAAATAAATCTTAAAAAAAAAAAAAAACTACAATGAGATGCTATTTCACATCCACTAAGATGGTTAAAATAAAAAGACAGAGAATAATAAGTATTGATAAGTATGCTGAGAAATTGGAACCATCTACACTGCTTGTGGAAATTTAAAGTGGTACAACCACTTTGGAAAACTGTCTGGCAGTTCCTCAAAAGGAACACAGAATTACCATATGATCAAACAATTCCATTCCTATGTCTCTACCAAGAGAAACAAAAGCATCCCCATGCAAAAACTTGTTCTTATAGGAGGCTTATTTCTGAAAAGTAAATAGTAAAAACAATCCAAATGACCAGATATTATTGCATGATCCCTGTGGCAGTTTGAAGTTTTTATGAATCCCAAAAAGATAAAGATTATGTTTCTTGACTAATCCATTCCTGTGGGTGTGAGATCCTTTTGATTGGTCTGTAACAGTGAGGCATGAAGTAGTTTGGGTCTCCGCCCTCTTGCTGGGCCTGATATAAACAGAGACATAGAGAGAAAGGAAACTTCCATATTTGATCTAGCCATGTGAGAAAAAGGACCCCAGTTTCACCCATAGCTGAGCTCAAGGCAGGGGTTCTTAACCTTTTTTGTTCCAGGTGAAAACCACGGACCTCCTACTAAGCCCACACTATACAATGTATTATTTAATAACTATACCACACCCACATCAACATGTCCCCAAAAGAATTAAATTTTTTTTAAAACTTAAATTCAAGCTCACAGACCCCTGATTAAGAGCCCCAGCCTTAGAGGCTCAAGAAACCAAGGCCCAGGGAGACATGACTGATTGGCTACAGCTGAGTTCAAGGAGAAAGTAGGGAGAGGCCAGCAGACCCACCCTCATGCCTGATCACCATGTGGCAGGATGCTAAGATCAACAACAGCTGACTGTGGTGAAAAAGCATCTCTAATGGTGCCTTAATTTGGACATTTCACTGCCTTGGAACTGTAAGCTTTTACCTTAAATAAAACCCCATTATAAAAGCCAACTCATTTCGGGAACCTTGTATTGGTAGCCTTTTGACAAACTAAGACAATCCCATTTTTAAGAAATGTTCTGAACAGAGACATCAAATAAATTGTTCCTACAGATGGGTTTAGGGAGGGGTGGGTAATGGTGAGTGACTGCTAATCAATAACATTTCCTTTTGGGATTGTGGTGGTTGGAAGCTGTATGTACAACAGAAAAAATGTTCTTAAATCTAATCCATTCCTGTGGAAGTAAACTCATTTTGTAAGTAGGGCCTTTTGATGAAGTTACTTAAATTAGGTAAAACCCACCTCAAGCAGGATGGTTCTTAATCCTTTTATTGGAGTCCTTTATAAATGGAATAAATACAGAGGGAGGGAGAGAGAAAAAGCCACAGAAGAAGATGAAAGCAAGAAAATCCAGAAGAGAAGGAAGAGACCAGCAGACACCACTACATGCCTTGCCAGTAACAGGGGAGCCAAGGATTGCCAGCAGCCAGTCTTCAAGAAGAAAACATTGCCTTGATTATACCTTGATATTGACATTTTCATGGCCTCAAACTGTAAGCTAATAAATTTGTTTTTTAAAGCCAACCCATTTCATGGTATTTGCTTTAGGAAGCTAAATAGCTTTAGGAAGCTAAAACAGGGATGTTCTAAAATTAGATTACGGTGATGGTTGCACAACTCTATAAATATACTACCAACCATTGAATTTTAGACTTCAATTGCATGAACTGTATGGTATATAAATTAAATATCAATAAACCGGTTAAAAAAAGAAGGTGAAATTATAACTTTTCAGACAAATAAAAGCACAAAGAATTCATCTACAAGAAATCTTAAAGCAAGTCACTCAGAGGAAAGGCAAATGATACCAGATGAAGTATCTACAAAAAGGAATAAAGAGCACTGGAAATGGTAACTAAATAAGTTAATGTTTATGTACCTAATTACAAAGCTTCAAAATACATAAAGCAAAATCTAATAGAACTGCTCTTGATTACTCTTAGAGAAAAAGGGCGCTCACTAGGACATGAAGACTGACTATTGCAGGCAGAAAGTTTATAGAGAAGCTCTCCCAATGGCATAGCAGGGGTCCGAAAAGAGATTTCAGCCCACCTCCGGTAGGGGCAGTCATGAATTTATACAGTACATCTATAGGTGGGAAAATGCTTAGTCAGTGGGAGTGGGTTGGGGCTTGGGTAAGACTCGAGGTCCAATAGGGAATTATAGAGACAAATTTTTTCCCTTGTATGGCTAGGGGATGGTTGGTTAGGGTAGTGAATTCTAGGGATGTGGGATGGGTTGGTGGTGCCATGTGGTTCCTTTGTCTATTCTTGTGAGGAAGAGTCTGAGCACGTAGGCTCTGGATGTAAGGTTGTTCTATGTCACAGGCATGCAAGTCACTGTTAACCATTGTAAAGCTTGTGATCAGTTAGTCATTATAAACCTTGTAAGGGAGAAACCTCTAACAATTACTATGCTCTAACTTTTAGAACTTTACCATGTTCTCTGGCACATGTCCAAGACTGCTCCCTTGGAGTGTGTTACTGGTCTTATGTTTCCCTCTTCCAGTCTCACCTCCAGCAAACATTTTCCACATTGCTGCCAGAAAAATCTTTGTAAAACCCAAGATCTGAAGTGGATGTAGCTCAAGTAGTTGAGCACCTGCTTCCCATGTATGAGGTCCCAGACTTGATTCCTAGTACCTCCTAAAAAGAAAAAAAATTTTAAAAAAAACCAACTCTCATTGGGGAGTGAATGTAGCTCAGTGGTGGAGCACCTGCTTCCCATGTATAAGGTCCTGGGTTCATGCCCCAGTACCTATAAAAATAAGAAATTAAAATTTAAAAAAAACAAGATCACAGTAGTCTTCTTGAAAATCAGTTAGTGGTTTCCCAAGAGAATGAAATTCAAGCCCCTTAAGGAGTAATGGAATACCATTTAAAGTTCCTGGTCTTTTTCAGATCACAGATACCCTGGACAATTTGGTGAAACCTCTCCCAGTTAAATAAAAATGCATGTCTGGGAAGCGGACTTGGCCCAATGGATAAAGCGTCCGCCTACCACATGGGAAGTCTGCAGTTCAAACCCCAGGCCTCCTTGACCCGTGTGGAGCTGGCCCACGCGCAGTGCTGATGCGCACAAGGAGTGCCCTGCCACGCACAGGTGTCCACTGCGTAGTAGAGCCCCGCGCAAGGAGGGCGCCCTGTAAGGAGAGCCGCCCAGCACAAAAGAAATTGCAGCCTGCCCAAGAATGGTGCCGCACACAAGGAGAGTTGACTAGGCAAGGTGACGCAACAAAAAGAAACACAGATTCCCGGTGCCCCTAATAAGGAAAGAAGTGGTCACAGAAGAACATATAGCAAATGGACACAGAGAGCAGACAACTTGGGGGCGGGGGAAGGGGAGAGAAAAAAAAAATGCATGTGTGCAAATACACAATACATTACATTCAATTGTAAGTCAGTGGTCCTGGATTCCTCAATAGAGGGACTGGGGAAATAGGTTGAAAATGAATACAAATATATTTGGCATTCACTAGCTAAAAGGCCAAGAAAGTTTGTGATATTCCTTTCTCAGAGGTTTTACAGTAAAGCTTCAGTAGTAAGCCTATGCCTCTTATATGTAAGTGCAATGATTACATTGGAATTTTTGGAGGACCCATTCATTATTTTAATTTTACACTTTAACCCAAAGCTGAAAAAATAAAAGTAGCATAAGCTTTTGCAGGCTGCTAAATTCTTCAAGAATTACTTTTGAGCTCTTATGTTTCAGTAAACCTAACTGCCTAAAATCTAAATGCGCTGACTTCTTTCAACTTCTCAAACCCTTCCTTACTCATCACTTTACAATTACTTCTTCTTCCTGGCCAAATCCAACAATCTTTTCAAAGTATATATCTACTTTGAATCTCTTGAATAGTTTCTCCCCAGCTTGCAGGACTTCATCCCCTCTTAATTTTCATTTGTTTGTCCTAATTTTTTTTTTCTGTAATGTGATATCCTCCGAAATCTCAGTAGTCCCATTAAGTTTCAAGTACCACCTCTTACAAAGATAAATTCCAAATTTCTATTCTCTAATCTTTCTTTCACTCAAACACCTAGTAAAGACATTTCCATTTCAACTTGCAGGTCTCATATCTCGAATTACACAAATATACCCCCAGCAAAAAATAAATACATTTATTTATAAATACACACACACGCAGCAGAGATCAATCTTAAATTGTAATATCCCCTGAATGGCGGCAGGTTAATTTTTCAGTAAAGATTTAACAAATTAACCTAAATAAAAAGCCCAGTGCAACGGAACAGCTCTCGACTTAAGAATCCAGGAACATCCACCATTAGTTATTTTAAATCATCCGTTTTCTTTTCTCCAAGCCGATCAGGTTCCTACCTCGTTTTGAAAGAAAACAGTAAAAAGGTGCGCTTTCATACTCTAAATAATGAATCTCAATTACTACAAAGCCTGACACCTAGGGAAAAACTGCTAGATGCAAGGTCGAAAAAAAGTGACTAGAGCCCATTTTTTCTGTCCACTTTAGCGAACCCATTTTGTTGACCATTTACGAAAAGCCTGATCACAGAGCAGCCGGTTAAGACCTTGACCAGAAGCATAGAAGGAAAAAAAGGGTAATTCACGACGGCTCGTCCATGTCCTCTTTGCGTGGACTGTATAAGAGTATTTGGACCGTGAGCCAATTCCCGCCTCCCTTTAACCAAAATTCTGAGCCTTCTTTTTCTTGAACTCCTCAGCGCCCCCTCAGATCACCATCGGCTTCAGAGAAACCACAAGCAGAAATTTACGCGGCGCCTCTCTGAATTTGCTGAGGCAATTTCCGCGGGGCTGGTCTCCAAGTCTCCAATAACCAGAGACTAAGCCAAGTATCCCAGCCTCCGCAGAGCCTAGGTCCGCTCGGGTCACCTGATCCCAATCCACCTCCCCCTCCTCCTCCCCGCGGATAGCTCAGAGCTCAGCAGGGCTCCGCGAGGCGCCGCCCTCCAGGCGGTGCTCACTGGTTGGTCGCTGCTCGCGCGGTCTCCTGGGTGACCGGAACGCCATAGCTTTGGCGTCGGAGACCAGGTGCGCTTGCGCACTTGCCGAGGTCGCGCGGCCGCTGGAGCCTTGAGATGAAGGTAAATAACTTAGAAACCCTGGGGGCGGGAAGACGACCGCTCTCCTTCCTTCAGCCTGAGGAGCGTCGCTTTGAGGAAAGGGTCGTGTGGCCCCTTTTGGCCACCCGAGTGCGTGAGGAGAGGGGGCTGCGAGCGGGACGTCCAGGGAGGGGGAGGGCGCAGGCGAAGTTGAAGCAATGAGGGAAAAGAAAAGAGGGAAAAAAAGGGCGAGAACGGAGAGGGAGGCCTCCTATTTCTGGGATAGCGAACGGGATTGAGGCGGTGCGACAGGAGGGGATCCCGCCACGGCCGGAAATGAGCAGAGTGGATCTGAAGAGACCCCAAACTTCGCACGGTAGAAAGAACGGGTCGTGAATGCGTTTGGAGGGTCGCGGTCAAGTTAATTGTTATCAGCAGCCTCATTTCTTCCAAGCTAAGCCACGCAACTCAACGCCTTGGTTGCACCACTCCAAAAGAGTAAAAACCCTCCGAAAGAATTGTCCCAAATAATATTGCCTGTGATTAGTCCAGTTTACAGATGATTTGGTGGCGAGTTTAAGTTGTTCGCTGAGAAATCTGCACCCGCACGCTCAGGTCTCGCGCCCAAGCACGTCTTCCTCTGCACACATGGTTTCTAGGTTTGGGATTCTCCTTGTGAACTCCGCAGGGTCACTTTTCAATAAGCCATACCCTCCTGCCCATATGTGGCAAAGGAATGGAAATTACATCCATTCGATGTTACTAGAATTTACATCGTAATGCTTCCTCGTAGCTATTAGTGTGGAAATTGGAATTGACAGACTTAAAGCTCTTCACAGTATACATAAAGTACTAAAAGTATGGAGATACAAGTATACCCATTTTGTAGTTGAAAATTCTGTACCTGAGATAGTTTGCTTAAAGAGGCAGAATTTCCTCCTCAGTAAATATATAGTTCATTTGAAGAAAAAGATGTAAGATCACAGCCAGAGACAGGTCTGTCATGAAGTTTCAGGACCTCTAATTTGCATGAAAGAGTTCCAAGGCAATATGGTCCTGTTTTTGTAGAATTTACGAAAGTAAGACGCTTTTATAGTTTCCTTCAAGCGTGTCTTCATGCCCACGAAACCTGGATGCATTCATGGTTATAGCACACGTTTGCTTTCAATAGAGGTGGATTTTATCTTCTTTTTAGCTAGGAATGCTCTTTGGTTTTTGTTTAATTTTGAGCACTGGAAGAATTTTGTGTTGTCACTTAGACTGTCAAGTTTACTGTAGTCCTATCTAAACTTCATATACCTAGTTAGGAACATCAGTTTTTTAATCTAATATTAATCTGTAAATTTTTCCACTCAATCTCTTTGTTCCTAGATCAGCAATGTCCAATAGAAATATAATACAAGCAAATGTAATTTAAAATTTTCATAGCCACATTTAAAAGTTCAAAAGAAACTGTTAAAATAATTTTAATAATGTATTTTATGTAAATCCACAAATCTAAAATTTTATCATTTCAACACATAAAAAAAATCAATGAGATAGTTAACATTCTTTTTTCCTTTTTCATTCTTTTTTCTTTTTTTCATAGCCTTTGAAATCCAATGTGTATCTTCCACTTACAGCATATCTAAATTCAGATTACCCACATTTCAAGTGCTCAAAAGTTATATGTGGTTTGTGGCTACCATATTGAACACCATAGGTCTAGAAGGTCTAAGTGAAAAGAAAATTGTTTTTCTGGTGATACTCTGTACATCCAGTAGCCAAATGAAACATTAATAATGAAATAAATATAACTAATGTGTAAATGAAGGAAATAATTTTGAAGAATTTATGAACGATTTGTATTTCTATCATTGTATTTTTAAAATAGTAATTTTGTTAAATTTAGTATAAAAACAATCCATGTCACTGATGAAAGATCACATAATGATTAAATTCAAGTTTAAAGTACTTTAATACTTTAAGCACTAAAATTATACATTTTTTAAAAAAATTAACATTCAAAAACTTCAAAAGCAAAAAAAAAGTTCTGTAATAAAGACTGTATCTTGAGATCCATACTGTGCTTGTTAATTGTGTTGTTTGCTGTATTGTTAACTTCTTTTGGATAAATTCTTAACGTTTTCACCATCCTGAATCCCCGTTTCATATTCATGTTTTGACATACATTTCTGACCAATTCTTTTTTTTTTCTTTCCCCCATCTGAGATGACTCCCTCATCTGTCTGCTCGCAATCTCTGCTCCTAGTTGGGTCTGCTTGTTGCATCTGCTTGTCGTCTTTAGGAGGCACTGGGAACGGAACCCAGGACCTCCCATCTGGGAGGCAGTTGCCTAACTGCTTGAGCCATATCTGCTCCCCTGACTAATCCTTTTAATTGTATGTGTTTTGAAAATATAACAATTGTTTGTTTATTTTTTAGCGTGTTTTCTCACTGTTAGAAAAGACTTGGCTTGGCACACCAATACAGTTCACCTGGCAAAAAACATCAGGAAACTATCTTGCAGTAACAGGGTAAGAAATCAGTGAACGTTTTAAGTAAGATTATCTTGATTACAAATGGATGTATACCCTCAAACTGCAGTAGAATTTCTTGAGCGATAGTGTTTATAGTGAGGAAAGGAATAGGTTCATCTCCATTAATATCACAATTCATTAACCTTTTCTCTGGTAACTTTTTAGATATAAATTACGAAACCATCATGAGCGAACATTGAAATCACTCAGGTGATGGCTTAATTTTTTATGCACAGACATAAATAATGACACATTTTAATCATCTTTGTGTTCTAATTGCTTTTAGAGCTGATCATATTGTGAAAATCTTTGATCGCCATGGTCAGAAAAGAAGTGAAATTAATTTACCTGGGTAAGTACAGCAGTATATCAAAAACTTTTTCAAGTTTCGTTGCCTAAAAGATAAAAAACACTGTCTTACAACTATAATCAATAGAATTTTATAACTTACATATAGTCCATATCTCTTTTGCTTTCTTCATTTGCAGAGATTTGTTTTTTATACCCTAAAGTAGTTAATGAAGTATGTAGAGATATAACATATAACTTAGAGTTTATAAATACCTACACACTCACAAAGAAGCTTTAAAGTATGATTGTTACTGAGCCCATATGAATTCTCATTTAATTATGAATTTACTTTAATGTACATATCATATCTACTTTAGTTATTTCTTCTCTAAAAAATGGTTGGAAAATAATTACTTTCCAGGTACCTCTTAGAGGACAAAAACTATCCATTTTCAAAGAATTCTGAATTTCACTAAGTATGATTTAGCTATTTTGTAATTCTGTGTAATTAGTATTAATTTTACTGCTCATATTCTCAATAATTATTAAGGTCTGTAGAGTTCTTTACCTAAATGGCCTATGCTCCTTCACTTTTTAAAATCCCTGTCTGCCTTCTCTAGTTTTATTGCCACCATCTTTGCATGAAGTTTCAGGACCTCTCATTTGCATGAAAGGGTTCCAAGGCAGTGAGGTTGTTTTAATTCTTTTTTTTTGATAAAGATTTATTTATTTATTTAATTCCGCCCCCCCTCCGCTGGTTGTCTGTTCTCTGTGTCTATTTGCTGCGTCTTGTTTCTTTGTCCGCTTCTGTTGTCGTCAGCGGCAGGGGAAGTGTGTGCGGCGCCATTCCTGGGCAGGCTGCACTTTCTTTCATGCTGGGCAGCTCTCCTTATGGGTGCACTCCTTGCGCGTGGGGCTCCCCTACGCGGGGGACACCCCTGGGTGGCAGGGCACTCCGGCATGCATCAGCACTGCGCATGGGCCAGCCCCACACGGATCAAGGAGGCCCAGGGTTTGAACTGTGGACCTCCCATGTGGTAGACGGATGTCCTAACCACTGGGCCAAGTCTGTTTCCCTGTTTTAATTCTTTTAGTCTCCACAGACTTTCCTTCCTCCTACTCTGCCCCACCCAGTAACACCAATTGGCATTTCCCAATGTGTTCTTTTTTTCTTCAGCAATTTTTTTTTACTGTCTCTTTTTAAAGATACACAGATCACACAAAATGTGTTACATTAAACAATGTAAGAGGTTTCCATATACCCCACTTCTCAACCCCACCCCCATTCCTCCCACATCAACAACCTCTTTCATCAGTGTGGCACATTCATTGCATTTGGTCGATACATTTTGGAGCTCTGCTACACCACATGGATTACGGTTTACGTTGTAGTTTACACTCTCCCCCAGTCCATTCAGTGGGTTATGGCAGGATATATAATGTCCTGAATCTGTCCCTGATGTATCATTCAGGACAACTCCAAGTCCCCAAAATGCCCCCCATATCACACCTCTTCTTCCTTCTCCTTGCCCTCAGCAACTCCCGTGGCCACTGTCTCCACATCAGTGATACAGTTTCTTATATTGCTAAAGTCATAATTGTTCTATAGTAGAATACCAGTAAGTCCACTCCAATCCATATTTTATTCCTCCATCCTGTGAACCCTGGGATGGTGATGTCCACTCCACCTCTAAATCGAGAGGGGGCTTATCTCCCACATGGCTAATGGATGGGATTCTTCTGCTTGCAGTTGTAGACTCTCTTGGTTCCCTGATGTGGTGGTTGACCATCCTCACCTCCCTGTTAGCTGACCTGGGTAAATCCAATGAACCGGAGAGTAGGTGTTGCAACTCTGCTGAGGCTTAGGGCCCAGCTGGCACATGGACAGTCCAAAGATTCAAGTCTCCTGAGCATATACCAACCCCAGCACCAACTACAGGTTCAGTAAAAGTGACAGAAGAGGCATGTGTAGAGAGGTTGCATCTGAGTCCAACTCCATCCCACTCAGGAACACCAATGCTCTCTTAGTTATTGCTTCTGGTTTTTATATTCTGGGAAACAGAAGTTAAAGTAGTTATAATTATGTCTAAAATAAAATAAGAAAGCACTCAGTAAAAAACTCTTCTTTAAGTGAATTGTATAAGCTTTATTGCTTGATTTCTATGACATCTATTTTGGCTATACAAAGGCCTCATTCTGACAAGTGGATTTGGCCCAAGGGATAGGGTGTCTGCCTACCACATAGGAGGTCCAAGGTTCAAACCTAGGACCTCCTGACCCATCTGATGAGCTGGCCCATGCACAGTGCTGATGCACGCAAGGAGGGCCTTGCCACTCAGGAGTGTCCCCCGCGTAGGGGAGCCCCATGTGCAAGGATTGTTCCCCATAAGGAGAGCTGTCCAGCACGAAAAATGTGCAGACTGCCCAGGAATGGCGCTGCATACATGGTGAGCTGACACAGCAAGATGATGCAACAAAATGAGATACAGATTCCAGATGCCGCTGACAAGAATACACGCAAACACAGAAGAACACACAGCTAATGGACACAGAGAGCAGACAACTGGGGGGTGGGGGAGTGGGAAAGGGGAGAGAAAAACACAACAACAATGGCCTCATTTCTTTACTTCTAAATTATTTTGCTGTATTCATAATAGTTGAGTATACTTGACAAAGGATCTCCAGATAAATAAAATACTGTTATATAGTTAGCCTTTAATTGGCAGATAATTTAATCAAAAATTTGAAAGTCTTCTCCCATATTCCTGAAATCTCTGAGAAAATTAAGATCCCAAACATAATTTAACAGTTTGAAAAATAAAATAATTGAAGTAATTCCAAATCATCTTAAATGTAAATTAATATGTGATTTAGCAAATACCCAAGAACAGAGTCTTTTTTAAAAAAAGATTTATTTATTTATTTCTCTCCCCTTCCCCCCCCAGTTGTCTGCTCTCTGTTCATTCGCTGTGTGTTCTTCTGTGACCACTTCTATCCTTATCAGTGGCACCGGGAATCTGTGTTTCTTTTTGTTGCGTCATCTTGTTGTGACAGCTCTCCATGTGTGCAGCACCATTCTTGGGCTGGCTGCACTTTCTTTCGCGCTGGGCGGCTCTCCTTACAGGGTGCACTCCTTGTGCGTGGGCCTCCCCTACGCAGGGGACACCCCTGCGTGGCATGGCACTCCTTGCGCACATCAGCACTGTGCAAGGGCCAGCTCCACATGGGTCAAGGAAGCCCGGGGTTTGAACCGCAGACCTCCCATGTGGTAGGCAGACGCCCTATCCATTGGGCCAACTCTGCTTCCAGAACAAAGTGTCTTAAAATGAAAGATAGCATTGGAGAAGAAAAGGTCAATCCTTAGGGAACTTTTTAAATAATAGTAAATATTTTGGAATAATTTTAAACATCAGCAATCATGTTAAATAGAGCTTCCCAAAGCTGCCAATGATCCTGTACTCCCCTGTCACATAGCAAGGCATATGGCGGCATCTACTGGTCTCTCCCATCTCTTCTGGATTTTGTTGCTTTCAGCTTCTTGTTTCTGCGGCCTTCTCTTTGTTTGAATTTCAGTCTCTTATAAAGTATCCCAGGAAAAGGATTAAGACCCACCCTGAATGAGGTGGGTCACATCTTAACTCAAGATCCTGCTCATCAAAAGATCCTACTTACAATGGGTCCACACCCACAAGAATGATTAAGAACATAATTTTTGGGGGTCCATACAGCTTCAAGTCATCAAGTCATCACACTTACTTTAAATAGTTTATGACCTATTTAAAATAGATTGAATGGTCTTGTTATAGACAAAAATAACGAGTATTTAAGTTTCTTTCCCCCATGTTTGGAAAGTCTGTAATGATGTTTTACTCTCTTTTTATAGGAACTGTGTTGCTATGGATTGGGATAAAGATGGAGATATCCTAGCAGTGATTGCTGAGAAGTCAAGTTGCATTTATCTATGGGATGCCAACACAAATAAAACAAGCCAGCTAGACAGTGGCATGAGGTAAGGATCCAACTTACTTTTTAAATCTTGACTTGGAGACATGGTTTTTGTAGATTCGATGCTAATAGTACTTACAACTTTCCTTTTTAAAATGCAATGATGAATTATTTTCTTTATTACAAAAGTTTCTTTAACAAAAAATTTTAATATAAAAAATATGCATGGCCCAAATATTACATCACAGTAAACAGGCCCTTTAGGAAGGAGACATGTGGAAGCAATTGATTTCTATATTAAACACAGCCGTTATTTATACTCATTCCAAGGTTTCTAATGTGATCATACTATTTCCTCGTATTACCACCATTCCAGTATTGTTCTCTTGCCCACTAGTTGCCATGTTCACATACTCATCTATCACAAGATTCATAAAGGAATCAAATCCCTGTAGTATTCCTTGAATATGTATGCCAGCTTTTAATTTCAATGATAACTTCTTGTTCATCAATTTTTTCAACTCATTTGTGTGGGCTTTACTCCTGGTGTCTACTCAGTGGGCAAAGCACTGCCTTATGAGTTATTTTCTTATAAAAGAAAAGGCTGATTTCTTTTATTATTATTATATATACTCCTTTTACTAAACTTGCCTAATGAATTAGATTAAAAATATTACAACTGTGAAATATATTAGTAGTTCCTTTTAAAAATTTGGTTACAGTGGAATAGACTAAATTTTGGTCCAGAGATGAAACAAAATATATATGGGAAAATCTGGATATGGTTTTAGCTGCAGGCATGACTGGATCCAGAGGTTCAAGTGATACAATCAGGACTGTGTCTTTCACCATCTCTCGGATCTTGTTTTCTCTGTGTAGACTTCATTCCAAGTCAGACTTTCTTCACGGGTGTTGGCAACTCTACTCTTAGATCATTCTTCATAGCAGAGTCATACCAGGGAAAAGATCATACTCGTATCTTACTACCAGAGCCCATTCAGTTCCTCACAAGATCTCTGAGTGAGGGAGGTAGGGCCATGTGATTGACAGTCCCACCAGCTGAAGGGAGGGCAGCTCCCATGTGAAAAAATTCCTGGACACACAGAGTAAGTTACAGATTTCCAATAAAATACAAACCATTCGACCATATAAAAGAGAAAAATTTGTCACTATTTACAAATAAAAATTTGCAGTTTTGACCTTGGAAAAGTTGCTTAACCTCTTTCTGAGCTTCCGTTTCATTATCTATATAAAATGAGTATAGTAATAATATCTGCCTGTTGGCTTCATGTGGCCACAAACAGGTAGAAAGAGATCACACACATACTATAAGGTTAGTCTATGAGTTTCCAGGTTATTGACCTTGGTGGCCATTCAGGGCAGGGCCAGGCATAGCCTATCTTAGTGCTGTTTCCCTTTATCCTCCAAAGTGCCTCATGGGCTGTGTGACCTCACATGATATTTTCTGCCCAAGAAAAAGTCTTCCTGAGTCTGAAATATTGTCATTTCTCACTCTGTTCTTTTATGCTGTGAATTTACATCACTTTTCAGGAATAGTTTACACAATCTCTGTGCCTTCATTCATGGGGAAGTTTAAACATGTAAGTACTGGTTCTTGAACCAAATTCAGCATCAGTGAGGCCACATCCTTACTCAGAAGAAAATGTGTAATTAATCCCCAGGTGTTTCCACTGATACTTCTCTGCCACCATTTAGCTATCTGACTATCTTCCCAGAGAGTCCATTTCCTCACATCATCTTAGAATTGTTGTGATGTTTAAATGTATGTTGTGGTCAGGCACAGAATTAAGACCCTAGCTGAGTTAATGTTATTGTAATCACCATTAAGATAAAATTATTATGAGTATAGGGGTTTTCTGGTCCTATTTACTGTTTTTAAAATTTTTTATTTTTATTTTTTTATTTACTGGTTTTATTTTTTTTATTTTTAATTCCTTTTTAAAAATATTACATTCAAAAAAATGAGGTCCCCATTCACCCCCACCGTCCCCACCCCACCACTCTCCCCACAGCAACACTTTCCTCCATCATCATGACACATCCATTGCATTTGGTGAGTACATCTCTGGGCATCGCTGCACCTCATGGTCAGTGGTCCACATAGCCCGTACTCTCCCATGTTCCATCCAGTGGGCCATGGGAGGATCTACAATGTCCGGTAATTGTCCCTGCAGCACCACCCAGGACAACGCCAAGTCCCGAAAATGCCTCCACATCTCATCTCTTCCTCCTATTCCCCGCACCCAGTAGCCACCATGGCTGCTTTTTCCACACCAATGCCACATTTTCTCGATTACTAACCACAATAGTTCATGAATAGAATATCAGTAAGTCCACTGTATTCCTCCTTCCTGTGGACCTTGGATTGGTTGTGTCCATTCCACATCTATGTCAAGAGGGGGCTTAGATTCCACATGGATGCTGGATGCAATCCTCCTGCTTTCAGTTGTAGGCACTCTTGGCTCCATGGTGTGGTGGTTGGCATTCTTCAACTCCATGTTAGCTGAGTGGGGTAGGTCCAATAAACCAGAGTGTAGGAGCTGAAGTCTGTTGAGGCTCAGGGCCTAGCTATCATATTGTCAGTCCAGAGATTCAGATCCCCTAGATATATCTTAAACCCCAGCACCAACTACAATTCCAGTAAAGTAACAGGAAAGGCTTGTGAAAAGAGATCACATCTGAGTCCAGCTCTATTACGCAGAATCACCAACTCCAAAGAAGGGCCAACTGACATGGCAGTGAACTCCATCTGCCATGACCATAAAACCTGTGGGTCTCTTTAGCCTTCAGAAGAACCAGTACCTGGGGTTGTATCTACTTTATCTGTCTCTGAGACTCTGCTCAGGTGTGCATAAGGGCAGTCCTTCTGACTGTTTTTAAAATTTAATGTGACGTACTTTCTTATGGGCAAAAAAGTACCTGTTACTATTTGTTCTTTATTTAATGGTCAATATTATACTAAGATAGTTAATAAACATAACTTTGAACATCAAGTTTTTTCTTAAAATATTTTTACTTTGTAAACTTAATTACATTTCCTTTATAATATTGAATTCCATTACAAATTTAATCTAAATGATTCTTTTCAGCATTTAAAATACCTTAAATAGTAATAAAGCATGCTCAAGTATAATGATTACACAACTTAACACTATATCATTTAACCTATTTTTAAATGTTAGCACCATGGATTGAATTCATTTTTTCATTTCTATTCTACTTGTTTTTATACCTTTTTAGGATTATAGCATTACTTACTCTGATACTTCCCTAGGCTTAGTCTAGTAATCATTTATTTATGTAACTGGGATGCAGTAGTCTTTCCAGAGTAAGCCCGAGATACAGAATTTGTGTTATCGGTTGATTGTAACCACTGAACATTGTTACTTTTCCCAAGGTGATTGAAACCTGAGCACTAGTCATCCTATGAGTCTCTTTCTTATAATTGAACTTCAGTTGTCAGATCAGTAAGACTCTTTATAAAAAGTCCACACTTTTTAACAGAGATTTCAGTTTTTTGTAGCCTGGTGCATTTGCCCCAAATTATATACATCCCCAAAGAATTGAAAGCAGGGACTCAAACAGATACTTGTATACCAGTATTATTTACTATAACCCAAAGGTGGAAACAACTCAAGTATCCAGCAGATGAATGGATAAACAAAATGTGGTATAACCATTTAATGGAATACTATTCAGCCATTAAAAGGAATGAAGTTTTATACACCAGTGTTTATAGTAGCATTACTCACAATAGCCAAAAAGTATAAGCAACCCAATGTCCATCAACAAATGAATAAACAAAATATGGAATATACACAGATTAGAATATTATTTGGTTATATAAAGGAATGAAGTTTTGATGCATGCCACCATGTGAATGAACCTTGAAGGCATCATATTGAGTGAAATAAGCCAGATACAAAAAGACAAATATATTATTCAGCTTATATAAAATACTGAGATGAGGCAACTTTCTAGAGACAGATTAGTAGATTATAGATTACCAGGGACTCGGGACGTGTGGGGAGTTATTACTTAATGGATTCTGTTTGAGGTGATAAAAAAATTAGGTTAATGGATATTGGTGATTGCAGCACAATATTGTAATTAATACAACTGAACTGTACCCTTAAAAGTGGTTAAAATGGGAAATTTCAAGTTATACATACTTTACTGCAATAAAAAGTAAAAAAAATGAGTGAAGTTCTGATGCATGCTACCGCATGGATGAACCTGGAAGACATCATATTGAGTGAAATAAGCCGTACAGAAAAGGACAAATATTGTATGCTTCCACTTGTATGAAATACCTAGAAGATGCAAATTCATAGAGACAGAAAATAGATTAGAAGTTTCCAGGGGCTGGGAGAAGGCAGAACGGAAGTTATTGCTTAAGGGGTAAAGAGTTTCTGTTTTGGATGATAAAAATGTTTTAGTAATGGAAAGTGGTGATGGTAGCAACCACATTATTAAAGTGATTAATAATGCCACTGGATTGTACACTTAAGAATGGTTAAAATGGCAAATTCTCTGTTAAATATTTGTGTTACTATAATTTAAATGTAAGCATTTTATTCACATTTTATTACAACTTTTTTTTTTTCCCAAAGTTGGTACCGGGCATTGAACCTGGGACCTCATATGTGGGAGGCAGGCACTCAACCACTGAGCTACATCTCCTTCCCACAACTTCTTTTCATAGTATTTTGTATTAATTTTTCTCTCTTGAATAGCATAATGGTTTTATGACCTTTCGCAAACTCAACTTCTTTCACTTAAATTTATTATTTTTAATGTTCAAATTCTCCTAAGTTAGCTGTAGGAAAACCCGTTAAGCTTATTCTTTTATCCTTTTGTCATTGCCCTCAATATTCTTGAAAGCAGCTGTATTAGTCAGCCAAAGGGTGCTGATGCAAAATACCAGAATTCTTTTGGCTTTTTAAAGGGTATTTATTTGGGAGTAGAAGCTTACAGTTACTAGGCCATAAAACCTAAGTTACTTCCAAATAGACCAAAGTCTATTGCCACATGTTGGAGCAAGATGGCTGCTGGGTTCCTCTCTTCTGGGGCTTGCCTCTCTCTGGGCTCAGCTGCTCTGTATTCTCCTGTGTGTTTACTTCCCTTGCTCCAGCTCAAAACTCAAAACTCCTTTCTCTGCAGTGTGGTTTCTTTGTGAGTCCGTGCCCTCTTGGTGGGCAGGGATTCAACGCCTACTGATGTGACCCAATCAAAGCCTAAAGCATTATTTAATCAAATAAAAGTGAAACCTCTGAATCCAATATAATCTAATAGGCCTGGAGGGACAAACCAGTTCACAAACATAATCCAATACCTATTTTTTGGAATTCATAAACAATATCAAACTGCTACAGCAGCCTTGCTTTCTGAAAACAGTAGCATGGTCTAACTATGGTTCTCAAAGTTTAGCTGCATCAGAATCTATTGAAGGGCTTGTTAAAAAACAGATGGCTGGAGTGGATGTGGCTCAAGCAGTTGAGCACCTGCCTCTCACACAGGAAGTCCCAAGTTTGGTTTCTGTGCCTCCAGAAAAAAAAAAACAACAAGCAAAACAGATGAAAGAACCAACTCAGGGAAGCCAGTGTGGCTCTGGTTGAGTGCTGGCTTCCCACGTATAAGGACCTGGTTTCAGTCCCTGGCCCCTGGTTCCTCAAAAAAAAAACCCCGAAAACTGTTTGCTGAGTTTCGCCTCCAGAGTATCTGATTCAGTAGGCCTGGGCGGGGGTTGAGAATTAGCATTTCTAAGATGTTCCTAGTGATGAGGAGTCTGCTGGTCCTGGGATCACATTTTGAGAACTGTTGTTCTAGAGCTATTGTGATTTCTTTTCCCAGTATAGTGAATGAGTTTTCTCCAGGGATGCCTCATTTCCTCCATCAGGGAATTGTATAAAAACGCTGAGGCCTAGAAGGCATATAAGATCTGGTAGATGGCAAAAGTGGTCTTTACCTGCTTTTGGGATACTATTAATAGTGACAGTTAGAAAAGATATGTCCTTTTTAAGGTCATATATCCAATGATTTTTCCAATTTAATATCTCATGTTATTGGAACTTTTCTTTTTTTGGAGCATGAGGTTTCATCTTCCATTTAGAGTAACAACTGTTACTAGTAGACAAAATAATAACTTATGCTATATTAAGAACCATCTCATGAAATTTGAGGTCCTATCATGACTGAATTGAACTCTACTCATTTTACATTTATATTTCTAAAAATTTTTTATATATTTTTTATTAGAGAATTTGTATGTTTACAGAAAAACAATGCAGAAAATAAGAGTTCCCATATATCCTTCCCAACATTTTGTAGTAGTGTGGTACCCTTGTTACAATTGATGAAAGAATATTATTTTTTATAATTGTACTGTTAACTGTAGTCCATAGTTTACAATAGGGTTCACTGTTTGCATTGTATGGTCCTATGGTTTTTTTAAAAATTACATTTTAAGTCTAACTGACACTAAAATCATCATATAGATGCTCCAAAATGTCTTTAGCACTTAGTCTTTTGTCTTAAAGCATTACGTTGTAACTTTGTACTTCAACTTCTAAGCAGATATTAAAATTACTTACAAAATACTTTTTAAAAGATTATTTAGAGGTTATATTTGGGAAATGTTTAGTAATTTATATCTTAATGTTACAGGGATCAAATGTCTTTCCTTCTTTGGTCAAAAATCGGAAGTTTTCTGGCTGTTGGAACTGTTAAAGGAAATTTGCTTATTTATAACCGCCAGACATCTCGCAAGATTCCTGTCCTTGGTAGGTTAAAGCTGGAAACATTGCTAAATATTTGAGATGCTTTCCATAAATTTCAGTTTTACTGCCTCAGATTTCCCTGATGTTGCTATGGAAATTTTGTGTTTTTGAGACCCCTCTGGCCCAATCGTACACCTAGCTCCACAAGCAGACCCCACTTCTTGTTAAGAATTCCCTAGGGTTCCTAGGGTAGTTTGCTCTAAGGTAGGCCTTTGGGCACCTGTACATTAATGACCTGGCTTCCATCTGTCCCTTTCTCACCCAGACTCCTCTGGGCATGGAATAGTTCATCTGCATATCAACACGTAAGTAGATGGACTAAAACATTTGGTGACTGCTTGGACAGGGTAAATCCAGATGCCTAATTCTGACCTCTCACACTCTCCAAAAACCAATTTAATCTAGGTGTGGATTATGAGTTGTATTTGCCTCAGGGTATCTTGCTTTAGGCCTGTGTTCTGTTCCTTTTTTGACCTTCTTGGTCCAGTCTCTGATTCTCCCAACTTTTGGTCTCACAGCATCTGCCAACTGAATACCCGTTCATCAATACAGTATCAATGAATGATGGGACTAGTGGAATTAATTACATCCAGGTGGCCAGAAAAAAGCGTAATTTACTATAATCTACCAGCTCACTTATGAGAATATTTTTCACAGCTATCTTTAAGCCTTATTAGAAACCTATTTTTTTCCCCTTTTGGTGCATTTGATTACCTCATCTTACTGGGGTTTTTTTCTCTTAACTGGTCTCCCTACTCAACTCTTGCCCTACTATAGAATATTCTCAACCCAAAGGTCAGAGTAAGCCTTTTAAAAAGCGAGATCATGCCACCCTTCCACTTAGCACTCTCCAGTGGCACCCCATCTTACGCAGAGTCAAAGCCAGAGTCCTCATGATAGCCAGCGAGGCCCTCGAAGATGCGGGCCCTGCAGTCTCTCTGACCTCTGCACATACTCCTCTCTCCTTACTGCCTCTGCTCCTGCTGTACTGTCCTCCTTGCTGATCCTTTCACATACCAGGCACACTCCTGCCTCAGGGTTTCCTCACTTTACAGCTATTCATTAAGTACCTGATTTCTGCATAGGTACAGCATTAGGTCCTATAGGGGGTAAAAAGAATAAAATCAATGTTGCCACTGCTCTTTTTTTTAATATATACTTTTTTCTTCCCCTCTCCCTCCCCCTTTCCCACCCTGCTTTGGTTTTATTGCTGTCTATGTCCATTCGCTCTGTGGTCTTCTGTATCTATTTCTCTTTTTGTCTTCTCTTCTCGTCTTTCTCCTCTAGGATTCACCAGGATTTGATCCTGGGGTTCTCTGATGTGTAGAGAGGTTCCCTGTCAATTGTGCCACCTCACTTCCTGGTCTCTGCTTCACTTCACCTTGACTCTCCCTTTTTTTTTTTTTAAATATTTATTTATTATTATTATTTTTAATTACATTAAAAAAAATATATGAGGTCCCATTCAACCCCACCGCCCCCGCCCCCCACTCCCCCCACAGCAACACTTTCTCCCATCATCGTGATACATCCATTGCACCTGGTAAGTTCATCTCTGAGCATCACTGCACCCCATAGTCAATGGTCCACATCATAGCCCAGACTCTCTCACGTTCCATCCAGTGGGCCCTGGGGGGATCTACAGTGTCCCGTAATTGTCCGTGAAGTACTATCCAGGATAACTCCACGTCCCGAAAACACCTCCACATCTCATCTCTTCCTCCCGTTCCCCACACCCAGCAGCCCCCATGGCTACCGTTCCCACACCCATTCCACATTTTCTCTGTGGACATTGGATTGGTTGTGTCCATTGCACACCTATGTCGAGTGAGGGCTTAGATTCCACATGGGTACTGGATGCACTCTTCCCGCTTCTAGTTGTAGACACTCTAGGCTCCATGTTGTGGTGGTTGACCTTCTTCAACTCCATGTTAGCTGAGTGGAGTAAGTCCAATAAATCAAAGTGTAGGAGCTGAAGTCTGTTGAGGCTCTGGGCCTGGGTGTCATATTATCAGTCCAGAGATTCAAATCCCCTACATATATCTTAAACCCAGCACCAACTACAATTCCAATAAAGTAGCATGCAAGTCTTGTGAAAAGAGATCCCCTCTGAGTCCATTTCCATCACGCAGAAACACCAGCTCCAAAGAAGGGCCATCTGTCATGGCAGTGAACCCCTTCTGCCATGACCATAGAACCCGTGGGTCTCTTTATCCCTCAAAAGAACCAATACCTGGGGTTGTATCTACCTTATCTGTCTCTTAGACTCTGTTCAGTTGTACATAGGGCTATTCCTTCTGACAACCTCCAGACTCTTTTTTAGAGACTCACAGCCTTATAATCTCATTTCTCCTTTCCATTTCCCCCTTACATTAGGTCAAACCGCTTCCCGAAGTCATGTTATTATATGTAGACAGGTATATTCTGCTGTTCCGCATTGAATCTTTAATTCAAGGTCATTTTCTAGTTGCTTCTTCAGCTGGTATATGGTAGTGATCCCTCGGTGCCAGGGAGGCTCATCCCCAGGTGTCGTGTCCCACGCTGGGGGGAATGCATCACATCTACACGCTGAGTTTGGCTGTGAGAGTGGCCACATTTGAGTAACATGAAGGCTGTCAGGAGGAAACCCCCAGGCACAATGCTACTCTAGGCCTTGTTCTTATTGCAGGTACATAGGCTCAGAAGTGTAGCCATTAGTATCAAGAGCCCACTGTTGGGCCCTCCTTCCTTCCTGGTTCTTGCCGTTGCACCTGGAGGATTGCCGCTGCTCTCCCAGGGCCCACAACAGTGACCCCCCGGCCAGGAGCCCAGTACCCCCCCAGCTGTTGTTTTTAATTGTTTCCACTATGAGTATATATAGACATTACCATATACCCTGGGCATATGCCCTGTATAACTCCCTGTCAACCATATATATCCTGTCAATAACATCCCATATCAGTATTCCTCCGCTGCCATTGTTGAACCACTCTGTGATCCAAAACTTCCCGTAAAGTGAATCCCAACATAATGTCAGCTTCAGAAGAGTCTTAGATCACCAAACTTCATATATACAATATACAGTATTTCCCCAGATCCACCATAAAACCTTTTCCCTTCCACAGCAATAATCTTTTAACTTATTCATATCATATTTCCTGAAACTGATGTACAGATTCTGAAACTATAGTTTTCAAACAAGGTAACATTTGTGCTTACTATGTGGTCCATACTTTAGGTTGTACAGTTTTCTAAATTTTTTAGTTATCCTATGTTTTGTCTTATGGTTTTCATTATTAGTCTGTCGTCCCCTATATGTTTTTGGTGTAATATTAGCTGTTTTATATTCATCCTCGTGTACTCTCACATAACTCCTCTTTTGCCCCCTTATTTACCTTTGTTCCATCCATTGCACGTCCATTTTCCCCTCCCCTTAGGGCCCACAACGCCTGCCAATCTAATGCCCTGGGAGCCGTCCTTTCTCACGAGAGATACAGTTCTCTCTATTCGACGGCATTATTGACTCTCCCTTTGTCTCTCTTTTGTTGTGTCATCATCTTGCTGCGTGACTCACTTGCACGGGCACTTGTGCAGGCACTGGCTCACCACGTGGGCACTCGGCTTGCTGCGCGGGCACTTGGCTCGGCACGTGGGCACTGGCTTTCCGCCGGGGCACTCCTTTTCTTCTTTTTTCACCAGAAGGTCCCAGGGATCAAACAGGGGTCCTCGCATATGGTAGGCAATAGCTAACACTTGCATGCTACTTACTATGTGCCTAGCACTCTTCTAAGTGTTTTAACTCATTTGATCCTTAACCCTATAAGACAGGTCCTACATTTTCTCCATTTTATAGATGAGGCAACTAAGGAATAGAAAGGTTAAGTAACTTACCCAATAAGTGATGGTGCCAAGATTCAAATTTAGGAAGTCTGGTTCCTGGATCTGTATGTTAGCCATTTTGTATCTCATTGTCAGAATTAACCTTGGGACTTTAGGGTTTATTTATCCCAAGACCATCACAAAAGCCCATAAAGCCTATGATTTCCCCCCCAAAAATGTAGTTTTTGCATTGACTGGAATGCTTAATGAAAAGCTTCCTTATACTGAGTGATCATCTAGCATCACTTACCAGCTAAGTGATGCAGTTCTTAACACAAGTCTTGCAAGGTGCTTTCATATTTTCACCTGGGTAATATCATGAATTATTATATCAAATAATTCAAAAGTATGAGTTATATCTATGTGTTAAAACTAGCAACTGAATAGTATTTATTTCTCTTAAGATAACTAATGTTATAAGCTTGGTTATATGATGAACAAATAAACTTGTCTAGTAGTGGATTTTTTTTTAATGTTAGGACCTTTGTTCATATCCACACAGAGAGTCAAAAAACAGTATTGCCTTTAATAAACTTTTAAATAAGGTTGCTTGGACACCCACTGCTTTGATGAGATGTTAAATTCCATGATATATTACCTAAATTTTCTTCCTGACATCACAGGTTTTTTTTTCTTTTGTGAAATCCATGTGTCTGTATAAAAATCATCTCTTTTTCAGGAAAACATACTAAGAAAATCACATGTGGATGTTGGAATGCAGAAAATCTCCTTGCGTTAGGTGGTGAAGATAAAATGATTACCGTTAGTAATCAGGAAGGTGACACAATAAGACAGGTAATACAGTAACATGTCTTTGGTCTGATACATTCAAATTTTTCCCAAAATAAATCATTTGTCTATCAAAGTAGACTATAGAAATTAAAAATCTCTAGTGAGATATGTGTAAATAACTTCATATTCTAAACATCAAAAACTTTTTATTCACTAGAACATTTTTCTTGATTGCTTTATTTTCCTTTGTCTAATATTAGTATGGATTATCATCTCTGTGTTTATAGTCAGACCATATGTATGAAATAAATCTTATCTTTTATGTTTATATTTAACAGAAATATATATAACGTAACATTTATGCCATAAATGTTACGTATTAATTAATGATTAATAAATGGTAGATCCTGATCTTAAAGTCAGACCTGCCTGATTCTAAGGCCCATGCCTTTAACCAATATGTTAAATTGCTTCCAAACTAAAACTTACCAAATTAGATTAAATTTTAGAATTAAATTTTACTGTTGTTCACCAGGAACTGATCCTAGGACCTTCTGGAGTGAGAGAGAGGTGCTCAGTCTCTTGTGCCACCTCAGCTCCCTGCTGCATCTCTTATTGTCTCTCTGTGTCTCTTTTTGTTGTGTCATCTTGCTGTGCCAGCTCTCTGCTCAGGCCAGCTTGCCGTGCAGGCCATCCCTCCTGCATGGGCCATTATTCCACTCGGCCATTATTCCACTCAGTCCAGCTCACTGCATGGGCCAGCTTCTCTTCATCAGGATGCCCCAGGAATCAAACCCTGGACCTCCTCCCATATGGTAGACAGGAGTCCAATCACTTGAGCCACATCTGCTTCCCTACTTTTATTTTAAAAAGAACTTTGTAATTCTTTTGAAAATCTACCTGAACTCTTTTTCAAAGTTTTTTCTTCTTCTTGTATTTATGACCCCTTTTATGTCTTTAGTCATTTCAAAAATATTTTATGATTTCTGATAATGTTATTATTTTTAGATATTGAGGTATGATTGTTATTTCTGCTCACTCTTGCTCTTGATGTAGTTTTCTCTTTGTGAATTTTGTAATTTTGAATCGTGAGCTCTACTTTGACAGGGCTTACCTTTGGAAATTTTTTGCAGCCTCAGAAGAGGCTTTGGATTTGTTTTTGCCAGACATTGCAGTGGTCTTACAAAACTGGACCCTTCTACCATTTCATATTATAATTTCTCACCTTGGGATTTCCTAGACCACTCAATATAAATCTGAACCCCAAACCAGAATGAAGCTAGGACGTTAGGTCTTTGATTACAAATTCTTAGAAGGGAACTTTATTTGCTTTTTCTGACCCAAAGCCCAGGCTGTCTGGATGGGCTTCATAATTGTCTTCCTTAACCAGGTGCTCTGGATAGCTACAGCCATTTTTGCCCACTCTTATGGTTTTCTTTTTTTTTTAAGAAACAATTTTTTTTTTTAAAGATTTATTTATTTATTTATTTATTTCCCCCCTCCCCCGGTTGTCTGTTCTCTGTGTCTATTTGCTGCGTCTTGTTTCTTTGTCCGCTTCTGTTGTCGTCAGCGGCACGGGAAGTGTGTGTGGCGCCATTCCTGGGCAGGCTGCACTTTCTTTCGCGCTGGGCGGCTCTCCTTACGGGCGCACTCCTTGCGCATGGGGCTCCCCTACTTGGGGGACACCCCTGGGTGGGGCGGCACTCCTTGCGCACATCAGCACTGCGCATGGGCCAGCTCCACACGGGTCAAGGAGGCCCAGGGTTTGAACCGCGGACCTCCCATGTGGTAGATGGATGCCCTAACCACTGGGCCAAGTCCATTTCCCATCTTATGGTTTTCAATTTGATCTTTGCTGAATTTTTGATCTGGGAATTTCAGTTACTTTATTTTAAACTTACCTATCCACTTAATAAGATATGTGTTCTATTTCATCCAAAATTTCTAGGTGTTCATAACAGTAGGATTTTCAGGCAGTCTCCCTGTTTTCTTAATATTCAGAATGAATTTGGTCATTGGGTTGGTTTGCAGTCATATTTTTAATCCTTGCAGACACCAGTGAGATCAGATCCCAGTGATATGCAGTTTTCCATGATGAAGACTGATGACCGAGCCTCTGCTACTGAAAGCACAGTAAGAATCCTAAATCAAATCCCTGCCCAAATCATTTTGATAATTTTGTAGACTCTACCCTTCCTTTTCTAGGATGGCTCAGAATCTGTAGTGATAAATTATGGTCTATTAAATCATTGTAGCGCCCAGTCTCTCAGGCCTAGTTGTTTGCTGTCCCTAGCCATTTGGGTGTCACAGCAAACGAGGACAGTGTCTGCAGTTGGTGTTCCTTCTTCAGTCTTGTGGCAGCAGAAACAGTGGAGGTACCTTTAAGAATAGAAACAGTATTGGTAGATGATTTTTTACCTCCACTCTCTCAGATGTGTTGACTAAAGCTCTAGAAGTTGTGGCTTTTATTTCTTTAACACTTCGATGCTTTTTCCTTACCACATTTTAGCATTATGAAATGCAGATGATTTTCACAATCCACATGAATATTTAATGAAGTAATATTTCATTATTTCCTTTAAAAATCTATTATTACATTGATTCTATCTTAAAATTGATAGCATCTTAGAATCAAAGAAATATATCAAAGTGTTTCTCTTTTTTTAATGTATGCTTCACCCTTAATCAGTCTATATAACTAATACACTCTTTCCCTCCTCTGCACAACCACACCCTCCGCTGAATATTACAGTTAGCTGCATAGGTACACTAGTTTAGTCACACTGACCAGTGGCCTGCTGGTGACCTTTGAAAACAATGACAATATAAAAAGCCAATCTTGACCATCCACAGTGGTGTGGACCTGTAATCCCAGATGGCTCAAAGGCAGGATGGCCTTTAAAATGGAACAGTCTTTATACTCTAAATACAAGTCAAATTGCGGTGGTCCTTTGTCAGATTTATATTGATGTATTGCATAGTACTCTAATGAGAGCTATAAAGAAGCTTTAAAAAGTTATTCCACAAAGGTGTTTCATTATTGATATATTTCAGAAGGCATATTGGAGCTATATAAAGCCAAGGACCTTTACCAGAATATATTAAAATGTATTTTCTGAGTCTGTCACATTGTTGTCTTATTAATAGCATTTAACGAATCTGTATTTGGCTTGCTTTCTCATAAATTAGGTTCAACAATTTGGATTTTCTTATTAGTCTTTTCATGAAGTACTGAGTAATTTATTTCACTATTTCTTAACCTCTTCCGGCAGATTAGTGTGGTGGTTGGCAAGAGAACTTTGTTTCTTTTTAATCTGAATGAACCAGATAGCCCAATTGATCTAGAATTTCAGCAGCGCTATGGCAACATTGTCTGCTATAGTTGGTATGTACAAAAAGGTCATTATAGAAAGTCATCTATGTGTTTTCTTTTACTAATTATAATACTTAATTTTTGTCTGTAGCATTCAATCCTATATATAATATTTTGCCAATTCTAGTCCATAATTTAGTATGTGAAACTACCTAGCATACTGTCTGGCAGATAGCAGGCCCTTTTAATAAATTCTATGGTATAATTCCTTAGTTTTAAGGTACTTGCTAATTTATAGTATTGCCAGTGATGGTTAATCTCTCTTTACTCTATGGTTCCCTTTGTTGCAATAGGTATGGTGATGGCTACATCATGATTGGTTTTTCACGTGGCATTTTTGTGGTCATTTCTACTCATATTCGAGAGATTGGTCAAGAGGTATTTCAGGCTCGAGACCATAAAGACAACCTAACCAGTATCGCAGTATCACAAACCCTTAACAAGGCTGCAACATGTGGCGATAACTGGTGAGTTATATTCACATATTCATGGGAAAGCTTATAAAAGGAATACTTGAGAGATTCAGCAGGACTTTGGTAGCTAATATGAATCTGGCAACCATACCTAACATGCACTCTTGGAATATGTTTGCAGTTGAAAATTTCTGAGATTCCTTTACCCTGTCTTTAACACTTAGGGACAAACCTAAAATAGGGAGTTCACTTAAAAATAAAATAGGGCAGTTCTGGGTAACCTGGAGTAAGCCACTCCACCCTGTCTTTCCCACTGAACACAGCTGTAAAACCTGGACAGAATGCATGGAGCAGCTATTTAAGGACCCTGAAAAGTAAATAGTAACAGGCAGACCGGAGAAGAAGACCAGAATTAGAAGTACCACTGACCTAGCAGTGAGTCTCTCATTTATTCTCCGGTCCCTCTCGGCCTGGACTCAAGGCAGCCCAAAAGCTAAAAG
Source organism: Dasypus novemcinctus (assembly GCF_030445035.2). Lineage (NCBI taxonomy): Eukaryota > Metazoa > Chordata > Mammalia > Cingulata > Dasypodidae > Dasypus > Dasypus novemcinctus. The sequence continues at coordinate 167,272,812 of NC_080673.1, read as the reverse complement.
TAGTTATCAGGGCACAGACAGAGAGAACTCTAGGAGAAGCCCTCTAGTTCTGGCTTAGGTTATGGGAAGGGGAATCCTAACTTTCATAGAGAGTAGGGGAAATGGGAAATCCCTAATTTTCTATTTTTTTCCTTTTTTCCCTCTTACCCCAGCCACAAAGCAATCTCACAACAGCAGTGGCAGCAGGGATCCACAGGCACCTAAAACTCTGAGGGAGAGTAGCCTACCTCTCTCATTGGAAGAGCTATAGTCCCAAGGAGGGAAAATCCCTTTTGATTATTTTTCTCTCTGTATTCCTGCTGCTTGGCCCCAGGTATGGGCACAGTAATGGAAAGTATGAGACAGAGCAGGTTGTTACAACCCTAGCTTTCTTGCTGGAAGACTAAAATACAGGGTAGTCCAAGGGAACCTAAAAGAACCAAGATCACAGAGCATTTAGAGCTCAGGAAAGCAATTCCATAGATATTTATAAATTCCTAGGCTCATCCCCAGCTGTGCAGATCTAAACACATACCAAAAACTTTGAGAGCTGAACTAAGGGATAGATCACAACCCAGCTCCCTTACTTGGTACTGGGTGGAACAAATCTGAATACCACTACAAAGGCTTTGAAAGGGCTGATTTTGAAACCATAACCTACAGAAAGTATGTTTAGAACGTGTGGCCTGAATGCAGATGGGTCAATTGCCTGCCAAAATAAAAATATCAACCTTCTTCATGGGCTTTAAATAAGACACACAGTCTCATGACATAACAATCAGGAAAATCTTAACTTGCATGTAAAAATGCAATCAAAAGGTAACAACACCAAGATGATGCAGATGGTAGCTATTATAAAATGTTCGAAGAAGTAAGAGCTGACACTCTTGAAGCAAATGGAAAGATAGAAAGTCTTAGGAAGGAACTAGAAGCTATAAAGAAAAACCAGATGGAAATTTTATAACTAAAAAAACTACAATAAAGACAATGGACTTGCAGAATGGAGATAACAGAGTAAAGAATCAGTGAACTTAAAGAGATATAAATAGAAAATATCCCATCTGCAAAACAAAAAAAAGGTTGAAAAAAATAATTAACAGAGCTTCAGGCACCTGTGAGGTAATACCAAAAGGTCTCACATTTTTATCATCAGAGACCCAGAAAAAAATGGCTGAAACTGCTCACATTTGGCAAAAGACATAACTCTACATAGTATATAACATAGTGAATCCCAAAGAGGATAAACCCAAATAAATCCAGGCCCAGACACTTCATTATCAAACTAATGAAAACTAAAACAGCCAGATAGCAACATTTCGATGACTGGATTTATCATCATAATCTGTAGAGAACAGAAGCAAGGACACAGTGTTCTTAGAGTGCTATAAGAAAAGAACTGTCAACTTTAAATTCTCTATCCACTGAAAATATCCATTAGTAATGAAGGTGAAATAAGAAATTCACAGAAGTAGGAAAACGAAGAGAATTTATTGCCAGCAGAACTACTCCAAAAGAATTGCTAAAGGAAATTTCTTCAGACAGAAGGGAACTGATGCCTGAATGAAATCTGGGACATCAAAAATGAGGGAAGAGCAAGGTATTGGTGGTGTGGTGCTGTATGGGAGCCCCATATGATGTTATGCTTGTTTGTTTTGTAAGTTCATAACTTTTACTATATACTTATTGTTTATTTATATTCATGTATGAATGATATACTTCAATAAATTGTTTAAAAATAAAATGATACAAGTTACAGTAAAAGGATGAGAAAAGAACATGCAAATGCTAATTTAAAGAATGTTGGAGTAGTTATATTGTTATCAACAAAACAGGCTTCAGAGCAAAGAAAACTACTAGGGATAAAAAGATATTAATATTGATTGAAGATCCATTGATAACAAAGACATAACAGTCCTAAGTGTAAATATACCTAAACAGAGCCCCAAAATACTTGAAGTAAAAAGTGATATAATTGAAGGGAGGAATATACAATTTAACAATAATAGTTGGAGACTTCACTTCAATACCCCACTTTCAGTAATGCATAGAATAGCTAGGCAGAAACTCAACAAAGAAATAAAAGATTTGAACAAATGCTATAAACCAAACTTGACCCAACACATCTATAGAATACCCTGTTCAACAACAGCAGTGTTTTATTTCCTAACTGCCAAAACAAATACTAGGCAGTGGGTTGACCTAAACAATGGGGATTTATTGGCTCATGGTGTTGAGGCTAGGAGAAGTCCAAAGCAAGGTATCATCAAGGTGGGGCTTCTTCCAGAAGACTGGCATTCTTGGGCTGGCTGCTGGGCACCCTTGGTCCTTGGCTTTTCTTTTTTCTGGGTTCTATTCATTTTCAACCCCTGGCTGCTCCTTCTGGAGTTTTTCTTTCTCTGTGACCTTTCCTATAAGCCCTTCTGTAATAGGGTTAAGACCCTTCTGACTCAGCTGGACCACACCTTAACCCAATTAAGCTCATCAAAAGGTTCCATTTAAAAGAACTTATACCTACAGAAATGGACCAAGTCTAAGAACATGTTTTTCTGGAGTACAAAGCTCCAAACCACCAGAAGCAGAATATATATATTTTTCAAGCCCCCATGGAACGTTCAGCAAGATAGATGATACCCTGGTCTAGCTACAAGCCTCAACAAGTTTAAAATAATTTAAATTGTACAAAATATGTTCTCTGACCATAATGGACCCAAACTGGAAATCAATAACAGACAACAGGAAAATTTCTGATAAACATTTGGAAGTTAAATGACAAAACTTCTAAATAATTATTGCAAAGAGTAAATATCAAAATCAAAAGTACATGAAACTGAATGAAAATGAATATAAATAAATTATGTGGAAAGCAGCTTAAGCAATGCTGAGAAGGAACACTAGCACTAAATGTTTACATTAGATAAAAGATCTCAAATCATATAAATCCTACCTCGAGAATAGAGAGAACAAAATAAACATAAAGCAAGTAGAAGAAAGGAAATAATAAAGATAGCTCAAATCAATGAAATTGAAAATAATAAAAAATAGAGAAAAAATAATTTAAACTGGTTATTTTTTTTTTAAACCAATACATATAATAAACCTCTAGTAAGACTGACAAAAAGAGAGATGACACAAAATCACCAGTATCAGGAATGAAATAAGGATATCACCACAGGTTCTGAAGCCATTAAAAGGAAAATAAGGGAATGTAATAAACAGCTTTATGATCAGAAATACAACAACTTAGAAGAAATAGGACAATTCTTCAAAAACCAAAGCTTCCAAAATTTACCCATATGAAATAGTCTGTATAGTCTTGTAAATATTAAACAATTGAATTAATAAATTAAAAGTTCATGAAATACAAATCTCCAGGCCCAGATGGTTTCACTGGAGAATTCTATAAACCATATGATGAAAAATTAGCACTAATACTCCATACTGTCTTCCAGAAAATAAAAGAGGAAGGAATACTTCCCAATTCATGAGTCTCTTTACTACCTTTATACCAAAACCAAATAAAGACAGTACAAAAAAGGAAACATCAGACCAGTATCTCTCACGAACTTGCGTATAAAAACTCTTAACAAAATTTAGCAAACTGAATCCAGCATTTTATGAAAAGGATTATTTGTCTGACAAAGTGGGGTTTATTCAGGTATGCAAGGCTTGTTTAACACTCCAAAAATTAGTGTAATCCACTGAGATGGTTTGAAGCTCTGTGGACCCCAGAAAAGTATGTTCTTAAAGTTAATCCATTCCTGTAGTTATGGGCCCATTGTAAATAAGATCTTTTAACTTAATACGGGGAAGCGGACTTGGCCCAGTGGTTAGGGCATCCAATACCACATGGGAAGTCCGCAGTTCAAACCCCGGGCCTCCTTGACCCGTGTGGAGCTGGCCCATGCGCAGTGCTGCTGTGCGCAAGGAGTGCCCTGCCAAGCAGGGGTGTCCCCCATGTAGGGGAGCCCCACGCGAAAGGAGTGCGCCCCATAAAGAGAGCCGCCCATTGCGAAAGAAAGTGCAGCCTGCCCAAGAATGGCACCACACACACAGAGAGCTGACACAAGAAGATGACGCAACAACAAAAAAAAGAAACACAGATTCCCGGTGCCGCTGATAAGGATAGAAGCAGTCACAGAAGAACACACAACGAATAGACACAGAGAGCAGACAACAAATAAAAAAATAATAATCTTAAAAAAAAAATTAATATGTGGCCCTTCCTAATCAAAGTGGGATTTAATGCTCTTACTGGGGTCCCTTGTAAGAGAATGAAATTCAGACACAGAGAGAAAGCTACAGCAGCAAGGAGCTGAAAAGAAAAAAACCTGGAAGAGAAGGGACAGCCCAGCAGATGCCTCCATGTGCCTTGCCATATGACAGAGGAGTCCAGGATCACCAGCAACTAGTCTTCAGAAAGAAGGTATCATCTTGATGATGTGTTGATTTGGACATTTTCACAGCCTTAGGACTGTAAGCCAATAAGCTAATAAATTCCCATTACGAAAAGCCAATCCATTTTATGGTATCTGCTTTGAGCAGCTTAGCAAACTAGCATATCTTTCATATCAATAGGCTAAAGAAGAAAAACATATGATCATATCAGTTAACATGGAACAAGCATTTGACAAAACCCAGCTTGCATTTGTGATAAAACTCTCAGTAAGTTAGGAGTAGCCGGGAATTACCTCAATTTGATAAAGGGCATTTACAGAAAACCTACAGCTAGTATCATACTTATTGGTGAAAAGTGCTTTCTCCCTAGTATTGGGAACAAGGCGAAATGTATAAACTCTCAGTACTATTATTCAGCTTAGTACTCTGTGTTCTAGCTACTGAACTACACAAGAGAAAGAAAAACATCCAGATTAAAAAGCAAAAAGTAAAACCATATCTATTTGTAGATGATGTAATTGTCTATTGAAAATCCCAGGGAATTTGTAGAAAACAAGAACTAGAAATAAGGAGTTCTAGAATCACAGAATACAAGGTCAGTACACAAATATCAATTGCTTTTCTAAATTTTAACAGTGAATATGTGGAAGCGAAAACATAATACCATTTTAAATCCCTTCAAAGAAAATGAAATACTTAGTATACACTTAACGAAACATGTACAAGAGCTGTGTGCTGAAAATTAGGAAACGCTGACAAATTTAAAAAGATCTAAATACATGGAGAGACATACTGTGTCCATGGATTTGAAGACTCAACATAGTAAAGATATCATTGCTCCACAAATTAATCTATGGATTTAATGAAATTCATGTCAGAATCCCACCATTGATTTTTGTAGACATAGACAAGCTTATTCTAAAAAAAAAAATGGAAAGGTACAGGTCCTGGAATAGCTGAAAACAATCTTAAAATGGGAGGAATCATTTTACCGAGTATTAAAGCTTACTGTACAGCTACAGTAATAAAGATTAAATTATGGTATTGGCAGAGAAATAGACACATAGATCAGTGGAACACAATAGAGAAGCCAGAAATGGATGTACTCAAATATACAACTGATTCTTGACAAAGGTGCAAAAGTAATTCAGTGAAAGAAGGACAGTCTTTTCAACAAATGGTGCTGCAGCAATTTGACATCCATATGCAAAAATAAATAAATTAACATTAACCTAAACCTCACACCTTAAAAAATTAACTTAAAATGGATCATGGACTTTATAGTAAAAGTATAAAACTCTTAAAACTTTTCAGTAAAAACAGGAGAAAATCTTCTGGATCTGTGACTAGGCAGAGTTTTTATACTTGACACCAGAAGTATAATCCATAAAAGGAAAAATTAGACCTTGTCAAATTTAAAAGCTTTTACCCTGCAAAAGACCATTAAGAGGTTGAGCCAGACAAACCACAGATTGGGAGAAAATATTTGCATACCATTGTTTTAGTCAGCCAAGGCGGTACTCATGCAAAAATACCATAAATTCTTTGGTTTTTATAAAGGGTATTTATTTGGGGTAGGAGCTTACAGATACGGGCCATTAAGCATAATTTACTTCCCTCACCAAAGTCAGTTTTCACGTGTTGGAGCAAGATGCCTGCCAATGTCTGCCAGAGTTCAGGCTTCCTGGGTTCCTCTGGACCCAGCTTCTGTTTTCTCCACAAGGTCAGCTGTAGACTATCAGGTGAACGGCTCTGTGTCTTTCCCCAGGGCTCCAGCTTAAGACTTGAGCATCAAACTCCCATCAAAACTCCAACATTAAGAACTCTCAACTCTGTTCTTTGCCACCCTTGGTGGGTGGGGACTCAATGCCCTAATCATAACTCAGTCATGCCTAGGTAGAGATCAGATTCCAAACATAATCCAGTATCTATTTTTAGAATTCATAACCATATCAAACTGCTACATTCCACCCTCTGAATTCTAAAAAGGCATTACAATATTTTTAAAAACCTTAAACCAGTAACAATGCAAGAACTAAATCATATCACAATCAATTTAAAGATATGCAGTTTGTCTTGGGGCAAAGTTCTGCCTGCTATAGACCTCTGAAACTTACAAAACAATTTATCTGTTTCCAAAACACAAATGAACAGACGTAGGAGAAACATTTTCATTACAATAAGGAGAAATTGGGAGGGAAACATTAGTCATGGGTCCTCTACAGTTCAGTAAACCTGCAGGGCATCCTCCATTGTTAAGATGATGGTTTCTTCTCCTTGGGGTCATATGGGGACCCACCCTTTCCACAGGCTTGCACAATGGCCATTTTCTTTGTTCCACCCTCACCAAGCATTTGGGTGTCAACCAAGCTCCAGACCTCTCCCTCCAAGAGTATTGGGGTGATTGCCATACCTCACCCAATCTTTGGGTTAGAGTCTTAACCCCCCTTAGTACAGTGATGTGAAGATAGCATTCCCCCTAAACATTGGCATACAGGCTCAACCCACTCAGAGCAATGAGTTGACCACCTGGCCTTACCTGCCCTAATCCTTGGGGAATGTGCTTCACCCTCTTCAACTGCTGGGGCAAACACCCTTTCTGTACACATGGGTAGGGTTCCTCTCTTGGCCCAAGGTAATGTCCTACTTCCAGATCTCGGCTACCATGGTTTTCCTCTTGAAGTTTTTCCCCTTCAATCCCTCCTTTCCATGTCCCTTTTATTCCAGGCTGACAGTGGTTTTGTTCATACAGCTCTCTCAAAAAGCTTGTTGGTTTGGCATGCAGGAAGCAGGGGTCCAAGCCATCAGACAGTAAGACTTTCCACAAGTCTTTCTGAGATAACTGTGTCTTCAATCCTGATTTACAAGTTTCAAGCTTAGTTAAGTCCTCCAATGGGGCACTTTCTTCTGGGAGCTTGATTTCCAGAGGCTTGGAATTTACAGAATTAGTTTCTGTTTTCTTTATGCCTAACAGTTCAGTCCTCAATATAGCTCCCTTTTCTAGCATTTTGCTATAAACTGCAAGCAGAAGCTAAGCCACATTCACTGGGTTTACTTTGGAAATTTCTTCAGCTAAATGCCCAGGCTTGCCATTTTCAAATTCTGCCTTCCATAAAACACCAGGAGTTAATCTTGCTAAATTCTCTGCAACTTTAAAACAGGAATTGCCTTTCCTCCAGTTTCTAATAGTAGTTTCATTACTTCTAAGGCATCATAAAAAATCTCTCTTTAGCATCCATATTGCTATCAACATTGTGTCTTCAAAGCAATCTAGGCCTTTTTCATCAAACATCCTCCAAAAAATACCCCTTACCCATTTATAAAACCATTCCAGCATTTTGGTAATTGCAAAAGCACTTCCCTACTCCTTGGTACAAATTCTGTAATATTCAGCCAAAGGGGTGCTAATGCAAAAATACCAGAAATTGGTTGGTTTTTATAAAGGATATTTATTTGAGGTAGGAGCTTGGAGATACCAGGACATAAAGCGTAAGTTACTTCCCTCACCAAAGTCTATTTTCACATGTTTGAGCAAGATGGCTGCAAGGGTTCAGGCTTTCTGGGTTCCTCTTGGCTCAGTTCCTGTTTTCTCCACAAGGACAGCTGTAGTCTATGAGGCTCTCTAGGCTTTGCCTCTCTCCACAAGGTCAGCAGTAGACTGTCAGGTGAATGGCTCTGCCTCTTTCCCTGGGCCTCCAGCTTAAGACTCCAACATCAAGCTCCAACATCAAAACTCTAACAGTAAGAACCCTCAGCTCTGTTCATTGCCATGCCTTTTATCTGTGAGTCTCCACCCACCAACGGGTGGGGACTGAACGCCCTAATCATAACTCAGTCATGCCCAGGTACAGATCAAATTACAAGCATAATCCAGTATCTGTTTTTGGAATTCGTAACCAAATCAGACTGCTACAACCATATAACCAACAGAGGACTAATATCTGCTGTATATAAAGAACTCTCAAACAATCCACTTAGAAAATAGGCAGAAGATATGACCATACATTTCACCAAAGAGGGTAACAGATGGCAGATAAGCACATGAAAAGATGTTCAACATCATTAGCCACTAGTGAAATGCAAATTAAAATGACAGTGAGGTAACACTATACATCTGTTGGAATGACTAAAATAAAAAATAGCAATAACATCAAATACTGGCAAGGATGCAGAGAGGCTGTATCATTGATAGGTAGCTGGTAGAAATGTAAAGTGATGTAGCCATATATTCACACAAAAATCTGCACATAAATGTTTATAGCACCTTTATTTGTAGTAGTCAAAAACTGGACACAACCCAGATGGCCTGGTATGGGTAAGTGGATGCAGAAACTGTGGTACATTCATTCCATACTCAACAATAAAATGTGATAAACTAGGAAAGCAGATGTGGCTCAAGCAGTTGGGTACCTGCCTACTACATGGGTGGTCCTGGGTTTGGTTCCTGGTGCCTCCTATAGAAGACAAGCAAGATAATGAGCTGATGCAACAGGATGACACAACGAGGAAATAATGAGAGACAAAACAAACAGGGAGAGAAGGTGGCTCAATTGATTGGGTGCCTCCCTCCTACATGAAAGGTCCTGGGTTTGGTTCCCAGTGCCTCCTGAAAAAAAAAAAAATGCAAGCAGAGAGAACATACAACAAACAGACAGAGCAGACAGTGAGTGCAAACAGTGGGGTGGGGGGAATAAATAAAATCTTTTTTTAAAAAAGCAATAAACTTTTGATATGGACAACTTCTCCAGAGAGTTATGTTGATTGATAAAAGCCATTCCCAAAAGGTTGTACTGTGCAATTCTTGAAGTGTCAAAACCTGAAAGCTAAAACAGATAACGGATAAGTGGTTGTAACATGTTACGGTTGGAACTGGGGGCAGCAGTGAGAGAGGGAGGTGCATGTGTTTCTAAAAGAGCATTGCAAAGACAGAACTGTTCTATCTTGACTGTGATTGTGGCTACATGTGATAAAATTACATAGAACTTAATGCACACACATAAACATACAAAATGCATACAAGTAAAAATTGGGAGTATCTGAATAAGATTGGTGGATTGTATCAATGTCAATACCCTGATTGTGATATTGTACTATAATTTTTCAAGATGTTACCATTTGGGAAAACTAGGTGAAGGGTACACAGAGTAATTCTGTGTCACTTCTTATAACTGCACGTGAGTCTATAGTTGTTTCAAAACTCAGAAGTTTAATTAAAAGTACTGGAAAAATAAAGGGTAAAGCATTGGGAAGGGGAAGATAGGAAGGAGGGAGGAAAGAAGACAAGGAAGGAAGAAATGTTACAAGTATTAGGTAACAACATGGCAGTGCACCCTTTCATTTGCATTACTTATTCTTCCCAATAATCCTGTGAAGTAATTCTATGTCCCCATTTTTTCAGAGCATTCAGGCCTTCTGATTCCAAAGCTAATGTTCTTTCTTGTGTACGTCACCCCTTTTTGCATGAAAGAACTCTTTAGGGGGAAAAAAACTTTGCAAACAGATGCCTATATTCTCTTGCAATAATTAATACTGCTCCAACTCAGGGGGATACTCTTCTACTCAAGCTTTTCTTCAGGACAAATCTAACCTCCTTGTTCCTAAATCTATAATTCAGAGGATTAAGCTGGACAACCCCTCTTTTCCCGCCCCCCAAAAAAGATTTGAAAGATAAAATATAAATATAGAAATTCCAATATTTTCTTACAAAAACCCAGTGGTTCATCTGTTTTGGAGAACACTGGCCTGTTCTACAGTATATAAATTTTTGTGAGCTGAAATTATTATTTAAAGCTAGTGTTTCAAAAAAAATTTTTTTTTAATTTTCAGCATTAAAATCCATGACCTGGCAGAATTAAAAGACATGTATGCTATAATCAACCTGGATGATGAAAATAAAGGTATTGATTTCTCTGAAGCAAATTGACGTTTTATGATTTCAGTTGTGTTGTTATATAATTTGCATCTACTGTAGCAGGAATAAAATTAATACCCTTCTCTCAAGTGCCCTAAAATAGCTTCCTTATTTGAATCATTATGTTGAGTCGTACTTCTTGACCAGAATGATGTGAATCTACTTTGATGCAGAGACTTACCATGAATTTTATCCTAATTTCAATTGTAAACTATAAATTCTTTTTATATACTTTCCTTTTGAGCCAGTGTTGAATGAGGCAATTCACATATTCATATGGTACAACACGATGACTTTCCTAATCTAAATAAGGGCAATTTAAACAGTTAAAACAGTTGAAGATTTTTATGCCTCTGGCAGCTTAAAGGAAAATAGTTGCTTGCTTGCCTGCAACATTATATTTCCTTTTGAGTGATCATTTATTTTGTCAATTTCAGGGTTGGGCACCTTGTCCTGGACAGATGATGGCCAGTTGTTGGCATTGTCTACCCAGAGGGGCTCACTCCATGTGTTCCTGACCAAACTTCCCATACTCGGGGATGCCTGCAGCACGAGGATTGCATATCTCACCTCCCTCCTTGAAGTCACTGTAGCCAACCCTGTTGAAGGAGTATGAAAATGTTATTTTTATTTTATTTATAAATAAAATCCGAACAGTTGTAGCAGTTGGTTTACTACTGTTGCTTCTCTGTATTTTAGGATCTACCAATCACAGTTTCTGTTGATGTGGAACCCAACTTTGTGGCAGTAGGTCTTTACCATCTGGCTGTAGGGATGAATAATCGAGCTTGGTTTTATGTCCTTGGAGAGAATGGCAAGTCTAAATCCAGTTGTATCCTTATCTTCTATACTATTATTATTTGGGAAGCACTAGAAGTTCTTAAGACCAAGAAATTTGAATTGATTAGAAAGTTTTTCTTTCACTTCTTTTTGTTCAGACATCTTTCTTAGCTTACATGGTTTTGTGAATCCTCTAAAGAATTTGCATAATTTTAAGAGGATTTATTTTCCACCTTTGTAATGAAGATGGTATGGTATAGTGGATAGAGTGTGAACTTCAGTTTTATAGAGGCCTGGGTTTAAACCACCCCCCACCCCACCCTCCCTCTTTTAGCTAAGTGACTGTTGACAGTTACTTTACCTTTCTAAGCCTTGATTTTCTCATCTGGAAAACAGGATACTTCTACTTTTAAGGGATCATGAGAAAAATGAAATGTGATCTCACATTGCACAATGACTGCGTTAGGTTCTTCTAAGCCTTATTCGTAGTCAGTAAATGGTAATTTCTGCTCTCCTTTTATTCTGGGAATAATAACTATTAGCATCTGAAGGGAACCTTGCTCTTCTCTTTCCCATCCTCCTCTATTCTACTTCTTTCCCCCACTGGAAGTTAGATATCTATCAGGAGTAAAACAAGCCTGAGAATTATTTTGCTAAATGAAATAGAGAACACCATTAAACTTCTTGTCACTAAGGTTTAATTATTGGGTTTTTTGTATGTGATTTTACTTTTTATTACTGTTTCCTGTGACCCGTTATAAAATTTCTGAAGGCAAATATATTTAGATTATTGTTAGAATGAAATTACTATTTAAATTTCAGAATATCCTTGCAAAGACATACTTTAAATTATTTGCAAATCTTTAAATAAGATAATTTTCCAGATATTTTTATGTGTTGGCTTTTTTAAACTGTTACAGCTGTGAAAAAATTGAAAGACGTGGAATATCTGGGCACAGTAGCCAATATTTGCCTTCATTCTGACTATGCTGCTGCACTTTTTGAAGGCAAAGTCCAGTTACATTTGGTAAGTTCAGTTTTGATGTTCTTTAATTCCGTGATGTTAAGTCTTAAGTGATGATGATGAACAGCCTAAAGTCTAATTATCAAGAACTTTGGACAGGAAGCAATCATGTACAGGGTAGGTAGAAAACCAGGTACAGGCAAAGGATTTACAAAATCTTGCCTTTCTGCATCAAATGTTCACTATCTCTGTTCCCCAAGAAACCTGATAATGTGCCACTTGCAACATTGCTTATGGTAAAAACGACCTTGGTTGGTAAATTGCATCTAGAAGGAACTCTAAATGAACTATAACTCCTGATGGGGATCCTATAACTTTGGGCTTCCCTGGATGTGTTGACTTATATTTGGGCATATCACTTGTGGGAGATCAAGAGATACTGGCTCCTATGGAGATGGGCTCCTAAACCAGCCATCTCTCACATCAGTTCCTCTGCTGTTTGCATCTGAGAAGCCAAGCAGATTAGCACTAGACAGCTACATAACCACTAAATAGGAATGCCCAACCAGACCCTGCTGACAGGCCGAGGTTACTGCCTTTATCTTCCTGAGTAAATGGGGCCTGCAGTCTTGTGAGTCTGAATGTTCAGTTGAATTTAAGAAAAAGACTCTTCCCCTCCCCATCAGTGGATGTCGTAGACCAGGTTTATATTTATGAACCACTATTTTTCCTTGTGTTTTAGATAGAAAGTGAAATTTTGGATGCTCAGGAAGAACGTGAAACTCGACTTTTCCCAGCAGTGGATGATAAATGCCGCATTTTATGTCATGCCTTAACTGGTGATTTCCTCATCTATGGTACAGATGTATGTATTGTCTTCTTTAATACAGATCATGGGGAATTTCTAATTTTTACTTTGTGATCTTGATTAAATTCCTTTTCCTACCAGTTTTTTTTTTCCTATGTTGAACCCAATACAAGTAATAGTCATCTTTGATTAAATATATACTTATATAGACCACATAAGTGGGATGACATGCTTCTGTGATTTTAGCTATCTGATGACATAGTGAAAAGGATCAAAATCAAATATGTTGAATACCTTAGATTTAGTACCTATAAATATTAGAATAGGCTATTAAATCACATGTGCATTCCCATTTTACCTAGTTTCTTGGATCTGTACTTTTCACATCTACTAAATGTCATTTTTAGATTCTTCCTTCCTCTTAAAATTACAAAGTATGTTTAACTTAAATGCTTTTTTTTCTTGGCAACCTTTTAAACCCTGTGACTGAATTTTTTTTAGACTGGTGTCATTCAATATTTCTATATTGAAGACTGGCAGTTCATTAATGATTATCGACATCCGGTCAGTGTGAAAAAGATTTTTCCTGACCCAAATGGGACCCGATTAGTTTTCATTGATGAAAAAAGTGATGGATTTGTCTATTGTCCAGTAAGTCTATAAAATTTTAAAATGTGTTTTTTAATGCAATGTAAGAAAAGTGTTTTTAAAGTAAATTTCATATATTAAAGTCACTTTCTCTTAAACATTGGCAGCAATTTCAGTACTATATTATCATGTTTGTGATTGAACAGTCACAATAAGTCTATTTTCAGAGCTATTTTTTTCAGGATTTATTTATTTTTTATTTATCCACCCCCCCCCCCCATTGTCTGCTCTCTCTGTCCATTTGCTATGTGTTCTTCTGTGTCCACTTGCATTCTTGTCAGTGCAGTAGGAATCTTGTATCTCTTTTTTTTCTTTGCATCATCTTGCTGCATCAGCTCTCCATGTGTGCAGTGCCACTCTTGTGCAGGATGTGCTTTTTTTTTTTTTCACACAGGACGCACTCTTGCACATGGGGCTCCCCTACGTGGGGCACACCCCTGCGTGGCACGGCATTCTTTGCATGCATCAGCACTGTGTGTGGGCCAGCTCACCACATGGGCCAGGAGGCCCTGAGTTTGAACCCTGGACCTCCCATATGGTAGGCAGATGCTTTATCAGTTGAGCCAAATCTGCTTCCCTCAGAGCTACTTATATGAAGAACATTTGTTCTATTAGTCTACAAAAGCACATCATTAGTATCATTCCTAGGATGATATTTTTAATGGAAAAACTACCTATTCTATACCATTTTTAAACTTAACTTACCATTTCTGTATAATATTATGGAATACTTTCACGTACATGACTTTTTTCTCCAGATATGCAATAAACTTCAAAGGACAGGGATTATGCTTTGTCCTTCTTGCCCACCTCAGTTAATTTTCTTCTTGTCTTAAAGATCCTGGACATAAAGATAAGGGTTTATTATTATTATTATTACATGGTTAAAAATGGTATATGCATATTAATAGGAGTAACTGATTTACTAATGTTTACTAATAATATTTTTAAAACTAATAATATTTTTAAAACCCTTAATACGAGTAAATCAGTTACTCCTATTAACATCCTTAAGCTTTTTGATTATAGATTTGAAAGAAGGAAATACTGTGTTTCTACATCATTTGCTATGAAAACATTTTTGGTACCAAAAAGTGGGGCACTGCTCTTAAAAATACTATAAAATGTGGAAATGGCTTTGGAATTGGTTAATGGATAGAGGCTGGAAGAATTGTGAGGCACTTGATAGAAAAAGCCTAACTTGCTTTGAAAAGACTGTTGATAGAAATGTGGGCACTAAAAGTACTTTCCAATGAGGTCTTACAAGGAAATGATGAATGTGATATTGAAAACTGGAGGAAAGGTGATCCTTCTTATGAAGTGGCAGAGAACTTGGCAAATTTGTGTTCTGATGTTGAAAGTGGAACTTGTAAGCAATGAACTTGGATATGCAGATGAGATTTCCAAACTAAGTGTGGAAGATGCAGCCTGGCTTCTCCTTGCACCTTATAGTGAAATGCCAGAGGAAAGGGATAAGCAGAATATTAAACTCTCAAGCACAAAGAAGCTAGCAATTGATGATTTTGAAAATTCTTAGCCTATCCAGATAGTGTGCTTGAGACTTGGGCCAGAGGTGGCTTTATCAGGGACCTCCCTGAGCTTTTTAGTGACTCCACAGAGAACAGGGTTCCCTATGAGGGTTTAATTGAACAACCCTTTGCTAAAAAAGGTGTGGCTAAAAATAGATCCAGTCAGCTGTTTCAGTGGAAGTAAGAATTGGAAATGCAGTTATCCAAGAAGGATCTGTGGAAAGTTCCATTGTTTGATGGTGTGGACTCCCTGGAATCTCATACAAAGCCAACAAGGTTGTTTTGATTTTTCATGAACAGAAGCAAGGCCTGAAAGGTTCAGAGAAGGGGCTAACTAAAGGAAGAATGACTTCAAGGGCAGAATCGTGGAAGCTGAGCTCTGGACCAAAGAGATTTCCTTGGTCCAAGAGAGTGAGCCCACCCACATGTATGGAAAGTGCTCTTGCAGGGGAAGGTCTACTTACCCTGCACTTAGAGGAGGTGGGCCTTGTGCCCCATTGTTCAGGGACAGTGACACTACCTCCGTGATAGGAGATGGTGGGGCCTGTGCCATGGTATTCATGGAGAGCCCGGATACCATTCTGTAGCCTGGAGAGGGTTAGACCTCTGAAATTCCTTGGAAGGGGTAGGTCTTCACTCCATCAGACTCAGAGGATGGTGCATCAAGCCGCAGATGGCTCTCAGACCTTGAGATCTAATTAAATTTGCCCTGCTGAGTTTTGGACTTGTTTGAGACCCATGGACCCCTGTTTACCTTCTCTAATGGTTTGAAGCTGTGTGTGTCCCAGAAAAACATGTTTGTAAATCTAATCCATTCCTGTGGGTATAAACCCATTATAAGGACCTTTTGATAAGACTTCAGTTAAGGTTTTTCCTACCTCAGTCAGGATAGGTCTCAGTCTTATTACTGGAGCCCTTTATAAGAGAATGAAATGCAGACAAAGAGCATAAGAAAACCATGCAAGCAAGAAGCTGAAACTAACGAAACCCAGAAGAGAAGGGAGAGAACAGCAGGCGCTTCCATATGCCTTGTCATATGCCAGAGGAGCCAAGGATTGCTAGCAGCTGGTCTTCAGGAAGAAAGCATTGTTCACGCTGAACCATTTCATGGTATCTGTTTTAAGCAGCCTATGAAACTAAAACACCTTCCAATTTCTCCCTTCCTCTGCCTGTCCCACAATTGTATTTTGGAAGCAGATAACTTGTTTTTAGGTTTCAGAGGTCCAGCCAACAGGAATTTTGCTCTGAGATGAACTACATCCATAACTGAATTTGAAGAGACTTTGTACTTAGCCTTTTTACTGAAATGACTTTAGGCTTAAGGGAGATTGTGATAGAATGACTGAATTTTGCATGTTGGAAGAACATGTCTTATTTGGATCCAGAGGGCAGACTGTTGGCATCAAGTCATGCCCCCCCATGTTCAGGTCCTGACCCTTGGTCCTGTGGGTGAGAAGCCATTTGTAAATAGGTTCTTTGAAGGTATTATTAATTAGTCCTTTGAAGGTGTTATTAATTAGGAAGTTCCCAGACAAATAAGGGTGGGCCTTAATCCAATATGACTGAAGTCTTACGTAAAGGAAATTTGACATGGAAGTAGAAGCCACGGGGAGCAGCCAGAAAGTGGAAGTCAGTGGAATCCAGAGGAGAAAAGAGAAGCCAGGAAAGGCTGCCTTGTGCATTGCCATGTGACAGAAATGCCAAGGGCCAACAGTCACTGGGCAGCCAACTGTCACAGTCTTTGGGGGAAAGTGTCACCTTGCTGACACCTCACTTTTGGACTTCTCCTAGCCTCAGATCTGTGAGCCAATAAATTCCATTGTTGAAGTGAATCCCTTTTATAGTATTTCTTTTAGTAACCAGGAAACAACTATAAAACAACTGTATTTGAATTTTTCATTTATTTTTGATAGCCAGTTAATTTAGTATATTCTTGACCACGACGCACATAGCCCCTGCACACATCCTTGTGGCTGACTACAGCTGCCCTTTGACCGAGCCTTAAGAACGTTGCCAAATGTCCGGCTTCACCTTAGGCTCTACTCAACAAAGACAGCATTCCCCTCCCTACTACACTCTCCTTAATACTAAGACAACCTTAGCTTTCTTCTTTCCTTCTTTTTCTCCCTCCTCTCCCCTCCCTTTCCCTTGACAAATATAACCGTCTTCCAGAGAAGTACCTGGATTATTTACACAAAATTCCTAATGCGCTAGTTGGTACTCAGTCCATTTTCTCCCAGTCACAAAACATATGAGGGGAATGACATAAACATAAAGATAACTTGAATCCCCTCTACTTTATATGGAAATACAATATTGTAACAGATTTTCATTCTGAAACAGTACTCAATATAGCCACCTCATTACCCACAGTGCAAGTTCACCACAGGTAGAAAGTGCTGCTTGGGCAGTTATGCAAGAGGATGGGGGTGGCGGACTTGGCCCAGTGGTTAGGGCGTCCGTCCCCCACATGGGAGATCCGTGGTTCAAACCCCAGGCCTCCTTGACCCGTGTGGAGCTGGCCCATGCACAGTGCTGATGTGCACAAGGAGTGCCGTGCCACGCAGGGGTGGTCCCCCGCATAGGGGAGCCCCACGCGCAAGGAGTGTGCCCCATAAGGAGAGCCGCCCAGTGCGAAAGAAAGTGCAGCCTGCCCAGGAATGGCGCTGCCCACACAGAGAACTGACACAACAAGATGACTCAACAAAAAGAAACACAGATTCCCATGCCACTGACAACAACAGAAGCGGACAAAGAAGACAACGTAGCAAATAGACACAGAGAACAGATAACCGGGGTGGGAAGGGAAGGGGAGAGAAATAAATAAATAAATAAATCTTAAAAAAAAAAAAAAAAAGAGGATGGGGGATAAACCAGTATCTAACAGGTGTCCAAGTCAAAACTTGGGTATGACTACAGGGAAAAGATAAAGCGTAGTAAGACCAACCATTTATAAACTGATACCACTTCTCTTACTCCCTTTGCAGTTTACTTTTTCTTGATACTTTCTGTTAAAGAGGCTAGTATGACCTTTGTGGCATTGGGTTGAGGTTTCAGTGAGTTGATTTTTTCCAAACACATTATCAGGCACAGGCTAGCTATTTAGCAGATACTAATTAGTTAAAGCTCTGTCCTCTTTACGTATTCTGCCCCACCCTTAAACCCCCAAGTTTCAGAATTATCTCTGGCTTCTTTGTACACATCCCCACTCCTTTTCCCAACCCTAGCCTGCAGCTCAGTTATGTGTTAAGAAGAAAAAAAAGCCTGGTTAAAACACACACACACGTGAAAGATTGGTAGCACAAACTCTCCATAACCCAACATGGGATGGGTGTTTGCTATTATCCAAATTTAGAGCACACTGGTAAGTTAGAATTTTAGATGTTTGGGGCATGATATCAGTGGGGAGTGTGCCCACAGGAGTAAATTGCTCCTTTAACTCATGTCCACATTTTTTTCACACGTAAGGCCAGCTTGGCAGGGAAGGGAAAGGCTTATGGTGCCCCAGCCCTCCCTGTGGTCTAGGACAGAAAAGGCTGCTTGAAGGCCCTTGCATTCTTGACCAGAGTGCTGTGCATTTTCCTTGACTTTAGCATCCACTCTGTCGGAGTATACTATTGCAGCTTAATTTCCCATTCACCTTCAAAAAATTTGAGAGACGCACTGCCCTATGATGTACATGTATAAAAATACTTCACTCTTCCAACAGTCTGTTCCTCTTTAAAATTATTATATTCACTTGCAATTTCCCTTCATAATTTATCCAACATATTTTTCCTCTCTGTGTAGATGTTAAGGAAGGTAACCCCTGTTGGAACTGGGAAAAATGAATTCTTACGTATACCTTAAGAAAACAATTTTGTACCCCATGACTCCCAGCTTGTCCACAAAGGATGAGAGGACTTGGGACATGTTCTAGAAAGTCCATAAACATATTGCCCTTGGGAGGCAGTAAGAGTGGTAGTTAAATGGTGGACTTGAAAGACAGATAGACCAGGGTTTATTAAGATTAGTAATAATAACAACTAGTATGTAGTACTTATTACATATATCGGTGATCTCTTAATCCTTACAACAATGCCAGAGGTAAACACTTGTGTTATTGCCATTTTATAGGTGAGGAACAAAGGCATAGAGAAGACAAGTAACTTGTCCAAGGTCACGCAGTCAGCTAGTGGCATGAATGGCCTAAACTAGATGTCTTCCTCCAGAGCTTCCTCCAGGAAGCTTTCAATTTCCTGACCTACAAAATAGAGATAGTTCTAGTACTTACCTAATAGAGGTGTGGTATAAAAATTGAAAGGAATGATGTATATACAACTTTTAGTATACTATCTGCCATGTAATAAGCACTCAACAAATGATTACTCCTTTTGTTTCTTCTGCCATCAGCCCAGGGGCTGTATGCTCATCTATTCAAATCAAGAGTTGGTACAACATAGTGTTTAAAAACCTAGACTATGAATGGGAAAAGAAACTTAACTTCTTATTGTGGTTGGAATGCTGTTGGGTTGACTGTGGATTGGTAAGCTCTGCCAGCTATGGCTGCAAACAGGTTTCTACCATGGCAAGTGATAATGATTTAAGTACAGATGGGACAAACCTTTAAATCCTATTTTGTAGGTTAATGATGCTACTTATGAGATTCCGGATTTTCCACCAACCATTAAAGGTGTTCTTTGGGAAAATTGGCCAATGGATAAAGGTGTATTTATTGCTTACGATGACGATAAGGTGTACACTTATGTCTTTCACAAGGACACTATACAAGGTACTTTAAAACTTTTGTGTACATTTTTTGGTAAGTGACTTTCCATTGCAATGAAATTAAAACATTCCTTTCTGATGTTTGTGCAGAGTATTAGCTGTCAGCATTACAATGTCTGTTTTATAATACAGGATCCAAGGTCATTTTGGCTGGTGGAACCAAAGTTCCCTTCTCTCATAAACCTTTGCTATTATATAATGGAGAGCTGACGTGCCAGACACAGAGTGGAAAAATAAACAACATCTACCTTAGCACTCACAGCTTCCTTGACAGTTTAAAGGATGTGGGGCCTAATGAACTGAGACAAATGCTGACACAGACGTTAATGCTAAAAAGGTAGGTTTAAAAATAATTATTTTGGAATGTCTCATTTGCTTTTCAGCTTTTAAAGATCAAATCCCATTAGAATAGATGGAGATAATAGTACTCACCTTGTTCCCTTCACAGGATTATTGTGGGGCTCAGATAAGATAATAGACATGAAAATGTATATAAATTCTAAAGGAAATACTGTTGTCTGATGCCATTGGTACTTTATGATAAGAAATGTCCTTTTAGAACAAAAAGGTTTTGAAGCACCCAGATAGCTTAGCTGTCATGAAATTTTAATAAACTTAATTGTTTTAACAATATCTTAATTTCATCCTAATGAAGGCTGAGTGCCTTGCCTAAGGTATTTCTTTTCCTGCTTTTTTCCTCCTACCTCGTAGGCACACTGAATTCCTTTGTGGTTCTTCTTCTGCCCATCTCCTTTAATGATGCTGTTCCTTGGGGTCCCGTGAGCTCCCTTCTTCTCTTTCTCTTCTTCCTGACTGATCTCTACTTACAGTTTCAATTACTGTCCATATGAGACTGGCTCCAAAATCTTTGTATGCCTCCAACTCGCCCTGTCTAAAACCGAGCTCACCGTCTTCCCCAGCGCACACACAGATCCTTCTCTCCTCCCGTGTTCCCCCTCTTCACTCAGAAGCTCTCCGTCCTCACCTGGAATAATGCCGCCACCTCCTTACTGCCCTCTCTGCCAATAGCCTCATGACAATCTAAACTTATTTTCCACTAACATTTTTTCTCTCCTCACATTTTGAAATTCTGACTCTGAACTTTTTAGTGACTTTCTCCTTGCCTTTTGGGAAAATGCAAATTCCTCAGGACCTCGGCATGACATACTAGGCAATTGATTTAATACCAGATTCAACTAGCCCTGCTCCTCAATTCCCTCTCTCTTCCACTTACTACTTGAGTTGTATTTTCCCATAACTTTGATTTGGCACATATTGCTTCCACTTCCTAGTATGCCCTTCCCCTAACTGTATAGTGACTCCTCATTCTTCCCCATTCAGTGGAGCCCTTCCCTCCTCCAGGAAGCCTTCCTTGACTTCCCCCTACGCCCACTACTGGCAGGCTGGGTTGCAGTCCTTTCTGATGTATTGCCTCAGGGCCAGGATGTGGTATACATAGTGCATTAGAGCATTTTATCACCTACAGTTGTGTGACTTGGGCTAACCTTTTAAAGTCTCCAAACCTCAGTTTCCCCCTCTATAAAGAAAGAATAATAATTATACTTGGTGGGTAGGGTTGTTAAAGTAATTCAATGAGAGAATTCATGCAAAGCACTTAGCACAAAAATTCATGTATTATAAGCATTACCTCTGTCATGCTATTTTATAGCCATCTGTTTACTTACCTTTCTCTTCTACCTTCCCTCTTTATGATGGCCTTAAAGACAGCAACTGTGTGTTTTATCTTTGCATCTTGGTTCCATGCACAGTTCCTGGCACATAATAGGTACTCAGTAAATATGTGTTGGATGGATGGATAGATGGATGGATTTATTGATATAGTAATTCCACAAAAGTTCCTTTGGTCTTTATGTTCATATTTTAAACCAGAGGTCAGCAGACTTTTTCTGTAATGGACCAGATGGTAAATATTTCAAGTTTTGTGGGCGCTATAGTCTCTACTACAGTTACTTATCTCTGCTGTGGTGGTGCAAAAGCAGCCATAGATAATAGATAAATGAATGTGTGTGGCTGCACTCCACTCAAACTTCACTTACAGAAACAGGCAGCTGACTGGTTTTAATAGGAATAGAGTACTAATTTTACTAGACCAATGTGAGAAAAATTTTTTAACCAATGTGTGAATATAGATGTAAAACAGAACAAAAATAATAAATAGACGTTGTTAATTCTGTTGTTTCAAAGTATGAGATTTCTTGGGGGGAGAGGGGAGGGGTAATTACAGAGACTAGATTCAGATTAATAAGGAAATTCATGAAAAAAAAACATCTATACAAACAAGGAAGAAAAGTTTATACGTTTTTCATCACATGCAAATGCAAATTACAGATTAAGAAATATTTCGCAAAATTTATCTAGGGCATGATACTAAATTATATATAATCTGAAAATTGCCTACTTGGTGGTAGGTAGAGTTACCTGATTAAGCATGTGTACTTGAATCCTAGGTTTTCTGATGCCTGGGAAATGTGCAAGATTCTGAACGATCAAGCTGCCTGGAACGAGTTGGCCAGAGCCTGTCTACATCACATGGAAGTGGAGTTCGCAATCCGTGTTTATCGGACAATTAGAAATGTTGGCATAGTGATGTCCTTGGAGCAAATAAAGGTAACAGCATGTTTTGGAATTATCACATTAAAATGTAAATAGTTAAAGTTTCTGTGGTGAGTCTTACCTAACTCCTACAAAGCAAATTGGTAGAACGTTATCACTCCTACTGAGCAAAGTTTAAAAAAAAGAATTTTCTTCTCATCAGAATTGTCTTTATTTGTAGGGAATAGAAGACCACAACCTTTTGGCAGGCCATCTTGCCATGTTCACTAACGATTTCAACCTGGCTCAGGATCTGTACCTGGCATCCAGCTGTCCTGTTGCTGCCCTGGAGGTATGGCGGCAAATACGATGGGAAGAACATGTGAAGGAGGCATCACTCCTTTTGTAGAATTCGGATTTCTCAGCACCAGATACCATATGCTCCTCCCCTGCCTGAAATTAGACACTTCAGCTTTAAGATCTCCTGAGTATTCCAAAATAGTAAAAATAGCCAAAAAGAATATTTTCATTCTGCATTCTGCAGATGCATAAAATGCAAGGTTATTGTAATAGTACCAAATAATTTAAAGTCTAAGTGTGAAAAAAGATAAAAACAAAAAACTAATGTTAAAGTTTGCCACAGGACATAGATTGTATACTTTGCAAAAATGTATGCAAATGAAAATCGCCAACATTTGTTGAGTGCTCATATGTGCCAGGCACTGTTCTAGGCACTTGACATACATTAACTCATTTAACCCTCACAACAATCCTACAAGAATAGATAATTATTTTCTTTATTTTCAAGATGGGAAACCAGAGGTGCATTTATCTTTTACTTATCATATGAAATTCTCTTGTGTGTTAAGAGGTAGGCGAAGGACTCACGTGCCATCACTAGTTTTCCCAGAGATGAGTGTCGCAGAAGGGAAACTAGGACAGAGGGAATGATTTAGATCAAGGGCAGAAAGAAGGGAGATGTGGCAATATAGACAGTGATTAAAAATATGGACTTCAGAGTTGGACACATCTGGGTTCAACTCCCAAGTGTCTGTAGCCTTGGACAAGATATTTAATCCTTTTGAGTCTAGATCCACCTTCTTTAAAGAGGGATTCAATATCTAGCCATGGGTTGTTGTAAAGATTTAAAAATGAAATTAGTTCTTTTGACACAGTGCCTGATCAACAGGAAAGACACAAAAATGGTAGTGATTGTTATTCCCCTCCTCCAACCAGCATTTCTATTAACTATAAAGAGCAAAAATGTTTTGCTGTTAATTATATAACTTTCTTAAATTGTTCTCTTGCAGTTTTTCATTTTTAAATTTTAAGTGAACTAAATTAATTTGGTTCTAAGAAAAATTTAGATAGTTTTATAGTTTTCTTTAAGATTATTGACACCCTGAGAAATTTTCAGAACTTGAATTAGTACTGACATAGGAATATCACCGCCACAAATGAGACCAAACATTATCTTAGCTCTTCTGCATTTAGCTGTGTACACTGGCCACATGCTGCAAGATTTGTAAAAAATTTGATATAGTGCCTTCAGAATGAGGAGGGAGGATTGCATTCTGTCGTTCCTTTAACCCGAAGGATAATGAGTTAGAGAGTAAAGAGGTCAGTGGTAGAGCCATGCTGCCCAGCTCTGCCGTATACTAGCTATCTAACCTCATATACAAAACTTAGCCTGTCTTTGCCTTAGTTTCTGCATCTCTAAAATGGGGTCAGTAAAAGTTCAATAGGGAAATTGTAAAAGGTAAATAAGCCAGTGCTCTAGAACAGTACTGGCAAAAAATAAGCGCTCAGAAAATGTTAGCCATTGTTTACTTACATTTCCTAAAGAATTAAGTGATGAAAGAATTTTAAAATGTTCTTTAATGTTTAGTTGCTATTTGGAATTGTATAACAGACACAGATAGAAGGCCACGAAAACCAGAGAGAAAGACACATTTACATTTTACTTATGTTCACTTTTCATATTGTAATAAACTTCAGATTGTCTAAGAATAACATCAATTCCTATAGGATGGTGTTTCTCAACCATTTTTTATTATCTCCCCTCTGGGCAAGTAATTCATTTTAATTTCATTTAACTGATCAATTAAATTAAATTTCTTCCTATTGAGAAAAGTTAAATACTAAGAAATAAGATTTTGTTGATTACGATTGAGGTTTGGAGGGCCACAAACCAATGGAATAGCTAAGATTTTTTTTGTCCCACATGAACCATTTTTGCCCTCTTGGGGACTCTACTGCCCCTATGGAGAAAGCATGCTATAGTAATATATTATCCTTGCAAAAATATCAAGTTTTATTCTTTAAACAAAGTTTTTATAATCACTTTTACTAAAACTTGCTCTATGTGGTGACTTTGCAGAGTAATTTGCTCATTTGAAATTAAGTTCTCTCTCTTCCTAACAGATGAGAAGGGATTTACAGCATTGGGACATTGCTTTACAATTGGCAAAGCGTTTGGCCCCAGATCAAATACCATTTATATCAAAAGAATATGCTATTCAGCTTGAATTTACGTAAGTCCTTGTCTTTATATGCTGTAGTCAGTAGCTAATTACTGTGTATCTTCAATTCTAAACTGCCGTTAATTATAAGGTCCTCCATTGATTTAATATAATACTTGCTGGACAGGAGGAACAACTATATTGAATGAACGTCAAAATTTTTTTGTAAGTGATTATGTCATGTCCAGATATTTATCCACATTTTTTCAGTATCAAATTCTGTTTGGGTTTAAGCCTTCTCTAAACTGAGAGACCAAATATTTTGCTCATCAGTTTTGCATAATATCAAGGTGACACACTGCTTTTCATAAGCTGTGCTCATGATCTTGACCTCTTTTAACACTTTGAGGATTTGCAGTGAAATTTCAAAGGCATCAAGGCATGGTGAAAAATACCAGCGTTTGGTCTGTTTCTTCTGTTTGATTTTAAATTGCAGTTTTTCTTTTTTAAATTGAATTGCATATAGATATAAATTAGGCAGAGTTAAAAGTCAAGCCAGAATCTTTTCATAAAAGGATATTCAGTGCTTGAGTAATTATTCTTTATATGGTACATGAATAGGTTTCAAAAATCTCTGCTAACTGTAGAAACTCCATAATCTATTCTGAGAGATATAGAATTTTCTAGTGTTCTTATTAATAATTGTTATAGTGCTCTTGAATCTTATTTCAGTGCCACATCAATGTACAATTTTAGAGACATACAGGATCCAGTTTTAAGTTAATAAACTGCAACCAGTGCTAATACCTGCCAAGACAATAAATGGCTAATTTCTTTGCAAATATAAGTACATATGGGTATGTGCAATGGCAACCATATCATGACTTTGTCTGACAACTGGACCATTTATTTTGACTTTGAGTATAAGATACATTCCAATCTCAGAAATATTAAAATGTGGATGAATAGTGGTCTTTGAACAAAGGAAATATGGTTCTAACTTTTGATTTTTTTAAAATGTTATTTTTATATAGTCCCACTTTGTTTTCAGTTAGACTTTAGAGTCATTGAGAATATTGATGCAAAAATTATGGTTATAGAAATTATCTTATCCATAATGCTCTTTTATTTCTAACAGGATGCCTTATATTAAAATTTCCATTCTACA
This sequence comes from Dasypus novemcinctus, assembly GCF_030445035.2. Classification (NCBI taxonomy): domain Eukaryota; kingdom Metazoa; phylum Chordata; class Mammalia; order Cingulata; family Dasypodidae; genus Dasypus; species Dasypus novemcinctus. The sequence continues at coordinate 167,246,848 of NC_080673.1, read as the reverse complement.
AAGAAAAATTTTTTGGATATTTTATTTCTTCTTAGTCAGCCTTGATTTAAATTTGCTACATTTCTTTCCCTTACAAAGTAAATCCATATTTTAAAAGGACAAAGAGGAATCTTAGTACATACTATAAGTGACAAGGCCCCAGTGTCTCCATCCTGAGGGTGACTGGATTTTAGAGTACAAAACTTCTGTGCTGAAAAGGGTCGCCACATTGGGAGATGACTCACCATATCCCATCAGAGCAGTCAGCCCAGTAAGGCCTTGGTCCATCCAGAAGACTTTAATTTTTGATTCTTTCAGGGTAATAGAAGCTTTCATAGAAAACTCTTGAACTCTCTCTCATTATACTCAGATGAGCTGAGACCATTGAGAGCCCTGTACTTGTTATTGTTTTGTTTTCACTCTTTCTGCTCAACACTTGACCATAAAGCCACCAATTCCTAAAGCTTTCCCTGCTGTTCTGACCCTTGATTTATATACCCATCCTAACCCCCAACAATCAGAAGAGTTTCCTTTGTGATAATAGTAACCAGCCAAATAAATGTCATCATCATCAAATATCCCAGAAGCCACCAGCTGCTGATTTTGACACCTAAGACACTAGCCTGTTCTCAGTTCCAACAGTCTATTTCATTAAGCGTGTACCACCTTGATTAGGTCAAAGGAGGACCAGCTTAGTCTTGGCTCTCCAGTCTGGGATTAGGCTAGTCCCTGGATCCATGTGAGTGTTCCAAAATAAAATAATAATATAACATAATGATGTTCTGAAATAACAAGTGATAGCTCAAAAAATTATAATCAGCATCTTCTAATTGAGCTTGGCCAAGGAAAATTTCCGGCTCCTGAAGGAGGGACTGTCATTCTTGTTAGGAGAAATCTCTAGCTAGTTTTATATAATTAGGCTCAAAAATTAGAAATTACCTCTCAGAAACATTATTGACCATGTAGCCCTGGACTGACCAAAACAGGGTAACAGAATCAGGATAACAGTTTCTTACCCCCAAAACTCCTTCTGCAGCAAGAGATGAGGAAAGAAAGACTTAGAAAGGTTGAATAACTTGCCTAAGCTGGTAAGTGATGGAGCCAAGATAGCTCTCAAATAATGCCATTTCTAGAGCTGATTAATTTATTCTGGAGGAGGTGCTTAACTCAAAGGAAGAAGTATTTCATGAAGGCCATTGGGCAAATTACTGACCTATTCTGGCTTAAATAGTAAAAATAAATTGAGATAAATAGATGTTCTAGATATAATCTTATTAGCATTACAGAAATAAGAAATATTTGTATTATGTATAATTAAACTTTCTGTTTTGAAATACTTTAAAACTTACAGGATAGTTGCAAAAATAATACGTAACACATACAGAGAAATCCCAGTATATCCCTCACCCATATAACCAAATCCCACTAACTTTTTTGTTGTTTTGATATTATTCTCTGTAATTTTCTTCAAGTTTGAAACATTCTATGGTGATTTTAAAAATCCCTTCCCTCTAAACATGTGGCCCCCCTCCAACTTTTTTTTTATTAGAGAAAATGTAGGATTATATAGAAAAATCATTCACAAAATACGCAGTTCCCATATACTCCCCCTTTTTTTTTTTAAGATTTATTTATTTATTTATTTCTCTCCCCTTCACCCTCCCCCGCCCCTAGTTGTCTGCTCTCTGTGTCCATTTGCTGTGTGCTCTTCTGTGACCGCTTCTATCCTTACCAGTGGCACTGGAAATCTGTGTCTCTTTTTGTTGCATCATCTTATTATGTCAGGTCTCCGTGTGTGCAATGCCATTCTTGGGCAGGCTGCACTTTCTTTCACGCTGGGCGGCTCTCATTATGGGGCGCACTCCTTGTGCATGGGGCTCCCCTGTGTGGGGACCCCTGCGTGGCACAACACTCCTTGCATGCATCAGCACTGCGCATGGGCCAGCTCCACACGGGTCAAGGAGGCCCAGGGTTTGAACCGCAGACCTCCCATGTGGTAGGCGAACGCCCTATCCATTGGGCCAAGTCCACCTCCCCCATATACTCCCCTTTGCATGCACAGTTTTCCCTACTGTTAACACTTTGCATTAGGGTGATAACATCATTAAAATTGATGAAGCAATATTATAATTACAGTCCATAGTTTATATTAGGATTCACTATTTGTGTATAGTTCTATGGTTTCTAAAAAATTTTTTTCTTGTAACATGAAATCTAAAATTTATCCTTTTAACCATATTGAAATATATAATTCAGTGGTATTATGTTTGTAATGTTGTGCTACCATCCCCACCATACATTACCAAAACTTTTCCATCACTCCTCAAACAGAAATTCTAAACCAGATAAGCATTAAATCCCCATTTCTTACCCAAACTCCAGACCCTGGTAACCTGCATTCTAGTTTCTCAGTCTATGAATTTGCTTATTCTAAACATTTCATATCAGTGAGATCATACAATATTTGTTCTTTTGCGTATGGCTGCTTATTTCACTCAACATGCTGTCTTCAAGGTTAATCCATGTTGACTCAAGTATCAGAACTTTTTTTGTGGTTTTGATTCACATTTTCTTTTTTAAGATTATTTTTTATTTATTTCTCTCCTCTTACCACCCCCCTATCCTCACCCCCACCCCCCATTGTGTGCTCTGTGTATGCTTGCATACTCGGCAGCACTGGGAATCTGTGTCTCTTTTTGTTGAGTCATCTTGCTGCATCAGCTGTCAGTGTGTACAGCGCCACTTCTGGGTGGGCTGCACTTTCTTTGCGTAAGGTAGTTCTCCTTGCAGGGCACACTCCTTGCATGTGGGGTTCCCCTACACAGCGACACCCCTGTGTGGCATGGCACTCCTTGCACATGGCAGCACTGCGCGTGGACCAGCTCACTACACCAGCCAGGAGGCCCTGGGTTTGAACCCTGGACCTCCCATACGGTAGGCTGACGCTCATCGGTTGAAACACGTCCTCTTCCCTGATGCTCATCGGTTGAGCCACGTTCTCTTCCCTCATTCACGTTTTCTTGATGTCTGACGGCTTTGAGCATCTTTTCTTGTTCCTATTGGCCATTTGAATATCTGCTTTGGAGAAATGTCTATTCAGGTCTCTTTCCCATTTTTAGATAGCGTTGTGCATCTTTTTGTTGTTGAGTTCTAGGATTTCTTCATACATTCTGACATGTTTCCAACTATTTTTTCCCATTCTGTAGGTTGTCTTTTTACTTTCACAGTGAAGTCCTTTGATGCACAGAAGTATTTTATTTTGATGATGACCCATTTATCTATTTTTCTTTTTGTTGTTTGTGCTTTTGGTGTAAAGTCTAAGAAACTATTACCTAACACAACATGCTGAAGATCTTCCCTGTGTTTTCTTCTAGGAGTTTTATAGTTTTGGTCTTATCTTTAGGTCTTTGATCCATTTTGAGTTAATTTTTGTATATTGGGTAAGTGTCCACCTTCTTTGTTTTGCATATGGATAGTTTTCCCAGCATCATCTGTTGAAGAGACTGATCTTTCCCCATTGGGCGGACTTGGCACCCTTGTCAAAAACCAGTTGGCCATGAATGTGAGAGTTGATTTCTGAACACTCAGTTCAATTCCATTGTTCTTTTTGTCTGACTTTGTGCCTGTACCATGCTGTTTTGGTTACTGTAGCTTTGTAATAAGTTTTTGTTGTTGATGTGGGGCTTTTTTTTGTTTTTGTTTTTGTTTTTGTTTTTGTTTTTTTTTGAGGTACTGGGACCAGGGATTCAACCTAGGACCTCATATGTGGGAAACCAGTACTCAACCACTGAGCCACATCAGCTCCCCTGTAATAAGTTTTAAGATAGGGAAGTCTGAGTTTTTCAACTTCATTGTACTGTCTCAAGATGGTTTTTGGCTACTCTGGGCTCCTTACCCTTTCATATAAATTTGAAGATTGGCTTTTCCATTTCTGGAAAGAAGGTTGTTGGAATTTTGATTGGGATTGCATTTAAATTGGTAAATTGCTTTCTGTAGAATTGACATCTTAACAATATAGTCTTCCAGTCCATGAGCATGGACTATCCTTTCATTTGTTTAGGTCTTCTTTGATATATTTTATCAAAGTTTTCTAATTTTCTGTGTATACATTTTTGTTTCCTTGGTTAAACTTATTCCTAGATAATCTATTCTTTTAGTTGCTATTGTAAATGCAATCTTAATATCATCTTCAAATTGCTTATTATTAGTTTATAAAAACTAATTTATACCAATTTTTGCTTGTTGCTCTTGTACCCCACCACCCTGCTTAATTTATTAGTTCTAGTAGCTTTGTTGTGGGTTTTTCAGAACTTTCTATATATAGGATCATGTCATCTGCAAATAGGGAAAATTTTACTTTTTCCTTTGCAATTTGGATGCTGCATTAGTCAGCCAAAGGGGTGCTGATGCAAAATACCAGAAATTGGTTCGTATTTATTTAGGGTAGGCGCTTATAGATACCAGGCCATAAAGCATGTTACTTCCTTCACCAAAGTCTTATTTGCATGTGTTGGAGCAAGATGACTGCTGATGTCTGCGAGAGTTCAGGCTTCCCGGGTTCTTTTCTTCCAGGGCTTGCTTCTTCCTGGGCTCAGGGTCCCTCTCTTACTGGGGCTTGCTTCTGTTTCCTCTGTGAGCTTACTTCCCAGAGCTCCAGCTTAATGCTTCAGCATCAAACTTCAACATCAAAAACCCTCAATTCTGTCCTTTGCCATGCCTTTTATCTGTGATTCTCCACCCACCCAGGGGTAGGGACTCAATTCCCTAATGATGTGGCCCAGTCAAAGCCCTAATCATAACTTAATTACACTCACGTTCAGACCAGATTACAAACATAATCCAGTATCTATTTTTGGAATTCATAACCGTATCAAACTGCTACAGATGCCTTTCATTTTTCTTGCCCAATGGCTAGAACTTCCAGTGCAATGTTGAATAACAGTGGTAATAGTGGGCATCCTTGTCTTGTTCCTGATCATAGGGGGGAAGCTTTCAGTCTTTCACCATTGAGTATGATGTTAGTTCTTTATCATGTTGGGGAACTTTCTTTCTAGTCCTACTTTTCTCAGTGTTCTTATCAGGAAGGGGTGCTAGATTTATGAAATGCCTTTTCTGCATCGTTGAGATGATCATGTAGCTTTTTACATTTGTTTTATTAATGTGGTGTATTACATTACTTGATTTTTTATGTTGACCCACCCTTGTATACCTGGGATAAAACTCACTTGATCGTAGTGTATAATTCTTTTAATGCACTGTTGGGTTGGGTTTGTTTGTATTTGTTGAGGATTTTTGTATCTATCTTCATAAGGAATATTGGCCTATAATTTTCTTTTCTTGTGGTATCTCTGTCTGGCTTTGATATGAGGGTGGTGTTGACCTCATAGGATGATTAGGAAGTATTCCATCCTCTTCAATTTTTTGGAAGAATTTGAACAAGATCGGTGTTAATTCTGCTTTGAATGTTTGATAAAATTCACCAGTGGAGCAGCCATCTTGTCCTGGGCTTTACTTTTTGGGAAGTTTATGATTACTGATTCAGTCTCTTTAATAGTAATTGGTTTGTTGATATCTTCCATTTCTTCTTGAGTCAATGTAGGTAATATGTGTGTTTCTAAGAATTTGTCCATTTCATCTAGGTTATCTAATTTATTGGAATTCAGTTGTTTATGGTATCCTCATAGTACTTTTTATTTTAATGGGATTGTTAGTAATATCCTCCTTTACATTCCTGATTTTAGGTATTTGTATACTCTCTTTTTTTCTTTATCAGTCTAGCTAATGTTTTGTCAATTTTATTGATCTTTTCAAAGAACCTACCTTTGGTTTTGTTGATTCTATTGTTTTTTTAATGCTCTATTTCATTTATTTTTGCCCTGATCTTTGTTATCTCCTTCCTTCTACTGTGTAAGTTTAATTTGCTTATCTTTTTCTAAATCTTCCAGTTGTGAGATTTTGACGTGAGATCTTTATTCTTTTTAAATGCAAGCATTTACAGCTATAAATTTCCTTCTCAGCACTGCTTTTGCTGTATCTCATAAGTTTTCGATATGTTATGTTTTCATTTTCATTCACCTCAAGATATTTCCTGGGGTGAGGGGGAAAACAAATAGAAGATATTTCCTAAATCCCCTTTAATTTCTGCTTTGACCCATTGGTTGTTCAAGAATGCACTGTTTAATTTCCACACATTTGTGAATTTTCCAGTTTTTCCTCTTTTACAGATTTTAGCTTCATTCCATTGTGGTTGGAGAAGATACAGTGTATGATTTCAATATTTCTTATCCATTCTGACATTCTTTGTGTTTTGACTGGAGAGTTTAATCCATTTCAGTTTAAAGTAACTACCGATAATGTAGAACTTTCTTCTGTCATTTATTTTTTGGTTTTCATCTTATACTTTTTTTGTCCTCAATTCATCCATAATGTCTACTTTCATATTTATTTTATTTTTTCATAGTGTACCATTTTGAATCCCTTTTCATTTCTTTCTGTATATACCCTTCATATATTTTTTTTTTTTGCTACTACCATGGGACTTAAATTTAACATCCTAAATCTATAATAATCACATTTGTTTTTATACCAACTTAATGTCAGTAGGATGTATGCTTCCTATACTTCACTCTCCTCCTATCTTTTTGTTATATTTATTACAGATTATATCTTTATACACTATTTGTCCCAAACCATAGATTTATCATTAGCTTTTTATGCATTTGCATTTTATATCCTGTAACAAGTCAGACGTGGAGTTACATACAAAAAAAAAAAAAAATACCACACAATAGTACTGGCATTTATAATGACTCATAAGGTTACCTTACTGGCAGTCATTATTTCTTTATACTGCTTCTCTCCACTGACTTATGTCCTTTCCTTTCAGTTTGAAGACTTCCTGTTAACACTGCCTTTAGGGTAGGTCTAGTGCTGACAAACTCCTCATCTTTTGTTTATCTGGGAATATCTTAATCTCGCCCTCATTTTTGAAATAGTCTTTTCAAATATAAAATTCTTAGTTGGCACTTTTTTCTTTCAGCCTTCAAACAATTCACTCCACAGCCTTCTGGCCTCCATGGTTTCTGATAGAAGTCAGCTTTTAATCCTTTGGGGGATTCCCTTTTACATAACACATTGCTTTTCTCTTACAGTTTTCAGAGCTCTCTCTTCCTTGACATTCACCAGTTTGATTACTATGTGTCTGGGCATGTTTCTCTTTGAGTTTATCCTGTTTGGGGTTCGTTAGTCTTCTTGAATGTATATATATTCATGTATTTTGTTAAATTTGGTAAGTTTTCTGCTATTATTGCTCTGAATGTTCCCTCTACCCCTTTCTCCACTTTTGTGACTCCCTAATGCAAATATTAGCACACTTGATGGTGTTCCTCAGATTTCTTAGGTTTTGTTCATTTTTTTCTCCATTTGTTTTTCTTTCTGCTCCTTGGCCTGAATCATTCCAATTGTCTTGTCTTTGAGTTCACTGATTCTTCCTTCTGCCAACCCCAAACTACTGTTGATACCCTCCTGGGAATTTTTTCATTTCAGTATTGTGGTCTTCAACTTCTGCTTGGTTCCTTTTTAAAGTTTCTATCTCTTATTGAGATTCTTGAATTGTTCCTTTGTTGTTTTCCTGATAATCCTTAAGTTCTTCTCCATGTTTTCCACCCAGATCCACCGATTTTTTCCTACATTTTCTCTGTCATTCTATCCATATCTGTCTATCTACCTACCTATTTAATATTTTTATAGGTTTCAGAACTAGAGCTCTGTTTACTCTAATACCCAGTGTGTTCCTCCATTTCTACCCTTTACTAAACCAACAGCCACCCAGATTCTCTCAGTACATACTCTATTTGTAAATGTTGGGCCTCTGGAAAAAGGCATTTTTTATGGTAATGTGATTGTCATTTAGTGCCCCAAAGGAAATAATTAACTAAAAGTGGCTCATAAAATTTATTGTAGTTTCCAAAAGTGCCTAACATACCACAAAGTAAGTACCTTACAGTCTAGAATTATCTGGTTTAATAGTTCTTTTTAAAGTAGCAGCATAATGATGGAACTGAATGCTTAGATATATATTGTGTATTAACATCTTTTGTGAGCTTAAGCAACTCAGTGACAAAGATTATCTTTTAAATCTTGTATATGTAAATAACATTTAAATATGTAGTAAAATTCACTCTTATTTTTCTTTCAGAGGTGATTATGTAAACGCTTTGGCTCATTATGAGAAAGGAATAACAGGAGATAATAAGGTAACCTTGACTAAGGAGTGCAGAAATATCTTTGCGTTTTTTTTCATTTTCATGAATAAAAAAATCATGATCTTATTTGCATTGTATTTATTCAATGTCTGGCAGGTGAGCCCTTTTGCACTTTACCTACAACTTTGCAAGAAATCTTAAAAACTGCAATGACAGTATGTTTATCAGTTTGAAAAATATATATTTACATTGCATCTTGAATATGACTTTCTTATTAAAGATGGAAGTACGAATTTTATCACTTCCCAACTATCATTTTCTTAAGGCTTTTCCTTTTACTCTTGTAAAATTTTTCAGTGGCCTCTTATAAGTTAATGTCCAGTCCATTAGTGTTCATTTCTGTCATTTCACCTATCATGTTGCATTCTTTAAAAGATGTGTATGGAAATCATATACTTTACCTACTGTGCTACCTTATCTCCCCATCTTGGAATTTCAGCTCAAGAAGCTGAATTTTGCAATAAAAATTGGTGTTTTTAAGTTAGATGTTAAGGTTGAAAATTCTCTCTATTTTCTGTTTTACATCTTTAATTACAAAAGTAATACAGGCTCATTATGGTGAATTTAAAAATTGCAGAAACTTTTTTTTGAGGTACTGGGGGTCAGAGATTGAGCCTAATACCTCGCATGTGGGAAGCCAGAACTCAACCACTGAGCCACATTGGCTTCCCTGAGTTGGTTTTTTCATTTGTTTTCCTTGTTGTTTGTTTTTTTTAGGAGGCATCAGGAACCGAACCCAGGACCTCCCATGTGGGAAGCAGGTGCTTGAGCCACATCTGCTCCCCACAAAAGCATATATATATATTTGTTTTCTTTTTTTTAAGATTTATTTTTTTTATTTATTTCTCCTCACCCTCTCATTGTTTGCTCTCGATGTGTCTGTTTTGTTGTGTGCTCATCTTCCCTTTTTTTAGGAGGCTCTGGGAACTGAACCCAGGACCTCCCATGTGGGAGAGAGGCACCTAGTCGCTTGAGCCATTTCTACTCCCTGCTTTGTTGTGTCTTTCATTATATTTTCCTCCTTTTGTCTCTTGTTGCGTCAGCTTGCTGTGCCAGCTTATTGCATCAGCTCACTGTCTTGCTCATATTCTTTAGGAGGCACTGGGAACTGAGCCCAGACCTCCTGTGTGGTAGGCAGGAACGCAATTGCTTGAGTCACACCTACTTCCCCACAAAAGCATACTAACGCGAAAAATGAGAGTCCAATATGCTCTTCTCCAACCACAGCCCCTGTTACCTATAACCATTTGGAATCTCTTCTGAGCATCCATATATATATGAAATATGAAATAATTCACTTCCATTCATTGAGCAAAGATGAATCCAGTATCCAGTCTGTACAGAGCAGCTTTTTGCTTTCTTCATGATCTTTCCAAGTTAATGCGTATAAATCTGTTTTAACCTTTAAAAAAAAACCTTCTAGTGTTCCATTGTTTGGATGCACCATAATTATTTCATCCACTACCTTATAGAAATATAGTTGTTACTTTTGTTTTCTGTTATCAACAAATACTGCAACGCAAATTCTGCCTATAACTACCTAAGATAATATTTCTGAAGGATTTATGCTTACAGGTGGGATTTCTAGGTCATAAAATGTGTATTTAATTTTTAGTATTACTAAGTTGCTCTCAGTATTACTAAGTTGTACCTTTCAGGAGCCTATGCGTGTGTCCATTTTCTTTCCCCAACTTTCTCAGCAACACTGAATGTTGTCAGTGTTGCTGAGAAAGTTGTTTATCTTTACTAGTTAGATAAGCAAAAAAAGGCATTTCATTTTTTTTACGCCTTTGTTAATGAAATCAAGCATGTTTTTATTTATTTTTTGGCAAATTATACATTTTTAATGAATTGCCTAAATTTTTGCTCATTTTTCTTGGGTTTTTGACATTTTCTTTGGCTACGTCTTTTTTCGTTTATTCTTTATCTTTGTTGTCAAATATAGTAATTACATGTGGCTATTTAAATTAAATTGTTTCATTGTCCTAAATGATATTTCAGGGACAGATGCTGGACATTATATATCCTGCCATAACCCACTGAATGTACAGGGGGAAAGTGTAAACTACACTTTAAACTATTATCCATGTGGTGCAGCAGTGCTCCAAAATGTATTCACCAAATGCAATGAATGTGCCACAATGATGAAAGAGGATGTTAATGTGGGAGGAGTGGGGTGGGGTGGGTATGGGGTATATGGGAACTTCTTATATATATATATATTTTTAAAGATTTATTTATTTATTTCTCTCCCCTTCCTTCCTCCCAACCCAGTTGTCTGTTCTCTGTGTCTATTTGCTGTGTCTTCTTTGTCCGCTTCTGTTGTTGTCAGTGGCACAGGAATCTGTGTTTCTTTTTGCTGCATCATCTTGTGTCAGCTCTCCGTGTGTGCGGTGCCATTCCTGGGCAGGCTGCACTTTCTTTCGCGCTGGGCAGTTCTCCTTACAGGGTGCACTCCTTGCACGTGGGGCTCCCCTACGCGGGGGACACCCCTGCGTGGCACAGGCACTCCTTGCGCGCATCAGCACTGCGCATGGGCCAGCTCCACACGGGTCAAGGAGGCCCGGGGTTTGAACTGCGGACCTCCCATGTAGTAGACAGACGCCCTAACCACTGGGCCAAGTCCGCCGCCTCTTATATTTTTTAATGTAACATTTTTTGTGATCTATGTATCTTAAAAAAAATACAATTAAAAAAATGATGGGGGGTGGGGAGTGGGGAGTGGGATATATGGGAACCTCTTATGTTTTTTAATGTAACATTTTGTGTTATCTATCAACTATAAAAAAGATCATTAAATAAAATAAAAATTTTTAATTTAAAAAATTAAATTATTTAAAATTAACGAATTTCTGTTGGAATAGCCATATTTCAGTTGTTCAGCAGCCACATGGGGCTTTTAGCATTTTGTACTGGATAGATATAGAGCATTTCCATATCACAGAAAGTTCACATCATCACACTTCTTTAGATAATTCATTTTGTACTGGATAGATATAGAACATTTCCATATCACAGAAAGTTCACATCATCACACTTCTTTAGATAAAATGTAGTTATTACATTTCAGGTTAGTTATTTGAAAAGTTCTTTAGTTATCAGTGTTATCTTTATGATACAAACAATTATAAATAAGTGAGGTTTTTTGATGTTTAATTATGCCTAATAGAAAAATCCTCTATTTTATAAATGCTTGTTTCTCTTAATCTTTTTCATAGCATTTATGCTATATAGTCCAGTAGATTACTTCTTACATTAAATTTTATACCAAGAAGGCATACAAAGACATAGAAGGTATTATAATAAGAGATGGTAAAATTTTGGCCTTAAACATAAAAGATCTAGAGTTCTGCAGGAAAAAAAAACTTGGAAAAAAGACTCAGTGTTATTTCAAAATCTCGACTTGTCTGAAAAGATTAGTGAAAGCAAACCATACGTTTTGGGCTCATTTTAGATTTGTATTAATTGTTTTTGCTGAAATGCATGATTTAAAGTTAGGGTCTGATTTGTTAATATTTGCCTTAAATTACAGGAACATGATGAAGTGTGTCTGGCTGGAGTGGCCCAGATGTCCATTAGAATGGGAGATATACGCCAAGGGGTTAACCAAGCCCTCAAGCACCCCAGCAGGGTCCTTAAAAGGGACTGTGGAGCCATATTAGAGAATATGAAGGTATACTTTTCTCTATATCAATATTCATGTGATCTTACATGTAATCAATTTAGTATTTTAATACTTTTCTATTTTCTCAGCAATTTTCAGAAGCAGCCCAACTGTATGAAAAAGGTCTCTACTATGACAAAGCAGCATCGGTTTATATCCGCTGTAAAAATTGGTAAGAATTTGCTAAAATTTCTTTCTGAGCAACTTTGGAAACGAATGTGTCACTGGTCTCTGAACTTGTCATCTTGTTGCTCTTCTTACCTGTATATTCTATTCCCCTAATCTGGACCTTCCCTCCATCTCCTTTTTCCCTTCTTAGATGAATTCATTTTCATAGCTTTTTCCCAAGGAACAGCATTTTTTATTGGTCTGGTATGACAAAATCCCCATCAGCTAAATTATGGGGATGGGGGGTAGGTATTTCCCTCAAAGAGTTAGGAACTAATCTTCCTTTCCCCACCCTTGAGGTTGCAGAGTCAGGAGAAAAGGCAATTAAATCTGCTTTTACCTGTAAGAACCAAGACTTTTGAAAGATTGTGGTAACTTTTCTTAATCTTAAGGTTAACGTTTGGTTATAGGAAGCTGCTTTGGTAGTGAATATAGTGTTTATGATTTTTCTCCTGAACCTACTTTTCTAGGGCAAAAGTTGGTGAGCTTCTGCCTCATGTTTCTTCTCCTAAGATTCACTTGCAGTATGCCAAAGCTAAAGAAGCAGATGGGAGGTTTGTATAATTTCTCATATTTGTAAAGTTATAGTTTTGAAAATTGGCCATTGATGTTTGCAGCCTTCTGAAAAAAAGGCAAAGCAGATAAAGAAAACATCTTTCTTTACCTTTCCCCAGCCTGGGGTGCTGGGCTGAAAATTAGTCTATACTTCATATACCTCAGTTCCTCCTATACATGACTATAGATGACTTTCTCTTTATATCTGAAAGTTGAATACTAAAAGTTGAAATCTTGATATAATGTGGCAGGAAAATGAAGTTAAGTAATAGTAACTTTCATTTAGGATGGTAACTTGGAGATGCAGAGGGGAGGCAAAATCATCAAACATGGATTCCACAAAAATGGCTGCACTGTTTAATCAGCAAAAAACAATTTAAAATATAGCAGCAGATAGTCAGTATCCTAAATATGACAGATCCTCCTACAACTTAATATAAGAAACTCAAAAGACCCTGATATGAAAATGGGCTAAGAACAAGAAGACAAATCCCAGAGGAGAAAATAAAATTATGAAATAAACATTAAAAAAGTCCTACCTCACTAATAGTAATTAAATTAAAGCAATTGTGTATCATTTTAATCTACCATTCTGGGAAAGATTTATTTTAAAATTACCATAAAATTGACAATAACCATGTTGTCAAAATACACTTGTTATATGCTACTGAGAGGAGTAGCCTTTGGAAAATAATTGGACAATACATATTAAGAGACATTAGAAAAGTCACCTGAGGAAGTAATCAGAGATATGCACTATAAATGTCTTGTTGAAACATAGAGCTAGAGAACTAGCAAGACTGAAGGGAAGTCTTGATCTCCTGGATAGGTCAGCATACACAAAGATTTTATATTTGTGTTATATCTCTGTGAAAAATTCTTTATTTTCTGTGTTTTTTACAATAAGTCTGTTCTACTTTCAGAATTTTCCCACTCAAAAAAGAAAAGAAAAATTTTAATGTAAAAAATTACATAGATATGCTTCAGATGAGAAACCACAATTTAATATTGGTGTTTTACTGCTAGTTGATCAAAGGCCTAAAGAGAGGGAAGCAGACTTGGCCCAGTGGATAGGGCGTCCGTCTACCACATGGGAGGTCCGCGGTTTAAACCCCGGGCCTCCTTGACCCATGTGGAGCTGGCCCATGCGCAGTGCTGATGCGCTCAAGGAGTGCCCTGCCACACAGGGGTGCCCCCACATAGGGGAGCCCCGCGCACAAGCAGTGCACCCCATAAGGAGAGCCGCCCAGCGAGGAAAACGTTCAGCCTGCCCGGGAATGGTGCCACACACACGGAGAGCTGTCACAGCAAGATGGTACAACAAAAAGAGACACAAATTCCCGGTGCCGCTGACAATGACAGAAGCGGACAAAAGAAGAACACGTGGCAAATGGACACAGAGAACAGACAGCTGGGGTGGGGGGAAGGGGAGAAAATTAATTAATTAATTAATTAATTTTTAAAAAGCCCTAACGAGAATATATTTTAGTGGAATGATTCCTGGCATTTTTTCTGATGAAGGAAAAAGAAGTGCAAGAAAAATAAGCAAATCTCTTCAGTAAAATAGAAAATTGTCCTAGTTGCTGACTTCCCCCTCACCCAAATATAACAGGGTTAAGAAAGTTTGTCTGAGCTAAGTATTTCTTGCAGATACAAAGAAGCTGTTGTGGCTTATGAGAACGCAAAGCAGTGGAACAGCGTAATCCGTATCTATCTTGACCACCTCAACAATCCTGAAAAAGCCGTCAGTATCGTCAGAGAGACCCAGTCTCTGGATGGAGCCAAAATGGTAGCCAGGTAACATAATGCATCGCTATCTTAGGACTTGGCAAAAATATGCCTTCAAAGAGGTAAAAATTGCATTTTATCAAATGAAATAAATTCATCAAATAAATAAGTTCAAAGGAATATATCTTCTTTTTTATATTTTTTATTAGATCTGGAAGTTTAAATATAAAGACTGTTACAGACAGAAGTATAAACCTAATGTATAGAACTGCAGTTTACCTAACAAAGTTTTAATTTTAAATAGTTTCTCATGGGTAAAGAATTTTATTTTTTAAATTATGAATTTGTTTTAAATATGAGCCAGGCTAAAGACAATACTTTGTTTTAGGTTTTTTCTGCAGTTAGGTGACTATGGGTCTGCCATCCAGTTTCTTGTCATGTCCAAATGTAATAATGAGGCTTTCACCCTGGCTCAGCAGCACAACAAAATGGAAATCTATGCAGACATTATTGGTAAATATCATTGTTTTCCCTAATTTCTCTTTAAGATTTTTATCATGAAAACACTTTGACTCTTAGGATCTAATTGTCGTTTGGTACACACACAGCATACACACACACACACCATTTAAACGAAGACATGCCATATACTAGATGCAGGATCCCCACTAGCCCTTAAAGGTGAGATGGTATCATAGTCATGAAGGACCATTTTCAGTTTTCAAAACGTTTTGGGCGAATGCCAAGAGAGGCCGGATTTCTCAAATCTTGCTCTCCTTTAACCTTTGGTAAAGCAAGGTTCCAAAATGAAGGTGATAGGAATTGGAGGTTGATTTTTGAAAATGCAAATGCATTCATGAATGTAAAAAATTGAGTTACAAATTAATAATATATTATTACTTTGATGAAGAGCAATGTACACAAGCTGTACCTTTTAAAGATCTTAAAGGTCCAAAAGAGAATTTTATATTCTAGGAAGATGGATTATATTTATATTATGATCATCTTTGCTTCTGATTCTTCTGTAACTAAAGGCAAATCAGGGTTGAGTTATAGTTGTTGATGTTGTTTTGGGAAATGAGGTTGAGATTCTTAAGGTATGATGAAAGTAGCTAGGTGTAATGGCAAACCATAACCCAGATTCTCACAAGTCTCATAATTTCCTTTCCTGACTCCTTTTTAGAATGAAAAGAAGGCACAGAGTTGATAATTTGGGATAATTATGATGACTGTGCTTTGTGATGAAAACAAACACTGATAATAACATTGATACTTGTTTTATTCACCTGTTTTTGGTCACCTGTTTTTAGAAACTTATTTTTAGGTTAGCAATTAAAGTAAGCAAGTTTACTCAAAGATATTTAACTGCATGAACTTCTGTTTAATGTAGGTTCTGAAGACACTACTAATGAAGACTATCAAAGCATTGCTTTATACTTTGAAGGAGAAAAAAAACATTTTCAGGCTGGAAAGTTCTTCTTGCTATGTGGCCAGTATTCACGAGTTAGTATTTGCCAAGGAATGACATAATGGACCCTTCAGGAAATGTTTATGGGAAATATTTTAAAATACCATTATGCTCCCAGACTTGAAGTCTCGGAGTCAAGTTTGACTTCTTTTTCTTCTCCCTCCCATACCTACCCACATTCCTCTTTCATACTCTCTCCCACATCTGTTTCTTTACATTCTAATTGCCACCAACCTAATTTAAGCCCCAGTGACTTGGCTTTGGATTATTGCATTAGTTTCCTATTTTTCCTGTTTTTAGTTTACCTCCCTGTAACTCATCCTTCATTTGGTTCCCAAAATAGTACCTGCTTTGACTGCTTTAAAAAACCCCTTAGCCTGGCAGGGGTAGCAGTGCCCAAACTAGGGATATAAATAAATGAAGCTATGGGGTAAAGTATGTTCATTGTGTGACAGGGTAGGGACCACTGGATGGCACAAGTCTTGTCTGTAGGGGACAACTGCTGCTGACTTGCAGCAGAGTATTACCATTTGGGAATACATACCCAATATTGCCAGATCACATCATTATTCAAGAGAAACAGAAATCTGGATCTCCCAACTTTAAATTATGGACTCACACATTTTTATAATACCACATGGCCAAAGAAAATTTGTCCCTGTATGAGTTCAGCCCTTATGCCACCAGTTAGCTGTTTCTGACTTCTCAGATAAACCTCATACTCCTCAACTGGCATCAGGAGAATTTCCACAATTTGGCCAATCAGCCTAATTTCCCAATCTGCCATCCAGCTATTTCCACTGAAAAATCCTACATTCCTGCTAGGCCGTTCCCTCTCCTTCTGTCTTCATTTCTCTCTTCTCTCTTAACCACCTCAGACCTGTTAATACTTCTAGTACTTTTTCCTCTGTGACACCTTCTGCATCATCTCCATGCATAATAATCTCTTCTTCCTCAGAGCACCTATAAAACCAGCTGGCTACGTTGCCCGTGTATTTTTTTTCCCCCCCATCTTTAATAAGGTTAAGTTTCTTCATAGATTTGGTGATATATATTGTTTAGGACTTAAAATAATTATTTCCTTATGTTATGATCACATTACATAAATCTCCCCAATTAGAATCTATATAACTCAGAAAGAGGAGCCCTGCCTTACCTTCCCTGGTCTCCTCCACAGCATCTAACACAGTCCCATATGCATGTTAGCAGGTTGTCAGTAAATACTTGTTGAATGAATAAACGAATGACAATTGTTGAATCTTCCTACTGAAAGAAGACACATTTTTCATTTTTATTTCATCAGAACTAGATTCTTCAGAGGGTGAACTGGATCCTTCTACTTTTTAAAACTCTACCCAGCCTATTATGTATTTTAAGGCCTAGCACTTTTAAGTCCTGGGTTGAGATTAAGGTACTTTTTACCAACTAATTACTCTCTGTGTGTGAAAACTCTTTTTCCCAATATGAAGAGCCTGAAATTTCTAAATTGTTACACAATTCTCATTTCAGGCACTTAAACACTTCCTAAAGTGTCCAAGCTCAGAAGATAGTGTGGCAATAGAAATGGCAATTGAAACTGTAAGTAAACTCTGTAATGAAACTTTCAGGAGTGCCAATATTTTTTTAACTTCTAAAATTTCCAGATATATATGAAAGTAGAACAAACAATATAACAAACACCCCTGTACCCGTCACCTAAATTCAACAGTTACCAGCACGTGGCCAACTGCCCTATCTCCCTGCTTCCCTGACTTATTTAAATCCAATAACAGACATCATATCTTTTCATTATGGATACAATATCTACCTCTAAAAGGTAAAAGCCTTTGGGGTTTTCCCCCCTCAGGTGTGACTTGTGTACAGTAAAGTACACAAATTCTGAGTATATGTACATTCATATAACTTGTAACCCCTGCTAAGATCCAGATATAGAACATTTCCGGCTCCCCAGAAGGTTCCCACATGGCATCTCAGTCAGTACCCCACCAAGGGTAACCATAATTCCAACTTAGTCCTTACAGACTGGTTTTGCCTCTCAGTGAATTGTTATTTACAATAATTTGTTTGTAGACACTTACAAATATAGTTTTGCTTCTTCCTTTTTTTGCTTTCTTCCTTGGCTAGGACCTCCAGTACAATGTTGAATGAAATGATGGTAGTGGACATCCTTGTTTTATTCACAAACTTCCACCGTTAACTGTTTTATGTTAGCTGTAGAGTTGTGGTTAGTTTTTTTGGTTTTGGAGTGGTTTTTTTTTTGGAGTTTTTTGTAGATAACCTTTAACAGATTAAGGACATTTACTTCTTTTCCTTATTATAAACAGTTGTTGAATGTTATCAAATGCCTTTTCTGCATCTATTAAGGCAGTGACTCTAAGATTTTTAATACATTATCATACCAGAAAATTACCAATAGTTTTTTTATTGAGATTTTAATTCACATAGCATAAAATTCACCCTTTTAAAGTACACAATTCAATGGTTTTTAATATATTCATAAAATTATGTGCCCATCACTATTATCTAATTTCTGAACACTTCATCACCCTAAAAAGCAACCCTGTTCCCATCCACTTCCCATTCCCCACTCCCCATGGCCCCTGGCAACCACTACTCTTCTTTCTGTCTTTATGGATTTGCCTGATCTGGACATTTCCTATAAGTGGAGTCATACAATTTGTGGACATTCGGTCTGGCTGCTTTTGCTTGGCATAATGTTTTCAAGGTTCACCCATTTTGAGCAGTAACAACTACCACAGTTGACAGGCTGTGTAGAAATTCTCCAGCCCTAAGAGCCTCTCCACCCTCAGGTTCATTATAATCTTATTTATGCTCAAGTCCATCTCCTACTGATTTTTTTTTAAGTAGGTACTGAGAATTAAACCTGGGACCTCATACATGCAAAGAATAGTAGAGTCCTTCCTCTACTATACAAATGACTCCCAAATTCCTCCTTACTCCTGAAGTGTGGCAACTGAGACCACATATTGCTCTTTCTCTAATGATGGTTTCTTTCATCTCATGTGGCTTTTCTCATTGTAGTATTATTTATATGACAAGGGCAGTGCTGCAGTATTTGGTGTTGACTCCCATTGGTTGAGCTCCAGTTGTATTCCTGGCTCACCTCTTTTTTATAGACACAACACTTTGTTTTTTTAGCTTTTTATTTTAAAATAACCTTGAACTTACAGGACATTTGCAAATATAATACAAACCACCATACAGAGACCTCCAACATATCACCACCACCCCACCCCTCAGATACTCAGAACTCCTAACTGTAATGTTTTGCCACGTATCTTCTATTTTCTGAACATTTGAGAGTAGATTGTATATATCTTGCTCCTTGACATTTAATACTTCCATCTATATTTTTAAGAACAAGAATATTCACTTATGTAACTACCTTAAGTACAGTTGTCAAGTTCAAGAAATTTAACATTGATATAAAGCCTACAGTCCATGTTCCAACATTTCCTATGTCCAAATAATGTCCTTTTGAGCCTTTTCTCCTCCATTATTAGATCTCTTCCAGAATCATATATTGCCTTTAATTGTCTCTTTAGTTGGCCTTTTTTTTTTTTTTTTAACTGTGGAAACATGTATACAACAAATTTTCCCATCTCAGCCTCTTCAAAGCATACCATTTCATTGGATTGATCACATTCACAATGTTGTGGTACCCTCAGTACCATCTATTGCCAGAACTTTCCCATTACCCCAAACAGAAACCAGACGCCCATTATTCCTTCACTCCCTATTTCCCCTGCCTCCCTCACCTCGTAACCTATATTCTTACTTTCTGTCTCTATGAATTTGGATATTCTCCGATATTTTCTTTGTGGTTACCATGGAGCTTAAATTTAACATCCTAAATCTATAACAATCTTATTTGTTATGATACCAACTTAACTTCAAAGGTACACATATACTACGTTCCCATACCCCTCACCCCCCCACCTTTGTGTACTTCTTGTCATAAATTAAATATTTGTACATTATGAATCCAAAACCATTGGTTTACCATTTTATGCATTTGCCTTTTAGATCCTATAGGCAGTAAAGTTAGAGTTACAAATCAAAACTACCTTAGTACTGGTATTTATATTTACCCCCATCATTATCTTTACTGGAGATATTTATTTCTTCCTCTGGCTTCAGTTAATTATCTAGTGTCCTTTCCTTCAACCTGCAGGAAGAACTCCTTTTAATATTTTTTCTAGGGCCAGTCTAGCTTTGATTTATTTGAGAATGTCTTATTTCCTTTCTCATTTTTGAAAAACTGTTTTGCCAGATATAAAATTCTTGGTTGTCAATTTTTTGCTTTCAGCTCTAAATATGTCTTCCAAGTGCTTTCTTGCTGATGTCATTTATGACAAAAAATCAGCACGTAATCTTTTGAGGCTCCCTTGGATGTGACACATCACTTCTTTCTTAAGAATTCTCTCTATATTTTGATATTTGACAGTTTGATTATAATATGGCACAGTGTGGATCTATTTGAGTTTATCCTGTTTGGAGTTCCTTGAACATCTGTATATTCATGACTTCCATTAAATTTGGGAAGTTTTCAGCCATTATTTCTTTGAATATTCCCTTGGCTCCATTTTTCTTTCTTCTCCTTCTGGGATTCCCACTGTGCATATATTGGTATGACTAATGTGTCCCACTGATTCTTTTTTTTTTTTTTTTTTTTTTCAGATTTATTTATTTCTCTCCCCTTCCCCCCCCCACCCCGGTTGTCTGTTCTCTGTGTCTATTTGCTGCGTCTTCTTTGTCCGCTTCTGTTGTTGTCAGCAGCATGGGAAGCTGTGTTTTCTTTTTGTTGCATCATCTTGTTGTGTCAGCTCTCCGTGTGTGCGGCGCCATTCCTGGGCAGGCTGCACTTTCTTTCACGCTGGGCGGCTCTTACGGGGCGCCCTCCTTGCACATGCGGCTCCCCTATGCGGGGGACACCCCTGCATGGCAGGGCACTCCTTGCACGCATCAGCACTGCGCATGGGCCAGCTCCACACGGGTCAAGGAGGCCTGGGGTTTGAACCGCGGACCTCCCACGTGGTAGGCGGGCGCCCTAACCACTGGGCCAAGTCCACCGCCTGTCCCACTGATTCTTAAGGCTCATTTCACCTTTCTTCACTCTCCTTTCTGCTCCCCTGACTGGATGATTCCAATTGTCTTATATTCAAATTCATTCTTTCTTTTGCCAGCTCCAATTTGCTATTGAACCCCTCTTGGGAATTTTACATTTCTGTTACTGTGGTCTTCACCTCTGTTTGGTTCCTTTACATAATTTCCATCTATATTGATAGTCTTTGTGTTCATTTACTGTTTTCCTGATTCTCTTTAGTTCTTTGTTCATGTTTTCCTTTAGACCTTTGAGCATATTTAGGACCATTTGTTTAAAGTCTTTGTCTGGAATGCCTCATGTCTGTTCATCCTCACTGATGGTTTCTAATGCTTAATCTTCTCCTCTTCCTGGGCCATTACTTCCTTTTTCTTTGTATGTTTTGTAATCTTTTCTTGAAACTGGGTATTTTGATATTTTAATATGTTATCACTGGAATTTAGACTCTTAAGTCTTCTTTTCCTTAAGCTTTTATCAAGTTAGTCTTATGACAGAGATTTCCTTAAATGCCAGGATCTATCAAAAAAAGAAGGGAAAAAATAAAATACCTTTCCCAGTCTTTGCAAATTGACCTGTGCCAGGGCTCTCCTTCAGGGTTTATCCATACAGTGAGTTCTGAAAATAGCTCCAGGTCGAAGTAGAAGTACCCTTTCTGCCCATTCCTCTTGCCTTGGGCATGTGCATGTGGCCCTAGGAATTCCCCATTTTCACAGATACAAATATCCCCTCTTCCCCTAGGAAGCATTTCCTCCTGGCCCCAGGCACTGCACTGTTTATCCTAAAGCCAGCAATCTCTTGCCACAAACAGCCATTTGGCTTCTTTCTCAGAGTTCTGCAGGAGAGCTCTGTGAACTGCCTTCTACACCAGGGCAAGTTCTTGTACAACAAGACCAGACAGATTGGGTCAGATATGCATGTTCCCAGTATATGCACAAAGGTCTCTCTGCTCCCTCCAGATCAAGACCAGGAATCTGTACTGGAACATGGCCTGGCTCTGTGCCAAGCCTGCGAGGGGAAGGGGATGGGCCAGCCAGGCTACCATAAGATCCTATTCCTTTTTTTTTTCCTTTTTCTTTTTGGGGTGCTGGGCGCTGAACCTGAGACCTCATATATGGGAAGCTGGTGCTTAACCACTGAGCCATGTTGGCTTCCCTGAGTTGTTTTTTTTGCTTGTTTTGCTTGTTGTTTATTTTTTGTTTTTTCATGAGTCACCAGAAACTGAACCCAGAACCTCCCATGTGGGAGGTGGATGCTCAACCACCTGAGCCACATCCACTCCCCCTATTGCTTTTAAGTAGCCTTTTTCTTGGTTCAGCACTCGTCCTGTTATTGCCATCCTTTGTTTTCTAGAGCTTTTAGAATGATATTTCTGCCAGTTCTTACTGGCTGTTCATTGCTTCTATAGATAGTCACAGCCCTGAAGCCTCTCCAAAATCTTGATTGGGACAGGCCTAGACACATGACTCTTAAACCTCCTAATTTTATCAGTAATTCCCCAATGTCTCCCTTTAATTCTTAGCTTCACATATTCAATTCCTACTTACAGACACATTTCCATTCTCCGTTTATTTTCCTGATCAGTATCGCCAATACTCCAATGGCTTTCACACTCATCTTTATGTGAATGCCTTTTAAATTTCGAGTTCTAGGCCAGGGGCATTTCCAGGACCCCATCCTACATTTCTACCTGCATGCCTTTTTCTGGGCTCCTGAGCTGTAATCCTCATTTCTTTCTACTTTAGATTATATGTAGCCATGTGCATGCGCATTTCCTCAGGGAACTGCTGGAGAAGGCGGTCCTCAGTAGTTCAGGGTTGTTATATAACACCCATTTCCTACGCTCAAGATGCTATTCCCAACAGCTCTGTACAGCCAGGCAAGCATAGACAGATTGATAGGTAATGAATTTTGTATGTTTTTTGTGTATTATTATTATTATTTTTGGAATAATGAAAGTGCTATAAGAATGATTGAAGTAATGAATGCACAAATATGTGATTACACCAAATACCATTGATTGTACACTTTGGATGGATTTGTTCTTTATTAATATGTACCAATAAAATTGATTTGTTAAAAACAAAAGTTTAAAAAATATAAAATGTAAAAAAAGGGAAGACGATGCATTCTCTATTTGCCATAATCAATTATCTCAAGAAAGTTTTTATAGAAAACTCCAAGAAGTATATTTGTGCATGTGTATATAAAAAATACGATATTTTCGAAATAGCAACTGAGAAAAGCTATAGCTTCTAAGGATGGATTTATATCAATAAAGACTCTATAAAGGAAGACAGATCCCAAGCTTATATTACATTTAGATATTTTACTGTAGGAACTTTTATGTATTTTTTTAATTCCATTCTCAGCAGAAGTTATTAGTCTTTTTTTTTTTTCCTCTCTCTAGGTTTAAGAGGCTGAATTTTCTATTTTATTTTTTATGAAATAGGTTGGTCAGGCAAAAGATGAACTTCTGACCAGTCAATTGATAGACCACCTTATGGGGGAAAGTGATGGCATGCCTAAGGTACTAAAAATTCCTGCTGCATTTGGCTTTCTAAGTGTCTTAGTTATGATTCTACTTTGTTCTGCCCTGTTTTTACCTGTAATGATTTCTGCATGATAGACTTGTAAAATGTTGTCTCTGAAAGTAGCCTTGGAGATCATGAAGTTAGACCCTGAGTTTTAAAGGACATTATGCCCATTCACTCTTTAGAATTGACACTGCCCCCTATGAATAGCCAGGCCCTTTCTAGATAACAGTCTCTACCATCCACACTTTTTCTCAAATGCTATAGAGTTTTGTTTATTCTAAGAAGTATGAAAAATGATTATCAGAACTATCACTTAACAGTGATTCCTATAAATCAGCATGTGCTTTGTTCATATTTCAAAAATTGTAGGAAATAACAAAATAACACTTATTAACAAAAATAAAATAGGTGGCTGAAATCATGTTACACGTAAAAGTAACTCACTATAAAGTAGAAATAGATCATTGAGAACATATTTTCAAAATAAGTGACTCCCTGTGGGTTCCTGCAGAAATCAGGCTTGTCGGTCGTGATGATGAGGCTTGACCCACCCCTTGGAGCACACCCTCCACCCCTCAGCATTTCCTTTCTTTCTTTGGTGTTCAGGAAGCTCTGTTGGAGTCCCTGATCTGAAGAAAGGCGACAGAATGCCACTGATGCAAGGGGATTTTAGAGATCCCGAGTCCATTTCCGTTATCTTACAGATAAAGGCATCAAGACCCAGAGAGGCTAAATTAACTTGCCAAAGGACACAGGCCTTTGAACTGTTCCAAGCCACCTCATATTACATTTGCCTTATTCTAATAATCTTGAAGCCAGCACCAAGTACATGAAATAGTCTAGAGTTGGAATGTGGCAATGAAAATTTTATACATCAGTGAGAATTTGCATAGGTATAAAATTTTTTGAAAATTTGCATGGTTGGTCCATTGTATTGGAAGACATTTCTTTCTCATGCATATGAGAAATATACTGTAGAACAGGGTTAGGTACCCAGACTATGAAGCCAGATCTCTGAGGTTCAAATCCTAGCTCTACCAATTTCTGCTTGTGTTTCAGTTTGCTCATCTACAAGATGAGGGTAATTGTCTCTTCCTCCCAAGGTGATTATGAGGAATTAAATTAGTTAATATTTCTCAAGTGCTTCGAATAGTACATGGCACATATTAAACCCTGAATAAGTATTCCATAAAGAAACGGAGTCTTTATTCATTGAGATTTTTAAAAACAATACCAACCCTCAGATAATGGCAGATAAATGTGATTTTAACGGAAATGCAAAATCATAGGTGTTTCTTCCTGAGCTAATGAATACAGTAATGTTTCTTTAATCGTTTGTGTGTCAGGATGCCAAGTATCTGTTCCGCCTGTACATGGCTCTGAAACAGTACCGAGAAGCTGCCCAGACTGCCATTATAATTGCCAGAGAAGAGCAGTCTTCAGGTGGGTCCCTAATCTTCATGGTTTTCTCCCCAAATCTAGCTGGGGAGAGTTCTCTGCAAATCTGGGTTGAGAATCTAGCTCCCAACTCCCTTCTCTGCCCAGGGGAAAGTGGCCAGTTTCTAATCTAAGTTCTAATCTAGTCCAAAAGGTGAGAGGAATGACCATTTCTAGGTTTCAGAAAAGTTAAGATAATTCTCACAGGTAACATCCATGACTCTGACCAAGAGCTGCCCTTGCTCAGCACTGGTTCCTTCAGTCTTTCAAGGCCTCACACAGTTTTGTCTCCTGGACAACAACTCCCCTGACCTCCACAACCCACAGCCTCCCTCCTACAAAATCACATCACTTTCTTTCTATCCCCTCTATTTGGCTTTAATGAAATGAGATGCTAGAAGATGGAAAATAGCTGTATAGCATTATTATTGATCTAATTCTTTATGATCTCCAGAATGGCTCTGTTCACTTATACGCTGTAAATATTTAGTGAATAAGTCAACAAATTAGTCTGATACCTTCACTCATTTTTTGCATACTGACTTTCGTAGATGTTATAAATATGAACACAATTTTGGAAAATATAGTATTAAGTCAATACTATATTCAGTGTGTGTTTTTCTAGCAGCTGCTATCTGTCAGGTACCTGCTAGGAGCTCAGGACAGAGAGAAGACTGAGCCCATTTCTGTCCTCATGGATTGATGATTTTGTGGGAGAGAGAAACAAATTCAGAGTTGTAGCATAGAATGATGAGTTTTCCAAAGTAGAAATAGAAATATGGTAAAGGAGTACCAGGAAAGGAGGTCCACCTCATCCTGAGGGTTGGGGTGGGCAGAATTGGAGGCAACAGGAGCTGCAGGTGAATTTTGAAAAAATGAAATCATAGCAGATGAGGGAGAAAAGGGTGTGCAGGAAGAATGCCAACACGGGAGGTCACAAATGTTCGGAGACGCGAGGGATGCTGCGGTATTTGCAGGACTGGAGCCCCAGTGGGGGACCAAGGTAAAGGTACAGAGATGTTTACTAAGGTAAAGGGCAGAGCAGGTTCTGAAGGGGCGAGTCCGCTGCTCAGAAACTTGCACTTGATCTGTAAGACTTTGGAGAGTTTTATAAAAGGGTGTGACCAATAGCGAATGGGTGTTCCTACTGATTAGTATACTACTCAAAGAGAGATGGTGAGAAATAGTAACACGAGCACGGGGAAGAGAGGCTGAATTGGGGAGACTTAGCATGTAGACTCAGGGGAACTCAGTGACCCACTGGGGTTTTGTCAGGTGGGTGCCTTGAGGAAAAATGAGCTGTCCAGGAGGACACCATGTGTTCCCCCCTGCCCAAGGGACTAGATGGGTGTTAGTTTATAGAATAAATGATTAAGGTAATGCTAGTAACATAATTAACAAAACCTGCTTGTAAAGCGAGTGCCTGTAGAAAGTCTTCAGATCAGATCCTTTGTAATATAATTTTCCCACCTTTTTTCAAGGAAACTACCGGAATGCACATGATGTTCTCTTCAGTATGTATGCTGAACTTAAATCCCAGAAAATCAAAATTCCCTCTGAGATGGCCACCAACCTCATGATTCTGCACAGTTATATACTTGTGAAGGTGAGGCCCTTGGAGTGACTTGGGACAGGACCTGCCAGGAGTGTTTATCACCCATTGGGGTTTCTTCCAAGCCTCTGGCCATTGGATGAGACAGTTCCTAGATCTCTGTATTGCTAAGAGAAAAAGCAAGATGCAGACGATTATATGAACATGCTGCCTTTTGTGTACTAAAAGGCAAAAAAGAATAATAAGTATTTATTGTGAATAAAATTGGAAAAATATTCAAGAGACTAACAAAAGTGGTTCCCTATAGGGAACGAGGGAGGCTCCAAACCCCGATCCGGGTGGAAGGGGAGGAGGGAGGGCAAGTCGTTTCTGTGTGTATCTTTTTATAGTCTTAATTTTGAACCAAGAGTATATTACCTGTTTTTAAAAAATGGATTTACTTAAAACATTTTTGCTTACCCAGAGTTTATTAGTTTATTACTCTAAGATAGTAGATTTTATAAAATTTACCCTCAGCTCTAACTTCTTAAGCAACAGATATTTTCAAGATTTTCTAAAATCGTTAACCGCTTGTTATATTAAAAGGGAAACTATCAGATCCTATCAAGTAAGAACAGATCGATGCAGAATATCACAGGGCATCTGTTCCACAGAGGACAAAAGAGCGATCCATCCCCCTTCCAGGGGGATCCAGACTCAGCCTTGGTGGATGCGTACTCCCCTTGGCTGTGACAGTGGCTTTGGCTGAAGGACAGCCTAGGACTCTGGGATGTGACAGCTGCGTCAGGCAGGGCTGAGGCCAAAGAGTCAGCAGAAAGTGAAGGAGGCTGAACAGCTGGAACTTCCTCCCTTTCTATAGATTAATATTTGTTAATTTTATTACCTTGCTCCATAAATTATACCATTAACTATTTGCTCATGCCTAAAACCTGAGTTACTCTGTACTCATCCTTTACATTCTTACCAAATATCAGTTCTAACTCCTCATCTGTCTTCTCCTCTCATACCCACTGCACTGTCTCTGTCTGGGGCACCTCATTTTTCACCTGGAGACAGCAGTGGCCAGACTGCATGGACTCTCCAGCCTCAGCCCTCCCTAGGTGTACGCCCTCCTTGCCACGTGGACCCCAGGCATACTTAATTATTCCACCCTTAAAACTTTCTACCTGACTCCTACTCAGCTTTTAGGTCTCATTTGGTAAAGTTGCTATCATTAATCCTCCAGGAATAGCTTGTAAGAGATGGACCTGGTATTTGAACCCATGTCAGTGGTCTAAGGCAAGTGAAAAGCAGAGGGTAGAGTAGGGGTGAGACCATGATACTGGGAAGCTACTGGAAGGAGGGAAAACAAGGAAGAAATCCCAAGTGGTATTAGCCAGGAAAGGCTGCAAAGGCCTTGTGATGACCCCATGCTGTCTCGCAATCAAGGAGTTACTTATTTGGGGGAACAAAACATAAATTGAGGTTAGAGTCTCTAAAAAGAGTAAAATATCTCATTTATTTCAGATTCATGTTAAAAACGGAGACCATATGAAAGGGGCACGTATGCTTATTCGAGTGGCCAACAACATTAGCAAGTTTCCATCCCGTAAGTACTGCCTAAAAGGAGCTCATTAGCCACATTTCTACAGGATAGTGTTATGGGATCTGTATCCACTTATTCCTCCAGCCGTCATTCTGAGCTCTCTGTGTATTTTCTCCATTTGTCCTCCCACCAACCCCACAAAGTGAGTCCAACTATTATTAGTCTATTTTACAGTTGAGAAAACCAGGGCTTAAAGAGGTGAAGTCACACTTGCCGGCGGTCACACAGTCGCCAGTGAGTCTGACTGTTCACATCCCCTGGAGGGTCTTGCCTCTGGAAAAGGCTCCATAATTCTAAAACACTGATGTGGCATATGACATTCGTCATCGAATAAATTTGATCACATTCTAGACAAGGCTCAGCAAACTTTTTCTGTAAAAGGCCAGATAGTAAACATTTTAAGCTTCGTGGGTCATACAGTCTTTGTTGCATCTTCAACTCTGCTGTTGTAGTGTGAAGGCAGGCACAGCCACTTCGTAAATGAGCGAGCATGGCCGGGTTCCAATGAGATAATTTATGGGCATGGAAATGAAAATTTTATATATAAATATTTACAAATAATTTAATTTCATGTCACAAAATATTCTCCTTTTGATTTTTTTAGCCATTTAAAAATGTAGAAACCATCCGTAGCCCACAGGCCATACAAAAACAGAGGACCGGATTTGATTTATAGGTTATAATTCTATGAATGCATTCTTTTGTATGACATGAAAAAGACTTTTAAGATAATAGTAATTTTTAAAAATTAAGATAATTGTGCTGGCAAAGGATGCAATAAGGCAAGTATTCACATAAGTGGTAATGGGAATGGATATTGGTATGACCTTTCTAGAAAGTAGTTCAGCAATTTGTGGTAACAGTATTTTTGTAAAGGTCATGTTGTTTGAGCCCATAACCCGACTTCTGGGTATCCTTAAGTAATACTTAGACATATACAGGGAGGTTGGTGCATAAAGTTATTGCTCTCTCTTACTTCATCAGCAGTCCTGTCAAATGTAAAAACGTACCTCAGGGCTAAGGAAGGATAAACACAGTGCTAACTCAAGGAAGGGCATGCTTTTACAGAGCAAAGCATGGGATAATCAAGGGAAATAACTTTTTTTTTTTTTGAGGTACCAGGGCCAGGGTTTGAATGCCGGACCTCGTATGTGGGAAGCCAGCACTCACCCACTGAGCACAGGGGCTCCCAAGGGAAAGACATTTTGAGGATCAGTTAGCCTGACTCTACTGCTGTGCCTTTTCCTCACTGAATAGATAATTTGATTCTTTGCCAGGAAAAAGAGTTCAGAAAGATGTGAGTCTGTTTTCCTACCAAGCCAGAGACAAAGTCATGCCATTACACATGAACCCGGGAGACATTTTGCTCTTTCTGCTCTTCCACCTGTTGCAGACATTGTGCCAATCCTGACCTCAACGGTGATCGAGTGTCACAGAGCAGGCCTGAAGAACTCTGCCTTCAGCTTTGCGGCTATGTTGATGAGGCCTGAGTACCGCAATAAAATAGATGCCAAATACAAAAAGAAGATTGAGGCAATGGTCAGGTAGGCTATGACAGCAATTTCTACTACCCAACCATACTTTGCATTTTTCAAAATGTAGGTGCTAATGTGCAGGCCTATTAAGAAAGTCATTAGAGGTAGGCTTGGGTCCAATCCTCATGGCAGAGAACACCAAGCTGGTAGGGCTACATGAACACCCCTTTTTTAAAAAGCTGACAAGCCTAAATAGCTTCAGACCAAATAAATCTGATCAAATTCAGCCACCAGCATGGAGAGTGAGGTGAGGATAAAATACTTCTGGAAAACGAGAGAGCACATTTACCCCCAGGTTACAGCCATGCAAGCCTAGGCTCAAACATGGAAGATGCTAGGTATTGTTCCACACAGGTGGCCTAAAGTTGTGTTGTCCCATATGGTACCTGCTAGCCACATGTGGCTATTTAATTTAAGCAAAATTTTAAATTCAAATCCTTAGTCACACTAGCTGTATTTCAAGTGCTCATTAAAAGCCATAGGTGAGTGGCTACCATATTGGACAGAGCAGAATTAAACATTTCCACTGTCACAGGAAGTTCACTGGACAGCACTGGATGGCCTTTATTAATTCAACTACACAGGAGAGGGAGAGGAGAAATGGTAAGCTCTCTACTTCAGGGGCACAGGGAGACAGGAGACACCAAAACCTGCGTGTGTTTTCTGCTATTGAATGGACTGGGAACCCCACCAGCTGACATGGCCCGTGGACACCCTGGATTCTAACCAGACCTAGTAACGCTTCCTCCCTTCTGGAGCTGGAATGTGGGCCAATGGGGAAGGGGCCGCAGATGAGGGTCTGTGTCTGCGCTCAGTCTAATTAGGAAGAAATAGGTGTGTTTCATGTTACTAGTTTTCAAAACTTGGCTTCTCTCTGCTATCCCTGCCACATGAAATAAAGTGTAATTGTTTTTAAATGATATATATAATTCCTCCTCACAGGAGACCCGATACATCCGAAACGGAAGAGGCTACAACCCCATGTCCATTCTGTGAATTTCTTCTCCCAGAATGTGAACTCCTCTGCCCTGGATGTAAAAATAACATCCCCTATTGCATTGCAACAGTAAGCTTCCTTGTAATATTATTCCATTTTTTGTATACATTTATAGCCTATTTGAATAACTGATATGTCAACATTTTCTTCACTTCATCTTACCTTTCAGATTTCCTGCAACATTTAGCATATATAACTTCATAGTCAAGAAAGCATCTTCAAAGCACACGCACACACACTTAACACACACAAATCAAGAAGGCACTGCAGGGCAGTGAACAGGCCTGGGAATCATATAGTTCTGGATTCAAATCCTTTTTCTGCCATTTATTAACTCTGTAATCTCTTGCAGTTTACTTAATCTCCTTAGGCTCATCTGTCTCAGTACCTGCCTTATTGAGTTAAAGCACAGATTGAAGAGTTAACATGTATGAAGCCTTAGTGTAAAACTTGGCATGCTGTAGAACTTAAGTGGTATTTTTATTAATTTTATTATTAAGGCCTAGTATTAGAAAACTTTAAAGTAACAGTTCTTTATTAATCATTGAATTAATAAATTTTGTTTTAAAGGAAAATATATTCAGTGGTTATATCACAAAATTGAAGGGTATTCTTTTGTACATGAATCTGATTTTTTTAAAATTCTGGCTTTAGTTCTTTGATGCCATCTCTTTCTAGTCAATTTTCCACCCATGTGAAACGTCAATAATTTTATAAGTTAAAGGTCTGGATTTTATTTGTAACCCAATTATTATAATTGAATGATGGTGGGAGTTTTTAAACTAAAGAATAATTCTACTCTTAAATGTACTGTTTCTAGGGTCGACATATGTTGAAAGATGATTGGACAGTGTGTCCACATTGTGATTTCCCTGCCCTATACTCAGAATTTAAGATGTAAGTATCATTTCACTCAATCTCAAAAGTATATAAGAAAATAGACCTTGCATTCATCCATCCTTATTCATTCCTAAATACCCAAATCATCTCAGAAGAACCTTCTGTAAGGGAGTCTGGAGACTAATATTTCTAATTCTTAAAATGTATGATGAACATATGCTGAGAGGTGTTGTTTTTCACATTAGGGAGCCCAAAGATAAAAAATGTTACAGATTTCATTTACTCTGCATTTCCCTCCTCCAAACAGCATGTTAAACACTGAAAGCACATGTCCTATGTGTTCAGAAAGATTAAGCTTTGCTCAACTGAAAAAGATTTCAGACTGTACTCAGTATCTGCGAACAGAAGTGGAGCAGTGAGGAGCATGTGCAGGTAAGAGCCACCCCACCCACTCACTTTGCCGGGGCACAAGGGTCCACAACACACACACAACTTTAAATTTTGTATTGGTTCAGACTCCTTTTTGCTCATCAGATAAACTGTCAAATTTGAACAATCTGACAACAAACCTTTGAGGTATTTAAAAAAAAAAAAAGCAAGTAATACAGTCTCCATAGTGAGAATTAGGTGGCCAAGCAGCAACATGGATTCTAAGGTAGAACATATTGGGAAACGGACTTTGGCCCAGTGGTTAGGGCGTCCGTCTACCACATGGGAGGTCCGCGGTTCAAGCCCCGGGCCTCCCTGACCCGTGTGGAGCTGGCCCATGCGCAGTGCTGATGCGCGCAAGGAGTGCCGTGCCACACAGGGGTGTCCCCCGCGTAGGGGAACCCCACGCGCAAGGAGTGCACCCATAAGGAGAGCCGCCCAGCGCGAAGGAGGGAGCAGCCTGCCGAGGAATGGCGCCGCCCACACTTCCCATGCCGCTGAGGACAACAGAAGCGGACAAAGAAACAAGACGCAGCAAAAAGACACAGAAAACAGACAACCGGGGGAGGGGAATTAAATAAATAAAAATAAATCTTTAAAAAAAAAAAACAAAAAACATAAAGTAGAACATATTATCAAATCACATGTGCTTCTTTTGAATCAGTGCATTAAAACTAGAGCAGATTAATAAAAAATGGGAGTATTTTTACATTCTATGATATAATCCATAAGAATTTATCATAAATATTTTGGTTTCCAATGATGTGGAAAATCCCTGTTTCTTTTCTTTCCCACTTTCATTTTGGCACATCAAAGCAACAGATACCCTGTCCACTCACATTCCACTGGCAAGAGTGTAGTCACGTACTTCAAGGGAGTCAGGGAAGCATAATCTTTAGCTGGGAAGCCAAATGCTCTGTTAAAACCCAGGAAATTCTTTTACTCAAAGGAAAAGGGGGTGAATTTTGAGGATAGTTATTCCCACGTTCAAACAGAACTCTACGTTCCACACCCTGCTCTCTTCTTTCAAATTTCCTGCAACATTTAGTATATATAATTTCATAGTCAAGAAAGTATCTTCAACGCATGAGCATACACACACACATAAAATTTGCGACCCCTCAGGATACTGAGATTCGTTGATGGCAGTTCTGAGAGAATTGTTCTAAAAATATTTTGAGCAATGGCAGGTTCATAGGAATAAGTATAAGTCCTTTAAAAGATGACTCATTTATAAAAAGTCATATTACCTTTCATTCATATCTCTGAAAAATGTTTTCAAATTGAATCTACCTTATTTAGAACTTATGAATCAGATGTAAAATATGTGGTCCCCATAGTATAAGATTAAAATAGTGCCTTCATTATGAACATTTAGTCTTACCTATGATCAGGTAGAATCCAGTTTAATATATTACAAATAGTAACTCAAAAAATGATTATATTGATGTGATTCTATCAATATAGTTTCAAATTTGGGATATACTGATTTTTGAACTCTAATAGACTTTGTCTATTATGTATTACTAATGATGTACAGTTTCCATTAACTTACCTCATTAGTATCCATAACTGTTATAATATTCACTCTTTGAAAGTCTTAAAAATTTCTTTTAACATAGATGTACTCACCAGACGCAATGGATGTGACATGATGATGGGGGAGAATGTTATTGTGGGGGGAGTGGTGGGGTGGGGGCGGTGGGGGCGAATGGGGACCTCATATTTTTTTAATGTAATATCTTTTTTAAAAATGAATAAATTGAATAGAATTTGGAAAAAAAGAAAAAAGAAAAATAAGGAAAAAAAATTTTCTTTTAACATTTTTTCATACATTTGCCATTAAGTCAAACTGAACTTCTCCCTTCTGTATTATTAGTCCATGTCAAAATTTTACCTAGTAATACTGAGACAGTTATAAACTTCAGATAAAAGATTTCTCCTAATGGTATGCCTTTTTTATATACAGTAGCTTTATAGAGATATAATTCACATACCATACAATTTGCCCCATGTCCTTAAATCCACAGCCATCATCAGTTTTCTTCCTAAGTAGTAATTTCTGAGTGCTTTAGTGGGCCTTCCTGTTTAATGTGTTTTTTTTAATTAAACATTTGTGCACTTTGTTTTATTGATTCAACATAATTTGAAGAGTACAGACAAGTTATTTTCTAGATTGCCTCTCAATTTGAGTTTATCTGATGGTTGCTCATTAGCTTCAGGTCAAGCACTTTTGCCAGCAATGCCACATTAGTGTTGATCGATGCCTAACAGTGTATCAGGTCAGGAAGCACATGGTGTCAGTTTATCCCAGTACTGATCACTAGCTTAAGGAGGTATCAGCCAGGTTATCCATTTTAGAGTTACTCTTTTTTCCTTTGAAATTTATAAGTAATTTCTGGGTTGTACGTTGAGATAATGTACATTTCCTGTCCCTTACCAAGTTTTCAGCAACTGGCTTTGGCATCCATTGATGATTTTCTTGCTCCATTTTCCTTTTATATTGGCATTCCATTCTAAGAAAGGTCTTTCTTTCTACCTTATTTATTCAATATGGACTTGGGATTCTTATTTCATTCATCATGTGTTATACTCCATTACTACTGATGTTCAAATTATCCTCGATATGGCACCACTTCCAACTGACTCCTGTGGGCTTTTAATAGATCATGACTTTGAGTACTTTCTAACTTCCTGGCTGTTTTTGTTATTTTCTGAGCCTTACCCTGGATTCAGCCTTTTTTCCAAAGAGCCATGGTTCCTATCATTGGAAAATGAATATGAGAAATTCCGGGTGCTTGGTATGCTCATTGATTCTGCTGCTTTGTCACTGTGCTTAGGACCTCCTAACCGACAAAGCTAAAAACTATATGTACACACACAGAAAACACATATATTTCTATGTGTGTGCATGTATGGATATGATATACGTACATATACATAAATCTTTTCTTTTGCATGTGTTCATACTGCTACTCCAATTCCTGACCAATATCTTAGGGTTCATTAGTTCCCTGTCTTCATATTTGTACCTTTTTTCTCCAACAGTGAGAAACCTGATTTCCATATATCCACAGTACATTTTATCATTTGCTCAAGCCTAGGATACACAGGATATAGTTTCAGAATTTCTAATCCAAGCAGCTGTGAAAGGCAAACCTAGGGAGTATTTTTTTTTTAAGATTTATTTCTCTCCCCTTCCCCCACCCCGTTGTCTGTTCTCGTGTCCATTCACTGTGTATTCTTCTGTGTCCACTTGCATTCTTGGTGGCACCAGGAATCTGTGTCTGTTTTTGTTGTGTCATCTTGCTGTATCAGCTCTCCGTGTGTGCGGCACCATTCCTGGGCTGGCTGCACTTTTTTTGCGTGGGGCAGGTCAGTGCAGAGTGTGCTTCTTACACATGGGGTGTCCCTACACGGGGGGCACCCCTGCATTGCATGGTACTCCTTGCGCACAACAGTGCTGCAGGTGGGCCAACTCACCACCACACAGGCCAGGAAATCCTGGGTTCGAACCCTGGACCTCCCATACAGTAGGCGGACACTCTATCAGTTGAGCCACATCTGCTTCCCCGTACAGTATTTGTTGAAAACTATTTTAAGGAAAAACTTACAGTAAAATGTACAAACCTTAGACAATTCGGTGAATTTTAACAAATGCATACATCCATGTAATCCATGTCTCTATCAAGATAAAGAATATCTCCATCTCCAGAAAGTTCTCTTGTTCCTTCCTAGTCCTGCCTCCCAGAGGCAACCAGTTCTGATTTTTTTCACCATGGGTAAGTTTTTCCTGTTGTAGAACTTCATGTAAATAGAATTACACAGCATATACTTTTTTGTATATGCTCTTTGGCTCAGCATTATCTGTGAAATTTATCCATGTTATTGCAAGTGTGAGTAGTTGTGGTTTTTTTTTTAAGATTTATTTCTCTCCCCTTCTCCCCGCCCCCCCCCCGCCCCACCCCATCCCACCCCGGTTGTCTGTTCTCTATTTGCTGCGTTGTCTTCTTTGTCTACTTCTGTTGTTGTCAGCGGCACAGGAATCTGTTCCTTTTTGTTGCGTCATCTTGTTGTGTCAGCTCTCCATGTGGGCGGCACCATTTTTAGGCAGGCTGCACTTTCTTTCATGCTGGGCGGCTCTCCTTGCTCCCCTATGCGGGGGACACCCCTGCATGGCACAGCACTCCTTGCGCGCATCAGCACTGCGCATGGCCAGCTCCACACGGGTTAAGGAGGCCCAGGGTTTGAACCGCGGACCTCCCATGTGGTAGACAGATGCCCTAACCACTGGGCCAAGTCCGCTTCCCAGTTTTGTTCTTTATTGTTGTATAGTGTTCCACTCTGTATTTCATGTCCCCTTGTTTGTTTATACATTTGCCAGTTTAGGACTATTGTGAATAACGCTGCATATGATCAATTCTTATACAAATCATTTAAAAAATGATAGAATTGCTAGATTACAGGGAAGATATGCATTAAATTTAGTAAGACACTACAAAACCTTGTCCAGAGTAATTGTACTTTTAACTTAAGACTCCAATCATCAATGTATGAGAATTGCTACCTGTCCTCGCCAAAATCTGGTACTGCCAGTCTTTTTAATTAGCCATTCTAGTGGGAATATGGTAGTATCACTGTGGTTTTAATTTGCATTTCCCTGGTATCTAATAATGTTTAGCACTTCTCTATCTGCTTATTGGCCATTCACATACCTTCCCTCCTACAGTATCTGTATCTTACTGGGATCTAATTCACATAACAAAATTTCACATAAAATTCAATATTTTGGGTCTTAGTAACTTAGTCCTGAGGTTGTGCAACCATCACCACTATTCAATCCCAGGACATTTCCATTACCCCAAAAGAAACCCCATACTCATTAACAGTCACTGTCCATATGCCCGCCATTAATCTTTGTCTAAAAGATTTGCCTACTCTGGACATTTCATATAAATGGGATCATACAATATGTGGCTCTTGTGTCTGGCTTCCTTCACTTAGCGTAATGTTTTCAAGTTTCATCCATGTTGTAGCATGTCTCAATGCTTCATTCCTTTTTATTGCTGAATAAAGTTCTATTTTACATACAACCCTTTATCAGTTCATCAGTTGCTGGATGTTTGAGTTGTTTCTACTTTAGAGCTATTATGAATAATGCTGCTATGAACATTCATGTACAACACGTTTTGCCTAAACATGTGTTTTCAGTTCTTTTGGGTTTACACCTAGTAGTGGAATTGGTGGGTCATATGGTACCTGTTTAATCTTCTGGAGAATCGCCAAACTATTCCACAGTGATCAAAACATTTTACATTCCCAGCAATATATAAGGGGTTCCAATTTCTCTGCATCTTTGTCAACACTTTAGTCTTTTTTTTTTTTTTTAAGTCACTGCCATCCTAGTGGGTATGAAAGTGCACCTCATTGTGGATTGGATTTGCATTTTCCTAACGGCTAATGCTTATGATCATCTGTGTATCCTCTTTGGAAAACTGTCTATTCAAGCCCTTTGCCCAGTTTTTAGTCGTCTTTTTATTATTGAGTTGTAAGAGTTCTTTATATATTCCAGATACAAGTTCCTTCTCAGATATAATGTGCAAAAATTTTCTCCCCTTTTATGGATTGTCTTCTTTCTTGATGGTGTTCTTTGGGGCATAAAAGTTTAGTTTTTTGTTTGGTTGCTTCTGTTTTTGATGTTATATCTAAGAAAACCATTGCCTAAGAAAATATATCTATGTTTCCTTCTAAGTTTTATAGTATTAGCTCTTAAATATAGGTCTTCGGCCCATTTTAATTTTTGTATCTGAGTAGGGGTCCAGGTTCATTCCTTTGCACATGGATATCCAGTTGTCCTAGCACCATGTTACCTCGTGGTTTGATGAGTCAGGAATGTGGGTACAGCCTAGCTGGGTGCTGAGGGGTCTCACAGGGCTTGTTTCATCTGAGGCTCAAACTCCTCTACCAGCTTCACCATTGTTGCCAAAATTCAGTTATTTACGGTTGTAGGATTGAGGCCATTACTTGTTCAAATCCTTTTTCTAGCCCTTTCTATCCTCATTCTGGGACTCTATACATAGGTTACTAAGGTTCTTTAACTTTCATCTATCTATTTTTCTCTATATTCACTTTGGATAATTTCATTTGATCTGTCCGTATCCAAGTTTACTTTCTTCTAAGTTAATCTTTTCACATTTCGTACTTTTCAGTTCTAGAATTTTCATGTTTCTTTTTAGTTTTCATTTTTCTGTTCTTTCCCTCATCTGTCCACTCCTTGTGACCCTATTTTCCTTTACGTCCTTGAAATATTTAAAATGGCAGCTTAAAGTTCTTGTTATTTCACTATCTGGGTCATCATAGCATCATTTTCTATTTAACTGCTTTTTCTTTTGATTATGTATACACTTTCCTGGGGTACTTTTTTTATATTTAATAAGTACTTTAGGATATACTGGACATTGTGGATATGCTGCAGAAACCCTGGATTCTGTATTTTCCTTTAGAGCGATTATTCTTGTTCTAATAGGCAGATAGAATCAAATTCCATATTCTTTATCCCCACCACTGAAATCTCTGCTCAGTTCTTTCCAGCTCCAAAGCCTGTAGATTTTTGCTGGCCACTAAGGAGTGCCTTCCAGCCTATTCAGTTCGAGTTTTTGTGTGTTTATACGCATGGAGGGCAACCTCCATGGGACATCTCACATTCCAGCAATTGGCAGCCACAATCTACCGTGTTCATGTTTCTAGTAAAACTAACGACTTTGCTGCTTGAGCTCTAGTCTCATGGACTTGCCTTCAGGTGAAAAGCCTTATGAACATGAATCTTATTCATTGGAATTCTCTCCTTACAAGGGTTGGCACCTTTCCAGTCTCTACCTGCTTTTGGATGTTCTCCTATGCTTTCAAATCTTTTATTATATTTTGCCAAGAGTTTGTAACAATTATCTGTGGTAGGATTAAATCAGTCAAGCAACGCTCACTCCCAACAGCGAGAACCCTGCTTTATTTTTAATAATCCTCCACAGAATCTATCCAAACACTATACCTGCATTCAAAGAGCCTTAGAAAACTTCGAGCACCTAGACCATAGCTCCTTACAGGTATGCCTTCAGTGACTTATGCTTGTGCATTGTCTTTTGAAAAAGCCACTATATTAAATGTCATGTAATGGGTAGATTAATGAGTGATGCTTTTGTTCATTCCCTTAAGACAAAGAATCCTTAACAACTGTTTAATTTCAGGAAAATTTTTTCTCTGGATTGTGGAGTACTTCCTTCCATTTCCTCATTCTTCCCAGTAATGAGATGGCTAATATTATCATCCTCAATTTACAATGGAAAGAGACAGAGGCTCACCAGCTTGCCCAAACGGTTTTAATCAGTTGCAAGGCCAGAACTGAACCCCAGTGTTGATTAATAGACGTGAGATTTCTAATTTGACTATAGTGTGCCTGCTCCATATTCCAGAAATGAGCAAAAAGTTCTTCAGTATGCTTGGTTTTATTACTGAATACCAGTCACTACTTGAAACCCTTCTAAAGGGTATTTCTTTTGTTCTTTCTAGATCTAATGACCCTGAGAAGCTAGTATTTTCCACAGGAGGCTGTGTTTCCACCTTTAGCAGTTTTAGAGATGGTCCATCCTGGATACAGAAAAATTTTTGAAAGGTGAACTCTCAAGATCAGCATTTTAAACTTCTGTCGAGTGGGAAATAGTGACATAAAATGTTTTTTGTACCCTGTATATTTCTATACTCTGCACAGATAATAATAACGTATGACATAAATTATAAATATTTAGCTTTTTGATAACTTATATTTTTAAATATCTCCTTTAAAATAAAATTGTTGCCTAGGTATTTTTAATGTTTTCCTGGGTTTGGAGACAGAAAGTGAGAGAAAAGAAAGTAGCTTTGGAAGCACGTTGTGATTTTGGGCAGCACAAATGTTAGCAAGAATTAGTCCCATAATCAAAGCACCAAAAATCAGTAAAAGCAATATCTGAAAGTGAATGAAACCCTAAGCTTTTATCTGCTGGGTTATTATGCTGCATACTGTGGAATTCCTGTCATAAAATTAAATAATTTGACTTCATCTGAAATAGACATTGGCATCCGCCCCACAGCTGTTGGAAAGCTCCTCCCTACACCACACGCACACAACCTAGGAGACCACACTTTCCTGACAACAGCTTTCTGTGCTCTGTAACCAAAGTCAATTAATTAGTGCTGCAGAACGCCGTAATTTAACCAGCTGAAGGAAAAAATCGAGCAGATTGTTATAGATAATAGCCGAATTATAAAAAAAAAAAGCAAGCGTACTGTTTTGGGCTACAAAGACAATGTGTAGCATTTAGTGGCTCCAATGAAAAAGCATCTGTTTAGTCCTTATGCAGTACATTTATATTCACATCAAAACTGTCGCAGAATCATCAAACTCATACCTATCAGTAAGCCCAGCATTCATTTCACGATCTTGAAACAGATGCATGTTGTGTCCTCTTCATGTTAGAGAGCATATTTACAATTTCTAATTCTAAAAAGCAGTATTCTATACCCATTATGTCAAATGTGTGTTTATGATTTAGAGCTATTTATAATTTAAAGAATCACAATGATCTAGTATATGACACTATACATTGTCCTGTGAGGAGATTACAGTCCCTTTCTCAGGGTATACAAAGCAACCAAGACGTGACTTTCATATTCAAAAGCTACAGAAAAGAAAGAGCATGCAGAAGAAGGCCATCCTCACCCCACTGAGGGTGGGAGCGGTGAGGAAGCAGTCAATCAAGAAAACTTCACTAAGGGAGAGAAGTTTCCAGCTAGAGGAGAGGGTGGGCATGGCTCAGAAGACACAGACTTAAGGCAATGTTTTATTCCTGTAATGAATTTAATCTACATGAAAAACATTTTTCACACAGGTAAATACACTTTAAATGTCTCAAAAGAGCTTTATACCTTTCAGATATACTCTAAGAATTTGTTGACAAGATTAACAAATAGGAAGGCACCTAAATTCCAGGCTAATTCCACAGCCTGAGGGCTAATCAACAAGTGCAATTACAGATACAATCTGAAGTTCCAGTAAGGTCTGTGGAATTCATCCCAGAACAGAACCAGAAACGAGATCTCCTGGGGACAAACAAAACACACACCACTGTTCATTCTGTCTCATGCCAAAGGGAGCCTACCAGACCCAGCCTAGACCCTACTGGTTTGAACCTCATGGGTTGAGCCTCAAAAGAGAAGACAGTCTGGAATCCCCCTGCTGTCCATCACACGATATAGTAACAAAGGGCCTCTCCAAGAAACCGGTCGATGTGGTCAGCACATTGTGCTATGCAATAAATACCCAGAGGGAATGAAAATGAAGATGCTTACTTTAAACTACTAAAGAGGAGCTGGTGTAGCTCAGTGGTTGAGTGCCTGCTTCCCATGCACAAGGTCCTGGATTCAATTCCCAGTTCCTTCTTTAAAAAAAAATACTGCTAAAGTTATGCTTTATTCAACTGATTAGTAAGGAATACAGTAAGGTTTTTATCAAATCATTTGCAAATTAATAAGTAATACACCAATAAAATACTTTACAAGATGAAAACCTTAAGAAGAATTTATACAGATACCATGTGGAATATTTTTATTCCAAATTTATACTTTGCAAAATATTTGACAATGTACAAAAAAAATTCAGTTCCTAGGTGGTGATTTTTGTACTGATTTATTTACAAAATTTCACCACATAAAAACTGCCTTTTAAAAAAATCAGCATTGTTCATACAGAAAGGCCACTAGGATAAATTCTTAAGCCTACAAAAGTCACTTCTGTATGTACCAGTGTCCAGGCATGTTACTGATAACCAAACTCTGACTCCAAAACCCACATTTAGCCTCTAGTTTTAATTATACACAGTAATTTTGAAGCACAACAATCTAATTAGATTGACATGGGACAGTGGAAGACCCAAGCAGTCCTATCAACCTCTATAAGAGGTGTACATTAGCCTACTGGTTACATCCTTCTAGCTGCACCACTGTTTGTTTATAATGGGATCACCAAGTCATCCCATTACTGCTAAGACATGGTTCCTCTGGAAAAAAATAAGGCTTTCTCTAGACCATATAGACTGGTCAACAGGGTGAGTGAAAAGTGGCTGTCAGTAAAACAGTTTCATTTCTTCGAGCTTTTTCCTTTTCCTTTTTTTGGTTCCTTATCTTTTTCTGGTTTTGAAAGCTTTGAAGATTTTGTCTTTTTCTGTTCAGGGCAAAAAGATACACAGAAATACTTAATAGCTATGTAAATGAAGTAAGTTCCTCTCTAAAATAAATCTAATTTACATTAAAAATCCAACACATTAAAAAAGAAGAGAGCTTACAATCATCTATATCTTGAACTATTAGACCCCCTGATAAGCTTCCTTTCAAACAGTAGTTGCAGAACTGTGGGATAGTTACAGCCTTTAAAAATAGCAGTAAAAACTGCAAATGTATTAAAGAATCTTGAGCTACAGATACGTACCCCATGCAAAGCAATTATTTGGATATAGAACATAGGTGTATTTAGGAAAGAGAAAGCAGGAGATGATTTACAAACAAGGCAACATTTACATAAGCAATTTCCTTTCCTTTCAAGTTTCAGATTAGGACTCTAAATTCCTGTGAAGGGGAGACAGAATGACACCTATTATGTCCACACAAAACTACAGCCACACTGGAGGAGGCCCTACTATTCCCACCTCTGCACATACAAAACAGAAGTGAGGGGCAAAAAAATCCACACACAGATACACAGCTAAGAACAGAGGAGGGCATGGAGTAAAGTCCTTTGCCTCTGCCAATGGTGAAGAGTGACCTAATATCAAAACAGATTTTAATATTTCCTAGCAAAAGAGAAGTATTTTGTGCTCTGAGAAACTTCTATGGGCAGTTCAAAGGCTAAAGCAAAAACCCTTACCAGAGGGAGAAATGGTTTCATTAAAAAATCATTTTTCTCAGGGAGCAGATGAGGTTTAAGTGATAGGGAGCCTGCTTCCCACATGGAGGTTCAGGGTTCAGTCCCTGGTGCCTCCTAAAAACAAAAACAAAAGAAACCAAGCAAACAACTGAAAAAAAACTCTGGGAGCCTGTGGCTCAGTGGTTGAGTGCCACGTAAGAGGTCCCAGGTTCAATCCCCAGCCACAGTACCTCAAAAAAAAACAAAAAAACTTTTTCTCAATTATGCTATGAAAATGTGTGTGGATAAAAAAGAATACACCAGGGAAACGGACTTTGGCCCAGTGGTTAGGGCGTCCGTCTACCATATGGGAGGTCCGCGGTTCAAACCCCGGGCCTCCTTGACCCGTGTGGAGCTGGCCATGCGCAGCGCTGATGCGCGCAAGGAGTGCCGTGCCACGCAAGGGTGTCCCCCGCGTGGGGGAGCCCCACACGCAGGGAGTGCGCCCGTGAGGAAGGCCGCCCAGCGTGAAAGGAAAGAGCAGCCTGCCCAGGAATGGCGCCGCCCACACTTCCCGTGCCGCTGATGACAACAGAAGCGGACAAAGAAACAAGACGCAGCAAATAGACACCAAGAACAGACAACCAGGGGAGGGGGGGAATTAAATAAATAAATAAATCTTTAAAAAAAAAAAAAAAAAAAAAAGAATACACCAAAGGCCAAATAAATAAAATACATAAAAGTGGTACATTCTAACAGATCATATGATCATCAATATAATGAATGATCTACTTTCTGTTTGCCTCTTCTACTACTATAAGAAGCTATTTATAAAAATGAAATTTATACCTTCTCTGCCATAAACTGTGAGGGAAAAAAAAACTTAAAAGTATTTTCAACTTACTCTGCTATTTGCTAACAGATCCTATTATTCAGGAGGCATATTACATGCAAGAAAAGGTAAACTATTCTGAGGGAGTACCATAGCTTCTCCTGCCTATAGCTTAAAATACTACCTTGATCATAGCATCAGTTTCCAGAGAGTCTTGGTCTTTCTCATCATATTGAGATTCATCCTCATTTAGCCCTTCATTGTATTCAGAATCCAGTGCTGGGCCTGTGCTGCGCCTAGATGTCTTCACTGCCTGAAGTGAATATGGAGTAAGGTGGCCTTCCTTATTGTAAGTTCTGGTGAAGGCTGCTTTGACCTATAGAAAAAGAAGAGAGGGAGTTTAAAGACTTAGTGCCAAACAATTCTTTTAACTCCGTAAGACTAAAAGCTTTGAGAGACCCTAGAAGGCCCTTCCTGTAGTTTCCTTGGCATTCTCAGAACAGCCTGAGACTTAAAAAAGGCTAGCATTTAGTATTTGGATACTTTAGGCAGATCCCCGCCCCCCGCCCCAAAGTCACTTTAAGTGATTTTTAGCTCTTCAGTTCTCTATTTCTACAAAGTAAAAGCAAAGTTGTTGAATTAATAAATCAAAAAATATGCTCATAGTAGGATAGAACTTAAAGTTGGCCTTTACCACAAAACATAAATTGCCTATACTATACTAATAATAGTTCAAAATACTAAGTTAACTTGAAAAGCCTTAATTTCAAGATTCTAATTTCCTAAACATGATTCTAGAATTAGTCCATGAATTCTAACACTGGATGACTGCTGTGAAAATTTACCAAAACCATTAAGTCTACTAAAGAAGGCAAGCCACAGAAAATGACTTTAAAACAGTGCCAAGTATACAAACACAAGAATGAAGTACTGAATATTACATATTCCTGTCATATCACCTTAGTTTTTAATTCATGCTCATTATAAGAAGAAAGTAGAGGATATGCCATTACATAATAGATTGTCCAACTGGAATAAAAACCAAATCCACAGAGTAGACAGACTAAGAAAAAAGAAAAATTACAACATCTTGTTTACTTTCCAAGCTCATCTCCATCCTCCTTTAAGGAATATTTGTATTTGCTCCCAAGAACTTTTCCATTCATCATAAAACTAAGATAAAAAT
Source organism: Dasypus novemcinctus (assembly GCF_030445035.2). Lineage (NCBI taxonomy): Eukaryota > Metazoa > Chordata > Mammalia > Cingulata > Dasypodidae > Dasypus > Dasypus novemcinctus. The sequence continues at coordinate 167,202,040 of NC_080673.1, read as the reverse complement.
GCAAATTGTAAAGTCAAATGCAGAAATCTATTCTTATGTATTCAAACAGTATCTTTGGAAAGCAAGGTCAAAGCAGCTAAAACACCTCTAAATACTCCTAGTTCAGTCTTTGTAATTACGAGTTGAAAGAGAACCAGAAGGTTATTCAGCTACCTTGGGATCCAGCTTGGAAAAAGGACTAGGTTTGCCCCCCCAGCTGCTAATTTCCATGATATTCTCAAAGTCTTCTTTCATCAAATAATATGTGTCCATGAGTTCAACAACATCCTTTACTCCTTCTACCCCTTGTGAAGTCAAGGGTTGTACAAGTGCATCTCTTATGTGTGATAGATAGTCCATGTTTATGGTCCTTTTGCTGGAGTAAGTTCTTAAACCAAAACAAAACAGACACAACTTGTAGTCTACAACAGCAAAATATCTAGAACTTAAGTCACATTATGCATATAAACATTCAGGAAATCAGAATACAATTTTAATAATGGTCAGTAAAAAGCCTAGTATGCAACAGCTGCTATAGGGAAAGCCTAGTGCTATACAATCAGGATAATGAATACACACCACTGTGCTCAGAGAAAGCTTTCTACTTACCTGGATTAATGAATGAAAAACAACTGTGGATTTTTATTTCCATTCTACTTTTTAGGCCCAGGAAACATCTGTGTGTTCCTATGTGCTCATACTTGTTATAGTACTAATATTATTCCAATTTGCAAAATATTAAAAGCAACAAAAGCACTGAAACTTCCTACCCCAAGTCCCACATCCACTTCCTACATAAGTCTGTTAGACTGTTTGGTCTCTGATTGTAACACACAAAATTATATGTGACTCCTGCCCTACATTTCCTAATAACGTTACTTTGCAATCTTCAGTTCTGGGAAGAGGAGTGCCTGCGTAAGAAAACTGCAGCAAATTTCCTGAAGTAAAAATCGTGCAGGCCAGGGAAAGACTAAGGAAACAAGTCTGTGCTCTGCTAAGAACTAGAAAGCTATCATGAAATTACTGTTTTCCTTTCTCTCTTAAATGCTGTCATTTTTTTCTTAAAGACAGAAAATAGCTGAACAAAAAAGAATTTCATATGCCATCACCCTAAATCTTTCCAACCCAGCTGCATCTATCATTAAACCATTTAAGCAACAGACCTCAAAAGCTATTGATTTCCCAGGTTCTGGCACCAAAAAAAAAAAAAAAAGGAAAGAAAGGAAAAAGAAAAGTCCCTTTAAAAATTACCTGCTGGTCAAGAGGAGGGGGCAAGATGGCAGCTGTGTAAGGTGTTTTGAGTCAGCTCTTTCTACATGGTAGTTAGTAGTCTAAACAGAGCTATCTAAAGTATCTGTTTGGGGGGAGGAGGAGATCAGAAGAGCTTTCTGCAACATCCTTGAAAGAATGAAAGAAGACTGCCCATTTGCAGTGAAGATTCATTAGTAGAGCACTCCATGCCATGGAGGCCAGTACCCATCCTCCACTGGTGTCAGAAACCAGCTCAGGAGCTATTCCATGGTTCAAGTTGGAAACTCCATTTCCCAAAAACGGGGGAGTAAAAGATGGTTGGCCACCAACGTCAGCTACTGATTAGTAAATTCGGCTGGCTAAAGTATACTACTAAGAAGAACTAAAGTCTGAACCTCTCCAAGTAGAAAAAAGGCCAGTAGGCACCATTTTAACTCCACTCCATGAGTGGAAGTGGGACTGAAAATCACAGTAATGGCAGGGACGAGCTGCTTTCCATCCAATCACATTGCAGCTCTCTCACCTAGGCTCCAGCCCCCCCTCTGGCAAGGAAGAAGCTGGAGGGACCTGTACCAACCTCTCTGGGCAACTGCAGGTTCTTTCAACCCACACAGACTGAATATTCAGACACCTGTAGCTCCATCCCCAAACCCAAGAGGATAGGAGGGGAGCTGTTGTTCCTCAATCTCTCCAGGCACCTGTAGGTGCTTTTGGCCAGCACAAACTGGTTGAATGCCTCCAATTCCATCTTGACCCCACCCCCCACACACACACAGGCTAGAAGGGGGCTATTGTTTCCTCAGCCTCTCAGGGCAACTGCAGGCATTTTTGGCCAGCACAAACTGTTGGACACCTGTGAATCCACCACCACCCCCTGAAGGACAAGAGGGGGTGGTGTTTCCCCAGTCTCTTTGGGTAACTGCAGGTGCTTTGGCCCACACAGACTAAATAGTTGGACACCTGTGGCTCCAACCACCCCCCCCCCCCCAATAGGACAGGAGGGACTATGTTTTCTCAGTCTCTCTGGGCAACTGCAGGCACTTTTGGCCTCCACAGAGACTGAAGTGGTAGGCACTTGAGGATTCACCTCCACCCCCCATTAGGCTAAGGGGGCTGGTGTTTCCTCAGCCTTTCCGGGCAATGGCAGGCACTTTTGTCCTGCACAGACTGGACTAGTGGGAGCCTGAAGATCCAACCCCATCCCCTAATAGGATAGGAGGGGGATGATGTTTCCTCTGACTCTCTGGCCAATGGCAGGCACTTTCAGAGTACACAGAATAAACTGTTGGACATCGGTTGTTCAATCCTCATCCCCTAAAGGACAGAAGGGGCAGTACATCCTCAGCCTCTCAGGGCAACTGCAGGCAAATTCGGCCCACACAGATTAGATTGTTGGGCACTATGAAAGGTCCATTCCCTCTACTGGCAGAGGAGGAGGGGGGCCAGTACAGTTGTCTACCTGGGAAGCTACAGTTATTTTGGAACCATACAGCCTATATTGCTGCTACAACAGCAGCTCCATCTCCACCTCAGGCAGGGGAGGAAGGGGCATTACATAGTCTTGACTTCCATTATTAAACATGGCTGTGGCTCTGTCCCTACCCCTGGCAGAAGAGAAAGATGGGAGAAGCTACATCAGTTCCTGGGGCAAAGCTGACAGCTTCAGTCTCCACAGCTTACAGTACCAACTACATCCTCAGCTTCTACTACACATCCAGCAAGGGGAAAAGGGTAAGAAAGCCCTTAACTAAAGAGAGAAATTGTACCTAGAATACATCTAGACAACCAGATGCCAAGACACCAACAAAAACTCAGAATTCATAGAAAGAGGAAGAAATGGCAGTCAAAGGAGTAAGATAAGCTTCCAGATGACATAAAGAGATTGAGACAACTAATCATAGATGTTCAAACAAATCTTCTTAATAAATTCAATGAGATGGCTAAAGAGATTAAGAATATTACGACACTGGGTGAGCACAAAGAAGAATTTGAAAGCATACATAGAAAAATAGCAGATCTTAGGAGAATGAAAGGCACAATAAATAAATACACTGGAGGCATATGACAGCAAATTTGAGGAGGAAGAAAGATTGGTGAGCTTGAAGAAATGGCCTCTGAAAGTGAATATACAGAAAAACTGATGAAGAATGGAAAAAACTGAACCAGGGTCTCAGGGAACTAAACCATGGGAAGAAACATGCAGACATATGTGTCATGTGTATCCCAGAAGTCTCCTTCTGGGAGAAGGGAGAAGAGGCAGAAGGGATACTGAAGAAATAACAGTAGAAAATTTCCCCAACCCTGTGAAAGGAACAGATTTCCATGTCCAAGAAGCACAACATATTCCCTTCCAAATAAATCCAAACAGACCTACCCCAAGACATTTACCTAATCAGAATTCAAATACCAAAGACAGAGAATTCTGAAATCAGCAAGAGAAAAGTGATACATAGCATACAAGAGATATGCAATCAGATTAAGTGCCGATTTCTCATAAGAAACCATGGAGGCAAGAAGGCAGTCGTATGATATATTTAAGACACTACAAGAGAAAAACTGTCAGCCAAGAATCTTCTATCTGGAAAGACTATCTTTCAAAAATGAGGGCAAGGTTAGAATATTCATAGATAAACATAACTGAGAGTTTATAACCAAGAGACCAGCTTGGCAGAAAATACTAAAGGGAATACTACAGCCTGAAAAGAAAAATCATGAGAAAAAGGTTTGGAAGAGAATCTAGAAATGAAGGTTATATCAGCAAAAGTAACTAAAAGTATAAAATAAGTGGTAAAAAGAAAATGTAACAGATAAAACCCAAAGGCCAAAATGGGTGAAATAAGAACTGCCTTTACATAGTAACATTGAATATTAATGGATTAAACGCCCCAATAAAAACACACAGACTAGGGAATGGATAGGAAAATCTCTATATGCTGTTATCAAGGATACCAACAGATTGAAAGTGAAAGGCTGGAAAAAGATATTCCACACATGTCGCAACAACAACAAAAACGCTGGAGAGGTATAGTTATATCAGATGAAAGAGACTTTAAAAGCAAGGACATTATATATTAATAAAAGAGGCACTTTACCAGGAAGAAATAACAATGATAAATGTATATGCACCTAACCAGGATGCCCCCAAATTACAAGAGGTAAACACTGGCAAAACTAAAGAGAGAAAAGATACCTCTGCAATAGTAAGTTGGAGATTTCAAAACACCACTCTCAGCTTTGAGTAGAACATCTGGGCAGTGGATCAATAAAGAAACAAGAGAGACTGAATAATATGATAAGTGGAACACTGCATGCCAAAACAGCAGGATATACATTCTTCTCAAATGCTCATGGATCTTTTTCCAGGACAGACCATATGTTGGGTCACAAAGCAGATTTCAATAAATTTAACAAGATTAAAATTATGCAAAGCACTTTCTCTGATCATAATGGAATAAAGTTGGAAATTGACAAAAGGTGGAAAAGGGGAGAATTCACAAATATATGGAGAGTAAACAACACACTCAAATATTTAAATGAGTGGGTCAAAGAAGAAATTGCAAGAGAAATCAAATATCTTAAGGCAAATGAAAAAGAAAACACAACATATCAGAACCTATGGAATGTAGCAAAAGCAGTGCTGAGAGGGAAATTTATAGCACTCAAGGCTTACATTAAAGAAGAAAGAGCCAAAATCAATGACCTAAACCACCTGGAGGAACTAGAAAAAGAAAAGCAAACTATTCCCAAATAGAATGAAATAACAAAGATCAAAGCAGAAATAAATGAAATTGAGAATAAAAAAAAAACAGAATTAATAAAACCAAAAGGAGGTTCTTTGAGAATATTAACAAAATTGACAAATGCATACCTAGACTGACAAAGAAAAGAGAAGATGCAAATAAATAAAAAATGGAAACTGGGACATTATTACTGACCCCACAGAAATAAGAGATCATAAGAAGATACTATGAACAACTTTATGCCAAAAACTAGACAATGAAGACGAAATGGAAAATTTCCTAGGAATGCACAAACAACCTATACTGACCCTAGAAGAAACAGAAGACCTCAACAACCAATCACAAGTAGATATTGAAACAGTCAGGAAAAAACTCACCAAAATGAAAAGCCATGGACCAGATGGTTTCACAGGTGAGTTCTACCAAGCATTCAAAGAAGATTTAATAACCAATCTTACCAAGCTCTTCCAAAAAAATGCTACCAAACTCATTCTATAGAGCCAATATCACCCTAACGACAAAGCCAGACAAAGATATTATGAAAAAGAAAATTGCAGACCCATTTCCCTAAAGAATACAGATGTAAAAATCCTCAATAAAACAGTTGCTAATTGAATCCAACAACACATTAAAGAATTATTCATCATGATCAAGTGGGTTTTATACCAGATATGCAAGGGTGCTTCAACACAAGAAAATCAATCAGCATAATACATCACATTGAAAAATCAAAGAAAATTCACATGATCCAATCGACTGTCAAAGAAAAGGTATTTCACAAAATACAGCATCCTTTCTTGATAAAAAAAAAAAAACTACAAAAGATAAGAATTGAAGGAAACTTTCTCAACATGGTAAGGGCCATATATGAAACATCTACGGCTAACAATGTACTCAATGGTGAATGATTGAAAGCTTTCCTGTTGAGATCAGGGACAAGACAAGGATGCCCACTGGCACCATCTTGTTCAATATAGTGCTTTAGGTTCAAACTAGAGCAGGCAAGAAAAGGAAATAAAAGGCATCCAAAACAGAAAGGAAAAAGTAAAACTTTTGACTATTCACAGAAGATATGATTCTATAGCTATGAAGTCCTGAAAAATCTACAACTAAGTTGCTAGAGCTAATAAACGATTTCAGCAGAGTGGCAGGACACAAGATCAACATGCAAAAATCAGCGGTGTTTCTATACACTAGTAATGTGCAATCTGAGGAGGAAGTCGGGAAAAATATTCCATTTACAATAGCAACTAAAAGAATCAAATATTTAGGAATAAACTTAACAAAGGATATAAAGCAGATGTATTCAGAAAACTAAAATGTATTGCTGAAAGAAATTTTAAAAAGTTCTAAATAATTGAAAGAACATTCCATGCTCGAGGACTGGAAGACTAAATATCATTAAGATGTCAATTCTACCAAAATTGATACACAGATTCAATGCAATCACAATAAAAATTCCACCAGCATTTTTTAAAAATGGAAAACACAATTGTAAAATTTATTGGAATAGCCAGAAACATCTTAAAAAGGAATAGCAAAGTTGGATGACTTTCACTTCAGGGCTTTAAATCACATTACCTAGCTACAGTAGTAAAAACGGCTTGGTATTGACATAAATGTAGACACATAGATCAATGGAACTGAACTGATGGTTCAGAAACAGATTCTCACATCTGTGGTCAAGTGATTTTTGACAAGTCTGTCAAACCCACCAGCTAGGGCAGAAACAGTCTATTTAACAAATGGTGCTGGGATAACTGGCTATCTATATCCAAAAGAAAAAAAATACCCTTATCTTACAGCTGAGGCAGAAACAGTCTATTTAACAAATGGTGCTGGGATAACTGGCTATCCATATCCAAAAGAAAAAAAGACCCTTATCTTATAGGTTATACAAAAAAATTAACTCAAAATGAATCAAAGACCTAAATATAAAAGCAAGAATCATAAAGCTCCTAGAAGAAAATGTAGGAAAACATCTTCAAGACTTGGTGGTAGGTAGTGGATTCTTAAACCTTACATGCAAAGTACAAACAACGAAGAAAACATGGATAAATGAGACCTTAACTTAAAACACTTTTGTGATTCAAAGGACTTCTTTGAAAAGGTGAAAAGGCAGCCCACTCAATGGGAGAAAATATTTGGAAACCACATATCCAATAAGGGTTTGGTCTCCATTCCATATAAAGAGATCATACAACTCAACAATAAAAGGGCAAGCAATCCAATTTAAAAATGAACAAAAATGGGGAGTGGATGTGGTTCAAGCAGTGAAGTGCCTGCTTCCCACATGGGAGGTCCTAGGTTCAGTCCCTGGTGTCTCCTAAAAAAAACAACAACAACAAGCAAGCAAATGAAAAAACCAACCCAAGGGAGCAGATGTGGCTCAGTGGTTGAGTGCTGGCTTCCCACATATGAGGTCCCAGTTCAATTCCTGGTCCGGGTACTTCAAAAAAGGGCAAAAGACTTAAACAGACCTTTTTCCAAAAAGGAAATACAAATGGCCAAAAAGTACATGAAAAAATGTTCAGTATCACTCACTAGCTATTATGGAAACACAAATCAAAACAACAATGAAATATTATCTCATACCACAGAGAATGGCCATTATATAGAGAAATAGAACACTCCTTCACTGTTGGTGGGAATGTACAATGTGCAGCCTCTGTGGAAGACAGTCTGGCAGTTCTACAGGAACCTAAATATAGAACTGCCATATGATTCGGCAATTCCTCTATTAGGAATATATCCAGGAGAACTGAAAACAGTGACATGAACACACATCTGCACTTTGATATTCATAGCAGTGATTTTCACAATTGCCAAAAAAATGGAAACAACCTAAGTGTCAATCAACTAATGACAGGATAAACAAAATGTGGTATACACATATGATGGAATACTATGCTGCAGTAAGAAGAAATGAAATTGGGATACATATGATAACATGGATGAATCCTGAAGACATTATACTAAGCAAAGAATAAACACATGGAGTTAAAACCTAGAGTATAGATTACAGGAGGTAAGAGGAGGTCTGCGAAGGAGTACTGATGCTTAATGTATGTAGCAGTTCTAATTAACTTTACTGTAAAAGTATGGAGATGGATAGAGTTGATTTTAACACATTAGTCAGTAGCAGCTGGTTTATAAATGGGATTGTGGCTGAAAAGGGTAGTCTAGGAATGTGCATGTCAAATGAAAGAAAGCTAGGAAATACTCTAAAGATGGAATAAAATGAACCTGGAGGTAGCTGAGAATTGTGGTTAATAATACAAAGCAAGAATGTCCTTCTGTGAACTATAACCAATGTACATCACTATTGCAGGGTGGTAGGAATGTAGAGAGAAGCATGGGAAAAATACAATTAATGTAACCTATATAGTTTTAACAGCGATACTGCAATATTCTTGCATAAATGCCAAAGACATACTGTATTAATAGGTGGGTATGAAAAAAAGTATTCCAGATGTACACTGTGGACCATAGTTAGTGGTAACATCTGATGATATCATCACATAATCTGTAACGAATGTTCTGTAATGGTGTGAAGGTTGGTGAAGGGATGTCGTATGGAATTCTACACATGTACATGATTAAGTTCACAACTTCTGTAATAATATTTTTAAAAAATCATATGAAACCATCCAAAATTATTCTATTTGTAATGTAATTTGTTACTTCCAATAGAATCTAGAAAAACCTAAAGGTATGTAATGTTCTTAAATCAAGGGCCCTTATCCTCAAGAATCCCCCTAAAACTGTATAATTTCTTTTTAAAGATTTATTCCTTTCCCCTTCCCCCCTGTTGTGCTCTCTCTGTCCATTTGCTGTGTGTTCTTCTGTGTCCGCTTACATTCTCAGTGGCACCAGGAATCTGTGTCTCTTTTTGTTGCATCATCTTGCTGTGTCAGCTCTCCACGTGTGTGGTGCCACTCCTGGGCAGGCTGCACTTCTTTTCACGCAGGGCAGCTCAATGAGGGGCGCACTCCTTGCGTGTGGCAGCACTGCATATGTACCAACTCACCACATGGGTCAGGAGGCCCTGGGTTCAAATCCTGGACCTCCCATATGGTAGGCGGATGCTCCATCAGTCGAGCCACGTCTGCTTCCCAATCCCCCTAAAATTGTATAATTTAATCACATATGTATTTTTCTGGGAATGAACATCAAAGTTTTCAGATTTTCAAAGGCATCTATTATCCCCTCTCCCCAAAAAAAGGTTTAAGTATGTAAAATAAAGTCAGATTTCATTTTTTAAAGATGAAAAGAAATTGAGGCTTCAAGAAGTGAGGGGACTCAATCAGGGTTAAAAAGTTAAGTAGGAAGGTCAGTTTACTTTAAAATAGTAAATTTTAATTTACTTTAAAAATTGTGAAACTCAATAAATAGATATCTTTGTTGATAATAATGTCCGGAAGAGATTCATACAATAAACATTTATTGATCAATTTTATGTGCAAAATGAGTAAGCCTCAGTCTCTACCCCCAGAAATAATCAGTCTAATGGGGGAAGGAGACAGACATACAAAAAGACAGCCATAAACCATGGAGGTTCCATGCTGAAATCTACGTGAAGTATAGTGAGAACAGCAAAGGAGGACACCTCTAGGGCAGAGTGATGGTGTCCTTCAAAAAGCAGAGGGCTGCGAGTAGAAAAGGAGATGAGAGGCAGGCCCGCAGCTTGACCATGAGCAGAACAGTAAGGAAAAGAACCAGTAAATGAAAACAGACTGAAAAAGGAACTAAGAGATGCAAAAGGTAGGCAAAAGGGTAGAAAGGAGGACCAAAATGGTGGGATTACATGGCAAGAGGAAGCTGCTTAGCTGGGTCAGGCAGACTAATTTGGAAGATGGGGGAAAAAGCTAGAATGAGAACTGTGGCAGGCAGTGGTAGATAAAGGTGCACACAACCTAATCACCAAAACCTGTGAATACCTACATGGTAAAAGGTGATTAATCAAATGCAATTAAGGATCTTGAGATAGGAAGATTGTTTTTGATTACCTCGGTGGGTCTGGGCTTGATGTAATCACAAGGGACTTAAAAGGGCTAGGAAGAGGGAACACAGTGGAAGGTAAGATTTTAAAGGAAGGGAAGAAAGGAATCATCTCAGTACAGCTTTCACCAAGTATTAAGGGTGGGTCTGGGGACCAAACATTAATATTCCCTTCAGGAATTAGGAGAAAATAAGAAGACAGTTCAAGTAGTTCTTCATGGATAAAAATGAATCCCTAAAGTATGCTTAATATTTATGTGTATATACATTTTCTAAATTTCTAAACTTTAAGAAAACTGTACCAAATACAAATATTTTAAACTTTATAAGTTTATAAGCACATCAGTTTTCGATTATCTGCGTGGCCTACTCTTGTTATATGCTAAAGTGTATATCCTCTATCCCAAATGACTAGGTCCGTTTATTAGTAAGATAGATTAACAACTAGCTCATTCACTTAACTAGTTCATTTTTTTCTATGAAACTATTCCGAAGCTGAAAAGTTATTACTACTAGTAACATACATACAATGGCAATTTTTTAAAAATCATGCATAATGTGCAGAATTCCCATACAACACCCTTCCACCTTACTTTGCTGTGGAAGAACTGTTACTAATTATGAAAGAACATGATCAGACTATTACAACTAACTATGGTCTACAGCATACATTTGGTACATTTTTTCTATACCTTCCTATTAACACCATGTTATTTGTACATTTTAATTTTATTTTCACATGTTAATTTGTACATGTTGTACATCTGTTACAGTTCATGAGTGAACACTTTCATGTTTGTACTGTTAGCCACAGTCCATCTTCCACCACATGGTTGACTATGGTATAAAGTCCCGCGCCTTGTACATTCTATCCAAAGTGTACACTCCAGCAGTTCTCACTTTCATCCGAGTTGTATAGTCATCATCTTAGGAAATTTTTGAACATTTTTCTTAGTCCAAAAGAAAAAATCCTATAACAACCCCCCATTATTGACCCTTAGTGTTTATTTAGTACATTCTTTGACACTGATGCTAGAATATTACAATATTGCTGTGAACTATAGTCCATAAGTTACATTAATTTTATTTTCCCATGTATCACCATATTCTTACCACCTTGTAAAAGTCTACACATTTGTTCTTATTCATATAACATTCTTGTATTTTTATTATTAAGCACAATCCTCATCTACCTCCAAATTCACTATGGTCAGTTCCTAGCTTTCAGTTATTCTCTAGCTTTCTTTCAATTGACATTTACATCCCTAGACTACCCATTTCAGCCACAATTCCATTTATTACCATCTGACTTTATTGTTGAAAAGCACATTATTTAAGTGGTAAAGCAAGGGTAATTCTGATACATGATAAAACTTGGGCCCAGAAAATACACGGGATTTATTCAGGATTATATATACAGTTACCAATAAAATAAAAACTAAAACAGAGCTTTTGACTCATAGCTATATTTACTGGATAAAGGTTAAATACACCACATCAATAAAATGACAGAAAATGGAATAACACTGCTTACCTGAGACTCATATGCAATGCTAAGTCCTGAATAATACGATCGTGTCTGCCTGTAGACGAGTGCTTTCCCAACCAGCTTGGGAAGGTAGGAAACTGGGTCATGTACCCCCTCATTAACTCTCCAGGAAGAACACTGGCATAAATAGCCTGGAGAAAAAGTCAAATGCAGAATGTTAAGTTCAGGATGAAATTGCTTCCTTAGCAGTTGCTGGGTACCTATCAGATTCGTGCAAAAGGAATTGCGGTTTTGAACTGTGAATTTTAAATCATTATAACTAGGCTCAAACACATCTTTATTAATCAAAATAAAAACCATTATAATCAACACATTTTTGCCAATGAGAAACAGGTTTGTTTATTTCTTGTAACGTAAAAAACTGCTTTGGGATTCGACGATGCTTGTGGAAGTGTGTTCCCTGGAAAAAGTTGTCAAGATGCTTGAAGAAGTGGTAGTTGGTTGGCGAGAGGTCAGGTGAATATGGAAGATGAGGCAAAACTTCGTAGCCCAGTTCGTTCAACTTTTGAAGCACTGGTTGTGCAATGTGTGGTTGGGTGTTGTCATGAAGAAGAATGTTGACCAATGCTGGCTGCAAGTGTTGCAGTTTTTGGAGCATCTCATCAATTTGCTGAGCATATTTCTCAGATGTAATGGTTTCTCTAGGATTCAGAAAACAACTACAGTTGATCAGACCAGCAAGACCACCAAACAGTGACTATGACCTTTTTCTGGTGCAAGTTTGGCTTTGTGAAGTACTTTGGAGTTTCTTCTCAGTCCATCCACTGAGATGGTCATCACTGGTAGTCGTAGAAAGTCCACTTTTCATTGCACATCACAATCCAATTAAGAAATAAGAAAAGACGACACTTTAAAATGACAATTTTTTTGATTTTCGGACAGCTCACTAGGCACCCACTTATTGAGGTTTTTCACCTTTCCAAAATTTGTTTCAAATGACAAATGACCATAAAATGGCTGACATTGAGTTATTCGGCAACTTCTCGTGTAGTTTAAAAAGATCAGCTTCGATGATTGCTCTCAACTTTGGATGGCCAGCCACTATGCTCCTCATCCTTAAGACTCTCCTCTCCTTTGCAAAACTTCTTGAACTACCACTGCACTGTAAGTCCATTAGCAGTTGATGCTGCGAGCTATCTACACTGCTTTACAACCCATTTTGAATGCAAATAAGAAAATCGCTCAATTTGCTTTTTGTCTAAATCATTTCCATAGCCTAATATAAAATAAACAGCAAGTAATGTCATTAGCAAAAAAGAAAGTGAGAAACACACATTAAAATGATGCATAACTTAACCACATTTATTAAGAATGCATTCCAATAACAAATGGCAAATTTCAACAATGCAAAACTGCAATTACTTTGGCACCAACCTAATAATTATAGGGTAATCAAGACCTTACCCTCTGTCCCTAATGGGGTATATAGGGAACTTCTCCCAGAAAAGACAACTGATTGTGGCAAATGCCTTGACCAAAATGTGCTATGCCCCTCAGAGAGATCCTTTTGCCAAGGGGTTTCACTCACACAGGGTTTTTGCTTTTTTAAAGATTAGAACTTTACTGAACAACACACACACACACACGAGCTACACTGGCTCCCTCAAATTGTTTTTTTCGTTTGTTTTTTTTGTTTTTAGGAGGTACTGAAGACTTGAACCCAGGAACTTGTACATGGGAAGCAGATGCTCAACCACTTGAGCTACACCCACTCCTCACGTATAATTTTGTACCCTACTTTATTCTAATAATACTCTATTTCAAGCATTTTTTTCATAGTATCTTTAATAAATAATTTTAAAGACTACATAATGTTCCACCAAAAGGATTTACCATAATTCATCCTTCTATTGCTGGCCATGGAGAATTTCTCCAACTTTTTGCTAACAGAACTAATGCATTAGGGAATATTTTGTGCATTAACCTTTTTCCATATGTGATATTATTTCTTTAGGATAAATTCTCAAAGGTGTAATTATTGGATAAAGAAAAATAAACACTTCTAAAACAAAAGAGAAAGGATTCTGTATATCCAAAACGAATCTTGGCTTTTTATTTGTTTTCACACAATGTATAGATAGAGTTAAGAAAAGGGCAGGCCTTCCAAAAGTCCCTTATTATTCAGGCCAAAAATTCTGTACACATATACAAAACTCAAATAAGAACAAGAAAGAATACTCTTAATTATTTATGAATGTTTAACAAACATGGTTTTGAGTAAAAGATAATCTATAAATATAGTACCCAATCTAAAGCTGCCTCTATAGCAAAGAAAATCAGAACTCATGTATCAGAGAAATGGCTGTTGCCCTGCCCTGGCTGCATCTCTTCAAGGAGAAGCTACAAAGTAACTTTCTGGGAGAGCCAAGAATGACCAAAAAAAGGAATAATTTCTTAAGGTAAAGGAGAGCAAATGAAACTTTTGACTCACATCTTAGTTTAGACCTAAATCTAAGCTTTCTATTTCCATGTGTCCATTTACATAAAAATATTTTTGAAACACTGAAAAATAAGGCTAAATTAAGAAACAGACATAGTGAACAGAGTATTTTACTCTGTAACAAATTGTATTTTTGCCACAAAAAGCATGATGCTTATTTCATATAATTATAGTTATCTTAAAGCTATTTTGTTCCTTTAAGCAGAGTCTGAACGTTAAGGAAAGCACTATGCTTACCTGCGTGGGCAGAAGACTCCAGTTTTGCTTACTCCGGATCTGACTGTCCACTAGGTCACCATCACATATGCTATCTGCTGCTCTGCTTAAAAGCATCAAGTGCTTCTTCACGTCACCCCTGCAGGAAAGAACCAGTCCAGTTACACTACTGCCTACCCTCTACACCCGTCCCTCACAGGTGCCTGGCCTTCGCAGGGCTGGGAAGGGTACTAACTACCCCTCACTATCTCTGAGCACTCACCCTGCAGCTATGGGCTTTACATGTATGTAGTTCTCCTGGACAAAGAGGGGTGCTATCGAATAATCATGAAAAAAGAGATCTGATTTGTCCATAAGTGACATATGAGCAGTCTCTTCCCCAGCTACAAATACTTTCCGGGCAACATCAAATGGGCCCTAAAAGAGAAACAAAACAATTTAACAACAAAAAGCACTACTTAATTTTAAGCAGTAACTCATTGTAATAATAAATTCTGCCCAATGACTAGATGAGTTGGAACACAGAGGTAACCGATACAGACCTCTACTTATCTAGAAGTTATTAAACTAGACCATTTGAAAGTGACCATCCTGAATACAAGCATACCTTGTTCTATTGCACTCTGCTTTATTGCATTTTGCAGATATTAAGTTTTTTACAAATGGAAGGCTTGTGGCAACCCTGCCTTGAGCAAGTCTTTCTGTGCCATTTTTTTCAAGAACATGTGCTCACTTCCTGTGTTACATTTTAATTAAGATATGCACATTGGTTTCTTTTAGACATAATGCTATTACACACTTAATAGACTACTGTATAATGTAAACATTAAGTTTTATATGCACTGGGAAACCAAAAAGTTTGTGTGACTCACTTTATGCCAATATTGGCTTATTGCAGGGGTCTGGAACCAAATGTGCAATATCTCTGAAGTATGCCTGTAGTTCCTAAGCATTCAAAAGACGAAATCTATATATAAGGGACTATAGAAAAGCCTTTTTATAGAACTATTTGAAGCAAGAGTGTAATTTAAAATTTATCTTTTTCATAATTTACAATATTCATTGACAGTACTTAAGGAAAAATTAATTTGAATTGGAAACACTTCTAGCAATTGTCTATAGCTCTTGTTATAAATATCCATGGGTTCTATAGGTGTGTCAAGGAGCGATAATGACTTACTTCTAGTCCTATAATAGGTATGGAACAAGAAGTGTTTTGGCTTGGAAAAGAAACTTTAAAATGAGTATTTATTTTACCAGTTTGATATCCTTTTTGGCCCTATTAGAATCAGCCTTAGCTTGGTCATAGGTTAGAGCCTTACTTCGTGCACACCACATACTCAGATTGTGTAAAACCTAAAAAGAATCACAAATAAGACAATGTCAAGTTGGTAAAATATCCTCCCATGCAGGGTTGAAGGCATCAATTCAAAACAGCCATCACTGAAATAAATCATACATAATATATTTAAATTACCTGTCTGATATCTTGGTTAGCTCCCAAAATTATTTCATTCATAGCTGGAGGGGGAATTTTTAAACCCTCTTTAAATGCAATAGACATCATAGCACCCTGAAATTCACAAGGGGGGAATCTTTAATGATTAAAAAGAAAAAAATTTATATAATCAGATATTTAAAAGTATATCAGGCCTTAAATAAAAAAAAAATAGGATAGTCTGGTGAAGGGGTTGGGGGAAATCCAATTATCCTACCTTAATCTGTTCAACTCGAGGTCTTTGAAAACGTAGATCAAAACAATAATGAACCAAAGAGCGAATCTTGGGATGATTTCTATCATTGCACATACAAATAATGGGAATTTTTGTATGTTTTATCAAGATAATTAATTCCTGAAAGTCAAATTTGGAATGGAAAAATAATTATTTCAAAACCAACAAAATGCCACTCCACATTTTAGATTTAATAACACCTCCTCAGCAACATGTCTTTATTGACATAAATAGCAGAGCAAAATAATTTTTTAAATATTTTTTTTAAATCTAAAAACCAACAGAAAAACTGTAAACACATATTGCTTTGATTACCTGAATTCCTCCCCTGTCCTCATTGCCTGCCATGCCATCTACTTCATCCATGATGAGAGCATGTTTCGTGCTTACCAAGTGGGCTGCTCCATCTGACCCATGTTGAGAAGCAATGGAATGGAACAAAAACAGAATAACAAGTGTTCAAAAGCTACTGTTTTTTTTAAAATTATGTAACATTTTTAACAGGTAATACAGGTCGATGGTACAAAATTCAAAAGGCACAAAAGACTACATAATGAAAGGATATTCTCCCAACCCTGCCCACAGGTACCCTAGGCCTTCCCAGAGGCAAATACTATTAAATGTGTACACATAGAATGTACATCTTGGTTTTTTCATTTAATATTAATACATTTTGGCAATTTCTTTCCTTATTGGTAAAGAATACCTCGTTTTTAAGGCTGTTTAACATTCCATTTTACACATGTATCATAATTTGCTTAATCAATATTGATGAAATATCAGGATGAGTCCTGTCTTTTGCTACTATAAATCATATTAAACAAGTATTCTTATCCATGTCATTTTGCATATATACAAGTAAAACAATAGCTAAATTCCAGGAAGTAAAATTTATTTAAGAAAGATATGTGAAATCAATTACTTTCCACAGAGTTGTGCCAATTTATACTCCCGCCAGCCAGGTATAAAAATGTTATTTGATTCTCAACAATGATTCTCTACCATTGAAAGTACCAAGAATTCAGAGGACTATGTGATACACTACAGGCTCTGAATATGCACTGTTGCATCCTTACTTTGGGCACCTATTCCCCCATAAGCCCTGGTCACAAGACCAGGAACTATAACCTGAAACACAGCGCACATTTTCACACTATCTTTTCTCCCTTCTACCACTTTTGCCTGAAATGACCTCTTCTACCCCTAGAATATTCTCTTTCTCATTCTTCAAGGCCCTTCAAATAAATGTCACCTCTTATCAGTAACTTTCTCCAACACCCCAAAGAGAACTACTGCTTCATCTATAGGCCCCTATCATTTCACTCATCACACTATTATTTATTTCCTTTCCCACTTCACTGGATTCACCTATGAAGCCTCTAAAATAGCATCTTCAAAACATGTATATATATATATATATATAAATGTATGCATTTTTATCAGATTCTAAGAAACTTCTAAGACCTTAAAAAAATTAAAAAAATAAAAAGAACTACTGTAAATCAAAGGCTTTTCTTATTCTCTTTTTAGTTTCAGGATTTATCAGGGTGCCTGACATATAGCAGTATTCAATATCTGTTACTAAACACTAAAATGAACTTTATTTTCTTGCACTGCCAAAGAAAAGAGTTAAAAGAAACCACATACTTGAATAAAAACCTTTGATGCTGGTATTATTCAGTGATTCAGCAACAATCTCCTTCAAACTGTTCTTACTCCGAGTGTCACTTGCATTCAGTTCCACATAGCTATACCCCAATTCCTAATCATAATATGGGAAAGTGTTACCATCATAATACAAATTATTAATTCTCTCAAAAAGGCAAAAGCATTTAGGGAAGAAAGTAGAAAAATCACATAAAGAATGAAATAAAAAATTAAAGAGAAAGCATAATACTAATAAGACAACATGAGGCTGACTAGTATAGGCCTTATAATACAAGAGATTTTTAAAATATTATATACATATACAGCAACACAGACATATACACCCACAAGTTCAGTCTGAAAATCTCAGCTGGTAAATCATTAATCTGGAAAAGTATATCTGAACAAGCAGTTTTACTAAGTTTGCTTCTAAAAGTCCTAGAAAGAACTGAATGCAATCATCTCAAGACTTCAATATCAGATATAGAATTAATCTTTTATGAGGTACCAAAAAGTAATTCTTGCCTCTGCATGATGATAAATAGTTCTTTGTCAAACTATCCCAGTATATTATCAAATTATTCTGATTCTTTTCCCAAAACTGATCACCTTACAAAATGTCTTAATTCAAGTCCACCCAAAAAGTAGTGATAATAAAAAAGAGTAAAAAGAACCATGTTTGCATAGGGGCTGTATAGGGCTAGGGCAAAAAATTTTGTTTTGTTTTTTTATTTTTAAAATGTTCATGAAACACTGGAAAATATATAGGCCTTATACCAACTAAAAATTTAAGGTCTAGTCCATATGACAAAGACCAAAAGAAACCACCAGCTTATGGGGCAGAGGGTTGGGGGATCTGGCAATAAGTTTAAAGTAAGTACATAATCCTTTCTTTTATCATTTGATATCAACACTTGAACTCTGATTTGCCCTAGGACCTAGTGAGATGAAGGCCTCTCGCTGTCTACAGACACAGCAGTGACAATGACAACTATAATAATAACAACAAAGACAAAGTTTAGTAGTAAGGAGCAAGAACCTGAGTCAAAATGCCTGGGTTCTAACTGTACCAACACCTTCCTCTTGAAGCTGTTTCACTTGTTAAATGAATATGGTAACAGGATCTACCCAAAATTATTATAAGGGTCTGTAAGATATCTGTACTTATTTTATAAAGTCTATAATGTATCCATACCTATTTTATAAGGGTCTAGAAGATATTACCTAGAAGATAATGCACATAAGTGCTCAGCACACTGCCTGGCATACAGGTAAATGGTACCTATTGTCATAATTACCAATATATATATATTTTTTTGGTTTATGCACCTTTATTGAAGGAAAATAAATCAATTACTAACAGCTATCAGTTGATCACTCATCCATTGACAACTTGCTTCATTTATTCAGTGCTATATTAAACAGTGTATTGAAAGATTAACTAATAGCTCTAAGCTTCCTAACAATTTAAATGAAAATTACAAAAGATTTGAGACCCTATTTTGGAATACAAAGGGTGTTTGACTTCCAATTTCCATTCTCTGTTTAACAAGAACAGGTCATTCCTTTATTGACATGTATAAAATATATCACATTTTCTGTTCTGTTGATGCTATAAATTCAATACCAATTCTCAAGCCACATCAGTTATGAGCATAAAGTACATCATGTAACTTCAAATCTCTAACAGTGGAAGGCTTAAAGAATGGATGTTGCTATAGAGCAATGCTGCTTCCTTTGATGTGACAACTGAACATCCATCTCCCTCCCCCTCAGATGACTTCTTCAGCAGTGAGGAATGGTTTTAGTCTCATAACCGAGTTAGAGTGAAGAGATTGGCCAAATAATACACGTGCTCCATTTTTTTAAAAAATTCTGAATCTTGGGCAACTGTTCTCTTGTAACTACTTTATAGTTTCTAAAAGCAGTTATTGTCCAAAGCTGGAAGAACTTAAGTCTTCTCAGATGAGCATGTGAATGAATGGAGGGAGGTAAACAAAAAAATAAAATTAAGAAAGATGAGGTCTGAAAGGGGAGCAGCCAGATAAGAAAATCAAAAAAGGAACAGTAATTTAAAGTTTATTCCAGCTATAATGCAGGTTATTCTGACTTTAAGGTAGCATCACATGGCATACTTCTGAGTCCATTCCTGAGATATTCTATTGTACTTATCTCTGTCTATTTTATAAATCCGTGCAATCTCTGGCAGTAAGGGGTTATCTGGGTTCGGATAACATAGCAGTGAACAAATGGATAAAAGAACTTTAGAAATAGTTAAAGCAGGAGACCACTGTGATCTTAGAATATCGAGACAAATGCTGCCATTACTGTTAATATTTGGATGATAAATTCTTGTAAATGCAACCTTAGGTGGTTTGAAGGGGTAGTCTGTAGGAAAATGAACTGTCAAAAAGAATACACCGCCTTGATATGGTCTGTCATTAGGTCCCATAATTGTGGCTTACCACATATATCATCCCCAACTGGACCTGCAGAACATCGTGCTGGGGGGTCATGGGCCGAATCACTAAGTTCCTTATTAATTCGTTTCAGCGCCATAGTCTGTGCTTTTCATCTGGCTCTGTCTGGCACACTATCTCCGTGTGCACTCAAAGGTCCAGCCAAAACTCTTGATTATCAGGGCGGCGGGGAAGGATTCTATATTGGTCTCACACCGGTTCTGCCAAACACAGGCGCAGAGGGGCCAGGGCCTCCCTCAAGCTGCGGCCCTGGCCTCCTCCCCACATGGCAGCTGGTGCCTCCCCAGTCCTACCGGGCTCACGCGCACGACACCACCAATAGTTTTTAAAAGGATGAAAATGACAAATATCACAAGAACCAAAGCAAATTCTAAAGGTTTGATTTTAGAGGCATACACACACAACAGGTTAAAATATAACATATAAAACTATCATGTAAACTATCGTCCACGCTTAGTGGCAATGCTCCAATATGTGTTCATCAACTCTAACAAATGTACCACACTAAGGAAGGAGGCTGTTAATGTGGGAAAGCGTAGGAGGAGTTGGGAGTAGGGCACATGGGAATCTCATGGGAATCCTCTATATTTTTTATGTAACATTTATGCAATCTAAAATATTTTTTAAAAAATAAACTAGTAGTAAAAATAAATGTAACACATATATACCACATACACACCCATACGTACATATCTCCTACACATGCCCACTTGTAGATTATCTTTCCAACTGCACTATGACAGAACACCCACCTGACAAACCAGAGAGGCTGTGGTTGTTTTGCCAACACCCGGAGGGCCTGAGAGCAATGCTGCTTTAAAACTAGAGCCATCATCCTTGCCGGCCAATTTACCAAACTTTGCTGCTAGGAAAAAAGAAGTTCCAGAGTGTTAACCTCTATTATCTAATAGAATTCAGGAATGGCAGGAACAGCTGTGCATAAGCTTAGCATTGAAAGCAGTCCCCCAGACTGGTTCCAAATTTATAGAATATTTTCTACATAATATAAACAATAGTTTCCAGAGCATTTAGTGAAATTCTACTCCCTACCTCCCTCTTTCACCCAAAATGAAAAAATTAAACTAAAATTAATTAACCTTAAAATTCTGATTTGAAACAATTTGAAGAGTTTCCTTTCCTACGAAAGTATAATCCATGCAGCAGACAGCCCAGGGAGTATTTTAGAAGTGACTTAACCTCTCTGTGCCTATTTCCTCATTTGTAAAATGAGACTAACAAAAAAATATACCTGATAGAGATGTTGTGAGGATGAAAAGGCTGCTGAATACAGAGCCTGGCATGCCTCAATAAATGTTCACAAGTATAATCAGATACATAATCACAAAAAGAATGTACAGCTCAGCTCTAGAGCTTCCTCCTCTCACCATGTGTCTGACACATGAAAGCTGCTCAAAAACACACACAATGAGGGAGAGAGAGAGAATACTAAATAAATCTATGGGTAGGCACCGGAAAAGGAGTGCAATTCATCTGAGATCATAAAAAGTTTTCTCCAGGCACATGAAGCAGTTTTCACCCTTTTGGGGTAGATTTTATGTGGTTTCAGAAAGGAAAAAAAAGGACTCAAATTTAATTTTGTAACATTAAATTATTCAATTTGTTTTATAAGTAAAGTAACCTGGCATCATTGGCCAATGTCTAGTGACCCCCTAGACATTAATAAACCAGTCTTACTTTAGGAATTTACCATGGCACTCACTAAATTTTGCCTTACTTCTCACACAATATCGCCAAGAGAGGCTGGGCCTTCTAGGGCTGCCGGATGAAGCTTAAGAAACAACTACTAACATTTGTGATTTGAAACCTCACTTCCAATAACACTTGGAGCATTAAAGATATATTGTAGCTTTTCATTTTCCAAGACAAATACACGGTGAATGAGCACAGAAACTACAAAAGCTCAGGCGAGGCCTATCAGGCCCACCAGAAGCAAATCATACATGCTACTGGAACTTCTAGGCTGTCTACTCTGTAAGTAAAAGTCAACTTTTTATCTACACTTTACCCCAGTCCCCTTGGCACTTGCAGTGGCCTTGAGCACACAGGTCATCAGACCTTGGCATATTGTACTTTTCCCTACAACACCCACCCCCTTCCCTTTACTTAGCTAATTCGTCTTTGGTTTTCAAGTCTTAGCTTAGACATCCCTTCCTCCAAGAACACTTCCCTGACTACACAATCCCTTGCCACAGCATGCTACACTTAGCTCTATAACAGTACTTAGCACATCATACTTAAGTGCTGGCTTATATATGTCTCCCCTGCTAACTGAGAGCTCCTTGATGGGGACTATGTTTTGTTCACAACAGCACCTCCAGGGTCTAGTATACTACCTGGGCTCAGAGCATACTCTCAAGAAATGTCTGCTGACAGGTGAATGGACTGTTAAGACACCCTCACTTACATGCAAATGAACAATTACATATTGACAGACACACACAAAAATGAGTAAAGCTGTAAAATCACCGTGTTTTTTATCTTCAGATGGACTCTTGTGCCAGTTTCGGAGCCAGCGGAGAAGTTTGTTGGCACAGCTCTGATCACCTTGCTGTCCAATTATAGTCTTGAGTGAGGATGGCTTATATTTATCCACCCAGAGCAAACTTTCCGCTTGGTTTTCACTGCTGTCATCTACTAAATTCCTCGCCCTGCTGCCACCAATTGTCTCCTCAGTCACTTGCTCCTTAAAGTCCAGGTCTCTCCGAAACATACTAGTTTCCATTTTTATGGGCTTTATAGAGCTGTCCCTTTTGGGTGTCTGCTTGCGCTTTTTAGACTCTGATTCCTTTTTATTTGGACTAGATTTTCTTTTTTTAGGGTCATTTTTTTGAGGTGTTCTCTCCAATTTGGATTTTTCTTTCTTCATCTTAAAAACGTTGGAAAAATGAGAAAAAAGAAAACCCAATGAGACATACAGAATTTTCATCCTGCTAAATTTACTCTAGAGGGCAATCTAAGATAGCCGAATGAGCTACCTAACCTGTGTTGGTCTTTTCAGGATAGACCTGCTGTTTCTGGAAATCCACACCTTTCAAAGATTATGAAAAGACATTATCAACATTATGTACATGCATTACAATGCCCTGAGAAGGAAACAATACCACTTCTGTGGTATTCTTGCCAAAAATGTGCAACATCAACCTAATCATGAAAAAACATCAAACTCAAATTGAGAGACATTTACAAAACAAACCAGTGCTCATCAAAAATGTCAAGGACATGAAAGACAGAGGAAATGTTATCAGTTGGAAGAGATTAAGACAGAACTAAATGAAGTGTGGTATACTACGATGGAGCCTCAAACAGGGAAAGAACAAAAGGAGAAACATTAAGTTTTAGTAAGGTATAGTTTAATAAAAGTATTGTACCAATGTTAATTTCTTGGTTTTGATAAATATACTATGACTATGTCAGCTGTAAATATTAGGGGACCCTGGGAGAAAAGTCAATCTAAATCTTTCCCCAGGATTTTTCTAAGTGGAGTAAATTGGAAAGTTCATTTTGACACGAGGGTGACAGAGACAGGAACATTAATCTTTTTTTTTTTTAAGATTTATTTATCTATCTCCCTGTCCCCTCCACCCCCTCCACCCCCACCCCCCGCCCCAGTTGTCTGCTCTCTGTGTCTATTTGCTGCATGTTCTTTTTTGTCTGCTTCTGTTGTTGTCAGAGGCATGGGAATCTGTGTTTCTTTTTATTGCATCATCTTGTGTGTCAGCTCTTGTGTGTGGTCGGCGCCATTCTTAGGTAGGCTGTGCTTTTTTTCACGCTGGGCAGCTCTCCTTACAGGGCGCACTCCTTGGGGCTCCCCCACGCGGGGAACACCCCTGAGTGGCACGGCACTCTTTGCGCGCATCAGCACTGCACATAGACCAGCTCTACATGGGTCAAGGAGGCCCAGGGTTTGAACTGTGGACCTCCCATGTGCAGACGAACGACCTAACCAGTGGGCCAAGTCCGCTTCCCAGGAACATTAATATTGAGCTGCTGGCAGTCCAGTATCCAGCATGTGGATAAGGCCTGTGCACAGTAGAAAAGAATGAGGCTAATA
Organism: Dasypus novemcinctus; assembly: GCF_030445035.2. Classification (NCBI taxonomy): domain Eukaryota; kingdom Metazoa; phylum Chordata; class Mammalia; order Cingulata; family Dasypodidae; genus Dasypus; species Dasypus novemcinctus. Next base: position 167,177,932 of record NC_080673.1, on the reverse strand, counting down.
CTCCAAAGAAACAGAGGGCAGAAACCGAAAGGATCCTGAAATGACTGTAGTCTCTGGATCCAATAGTTCCAAGAAGATACCCTGAAGCAGAGTCCTTCAGTTCAACAGGAAATAAAGTAAGCTCATTTGTATAGGAGAGGTTAATCTTTTAGCCAGTGGGCCTGTATCCACCCAAATGTCTCTACAAAACAGGAAAGTTGCTATAAGTCAACTTAAATAAATCAAGTATGTTTAGACAAACCTCAGCTTCCACTGCTATTTCATACTTGGACTTCTTGCCTGGCATAGTTCGAATCAGATTCAATAGACCATCTTCATCAATAATTTTGGTCCCCAAGGCTGCTGCCTATTGATTAAAAATTCAAATAATTAAAACTGCATCCTTAACATTCCTTTCTGTAAAAAAAAAAATTATGTATATAATACTAAGGACTGTTAGTACATTTTTAAGTTAGGTAACACTGGAATTTTTAAAATTTTTCTTTCATTGAAAAGGTACCATTAAAAAGAAAGAACATGACAGTAAAAGTAACAGGTTGGTACCCCAAGTATCACATACATACTGTGGACTATTAATTCCCTCTACATAAGCAAAGGGCAAAGCTACAAGGGTGTAAGCCCAGGTATTCATGCCCATGTGTGCCTCACACAAGATACTTTCCCACACTTTCTTCTTTGCTAAAAAAACTCCAATGTGCCCATCCCCAGGTAACAGATCACGATTTGTCTAAGACAGAAAAGTTCTGATCTTCCACAATATCTCATGTAACTCTGAATGGACAAGTGACAGCTCTGGCCAATGAGATTAAGGTGGAAATTTCTAGATGTTTGGTATCTTGCCCTTTCCCCTTTTTTTCTTTCTTGAATGTAGACTTGAATGCCTAGAGCTGCAGCTACCTTGCAACTACAAGTCAGAAAGTACGAGGACTAAAGCTAACATAGTAAACAAGAGTTGAAGAATGGAAATAATCTGACGAAATTACTAAACTGCCAAACCACCCATACCAACCACTTACCTTCTTGTTAGGTAATGAAAATAAGGAGCTATTTGTTTAAATCACAGTTAGCTGTATATTCTATTATACAATCCTATCCTACCTGACAGACCTCTGATCCTTCTCCATGAGCTTCAAATAAAAATAGTTAAAATGGAGACTACAGGGGTATATAAAGAATACTTAGGACTAGAAGAAAAAGAAAATTTTATTTACTTCTATTTCTAAAGGAAACTTAAATATGAATATTATACTAAGAAGGCAAAATATACAGGAACTGTGCCTTCATTGGAAAACCAAAATCCTGGGTTGAAGCCCAAACTTCTGTGGAGGAAAAATAACGTAGGGAAGAAATTATTTTCCCATCATTTTTCTCCACTTAACTCTGTATAAATGGCATTAATACAAATGGTCACATTCATATCCGGCAAGACAACCAAGTTTTTTCACTGTGTTGAGACACAGCAGTACCTACCTTATCACTCTTGGACTGTCCACTATCACGACCCATGACCAGGTAGTTTGTTTTCTTGCTGACATTTCCGGTTACTTTTCCCCCATAACGCTCAATTAGAGACTTGGCTTCATCTCTTTCAATGGACTCCAGCACTCCTGTGATTACAAATGTAAGGCCTTCCAAGCAATTTTCAGCTCCCTAAAAACCAAAATGTTCAAGCCGAGAGGAAATTACATGGTAGCTTTCCAAAGACATACTTGGCATGAGAACTACAGGAAGTTGATTTTTCTCATTTGACATCATAAATAACCTCAGCATGAAAATTTTGCTGGAAATTCACAGCAAGTAAAGAGAACCTCAAATTAAATCCTGAGAAATTCTTATGTAGGCTAACATTTAATAAACTTATAAACCTAGCAATGAAAAATACATATCCAATACAGTCAGCAAAGCTTATTGAAATTATCTATTCATATTATTTTCCATTATGCCTGTTTTATATTTAAATTATTAGTTGACATATAACTCTAACCAGATGCAATCCACTTGAAGCAACCCTTGCTACTGTTAAAAAAGGAAAGTTTTGATTCTGAGAAACTGATTCATATCATCTAAACAAATGTGAGCAACTGTCCTTCTCTCTGCCTATTACCTTATGATATTAAATCTAACAACCTGCCAGTAACTGTCAGGCAAGATCATATTATCCCGGTTTGAAAAGATAATTCTGATAATACAAGCAACCTGGCCAAAAAGACCTGGAATGGGAGAGATCATTAGTCTTAATTGGAACTGTTAATTTAATTGTTAAGACTTTTTTTTTTTGGAGGTACTGGAGATTGAACCCAGCACTTCCCACATGGGAAGCAGATGCTCAACCACTGAGCTACAACCGTGCCCTGTATTAAGACGTCTTCTGATTTTTACAACCTAATGGTTCAAAAATTACACAACCAAGCAAAATGAAAATCATGTAAAACATTCCAAGTTATGTATTACCCTTTGAATTGAGAATTGAGATCAATGCAAACTTGAAATAAACAGGCTTAATTAAAAAGAAGCTAAACAATATTGAAAGATTACTCCAATACAAGTTCAATCCTCTACCATTCAAGTAAAGATTCTTTCTTAGAAGATAAAAATAGCTATAAAACTACTTGAAGATAAGAGGTCTAACAACATCTCAAGATCCCTTCAAGTCTAAAATCCTAGGGTTAAAATGGTCTAATGAATACAACAGGTACGTAAATTCTTCTCAACAAATTCAAAATAACCCAGAAAACTACACATGCAAGCCTCATCCCACACCCCAATCTTACCTATCATCTGCTGAACTATCACCCCACATGGCTCTGAATATCATTTTCCTTTTTCAACTTCAATACCTATAGCCTCCCTACCAAACCCTTCTACTGTGGAATTCCTTTAAAATTCCCACTCCAGGATGAGTTAACTACCTAATATCCTCAAACCTTCTCCAACATCCCTCCATGACTTCGCCTTGCCTGAAACCTGGCTATCACCCAAGGTCAACACTTTGTCTGTCCTCTCAAGCAGGGCTTACTTAGTCTCTCACACACCATGGTATTTTCTTCTAGTCTCCTGGACAACCCTCTAACCCCATGAGGCTCACAAGCCCCCAAACCTAGCTATACCATTCTTCCCCCTCTTTATTAGGGGAACTACTAACTCTGGATCCCCTCCTTTCTCAATTTCTCAGAAATCTCATGCTACTTTGATCATCTTTCTCTTTTATGTATATCTTCCATTTCTCCCTTTCTGGTAAATCTATTCCATCAGTAAAAAGCATGCTTCAAGTATCTCTGACCTTAAAAACAATTCACATTTTCTACCTATACTCCATCTTGCATTTCGAACTATAATACCTTTCTCTTCCCACCCCTTCACAACCAAACTTTTAAAAAATAATATCTACTTATGCTGTCTCCATTTTGTCTCCTCCCACACATTCTTCAACACACTTTCATTAGGCTCTGCCTCCTCCATTCTATTGAAACATCTCTTGCTAAGGTCACTAATGACTATATACATTACTAAATGCAATGGGCAATTTTCAGTCTCCTCTATATACTTCGTGTCTTAGCAAGTATAAGACGTAACCACTTAATCATTTTTAAAATACTCTCTCTTCCCTTTGCTTCTGTGACATCACCCTGATCAGGCTTCCCTCCTACATTTTTGGATGATGCCTCTCAGTTTCCTTTTATTTCCCTCTGGAGAAACTGCAGCCAGGGTCATTTCCTCTTCCCATCCTGTACCAGTTTATCGCATAATATCAATCCCTTCAAATATTTTTTATATATGTCAATAATGATCAAGTTCTTACATCTAGCCTTGACTTCTGTTCTGTGCCCACACCTACATATCTACTTGCATAGATATGGGACTACTCAGCATCTCCACATGGACATATCACATATACCTGAAGCAAAGTATGTCCAACAATGAATGCATCATCTCTCCAAACCTGATCTGCCTTTAATAGCACCAGTATTCACTCACTTGCTTAGGCCAATAAACCTAGAAATCATTCCTAACACTCATTCTTTCTTACTTTCCACTTCCCATTTTAACAAAGTCCTGTAGATTTTATCTTTTACAGTGAATTCACTTTACCTTTCTGCACTTTCACTATCCCCTCAACTAGTCCCTATCATTTCCCACCATTACTCCTCATTTCCCTTTGGTTATCCCTGGCCCTTCCCAATGCACTTTATACTCAGTAGCCAGAGTGGTCTTTTTTTTTTAAAGATTTATTTTATTAATGCATTTCTCCCTGCCCCTTCACTGTTTGCACTTGCTATCAGTTCATTGTGTGCTTGTCTTCCTTTTAGGACGCACAAGGAACCAAATCTGGGACTTCCCATGTGGGAGGAGGCCCCTAATTGCTTGAGCCACCTCTGCTCCCTGCTTTGTTATGTATCTCATTATGTCTTCCTCCTTGTGTCTCTTGTTGCATCATCTTGGCGTGTCAGCTCGCTGTCTTGTTCATCTTCTTTAGGAGGCACGGGGAACCAAATCTGGGACCTCCCACATGGTAGGTGAGAGCTTAATCACTTGAGCTACATCCGCTTCCCCAGAGTGATCTTTTATAAATGCAAACCTGGTCATGCTATTCCCCAACTTAAAACTGCTTATCCTAGGCAAAAGTCCTCAAAATTAGGCCCTACAAGGTGAGGCCCTATTTACCTCTTCAGCAAATCCAGCTTACTCGCTTGGCTCCAATTATATCACTTTTCTTTTAGTTCCTCCAACATACTAGTCAAAAGCCTTTCCCCTTGCCATCACAACCCCTTTATATCTGAAGAATCTCTTTTATTCAAGTCTCCATTTAAATATCCTTACTTTATACACCCCACCCAGGGCCAGCTTCCCCTATTATTCTCTCACAGCATCTTGTATTTTCCCTTATAGCATATGTTATAATTAAATAATTTTTTCATGTTTTTCTCCTGAGTTAGACCATAAGTGCCATGAAGGCAAAGTCTTGTCACTGCTATATTCCTCAAAGTCCAGCACAGTTCTTAGCACACAGTGGGCACTCAATAAATATTTGGTAGTAGACAAAATGAAAGAAAAGCTCGTAAAGATTTCTCTAACACACACAAATCAAGCATAACCAAGTAGAATCATAAGAGGATATAGCAAAATTCTCAGATTATAAACCGAAAATCTTTTCCACAACCATAAGGTTTCTGTTCAATTGTCTTCTGTACACATGCAACCAGAAATTTAAACACATATTAAGTAAACAGGACATTTCAAAGCAATTAATTTTTAGGATAAAAAAACTAAACCTGGGGAGCAGATACAGCTGTGGTTGAGCACCTGCTTTCCATGTATGAGGTCCCAGGTTCTATCCTCGATACCTCATTTAAAAAAAAAAAAACTAAGCCTTTGAAAAGAGCAATTTGGTACCTAATCTTTAGTTGCTACATACATGAGCATGCTGCAATTTAGCACAAAGAAATATTTCTAAGAAGGGAACATGTCATTTTTTTAAATTTTTATTTAAACAAATATGTTGAATGCCTCCTTGGGTTACTTTCTATTTAAAGGAAACTTCTGAGTATAAGGAGTATGAGCATTCATAATATGAAAAAAAAAAATCACTAATTCATGAAAACATGACTAAGCCTTTTCTGCTGTTGATTTTTAGTAATTAATTTTCTATTGCTGTAAACATAGTGAATATATGCATGGACCCACAGGCCAAAGACCCTTTCAGAATTGTATACCCTCTCTTACCTTTGGTATTTCTTTAGAGCCCAGAGCTTTGGGACCCTCTCGATTTAGGTAGCTTCGATAAGCTTGATAATTAGTGCGTTTCTTTTCAGAATCTTCAGGACTTATAGACTTTGGGAAGACGGAAAGGAAATTGAGCAAAGTCATACAAAATTCATAAAAAATTAAAAATACTTATCTACCAATAAATATTAAGCTACTTCTGTTTGGTTCCTGAAACTGGCATTTTTAGCTAGCAGGTATCCCCCAACTTATAGGTGTCTGACTTAAAAACATGCCTGCATCAGTCCTTCTCAAACTTTTCCACTCTGTCTAAAGGCAAATACCCCAGGGCGTACTAGGGAAACAAACCAAGCTGCCAGCTTCAGCCAAGAAACTGAATGAGCATGCTTTATTTCAGAACTTCATGTGAACTTTAAATTCCATTCCATAATATATCCATGCTTATTTTAGTGTAAAAATAAATTTCTCCCTAAGTATTAATAAACCAGATCACCCAAGAAGTATGCTATGCTTGTCCTATAGCCTTGCAACACAACCCTAAACCACCACCTATAACCTTGAGGATATGAGCCCTCTCAGAATGAGAATCAGAGCTTTCATATACACAGCCAGCTCAAATAAAGGGAAAGCTTTACTCCAAAGAGCAGACACATTCTTATCTCCATGCTTAATCTCACCCTTTCTACTTTTTTCAGAGGATCTTACCATAGGTATATCTCAGAAAATCCTGGGGAAAATATATCAAACTATAAATCCCTGGGCACATCCCAAGTTTCTGATTCAGAGATAATGGAGTAATGACTAGGACATGGGATTAAAGTCCTAGATAATTCTGATTTATTTACAAATTCTGTTGCTTTTTCATCTTCCCATTTTACATTATTTTAAATTTGTCTTGCCACCCCAAATGCCTTGGGAGAGCCAACACAATATTAGTTTTATATGAATAAATCAATGAAATAACTAAGCTAGTTTGGCTGTTACAAGTAAACAAGTCATTACAGACTGGCCCTATACACCAAACGTAATTTTTAACCAGTGGTTTTCAAAGGTTTGTATACACGCAAATTTAGCTTATTAAAATACAGATGCCCAAGGCACGTATTTTCAATATGTGCCCTCAGAAAACATATTTTTAAGCAAGCTCCAAAGGAGAATCCATTGCACAATATAATGAGAAAACCATCCATTTATAACATTAATTCTATGAAATAACTCTGAATTTTAAACAACTTATAATTAAAAAGGACAGAAAGAAAAAAAGAAATAAACTTATGAAGCACACCCATTAATGAAGCCAGAATCAGTTGACCAAGATAAACTGTATTAGACTTTAATGTTCCTAAAACTGTGAAGTAAAAGTTCTCTTAGTGATTTCTATTACAATTTTGAAAAATACAGTAAAGAGTAACAGTGTCATCTAAAGATTTCTTTAATAAAAATAGTCAAGGCTTTGTAAACTGAACACATTTAGTGTGCCTAAAGAAAATCAACCTTCCATCAGATAAATATTTACTCAAGAAAAATCTGAAACCAAAAAGTTAATTGTTCCTTTAAGCACATTTATGAGCACTGACCACCAACCAAAGCATTTTGAAATTACTGCCATTTCACTGTTCTGCACTAAAAAATGATGATGAGCAGTTAAAATAGATAACATTTTGCCAAGAGGCATAAAGGAATAATAGTGGCTTTTCATTATAAAGATAAAGTGGTTCCAAATTGGATATTCAAAGAGACCATTCACTTCTCAATACATTTTAAAACAAAACTTTTGAAAAGCATTCTGTATTATTTCACCATTTTTCCCTCTGAAAATGATTTCAGTATCTCAACATTGTTACCTAAGAGTAAAAGGGGGTAATTCAGGACAAATCCAAATAACCACTTTTTATACAATAATAACTAAATTTACAGAGCACCTATTATGTACCAGGCACCATTCTAAGTGGTTTCATATATTACTATCATTTTCGCCATTTTACAAATGAGGAAACAAAAGCAGTGAGTATAGTAACCAGACCAAGGTCACACAAACGCTTAGTGGCCGGGTTATCATTATGATTCAAAATTGACTCTAGGGTCCCATCTACTGCCCTTTTTGGTTTTAGAGGTCCTGGATTAGAGGTTGACTCTACCACCTACCAGCTGGGTGGTCTTGGAAAATTTACTTAAAATTTTTCAGCCTATTTCCTCATCTTTAAAAGTTGAGTTGCGAAGATTACATGAAATTCTACCTGTAAAGTATTAGCACAACATCTGACTCAGTAACACTCAGTAAATATTGGCCTTTTTTTTAACCTATATTAATTAATAATCTATATTTTTCAATAGCTTCTAAATCAGATGACACATCAAAACTACTGTAATGATTTATGAAGTTAGAAATAAAATTTGAAAACAATAAACCGAGACCAACAGAGCTTAAAAATAATAAACATTTTAGGAAGCTTCTACCTCTTTTTTAACTGGAGAAATTTTGGTTTTCTTAGGAGTTTTTGTCTCTCCTTTCATTTCAATAAAATTTTCTTTTCTTTTGGGGATCATAGGTTCTGCTTCCTTATAAGAACTCACTTCCTTTTTTTTCAAAAGTGCCAACTTAGAACTGGCCTTTGGAGAAGACAGTTCTCCGATTTTGTGGGGTGATGACTTGGAATGTTGCTGAGATTCTTTTGAACCTTCACATTTAGTTTGCTTCTTAGGACTGCAGTTCTTTCTTTCATCTGAAAATTTTTCTGTTTTTACTAGGAATAAAGAGAAGATTATGACTGTTGCTTTTTGGAAAATGAAATCCAGTATCAACATTTTTTTCATTTTACAAATGAGTGACTGTAAGAGCATATGATCACCATATGGTGATTTCAAGATGTAAAGATTTTAATTCCATAGCTTATACAGCATATTTATTTCTTACTATTAGACATTTGTAGACATTACTTCTATGTTTAATCAGTTCATATTAAGGGATTTGTCCTTTTTTAATATAAACTATACATTGCTTGAAATAATATAGTACACTCTATACCTAGGGACATGGACTTCATCCCACAGATGAACGTCAATTTAAATTCACATAGAGAAAAATCACTGGCCAGAATATGTCACACAAAAACGGTTTGTAATATAGTTTAAAAGCTGAAAATCCTAAAGTTTCAAGACCAAAAAGTACTGAATGAACAGATTTACTTACAGAATTAAGATCACCTATACTAGCATACAGTTCAACAACCAGGTGACAATCAGCAGGAGAGCTTCAGATGACCTGGACAACTATAAGTCAACTCTATGAGACCAACAATTCTAAGATGAAAAGCTCTAAACATCTAGTTTTTTGTCTTTATATATTAAGGTCCATATATTGGACTGTACTTGGAAATTAATGGGAAACCAAGAGCTATTAAAATACGTTTCCTGTGACAGTCACAGAGCAAACAGGCATTCTCTACAAGCTAGTATCGCAATCGCTTTCAAAGTCACCTATATTGAACATGCTCCAATAGTACTATGAAATAATGTCTACCTAAAAATATAAGACAATTATTGAAAAGAACGTCTAAACAAGGTTACCACCAATTTTCTTCTACAAAGACAAATATTACCACTTACTTTTTCTGCCAGTATTACCTTTATGAGGATTTTTATACTTTTCTGTTTTACTTAAATTGGCTTGGACAGATGAAAACGTTTCTCTCTCTTCTGGATCCTTCCGAGCCTAAGCAAATTTAAAAAGTGTCAAATGTGACAAAAAATAAGAAAAACTCTTAACACAAAAATCTAGTGTTAATCAAGTTTTAATTTTAGGGCTGTTGTCCAAACCAGCAGAATACCATAATAAACTGGCATTCAACCACAAAATTTCTGGAGCAAACAAAGCATGTTTTATTATTTCATCTTATGATGAGGAAACTTATGTAAGGGTATAAAAATATGTATAAAAAATTATCTTAGTTCATCCCAACCTGTGAATCTGAAAGTAAAAGCCTTTTCTGCTTCTTTCAACTCTCGGATTTGTTAGTATTATCAAGCTGAAAACTAAAATCCAAACCAAACAGACTAAAATGAAAGCTATCTAAAGCTCAAAGCAAAAGAAAATTAAAAGAGCATTATTCAAAGGAGAAAAAAATAATTTTATTCTTTTCCCTACTCCCTTAAAATTCCATTTTTCAAAAACTCCCTACTGTCATACACCTGCCTGCCTAGTCTTGCTCCCTGATAGTATCTAAGTTTAAAACACTCCACTTTAAAGAAAAGAAGTAAAATCTTTTAAAATTTTCAGATAATGGTGCTGACAGTTATTTTAACAGAATGTGATTCATTCTTCAGAAATAAGGCCAGTTTATGAGAAGGGATGAAAAAATCTAATGTTTTTAAAGACCCCGCCCCCAAAATATACTCATTATATTTGAAACTGTCCTGAAATAATATATAACTTAAAGTTAACCAATCAGAACAGCAAAATTGTGCTTCCTAAAAAGATTATAATTAATATTAAAGCTATTACACTTATGTTCCATAGGAATTTTGTAAGCATTATTCTCTGAACAAGTACATAAGGACCCCTTCATGACTGAGAGTAAAGAAAAGGTGATAATTCACTGTTTTGTGAAGAAGGGTTCTGGTTGGTTTTAACCCTTTCAATCTTCTTTTTGGAAGAATAAGTTTTTCAATCATTTTCCCAAAACCATTTTTATAAGTTAAAATAATTTAGCCTCTTTCTGGAAAAGTTACTCCTGGATGCATCTCCAGTGCCTAGAAAACACAGGGAACACTGATCTGATTGTACATTCAGAGTGCAAACAGGCCAACATAATGCTACCTTTTTAGTCCTGGGTTCTTCATCCAACATGGCTAATGTTCTGGCAAATTCTTCATCCTCATGCAGTTGCCTCTCCAACTGTAAAAAGTGTCGACACAGTGAGTTCCTTTGTCCCTTTTGCAAATGAAAAATTTTAAATACTTGATTCATGATATATTAGAAAACACTAGAAGAACATTTTCCAGAAAATACGATATTTTTCTACTTAATATTAATAGTCAATAATGACAGGTTTGTTTTGTTCTGGAACCAAATTAGGTTTTGGTTCCAGAACATATATTTAGTTTACCAGGCTTAATAGATAAAGTAAGCATATTTTTAAAGTCACATTTCTTACTTTTAAATTTTGAAGTCTATAGTTTTCTCTTAATAGTCCTAATACAACATTACAGATCTCTTATTTCTATTACATTCTAAATAGAGCTCTCAAAGCAATCTAAACCGGACAGAAAAACATAGTCTGAGAAGTACCAAAAAAAATATTTAAGAAAGTAATAAAATTAAGTATTTTCTTCACATACAATAGCGCAAGATATACACAAATGTAACCATCACTCATACCATCAAACTCCTCAATTACTAATTTAAATGCATGTTTCAACTTTTGAAAATTTAAGTCATCACGTCAACAGTTTTCCTAACATTCTAATGTAACACTCAAGGCAGACACTCTAGTTTCCTCGTTGTTATTTCCAAATATTTTCACATTCAGCAAAATGAACCTCTTCCAGAGGACAGTGTGGAGCAGTGGAATAAATTTCTCATTATAAATTAAATGGTTTTATAGCCCCTAGTAACAGAGACTAATTTAATATCAAACAAAAGCTTCCTTGTATTATTCAAACATAAGAAAGAACCTCAAAATCTATCCAATCCAACAGAAGCTGGCATAAGACTGATGACAACATGGTAACCAAGTCCTGTACTGTTTAAACTACCCCAAGCTTTGCAGAACTATAAGCAAGCCAGACAGATGCCTAATATTTCTTTACTGTAAGTGAACTATACACTTAACCTACAACATGAAAGTCTTGATCATGGCAAGGTCCTTCAAACCGAAAGGTCCTTCAAACTGAACAATCAGTGGGCTTGCAAAGATTTCTGGCTGAGCTCTGTAAAACTTTTCCAATATTTTACACTATATAGTATGCTTCTGGTAAAGAGGATTCTAAATGTTTTAAAAGGACAGAATAGGAGAAATCAGAAATCCATTACTGCTGATTATGGCACCATGTGATCAAGAGTCCTGTGTTTTGATATAATAGTTAGCACAACAGATATGTTTAACATACTTATGTATTAGATACTATTGAATAAACAAAGAGGTGAAAATGAGGGGGGAAAGGAAAGGAGGGGGATTCTAGAGGGATAACTGGTAAGACAGCAGTCATTAACACCTTAAAATGCCTTCATCGGAATAATATGAGGAAGAATGTGATAGGAATGTGAAAATAGGAGATTGCAATACAAAGTAACATACCTGGTTTGGAAAGGATTGGGTGAGCTGCCAGTTATTTGTGACAGATGAGAAGTTTAGTCCCTAAAAAGTACCTCACAATTTTACCTAGGCCACTTCTGCTACCCTGAATTATGTGGAGGCCAATTTATGGCTTATGCAATTCAGTGTGATCAAGTAAGATAGGAAAATAATTATGAAATCACAAACTATAAACTGCCAAATTTAAAAAAATTGAACAATCAGATCTATTCCAGAGACTGGAATATGGTTTTCTCTCAACTGTATTTATCAAGAGCCTGCTCTGTGCCAGGCACCAAGACAGGCACTGACATCACAATGGTTGAGACCGACATAAATGGCCCTGCTTTTGCAGAGTTTAGAGTCTATATACAGGAAGAACTATTATAACAATTAAAATAAAAGATAACAGTAGCTATAGTAAAGGTGCTACAGAATATATAGAAGGGATTTGGGAAATCTGGGAAAAAGACACAAACTAATAAATAAGAAGGGGGTTCAGACAGCAGATACCAAAGCTTGGAGCCTCTGACAGGGAAGAGTACTCTTCCTTGAAATATTTTCTTCAATTGGCGTCCATAAAATACCAAGTTCCCTTGATTTTCCTCCTACTTCACTAGCCACTTTCTTAGTCTCCTTTGTTGGATCACATTCTTCTTCCTGACTAGAACTCTAAATGTTTACACTGTCCCAGAGCTTAACCCTGAAAACTTATTTTCTGTTTACATTCTCTCCCCATGATCTCACACAGTTACACCTGTTTTAAATACCATTCAAATGCTAATGATTCCCAAACTTACATCTTGATCTAGAACTCTGCCCTGAGCTTCAGACTACTCTATCCAACCGCCTATTCTGCATCTCCACTGGATGTCTTATCAGGCATCTCAAACTTAATATATCAAAGCAGAATTCTTAAATTCTGTGTACTAAACTTAAACCTGCAGTGTTCCAGTCTCAGTAAATGAAACCAGTTGCTGAGGCCAAAAAACTTGTACTCATCCTTGAATCCTTTCCCCCACATCTTATATCCAATCTATTAGCAAAACAAAGGTTGCATCTTCAAAACATACAGATTATGACTGCTCACTACCTCATCCATGGTACAAGCCAACATCTTTGCTAATCTACCCTACCATACTAGTCTCTAATTGGTCTGTTTCTGCTCTACCATGGTCTATTAACCATATATATACACATATACATTTTTTTTTTCTTTTTTGGTGAGAACTATCAGCTCATGTCACTTCTTTATTCAAAACTCCAATGGTTTTTCCCATCTCACTGAAACTAAAATCCAAAGTTTTTTACCATCCAACCCTTTAGGCAGGATGAAAGACCTATCATGACTTACAGGATTTGATGGTGACCATTTCTTCAAATTCATCTCATACCACTCTCCTTAATCACTCTTCTCTAGCCATACTGGTCTCCCTGAACATATAAAACACACTTCTAACTCAGGACACTTACACTTTTGCAGTTTCCCCTGCTTAGAGGAAATCTTCCCCATGGCTAGTCCTATAGCTCATTGTATCATTTCATTTTGTGCCCAAATGTCACTTCCTCAGGGGGCCTTCTTAAGCCCTTTTCTTAGCCCCTCTATTTAAAATAGAATATGCATAACCCACTGATCATCCCACAACTCTCTCTCCCTTTTCCCTTCTTCATAACCACTTATAACATTATACTTTTCTTTTTAACTGCAAAATCTCTATAACAGATACTGTATTGATATATAGATAACTATAACAATGCCAGTCATTCAGTAAGTACTCAATAAACACTTGTTGAATGAATATATGGGTTTATCCATCTCCGAACTGGAGATAGATTTAGGAGTCATCAGCATATACATAGTAATGAAAGCCACAGGAGTGGATGAGACAGCCCAGAGGGTATGTATAAAGAGAAAAGAAAAGAAATGGGAGCATATCAGATTTATTTTAAACAAACTAAAGGAGCCTTCCATTCCAAGAAATGTAATAATAAATCTTTATTAACTAATTATCTTCTGCTCTCTTCATTTATCCTTTACATGAATATAGATTTTATATATTAAATTCTAACTAGACTAGAACAAATTTAGGCTTAATTGTCTGGCTATACAAAATGCCAATACCTCTGCATCTTCATCAAGCTGCAATTGCTTGGCGATGGCTTCATCATTTAATCTGGAATCATCTGTATTTTGTGAAGGCTATATTTTAAAGAAAATCAAGCAAAATCAACATAAACCTTAAGATAAAAAGAAGGTGCTCTTTCTTGACTGCAGTTGATTATAAATAATCAGATAAGAGATAAGTTTATGAGTAATGGAATAGTTGGAATAGTTCCAATCTACACCAGCCAGAAAATCATGCTCATGGCTACTCCCTGACCACATCCAATTTCCTGATGAGTAAACATCCTATAAATGGGTCTCACTTAATTATATTGATATGTTCAGGAATAAGTACCCAAAAAACCTGTAAACTAATATCTTGGCTTGAGCAGTAGCCCAGAACATTGACAAACCAATATGTGAGAATGACTGCACTATAGCAACAATAATGAAATCAACAAACGCAGATCATCTGGCAGAGTATACCTCAGGGGACAATTTTCGCTATAATTTATCTTTAAGTCTGTTTCCTAAATGTCCAGAAAAAGATGAATTCAATATCAAAGTAGAAAAGATCTAAAGTATAGCATATGAGGAGTGGATGTAGCTCAGTGGTTGAGCAGGTACTTCCCATGTATGAAGTCCCAGTACCTCCTTAAAAAAAAAAAAAAAAAAAAAACAGCATAGCATAAGTACATGCCCTATTTATAAGGGATATATTTATGACCCTATGTGGGAACAAATTTATTGCCTAATTTTGTCTGGCTGAAATCAACAGTAAAATAAGTTTGCATACTGAGTATTTAATTTAGATTCTGAGAATATATTTTTCTCTTGATTTAAATTATTTTTTCCCATTTTCCAATATAAAAACATATATAAATACATGTAATATTCTAACTTCCTCATCATCTAATACAGGGGTTCTTAACCTTTTGTTCCACGAATCCTTTGGCCAGTCAGGTAGAAACCACAGACCGCTTCCCAGAATGTAGCAGTAGATAGTTTTGACACTCAACTAGCTTCAGGTCTAACTACTGTAATTACAAAGTATGGGTGAATGTAAGCAAATTTTTTGAGATATGTAACAACTGTAATGTGATATGAAATGAATATTACTGTAATTTATTGCACACATTCACAAGTGAAGGAAATGCTAGGTTTCAGTTAGAGGTCAGAGAAATAAAGATAGTAAGCTGATTTTTTTCAATTTAAGAACACAGACCCTCTGAAATCTTTCAATGGACCCCATGGGGGTCTGTGCACCCCTGGTTAAGAACCCCTGCTCTAAAAAGAGGGCAATACATTTATCCATAATCTTGGAAAAATTAGTAAAATGTGTTGCCCTATTTATAATACCTAAATTTCTCCTCTTTTAAGAATAGTAAATAGATACAAATCTTGAACTGTCTTCCTTGCACCTAGAATACTCACCTCTTTTCTTTTACTTGCCACCATCTTCTTATCTGATCTTTGAACACTTCCAGTTCCAAAATAATCAAGCACTGAAGTGGGGGTAAGTTTTATTGGTGATAAAGGCTTATTCTTGGTCTTAATGTTTTCTTCATTCTTTTTCATGTTTGATGCTCCAAGATAACTATTTGCAGATCCTCCATTCTCTTTTGATTTCAAGGTTGCCTTCTTACATGTAAAGTCATCTTCTTCATCTTAAATTGAGTAAAATCATATTATTTTTTAAAAATAAATTCTAATTATATAAAGCAACCACTTCTACCAGTTTTGGAAAAAGTATACAAAAGGCTTGAGCAGTTGCACACTCGCCTCTCACACAGGAGGTCCTGGGTTCAGTTCGTGGTGCCTCCTAAAGAAGATGAGCAGACAACAAGTAGATGAGGGAGCCTTGTGGGGGGGTGTAAAAATACATATAAATTTTTAAAAAAACAAAGGATACAAAAGACTGGCACTCAGTGACCACCACTGTGCAGACCAGATTTTGCTCACTTGCACACTTCACTTAGCTTCTTCTACAACCATGTCTGACAATCCCAATTCGGCTGAGATTGAGAAATAAGTCAAAATTGAAAAAGACAGAAACACAAGAAAAAAATCCACTGCCTTCCAAAGAAACAATCAAACAGGAGAATCGAGCAAGCGAATTGTAATGAGGCGTGTGCCACCAATATGCACTCTACATTCCACAAGTATTGCCTCCTTACTTCTTTTAGCTGTTAACTTCGTAAGATGCAAAGAGGTTGGATCAAGTTTAACCGACTGTGCTGTCCCTTTTCACGTCAAAAAATCGAGAACTACTGACAAGGAAGGCCACACCTGCCTCTCCCATCTGCCTGTCCCGCCGGCAGGGAAGAAAAGAAACTTGTGTGTGAAGGAAGAAGCTGGATGGGATGACAGTGAAATCTAAAGTAAAAGCAAAAGCTGGTCCAAGGTGTCCAACAAACTGTAAAATGCAGTTTAATCAGAGTGCCGTTTTTTTTTGTTGTTCAAATGATTTAAATTATTGGAATGCAAAATTTTTTAAATATGCAAATAAAGTTTTAAAACATGAAGGGAAAAAAAAGCATAGGAAAGACCCACGATATTCTATTTTCTATTTTCTTCCCTTCCTACCAAAACCAACGTCATCCTCACAACTACTAGTGTGAGGCCTGTAGTACACTGATCTCCCCAAATACTACCGAGTACGCAAACACATATATTCACGTAGTCAACAAATATTTACTAAGTACCTATTATATACCAAGAACTGATCCAAGACTGAGGATAGAGCAGTGAGTAAAAAATAGAATCCCTGTCCTCATGGAGCTTGGAGTCTAGAAGAGGAAACAGATATAAAAACAAATATATATTTGTAAAGTTATAAGTGTTAGGAAGAAAGAGTAAAACAAGATGAAAGAAAGTGATGAAGGGTGCTTTTATAGAAAGATGGTCAGAAAAAGCCTGTTTGATAAGCAACATCTGAACAGGACCCTGAAATGAAAACCTAAGGATAAAACATTCAGGCAAACAAAACTACAAGTACAAAAGTGACTACACCTGGAAATCAAAGTGACTGGAGCAAAACAAAAAGATAAATTTGCAAGAGTTAAGATCAGAGAGGTAGGGGCCAAATCTTAAAGGCATCTTTAGGTCATGGAAAGAACTGTAGGTTTTATTACAGAATGGGAATCCAATGGAGAATTTTGAGCAGAGTAGTGAGTGATCCAATGTAACTCACATACTATTGATAACATACCATAGGGCAGTAAAGGTGAATGCATGGAAAACACATAGGAAGCTCTCATTCTAGATGAGAAATGCTGAAGGCTTAGATTAGGGTAGCACTTTAAGAAGTTGTCAGATTCTATCTATATACTGAAGATTTTCTAACAGTTTATCTTTCTAAAAAGTGTTCAATAAAACATCTGATTTTAAAAGTCCTTCTAACCATTCATGACAATGTTTAGATTACTAGAAACCCCAAAAATGAACCTCAAAAGGGACTCACAAATTTTTTTCATTGGTTCAGTGATTCACAAGAGAAAATCCTTCTCACTCCTGGCCTAATAACAAAAGGGAAAAAAAAAAATCTAAAAGGAACCATAAAGATTATGCCATTGTAGAGGTAAGGAAAAGTATTTTCTAAGTTCAGTGTCCAAAGTCACCTATAAGTGTGACTATAAGTGGGACTTATTACCTCAAGTACTCCCACATTCAACAATCAACACTGACAAAGTGCCTCATGTATCAGGCATTGTGCTATTTCTAGGTGGCTGCCATCTTAAACATGAAACTATTAATACCTAATGAGCTGACTCTGCCCCAATCAAGATGGCAGAGAAAAAGGCTTCAGGGCTGACCCACAGAAGCTTTCAACAACCAGCAAGAAGTAGCAGAAACATCTTTCTCAAAGCTACGGAAAAGAATTAAAGAATGGAAATAACAGGGCCAGCACCGAATCAAGAAAAAGGCAACTAAAAGCTGGTAGGCTCTTCCTGGCACACTCCCCATCCCTTCACCAGCTCAGCATAAGGCCAGACCAAGCTCTAAGGAAGCAGAGTAACCCTCATGCACACACACAGAGCATGTGCATCTGGTCCAGTCTCTGTGATGGTGGCCTAAGGGACTGAACCAAGACATGCATTACAGGCTCAACCATCCTAAAACTTGTCTGCATGTAGAAGGCAGTTCAGAGAGTTATCCCACAGAACACTAAGGGAAGAGGAGGCAAGTCATGGCTGCCTTGGGCTGTAGTGCCCTGACTGGTGAGGGAAATGTTACCTAGGGAAGAGAGAACATTTGTATTCAGGTAAATGAGGGAATTTCTAGGGCTACATGCACATGCCCAAGATAAGAGAACAACTCTATGCTTTGGCCTTGGCCTAGACTCTAAACTCCCGTCAGCCCCGTGCAAGGACAAGACTTGCACAGGTCATTCTGCAAAGACTGGGAAGGAAAGGGTTGCTTTCTAATTTTCCTTCCTTCCTTGTTTACTTTTTGTTTGTTTGTTTTTTGGTTAGCTCCTGACATTCAAGGAATCTCTGTCCTTACACTAACTTAATACAGACTTAAGAAACTGACACCTCAGAGTCTAAATTACAGTGATAACACATTAAAATATCAAAATGTCCACGTTTCAACAAAAGATTAGAAAATATATAAAGAAACAGGAAGTGATGGCCCAGGCAGAAGAAAAGATAAAAACATTAGAAAAAGTCAATGAAGACCAACAGACCTGGGATATATCAAAGACATATAAATATGGTCCTAAATACGCTCAAAGAGCTTAAGAGAAATAGGAACAAAGAACCGAAGGAAACATGAAAGCATTACAAAACATCAATGAAGAGGAACAGACCTGCCAAAGACATACAAAAGTGGTCCTAAATATGCTCAAAGAGCTAAGGGAAACATGATTTAAAAAAAAAAGAAAATTAGGAAAATGATAGACGAACACAAAGAGAAAATCAATAGTGATGAAATAATGAAAAGGAAACAAACAGAGCTGAAGACCACAGTAACAGAAATTTAAAATTCCCTAGAGGGGATAATCAGCAGATTGGAAGCAGAAGAAAGAATCGGTGAATGTGAAGATAAGATAATTGAAATCATTCAGTCTAAGGAAGAGAAAGAAAAATGAAGAACAGCAAACAGAGCCAGAGGAAACTTTAGGACACCATCCAATGTGCCAATATGCATACTGTGGTAGTCCCAGAAGGAAAAGAGAGAAAGGAACAGAGGGAATATTCAGAGAAATAAGGGCTGAAAACTTCCCAAATTTAATGAAAGACATGAATATACACATCCAACATGCTCAACAAACTCCAAACAGAATAAACCCAAATTGACCCATACCATGCCATGTTATAATCAAACTGTCATACAGTAAAGATGAAGAAAGAATTCTGAAAGCCCCAAGGAAGAAGCCATGTGTCACATATAAGGAAACTTCATTATTAAGTGTCAGTTTCTCATCAGAAACCATGAAGGCAAGAAAGCAGTGGAGAGACATATGTAAAGTGACCACGGCAAAAAACTGACAACCAAATTTTCTATATCCAGCCAAAATAACTTCCAAGAATAGGGAGGGATTAAGACATTTCCAGATAAACAAATCTGAGGGAGTTCACCACTATTAAATGTAATTGTCTAATTATGATGCTAAATAAATGTGTCTTTTCCTCAATGTGCTATAAAGTTAGTCTACTCTAAAGCCATCTTGATAAACTGTCCCAACAGTATGAAGTTGGGATTCCTTCAGGGTGATGCCAAATTCCATTCAAAATTCATTTATAATCTTAGAAGACTGCTGGACAGAGAAGACTTTTATCTTTTATCTTCAGAAGCCTTATTTAGTTGAACTAACATTTACTGTGTGTTATGACCTAAGTTCACCTAAGCAAAATAACAGATTTTTATTTGATTATAAAAATAAAAATGAAAAAAGTCTAAGGTTATATATAGTACTAGAAGGAAAGCTAAAAAATGTAACATGGGATTGTACAGCATAGTAAAACCTTATGGCTCTCCCTTCCCTTCTGACCCTTATTCTTGCCTTCTGCGCCCTGCTCTCACCATGTCCCCCTGCATGGATCAACACACAAGTAAAACCTGGGCATTTATAATCTATAATGGGAAATTGTAGTCTC
The DNA here is from genome assembly GCF_030445035.2 of Dasypus novemcinctus. NCBI lineage: Eukaryota > Metazoa > Chordata > Mammalia > Cingulata > Dasypodidae > Dasypus > Dasypus novemcinctus. The sequence goes on along the minus strand of NC_080673.1, from coordinate 167,157,710 downwards.
TATATCAGCCTGCTTTATCACTTTTCAGCCCCTTCCTCTCTACCTGGGACCCACGTTCTGTTATTTTCTCCTATATTTCTTCTCTCCCTACCATAATAAATTACTGGCTTAACTTAAAAAAAAAAAACCTTTATGTGAAATAAAAATGAGTATATTGCATATGTAAGACTGTTCTTCTCTGAAACTGAACAAATGTTATATATGTTAACGTTACAAGATGTTAATATCAGGAAAAGAAAAACACATTATGCTAAGTGAAAGAAGCCAGACACAAAGTACTACAAAGTATATGAGTCCATTTATTAAAAATGTAAACACAGAGATTGAATTGGATTTGTGGTTATGTAGGGCTGGGGAAAAATGGAGACATTAAGAAGTGACTGCTAAGGGGTGTGGAGTTTTTCTTTTTGGGGTAATGAAATTGTTCTAAAATTTTTTGTGGTGATGAATGCACAACATTGTGATTACACTAAAAGCCACTGATTGTACACTTTGGATAGACTATATGGTATGTGAATATATCTCAATAAAACAGCTTTTTTAAAAAATGACTGTTGGTACAGCCTATGCAATCTATCTAAATTGAATGATGTTATAGATGAGATATGAAGATTCTGCAGCATCCATTATTATGTGTAATCAATAAACAATTAGAGGGGTGTAGATGTGGCTCAAGCAGTTGAACACCTGCCTCCCACTTGGGAAGTCCCAGGTTTGGTTCTCAGTGACTCCTAAAGAAGATGAGCATATGCAATGAACAGATGCAATAAGCAGGCACAATAAGCAGGGGATAGATGTGCCTCAAGCAGTTGGGCACCCGCCTCCCACATGGGAGGTCCCGGGTTCAGTTCCCGGTGCCTCCTAAAAAAGAAGAGGACACAACAAGAAGACAATGAACAGAAACAAGCAGAAAGATGGGGGCACCATCTCAGTGGCAGAGGGGATGAAATGAAGGAATCATTCCTTTAAAAAAATAATAACAATCAGATATCCTCTTATAAGTAATGACAAAAATACATAAAGGTGGGGAGATCGAAGGGTATATAAATATAGTTTGTGTATACTATTGAAGTTAAATTGGTATCAAAGTAAATGAGACTGTTATGGATTCAAGGTGTTAAATACAAGCCCCATGGTAACCTCAATGAAAATATCAGAGAATATGCAAACCCTGGGAGACTGAAAGTAGAGTACAGGTTACCATGGGCAGGGAGCAAGGGTAATGGGGGAATTAACATGAAACGACTGTAGAACTCCTGTCTGGGGAGAAAGGAAAGTTCTAGTAATGGATGATAGAGTACAGCAACAAAGTGAATGTAATTAATACCTATGAATGACATACGTGGAAGGCTGGGATGGGAATATTGGAATATTTAAGTTGTATAATTGTTTCCATAATTTTTTTTAAAAAAGAGTAACTAAAGAGACAAAGACAATTAAATGTGATACATGAAACAAGGGAGATGAAAAAGCTCAAAAGCATATTATTAGAGCCTAGTCAAACAAGATGGCAGCCTAAGACTCTCAAAGTTCTGTGGCCCCAGAGAATCTCTGAACAACTAGCAAAATCTGGCAGAACCATCTTCCTTTTTTAAAACTCTGGAAAACACTTAAGGAACTGATATACCTGGAAGAGAGCCAAATCTACAAAAAGCAACTGTAAAAGTTGGTAGAAGCAGCTTAAGGCACCACTGCTAGCTCCTCCCAGGTATAGTATAGAAACGGCCTGTGCTACCATTGTGGTCCCTGGCCCTGTTCCAATGAGAGCAGAGTAACCCCTATGCACATACTAGGGTGCCTGTATTTTGGTGTCAATCTAGCAGGTAGAAATCTAAAAGTCTGAACCAAGACATTACTCTCTGGCTTGCCCTCCCAGAACTTGTTCTGCAGGCAGAAGCAGCTTGCTCACAGCTAAAGCACTGTAAAAACAATTAAATCAAAGCAGGTTAGAGCATAAGATCACCACCTTTAAGACATACAATAGAGTACCCAGAAGAGGGGGAAAGCCTACCTTATAGGAAAGCCTACCTTATAGGGAGCAGAACAGACACTCAAATTACTGTAAACTGGAGAATTCATAAAGTCAGGGGCAAGCACAGCCAGGACAAGACAAGGGTACACAAAAGATGGAGAGGACCCCATACTTTCACCTCATATCTTCTTAATAAGAGGGTTACTCTGAAAGAGAGCAACAGCTAATGCAGAGCCAATTTGCAAAGACTGTAAAAGGTGGTGTTTTTTTTTGCATTACTTTGTTTTTGTTAACCAGTGGCACTCAAAGAAATTTGTTGTGTCACTAGCTGGACTCAAAGTTAAAGAGCAGACAGCCCAGGTATTAAATCCCAGAGTTAAAACATTAAACCAAATAAAACATTAAAATGTACAGTGTGCAACCAAAGATTAAAAGACAAAGAGACAGGAAATGATGACCCATTCAAAGGAACAAGATAAAAATGAATAAAAAATCAACAAAGAAAAGCAGACTATGGGGCATTAGACAAAGACTTGGTGGGGGGTGGGGGGGAACAGATCTCAAATATTCTCAAAGAAATAATGAAAAACATGGGGAAAGAACTAAAGGATATCAGTGAAGCAATGAATGAACAATATGAGAATCTAAATAGACAGAATTTTTTAAAAGGAACCAAACAGAAATAATGGAGTTGAAGACCACAAAAACTGAAATGAAAAATTCCCTAAAGAGTTTCAATAGCAGATTAGAGTTAGCAGAAGAAAGAATCAGTGAACTCAAAGATAAGATAATTGAAATGATTCAGGCTAAGGAGTAGAAAGAAAAAAAAGGAAAAGAGCCTAAAAGACCTGTGGGACAACATCAAGAAAATCAACATACGCATTATGGGAATCTCAGAAGGATAAAAAAGAAAGAACAGAACAGGCGAGAGGGAACATGCAAAGAAATAATGGCAGAAAACTTCCCAATTATAACTAAAAACATAATTATACATTCAAGAAACTCAACAAATCAAAAGGGATAAACTTGAATAGAATCATGGCCTAAAACATAGTGATCAAACTATCGAATGCCAAGGACAAGAAAAGAGTTCTGAAGGCTAAAAGAGAATATCAATTGTTATGTACAAGGGAATCCCAATCAGATTGCGTGCCTATTTCTCCTCAGAAATCATGGAGGCAAGAAGGCAGTAGGGCAAAATATTAAAAGTACTGAAAGAAAACAAATGCCAACCAAGAATTTTATATCTGGCAAGATGTCTTAGAAAATGAAGGCAAGACTAAGACATTCCCAGATAAAAACTAGATCTGCCCTATAAGCAATGCTAAAGTGAGTTCTTCACACTGAAAGGATACTACACAGTAGATCAAACCAGCATGCAGCATGAAGAAAAAAAGATCTCCAGTAATGGCAACTGTGTTTGTTTGGAGTTATGTACCCAAGAAAAACATATTATTAAATTTAACCCATTCTTATAGGTGAGACCCCTTGTAAATAAGATCTCATCAAGATTAAGGTATGACCCAAAAGAATCCAAATGAATCAGATTGAGCTTTAATCCATATTACTGGAGTCCTACTGTTGAAGAATACATAAAAATACATTTTATAAATCTGAAAAATTTACAACAAGGCTACTTACTAGAGCTAATAAACAAATTGAGCAAAGTGGTGGGGTACAAGATCAACATGCAAAAATCAGTAGTCTTCTATACACTAGTAAAGAACAATTTGAAGAAGAAATTAAGAAAATAATTGTATTTACAATAGCAATTAAAAGAATCAAATACCTAGGAATAAATTTAATCAAGGATGTAAAGTAACTATACTCAAAAACCAAAAAGCATTGCTAAAATAAATCCAAGAAGACCTAAATAAATGGAAGGACTTTCCATGTTCATGGATTGGAAGACTAAATATTGTTAAAATGTCAGTTCTACCCAAAGCGACTTACAGATTCAATGCAATCCAGTCAAAATTCCAACAACCTACTTTGCAGAAATGGAAAAACCAAACATCAAATTTATATGGCAGAGTAAGGGACTCCAAATAGCCAAAAACATCTTGGAAAATAAGAAAGTTGGAAGACCCACACTTCCCCATTTCAAAAGCTACAGTGATCAAACTAATATGAAATAATTAGAATAAGCAAAAACAATAGAATCAGAAATTAGAATACAGGTTACCAGGGGCTGAGATAGAGGTAGGGAATGGAGAGTTAATGGTTAATGCTTAATTGGCACAGAACTTCTGTTTGGGGTGATGGAAAAGTTTTGGTAATGGCTGGTGGGTTTGGTAGCACAACATTGTGAATGTGATTAAGAGTACTGAATTGTATATTTAAATGTGGTTAGAAGGGGGAAATTTTAGGTTTACATATATTACTGGAATCAAAATTACAACACAAATAAGGAACCCTAATGTAAACTACAGACTATAGTTAATGGTACAATTATAATGACATTATTTCATCAATTTTAACAAAGGTAAGAATGCAAAGTGCTAGTAATGGGGTTGGGGGGATATATGAGAACCTTATTTTCTGCATGGTTTTGCTGTAAACCTACAACTTCACTAATAAAAAATTATATAAAAGAGAAAAAAATATTTCAATCACAATGCCAATTCATTATTTTATAACATGAATTATAAGGGCCTTAAGATCCAGAACACTCAGCATGACCAGCTCATTCTCTCCCTCCAAGCAGACCCTCACAAAATTCCAAATGATAAGGGTAAGGGAGTTTAGTGACCACTGAATCAGAACACTCCATTTTCACTTCCCAAGAGAAATGGTAAGGATGGATTCTGCATTGGGATCGAATTCTTGCAGGCCTTCTGACCTGCCTGCAACCATCTCCATTTCAGGGATACCATGCCACCAGGATTGTCCTCTTAGTCTTTTTTTTTTTTTTTTACTTCCCCTTCTGACTTAACCCTGTCCCCATGCATTATTTTACTTTAGATATGTTTAATTTACCATTCAGGTTACAACTTACAACCAAATCAGGAGTCCTGGAAAGTATTTCTCTCTTCTCTGTTCTGATTTTTTATGTACTGATTTCATCACTCTCCATTTGTTTCTAAATTCTTGGATTCCTACTTTACCTAAATACTGAAAACATTTGCAATCACATCAAACAGTGTAATTTATCTTTTAACTTACACAACTTACAAAAAATTTATTTACCTCATCTCCTTCAGTACTAGTCCCTTTTTAACTGGCATAATCTGACAGAGCCAAAGCGGCCTCAGTTGTCCTCCTTCTAACCAAATCTAATTTTTTTTCACCTCTCTGTCTTTTCAATCTCCATCTTATATTTTACAACAAATTGACTACCTCCTAGAAATTCTCTGACTCCTTTACCCTCTGAGACAGTGCTCTTATTTCTCCCTCATCTTTCTCTTCTTCAGCTTACTTCTGTTGATTATTTATCAACATCAGGCTTATTTTGTCACTGGCTTCACAGACTTTTTTTTAATTCTAATTACTATTAGTAATAATTATCATTACTGAGTATTAAACTACATGTCAGGCATTAAACCAAGCACTTTATAATGCATTATCTTTAGTCAATTAGTCCCAGTTCTTATGTAATACATGGATCCCACTTTCCACAGTCCTGGCACATAAACACATAACACTTAAGACTAGGGTTAAGCACTCCCAAACCTGGGTGATATTAACTCAACAAGCCTCCCCTGTCTTTACAGAATAGTAATACTGTACTCTTTAGAAAAGTTCTTCCTTATATTAAGTCAAAATATTTTCCTAAGAATTCCACCTATTTCCATTAACTCCATCCTCAGATAATGGGGAAAACTTGATCTACTCTGTCCACAATTCAGTGTTTGAAGACTATCCTAATGTCTTCAAGTCCTCTTTTCTATAAATGATAAAAAGTTTTAAGCCCCTTACCATTTGTTATTGGGTAGATTAAAATTTTAAAACAGCAAAGTTCCCATTATAGCATCTAGCCATGTTTCAGACATTAAATAAATAATAAAGTAGTATTCTCTGTTAAAAATAATACCGAACCACAGAAAACCGAAATTCTGGGAAGTGGACGTGGCTCAACTGATAGAGCATCCATCTACCATATGGAAGGTCCAGGGTTTGATTCCCCAGGGCCTCCTGACCCATGTGATAAGTTGGCCCATGTGCAGTGCTGCTGTGCACAAGGAGTGCCGTGCCACGTGCAAGGAGTGTGCCCCGCAAGGAGAGCCGCCCTGCGTGAAAAAAGTGCAGCCTGTCCAGGAGTGGTGCCACACACACAGAGAGCTGATACAACAAGATGACACAACAAAAAAGAGCAGTTTCCCAGTGCTGACGGGTAATGCAAGCGGACGCAGAACACACAGTGAATGGACACAGAGAGCAGACAGAGATGGGGGAAGGGGAGAGAAATAAATTTTAAAAAATAAATCTTAAAAAAAAAACACAAAACACTGAAATTCTAACCGACCTCAACTATTTTAATTAAGTTAATTATCTGGGCTTCAACAGCTCTTCTGCAAAATGTTAAGTTCTAATGCTTTTCCCTCTATAAAATTTTGAGAATCTATAGGTAGTCATATTTAGGTTTAATTATTATACTCAATATTGGTGAGATTGTGTTGAATCTGCACTAACACAAACACTTAATTATGAAATAATTCTTGTAGATAATCAGAGGTGCTGACAAACACAAATATATATACTATATTATGATGAATATGAAAAATGTAAGCAAATTAAATATTCAAGGTATGGGATTCAAGGTGTGGTTTATCAATATCACAGACTTAGGAAGCCACTAAAACTAAGTCCAAACTTCAAAGTTCAAAAAAATTTATGAGAACAGCAAAACTAAGCGGGCAGGAAAAAAAACACATCATTTTGTTCTTTCTTTTAAGTTAGCCCTAACATCACAGGCACAGATGCCACCCTAAAAGGGGAACTTCTTTTCATGGATCCTCTCTACTCACCTCTTCTTTTCATGAGCTCTCTCTACTAACGATCTATTTTTACCATTAGTGGAGATTAATAGATCCTTTCTCTGAATTTTTGGCTTAGAACACATGAATTTAAACTTAACAATATCTGCAAGTTAAAGATCAAAAAAATGTACTATACTTAAACACAGACATTTTCATTATTACACACGGATCTTAAAAAAAAAAACATGGAAGCGTCAAGGGCTCTGCATAACATTTGAAGTATGTGTCACTTTATTAAGCAAACATTGCATACAAGGCCACTTTTTCTGTTAACTACAAAATAAATAGTTCCCAGGTCCCATTAAAAGTAGGAGCAACTCTAGTGATATATAGTTATAAAAAGAAAAATTTTCAAAGAGTGACTCATTTGGTTTTTTTTTTTTACTTTATTACATATTTTTTATTGTCTTCTTTTTAAAAGATAAATAGATCACACAAAACGTTACTTTAAAAAACATAAGGACTCATTTGTTTTTGACACATATTCAATGCCCCTGATGTGTGCGCTTTTCCCATATTGCTTATAGCTACAGGAATAACAAACACAAAAAAAGCAAATTCGTGATCCTAAACATATAAATATAGAGGATTTTGTTATAGCAAATACAGTATAAAGTGTTCTATAAAGTCACAGGGATAGCTGAAAATATTTGTCATATTGCCTTGATAAAACCACAAAACCTAGAGAAAGCAGAAGTCCTATACTTCCACTTCTGAACTAGGTGGCTTACAGCCTTTTTGGCCTTGATATTTCAAAAGCTGTACCAATACATAACATTATGGAGAATAAAGGCAAAAGAGACCAAGGTTTAGAACAATTCAACTAGCTGCCTACAAAAGGCACAGTCATTTAAGAGATGTTGCTATGACTATTCTCATATAAAATAAATATTTTATAAACCTACACAATGTGCAGAAATAAAACATTCCAAATGAAGTTGCAGTTACTTTGTTTTTTAACAAAGGCTTGTTTTTTTCCTAACAAGCCTAAATTTGTTTCAGCCTTGTCAGAAGCCAAAGGCCAACTGTTCTCTTTTCCCCAGAAACTTACAATAATATAACGATAAATAGATCTAAGTCAAATTTCCGAGACCTAGATGAAAATCATGGGCAACTGAACACTCAGAATTTCCCTCTAGGATATCTGTCTCTTATAAATACAGCATTTATTTTTATTTATAGACAATAAAACCTCAAATGTGGTAACAATCAACAAGCAGAGTAGCATTATCTAACACACAGCAGAGGAATTGCCTGGGAGAGAAAATTGCTTTGCCACTCTGAATTAGATGTGTTCATTTATTTCAAAGGATAACAAATAAAAGAGAAAAAAAAAATAATGTGCAGATCCATGTAAAAATCTATTTACAAGCCAAGAAAGAAACAAAAAATCTAATTCTGTAGTTCATATTGCTAACAGTTTGGTCTCTCCAAATGGCTCTCTGAATATCCTAGTTCTGTGATTTTCTTTCCTTTGTTCTGGAACACAGGAACCAAATAAATGAAGGACATGCTAGAGACATCTGTGTTACAGAAATTTTACATTATTTACATAGCAACAGCAAGTCAAAAACTAAATAGGGAATCTGGGTGTTTAAGAGACTTTTCTATAAAGTTCCTTTTCCATACTTTCTTGGGTCAAAAATTCAGGCTATTGTTTTGGTTTGGGAAGCAAAGGAACATCTATGCATATGCCAAACCAGCAATAAATATTTGTTAAGTGATGAAAGAGAAATTACACATAACCATTTCTGCCCATTTATGTAATGAGTCAGACACTATATATGCTTCAGTGTAATAAAACTTCTGAATCTATCAAGAAACTAGAGATCTCATGATTCATTACAAGTGAATCTGCTTAGAATCAAAAGAAGTCAGTTAAATTTTAAAGTAAAACTATTTTATAATTTGTGGGGTTCTAGTGAGGTAGGTGAATGATGCCAAATGTGAGAATAAAGTATTCACTTCTAAAGTGATGCTATCACGTAGGTATCCATCCACTCCATACCCACCAGTCCCAGAATAACATTTCACGGAAAGTCACAGCCAGTTTCAACTTCTAGGGAAAAACATACAGGAGGAGAAGAGTAGAACATTTTACTTCTCACCCTCTTCCCTCCTCCATTAGTGAATCTCAAAGAAAAAAGAGGGAATAGGTATGGCTCAAGCAGTTGAGTGCCCACCTCCCACATGGGAAGCCCTGGGTTCAGTTCCCAGTGCCCCCTAAAGAAAAAACAAAACAGACAACAATCCAAAAAAAAAAAAAGCAAAAAAATCCAAAAACAGGAAGGGAGTAGATGTGGTTCAAATAGCTGAGCCCCCACCTCCCATATGGGAGGTCCTGGGTTCAGTTCCCAGTGCCCCCTAAAGTAAAGGCAACAGACAACGAGCAAAAAACAAGAAGCAGACAACTAGCAAAAAAAAAGTGTAGACAATGAGCAGTCAATGAGCAAAATAATGAGCAAACAGACAAGAGAACCAACTCAGGGGAGCAGATGCAGCTCAGTGGTTGACCGTCGGGCTCCCACATAATGAGATACCGGATTCAATCCCTGGACCCGGTACTTAAAAAAAAAAAAAAATGGGGGGAAGCCTTGGGCAATTGTCCGCAGGTACAATACTCAGAGCTTCTTAAAATTCTAAAGCATGAAACAGGTAATAGAAGAAAACCTGACAGGCCAGAAGAGTTACGGGAGGGATTTTGCAACACATATCTGGTCACAACTGCCTAATGGCAAACTATGTGTCACTAGAACAAACAACAGTTTAGTTCGTGATCAAAGATGTTTCAGAACCTCGGTAAACATTCCACACACTCTAGTCCTTCATTATTTACTGCTCGATTCAATTCTTCTCCCTTTCCATACGCCACTTAATTTTTTTTTCAGTCCCCATAATGTGCACTGAATTCCCATAATGGAACTGAAGAAAAACAAGGCAAAAAAAGACGATAAGAAAGCATCTATCGCTTATAAAAATGTTTTAGTTGATATGAAATTTGCAGATAAAATTGCTAGATCACTGTTAGTGACTTGTGAATCATCAAAGAAAATGGGAGAAGTCCTTGAAGATTAAAGAGGAGAAAGGAAGCCCTACTTATCAAAAGAGAAAGGCAGATCCCCAACCACAGAACTGTAGAAGGGGAAAGATTTAGTGACAATGCTGTGTAAAGATAGTATCACAAGCAGGTAAAAAGGAATACAAGGTATTCAACAGACACTAACAGGGATTCACAGAGAAGAACACTTCTGGCCTAAGCCTGCACTTACTCTTTGATAGAGTTACTAATAAATGAGATGAATATGTGATTCATCAAATGTGATCCAGCAAATTCTCTTCTGATAGGCTTATGGCAGAGTTTCTCACACTTCGCATTATTGACATTTGGACTAAATAATTCTTCATTGTGGCGACTCTCCTGTGCATTGTAGGATGTTTAACAGTATCACACACCTCTACTCTGTAGAGGCTATAGCACTCACAAGTTTTGACAACCCAAAATGCCTCTAGATATTGTCCAATGTTCCCTAGAAGGCAAAACAACCCTTGGTTGAAACCACTGGCCTATGGCAAGATGGAAAATTACAGTATAAATAATAGTGATTACTAAGATTCATAATTGACAGCGACATTCAGCATGCAGATAATAGATCACGTCAATTCTGAAAAAGGTTTACTTTTTGCCCCTTCATGCTAAATAATTTTACTAATGATTCAAAAAGAAAAACAAAAATTTTACTAATGATTCTACAAATTTGAGGAAGACATGAAATCACTGGAGTATATGAAAAAAAAATTAAAAACCAAATGGATGAGGTATAGCCCCAGATCTACTGGATTCTTCCACAGTGAAACTTGTGTGACCCTGAAGATTTCATGTTAAGTGAAATAAGACAAACATAAAAGGACAAATATTATATGATCTCACTTATATGAAATATTAGAATATGAAAAATCAGAATCAGAAATGAGAATACAGGTACCACCAGGGACTAGAGTGGGGGTCTGGATAGGGAAGTTAATGTTTACCCAGGATAGAGTTTTTGTCTGTAGTAATGAAAAAGTTTTAGTACAGATGGTGATGATGGTAGCCTAACATGGTGACTGTAATTAACACCACTAAACTGTGTACTTGAAAATGGTTAAAATGGGAAATTTTACATTGTAAATATGTAACCACAATAAATTTTTTTAAAAAAAGGACTACACAACACAAAGAGTGAACCCTAAAGTAAATTATGAACTATAATTAATAGTTTAATTATAAAATTATTGTTCATCAATTGTAACGGGCACCACACTAATGCAGCATGTTAATATAGGGAAAACTATGAGGGTATGAGGTTATATGGGAATTCTATACTTTATGCATGATTCTTCTGTAAATCTGCAACTGTTCTAACAACAAAAAAAAGCTTCTTTGAGAACAACTTTTCTTAAAGTAAGCCTGAACATTAGGTGGCTTTGAATACCAAATGAGATAGGTAGGTAGGAAGGCAGGCAGGCAGAAAGATAGATAGTAGATACAAAATATGCTACAAAATAGTGTTATTTTATTCCATGAAGTCAGTAAAGAGTATTTTGGGAAAAAAAAATGGATAGCAGCATATGAGATAAAATTTATCTGCCTTTCACTCTGAACACAGGGGTTTCAAATAAAGAGATTTCTACACAGAGATACTGTAAGAAAATATACACTACTGCTTATCTTTGAGAGAAAGAAAATAGGTAGTATTAATCTTTGAAAGTTTATAAACCGAAAATTTTAAAGACTTTCTCTTTCTGTAACGGTTAGAAAGTAATGAATAAAGTACTAGCTGTGAAAGAGCTCAAATGATTTCCAAATTTCCACATTATTCTCTCCTACAACACACAGCACCTAAATCTCCATGGTGAAATCCTACCAAAACCTTTCATATTTATCTTATATTTCCTTCTCATCCAGGAAATGTTACCTGAACTTCAAGTTATTTATCCTATGCCTAAATATCCTCGGAAGATATTTTTATCATTACTTGCTCATTTTTACCTCCTATTATAATTTTTATGTAAAAGTCTGACCTCCCCAATATACTTTAAGCCCTTGAAAGTAGGACTAGGTTTTATTCTTTAATATATTTTGTAGATTGTCCAGTACACTGTTACATACATAAAGTGAACACATGGAATACTTATTGAATAAATAAATTAGTGAGGATTTAAAGTTGTTAAATAAAAGTATTCAATTTAAATACTTTTTTAAAAAAAATTTTTAATTCTTTTTAAAAACAGAATCATGATACAAAAAGAATCTCATCAGTCTGGAATCTTGCAGATAAAATATTTAGAGTTTTTCATTTTTTTACTGTTTAATTTGATAAGGATAAATTCAAAGTTCCTTTTCCAGATCTGAGGACTTTAAAAAAAAAAAAAAACTGACTTAACAGTAGCACATGTTAAATAATAATTTTTTTAAAAAGGTGTTAAAGATACCCTGACTCCTAAGTTTAATAAGTCAAAGGAAATGCTGAGGGGTCAAAAGAAACAAAAACAGAAAAAACAACCCTCACATAAGTCCTGTGCCTGGAAGCAGAAAGAGGAAACTCTATTCTCCATAAGAGTGGAAAACTACATTCTTACAATGAATGCCACTTACCTCAAGAAATACTATTTCTTTTTAAATGATCACATTTTTCACTATAATTTGTCCATTTAGTGATAGTTAAATTAGATTAAGTTGCAATGAAGCATTAAGGATGTTCACTTCAACAATCCAACCTCCAATAACCAAAAATAAGAGAATGAGAAAAACTAAACCCATACTATTAAGTTCTATGCAGAAATATAGAAGAATGAGATAAAGATCTTTCTGTATTAGAAGAAACAAAGGATGGGGAGAAGGAAGAAGGAAAGAGGAAGACATTAAGTAATTAAAAAGCAAGCTGCAAAAATTTTACAAAGCATGGGAAGTAGATGTGGCTAAAGTGATTTGAGCTTCCCACCTACCACAGGGGAGGTCTCTGGTTCGTTTCCCAGTGCCTCCTAAAGAAAACACAGCTGGTGCAATGGGTGTGGCAAGACGATGAAACAAGGAAACACAAGAAGGGAAACGGACTTGGCCCAGTGGTTAGGCCGTCCGTCTACCACATGGGAGGTCCGCGGTTCAAACCCCGGGCCTCCTTGACCTGTGTGGAGCTGGCCCATGCGCAGTGCTGATGCGCGCAAGGAGTGCCGCACCTCACAGGGGTGTCCCCTGCGTAGGGGAGCCCCACGCGCAAGGAATGCACCCGTAAGGAGAGCCGCCCAGAGTGAAGGAAAGTGCAGGCTGCCCAGGAATGGCCCCGCCCACACTTCCAGTGCCGCTGACGACAACAGAAGCGGACAAAGAAACAAGATGCAGCAAACAGACACAGAGAACAGACAACCGGGGGAGGGGAGGGGAATTAAATAAATAAAATCTATTAAAATAAAATAAAGGGAAAAACTATTTTAAAAAAAAAAGAGACACAAGAAGAAAAACATAATGAGATACACAACAAAGCAGAGAATGGAGGTGGCTCAAGCAATTAGGCACCTCCTTCCACATTGGAGGTCCGGGGTTTGTTCCCTATGCCTCCTAAAGAAACAAGGGAGGCAAACAGACACAGAAAGTGCAAACAACAAGGGGAAGGGGAGAAATAAATAAAATAAGTCTTTAAAAAAAAAAGTTAACAAAAAGATGCTACTGAAATGTGTATATGTGCATGTATATTTAGTTAGATATAAAATTTATTTATATAGCCATGTAAGGCAAAAGGACTATGTGAGGGAATGGGACATTTTTATCTGAATGGCTTAATTCTTTTTCAATGAGAATGTGTTATTGTGCTACTTAGGCAATTTAAAATAATATAAATCTAAATACTTCCCCCACCCTCTAAAAATTCTAAACTATTTCTTTTATACAGAATGTTAATGCATGTATTAATACTAATTTTCCAACAAGAAAAATCAAAGAAATAAAATACACAGTTTATAGTTTTCTCTTCAAAGAAATCCTCTGCCTCAAACACTCCAGGTTCCCTGACTACATTTAAGAAAAAGCTCTCCATCCTGTACAGAACCATTCCTATTTATCTGATACCCAATACTATGTGTCTCTAAACATTAGCACAGAGAATGTTAACACACACACTCCCAGTAGTATTTTCTGCTACCATTTTCCCAAGTGACACATCACTGTTATTACATGGTAACCTGGAGAAAACAACAGCCCAAATTTTTTTCCCATTTAACATCCCTAAAATAAACGTAACTTCAAGAGCACAAACTGCCTCTAAATTACATGCTTAATAAAAATGATCAGTTATAAACAAGTCTCAAGACAGGAAAATCCCCACCACTTTCGATCAAACAGCAGTCCCTGATGAAACAGCATAAGAAAAGGTCATCTTTGCCAAACAAAACTCAAGGTCTCTCACTTCATTAAACAGCTAAAGGTAAATATATTTACTCGGTACAACAAGTATTTGGGTTTTTACCAACCTACAAGAACATTTTACTAGAGTCAATGGTTAGCTATGAAGATATTTATAAGCTATTTTTTTCCTTTTCCTGTAACTTGGGAGCTTAATGTTGTTAAATTACTTAAAAATCAATAAATAATAATAGAAGACAGATTTAATCAAACAAAATGATGGAAATATTTGCCATGTAGATAAATGGTAAGCCTAAAGACCTATATAATAATATAACCTAAAATCTGTAGCATGTAAACAAAAATACTAAAAATCTAAGTTTTTTCCTATATCTATTTCCCATTGTTTCTGGACTAAGAGAAATAAAATGCAGGCCACATAGATAATTTTTAATTTCCTCATTGACACATTAAAAAAATGTAAAAGGAAACAGGTGAATTTAACTATTTTATTTAATCTAATATACTGAAGTTATTATTCCAATATGGAATCAAGGCAAAAAACTATTAATGAGATCATTTATTTTTTTTCATATTAAGTTTTTAAAGTCCATTGTGTATTTTACACTTAAACAACACTCAATTCAGGCTAGCCACAGTTCTCAACAGCCATCTATGGCTCATAGCTGACATACTGGACAATACACACCTATAACACACGTGGGTCAAATACAATTTCTAAATTTCTAAAGAACAATTACATAATTAACAATAAGGACTTAAGCAAAAGAAAAATGTGTTCAGCATAGTTTTTAAAGGCATATGTAGGCATACAATAAAACCAAAAACTTAAAAATAACTAATATTATTTATTACTTGTCAGATCCTATTTTAATTGCTTTTCAAAGCATTAATTAACTCATTTGATCAACACAATAGCCTCTGACTGAGGTATACTAGTAATATCCCCAGTTTTTATATGAAGAAATTCGATACAGAGAAGGTAAGTGAATATTCAACCCAGGCAGTTAAACCAAGAGCAAATGCTCTTAAGCACTATACATGCTACACTGCAACAAAAATAACAATAGCAACCAAAGGCTGGTTTTTTTTTTTAATCAAAATTCAGAGGATGAGCATAAAAGAAAAGATAAAATATGGATAATGAAGCAGAAATTGTTTCTTTTAAAATGAACAGGTTTTTAAAAACGAATCATGATAATATTTTTACACTGAGAAGCTTCCACTCTCCAAATAGAATTTTAGATTAGAATTTTTATTTTAAGCTATTACCCATACACACTTTATTTAACCATATACTTATAAGAAGAAAATATTCATGACATAGTGTAGAAAAACTATAGTTTTACCTTTAAAAAAGGAAAAAAAGTAATAAAAGAATTATTTCTACTTTCCAGTTCATGTATTAATTTCAAAAAGTTACACTTTTCACTTCTGGTAACTTTTTTATTTTATTTCTGATTTTATTGTCTTAAATTTTATTGGAGACATTTTTAAAACATTCTCATTCTCTTTTATAGAGGGAAGGACTTATCTCCCTCTCATTCACACATCATTACAAAAAATATACTATAAGAAAATAAAACAGGCAAGAGAAGAGTTAGTTTCTTTCCCATATCTCAATTCTAAGAAAAAATAGAATTGTATCACACACTAGGGTACTCTGTATTCTAAAATTTTTTGCTAAAAAAAAGGGCAATGTTTACTTTCACATGTGCATGGCATCGACAGCAAGATGCAAACACTGCCTAATGTTCATAAAAATTTCAGATGCTAGGCATCTCTTTCAAAAATTACACTCAAAAATTCCTGGCTGAAATAAACAGACCCATGTTAAAGAAAATCGGTGACCATGGTTTAAATTGTCTGACCCTTTGTGTACCTAAAAATCACAAGATAACAGCCTTGATCCACAGTTGAAGGCCATAGCTGTCTGCACACTAACTTTGACGTTTCCAGGGTATCATTGGAAAGCTCGATCACACCACCTCACCTTCAGTTACATAATAAACCTATCACCATACTGTTTCTACTGTCCCTCCCACATATTCAAACCTTCACAAAGGTGCCCAGATCTACAAGGGAAACTTTTAATAGAAGAGTTCATTTGCACAATGTGCCTGAGTGGATATTTAGCAATAGAACAAAAAGGTTAAAAGAGTCAGTCTGTCATCTGCTCATACCAAAGAAACAACACCTTAGCTTAACAAACATTCTACAGAAAATATGTTCACATCACTTACATATTGTCTTTGCCCATTCTGAACAACATTATCAAATAAATGTCTCATACAGCCTACCAAGCTCATCTGTGGGCTTCTTTTTTTCATTTTTACGCATACTAATATAGGTGCCAGGCACTGGGTCTGGTCCTTTCATATGCATCATCCCATTAATTTTTCCCCTCAAGCTTATGCAATTAGTATACCTGGGTTATACGAAAAAAGACAGACTCACTGAGCTTCAGCCCAATGTCACACAGCTTTTAAGAAGGAAAACAAGCTGTATAAAAGGGTGAGATTTCTTCCTTTGCAATCTCTTTAGCAGATTGCTTGTGTTGCATCACATTCTGGTTTCATGCTTATTCGATAATAAAATGGTTTTTCTTTTCTCAAAAACAAAGAAGGAAAACAAGAATGCACCTCCAGACAGGGCTTTCTTTTCAGTTTCATTCACTGACTAACCAATTTATCTACCACAAGCACCTTCAAACCATCAAATAACAGCCCGTGCATTTAACCCAAGTATTATTGCCTCCAGACACCTTGGCCTTTATCTGCAAATTCCAATAACATTAAAACCTTAGAGGTGAATTATACAGTATGTGAATGATAGCTCAATAAGGCTTTTTAAAAAAATAAATCCTTAAGCATACTAGCAACATCAACTCTCCAATTGCCGTAATAATAGGAGACCATAGATAACCATGGCTAAATGAAGTTTACAGGTAATCCCAAAACCTAATATGGGAAAAAAAAACCTAATCTGTAATCCATCAGTCAAAATATATATAGATCAATCCGTTACTATTCCCAACTTCTTAGACTCTCATTATTTTACTCCTAGACTACTGAAAATTCTTCCTATTCAGCCTCTCTAATTATGATTTCTCTATTTACCAAAACATTTAAACACATTCCAATACTAGGAACAGTAACCTTCAGAATACTATTTTCATCATTCTACAAACTGTTTAAAAAAAAAACCCGAATGGTTTCCTTTGTCTGCTATGTCAAATCTAAATCCATCTACCCAGCTTTTAGGGCCTTCCCTAATCTAGCCTCATCTATCTCCTACTACTACTCATCACATGGGTAAGCAATCTCTTTAGAATTGTATGAACATATCAATCCTCTGCTTTGTGTTGTGCCTTAAATAATCCTGTTCCCTTAATCTGACCTGTTCTTTTCCTCCATCACCTGCTCATACTTCCCAGGCCAGGTCAAATTTTATCCCACTCCATCAAGATCTCTTTGACTACTGAGGCCTTTAATCAATTCCTACAGTAGTTGGAGTCATTAGTCATCTTTTAAATCCTCAGCACCTATTATCTGGCACTTAAAGTATTATATCTGTTTGATTTGTTTGTTGAATGTAAATTGTTACAAACTGTACCAGAATAATTATGCAGTTTTTACATCAATCTTCAAACCAGGTATATTCCCTAAATTTGCAATACCAATAATGGAGAGTTTTTTTTAAAAAATGATTTTGGATGTTCTCCTAAAAATGAATAAATTAATGAGTTAGATGTTCTCATAGCCCCTTCAAGCATTTCTACATAGGAACCAATTCAACAGGCCTACAAGTTGGGAGGTTAATATATCTAATTTATTGTTTCTGTTACGGTCTCCTTTAAAAGTTAACAATGCAGGAGCAGATGTGGCTCAAGTGGCTGAGTGCCTGGTTCCCACACAGGAGGTCTCAAGTTTGATTTCCAGTGCTGCCTCCTAAAAACAAAACAAAAAAAACAAGGAGCAAACAAAAGAAAAACCTAACTCAGGGGAGCCAATGTGGCTCAGTGGTTGAGCACCGGCTCCCCACATACAACGTCCCGGGTTCAAGTCCCAGCCCAAGGACCTCAAAAAAAAAAAAAAAAAAAAAGTTAACAATGCTACAATTAAAATGACTACAACTAACTCACATGAGGTTTTTTTCCTAGTATGACAATACAACTCAGGGCTCATCACTAAAAAGATTACTATCTATGAAACAATTACTTAAAACTATGAAATAGTAAAATTAGTACCCAAGTAATTATAAATATCTTGTTTTCTGATCACTCTTAAATCAGAAATTTAAGGCAAATAAATCAAAAACAAAAACCAAAAAAAAACAATGCTTAAATTCTTCAGTGTCACCAGAGTAACCAGGGAATCAGGTTATATTTGTATTAAATTTACAAATCACTAATATTAATAACCATTATCCACTTAATTATGACCTTTAGCATGCAGGTTAAAAAAAATTTACAAGTAAAAGAAGTTGTAAAACCTAATAATATTTCAAAATATGATTCAGAATAGAGCTTAAACTTATATGATTCAATATAGAGCACTTTAAAATTAAAAAATCCCAAAAGCTTTGGGATATTTGACCAAAGGGTCAATCCCTATAACTGACCCTTAAGCCACATAATATGACAAAGATGATTACAGCCTACCCCTGACAAACACAATTAAACAAAGCAAAATAGTCAATAGAAATTTAATTCAAAGTGAAGGAGGCACATTTAGACACCAATAAGAAGCTCAAGTACACTGTCTCTACAAAAACTAAATACATTCAGTACCCTTACCTGTTTCTGAAATATATGTAACAGGATCCTGCCGCAGAATTTTACCAGGTTTAGAAGACAATGGCAATTTTTCTGATTGCTTTTTGGCATTTTTTACCTGCACTGTCTCCTCTGATTCTGAATCTGTATGAAAGAAGAAAATAAAAACTTTGAAAAGAAATATTTTAATATAATGAGTTTTTAAAGTAGTCTTTATGACCCACTTCCTCAAGATTCTTTCTGAGTCACATCTCTTTCATGAGTTCTTGCAAGTTACTTCCACCCCTGTTAAACTCATGCCATTAGTTTTTTATTGCTACTGTAACAAATACTTAGTGGCTTTAAACAATGCAGATTTGTTATCTTACAGGTCTACAGGTCTCAATGGGCTGAAATAAAGCTGTTGGCAGACTTGAATTCCTTTCTGCATGATCTAGAAAAGAATCCATTTCCTTGCCTTTTTCAGTTTCTAGAGGCTTCCAGTGCTCCTTGGCTCATGGCTCGCTTCCTCCATCTTAAAGCCAAAAGCATCAGGCTGAGTCTTTCTCATGTTACCATCCCTCTGGTTCTCTGACCTTCCATAATCAATCTTTATCTACCTCTCTTCTTCTACTTCCATCTTCCACCTTTTTTTTTTTAAGGAAGTACCAAGGATTGAACCCAGGCTCTCATATGTGGAGGCAGGCATTCAACCACTGAGCTACATCCACTCCCCAAGGACAGCTGATTTCTTCATTTGTTTGTTTTGTTTTTGGAGGTACTAGAGACAAACCCTGGACCTTGTACATGGGAAGCAGGCACCCAATCATTTGAGCAACATCTGCTCCTCTTCATCTTCCACTTTTAACGACCTTGTGATTATAATGGGCCCAACTGAATAATCCAGGATAATCTTCCTATTTTAAGGGCATTTGATTAGTAACTTTAATTCCACCCGCAACTTTAATTTCCCTTTGCCATGTAACCTAACATTCACAAGGACATTTTTGGGGGCCATTATTCTGCCTACCACAGCCTATTTGCCTAGAGTACTTAAGTATAAATTATGGCAAAGTATAAGTACATAGCACAGTGCCTGGTCAAAATAGGTGTTCTATAAATTTTAGTGCCCTTCCTCTTCCTTTGCATCATGTACTTATAAATCCTGTCTCATACATTCCTAAAATGTATCAAAAACTAAATTTCCACAGCTTCCCAAAACATACAAACTCCTGGGTAACAGGGACATGTACTTCTTTCAAATTCCCTACAATACAGAGTAGTAAAAGCCATACAGTAAATGCTCAAGTACTTTCAGACAAGCTTTGCTATCACTGTCAAAATCCTGACAATCCATAAATGTTTCCATAGATTACTAATCTTAAGAATTTATACCAGATGGATCTTCCCTATAAAGCCAAAACTGAAATTGTCTAAGTTCTACCATTATTCTATCATAAAAGGCATGAACAAAAATTCATGTTCCCTATCTTAAAAGTACATTCAAAGAAAAGCCTTTAAATTATCCTCATTCCTTTTCAATCCAACAAAGGGCTCAATCTTTCAATCAAGCCAAAAATTTTAGATCTATATTTTAAAAACAATATAGGGGAGAGGATGTGGCTCGAGCAGATGCACACCCACCTCCCACATGGGTTCGGTTCCCATTGCCTCCTAAAGAAGACAAGCAGACACAACAAGAAGACACAAGCAGAAAGTGGAAGTGGCTCAAGCGCTGGGCACCTGCCTCTCACATGGGAGGTCCCAGGTTCAGTTCCTAGTGCCTCCTAAAGAAGACGAGCAGACAGTGAGCAGAGACAGCGAGCAGACAAGACAAGGAAGTACTGGGGGGACGGGAGGGGAGGAATAAATAAATAGACATAAAAAAATAAATGCAATATAGCAATATTCTAGAGAAAGGCACAAGTTTTTCAAATTCAATTTCCAAGAAACACAATGGAAGAGAAGTTAATAGGAATATTTTGAAAAAATTACTATATCAAAGTAGGTATGAAACATGTTACATACTATATTCTCCTCTAGATGAATCTCTAATACATTAACATACTTAGGTTCTGGTAAGTGCCACAGTAAAACAAAAATTTTTAGAACAAAGATTCCTCTTCTCACAGCACCTAACAAGAAAGAACTGTGTACCTCAGAACACTGTTCTAAGGGATATAAAATAATTTTAAAACTTTAAGTTCCTTTAAGAAATATTACCTGAATCATAGATGATCCTTTTTTTCTTGTTTGGTTGCTTCTGTTTGGAGTTGCCTTCTTTACAAGAACTATTTACCTAAAAATATCACAGTATAATTAGAACACCAAGAAGCCTATACCTCTTTCCCTTTTATTACTAGTTAGACTTGGGCTCAGTGGTTCTCAACCAAGGGCAATTTTGCCCCCATAAGTTATTTTTGGTTGTCACAACTCTGGGGTGAAGACTGGGAGGTGGTAGTGACATCTACTGGGTAGAGGCGAGGGATGCTACTAAACACTTTACAATGCACAGGGCAGTCCTCTAAAACAAAGAAATGTCTAGCCTAAAACATCAAAAATGCCCTAACTGGGCTAACAAATAGGCCAGACAGGATGAAAAACACAGCTTTTTCTATCATTTTATCTCCAGGATGGGGAAGAAACAATTATAGAAAAAGCGATATTATTGTTCAGCTCTGCTTTCAACAGTAGACTATGTACAACAAAGAATAAAAAGATATCATATATTGCAACACAAGTGCTTCCTGATAATAAAAGGCAGTGATAGAAATAAAAGCTAAGGAATTTTGAGCCCACCATCAGTCAACACCTACTGGAAAACTAAATAAAACCTAGGGGAAGCAGACATGGCTCAACAGATAGAGCGTCCGTCTACATATGGAGGGTCCAGGGTTCGATCCCCAAGGCCTCCTGACCCATGTGGTAAGCTGGCCCACGCACAGTGCTGCAACGTGCAAGCAGTGCCGTGCCGCACAGGGGTGCTCCATGTGCAAGGAGTGCACCTTGCAAGGAAAGCCGCCCCACGTTATAAAAGTGCAGCCCACCCAGGAGTGGCACCACACATACGGAGAGCTGACACAGCAAGATGACGCAACAAAAAAGAGACGCAGCTGTGTCACCAGATAATGCAAGTGGATGCAGAAGAACACACAGCAAATGGACACAGAAAACAGACAATGGGGGGAAGGGGAGAAAAATGAATAAAATAAATCTTGAGAAAAAAAAAAGAATTGGGATTTAAAAAAAATAAAAAGTAAATAAAACCTAGCATGGTGTTTGAAGCTTTTGCGGACCCCAGGAAACCCTGTTCTTAGAGCTATTCCATTCCTGTGCACGTAAACCTACTGTAGGTAAGACATCTTGATAAATTACTTCAGTTAAGGGCCTTTGATTAAAGTGTGCAACCCAGGGTGGATTTTAATCCTCTTCCTGGAGTCCTTTATAAATGGAGGACTAAAAATCCACAGAAATACAGAAAGAAGGTCACAAAGACAGAGATGCCCCAGAAGATGAGAGAGAAGGCCCCAGAACCAGAAGCTGAAAGAAGCCACTTTAGCCAGAAACTGAAAGCAATGAGGCCCAGCGAAGAAAAGAGAAGAGGAGAAGATAGGAGAAATACAGAGCTGATACTGCCATGTGCCTGATGCCACAACTGCAGCTCAGGGAGAAAAGATCTGATGATGATGCCTTGATTTGGACACATTCACAACCTCAGGACTGTGAGCTTTTAACCTAATAAAATCCCACTGTAAAAAACAACCCATTTCTGGTATAATTGTTCTCAGTAGCTTTTAGCAAACTAAAACACACCGTTAGGAAGTTAAGCTTTTCATATATGCCCTTTATCATGCTGAGGAAGTTTCCTTCCATTCCTAATGTTCTAAGTGTTATTGTGCTTCTTTTCAAGAAGGTTGCTAGACTTTGTCACATGCCTTTTCTCCATCAATTGAGATGATCATGTGTTTTTTTTTTCGCCCTTCATTTTGTTAATGTTGTGTATGACATTGATTTTCTTATGTTGATCCAACCTTGCACACCAGGGATAAAACCCACTTAATAACAATGTATAATTTTTTAAATATGCTGTTGGATTTAGTCTGTTAGTATTTTGCTGAGGACTTTTGCATCTATATTCATAAGTGATATTGGTCTGTAGTTTTCTTGTGGTAACTTTATTTGGCTTTGGTATAAGAGTGATGTTGGCTTTGTAGAATGACTCTACAGGATTTTTTTGGAAGAGTTTGAACAGAATTAGAGTTAAGCCTTCTTGGAATGTTTGATAGAATTCTCCCAGGAAGCCATCTGGTCCTGGGCTTTTCTTTGTTGGGACATTAATAACTGATTCAATCTCTTTACTAATAACTGGTTTGTTGAGATCTTCACATTCTTCTTGAATCAAAGTAAACAGTTTGTATGCCTCTGAGAATTAGTCTGTTTCACCTAGGTTATCTAACTTATTGGTGTACAGTTGTTCATAGGATCTTCTTAGAGTCATTATTTCAGCAGAACTGGTAATAATGTCCCCCTTTTCATTTCTGATTTTTGTTATTTCTGCCTCTCTTTTTCCCTTTGTCAGTCTTGCTAAGGTTTTGTCAATTTTAATGATCTTTCAAAGAACCAACTTTTAGTTTTGTTGATTCTCTCATTTTTTGTTGTTGTTGTTTTCTAATTCACTTATCTTTGTTATTTCCTTCCTTGTGCTCACTTTGTTTGCTCTTCTTTTTCTAGTTTTCCCAGTTTGGGGTAGGTCACTGATTTCAAGGCTTTCTTCTTTTCTAATGTAAGCATTTATAGCTTACAGCACTTGCCTTTGCCGATTCCTATAAATTTTCAGAGGCTGTATTTTCATTTTCATTATCCTCAAGATATTTCCTAAATTCGCTTCTGACTTCTTCAACCCATTGGTTGTTTTAAAAGTACGTTGTTTAGGGAAACGGACTTTGGCCCAGTGGTTAGGGCGTCCGTCTACCACTTGGGAGGCCCGCGGTTCAAGCCCCGGGCCTCCTTGACCCGTGTGGAGCTGGCCCATGCGCAGTGCTGATGCGCGCAAGGAGTGCCCTGCCACGCAGGGTGTCCCCCGCGTAGGGGAGCCCCACGCGCAAGGAGTGCACCCATAAGGAGAGCCGCCCAGCGTGAAAAAGAAAGAGCAGCCTGCCAAGGAATGGCGCCGCCCATACTTCCCGTGCCGCTGACGACAACAGAAGTGGACAAAGAAACAAGAAACAAGACGCAGCAAAAAGACACAGAAAACAGACAACCGGGGGAGGGGAGGGGAATTAAATAAATAAAAAAATAAATCTTTAAAAAATAATAATAATAAAAAAATAAAAGTACGTTGTTTAATTTCCATGTATTTGTAGGTTTTCCATTTCTCCATGTGTTACTGATTTCTAGCTTCATTCTGTTGTGGTTGAAAAATATACATTGTATGATTTCAATATTTTTTAATTTATCAAGACTTGATTTGTGACCTAACATGGTCTATCCCAAAGGTGTGTACTCAAGAACAGCATTTATTCTGCTTTTGTTGGGTGAATAGTTCTATATATATCTGTTAGGTCTCATTGATTTAGAATATCATTCAAGTCTTCTATTTTCGTATTTAACTTCTGACTACATGTTCTATCCATTATTGAATGTGGTGTATAAAAGCCTCCTACAATTAATGTAGAATTGTCAATTTGTACCTTCAAATCTGTCAGGATTTGCTTCATATACTTTGGGCTCTGCTGATGCATATGTACTTGTAATTGTTAGGTCTTCTTGTTGAATTGTCCCTTTTATTAGTATATAATGACTGTCTTTGGTCCTCATAACTGTTTTTTACTTAAAGTCTATTTTATCTTCTGGAGCAGGTATAGCTCAGTGATTGAGCACCTGCTTCGCATGTAAGAGATTCCAGGTCCAATCCCTAGAGTCTCCTAAAAAATGTCTATTTTATCTCATATTAGTATAGTTACCCCTGCTCTATTTTGGTTACTACTTGCATGGTATATTTTATCCCATAATTTCACTTCCAGTCTACTTGTTTCTTTGAAATTAAGGTGAGTCTCCTGCAGATAGCATTTGTTGGGTCATGCTAGTTAATCTATTCTGCCACAGTCTGCATATTCTCCAATAGTTTTTGAAGAATATTTTTGCTAGATGTGGAATTTGTGGTTGACGGTTTTTTTGTTTCACCATTTTAAAGATATCTCATTGTCTTTAGAACTCAGTTTTTTTCTGATGAGGTGTTAGCAATCATTTATACTGATTTCCCTCATATAGGATAAGTTGCTTTTTTCATGCTTCTTTAAAGATTTTCTCTTTATCTTTGGTTTTCAGTAAATTGACTATGGCATGTCTAAGTATGTTTTTCCTTGTGTTTATCTTCCTTAAGGTGTCTGAGCTTCTTGAAACTATACAGCTATAGATTTGTTCAAATTTGGGAACTTTTTGCCATTATTTCTTCACATAATTTTTTTTTCTACCCCTTATTCTCCTTCCTCTTCTCTGGAATTCTAAATACATACATGTGTTTTAGTTTCTTGGCTTCTAAAGCAAATACCATGCAGTGGGTTGGCTTAAAAAACGTCAATTTAGAGAAGCGGATTTGGCTCAATGGCTAGAGCATCCACCTACCACATGGGAGGTCCAGGGTTCAAACCCAGGACCTCCTGACTCATGTGATGAGCTGGCCCATGCGCAATGCTGACGTGCAAGGAATGCCGTGCCACGCAGGGGTGTCTCCTGCGTAGGGGAGCCCCACGCACAAGGGTGCGCTCCATAAAGAGAGCTGCCCAGTGAACAAAAAGTGCAGCCTGCCCAGGAGTGGCACCACACACACAGAGAGCTGACGCAGCAAGATGACGCAACAAAAAGAAACACAGGTTCCCAATGCAGCTGACAAAAAATGCAAGCAGACACAGAAGAACACACAGCAAATGGACACAGAGAGTAGACAACTGGGAGGGGAGAGAAAGAAATAATAAAAAATAAATCTTTAAGAAAAAAATGCAAATTTATTGGCGCATGGTTTTGATTCCAGAAGTCCAAATCAAGGTGATGCTTTATTCCCAAACACTGGCATTCTAGAGCTGGCTGCTGACAACCTTTGGTCCTTGGCCTTTCTGTGACATAGCAATACACATGGTGGCCTCTCTTGACTTCCCCCTTCTCTTCCAGGTTCTGTTGACTTCCACCTTCTGGCTGCTCCCTCCATGGCTCTCTTTTTCTCTCTCTCTGTCGCCTTCCCCATATAGCCTTCTATAATAGGATTTAGATCATCTTGTGTCAGATGGGTCACATCCTCTAAAAATGTTGATTTATTGATTTAGAAAACTCCAAACTCTTGTTACACCTGTGAAGGACAATAGCTAATATCTTTGTTCAGTCCTTTTAACCTTAGCCAAGCAATTGGAGTCTTTCTGAAAACACAATGGAAGGGGTGAACCACAGATTTGTGCATAGTTTATAGGCAGAATTTGAAACTCCCCCTGGCTTTCGTCCTTCTGGTATACCTTCTTCCCTTACTTTTGAGTCATTGTTGCCCCAAATGACCCCTACTGTAGTGGTGTATTAGAAAAATAACTCATTTGTCCTATTTTCACAAGCTAATTGATCATATCTTTTTGGAGTTTTATTATAATGGATAGCAGTGTCTTATATTTCTACATTACAAGTGATCACAATTTTTTACTCTCTACTTTCTTGATGCTTTCTAGGGAAAATTACAAATGTTAGAAATGTCATATATAAGTATAAAATATAAGTAATAAGTTTTGTCTTGGTGTTTTAGTTTGCTAAAAGCTACTGGGAGCAATATACCAGAAATGGATTGGCTTTCATAATGGGAATTTATTAGGTTAAAAGCTCACAGTCCTGAGGCTGTGAACACATCCAAATCAAGGCATCATCAGGAGATCATTTCTCCTTGAGCTGCAGCTGTGGGCAATCAGGGACATGGTAGCTCCATCTCTCTCCTCTCCCCTGGGCCTCACTGCTTTCAGCTTCTGGCAAAAGTGGCTTCCTCCAGCTTCTGGCACCTGGGGCCACTCAGATTCGGGGTTTCTCTCTAACTCTGCAAACTTCTTCCTGGGTCTGTGGCTTTTCAGTCCTCTGTTTCTAAAGGACTCCAAGAAAAGGATTAAGACCCACACTGGGTCACACAATCTAATCAAAGGCCCCTACCAAACTAATTTAATCACCAAGTCCCACCTACAATAGGTTGACATGCACAGGAATGGATTAGCTTTAAGAAAAGGGTTTTCTGTGGCTTCAAACTGCCACAGGGTGAAGACTGAAAGCTTCCCCTCTAAGACCAGGAACAAGACAAGGATGACCACTGGCACCAAAGTTATTCAACATTGTACTGGAAGTAACTGCCAGAGTAATTAGGCAAGGAAAAGAAATAAAGGCATCCAAATTGGAATGAGGAAGTAAAACTCTCTATTTGCCAATGATATGATCACACATACAGAAAACCTTGGAAAATCCACAACAAAGCTCCTACAGATAATAAATGAATTCAGCAAAGGGGTAGGGAACAAAATCAACATTCAAAAATCAGTATTGTTTCTATACACAAGCAATGAACAATCAGAAGAAAAAAATCAAGAAAAAAATTCCATTCACAAGAGCAATTAAAAGAATCAAAACTCTAGGAATAACTCTAATAAAGGATGCAAAGTACTTGTACACAGAAAACTACAAAACATTGCTAACAGAAATCACAGAAGACCTAAATAAATGGAAGGACATTCATATTCATGGCTTGGAAGATTAAGTATCATTAAGATGTCAATCTTACCCACAGCAATTTACAGATTCAATGCAATCCCGATCAAAATCCCAAAAGTCTACTTTGCAGAAATGGAAAAGCCAAATTTATATGGAAGGGTAAGAGGCCCCAAATAGTTAAAGCCTTCTTGAAAAGAAAGCATGAATTTGGAGAACTCACAATTTCCAATCTTAACACTTACTACAAAGCTACAATAATCAAAACAGCATGACACTGGCACAAGGATAGACATACAGGCCAATAGAAATGAACTGAGACCTCAGAAATCAAGCCTCATTTATAGCCAACTGATTTTTGACAAAGGGGTAAAGACCTCAATTTGGAAAAAACAGTCTCTTTAACAAATTTGCAACAAAAAAAAAAGGGGGTGGGGGAGGACCCCTACCTCACACCATATACAAAAATCAATTCAAAATAGATTAAAGACCTATTATAAGAGCCAGTACTATCAAATTCCCATAAGAAAACTTAGAGACACATCTTCGGGACCTTGTGTTAGGCAATGGTTTCTTAGACTTTATACCAAAAGCACAAGCAACAAAAGAAATAATAGATAAATGGCACCTCATCAAAATTTAAAACTGTTGTGTCTCAAAGGACTTTATCATGAAAGTAAAATGACAACCTACACAATGGGAGAAAATACTTGGAAACCACATCTGATAAGGCTGACTATCCAGAATATGTAAAGAAATCCTTCATCTTAACAACAAAAAGACAAACAATCTGAGTACAAAACTGGCAAAAGACCTGAAAAGACATCTCTCCAAAGAATATATACTAACAGCCAGAAATCACATGGAAAGATGCTCAACATCATTAGCTGTCAAGGAAATGCAAATCAAAATCACAACGCGGGAAGCGAACTTGGCCCAATGGATAGGGCAACTGCCTACCACATGGGAGGTCCACAGTTCAAACCCAGGGCCTCCTGACTCATGTGGAGGTGGCCCACGTGCAGTGCTGATGCACGCAAAGACTGCCATGCCATGCAGAGGTGTCCCCCGTGTAGGGGAGCCCCACGTGCAAGGAGTGCGCCCCGTAAGGAGAGCCGCCCAGCACGAAAGTAAGTGCAGCCTGACCAGGAGTGGCACCGCACACACGGAGAGCTGACACAGCAAGATGATGCAACAAAAAGAGACACAGAGTCCTTGTGCTGCTGACAAGGATAAAAGCGGTCACGGAAGAACTCACAGCGAATGGACACAGAGAACAGACAAGTGGGGCGGGGCAGAAGGGGAGAGAAATAAATAAAAAAATAAATCTTAAAAAAAAAATCATAACAAGGGAAGTAAATGTGGCTAAA
Source organism: Dasypus novemcinctus (assembly GCF_030445035.2). NCBI lineage: Eukaryota > Metazoa > Chordata > Mammalia > Cingulata > Dasypodidae > Dasypus > Dasypus novemcinctus. The sequence continues at coordinate 167,128,519 of NC_080673.1, read as the reverse complement.
GTGATTGGGCTCCCGTCTACCATATAGGGGGTCACGGGTTCAATTCCCAGGGCCTCCTGGTGAAAGCGAGCTTGCCCATGCAGTGAGCTAGCCCTTGGGGTGAGCTGGCACAAGATGATGCAACAAAGGAGACAAAGAGGAGGGACAATGGGAGATGCAGCGAACCAGGGAGCTGAAGTGGCTCAAGCGACTGAGTACCTCTCCCACATAGAAAGTCCTGGAATCCGTTCCCGGCGTCTCCTAAAAGAGAAGACGAAAAGAGAAGACAAACAGACACAGCAAGCACAAGGCAAATGGATATGGAGCACAGACAGCAAGGGTAAAAACACAGTGGAGGGTGGGGGGATAAATAAATTAATTAATCTTTTTTTAAAAAACCACAATGAGACACCATTTCACACCCCTTAGAATGGCTGCTTTAAAAAAATGGAAAATAACAAGGGTTGGAGAGGATGTAAAGGAGTAGGAATACTCACTCATAGCTAGTGGCAATGTAAAATGGTGTTGCCACTGTGGAAAACACAGTTTGATGTTTCTTAGAAAGCTAAGTATAGAACTACCATGTGACCCAGCAATCCCACTGCTAGGTATATATCCAAAAGAACTGAAAACAGGCACTGGAACAGATGTTTGCACACCAATATTCACAGCGGCATTATTTACAATTGCCAAAAGATGGAAGCAACCCAAGTATCCATCACCAATGAATAAAGAAATAAAATATAAATAAATATATACTGCAATATTATTCAACCATAAAAAGGAAAAAAGTCCTGATATGTGCAACAAAGAATAACCCTGACGACACCATATTGAGTGAAATAAGCCAGATACAAAAGGACCAACATTGTATGATCTCACTGATTTGAAACAATTACAATAAGCAAACTCATAGCGTCAGAATCTAGAATTTAGGCTACCAAGGGATATGAAATGGGAAGTTAAGGTTTAAAATGTACAGGGCTGGTGACTTGCCAAGTGACCCTACTTTGGAACTTATGCTCCCCGGTGTAAAAGAGCTGGACTCAGTTGTGGTTTCCCTACACATGGCTCTTCTGCCCCTCTATTAGAACCTATAATTAGTACTAGTGTTGGTAGGTATACATCCAAGAGACTTAAATCTATGGGCTATCCACGTGCCAGATGGGCCCTGAATCTCAACAGAGTTGCAACACCTACTGACATCATTATCCCAGAATCTTCAGGATTGGGGAACCAACTATGGACTAAAGTATACTTACTGGTATTCTACTATAGACTCATTGCAATTCTAGCAACGGAAAAAAACTTATCACTGATGTGGAGACAGTGGCCACTGGAGGTTCTGAGGGCAAGGAGAGGGAAAAACAGTTGTAATACAGGGGCATTTTCGGGACTTGGGAATTGTCCTGAATGACACTGCAATGACAGATACAGGCCATTATATATCTTGTCATAACTTACAAAATTGTGCAGGAAAGAGTATAAGCCACAATGTAAACTGTAATCCATGCTTAGCAGCAATACTCCAAATGTATTCATCGATTGCAATGAATGTACCACACTGAGGGATGTTTTAATGTGGAAAAGTATGGGAGATATGGGGAACAGATCATATGGGAATCCCCTATATTTTTTATGTAACATTTACAAAATCTAAGTATCTTTAAAAAAATAAAATACCCAGGTCAGCTAACAGGGAGGCGAGGATGGTCAACCACCACACCAGGGAACCGAGAGTCTACAAGTGCAAGCAGGAGAATTGCATCCATCCATATGGGATCCAAGTCCCCTTTTGATTCAGAGGAGGAGTAGACATCACCATCCCAGGGTCCTCAGGATAGAGGAATAAAGTATCAATTAGAGTGGACTTACTGGTATTCTACTATATAATTATTGACTCTAGCAAGGGAATAAACTGTATCACCAATGTGAAGAACATGGCCACGGGAGTTGCTGAGGGCAGGGAGAGGGAAGAAGAATGTGATACAGGGGCGTTTTGGGGACTTGGAGCTGTCCTGAATGATACTGCAGGGACAGATGCAGGACAGTATATATCCTGCCACAACCCACTGAACAGACTGGGAGAGAGTGTAAACTACAATGTAAACTATAATCTATGCTGTGTAGCAGTGCTCCAGAATGTATTCGTCAAATATAAAGAATGTGCCACACTGATGAAAAAGGTTGTTAATGTGGGAGGATGGGGAGTGGGGGTATATGGGAACCTCTTATATTTTTTAATGTAACATTTTGTATGATCTATGTATCGTTTTTAAAAAAAGATAATTTTTAAAATGTTATTGAAAAGTAAATAAATAATTTTTTTTTAAAGTATAGGGCTCCTATTTGGAATGACAGTAGTATCTTGATGGATGGTGGTGATGGTAACCGAACACTGCAAATGTAATTAAGAGCACTATAATATTTTTCTGAATGTAATTAAAAGGGGAAATGTTAGATTGTATGCATGATGACAGAATAAAAATTAAAAATCCATAGAACTACATTAAACAGTGAACCCCAAGTTAAACCACAGACAAAGTTAACAGCACAATTATAAAAATGTGTTCTCATCAATTTTACAGATATTCCACACCAATACAAGGTGTCAATAATAAGGTGGTATGTGGGAATCCCTATTTTATGCATGGCTATTCCGTAAACCCACAACTTCTCTAATAAAGAAAAAAAAAAGAATAATGAAGGCGAAATAAAGACATTTTTTAGATAAATAAAAACTTTCCGTGCCATACTTATGCTACATCAAATGCTAAAGAACGTTCTTCAAGTTGATAGAAAATGGTATTAGATGGAAACAGTTTCAAAGGAAATGAAGAACACCAGACATGGCAAATATGTGGGTAAATGTAATATAGTGCTTTTCTTCCTCCTATTTTCTTTGAAAAACCCACATCTATTCAATGCAAAAATTATTACACTGAATTAGAAGTATTAACATATACAGGTATAAAAAATATGACAACTAGATAAAAGCATGGCAGGGTCGAGTAAACAACCCTGAAGAGTTAAAAGAGTCTTACATTTCATATGAAGTAGAACAATACTAATTCAAATACACTACTGTAACCACTGTTTGCTTTCCATAGTGACATTACATCTTAATTTCTCTAAAGCCCAAGGCAGGCAGGCTCAAGAACAATGCTATCCTTCAAAGCCTTTTCTCACTATAGGTCCAATATAATTCACCTAAGGTTATCCTCTATGAGCCAGCTTTGGAACATTTTAACAACTACCAGTGTTCCATTTCTGCATCCGAAAACAAAAGAAGGCACTCAACTATGAATGCATAAGTTAAATAAATTACAACTAAGTAATAACCTTATTACTTTTCATTTTCCTCTGCTATATTAGTTGAAATCTGTATTTACTTAAGGCTCCTAACATACAACATATCAAGTTGAGGAAGGAGCTGATTTCTTTTAACTTATCAAACAATTCAAACCAATATTAGCAAAACTGACCTTAATTTCCTTTATCCCTTTCTTTGCTTTTAAAGTTTCTTCTGCAGCCTGTGATTTCTCATTCTTCTTTACTGTTTCATTTACAGGTTTCTTTCCACTTGGTATAACTCCAAAGAATTTCCGAATATCCTAAAAGCAAAAAAGAAGAATTAACTGCACAAAATTCTAATTCCAACTGTAAAAAGAGACAACTGCACACACATACACTGGTTTACTTCCACTACCCTAAGTAATTTCTCCATAGTGAGACAGGTCCATGTATACAGCAGCATGTTCTTTATGTAGAAAAGTCAACCTGCTAAGTTTTTTAATGCTTTCTACAGAAAATTTTAGCTAGAGGAGGAGGAGAAGCTTTGCTTAAGATAAATGCTGAAACAGTAATTACGATGACTGATCACTCTTGGGGAAAATGGTATCAGTTCTGATCATCTTAACTAAGGGATTAATGATTTAGGCTACAGGTGGCTGTATAAATAAGAGCACAGCAGAATACTAAGTAGCCAAGTAGAAAGAAGAAATCTATGATAGGCTGTAAAGACCTCTACAACAGGTTGTTAAGTAGAAAGAAAGGGAGGCAGAGACCAGTGCATATTAGGATACATATGAAGATATTTGTATGCATATGCATAAATTGTTTCTAGAAGGGAATCTAAGTAATTTTGTGTCAGGGAGCAGGATAGATAGATTAGAAGTCTGGGGAAGGAGAGTCCTTTTATTATAAATTCATTTTTTACTGTTTTAATTTTTATCATGTGCATATGTTTTTTAAATATAAATACTTGATAAAAAAAGAAAAAAGTCAACTTGCTAAAATTACTTGAGTTAATTATAATTTATCTAAGGGAAAAGTAATATTAATTCTCAGAACCTCAGCAAAAACAGAGCAAAGATAAGCAATTGAAGTTTTTGTTAATGACAGTGTACTTATTAAAAAGGCAAGTAAAAAGTATTAATTGATCAGGCACAGAGAAGGAGAAAACAGAGTTAAACAATATAATCCCTGTCCATGGGATTTATACTCCAGTTTGAGAGAAGAATAACTCTCACAATCCTGACCATTTAAGACTTTAATAACTAAAAACCTTGAAATTATGTTTTAATGATTTTTCCAAATTCTAAAGAAAAAATTTTGATGCATATTGCAGTATTACACTACTCCTGTGTTAATCTATAGAATTCAAATTAATCACGCTGAAATGTTTACACTGTAATTTCTAATTTAAACTATTCACTTATCCTTTGCATACATATTCTTCCCTATACTTTCAGAATTTGGTTTTGAAAAAATTGGTATAGTTGAAAGGGAACAGGCCTTAAAACGAGAGAACCCTGGTATGAACGTTTGCTCTAGTGTTTTCTACGTGTGACATTGGGCAAGTTTACTTCAATTTTTCTGGATCTGTTTTCTCATCAATAAAGTGGTACTAATAACACCCACATATTATGAAGATCAAATAGGCATCTACCACAATTTTGGTTCAGTAAAAAGCTTCCCTTCCCCTCACTTCTGAATTATTACCCCTTCATACCACTGAAATGTCTCCATTTACAATTATCTCTGCTCACAGGCAAGGACCAAAGGAGCACAGCATAATGAGGAGAATGAAGGATATAAATTCCAAGAACTAGGTTCAAGATCCAGCTATACCACATTTATTCTCTTCCTAGCCTGCTTTCAACTCTCTTCACCTGTTCCAACTTACCTTTCTTTATTGTAGCAAGGAAAATACCTATAAAAGTACTTTGCAATTATTTCCCTAGATCTTAGGACTAAATTATACACTCAAGTCAAAAATCCCAAACAAGTGTGTTGTGCAAACACAAACACACTAACTGCTTTATGGCTGAGCCAAAAAACAAAATAAATGACATACACAGATATGTTAAATTAAACAAACAAAAAAGATAAAAGACTCCCCTGGCTTTATAGCCTCTTTTATAAATCTCCTAATATAGAAAAGTTGCAAAACCATTCTAAATGAATGGATGCCTCAGCTGTGAAATGGAGACATTTGTGTCAGGAAATAAAGAAGAAATAGACAATAAAGAAAGCTACAGTCTTCCTTATAACTTGGAAAAAATCGAGTTTGAGGCTGACAACTACGTATTTTATTGCTTTTGAAGGAAATGAGAGTTTCATATTAGAGTTTCACTTTTGAAATTGCCAAGTGATTCTTTATTTGTGTGAGTGTTTTAAACACAGAGAGGCCATTGGAATACCAAAACTGTGGGTTTCTGATGAGGTTAAAGCAGGTTGTGGTTTTCAGACTTAAGGAACACAAATGCTTAAAACCGCAAAGAAAACGAAAGCAAAACATAATTTAGGGAATGGCATGTTGGTAATGTTGAACCCTGATGTTTTTTTAAAGGTTTATTTTTATTCTCCCCACCCCCCGCAGCTTGCTTGCTGTCTGCTCTCCGTGTCCATTCGCTGAGCATTTTTCCATGTCTGTTTTGTCTCCCTTTGTTGCGTCATCTTGCTGCACCAGCTCTTCACGGGCACAGGCCATCAGCTCTATGTGGGTGCGGGCCAGCTTGCCTTCACAAGGAGGCCCTGGGACGCAAACCCAGGGCCTCCCATGTGGTAGACGGGAGCCCAATCGATTAAGCTGCAGCCATTTCCCCAAGCCCTGATTTTTTATCTGCACTACACTGCCACTGCTTAGCATTGTTACACCCTTTTCTTCCTAAAAAAAAAATTATTTCTACTCCCAACAGCTTTCTTTTCCTTTTCCTCTATCTTCCCTTCCCTCTCCACCCCACCCTTTCCCCTGCCACACACACAACACACAAACTTCCCATGCCCTTATTGCTCTGATGGCAGCAAAAGAGTTAAAAAAAAGAAAGAAAAAATTACAGTACCATGACCTAACTCAATACCTATATATACTAAAAACCTAAACTTTTGGGAAAGATTTTTCATCACAATAAAAGTCATTCTACTCACATCTGGTTAGGACTGTCTGCAGGTGAGCAGTCATCTTGGGTGAAAATATCTAAGAGCCAGAAGTCATCAACTTGGCCTTACTTTACAGATCATGACCTTACCTTATGCTTTCAATTAACAGTCCCTACCTAGTATATATGCCAGGTCTTCAAAGTTTCATGAAATACAGAACAGTCTACAGCTAATCATGCTCCCAAATAATGGGTCTAAACACCTTTTCCTACACTGAATAATTGTTGTTGATAATTACAATAACAAGAGTAAAAAGGAACAAATTTTAAAATTTACTTTTATAATCTTGGCAAGGGTAAGGCCTTCTAAACAGAACATCAAGACTAGAAACCATCCATAAAGACAGATTTGACTACATAAAAATGTAGCTAACTTTGTAAACAAAGTTAAAGCACAAATAACTAACTTGACAATATCTACAACATAAGTAATACATAAAAGGGTTCCTCTATGGGAGCCAGTGTAGCTCAATGGCTGAATGCCAGCTTTCCACATATGAGATCTGGGGTTCAATCTCCAGTCCCAGTACCTCAGGGCAAAAAAAAAAAAAAAGGGTTCTACAAATCAAAAATAAATAAATAACCCAATAGAAAAATGAATACTACTAGCTATTAGCAGATACATTACAAAAGAAATGCAAATGACCAACATAACAAAACAACCTCACTAATAAACAAATTAAAATGTGACAAACGTTTCCTAAGTTTTAAAGGCTTGATAATGCTCAGATTTGCCAAGCTGCTCATTAAAAAAAATAAAAATAAAAATAATCTTTTGAAGGCCACTCTGGCAACACTTATCAAAATTTTAAATGGGCATACCTTTGTCCCAGTAATTCCACTACTATAAGAAATGTTTTTTAAAATATGTATTTTTATTTGAGAAACAAAAAGAGTAATTTATTCTCCTTATTTTCTTCTTCAATAGTGTTTAACTAAAAAGGACAGTTCAGGAAAGGCAAAACACTTAAAGATTTAGGCAAAGATTACATAAAAGGTAAAACAAATTTTAGCAGAGATTAAATTTAAAGTTTTTGATGCATTACTTAGTTCTACACATAGATTTATCTCTTGATAATCCTATGACATAAATAGGTAAATTGCACAAAAATATAATTAGACGAATATACTCCCATTTTATACATGAGTGAGTGGACTGGTTAAGTCAAACACAGGTCTTTTGTCAGTTTTGCCACTTATTAGGTATGACTGGGATTTGTTACCTTACTTCTCTGCCCATTAGTTTCCTCATGATGCCACCTGCCTCATAAAATTCTCATGGGAATAGAGGTGGCTTATTAACTTCCAGATAGGAACCTGGTCTTTTCACTCCAAATCTCTTTCATAGTTTTCCACTTGACCATGACTATTTCCATAAACTCTTAAGGATTTACAAAAATAGCCATACCTCCACATACTAGCAATTCTGCCTTTCCCTCCTCATTAAATCTACTACATTGGATCCTGTATGCTTACAGGTAACGCACTGTGTCAGAGACACACAGAGAAAAATGCCCTCAGGAAGCTACTAGTAAATAAAAAATTAAATATTATTAAGTGCTAAGACAGAGCTAATCAAAAAGCTATGAGAGCCTCAGGGACAGCATCCTAGAGGAAGCAAGACTTGAACTGGGACTTAAAATGATCAGCAGAAGGGAAGGAGATGTGGCTCAACTGACTGAGCGCCCGCCTACCATATAGGAGGTCCAGCGTTCAATACCCAGGGCCTCCTGGCCCATGTGGTGAGCTGGCCCACGTGCAGTGCTGTCGTGCGCAAGGATTGCCATGCCACGCAGGGGTGCCCCTGTGTAGGGGTGCTCCATGCGCAAGGAGTGCGTCCTGTGTGAAAAACGTAGCCGGCCCAGGAGTGGTGCAACACACATAGAGAGCTGACGCAACAAGATGATGCAAAAAAAGAGACAGATTCCCAGTGCTGCCTGACAAAAACGCAAGCAGACATAGAAGAACACACAGCAAATGGACAGAGAGAGCAGATAACAGGGGTGGGGGAGAAGGGGAGAGAAATAAACAAAATAAATCTTTAAAAAATAAAAAATTAAAATGATAAGACACAGTTTATAGTTATAAAAATTTGACATTGAATATATTTCTATAACTTCCATACCACAGTCTTGTCTATCTTATTCACCACTGTATCCCCAGTGCAGGGCCAGCACTTCAGAAAAGTAGATACTTAATATTCTTGAATGCATGAACAGTTAGTTATTTCTAAGGTCACTGACCTTTCCACCTGGGCTCAGAAAGAGGGATTCTTGTCTATGAAACCAAAATTCACTGTAGATTTGTTATTAAAGGTTATCGATTACAAGTGGATGTGGCTCAGGTGATAGATAGACCCAGGTTTGATCCCTGGGGCCTCCTGGTAAAAAAGAAGAGAAAGTGTCTGCACAGCGAGCCAGTGCCCACCAGTGCTTGCACAGTGAGCTGAGCATCTGCGCAGCAAGTCAAGTGCCCACATGGGTGCCCACATGGTGAGACAAGTGCCCATGAAGTGCCATGTGGTGAGCCGAATGCCCAAATGGCAAGACAGTGCCTGTGTGGCAAGCTAAGTGCCTGCAGAGCAAGCCAGTGCTTGCGCTAGTGAGTCACGCAGCAAGATGATGCAACAAAAGATAGACAAAGGGGAGAGTCAAGGTGAAGCACAGCAGAGACCAGGAACTGAGGTGGAGCAATTGACAGGGAACCTCTGTCCACATCAGAGGTCCCCAGGATGAATCCTGGTTAATCCTAGAGGAGAAAGATGAGAAGAGAAGACAAAAAAAAAAAAAGGAGATACAGAAGATAACACAGCGAATGGATACAGACAGCAAGTACAGCATGGCAGGGGAGGGCACTAGGGAGGAAGAGGGGAAGACAAATTTAAATTAACTAAAAAAGAAATCATTTTTTTAAAAAAGATTATGTATTAAAAGAATCTTTAACTGGAACTATTTTTTCCTATAATTTACCTTTTTCTTTTTATTAATTTAAGAAATTTTAAGAAGGTATTCAATTAACACCCTGGTTATGTACATTTTTTTAAATATACTTTTTAATTTTTTAAAAGATACTTTGATTATATAAATGTTACATAAAAAATATAGGAGATTCCCATATCCTTCATTAGTGTGGTACATTTGTTACAATTGATGAACACTTTTTGGAGCATTGCCACTAAGGATAGATTATAGTTTATGTTGTAGTTTACACTCTGTCCAGTACAGTTTTGTTAAGTTATGGCAAGATCTATAATGACCTGTATCTGTTATTGCAATGTCATTCAGGACAATTTCCAAGTCCGGAAAATGCCCCCATATTATACCTGTTTTTCTCTCTCGCTGCCCTCAGAACCTCCAGTGGCCGCTGCCTCTATATCAATAATAAAAGTTCTTCCATTGCTAGAATAACAATAAGTCTATAGTAGAATACCAGTAAGTCTACTCTACTATATTCTTCATTCCCCAATCCTGAAGATTCTTGGATGGTGATGCCCACTCCACCTCTGAGAGGGGGCTTCGATCCCATAGGGCTGATGGATGGGACTACCCTGCTTGCAGTTGCAGACTCTCTCTGTTCCTTCACATGGTCATTGTCCATCATCCTCTCCTTGTTAGTTGTCCTGGGTGAGTCCAATGAACTGGAGAGTAGGTGTTTTAACTCTATTGAGATTCAGGGCCCAGGTGGCACATGGACAGTCCAAAGATTTATGTCTCTTGGACACACACCCATCAACTCTAGTACTAACTATAGGTTCAAATAGAGGGGCAGAAGAGGCATGTGTAAGGAAACCACAACTGAGTCCAACTCTGTCACACTGGGGAGTATAAATTCCAAAGTCGGGCCCACTGGCATTGTTTCTGAGCTAAATTATTAAAAACTGACCTTCTATAATTGACTCTCATACCTGGTAATATTACAATATTATGGCTACTTTCACTTTTGATCAATACTTCCTCTTCTTCAAAATTTGTTATTAGCCAAGCAAATTACATTTTTTTGAAATAATAAATACCTCTATATATAACCAATGCTACTGATACAATAAAGTCTAGTACAGGCCTCAAGAATTTCTCCAAAGACACTGGCAAGTGAAATAGAAATATGGTCTGAAAAGTCTTTGAAAAATAACAAGGTTCTAATCAGTAAGAATTAAGGGCCTAGATGAACTTCTTTCATTCATTCACTTATTCATGCAACAAATATTTATAGGCCAAAAACCATTCTTGGTGCTTAAGGTAAATAAAACAGGCAAAAATCTCTGTTCTCATGGAACTTTTATTCAACTTTTTGTTCTTGATCTTTCTGTCACTAGAAAATAAAAGAGAGAATAAGAAATAAAGAACAGATAAAATAAAGCACGGCGAGTCAAAAGAAATGGGGAACAAAAACAGCTTCCCCTACTCACCCTAGAATCTATTCACAGGGGAGCGGATGTGGTTCAAGTGGCTGAGCACCTGCTTCAAACATGAGAAGTCCCAGGTTTGGTCCCCAGTGGTCCCTGTGTCCCCAAAACAAACAACAAGCAAACAAACTCAGGGGAACCAATGTGGTTTAGTGGCTGAGCGACAGCTTCCCACATAAAAGGTCCCAGGTTCAATCCCCAGCCGAAGTACTTTAAAAAAATTTATTCACAGGCTACATGATAGGTGGTTTCTACTGAGAATGAAAAGACCTATTTCCACTCTTAGTTGGTTCGAGGAGGATGTGTAAGATTCCAAAGCTATATTTAATATCACATACCTTGGACTAGTACTCTCTCAAAGAAATAATGTACCATGGAAAGCTTTTAGGTACCTGATCCAAAATACAACCTAACACTAGCAAAATTAAGTGAAAATGAAAATAACTATCTAATTTAGGTTGAAAAAATAAATACTCCTTCTTACATGCATACTTGGGATAAATGAAGCATTTGAAATTACTTGTGCTTCATATGATTTATTTCAACATTTTGACATTTTCACCAAGTACAATGTATTCTGATTATGGTTCTTATTCATACAGAAATCAACTTTTCATAAATGACTACTGGTCAAAAAAACTCAAATTTAATCTACTCGAATGGTCAGAGAACATTAAGGTCAAATTGGAAATAGACCTGCAACATAAAATAGTATGTTTCCATGTTACATTCTTCATTTGTCATTAAATACTCGACAGCTTTAAAAAAAATTTTTTAAATCTATTAAGGGAAGCAGTTGTGGCTCAACTGATAGAGCGTCCAGGATGTCCTGGCTCATTGGTGAGCTGGCCCATGCGCAGTACCGCCATGTGCAAGGAGTGCCATGCCACACAAGTGTGTCCCCCACATAGGGGAGCCTTATGCACAAGGGGTGCGCCCCACAAGGAGAGCCACCCTGCACAAAAAAAGTGCAGCCCACCCTGGAGTGGTGCTGCACACACCAAAAGCTGACACAGTGAGATGATGCAACAAAAAGAGGCACAGATTCCCAGTGCCACTGAGAATGCAAGCTGACACAGAAGAACACATAGTGAATGGATACAAAGAGAGCAGACAACAGGGGACGCGGGGAAGGGGAAGAGAAATAAATAAAAAAATCTTTGAAAAAGAAAAAGCTATTTTAAAAAATACCCAATAGCTTAGATATAATGTCATGTATAAAGGGCTAGTGAAAATGTTCTCATACCAGTAAGTTTACATTGCGGTTAATTTGTCTTTTATTGGAAACACAAAGGTTCATCTGTACTCATGCATTCATCAAATATTTATTGAAAACATACCATATGTCAGGTACTACATGTAGGTTCCCTATCTTTGTACCTACTCTTCAAGAGTTGATATGCTGTTGAAGGAAGTTGTTGATAACAGGTTATCTGTTTATTAAAATACACCAAAATGTGGGAAGCAGATGTGGCTCAACCAGTTGGGCACTTGCCTAGCAGATGGGGGATGCCAGGTTCAGGTTCTGGTGCCTCCTAAAAGAAGACAAGCAGATGCCACCTCCTGCCACGAAGAGCTAAATGCCGCCTCCTCCCACTGCAACTAGCAAATGCCATCAGCTAGCAGACACCACAGCCCACAGGAAGTGGATGTGGCTCAGGCTGTTGGGCATGTGCCTCTCATGTGGAAGGTACAGGGTTCGGTTCCCAGTGCCTCCTGGAGAAGGTGAACAGACAGACGAAAAATCCCAAAACGTGTGCCAAAGAAAGAAAATGCATAGTCTTCTCAATAACTGTGTCAGTAATGTTTATGATTTTATAAATCTGATGAAAGTTATGACTATTTTCCACAGAAATATATTAAGACACATACAAAACTTTGCATATAATTTTAGGGTTTATTCCCGAGACCTTATCAGATCTCCATGAGCCCCAAGTTAAAAACTCCTAAAGTGCATACCCACATCACACACTCACACTCACTCCCATTTCAACCTCAGTGCCATACACTGATACCAATGCCTCCTAAATCTTGTCTTCATTCCAAGCCTTCTCTGAGCTCCATAATCAGAGTCAACAATCTGTCTGATACATCGCCATCCAAACACCCCAAGGGTGCCTTCAACTCAGAATATCCAAAACCAATGTTCTAGGACCTTGCTTCTCTCCCTTTACACCCTATCTCAAAATAAAAACATGGGCACTGTCTTTCCTCCTCACTTTGACCCTCTACCTAATCATCTCACATCCACTTACTAATTATTGATGTCTTCTTGCCTCCATTCCCACTGCCACTGTCCTAATTCAAGGCTTCCTTTACTTAACAAACCTAACTATGTGTCAGATACTACACGAAAATTAACTCAACCCACGTAACAACCCTATGAAGTTGTTAACCCCAATTCACAGATGAAAAAAACTGAAAATGCCAAAAGGCGCTCTCTAATAAAGTTTTAAAATTTAAGATGCTCTTAAAAGTGGGCAAAAAGGACTTCTTGCATTTTCCTACCTTAAGATATAATAAGCAATTCTACAACATTATCATACGGCAACACTGCCTATCAGACATCTGCACAATATGAGACTTTAATGTACATATACAAAAAATACCAGACTTTTTCAAGTACTCAAAATATGCATTTGTTAGAGCCCTTTAACCAGCTCAAGAAGTTTCCAAATCGGTTGATTTTAAATCTATGGGTAGAGATAAAGATGAGGAAAAGAAATTTTAGTGACAAAACGCACACACAAGTGAACTATTACAATGACCTTTAGCTTACGACAATCGAAACACAAATGCTGATATGTTTTTCATTTGACGTATAATCAAATAGCTTTAATTACTTTATTCCACTGCTGATGGCCTCAACCAAAACACAAGTATATCTGGCTATCTAAAATGAGGGGAGAAGGGAGTCAGGGGAATAAATGATGTAGCTGTGCTCATTTATCTTTGAAGGGTACAGGATTTTATGCAAAATTAGTAATGCAGTACTCTGCAGAGTAGTTACCAAAATGTTATATTTTGGTTTTACTTCCCTTTTTTTTTTTAAAAGATTTATTTTATTTATCCCCTCCACCCCACCCCCACCCCCCCATTGTTAGCACTGGCTGTCTACTCTGTATCGGTTCGTTATGTGCTGTGTCTGCTCGTCTTCTTTTTAGGAGGTACTAAGAGCTGAACCCAGGGACTCCCACGTGGGAAGGTGCCCAATTGCTTGAGCCACATCCATTCCCTGCTTGTTATGTGTCTCAGTGTTTCCTCACTGTGTCTCCTCATTGCGTCATCTTGTTGCATCAGCTTGCCACACTGGTGCATCACATCAGCTTGCTGTCTTGCTCATCCTCTTTAGGAGGCACCCCCAGATACCCAACTGCTTTAGCCACATCTGCTTCCCAGCTTTACTTCTCTATTTTGATAGTAATAAATACATAAACATATAAATAGCCTACCCAACCCACAGGCAGAAAATGATTATCATCAATATACTTCACAAATCTATCCAAATAAAAAAATCTTTTAGCTTGAAAACCTATAAAATGCAAAATTATACATCTGACTAAAATATTCAGTGATGTAACTGATGACAGCATAGTAGAGAAAAAATATGAAATAACTTTAAAATATTTAAATTTATATTACAACCTCATAAATCTGAAAGAAAAAAGTAAGCTTTTGGAATGCTTTCCCCCTAAGCTCTGGAAAAATTCAAAGATGTCCACTCCCACCACTTCTATTCAACACTGTATTTGAGATTCTAGTCAGAACAATTAGGCAAGAAAATGAAATAAGACATCTAGGGGGAAACGGACTTGGCCCAGTGGTTAGGGCGTCCATCTGCTACATGGGAAGTCTGCGGTTCAAACCCCGGACCTCCCTGACCCGTGTGGAGCTGGCCCATGTGCAGTACTGATGCGCGCAAGGAGTGCCCTGCCACGCAGGGGTGTCCCCAGCATAGGGGAGCCCCACCTTGTGCCCGTAAGGAGAGCCGCCCAGCGCGAAAGAAAGTGCAGCCTGCCCAGGAATGGCACCGCCCACACTTTCCGTGCTGCTGACGACAAAAGAAGCGGACAAAGAAACAAGACACAGCAAATAGACACACAGAACAGACAACCGGGGGAGGGGGGGAATTAAATAAATAAATAAATCTTAAAAAAAAAAAAAAAGACATCTAGATGGGAAGGAAAAAGTAAATGTGCAGTTTATATGACCTTGTATATAAAATATCCTAAGGAATACACTAAAAAACTATTAGAATAAACCAGTTCAGCAAGTCTGTAGGATATAAGATCAATATATAAAAATCGAATGTATTTCTATTCACTTGCACTGAACAATCCTAAAATGAAATTGAGTACATTTTACACTTTTGTAAACTGTAAACTCAATTTGGTAAACATTTTGTAAATATTGTAAATCCCATTCCCAATAGCTCCAAAAGAACAAAAGACAGGAGTAACTTTTAACAAAGTTTTAAAACTCTGAGAACTGGCAATATACCCTGTGGTGGTATGAAGCTGTATGTACCGGACAAAAACATGTTCTTAAATCTAACCCATTCCTGTAGATGTAAACACACTGGAAGTAGGGCCTTTGGATAAGGTTACTTCAGGTAGGGTGTAAATCACCTCAATCAGGATGCGTCTTAACCCTCTTACTGGAGTTCTTTATAAAAGGGATGAATTTTTTAAAGGGGAGGGGGATGAACACAGAGAGTCACAAAGCAAGCTGAAGGAGAGACCAGCAGATGCCATCATGTGCCTTGTCGTGTGACAGAGGAGTCTAGGATTGCTGGCAGCCAGTCTTTGAGAAGAAAGTATCACTTTGATGATGCCTTGATTTGGACAATTTTCCCTGCCTCAAAACTGTGAGGTAATAAATTTCCATTGTTAAGCCAAACCATTTCATGCAATCTGCTTTCAGGAGTCTAGAAAACTAAAACACTCCCCTAAATTGATCTACAGATCAATCTCTGTCAAAATCTGAGCTGACTTCTTTGCTGATTCTAAAATTCATATGGAAATTCAAGGGATCCAGGATAGCCAAAACAATCCTGGAAAAGAAAAAATTAGAGAATTCACACTAGCTGATTTCAAAACTTACTAAAAAGCTACAGCATTAAGATAATGTATTACTGCCATAAGGACAGACATATAGACCAATTATATGGAATTGTGAATCCAGAGGATGGAAAAAAAAACCTCATATTTAAGTATTCTGATTTTTTTAAAGGAGGTACTGAGAATTGAACCCAGGACTTCATACAAGGGAAGCAGGCACTCAACCACTGAACTACATGCACTCCCAAAGAATAGTTGGTCCATTTGTTTGTTTTTAGGAGGTACCGGGGATTGAACCTAGGAACTTGTATGTGGAAAGGAGGTGCTCAACCACTTGAGCTACATCTACTCCCCAGGACATTGATTTTTTCTTTAAGATTAATTAATTAATTTATTTATTTATATCCCCCCCCCCAGTTGTCTGTTCTCTGTGGCCATTCACTGGCTGTTCTCCATGTCCACTTCTATTCTTGTCAGCGGCACCCAGAACCTGTCTCTTTGTTGAGTCATCTTGCTGCATCAGCTCTCCGTATATGCAGCACCACTCCTGGTCAGGCTGCACTTTTTTTCACGCTGGGCAGCTCTCCTTACAGGGCGCACTCCTTGCACACTGGGCTCCTCTACACGGGGGCCACCCTTGTGTGGCACAGCACTCCCTGCATGCATCAGCACTGCGCGTGGGCCAGCTCATCACACTGGTCAGGAGGCCCTGGGTTTGAACCTTGGACCTCCCATGTGGTAGGCGGACGCCCTATCCATTGGGCCAAATCCGCTTCCCAGGATACTGATTTTTAACAAGACTGCCAAGACAATTCAATGGGAAAAGAACAGTCACTCCAACAAATGGTTCTTGGACAATGAGATATACATATTCAAAAGAATGAACTTGAACTTGTACCTCACATCATGTATAAAAATTAACTCAAAATGGATCAAAGATCAAAATGTCAGAACTAAAATTATAAAACTGCTAGAAGAAAACAGGCTTAAACTGTCATGACCCTGAATTGAGCAATGATTTCTTAGATATGAAATCAAAAGCTCAAGCAACTAAAGAAAAAGAGATCAATTGGACTTCAACAAAATTTAAACCTTTTGTGTATTAAAGGACACTATCAAGAAAGTAAAAAGTCAACCTACAGGAGTCAACCAGCAAGATGGCAGCGCAGTAAGGAGCTCCTAGAGTCAGCTCCTGCTACATGGCAGTTAGTAAAACCCAGAGCTACCTGTACTAGCTGAAGTACCTGTTTAGGGGCTCCAGGAAACAGGAATAGCATCCTGCAACATCCTTAAAGGATTGGAAGGAGGAGACTGCCCATTTGCAAAGAAGACCCGTAAGTAGAGCACTCCATGCCATGGAGGCAAGTGCCCATCCTCCACTGGAGGCACAAGCCACCTTCAGAGCTATTCCAAGGCTGGAAGTGAAAGCTCCACTTCCTAAAAACAGGGAAGGAAGAGACGGTTGGGCACCAACTTCAACTACTGATGAGTAAATTCAGCAGGCTAAAGTATAATCCTGAGAACAGCTAAATTTGAACCTGTCCAAGTCAGAAAGAGGCCAGTAGCCACCATCTTAACTCCACACCTGGCATGAGTGGAAGTGGGGTGGACTGAAAACCACAGTGCTGGTGGGGACCGGCTTCTTTTCCATCCAGATCAGATTGCAGCTCTAGCATAAACCCCAGCCCAACCTCCAGCAGGGAGGAAGCTGGAGGGACCTGCACCAGCCTCTCTAGGAAATTACCAACCAATCCGCAGAGGCCAGTGATCATCCTACTTAGGCAGCACAATCTGCCCCAGGAGCTATTCTATGGCTGGAATTTGAAGCGCCATTTCCCAAAAACAGGGGAGGAGGAAACGGTTAGCAATCGATTTCAGCTACTGATTAATGTATTCAGCTGCCTAGAGTATAAGCTTAAGAAACACTAAAGTCTAAACTTGTCCAAGTTAGAAAGAGGCCAGTGGCCACCATTTTTACTCCACCCCCAGTCTGAGGGGAAGCCAGCTGACCAAAAATCACAGTTACAGTAGGAACCGGTTTCTTTCACCCAGATCAGCCTGCAGCCCTAGCCTAGGCTTCAGCCCCACTTCTGGCAGAGAAGAGGCTAGTGGGCCCTGCACCAGCCTATCCAGGTAACTGCAGGTATACTTAGCTGGCACAGACTGAATAATCAGAAGCCTATCAGTCAACTGCAATCATCTTGGACCTGCACTGCAATTGCTGCCCACATCTGCAGCTCCATCCCCACCCCAGGCAGGGGATAAAGGGGCGTGAAGCTTCATCAGTCTCTCTGGGCAACTAGAGTCTAGGCCTGCATGACTTGGATTATTCCACACAGCTGTGACTCTGTCCCTACCCCAGACAAAGGAGAAAGTTGAGAGAAGCTTCATCAGTCCCTGGGATAATGAGAGCAGCTTGAGCCTCCACAGCTTATAACACCAACTATATCCTTGGTTTCCACTGTATAACCAGCAAGGGAGAAATGGCAGGAAGCCCTAAACTAAACAGAAAAAAAGGACCCAGAATAAATACTCTAGTAAATCAGGTGCTAAGACACCAACAAAAAATTACAATCCACAACAAGAAACAAGAAGATATGGCCCAGTTTAAGGAACAAGCCTCCAGATGACATAAAGGAGTTGAGACAACTAATCACAGATGTTCAAACAAATCTCCTTAATAAATTCAATGAGATGGCTAAAGAGATTAAGAACATTAAGAAGACACTGGATGAGCACAAAGAAAAACTTGAAAGCATACATAGAAAAACAGCAGATCTTACAGCTATCAATTTAAAAAAACATTGGAATCATATAATAGCAGATTTGAAGGGGCGAAATAAAATTTTTTTTTAAAAAGTCAACCTACAGGGAAGAGGATGTGGCTCAAGCAATTGGGTGCCTGCCTTCAACATGGGAGGTCTGGGGTTGGGTTCCCAGTGCCTCCTACAGAAGATGACCAGACCCTGCAATGAGCAGATGCCACAACTAGCAGGAAGTGGAAGTGATTCAAGCAAATGGGCACTCACCTCCCCCATGGGAGGTCCCAGGTTCAGTTCCCAGTGCCACCCAAAGAAGATGAACAGACAAAAAGCAGACAGAAAAGAGAGTCATGGGTAGGGGAGGCAGAGGTGATATAAATAAATATATACTTACACACGTACATGCATACAAACATTGGGGAAAAAATCAACCTAAGTAATGGGAGAAAATATTTGCAAACTATCTACCTGATAAAGGTTTAGTATCCAGAACATATAAAGAATTCTTACAAATCAACAACAAAAGACAAAACAGCCCAACTTAAAAATGGGCAAAAGATGTGAATAGATACTTCTTCAAAGAAGATATACAAATGGCCAGCAAGCTCATAAAAAGATGTTCAACATCATTAGTCATTAGGTAAATGCAAATCAAAATCACAATGAAATATCACTTTATACCCACTAGGAAGGCTATAATCAAAATGAAAGTTAACATCAAGTGATAGGATGAGAAAGTGGAATCCTCATACACTGCTAGTGAGAATGCAACATGTGTTAACCACTTTGGAAAACAGTCTAACAGCTCTTCAAAAAGTTAAAACAGTTAACATATGATCGAGCCCATCGAGCCCTTCCTTGAATGGACATATGAAAAGATATGTCCACACAAGAACTTGTACACAATTGTTCACAGCAACGTTCTTCATAATAGCCATAAAATAGAAACAACTCAAATGTCCATCAACTGATGAATGGATAAAGAAAATGTGGCATAGTCATAAAATGGAATATTCTTCAGCAATAAAAAGAAATGAAGTACTGGTAGGTACTACCAGTGAATGTACACAGATAAACCTAGAAAACATTATGCTAAGTGAGAGAAGCCAATCGCAAAAGACAATACAGTATATGATCTATTTTCCATTTATATGAAATATACAGAATCGTCAAATCCATAGATAAAGACAGAAGATAGATTGGTAGCTACCTAGGAACTGGGGGTGAAGAGGGTACATGGTTTCTTTTGGGTGTGATGAAAATGTTCTAAAATTGACTGTAGCGATGGTTAAAATCAGGGAATTGTATGGTATGTGAGCTATATCTCAAGATTGTTATTTTTTTAAAACCGATATATTCTGGTGCTGAAAAGAGCTAGGGAATATGGCAAGTAAATGTAGAAGAGGGTGGTTGTGGAGAACAGCTGCTTTATACTAGAATTGAGAATGGCACCTCTTAAGGAAATGGCTGAGACCTGATTGATTAAAAATCTTTTTAAAAGGCAAACATGCAAGGATCTGGAGGAAGAGCATTCAAAAGAGAGGAAACAGCAAGGCCCTGAGATAAAACAAGCTTAACATGCTCAAGCATCAGAGAGATGATATCAGAGAGACAGGCAGGCACCAGATCTTATCAGCCTTATAGAGCAAAAGCTATATTACAGTAAGGTCACAGCACTGCTCCACAAGGAGCAGTGAAAGGTAACCCCTAGACTGAGGCAATGAAGCAGCTCTTGAAAGACTCAACAGCTCTTCAGAAAACCTGTCCCTTAAGTTTCATGTGTAATTAATTCAACCTTAGGTATATTTTTGGTAAATAATTATACCAGTCAATGAATTAAATATACTGACTTCTTAAGAATGGTAGCTCAGTTTTATACACATTTTGAGCATATAGTTTATATAACTTCTTTTTTTGTTCTCTATATTTTTATTTTAATTTCTTTAGTAGATAATATATCCATATGGTTCAGAATTCAAAAGAGTAACTAGTGCCCCTCCCATCCTTCCTCTCAGACACATACTTCCCATTCCTAGAGGCAACAAATGCTATCAGTAAGTTTCTTGTGTATCCTTCCAGAGACATTGTGTGCATCTACAAGCAAATACATATTTCCCCATTTCCATATAAAATGATTTTTATATTACTAATACACTTACTGTTTTGCACCTTACTTTTTTCACTTAATTTATCTCAGCAATTGTTTCATATCAGGGCATAAACAGTTTCTTCAGTTTTAATAGCTGCATAGTATTCCATTGTGTGGATATAGTACTTTATTTCTTCATTGATTTTTTTTTTCAGATACCTGGGACCTCATATGTGGTACTGCAGCACACAACCACTTGAGCTATGCCAGCTCCCTATTGATAATTTTTAATTGAAAAATATTTGAGAAAAAATGTAGCTCCCAGGGCAAGAGGTGTTAATCTTGCATATACTGATGGGCTTCACAAAATATGTAAATCCCCTAAAATGGTATGCATAGGCCTCTGTGCGTTTCTTTCAGCAGAAAATCTGCATGCCATTCACTACATTATCAAAGGGAACTACGACCCAAAGGTTAAGAACCACTGTACTATAATATAGTTTGTATATAAGTGTTCAATAAACATTTGTTGAATAAAATTTTAGTCTAGGATTTTGCTAATTTCTGAACTACAGACAGGAAGACAAAACTGAATAGCAATATAACCAAAAGTTCTTATCTACTCTATAGAACTTTTGCCCACTAACAAATAGCAAAACTGAGCAATTTGACTCCAGTTTCTTTTCTGACTTTAAATTTTAACTCACACCATAAAGAGCACTGAAGAAAAGAAAAAAGAAAAAGTTAAAAGAACCTAAATAATCAAAAGTTGTCCATATACCTGTTATTCACCCTGACTGACATCAGAGGCATCTATGATGTCTCTTATACTTTATGTGACTTTCCATGGAGTCCTTCCTAAGAAAAATAGATCATTAGTAGTTGGCAGTTTTATGTCTACCACATGTCAGGCACCAAAATGGAAGCTTGACATACATTATCTCGTTTAATCTTCAAGACAGGAACGGCAGCTATTATTTTCTTATCTTTTATAAATAAGGAAATGGTGGCTCAAAGGGGTTATTAAAGTTAAGGTACTTACTTGCCCAAGACCACAAAACTATTAAATGGCAGAACAAGATTAAAACACTCTCACCTTCAAGACTCCAAATCTCATCAACTTTCCACAATATCTGACAGTGCCCGAACTCCAAACTGTAATAACCATTTCAGGGAGGCAGTGTACTGTAGTGTTCAGAAAAACCTAGGTTCTAATTCTAGTTCAACCATTTATTAGTTTTATAACAGACTGGGTTTTTTTGTTTTTTGTTTTTAATAAGAGATTTTTAAATCCTGAAAGTCTCCTCTACCATCTGAAAAACTGGACTGCTGTGAGGTTTAGATGAAAAAAACTATGTAAAACAAACAGCTCACATGTGGACCTGAAGAAGAGGCTTGGTAAGGGGTGCCTATTATCATTATCATTTTAGCCTTCTTTCAGAAAAAAACAAAAAAGGGCTCCGAGGTTTCCCATTTTGTCATAGAACTTTTCTCCCAGAACGTTGGCACTCTGACAGAGAAGCTGAAAAACTACTGACAAAATTATGTCTAACTAGTATCTTCTGGCTTATTCTAACATCTTAAAGTATAATTTCTATTTAAAATATTCCAACCCATACCTGTATCCATTCCCATACCATGCTGAATGTGTTTTGCTGGCTGGATAATTATTTCACTCTCAATTTATCTAAACGCTTTATTCAAAAGTATGCACTGAGTTTTTTTTTTAAGGTGACTATGAACATCCTAATAAGAGGCGACAGTTGTCAAATTATTGTATCTTTTTCCTGTAATCGCTTTAACTCTTAAGAATTCGCCTAAACAAAACATCCTCCCTTCAAAACAGCAATATGATGAGCGTTTCGCGTAGCTGTTAATAATCAAAGTTGAAAGCCTGAGACAACTTACAGCAAAGGAAAGTTTTTTACATTTCCTTTCTCTCCGGACCCAAAGCTTGGAATGAACGCTTTAGGCAAAAGTTCAACTGAAGTTAGGAACAACGCTGAACAGGAAAACTTTATCGCTACCCCAAAATCACCTTCATTACACCCTTCCTGCCTCCCTTCCCCCAAGGGTGGGAAAAAGCGAAACGCCTGCGCAGTTCTAAAAGGCCTGAGCCCCGGCTGCAGCCCACAGCTAGAACCCGCCGCCCAAGAAAAGTCGTGCGACCAGTGCCCGGTGTGTTGCCCCTTCAATGCCTTCGTTCCCCCTCCAAGAACCCCCCCCCCCCCACCGCCATCCTCCTCTGCCCTCCACGCAAGGCGTTTCCTCGTCCACATCCTGAC
Source organism: Dasypus novemcinctus (assembly GCF_030445035.2). Taxonomy (NCBI): domain Eukaryota; kingdom Metazoa; phylum Chordata; class Mammalia; order Cingulata; family Dasypodidae; genus Dasypus; species Dasypus novemcinctus. The sequence goes on along the minus strand of NC_080673.1, from coordinate 167,105,499 downwards.
AGCAAAGTATCCCAAACCCCCGAACCGTACAGCCTCTCCTAGGGCCTCACCATCGCAGCCCAAGGATCGAGGCGCGGCAAGGCAGCAGAAGAGCCGGCCGGATGGGGAACCCGTTACCGGGGCTCGGGATCCATTCGCGCCAACAACTTCTCCCGCGAAGTAGAAGGCCGAGGCAGGGGCGCTTCGTGATGACGTCAGGAGGCGCGCGCTTCCCGGCGGACCGGACTGGGGCGGGAGGTGCAACGTCGACTTCGGTAGCGCCAGGGACTGTGGCGGGCTGTTTCCCTCGCGAGGAGTGACGGGACCGTAATCAGTGCTCACGTTTGCTTCTTCGGGTTTTGGCGGGGGCGCTGAAGTTGGGATTTCGAGATTGGTTTCTTCGGAAAGCTGGGTACTGTGGCTCCTTCCGGTTACACGCCCTATGGTATCTTTCGAATGTTTTTACAACCACTCGCAGTAAGATGTACATTTTAGATATACATTTTATATACCACATATGAATATTTATGTGAAACAGAAGTTTCACCAAACAGTTTTTACACAAATCTTTTACTTTTTTTTTTTCTTGTTTGTTTGCTTGACGCGACCCACAGTTTGAAAACCACCAGGCTACAGGACTATCTCTGGGTTGTACAATTCCAAAGCAAAACGGACTTTGGTAAAAATCATCTGGTCACCACCGACCCCGTTTTATAAATGAGAAATATACGGCCCAAACAAGTTAAAGGGTCCAGCTTTGATCCAAAGCTGAGCCAGGTTCAAAGTCTAGATCTCGTAATCCGCAGCCCTCCACCACTGTCTAAACCCTCAGAGTAGTGGTATGTGTGAAGACAAGACATAAAAACAAGGTTCATCTCCCGAAGAAAAGCAATGATCTCCAAAACCTTGGAGGAAAAAAGTTCTCTTTTAATAGATAAGTAAATGGATTGTGGAATAGAATGCAAACATTTGCCTACGAATCAAGAGAAAGCAAGAATGAGACCATAAATAGTATAGTGGGGAGAGCAGTATCTCAGGCTTTGGTTCTAGAGTTTCAAATCTTTACCACCCCCTATTTGGTAATGCCATTTATGGCGCAGATACCTCTACAAAGAAAGGTACCTGCCTTCGGGGATACAACAGAGGCTAAATATGGAGAGTTTGTATTTATTAACGCCTATTGTAATATGTGCCAACCATTTTGCTATGGATTGTCCTACTTCAGCTCATTTATTCTCCACAATGACACTGACTACTTTCGTTATTCTTAATTTACAAAGGAGTAAACTATTACTTATGAACAGGGCCTCATATTATGGGCACCTCTGAAGCCAGTATGCTAGAGTTCCCGGACCCACCACATAGGACCCTAGGCAAGATATTCTGCCTTGGTTTTCTCATCTGTAAAATGAAAGTAATAGTACTACTTCAGAGGGTTATTATGGAACTGTTCCTGCTACATAAGCAAGTAATCTTTTTTTTTAACGCCAGCCATTAGTATCATTATTACACAATAGTAGGTGCTTTCAAAGGAGACAGTTCCAAAAATGAACTTATCTACCCCACAGTTTTACTCATAGAAACATTTGACTAGGCAGGAAGGATTAAATCTTTTCATAAACCAATAAAAATCATGACCCACTTTCCAGAAAAGTGTACATACCAGTTACATCACACAAAATTTTTACTATAATTTCAGAGGACCTATGTCAAATCACAATGTTGATTGAGATTTATAAATTAAAAATAAACAGAACTAAGATGTTACAGATCTGAAGGTTGCAAGGACCTAGGAATTTATAATAAACTAGCTGTAGAGTAGGAGGAAACAGGAAAGTTGGGAGTTGGTTCACCTTAAATGCTTAAGATAGAAAAAGAGTTGGAGCTCTAAACAGGTGGTTTGAGAACAAATGGCAACTTGTGTTTGAACACTGCCATATCCAAAAGTCTGCCCTGCTTAGAACGTTTTCTGTCTTTTCATTGAGTGTCTACCTATAAATTAATATGCTAAAGTAATACAAGTTTACTTATCCTCCAGAAAGCATCCATTTGATAAAGTTTAACATCCTTCTATTTCATTGGACTCATTCCATATCCTTTACTTAAAGGTTCTCCTTTATAAGGGCAGGTCTTAATTTTCTGAATCTCCCTCCCTCTTACCTTTCATTAGAATTTTTTCTCTTGTCTTTTTTTCTTAAAGATTTATTTTTTATTTATTTCTCTCCCCTTCCCTCCCCCCTCAGTTGTCTGCTCTCTGTGTCCATTCACTGTGTGTTCTTCTGTGTCTGCTTGCATTATTGTCAGCAGCACTGGGAATCTGTCTCTCTTTTTGTGCATCATCTTGCTGAGTCAGCTCTCCGTGTATGCAGCCCCACTCCTGGGCAGACTGCACATTTTTTCGCACGGGGCAGCTCTCCTTACAGGGCGCACTCCTTGCGTGTTGCGCTCTCCTACACAGGGGACACCCCTGTATAGCACAGCACTCCTTGCACACATCAACACTGTGCGTGGCCAGCTTCACCATATGGGTCAGGAGGTCCTGGAATTGAACCTTGGACCTCCCATGTGGTAGGCGGATGCTCTATCCATTGAGCCAAATCCACTTCCCTCTTGTCTTTTTTTGGTCATTCATTTTACATCATCTTTTGTCTTTTCTTAAATTAGGTTGGTGCAAAAGTAGTTACAGTTTTGCATTGTTGAAATGTGCTGTTTGATATTGGAACACATTCTTAAATCTGGTTATTTTATACATTTTAATCTGCATTTCTTGCTTTATGTTGTTTTTTGTTTTTTGCTAATGCCTTATTGCTGTTTATTTTATATTTATTTTAGGCTATGGAAATGATGTTAGACAAAAAACAAATTCGAGTGATTTTCTTATTTGAGTTCAAAATGGGTCATAGAACAGCAGATACAACTTGCAACACCAACAATCCATTTGGCCAGGAACTGCTAACGAATATACAGTGCAGTGGTAGTTCAAGAAGTTTTGTAAAGGAGATGAGAGCCTTGAAGATGAGCATAGTGACCGGCCATTTGGAAGTTAACAATGACCAAATGGGAGAATTTATTGAAGCTGACCCTCTTACAACTGCATGATAAGCTGAAGAACTCAATGTTGACCATTGTATGGTCATTTAGCATTTGAAGCAAAGTGGAAGGGTGAAAAAGCTCAATAAGTGGGTGCCTCATAAGATGAACAAAAAAATTTTTTAAATCATCTTCTCTTATTCTATGCAACAACAGCGAACCATTTCTTGATCAGATTGTGATGTGTGATGAAAAGTGGAATTTCTATGTCAACTGGCAATGACCAGCTTGGTAGTTGGACCGAGAAGAAGCTCCAAAGCCCTTCCCAAAGCTAAACTTACACCAAAAAAAGGTCATGGTCACTGTTTGGTGATCTGATGCCAATCTGATCCATACAGCTTTCTTTCTTTTTTTTTTTTAAATTTCCTGTCCCCTTGCACCTTGCTTGCTGTCTGCTCTCTCTGTCCATTCACTGCACTTTCTTCTGTGTCTGCTTGTCTCCCTTTGTTGTGTCATCTTGCTGCACCAGCTCTCTGCGGGCGCAGGCCATCAGCCGTCCACGGGCACAGGCCAGCTTGCCTTCACAAGGAGGCCGCAGGACGCAAACCCAGGGCCTTCCATATGGTAGACAGGAGCCCAGTCGGTTGAGCCACAGCCACTTCCAATCCACTGCAGCTTTCTGAATCCTAGAAAATCTATTACATCTGAGATGTATGCTCAGCAAATGAACAAGATGCACCAAAAACTGCAACACCTGCAACCGGCATTGGTCAACAGAAAGGGCCCCATTCTTCTCCATGACAACACCCAACTGCATGTTGCACTCCCAGAGCTTTAAAAGTTGAACAAATTGGCCTGTGAAGTTTTGCCTCACATGCCATATGCACCTGACCTGTCACCAACTGACTACCACTTCTTCAAGCATTTCAACAACTTTTTGCAGGGAAAATGCTTCCCAACCAGCAGGATGTGGAAAATGCTTTCCAAGAGTTCGTCGAATCTCAAAGCATGGATTTGTATGCTACAGGAATACAAAAACTTATTTCTCATTGACAAAATGTGTTGATTGTGATGATTCCTATTTTGATTAATAAAGATGTGTTTGAGCCTAGTTATAATGATTTAAAAGTCATGGTCCAAAACCACAATTCCTTTTGCACCAACCTAATGGCTTTTTTATGACATTTTGAGACTTTTGAGACTTAAGTCAGAAACCTGTAACTTCTAGAAAGACATGTGACAGAATTTGCTGGGATGTTTTCTTAAGAACATTTACTTGGAAATGTTCTGTCTCATAAATTTGCCAGATTAAGAATGGTTGCATATAGCCACTGTGAAAAACAGTTTGCTGGTTCCCCAAAAAGTTAAACACAAAACTACCATATGACCCACAATCCCACTTCTAAGTATAGGTTCAAAAAAATTGAAAGCAGAGAATTGAGCAGATATTTGTATACCAAGGTTCAAAACAGCATTATTCACAGTAGTTCAAAGATGGAAGCAACCCAAATTTCCATGAATGGATAAACCACATGTGGTACATACATACAATGGAATACTATTCAGCCTTAAAAAGGAATGAAGTTCGATACATGCTACTATATGAATGAACATTGAAGACATCATTTTTAATAAATCAGATACAAATGACAGATATTGCATGATTCTACGTATATGAAATAGCTTTAATATGTACATTATAGAGACAGAAAGTATTGCACAAATTACCGGGGGCAGGCAGGAAAGGGAATGAGGGGTTAATGTCTAATATATGTAGCGTTTCTATTTGGCATGATTGAAGGGGAATTCTGGCAAGGGTTGGTGGTGAGGGTAACGCAACATCATGATTTTGATTGTGATTAATCCCACTGAATGATACAGTTGGGCATAATTGAGATGGGAAAGGTTATGTTGTATATATGTTTCCACAATCAAAAAAGAGAGACTAAAGACACAATGGCAATTAAATGCAATACATGATCCTAGATGGTATCTCATAATGGAGAAGAAAATGCCCAAAAGAATATTATTGGGACATATGAAAAATACAGACTGTAAGTTTTATATCAATTTTAAGCTGCTTGAACTTGATAACTATACTTAAAGTGGTTACATAAGTGAATAGTCTTTGTTCTTAGGAAATGTACATGGAAGTATTAAGTGTTAAAGGTGCATGATATATACAACCTATTCCAAATGTTTAGAAAATAGATAAATAGGAAGATAGACAGATGGATAATAGATTAGATAGAGAGCTAGAGTAGAAAGAGAGGGAGAGAAAGAAAGCGAGGGAGGGATGGAGTAGGAAGGAGGGAGGGAGGAGGAAGGAAGGAGGGAGGGAAGGAGGAAAGGAGGGAAGAAGGAAGAAAGGAAGATTAAATGTGACAAAATGTTAAAAAGTTGGTGGATCTGAAGTGCAAGATAAGGACTATAGCTGGTAGTGATACTTTGATGATGCCCTTTCATAATTTGTTACATACGTTTCACAGTGATGCAGGGTATTGATGGTGGGGTGAGGTGTGGGAGCTCTGTATGATGTTATGCATGTTTGGTTTTTTGTTTTGTTTTGTTTTTTAAAGATTTATTTTTATATTTAATTCCCCTCCCCTCCCCCAGTTGTCTGTTTTCTGTGTCTTTTTGCTGCGTCTTGTTTCTTTGTCCGCTTCTGTTGTCAGCGGCACAGGAAGTGTGGGCGGCGCCATTCCTCGGCAGGCTACACTTTCTTTCACACTGGGCGGCTCTCCTTACGGGGTGCACTCCTTGCGCATGGGGCTCCCCTACGTGGGGGACACCCCTGTGTGGCAGGGCACTCCTTATGCGCATCAGCACTGCGCATGGGCCAGCTCCACACGGGTCAAGGAGGCCGGGGGTTTGAACCTCGGACCTCCCATGTGGTAGACGGATGCCCTAACCACTGGGCCAAAGTCCGTTTCCCTGCATGTTTGTTTTATAAGTTCAGAACTTCTACTATACACTTATTTATGTTTGTGTATGAATGAAATACTTCAATAAATTTTTTTCATTAAAAAATTTATTGAAACGTTGGATGAACTCAATATATTTTTTAATGAAAAAAAAGTAGCTCAAGCGGGGGGCTCCTGAGGGCTCAAGAGACATCTAGACATATAGGCAGGACAAACAACCCCAGAAATTCAGCACCCTGTCAGTGAGCCTTATCTTGGAATATATGATAACCTATCCCCCCAATATATCAGAATTGGACTAATTTATAATTATCCTACATACGTTATATAATTAGCACTATGCCCATTAAATATGTGTTCCCTGAGATTTGATTCTTACCCCTGTTCATACGCTGGTTGAGCCCCGAATCTCAGCAGAGTTGCAGGAAACACCTACCCTCCAATTCATCGGACTCATCCAGGACAAGTAACAAAAGGATGATGATGGACAGTGCCCATCCCCCAAAACAGAATATCTACAACAGAGAGAGTTCTACCCATCTACCTCATGAGATCTAAGCCCCGTCTGAACTGGAAGCAGAGTGGGCATCACCATCCCCAAATCCTCAAGACTGAGGAATGTACAAACATAAGAGGGGAATGCAATTATGAACTAAAGTAGATTTAGGATTATTCTAGTAATGGAAGAACTTGTAACACTGATATAAAGGCAGTGGTCACCAGAGGTTCTGAGGAGAGAGAAAATGAAAAATAGGTGTAATATGGGGCATTTTGGAGACATTGGAATTGTTCTGCATGACATTACAATGATGGCTATAGGCTATAACACATTTTGTCAAAACCCATAAAATTGTATGGTGCAAAGTGTAAACCATAATATAAACTATAGACTAGGTTAGTAGCAATGCTTTAATATGTGTTCATCATTGTAACAAACGTACCAGACTAGTGAAAGATGTTGTTAATGGGGAAAAGTGTGTGTATATGGGTGAGGTATATGGGAATCTCCTATATTTTTGATGTAACATTTATATAATCTATAGCTTCTTTGAAAATAAAAATAATAAAGAGAAAATACACACAAAGTTGGTGGATCTGGTTATCTGGGTGGGAAGCAATGTTGGGGTTTATATTATTTTTGCAATTGACCTGTAAAATAGAAATTATTTTTTAAAAACTTTTAATGATTGTATATGCTTTGATACTTCTCCCTTGGACTGATTTGATCAAATAATACAATGGAAGTGACTATGCCGATCTGAAACTAAGCTGTAAGAGGACCAACAGCTCCCATCTTGCTCTCTGGGAGACCTCAGCCATGTACTGCCAATTACTCTGCTGGAAAGAACATATGGAGAGGCACTGCGACTATATGAAAACAAAGAAGGGGCCAGGTGAATCTAGCCTTACAGTAGCAATCCCCAACAGAAGCCAGGCATGTAAGTAAAACCATCTTGGGTCCTCCAGATCAAACCAGATGCTGGTTAAATTCCACTAAGTGAGCCCAGTTAGCACCACATAGAGCGGGAAAATTGCACAGTTAAGGCCTTCCCTAATTCCCTGAACTTTGGTAGCATGAGCATTAAAAAAAATGTTCTTTTAAAGCACTAAATTTTAGGATGGTTTCTTGTGAAGTAATAGATAACCAGGGGAAATGGATTTGGCTCAACTGATAGAACATCCACCTACCTCATGGGAGGTTCAGAGTTCAAACCCAGGGCCTCCTGACCCGTGCGGTGAACTGGCCCATGTGCTGTGCTGATGCACGCAAGGAGTGCCAGGCACGCAGGAGTGTCTCCTGCATAGGGGAACCCCATGCGCAAGGAATGCACCCTGCAAGGAAAGCCACCCTGTGCAAAAAAAGCACAGCCTGCCCAGGGGTGGCACCGTACACATGGAGAGATGACGCAGCAAGATGATTTAACAAAAAGAGACACAGATTCCCAGTGCCACTGACAATGCAAGTGGACACAGAAGAACACACAGTGACAGTGAATGCACACACAGAACAGACAATGGGAGGGCGAGAGAAATTTTTTTAAAAAGATAACCAGAACAAATATTTTTAAAGAACCCAAACTATAATTTAAAAAAAATAAGCATGAGGGAAGTGGCTGTGGCTCAATCAATTGGGCTCCCATACACCATATGGGAAGCTGTGGGGTTCGCATCCCAGGGTCTCCTTGTGAAGGCAAGCTGGCGGGTGCCAATCAGAGAGCTGACACAGCAAGATGATGCAACCAAGGGAGACAAGCAGACACAGAAGAACATGCAGCAAATGGACACAGAGAGCAGACAGCAAGCAAGCCGCAAGTTGAGGTGGGGGAGGGGAATAAATAAATAAATAATAATAAAATAAATCTTTAAAAAAAAAGCATGAATAGAGTTTGATATTTTCTCCGCTGTGGTGATTTTTATTCATTCATTTATTCATTCAGCAAATATTTATTGAGCATCGACAGTGTTTCAGCACCTTCTTATGTGCATGCTGCGAATTTATAGTAATTAAGATAGACAATCCAGCTTCCTTGAAGTTTATGTATTTGAGAGAAAGAGAAAAATAGGTAGATAAAAATAAATGATATACTTTCAGGTAAGATATTTTAAGGAAAATAAAGCAGCACAATGAGATAAGGGATAACTGGAGAAAAGGGTGGGGAAGCATTGTAAATAAGTAATCAAAAAGCCTTTTCTGGGGGAGCAGATGTAGCTGAGTGGTTGAGCGCCTGCTTCCCTTGTACAAAGGTCCTGGGTTCAATCCCTGGTACCTCCTAAAAAAAAAGCTGTGTGTGGGGTGGGGGAACAGTTAAACTGAAACATGAATGAGAAGGGGATAGCAAGTATAAAGACCCAGATATGCAATGAGTTTGACATATTCAAAGAACAGCAAAAAAGTCAGTATGATTGAGTGCAGTTAACAAGTGGAAGTGATAAGCAATGAGGTTGGGAGGAAGGAAAAGGAGAGAGCACATAGAGCCATAGGCCCTAGCAATGAGTTTTAATATTATTCTAAATACAATGGGAAAGTGGATGTGGCTCAAGCAGTTGAGTGCGTGCTTCCTAAATGGGCGGTCCTGGTTCAGTTCCAGTGCCTCTTAAAAAAACAAACAACAAGCAAAACAAAAGAAACCAACTCAGGGGAGCTGAAGTGGCTCAGTGGTTGAGCACAGGCTTCTTCCTACATACAAGGTCCTGGGTTCAATCCCACCCACTCACCCCCTGTACCTCAAAAAAATGAAATTAAAAAATAAATATAACTGGAAGCCTTTATAAGATTTTAAGTCAAGGGATCAAAAAATCGTTACTTTTATAAACAGATCATTCTCATACTTCATGTTTTATGACCAAAAAGGAAAAAAAATGATTGTTGTGTGTTTTATGGGAAAACATGACACCAAAATATTTGGTAATACTAAAATACTACTAAATGTAATATTTTTTAAACTTGTTTATAGGGGAGCAGGAGAATCTCTAATTTTGTTTCTACATAATTCTGCATTTAGTTTTTAACCCTTACTTGACACTGTTACATAATAGTGTCTAGTTTGAATTTGCTCCAGGCAAAAGACCAAAGACTTCTCTCTCTAAGTGGCCTTTCTTTGGCAATGAAAATAGAATGATAATAGGTCATAACTACTTCCATGTCTTAGCATTATATGAAAGATTATAATAATTCATCTCCAGGAAATTAAGGATATACTAAGAATACAACAAATTAGGGCTGTTGATTTTTAGACAGTTTTTCAGAGAGGCACAGGGAGGTCATTTATTAATGGCATTAAACATTAGCTAAAAAAGATACCTTCAGTGTTTTCTTAGAAGTATTTTGACCAAAAGATTTACCTCATGTCCATTAATTCAGATCTTCTAATTATTTCTCAAACCAGCTGATAGATAAATAAGACTGATAATTCCTTTCTAGAGTCAAGTTGGTAAAGGATAATACAGCAATTGGATGAGGCCAAAGGTTTCCACACTTAAGGGCTTCTATCTCAAAGTCAAAAATATTTTTTAAAAGACTTTTCTTCCTTTTAATAATGATTTGAGATCTAATACAGAAAAGACATTTTTTGGAGGGACATATTATATGTTGGATCTGGTTATCTGGTACTTACTTAACTTCCTTGTCTTAGTACTTAAAAGAAAGGGTTTCAGGAAAAACTTTATCAACAAAGCCAATTTTATAAAAATCAGGAATCTGTTCCCTCCCACTTCTACTTCCACTACCAAGAACATATAGTTGGTAGAAGAATCATTTATATTCTATGAAGAATTCTTTATCCCAAAAGATAAAATATTGACATTAGCATCTATATCAGTATGTTTCTTAACTTGTAAATAATTAGATTATGCTTATAATAATTGGCTCTCTTTCCATAACATATATAGAGAGGTATATCAATTGCCCTCCTGAAGTAACTAAAAGCTATGTATTCATTAGAAAATGTATTAGTAGAAAGCTAGAAAGTGCAGGATTTGGGTTTTGGTCTAACAACCACTGTATGTAAATGGAAAATATCTGAAATGGTCAGTATAAAATTTCAGTGTTAATGCCTTTGTCTTAGTTAACTTATTTGTTGACAGGAACAGCGGTGGAGTCACTTCAAAATCCTTTTCATGGGCATAATAGTTACATTGTCTTTCACAAAGACTTTAAAAAGTCAACAGAATTCAATCGAATTTTCACTGTGCAACAACAAATGTGACTTTCTGCCCTCTGGATAAATATTAGCATGTCTGGCTTTGTCCGGGCTTATTGGAACATTTTTTCCTTATAGAAAACAGTCCATTAGGCATTTTGTCCTTTTCTGTGTTTGTGATGACTGCAGATCTAGAATGATGTTGTTGACCTTATAATCTATCAATATTTATGGACATAACAATCATTAAGACATAATGTCACCATTAAAGTGCACATATTCTAATATAGGAAATTAAGCACTAACTATGTCATTGATCTTAATTCTTGGATGATACCCAATTAACATTTTAAATATCACTGGCATGAGTAATCTAAGTTTATATAAATTTGTCTGATGATTTTTATATCCTACAAATAACAGAAACTGTCTTCCAAGTAAATCTGTATCTTCACTTATGTTAGGAGAAACATTTGAAGAAGTAAATTTAACCAAAAAAGATAACTTTACTATTGGCATGAATATTTTATTACATATAAAATATATCTCAAATTGTAAATTAATTCCCTAAAATATTCGTTGACAATTTTAAGGTATATATAGACAAAGCAGCAGGAATTCCAAGAGTATTTTGTGGTGATAGTAGATTTTATGACTAGGGTAATTTTTCATTCTCCAAGCCCTACAAGTCATAGTAATTCCAGGACTTTTTTTTAATAGAAATAATGTGAACATAGAAAATAAAAGAAACTACTATAAGTTATTTGAAAATTGCCTCTACAGGCAATTATAAGAATTATACAACATGCCTCAGTATTCTAGACTTTTTTTTAAAGTTTTTTTTTTTATTCCCCCCCCCTCCTTTCCCCCCATTGTCTGCTCTCTGTGTCCATTCACTGTGTGTTCTTCTGTGTTTGCTTATATTCTCATTAGGCGGCTCGGGAACCAATCCTGGGACCTTCTGGAGTGGGAGAGAGGTGATTACTCTCTTGCACCACCTCAGGTCCCTGTTCTGCTATGTCTTCTCATTTTCTCTCCTGTGTGTTTCTTGTTGCGTCATCTTGCTGTGCCAGCTCTCCGCAACGGCCCGTACTCTTGTGCTGGGCAGCAGCTTTTCCCCCGCGGGCGCCTGGCACTCCTGCATGGGGTCACATTCCCGTGTGGGTGGGAACTCCACATGGGCCAGCTTGCCCTCACCTGGAGGCCCTGGGCATTGAACCCTGGACCTCCTATATGGTAGACGGGAGCCCAATTGGTTGAGCCACATCCATTTCCCCTAGACTTTTACGACCCTTGAAAATTGGAGATTCTATAATAAAGTAGGTCCAGAATTCTCATTCAAATGTCAATATATTTGCAAGAAAAATAATTTTTGAACTTTCATGGAAATCTCCTAGGTCATCTTTCTCGGCATGATATTTAAATAGAGTTGCATTTAATCATCACTGTTTATACAGGGTAGTGTACATTAGAGGTTTAAAAGTAAATCTTGAACATGCAGCAAATAGACACAGAGAACAGACAACTAGGGTCGGGGGGGGAAGGAGAGAGAAATATAAATAAATAAATCTTTTTTTTAAAAAAGTAAATAAATCTTATAGGTTTGTGGGAATATGGTGAAATAAGAAGCTCCAGGAATCAGTCCCTCCACTAACACAACTATTGAACTGTCAGGAATGGTCTGAATCAGTTATTTTGCAATTCTGGTGTCTAGTGGAACACTGCAGCATCCAGGAAAGAGCTAGAGGAAGAAATTTCATCCTCTATACAACAGCTACCATCCACTATCACCCAACTGCATGGCAGGCAGCTGTGGGTCTACCATTCAGGTTCCCAGTGCAGCTTGCTGGTACCAGGTTTGCTATAAAGACCAAGTCCTCCAAAATCTGATGGGTTGGGGAGGGAAGGGGAAAGGGAATGCGATCTGATCTCTGATCACCACTTTGGATCAGCTACTTAGATCACTGGGAAGGCCAGTGCTGAGGGTAGCCATTGTTCCAACCAAGCAAAACAGCAGAGGAGTCTTAAAGAGGCAGTACATTTTCTATCTTTTCTCTCTCTATTCCTAGACTTTGGAAAAGTCAAAAACTGATGGCTCTAGCCCTCAACAACAACAACAATGACAAAATAATAAAATAAAATAAAACTCTAGCAATTCCATAGTGGGAGACCTAGATATTCAGAATTATAAGAATACTCAGAATGTCTAGTTATCAACAACAAAAATTACAAAACACACAAAGAAATAGGAAAATATAGCCCATTCACAGGAAAAAAAAAGAATTTGCCAGAAACCACCCCTGAGGAGGCTCGTACATTGGACCTATTACTCAATGACTTTAAATCAAATGTTTTAAATATGTTCAATGAGCTTAAGGATCTGTAAACAGAGAACAAAAGCAAATAAGAAAAACTGAACAAAATAAAGACATGGAAATTATTGAAAGGTACTCAAACAGAAATTTGGGGGCTGCAAAGTACAGTAGTTAAAAATTTTAAAACACATTAGTTGGATTCAATAGCAGACTCGAACATGCAGAAGAATCAGTGCACTTGGAGACAAGGCAATTGAAATTATCCAGCATGATAATTAAGAAAAAATAATTAAGAAAAATGAACAGAGCTTGAGTACCTATGGGACACCATCAAGCATATCTATAACACCCATCATTAGACTCCCACAAGGACAAGAGAAAGAAAAGGGGACAGAAAAAGTATTTGATGAAATCAGGACTGATGGTGATGATGGTAGCACAACATTATGAACATAATTAACAGCACTGAAATAAATATTTGAGTGTGGTTAAAAGGGGAAATTTTATATTGTGTCTATGTACTAGAATAAATTTTTTTAAAAAAACCTGGGACTTTATAACACAAACAATACACCCTGTTGCAAATGACATACTATAGTTAATAGTACAATTATAAAAATATTCTCTCATGAATTATAACATGAATGTGCCACAAGGATACAAGGCATTAATAATAGGTTGGTATATAGGAACTCTGTATTTTATGCATGATTTTTCTGTAGACCTACAACAGAAGGAAAAGGAAGGAAGGAAGGAAGAAAGGGAAGGAGGGAGGAAGGAAGAAAGGAGGAAGGGAGGGAAAGGAGGAAGGGAGGGAGGGAGGGAGGGAGGGAGGGAAAGAAAGTTCCAAAAACTTTTCAAATCTGATGAAAGACATGAATATACACATTTAGAAAGCTCAGTTTTAGCAAAATTATATTACATTATAACAAAATTGTCACATTCCAAAGACTAAAAGACTCAAGTAGTTGAGTGCTTGTTTCCCACATAGAGGGTCCCAGTTTCTGTTCCCAGTGCCTCCTAAAGAAGACAAACAAACAGCAAGCAGACAGCAAGCAAAAACAATGAGCAAGACAACAAGCAAATAATGAGCAGACAACAAACAACAACAACAAAAAAATAAGCAAAGAGTGAATGTACCTCAAGCAGTTGAGTACAAACCTCCCACATGGGAGGTCCTTGGTTTAGTTCCTGGTGCCTCCTAAAGAAAGAAAGAAAGAAAAAGTGGAGGCCAGAAGACAGGCAGTGGAATGACATATTTAAAGTCCTTAAATAAAAAACTTTCAACCAAGACTATATCCTGATGAAAGCTAGCACCACCATCCACAGAACCAATCAAGCCAGCAGCCATGACCAAGTGCAGTACAAAGGTCCTACCAGAGGGACACACTTCAAACCCCCCAGAAAACAGCAACATACAGGCCCCATTGCACCTGGCATGTAACTGGGCCAAGCTGAAGGAACTGACTCTATCTCAAGGAGATCAAAACAACACATGGTTCTGACCTAGGATCCCCTGTGACGAAGGACAACCCAGGGCAAATGGGGAGACCTTAGTGGGGTGTGAAGACTGGATGGCAGGAACACATTATTGTTAATCTCTGGATATGGATTGTTGTTCTGGGGTTAGGCGTGCAAATGTCCTGGTGTTTCGAAGACACACCCAAAGGCATTTGAAGCTGATGAGGCATTGGTTCCCAACTTACTATCAAGTGTTCAGGGAAAAAGTTCTCTCTCCTGTACCTGCAACCTTTCTTAAGTTTGAGGTTTTTTTGTTTTGTTTTGTTATTAATTCCTAAATATTAGGAATATTAATAATTAAGAATAGTATGACAGGGGAGCAGATGTAACTCAACTGGTTGAGCACCTGCTTCCCATGTATGAGGTCCTGGGTTCACTCCCCAGTACCTTCTAAAAAAAAGAAAAGAAAAGAAAATGCTTAATATCATTAGCCATTATGCAAATTAAAACTACTATGAGATATCAAGTCACACCCACTAGCATGGATATTATTATCTATCAAAAACTGCAAATAGCAAGTGTTGACAAGGATGCAGAGAAATAGGAACCCTCATACTTTGTTGGAGAGAATATAAAATGACACAGCAACAGTAGAAAATGGTTTGGCACTTACTCAAAAAATTAAACATAGAATTACCATATGGTCCAGTAAGCCAATATATTCCAAAGAATTGAAGTCAGGCATTCAGAAAGATATTTATACACAATGTTTATTGTAGCATTATTCAGAAAAGATGGGAGCAACTTAAGTGTCCATCAACAGATAAATGTATAATGAATGTATAAACAAAATATGATTCATCCATGCAATAGAATATTATATAGCCATATAAAGAAATGGAGTGCTGGTACACAGTAAAACATGGATACACCTTGAAAATCTCATGTTGAGTGAATTAAGCCTCACACAAAAGGATAAATATTGTAACATTTCTCTTATATGAAATACTTAGAATAAGCAAATTCATAGACACAAAAACAGACTAGTGGTTCTGTGTGTAGTGGGGGAGAGAATGAGGAATTATTTGCTAAGTAAGTGTGAGTTTTGGTTTAGAATGATGAAAATAGTCTGGAAATAGATAATGATGAAAGTTGCACATTATTGTCAATGTACTTAATGTCAAAGAATTGTCCATTTAAATGGTTTAAATGATTTTTATCTTGTGTATATTGTACCACAATTATAAATCAATCAATCAATCATCTTGTAAATGAATGCAGATAGAATAGAAAAGATATATGAAAAAGGAATTATAGATAAATTCTCATCCTCCAGAAAATATACAGCAAAAATCTACTTTAGATAAAATCTGGTTGATTCACTCAAAGAGGATATAAAAAATACATTTATTACATCTATCTAAGCCCTAGCTTCTATTTAACAGAGTTAACTTTGCCTTAGGGAAAATAAGGAAGGCCAAGCATTTATAGTCTACATTTTAAAATATTAGGGAAGCAGATTTAGCTCAACGGATGGAGCATCCACCTACCACATGGGAGGTTCAGGGTTCAAACCCAGGGCCTTCTGACCCATGTGATGAACAGGCCCATGTGCAGTGTTGATGCGCGCAAGGAGTGCCCTGCCACGCAGAGGTGTCCCCTGCATAGGGGAGCCCCACACGCAAGGAGTGTGCCCTGTAAGGAGAGCTGCCCAGCATGAGAAAAGTGCAGCCTGCCCAGGAGTGGCACCACACACATGGAGAGCTGACGCAGCAAGATGATGCAACAAAAAGAAACACAGATTCTGGGTGCCACTTACAAGAATACAAGCGGACACAGAAGAACATACAGTGAATGGACACAGAGAGCAAACAACTGGGGGACAGGGAAGGGGAGAGAAATAAATAAATAAATCTTTAAAAAATAAAAATAAAATAAAATATTATACCTGGTTTGATGCCTTTAAATAAATATAATTAGCTGTGGGGTGGTGGTAAGCACTGTAATTGGTAAAGAATATACAGTTTATCACTGGTAACTGGGATTCCCTAGATATTTTCCAAAACCGTTTATTTTAGATTGAATACAATAACATTACTGTATGTTGAAACTCACCATTATAACTGAATTTCACCACTTTTCCCTTCTTCCACCACCCTATGCTAGCACCAAGAGTGATAATAAAAATTTTCTAAAATGAGGACCAAGAGAAGTTAATTCACAATCTGTTTCAATAAATGTGAGCTAAAGAATTATTTTTCTTAGAGATATCACTTATTTAGAAGTTGTTATAGTTTCCCCACCCCAAATCCCTCCCTGCATGATACATTTGTGCAGCATTTAAATATTGCTGTTAATGGTTCTATTGGCATCAAAGATTCCTAATAAGATTTATAGATGAATAAGTAATTATAAATAGAAATAACTGAATAAGAGTAGACTTAAATTATTATAGGTTGGTGCAAAAGGAATTGCAGTTTCGGATCGTGACTTTTAAATCCTTATAACTAGGTTCAAACACATCTTTATTAATCAAAATAGGAACCATTACAATCAACACATTTTTGCCAATAAGAAATAAGTTTTTGTATTCCTGTAGCATAAAAATCCATGCTTTGGGATTCGCCAAACTCTTGGAAAGCATTTTCTGCATCCTGCTGGTTGAGAAGCATTTTCCCTGCAAAAAGTTGTCAAGATGCTTGAAGAAGTGGTAGTCAGTTAGCAAGAGGTCAGGTGAATATGGAGGATGAGGCAAAACTTCATAGCCCAATTTGTTCAACTTTTGAAGCACTGGTTGTGTGACATGCAGTCAGGCATTGTTGTGGAGAAGAATGGGGCCCTTTCTGTTGACCAATGCTGGCTGCAGGCATTGCAGTTTTTGGTGCATGTCATCGATTTTGCTGAGCATACTTCTTAGATGTAATGATTTCTCCAGATTCAGAAAGCTGTAGTGGATCAGACTGGCAGCAGACCACCAAACAGTGACAATGATGTTTTTTTGGTCTAAGTTTGGCTTTGGGAAGTGCTTTGGAGCTTCTTCTCAGTCCAACCACTGAGCTGGTCATTGCCAATTGTCATATAAAATCCACTTTTGGGAAGCAGATGTAGCTCAAGAGATTCGATTCCCTTCTACCATATAGGAGCGCCAGTGTTCGATTCCTGGGGCCTCCTGGTGAAGGCAAGATGGCCTGCGCGGAGAGCTCACCCACAGAGAATGCTGACCCACACAGGAGTGCTGGCCCGTGCAGCAAGCTGGCCCAAGTGGAGAACTGGTGCAGCAAGATGATTCAACACAAAAAAGAGACACAGAGGAGAGATAATAAGAGATGCAGCAGACCAGGGAGCTGAGGTGGTATAAGAGATTGAGCACCTCTCTCCCACTCTGGAAGGTCCCAGAATCAGTTCCCGATGCCACCTAAAGAGAAGGCAAGCAGACACAAAAGAATGCACAGTGAATGGAAAAGAGAGCAGAGAACGGGGGGGAGGAGGAGGTGGAGATAAATAAATCTTTAAAAAAATATATCCACTTGTCATCTCACATCACAATCCAATTGAGAAATGGTTCGTTGTTATGGCATGGCATAAGAGAAGACAACACTTTAAAACAAGGATTTTTTAAATTTTTGGTCAGCTCATTAGGCACCCACTTATCGAGCTTTTTCTCCTTTCCAATTTGCTGTAGAATGGTTGACATTGAGTTCTTCGGCAACTTCTCAAGTAGTTGTACGAGAATCAGCTTCAATGATTGTTCTCAATTGGTTGTTGTCAACTTCCAATGGCTGGCCACTATGCTCCTCATTTTCAAGGTTCTCTCCTTTGCAAAAATTCTTGAACCACCACTGCACTGAAAGTTCATTAGCAGTTCCTGGGCCAAATGCATTGGGTTGATGTTACAAGTTGTCTCTGCTATTTTATGACTCATTTTGAACTCAAAAAAGAAAATCGCTTGAATTTGATTTTTGTCTAACATCATTTCCATAGTCTAAAATAAATATAAAATAAACAGCAAGTAATAAGTCATTAGAAAAAATATATATATAAAGCAAGAAATGCACATTAAGATGATTGATAACATAACCACATTTATTTAAGAATGTACTCCAATATCAAATGGCAAATTTCAATACTGCAAAACTGCACTTACTTCTGCACCAACCTAATAAAAGACACTTTGAATTCTTGGCAGTTATTGATGACTTTAAATACAAGGCATTAAGGCATACAAGGCATTAAAACAATTTCTCCATCTTTTAAATGCTATGTCATTGCTACCTACTTCACAAAGACAAAGGGGCTATAGTTTTTGTATGTATTTGTTTAAATATTCTTTTCCCATTCCATTGTAAAAGTTGAACGAGCTAAGGGTGGTTTTACTGATCTTTCTTACATACCTAAATAGATAGCAGAAAACATTACATATGTGATAGATGCCCTCCCTTCCCTTCCTAATCTCAGTATTATTGTCTCCTCCCCAGATGGAGGTAAACACTATTCTGACTTTTATGATTAAAAATCCTATTGGGGGAAGCGGATGTGGCTCAAGTGATTGGGCTTCCGTCTACCATATTGGAGGACCTGGTTTTGATCCCTGGGGCCTCCTGATAAAGGCATACCTATGCGGCAAGCCACGCTGCAAGATGATGATGCAAGAAAAAGAAAGATGAAGGGGAGAGTCAAGGCGAGATGAAACAGAAACCAGGAACTGCTGTGGTGCAAGTGACAGGGAACCTCTCTGCATATCAGAGGTCCCCAGGATCAAATCCTGATGAATCCAAGAGGAAAAAACAAGAAGAAAAGACGAAAAGAGAAATAGACACAGAAGATCACACAGCGAATGGACACAGACAGCAAAAACAGCAGGGGGTCGGAGAGAAAGTAAAAAACTGTTGGGGGAGCAGATGTGACTCAAGCAGTTGAGTGCCCACCTTCGACATGGGAAGTTCCGGGTTCAGTTCCAGTGCCTCCTGAAAAAACAAAAACAAACAACAAGCAAAGCAAATGATAAAACCAACTCAGGGAAGCAGATGTGGCTCAGTGGTTGAAACACCGGCTTCCCACATACGACGGGTTCAATGCCCAGCCCCCAGAACCTAAAAAAGAAAAAAAAAATCTATTGCTTTCCTTGTAATTTTACCAATTCTGGACGCATCCCTAAACAATACAGTTTGGCTTTGTCTGGTTTTTGAACTTCATATGCATGGAATCATACTATATATATATTGCCCCTTTTGCTCAATAGTATACAAGATTAATCCATTTTGTTGTATGCAACTGTATTTCATTCATTTTCTTTAGTGTATGAATATATTACAACTTATTCATTATATTGATAGTAACATTTTTGTTGTTTACAGTTTTGGGCCATTACTGAAAATGCTGCTACAAATATTCATATATATATTCTGGTGAAAATGACCACAAATTTCTCAAGAGTAAATAGCTAGGAGTTAAATTACTTGGTCACAGGTATTAGTATCTTCAACTTGATAATGATAAAATCATCATCAGGAAAACAGCACAGTAATAATTAGTGCAAGCAGGATCTAAGGATGCTAAAATTAACGAAGAAAGTTTGAGGAAAAACAGAATATTACCATAGTCTTAAAGTATCTCCCCCAAGATAGTTATCAGTGACAAAGACAGTCACTTTACAGTGGCTGTTATGAAGAAAGCAGGCAGATATCATCAAGATTAATAGAATCAGTAATAAGACATATTGATATTATGTTTCCTGATACGATGAACTAAGAAGGACACAGCATCACTCTATGGTATTCTTCTTAAAAAAGGCATAATCTAAATCCAATCATGAAAAAAAGATCTGACAAACTCAAATTGAGAGCTTTTTACAAAATAACTGGTCAGGAAACATCAACGGTGTTAAGGTCATGGAAAATAAGGAAAGATCGAGAAACTATCACAGAGGGGAGAGAAATGAAGACCACACAACTAAATGCAATGTGAGTTTCTGAATTGTATACTGGAAGAGAAAAAGGACATTAGAGGAAAAGAGGAACATTTAAACAAGCTCTGCACCAGCTGATGATGTAACTAGAAAAAGACCTTGAATAAAGGGTTCAACTCAGACTGGCAGAATATCTCAGCTTATATGTAATATCAGGTGTTAAAAACTGCTTTTTGACTTTGGATAAAAGGGGGAAATGGAAAGGACAAATGAGTTTATATGGCTATGAGTCTCCAAAAAAGAGTCAGGAGGTCATCAGAGGGATGATGCTTGTGCACGCCTCAGCAGGGTACCAGAGACAGCCAAGGTAGATGGAAACCCAGGTGCTGGTTCTCCTGAGGGCTGCAGAGACCCACAGGGTCTATGGTCAAGGCAGATGGCTCTGGAGTTCAGGGCCATGTCAGTTTGCCCTACTTTGTGTTCCTGAGTGTGATGGAGTTGGACTCAGATATGACCTCTCTACACGCCTCTTCTGTTACATTTACCAGACCTGTGGTTGGCGTTTGGGTTGGTGTATACTCAGGAGACCTGAATCTCTGGACTGTCCATGTGATGGCCAGGCCCTGGGCCTCAGCAGACTTGCAATTCCTACCCTCTGGTTTGTTAGACTTACCCTGGCCAGCTGACAGGGAGGTGAAGAGGGTCAACCACCACACCAGGGAGCCAAGAGTGCTTAGAGCTGCCAGCAGGAGAATTGCATCCATCATCCATGTGGAATCTAAACCCCCTCTTGATGTAGAGGGGGACTGGACATAACCATCCCAGGGTCCACAGGATGGAGGAATAGAGTATCGATCAGAGTGGACTCACTGGTGTTCTGCTGGGGAACTATTGTGATTAGTAAGGGAAGAAATTGTAGTAGTGATGTGGAGAGGGTGGCCATGTGGCTGCTGATGGTAGGGAGACGGAAGAAGAGATTTGATGTGGGGGCATTTTCAGGATTTGGAGTTGTCCTGGGTGGTGCTGCAGGGATGGATGCTGGATGTTGTGTGTCCTGCCATGGCCTACTGGGTAGTCTGGGGGAGAGTGTGGGTTACAGTGTGGACCACTGTCCATGTGGTACAGCGGTGCTCCAGAATGTATTCGCCAGGTGCAGTGGATGTGCCGTGATGATGGAAGAGATTGTTGATGCGGGAGGGGGTGGGGTGAGTGGGGTGGGGGGTATATGGGGACCTCATATTTTTTTTTCTCTCCCCTTCCCCCGAGCCCAGTTGTCTGCTCTCTGTGTCCATTTGCTGTGTATTCTTCTGTGACTGCTTCTATCCTTACCAGCAGCACCGGGAATCTGTGTTTCTTTTTTTGTTGCATCATCTTGTGTCAGCTCTCTGTGTGCAAAGCTCCATTCTTGGACAGGTTGCACTTTCTTTCACGCTGGGCGGCTCTTCTTACGGGGTGCACTCCTGGACGTGGGGCTCCCCTACGCGGGGGACACCCCTGTGTGGCACAGCACTCCTTACGTGCATGAGCACTGTGCATGGGCCGGCTCCACACAGGTCAAGGAGGCCTAGGGTTTGAACCATGGACCTCCCATGTGGTAGGCGGATGCCCTATCCATTGGGCTAAGTCCGCTTCCCCCTCATATTTTTTTAATGTAACATTTAAAAGAAAATAAAGAAGGAAAAATAAATAAGCTCCGTAGTTGAGTAAACAGTATTGTCTCAATGTTTATTTACTGGTTTTTATAATTGTGTATGATGTAAATTGTTAACATTAGGGGAAACTGAGTGAAGGATATATGCACTCTCCCTGTACTTTGTTTTCAACTTTTCTGTAGTCACAACTCTTCCCCACCCTGCCCAGGAGATAGTGGGGATTGAACCTCGTACAGGCCAAGGAGGTGTTCAACCACTGAGATACATCTGCTCCTCCCTCTTTTTTTTTTTTAAGTTTTTAAAAAAAGATAACCCCAAGGTAGATGCCCTGAAAGAAAATCTTATTTTGTGCAGCCGCAGACTTGAGATCTCTGAAAACCAGACTCAGAGATGCATTGTGTGAGTAGCAGAGTTACAATGGAAACTGAAATCTCAACCTTGCAGGGTGTCTGCTGTTAAAGTGAGGGCATTGATTGGAAAAGAGTAGAATCCCAAGGATTGGGATGGAGACATATGAGTTGATGATGATGACATTGGGGACACTGAAACCCTAAATTCAGCTGAGACTGTAGCAGTTTGATATTGTTTATGAATTCCAAAAATAGATATTGGACTATGTTTGTAAACTGGTCTGTTCCTCTGGGCATATTAGATTGTATTGGATTCAGAGGTTTCACTTTTGCTTGATTAAATTATGATTAAGGCTTTGATTGGGCCACAGTAGGATGTTAAGTACCCACCCACCAAGGGAAAACAGAGAAAATAACATGGCAGAGGAGTTAGTTGGAATTTTGGATGCTGGAACCCTGGGAAGTAACACACAGGAGAAGAACAGCAGGAGGAATAGAGATGGCTCCATAGACATGGCAGAGGCCCTGGGAAGAGAAAGAACCTGATAGTCTATAGCTGACCTTGTGGAGAGAACAGAGCAGCTGAGCCCAGAAAGCAATGAGCTCCAGGAGAGAGACAAGACTTATACCAATGTATAGCTGACATTGGAAGAAGCTGGGACCACAAAGCCTTAAGAGGAAGAGGAAGGCTGAACCCTTGTAGACATCGGCAACCATCTTGCTCCAACATGTGGCAATAGACTCTGGTTAGGAAAGTAACTTATTCTTTATGGCCTTGTGACTGTAAACTTCTACCCCAAATAAATACCCTTTGCAAAGGCCAACATATTTCCGGTATTTTGCATCAGCACCCTTTTGGCTGACTAATACAGGGGCTTTGCCAGATAAACCTATAATGGTCTGCCTTGAGGAGAAAACCACCCATTCTCAAGCCTGCCTTGAGGGGACAACCACCCATGTCAAGCCCGTACCACCCAACCTCCACCCTGCCCTTAGAAGTCTGCCATCCAACCCCCACCTGAAAAGATTAATCCTGTCAAACCAGATGAACTGCAACAGAATGCCCGGAGGTAATTGGCTTGCAAGACATTTCTAATACATCTCCTTACCCACCCCCATTTCTCTTCTTTACTTCCAGAACTTTAATTAAAGTCACGACAAACCCCCAAAGGTGAAATACAAAGTGTGACCCAGGGGAAGTAAGCTATACTCCAAAAGAACTGCTTGAGCTTTCCAATTTGTATAGACAGAAATCAGGGGAATACGTGTGGGAATGAATATTAAGGGTATGAGATAATGGTGGAAGGAATATAAAGTTGGACTGAGCTAAATTTATTGATATGGGCCTATGAAGCAGAGATTATGGATTCAGTGTTGTAGTTTGTGGGGCTAGAAAGCTGCCTAAAACATCTACCAAAAGATGGCCAATACTGCATGAGGTCAAGATGCCAGAATTGCCCTGGTACACTGTAGATGAGGGGATCCAAAGGCTTAGAGAGATTGGAATGTTAGAATGAATTTACCATCTAAGACCTGCCCACCCACCCCAGGAATGTCCAGAGGATACAACTTTCACCAGGACTGTGAAGAAATAATCTGTGAGACTAACTCCACAAATTGTGGTTACTCTTCTCTGTAGGTCAGATATTACCTTGGGAACTAGGATTCTTTTTTTTTTTTTTTTTTTTAAGATTTATTTATTTATTTATTTCTCTCCCCTTCCCTCCCCCCCACCCCGGTTGTCTGTTCTGTGTCTATTTGCTGCGTGTTCTTTGTCCGCTTCTGTTGTCGTCAGCGGCAAGGGAATCTGTGTTTCTTTTTGTTACATCATCTTGTTGTGTAGGTTCTCCATGTGTGCGGTGCCATTCCTGGGCAGGCTGCCCTTTCTTTTGCGCTGGGCGGCTCTCCTTACCGGGCGCACTCCTTGCGCGTGGGGCTCCCCTACGCAGGGGACACCCCTGCGTGGCACGGCACTCCTTGTTCACATCAGCACTGCGCATGGGCCAGCTCCACACGGGTCAAGGAGGCCCTGGGTTTGAACCTTGGACCTCCCATGTGGTAGGTGTATGCCCTATCCATTGGGTCAAATCTGCTTCCCTGGAAGTAAAATAGATAGGCATTCTACTAAATTCCTAGTTGATCTGTATAAGCAGAAGAGTTCTAGGTGGAGTGAAAAAAAGCCTAACTTGAATTACAGAAATAGTCATAGCCCTTAATCAATTCCCAGACTTGAGATAGTTTACAGACCCAGAGCCCTCGAATGAGGGCAAGGCCAGGTCCACTTGGGGAAGGATCTTATTAAACTGCCAAAAATTTATACTGTTAATCTTCCTCCCACCATTCCCCAAGGAGACCTATGGCCTTTTACTGGGGTAAATATGCATTGGGGGAAAGGAAATGATCAGACATTTCAGGGATTATTAGACACTGGCTCAGAAGTGACATTAATTCCAAGGAGACCCAAAATGTCACTATGAAATTTATGGAGGTCTGGTGAGTGATGGAGTTTAAGCTCAATTCTATCTCACAGTGGGTCCATCCAGTGGGTTCCCAGAACTTTTCTGTGGTTATTTCCCCAGTTCCAGAATATGTAATTGGAATAGACATACTCAGCAACTAGCAAAGTCCCCACATTGGATCCCTGACTTGTGGAGTGAGGGCTGTTATGGTAGGAAAGTGGAAGCCACTAGAACTGCCCCCTACATAGCAAAATAATAAATCAAAGCAATACCAAATTCCTGGAGGGATTGCAGAGATCAGCGCCACCATCAAGGATTTGAGAGATGCAGGGATGGTGATTCCCACCACATCCCCATTCAACTCTCCTATTTGGCCTGGGCAGAAAAAAGATAGATCTTGGAGGATGACACTGGCTTATCCAAAATTTAACCAGCTGATGACTCCAATTGCAGCTGCTGTTCCAGATGTGGTATTATTGCTTGAGCAAATCAACACATGCCCTGGTACCTGGTATGCAGCTATTGATCTGGTAAATGCTTTTCTTCTCAATTGCCAGAAACAGTATGCTTTCAACTGGCAAGGCCAGCAAAATACATTCACTGTCCTACCTCAGGGGTATAACAACTCTCCAGCCCTATGTCATGGTATTGTCCACAGGGACATTGATTGTCTCTCCCTCCCATAAGATATAACCCTGCTCCATTATATTGCTGATATCATGCTGATTGGATCTAGTGAGTAAGAAGTAGCAAAACTCCAGACATATTGGTAAGTATTTGCATGAGAGAGAATGGGAGATGAATCCAACAAGAGTCCAGCAGCTTCCATCTCAGTGAAATTTCTAGGCATCCAGTGGTGTGGGCCATGTCGCGCTATCCTTCTAAAAGTGAAGGATAAACTGTTGCATCCAAACCCTCCTATGACCAAAAAGGAGAAACAACATTTAGATGACCACTTTAGATTTTGGAGACAACAAATACCTCATCTGAGCATGGTACTCTGACCCATTTTTCAAGTGAACAGAACAACTGATGACCAAAAAAAGAGGCACAATGCTTAGTTGGCTTTTCGGATTTTGGAGACAACATGGGTGCCATTTGGGTGTGCTACTCCAGCCCATTTACCAAGTAACCAGAAAAGCTGCTAGTTTGGAGTAGGGACTGGAACTAGAGTGCAGGCTGCACTGTCACTTGGACTCTGATCCAGAAGATCCAAAGGTGCTAGACGTGTCAGTGGCAAATAGAGATGCTCTCTGGAGCTTTTGGCAGGCCCCTACAGGAGAATCACAATACAGACCCTTAGGATTTGGGAGCAAAGCCCTGCCTTCCTCTGCAGATAACTACTCTCCTTTTGTTAAATAGCTTTTGGCCTGCTACTGGGCCCTAACAGAGACTGAATGCTTAACCACGAACCAAGTTACCATGAAATCTGAGTTGCCTATCATGAGATGGGTATTGTCTGACCCACCAAACCATAAAGTTGGGCATGCACGGCAGCACTCTATCATAAAATGGAAGTGATATATATGAGTTAGGGCTCAAGAAGATCCTGAATGCACAAGTAAATTACATGAGGAAGTGGCCCAAATACTCATGGTCACCACTCCTACCACAGTACCTTCTTTTTCTCAGCCCACAGCTATGGCTTCTTGAGGAGTTCCTTACAATCAATTGACTGAAGAAGAGAAAACTTGAACCTGGTTTAACATGGTGCTACATGATACGCAGGAACAACTTGAAAGTGGAAAGCTGCAGCACTGCAGTCCATTTCTGGGATGTTCCTGAAGGACAGTGATGAGGGGAAAGCCTCCCGGTGGGCAGAACTTGAAGCAGTGCACCTGGTTGTTCATTTTGCTTGAAAGGAGAAATGGCCAGAAATGCATTTGTACATTGATCCATGGGCTGTTTTCAATGGTTTGGCTGGATGGTCAGGGACTTGGAAGAAACATGATTGAAAATTGGTGACAAAGAGGTCTGGGGAAATATTTGTGCTCACCCTCTGGTGAGCATTCAGCAGAGGAAGATTTTAATAATCAAGTGCCAGGAGTGGCGCGGCACACACGGAGAGCTGATGCAGCAAGATGACGCAACAAAAAGAGACACAAATTCCCGTGCCACTGACAATAGCAGAAAGCGGACAAAAAGAAGAACACGCAGCAAATGAACACAGAGAAGACAACTGGGGTGGTGGGGGGCGGGGAGGGAAGGGAGAGAAATAAATAAAATAAGTCTTTAAAAAAAAAACAAAAAAACCCCTCCAACATCAAAAACCCTTCAATTCTGTCCTTTTCCATGCCTTTTTCCTGTGAGTTCCCACCCACCAAGTGGTGGGGGCTCAACCCCCTACTGACGTGGCCCAATTAAAGCCCTAATCATAATTCAATCACACCCACGTACAGACCAGTTTACAAACATAATCCAATATCTACTTTTGGAATACATAACTATGTTAAACTGCTACACTCACCCTCTGGATTCCAAAAAGACATTACAATATTTTTTAAAAACTTAAATCAGTAACAATGTAAGTACTAAATCATATCATAATCAATTTAAAGAAATACAGTTTGTCTTGGAGCAAAGTCCTGCCTAAAACCCTACCAAGTCCTCCCATTGCCTTTATTTTGTTTTAAAGATTTATTTTTTATTTATTTCTCTCCCCCAACCCCATTGTCTGCTCTCTGTGTCCATTCACTGTGTGTTCTTCTGTGTCCGCTTGTATTCTTGTCAATGGCACCGGGAATCTGTGTCTGGTTTTGTTGCATCATCTTGCTGCATCAGTTCTCTGTGTATGTGGCACCATTCCTGGGCAGGCTGCACTTTTTTCATGCTGGGCAGCTCTCCTTACGGGTGCACTCCTTGAGCTTGGGGCTCCCCTATGCAGGGCACACCCCTGTGTGGCAGGGCACTCCTTGCACGCATCAGCACTGCACGTGGGCCCGCTCCACATGGGTCAAGGAGGCCCAGGGTTTGAACCACAGACCTCCCATGTGGTAGGTGGACACCCTATCCATTGGGCCCAGTCCACTTCCCAAAGGCAATTCCTAAGATGACAATAAAGTGAAGTACTAAGCTAACAAATAGGCATCAAGCCTAGAGCATCACTAAATAGCAGGGAATAAAAGTCTCCCAGAAGCGTGTGGTGGTTTGAAGCTGTACGTACCCCAGAAAAACATGTTCTTAAACACAGTTCATTCCTGTGGGTGTGAACCCATTTTAAGTAGGACCTTTTGATGAGGTTCCTTCTGTTAAGGTGTGGCGCACCTCAATCAGGATGGGTCACATCCTATTACTGGAGTCCTTTATAAGCGGATGAAGTTCAGACATAGGAAAAGAAAGTCACAGAGGTAACAACAATAAGCTGAACATCAGCAGAACCTGGAATAGATGAGAGAGACTAGGACACATAGTCATGTGACAAACTAAGGGCCAAGGATCACCAGCAGCCAGTTCCAGAATGCCAAGTCTTCAGGAAGAACATACTGCCTTGATGACACCTCTCAGACTCAAACCATGAGTGAATAAATTTCTATTCTTTAACCCAACCCATTTCATAGTATTAGCTTGAGCAGCCAAGGAACCTAAAACATGGAGTAACTCTAAGAAAAAAAAATTGAAGCTAATAAATTCATAAAAGAAATTTACCTTATGAAAAGTTGTACTGAGAGCTATTGGCAAGTGTGGAAAGATAAAGATAAGTTAAGCAAATGAGAAAACAAGATAATTATTAAACTGTAGGGGGAAGCAGATGTGGCTCAGCTGATAGAGTGTCTGCCTACCATATAGGAGGTCCATTGTTTGGACCCAGGGCCTCCTGGCCTGTGTGGTGAGCTGGTCCATGCACAGTGCTGCCCCACACAAGGAGTATTATGCCACAAGTGTTCCCCGCAGAGGGGAACCCCGTGTGCAAGGAGTGCACCCCTCAAGGAGAGCTGCCCTGTGTGCAAAGCGCAGCCTGCCCAGGAGTGGTGCCGCACACACGGAGAGCTGATGGAGCAAGATGATGCAACAAAAAGAAACACAAATTCCCGGTGCCACTGAGAATGCAAGCAGACACAGAAGAACACACAGCGAATAGACACAAGAGAGCAAACAATGGGGGGTGGGGGAGAAGGGGAGAGAAATAAATTTTAAAAATAAATCTGAAAAATAAACTAAAGGGGGGAAAAGAAAAAGAACAAAATAATAGTATACTACCATGTATAAATTTGAATAATATTTACATAAAATCATATAAAACCTAAAGATTGAATTAACCAGAAAGTTAATTTTTTTACAAACAGGAAATGATGGTTTAAGGGAGCTAAATCATTATCTACCCTAATAGGAAATCAATTAATAAAGTCTAAAATTGATGATTCCAAAGATAGCAGTAGGGAAGCAGATGTGGCTCAAGTGATTGAGCTCCCACCTACCACATGGGAGGCCCAAGGTTCAGTTCACAGTGCCTCCTGGAGAAAATGAGCAAGACAGCAAGTAGGTGTGACAGGAAGGCACAGTGAGCTGATGCAACAAGATGATACAACAAGGAGACACAAAGAAGAAACACAGTGAGAGACACAACAAAGCAGGGAGCAGAGGTGGCTCAAGCAATTGAGCCTCTCTCTCCCACATGGGAGGCCCCAGGTTCAGTTCCTGGTGCCTTCGAAAGACAAACAAACACAGAAAGCACACAGCAAATGGACACAGAGAGCAGACAGTGAGTGTAAACAACAATGCTGGGGGGAGAATAAATAAATCTTAAAAAAAAAGATAGCTGTATATCCATACTATGCAAAGCATAAATATGGAGATGTACATACTCTAGAAGAACATCTAAGAGTTGGAAAGGGGGAAGAAGACTAGAGGAATAAATTAAGTTCATATTTTACTTCAAGAAAAATCAAGTTTTAAAAGATCACATATGAAAACACAAAACTATAAAAGTACTAAAAGAAAATAGAGGAGACTATCTTTGTAATGTTGGTGTGGGGAAGGCTTTTCTAGACCAGAAGCCTTAAAGAAAATGAAAGGAAAGTGGATGTGGCTCAATTGGGCTCCCTTCTGCTTTATGGGAGGTCCAGGGTTCAATTCCTGGGGCCTCTTAGTGAAGGTAAGCTGGCCCAAGCAGAAAGCTGGCCTGAGCAGAAAACTGGCACAGCAAGATGACACAACAAAAAGAGACACAGAGGAGAGACAATAAGAGACACAGTAGGTCAGGGAGCTGAGGTGGTGCAAGAGATTGAGCATCTCTGTCCCACTCTGGAAGGTCCCAGGATCGACTCCCAGTGCCACCTAAAGAGAAGACAAGCAGACACAGCAGGAGATTGCACAACGAATGGACACAGAGAGCAGACAATGGGGGGGAGGGGGTACGAAATAAATAAATCTTTAAAAATGGGAAATGAATAAATTTTATTGCACAAAATGAAAAAGTTTATGCACAAGTAAATATATTAAAAGAGTTAAATACTGTTCTAAAATTGATTGTGGTGATGGTGGCACAGCTCTGTGAACATACTAAAAATCATTGATTTGTACAGTTTTAATTGGTGAATTATATGATAAAAGAATTCTATCTCAAAAAAATCTGTTCAGAAAAATAGTTAAAAGGCAAGTTGTTGAGAGAAAATATTTGCAACACATTTATGAGACGAGGAATTTAAAGCTTTATATATGAAGAACTCCTTCTAGCTCTTTAGAAAAAGCCAAAACAAGTAGAAAAGTAGACAAAGGAAATGAAAAGCCAATTCACAGGAGAAGAAATACGAAAGACCAATAAAATTATGAAGAGATTTTCAAGCTCGTTAGTAATCAGAGAAACCCAAATAAAAACCAATATGAAATGCCATCTATTTCCCCACCCTATTAGCATATGAGAAGGACTGGTAATAACCAACATTAGGCAGAGTGGGGGAAAGGCCCTCATGCACTGATGGCTGGAGATTAAATTGATATTGCCTTTCTGGAGGGCAATTTGGAAATATCTATGAACATAAAAGATGTGCACACTCTTTAACTCAGTAATTCCAATTTTAGTGATGAATTCAGGGATGTTAACTGTTGAATTATTGGTAAGGGGAAAAAGGGTTTACCAGTAGGTAAACAGTAAATAAAATATGGTGCCTTTACTGTGGAATGCTATGCATCCAGTGAAGGAGCTATGTACACTGACAAGGAGAGTTCTTCAACATAAAATAAGGGAATAAAGTATGTCGTAGCACACCGTGTATGCTGTGATCACACAACATGTTTTTAAAACGAAAAAAGTGTACATGTATATGTGTATGATGGTGGTGTGTCAGGAAAAATCTACTTCAAATAGTAACAGGGGAACTTTAATGTTTGGTTCTAGATTCTTTTATTTTCACTCTTTTAAGCCACCTCTGAATTTTTAGTGGCATATATATATATACATATATACATTTTTTTTTTCTATCTGATTGCATTATTGTCTTTTTGATGTCATGCTTCACCGCACGGGGGCCTGCACTCACTGCACCACACAGGTCTGGGATGCCTGTTTTTTTCTTTTATAAGTAGTAGGTCCCGGGGATTGAACCCAGGTCCTCTATACGGTAAACGAGAGCTCAATTGCTTAAGCCACAGACACTTCTGGTGGTATATTTTTAAAACTATGAATTAAAAAAAGAAATAGATGTTAGGTCTCTATCCAGATCTACTGAATCAGAATATCCAGAGATGGAAATTGGGTATGTATGTTTTTTTAAAGCTCAGGAAGTGATTCTTGAGTACAGCAAGACTTTAAAGACCCTAGTTTATTTTTTGTTGTTGTTGTTTTTACCTCTTCCTCTGATTGCATCTCCATTTATTCCCAGAGCTTCAACAATCATCTATATGCAAATAATGTTCACATTCACAGTTTCAGAAAAGATCTCTCCTTGAACTTTAGTCTCTTTCTCCAAAGGTATTCAAATGGTCAATAAGCACATAAAAACCTGCTTAGCATCATTAGTTATTAGGGAAATGTAAGCATTGGTGAGGATGTAAAAAGTTTGGAAATTTTGTGTGTTGCTTGAGGGAATGTAAATGTGCAGCCACACACAAAAAAATGGGTTTTGCTCCTCAAAAACAACAACAAAAACATAGAACTACCATATGACCTGGCAATTCCACTTCTAGGTATATACCTAAAGACTCAAGCAAATTCTTGTATACCAATGTTTATAGCAAACTTGTTCGCAATTGCCAAAAAGTGAAAACAACCCTATTATCCATCAACAGATGAATGGATAAAGGAAATGTGGTATATATATGCAAAGGAATATTATTCAACCATAAAAAGAAATAAAGTTCTGATGTATGCTACTACATGGATAAACCTTGAAAACGCGCTAAGTGAAATAAGCCAAATAAAAAACGGGCAGGGAAGTGGATTTGGCTCAACTGATAGCGCATCCGCCTACCATACGGGAGGTGGTGAGCTGGCCCATGCACAGTGTTACAAGGAGTGCCCTGCCACACAGGGGTGTTCCCCGCATAGGGGAGCCCCACACACAAGAAGTGCGCCCTGTAAGGAGAGACGCCCTATGCAAAAAAAGCACAGCCCACCCAGGAGTGGTGCAGTACACACAGAGAGCTGACACAGCAAGATGACGCAATAGTAAGAGACACAGATCCCTGGTGCCACTGACAAGAATCCAAGCAGACACAGAAGAACACATAGGGAATGGACAGAGAACAGACAACAGGGGGTGGGGGTGGGGGGAATAAATAAAAAATAAACCTTAAAAAAAAAAGGGCAAATACTGTGTAAAATTTATATTGAATATCTGGAATAAGTATATTCATAGAGAAAGAAAGATTAGGGGTTACCAGAGGCTGGGGCGGGGGCGGAGAGAAATGGGTAATCATTACTTAATGAGAATGTGTATTTCACATGCTGTTTTACTATGCTATATAGTTCCAGTTACATTTTTTAGCTTTACTTTTAGTAATACATGACCTTAGACCCATAAACTACCTTCATACCTACATAATAGTACTCCTAGGTTACAAACATTATGTCGGGCTTTCACATTTCCTTTTCATTTCCAAAGATTAACACACATCATTTTTACCAATTCTGCAGAAATTAACCTCCAGTTTTCCATTCTCTAAATGCATTCTGTTTTCTAGTGACCCACATTCAAATGATTAACTCCATGAGATTATACAATATATTCAGTTCATAGTAGCACAACCATACAGTATTTGTCCTTTTGTGTCTGGCTTGCCTCACTCAACATAAGGACCTCCTGGTTCATCCATTTTCTCATATGCTTTATTACTTCATTTCTTCTTACAGTTGCATAATATTCCATTGTGTGAATACACCACTGTTTGTTTATCCATTCATCAGTTGATGGACACCTGGGTTGTTTCCAACTTTTGACAATCATGAATAATGCTGCTACGAACACTGGTGTGCAGATGTCTGTTCGTGTCACTTTTCTCAGTTCTTCTGGGTATATACCCAATAGTGGTATTGCCAGGTCACATTCAAGTCTATATTCAACTTCTTTAGGAACTGCTAAACAGTCCTCCTCAGTGGCTGTATTATTCTACATTCCCACCAACAGGGATGAAGTATTCCTATCTCTCCACATCCTCTCCAATACTTGTAGTTCTCTGTCTTTTCATAGTGGCCATTCTAATAGGTGTGAAACTATATCTCATTGTAGTTTTGAGTTGCATTTTCCTAATCATTCGTGATGTTGAACATTTTTTCATGTGTATTTTTTTCTTTTTGCCATTTGTATTTCTTATTTAGACAAATGTCTATTCAACTATTTTGCCCATTTTTTTAACCAGGTCATTTGTCTTTTTATTGTTAAATTGTAGCTTCTCTTTATATATCATGGATATTAAACCCTTATAGACATGTGATTTCCACATATTTCCTCCCATTGAGTCAGCTGCCTTTCTAGCCTTTTTTTTTTAAAAAAAAAAAGATTTATTTTATTTATCTATTTCTCCCCACCCCTTTGTTATTTTTCACTTGCTGTGTCTGTTTGTCTTCCTTGTTTCTTCAGGAAGCACTGGGAACCGAGCCCAAGACCTCTGATGTGGGAGGGAGGTGCCAAATCACTTGAGCCATATCTGCTTCCTGCTTTGTTGTGTCTCTCATTTTGTTTTTTCTTCTTGCAATCTCTTGTTGTGTCAACGTGCTGTACCTGACCGTTGTACCAGCTCACTATCTTCTTTAGGAGGCACCAGGATCCAAACCAGTGACTTCCCATGTGGTAGGTGGGAGCCTGGTCACCTGAGCCACATCCACTTCCCCTTTTTACCCTTTTGACAAAGTCCTGTGACGTGCAAATGTGTTTAATTTTAAGGAGGCCCATTTATCTATTTTTTCTTTTGTTGCATGTGCTTTGAGATGTAAGGTCCAAGAAACCACCACCTACCACAAGGATTTTAAGATGTTTCCCTATATTTTCTTCTAGCAATTTTATGGTCCTGTCTTTTATATTTAGGTCTTTGATCCATTTTGAGTTGATTCTTATATAAGGAGTGAGATAAGGGTCCTCTTTCATTCTTTTTGGTTATGGATATTTAGTTCTCTCAGGACCATTTGTTGAAGAGACAGTTTTGTCCCATCACTTGGACTTGGTAGATTTCTCTAAAACCAGCTAGAGGAAGCAGATGTGGCTCAACCAGTTGGGCACCTGCCTACTAAATGGAGGTCCTGGATTTGGGTTCTGGTGCCTCCTAAAGAAAACAAGCACCCGCCATAACAAACTAGACACTGCAATCCAAGGCAAGGAACAGATACCTAAATGAGTAGATGTCACAAGTCACCAGACCCTGCAGCTCATGGGGAGTGGATGTGGGTCAGGTCTTGGGCACTCACTCCCTTGTGGGAGATCCTGGGTTCAGTTCCTGGTGCCTCCTGGAGAAGGTGAGCAAACAAGAGCAGACAGACAAGAGAAACATCTAGGGGAGGAGGGAGATAAATTTTTAAAAATCCAGTTGGCCGTAGAGGTAAGGGTTTATTTCTGGACTCTCAATTCTATTCCACTGATCAATGTGTCTATCTTTATGCCAGTATCATGCCATTTTGAACATTGTAGCTTTCTAACGTTTCAAGGTCAGGCAGTAAAATTTCTCCCATGTCCCTCTTCTTTTTTAGAATGCTTTTGGCTATTCAGGTACACTTAACCTTCCAAAAGAATTTGATGATTGCCTTTACTATTTCTGTAAAATAGGCTGTTAGAATTTTGATTGGTATTGCATTGAATCTATAAATCAATTTGGGTAAGAAAGACATCTTCATGATATTTAGTCGTCCAATCCATGAACATGGAATGTCTTTCCATTTGTTTAGGCCCTCATTGATTTCTTTCAGCACTGTTTTGTAGTTTTCTGCATATGGGTCCTGTAGTTTTTGGTTAAACTGATTCCTAGGTATTTGAGGTTTGTTGTTGCTATTGTAAAAGGAATTTCCCCCTGATTTCTTCTCCAAAGTTTTCAATACTGTACAGAAACATAATGATTTTTCCACTTTGTTGTACCCATTTATTAGCTCAAGTAGCTTTGTTGTAGACATTTCAGAATTTTCTAAATATAGGATCATGTCATCTGCAAATAGTGAGAGTTTTACTGCTTCTTTTCTATTCGGGTGCCTTTTTTTTTTACTTGTCCAATTGCACTAGCTAGAATTTCTAGTACAATGCTGAATAACAGCAGTGACAGTGGACATCCTTTCCAGATCTTAGAGGGAAAGGTTTCAACATTTCCCCATTGAATATGATGTTGGCTATGGGTTTTTCATATATGCCTTTAATCACATTGAGGAATTTGCCTTCTATTCCTATCTTTTGAAGTGTTTTTATCATAAAGGATGCTGGATTTTGTAAAATGCCTTTTCTACACTGAGTGAAATGATCATGTGTTTTTTCCCCTTCAATTTGTCAATATGGTGTACAACATTGACTGATTTTCTTATGTTGAATGAGCCCATTTGATTGTGATGTATAAATCTTTTGATATGCTACTGGATTCTGTTTCAAGTATTTTTGATAATTTTTGCTTCTAGTTCATTAGAGAGATGGATCTGTAATTTTCTTTATTGCAGTGTCTTTATCTGGCTTTGGTAATAGGATGGGGTTGGCTTCATAATAAGTGTTGGGTAATTTTCCCTCCTCTTCAATTTTATGGAAGAATCTAAACAGGATTGGTGTTAATTTTTTTCAAAATGTTTTGTAGAATTCACCTGTGAAGCCATCTGGTCCTGGGCTTTTCATTGCTGGGAGATTTTTGATGATGGATTCAATCTCTTTAAATGTAATTGGTTTGTTACATTCTTATATTTCTTGTAGCATTGTGTAGGGTGTTTGTGCATTTCTGGGAATTTGTCCATTTCATCTAGGTTGTCTAGTTTGTTAGCATACAGTTTCTCATAATATCTTCTTGTGTCCTTTTTTATTTCTGTGTGGTCAGTTGTAACTTCCCCCCTTTCATTTCTGATTATATTTACTTGCATCTTTTCTCTTTTTTTCTTTGTTAGTCTAGTTAGGGGTTTGTCCATTTTAATGATCTTCTCAAAGAACCAGCTCTTGGTTTTGTTGATTTTTTCTGTTTGTTGTTGTTGTCATTGTTGTTGTTGCTGTTGTTGTCAGTTACATTTCTTTCTGCTCTAATCTTTATTATGTCTTTCCTTCTGCTTGCTTTGGGAATGGTTTGCTGTTCTTTTTATAGTTTTGTTACTAAATTTTATCTAGGTTCTTTGACTATGAATTTCAAGAGCACACGTGGTGAGTTAGGCCAGTAATTTATTCAGGTAGGGAGGGAAGAGAAATGGGAGAAAATAACAGAAAATAACAGAGCAGGGGTTCCAGATAGAGAGGAAGGAGATGAAAAGGGATGAGAGGGCTGATTTACAAGCTACAATTCTCCATTATAGATTATAAATCCCCAGGTTTACTTGTGTGGCCACATGGCAGAGGAAAAATGGCGAGGGCAACACACAGAGGACAGGATGGGTCTGCAGGCAGGAGACCAGGGCAAGAACCCACACTCAGGCCTGTGCATGGCTTTTAAACCGTTAATTATTCCACCCCTTTTCTAATGGAAGGGGAGGGGGCTCCAGATGTTTGCCGTTTTGATTGATTACCCCACCCATCAATCCCCTAGTGAGGAAACATTGATAAAGTTCCAGAAGTCTTTGTTCTGGATAGCAGAATCTTGGGGTGGGGGTCTTCCAGCAGCCATCTTGGGGGATACTGATGTCCATGTGGATTCTGCCACGTTCCTGATCCTTCTATTAATTCCCTATCTTAGTAGCCTGCTTCAGTTTTTCCAGTTGTTCAGTTAGATCTTTGATTTTAGCTCTTATTTTTAATATA
Organism: Dasypus novemcinctus; assembly: GCF_030445035.2. Lineage (NCBI taxonomy): Eukaryota > Metazoa > Chordata > Mammalia > Cingulata > Dasypodidae > Dasypus > Dasypus novemcinctus. The sequence goes on along the minus strand of NC_080673.1, from coordinate 167,068,455 downwards.
GGCATTTAGGGTTATAAATTTCCTTCTCACAACTGCATTCACTGTATCCCATACATTTTGATAAGTTGTATTTTCTTTTTCATTCATCTCAATGTATTTACTGATTTCACTTGCAATTTCTTTTTTAAAAAACATTTACTTATTTATTCTTTTACTCCCCCTCCCCACCCTGCCCTTTTTGCTGTTTGTGTCCATTCGCTGTATGATCTTCTGTGTCTATTTCTCTTCTTTCTCCTCTTCTAGGATTCACTGGGATTTGATCCTGGGGACCTCTGATGTGGAGAGAGGCTCCCTGTCAATTGTCCCACTTCAGTTCCTGATCTCTGCTGCACTTCACCTTGACTTTCCCCTTGTTCTCTCTTTTGCTGCATCATCATCTTGCTGCATGACTCACTTGCACTGGCACTAGCTCACCACGCAGGCACTCAGCTTGCTGCAAGGGCCATTGGCTCTCTGCATGAGCACTGGCTCACCATGCAGGCACTCATGCAGGCACTCGGCTCACTACGCAGGCACTCACGTGTGCACTCAGCTCACCACACAGAAACTAGCTCGTCATGCAGGCACTGGCTCACCACACAGGCACCCATGCGGGCACTCATCTTGCCACGTGGGCACTTGCGTGGGCACTCAGCTCACTACACAGGCACTTGGACCACCACGTGGGCACTCATCTCACCATGCAGGCACTCGGCTCACCACACAGGCACTGGCTCGCTGCGTAGGCAACCTTTCTCTTCCTCTTTTTCACCAGGAGGCCCTGGGGATCAAACCCAGGTCCTCCCATATGGTAGGTGGAAAATTTATCACTTGAGCTACATCCGCTTCCCACAATTTCTTTTTTGATCCACTGATTACTTAGGAGTGTGTCATTTAGTCTCCACATATTTGCAAATTTCCCTCTTTCCAGTCTATTATTGACTTCCAGTTTCATTCCATTATAATCTGAGAAGGTGCTTTGTATAATTTTAACTTTCTGTATTTATTGAGAGCTGCATTGTGACCTAACATGTGATCTATCCTGGAGAAAGATCCATGGGCACTTGAGAAGAATGCATAATTCACCGAGTTTGGATGCAATATTCTTTTTTTTCCCACTATTTTTTTAAAAAGATTTATTTATTTATTTATTTTTCTCCCCTTCCCCGCCCCCCCGCCCCCAGTGTCTGTTCTGTGTCTATTTGCTGCGTGTTTTTCTTTGCCCACTTCTGTTGTCAGAGGCACAGGAATCTGTGTTTCTTTTTGTTGCGTCATCTTGTTGTGTCAGCTCTCCGTGTATGCAGTGCCATTCCTGGGCGGGCTGCACTTTCTTTCGCGCTGACCGGCTCTCCTTACAGGGAGCACTCCTTATGCGTGGGGCTCCCCTACACAGGGGACACACCTGTGTGGCACGGCACTCCTTGCGGCCATCAGCACTGCACATGGGCCAGCTCTACATGGGTCAAGGAGGCCCAGGGTTTGAACTTTGGACCTCCCATGTGGTAGGCGGACAACCTAACCACTGGGCCAAGTCCGCTTCCCAGGGTGTAATATTCTGTATATGTCTTTTAGGTCTACCTCAGGTATCATATTGTTCAAATTTTGTTTCCTTGTTTATCTTCTGTCTAGTTGTTCTATCTAATGGTGTGAGTGGTGTGTTGAAGTCTCCAACAATTATTGTAGAGATGTCTATTTCTCCCTTCAGTTTTGCCACAGTTTGCCTCATGTATTTTGAGGCACCCTGGTTAGGTGCATTGATAATTTATGACTATTATTTCTTCCTGGTGGATTGTCCCTTTAATTAATATATAATGGCCTTCTGTATTTTTTATAACATTTTTGCATTTAAAGTCTGTTTTGTCCAATATTAGTATAGCTACCCCTGCTCTTTATTTGGTCACTATTTGCATGGAGTATCTTTTTCCAAACTTCCACTTTCAGATGGTTTGTATCCCTGGGTCAAAGGAGAATCTCTTGTAGGCAGCATGTGGATGGCTCATGTTCACTTTCATCCATTCTATCAGCCTATATCTTTTGATTGGGGAATTTAATCCATTCACATTCAATAATATTACTATAAATGCACTATTACATCCACCATTTTATTCTTTGGTTTTCATATGTCATACCTTATTTTCATCTGTCTTTTCAGTCTTTAGGTTATCCTTTCTTCTATTCTTATCTTCTATATACTCCACCAAGTCTCTCTCTCCTGTCTTTTTCTTTCAGGTTGTAAATCTCCCTTAATATTTCCTACAAAAGTGGGTTCTTTTCTATGAGCTCTCTTAGTTTCTGTTCATTTGTGAATATTTTAAACTCACCTTCATATTTGAAGGACAGTTTGGCTAGATAAAGAATTCTTGGCTGGCAGTTTTTCTCTTCATTATTCTAATTGTATCACACCACTGTCTTCTCACCGCCATTGTTTCTGATGAGAAACCCACACTAAGTCTTACTGGGTGAACCTTAGATGTGACAGTTTGCTTCTCCTTTGCGGCTCTAAGAATTTTTTCTTTGACATTTGATATTCTGAGCAGTATGTGTCTTGGAGTAGGTCTATTATTATTTCTTTTGTGAGAGTTGGGAAATTTTCAGTCATTATTTCCTCAAATATTCTTTCTGTCCCTTTTGCCTTCTCTTCTCCATCTGGAACTCCCATGATGCATATGTTTTGCATTTTCTATTATCATTTAACTCCCTATATCCCTGCTCTATTTTTTCCATTCTTTTCTCTCTCTGTTCTTTTTTGCTTCAGTTTCAGCTGTTTGTCTTCAGTATTACTTAGTCTTTCTTCTATCATTTCAAGTCTGCAGTTGTATGCCTCTAATGTGTTTTTTATCTCACCTATCATGTCTTTCATTCCCATAAGCTCTGCTACTTTTTCATTCAGGTTTTCACATCCTTCTTTGTGCACACTCAGTGTCTTTTTTTTTTTAAGCTCTTTCTTCTTTTTAAAGGTTTATTTTATTTATTTCTCTCCCCTTCCCCCCTGTTGTCTGCTCTCTGTGTCCATTCGCTGTGCGTTCTTCTGTGTCCATTTGCTCTGTGTTCTTCAGTGTCCACTTGCATTGTCAGGTGGCATTGGGAAACTGTGTTTCTTTTTTGTTGCATCATCTTGCTGCGTCAGCTCTGTGTGTGTGTGGTGCCATTCCTGGGCAGGCTGCACTTGGCATGCAGGGCAGCTCTCTTTGCAGGGTACACACCTTGCACATGGGGCACCCCTACACGAGGGACATCCCTGTGTGGCAGGGCACTCTTTGCGCGTGGCAGCACTGCGCATGGACCAGCTCCACACAGGTCAGGAGGCCCTGAGGGTCAAACCCTGGACCTTCCATGTGGTAGACAGACACTCTATCATTTGAGCCATGTCTGCTTCCCCTCAGTGTCTTCTTGATGTCCTTTTTCTTTTTAGCTGTATTGGCTTTTTAAAGAAGATTTATTTTATTTATCTCTCCTTATCCCCTTGTTGTTGGCACTTGCTGTGTCTGTTCATCTTCTTTGTTTCTTTAGGAGGTACTGGGGACCGAATGCGGGACCTCTGATGTGGGAGGAAGGCACCTAATCACTTAAGCCACCTCTGTTCCCTGCTTTGTTGTGTCCCTCGTTATGTTTTTCCCCTTGTTTTTCTTGTTGCGTCATCTTGTTATGTCAGTTTGCAGCACCTGCCCATTGCACCAGCTTGCCATCCTGCTCATCCTCTTTAGGAGGCACCTGCTTACTGCTTTGTTGTATCTCTCATTATGTTTTTCTTCTTGTATCTGCCTCTTGTTGTGTCATCTTGTTGTGTCAGCTTCCTGCACCTGCCTGTCATGCCAGCTTGCTGTTTTCTTTAGGAAGCACTGGGAACCAAACCACAGACCTCCCATGTGGTAGGCAGGAGCCCAACCACTTGAGCCACATCCGCTCCCCAAGCTGTATTGTTTTTCAACTCATTAATTTGATTTTGAAAGTTTGTGTGGATCTCATTGATTATTTTTCTCAAATCCTGTGTCTCTTCTGGAACTTTAATATATTCCTTTTCTTGGGCCATTTCTTCTATTTTCATAATATGGCTTGTAATTTTTTGCTGGCATCTGATTAGAGTGGTGAGTTTATAAGATGCTTGATTTCTCTCTCTTTCATAGGGTTTTAGTGGTGTAAGGCTGTGGTTACTGCTGTTCTTCGATTTGTTTTGTTTTGTTTTGTTCTTTGATTCTTGATTCAGCTTATTCTGGGTCCTTAGAATTGTCCCTCTTAGTTGCTCAAATCTGGGCCCTGGGCCCAGTAATGGGCTGTAGATCCACTTTTTGGGCCTTGGTTAGGGAGGCTGTAAAGACTGGAAAACCCTCTTTCACTTATTTACTTTTAATTTCCTCACATGCACTTCTTTGGCCTGCCAGCGCGTGGCACTCTGTGGCAGCCCTCTCAGTTCAATGCCTGATCCAAGTGTGTTTGCAGCATCAGGGATGGATCAGTGTGACAGAGGTTCCTGCCTGGAGGCTAAGAACTTTGTAATTCAAACCTTCTCAGACACAGTTCTCTAACATTTGCTGGCAACCCCTCCCTTTTCCCTGGTAGGAAGTAATTCTACTCCCCTCTGCCTCCTCAACAACCAGTCCTGGTTCATAGAGAGGGAGATTGACAGTCCAAGGCCTTGCCCCTCCCTCTCCCTTTTCCTGGGAAGTTGGATCCCTGGGGCCTGCTCTGTCTATAGCCGTGGGCCTGAGGCCTGAGAATTCAAAGGTGTCTATAGTGTGGGGAGGGTGCCAGTATTTGCAGCTGAGGCGTGTAACTCACACTTTTGCTGTTGTGATTTTTTTCCTTTGCACCTTTCTCCTCTGGGCTGTGTCCAGGCTTCCCATGGTATCCTAAATCCTAGAAGATTTTTTTCCAGGCTGTTTCTGCCTGTCCTCTAGCTATTTTTCTCGGAGAGAAGAGAGTCCTGTGTCTTTCTAGTCTGTCATCTCACTGGAAGTCAAGAGTTTCAGTTTTGAAAGATGAAAAAGTTTTAGTGGGCAGCAGATGTGGCTCAAGCAATTGAGCTGTCACCTACCACATGGGCGGTCCCAGTTCGGTTTCCAGTACCTCCTAAAGAAGACCAGGGAAGCAGACTTGGCCCAGTGGTTAGGGCGTCCGTCTACCACATGGGGGGGTCCATGGTTCAAACCCCAAGCCTCCTTGACCCATGTGGAGCTGGCCCATGTGCAGGGCTGATGCGCGCAAGGAGTGCCCTGCCACGCAGGGGTGTCCCCCGTGTAGGGGAGCCCCACACACAAGGAGTGCGCCCCATAAGGAGAGCCGCCCCAGTGCGAAAGAAGTGCAGCCTGCCCAGGAATGGCGCCACACACACGGAGAGCTGACACAACAAAATGACGCAACAAAACGAAACACAGATTCCCGTGCTGCTGACAACAACAAAAGCGGACAAAGAAGACGCAGCAAATAGACACAGAGAACAGACAACAGGGGGGACGGGGAAGGGGGGGAGGGGAGAGAAATAAATAAATAAATAAATATTTTTTTAAAATACATAATAGGATTTTTAAAAAATAAAATAAAAAATAAAGAAGAGGAGTAAGACAGTGAGCTGATTATGTGCCTCCCTCCCACATGGGAGGTCCCGAGTTCAGTCCCTGGTGTCTCCTAAAAAAAGGAAGACAAGCACATAACAAATAGACACAGCAAATGCAAATAACAAGGGGGTGTGGAAAAATAAATAAAATACATTTTTAAAAAAAAGGTTTAGTAGTGGATAGTGGCGATGATAACACAACTTTGTAAATTAAGTAATGCCACTGAAAGGTATACTTAAAAATGATTGAAATGGGATAGTCTAGGAAGGTTAATGTTAATTGAAAGACAGCTAGAGAATAACTAGGGACTGTATAACATAGCAATTTTGGGGGGAGATTGTAGTTAATAATATAAATACAAAACAGTTCTTCAAAAAAAAAAGTAAAACAAAGGAAGCAGATGTGGCTCAAACAGTTGAGCACCCACCTCTTATATGGGAGGTCCTGGTTCAGTTCCTGGTGCCTCCTGAAAAAAAACAAAAACAAATAACAAGCAAAGCAAAGCAAATGAAAAAACCAACACAGAGAAGCCGATGTGGCTCTGTGGTTGAGCACCAGCTTCCCACATACATGGTCCTGGGTTCAGTCCCTGGCCCCCAGTACCTAAAAAAAAAGAATATTCCTCTACTACAAAGGTGTTAAGAATATTGTGCTACATGGGAAAAATACAACTAATGTAACTTATAAACTATAGTTAATAATATTGTAATATTTTTTGTAGCAAACGCAAAGAAGTTACTATATCAATGCTAAAAGTAAGAAAAGAATGTGGGACTTAGTTTTAGGAGATATGAATATGATTAAGCATTTTTTTCTTCATTTTCTTCATTAACAAGGAGACCTTTGTTATGTCATTTAACATTTTTTGCCCATTTATGTATCTTTCTGAACACCAAAGAAAAAATTGTCTTTAGTTTTAGGATTAAATGAGTTAAAGTGCCTGGACAGAATATTTTTAAATAATGCTTTCATATTTTGTTAATCTGCCTTTTGTCTGTTATTTTATTCTTTGAAGTTGAAATAAATTTACTTTTAAAAGTTAAAAAAAATAGAACTGTAAAAAATGATTGAAATGACAAATTCTGTGTTCTCCCAATTTTATTTTATTTTATTTTAAAGATTTATTTATTTATTTCTCCCCCGCCCTCCACCCCAGTTGTCTGTGCTCTGTGTCCATTAGCTACATGCTCTTCTTTGCCCACTTCTGTTGTCAGGGGCGCTGGAATCTGTGTTTCTCTTTGTTGTGTCATCTTGCTGAGTCAGCTCTCTGTGTGGGGTGCCCTTCCTGGGCAGGCTGCACTTTTTTCATGCTGGGCGGCTCTCTGTACGGGGCGCACTCCTTGAGCATGGGGCTCCCCTTACTCCGGGGACACCCCTGTGTGGAACGGCACTCCTTACGCACATCAGCACTACGCATGGGCCAGCTGCACACGGGTCAAGGAGGCCCGGGGTTTGAACCGTGGACCTCCCATGTGGTAGACGGACGCCCTAACCACTGGGCCAAGTCCGCTTCCCTCTCAATTTTAAAAAAAGAAAAAAACTTTAGTCTCACACAGTTATCTGCCTATTGGATATCTCATACCTCAAACTCAAGGTGTTCAAAGTACCAACTTCCTTTCAAAGTCTACTATGTTTTCACTTTCACCCAGTTGCCCAAATCAGAAATTTGGTTCATCATTAACTCTTTCCTCTTCTAAATTCAGTCTCCACATTCAGTTGATTATTGAGGTCTATTAATATAGCTAATAGTTCTTGGACTTGACTCTTTCTCTCCATGCCACTGTCACTACCTTTGTTCAGGCCACATAATTTTTCACTCAGATTATGAGAAGAACCTCTTAACCATTTTCCCTGCCTTTTAGTCTCATCCCCCTTCTATTCTCCTCAGTACCAGGGTGATTCTTCTGAAATTCAGGTCTGATCATGTCACTCTTCTGCTGTGGCAGAGAATGCTAGAGGAATACTAAAATTTATGCTCCACTTTCTTTAGCAAAGAATATAGAGCATAGAGTATAAAGTGATTAACTGGCCAGGGACTACATTTTTCCAGCCACCTTCTACCAGTGGCCATATGACTAGTCTCCAATGGAATGTGAGTAGATTATATGTATATCACTTCCAGACCAAAGCTTTCAAGAGATAAGTACGCCTTTTCACCTCTCTCCAACTTCTACCTGTTGGGCAAAAATGACTGGGCGGCTCAAAGCAATAGACAAGTCATAAGACCTAAGAAGTCTGGATCCCTGAATCAAGAGTTCCTGCCCATGGGGAACCCCTTCTTGAGAACACTATACGTGTTGACAAATGACCCTGTACTTGAGCCTTGACATTATATTTTTGGATCTATATGTACAACATTACTCTAATTTATACTCTTACTTAGAATCTTTTCTGTGGCTACCTGTATCTTTCAAGATAAAGCCCAAATTCCAGCAACATGATTCATGAAGTCCTTTATGACCTGTCCCTGCCAAATTCTCCAAACTCATTTCTTGCCATTCCCCACTAGCTCTTAAGACCTGGGTGTCCTGATCCATTTGCTAAACTTCTTCACCTCTCGGACTTCAAATATGCTATTGTCTTCCTGGACTATCCCCCCTGTGCTACAGTGTGTCTTGGAGAAAGATGTCTAGTCATTAGCCAGTTTCTCAGACACAGCAGATGACTGCTTTATTGCTTGCATAACACAAAATGTCCAAAAACACCTCCTATAAACAAGCAAGAGTGGAAACACAAACACCTGCATACAAACAAGCCAGAGGGGGAAAGGAGAGAGATAGATGAGGGCTGTTGAGTGTGTCCCTAACTTCTCCACCAGACCTAGCCTCCACTCCTCCACATTAACTGTCACAACAGAAGCCCGCCTTCCACCTTGGACATGAAGGCGGGGACATTAGAAGGGCTTTGATGATTCCTACGGAAACCATTATTCCAAGCAGGGTGATCGGGCCTGTCTGAAGTAATGACTGCATCCCTGCTCCCCACCCCCCGCAGGAGCCAGGTGAAGAATCTGTTTGCACCTTTTGTGACCCATGGGCTTGTTTCAAGAAGATAATCAGAAATCCAGGGTGCATTGTCCCATCTGTCCAAAGACCTATGCAGGCAGTAGCCCAACCAGTAGAGGTTTTGTTTCCTCCAAAAGGAAGATAAACCCTGGAGGGGAGCAGCCCACCCCTAAAGAGTCTCTGGTCATCTCAGAGAAAGATGTCTGAGTCAGCTGCCAGTTTCATTGCATCTTGACCTGTTGTCCAGGAGTGGGGAGACCAACGGCTGTGCCACTATCTTTGACACAAGGCATAAATGAAGGACTTCCTGATGTTAGTACAGTTATGAGGCAGGAGAAATCAACTACTCGAGCAGCAGTCTGGCCTCAGCAAAGAGGGGAAAGAGAGAAAGGTCAGATGGCAGATCCAGCAGTCCATCAGGCACCCTGCCACTGCATTTGGCGCGGTCAGCGGGACAAAAGTGTTTTCCTTCTAACTTGCTGCTGGGCCAAATCTGCAGAAACAGGAATGGGGAGCAGCAGCCAGTCTTGGCAGGGTGGTTGAGCACCACCTCCCATGGGAAACACTTTTCTTGTCCTATCTGTAGTAATTTATCTTTTCCCTCCAAAGCCACCCAGTCTGTCCCTTGCCCTGAGCTATGACCTCACCTCTTTCCCATTGCTCTGGGTGCCTTTCCCATATCTTACAGCCCACTTCTTGATCGATAGGAGTTGTTGGGACTCCTTGAAGGTATCTCATGACTATTCTCCAGGAACTGGTGGCCCACCCAGGGATAGACTTTGCCCACTAACCTCCAACATGCGTGTGTTGGGTCCCACGGGCCAGCCGTCTGGATTGCTACCCCATGTGTGTTAAGCACTTCTAGGCCTACTTCCTCCTATTCTACCTTTCCACCCAGCAACCCTAACCGTCCACCCTCCTGGGAATTGTGTGGTAGGTGTAATGGGATAAAAAGGGGGATGATCTCCTGACAGGGGCTGGAAAGACAGTCCCAAGAGGTGTGTCCTTGGCCCCCCTTTTGGGACCAATCTTTATCCTGATGGGTATAAGGGCAGACATGCAGCAATGCCTGGCTTCCTCCCCATCCTCACCCCTCCCTGTGCTAGAAAGGGTGAAAGGGCCTGTTTCCCATCTGGGAAACTGCTGAGTTCAGCTTCCAGATGGCCTGATTTTTTTTTTTTAAGATTTATTTATTTATTTTTCCCCCTTTCCCTCCTCCCGCCCTGCTGTTTTTGCTGTCTGTATTGTCTTATCTTCTCATTTTCTCTCCTCTAAGATTCACCGGGATTCAATTCTGGAGACTCCTGATGTGGAGAGAGGTTCCCTGCCAATTGTACCACATCAGTTCCTGGTTTCTGCTGTGTTTCACCTTGACTCTCCCCTTGTCTCTCTTTTGTTGTGTCATCACCTTGCTGTGTGACTCACTTGCGCAGGCACTGGCTCCTTACATGGGCACTCATGCAGGCACTCATGTGGGCACTGGATCACTGCACGCGCACTTGCCTTCACCACATGGGCACTCATGCAGGCGCTGGCTCTGCACCACACGGGCATGCTTTCTCTTCTTCTTTTTCACCAGGAGGCCCCAGGGATTGAACCCAGGTCCTCCCATATGGTAGGCACAAGTTCTATCACTTGAGCCATATCCGCTTTCCCAGATGACCTGATTAAGGTGGACAGTCCATCCAGTAAGAAAGTTGTCAGGGTTAGGATGCAGAAGCTCTTTTTTCAGGTGGCCATTAAAGTTCTCCACAATGCTTACCTGTGGGTGGCGGGTGGGGAAGGTCTACTGAATTCCATGCATCTCAGCCCATTGTTGACTGGATTGTGCATTCCAGTGGTGTTCACTGAAATACCAGCTCTGACCATGCACATCAACATAAATGGCACCTTTCCAGGCTACCAGTTGTTTCCAAAAGTCCCTTCCCCACACTGGGGAACCTTTGGTTCTCCAATCACATCACATTCCTTCCATGAAACCGACCAGACTGCTGAGCCATTGGCAACCCATGAGTTGTAAGCAGGTACATGGGGGTTCTTGGATCCAAGTGTTCAAGGGCTAAGAGGACTACTTGAAGTTCAGTCCATTGAGCACTTTTCCCAGTACCAGAGGTGGTATAAAATGTACCCAAGGCAGGTAAACAGCAGCTGCTGCCCAGTGGATGCCAGATGTCTTCAGTTTGGCTGATCCATCAATGAACCAGCGCTGGGCATCTGGTGGGGCATCCTTGAGTCAGGGCCCCCAGGATGCCATGCAGTGAGGGAAGGGTCCCCATCTGGTGATGCAACAGGATCACTGTTTTAGGGGTCTCCACCACCCAATCATGCAAGTGTGTCACTCCCTGGGTACTCAGGCAAGTGTGATGCTAAATGTTCCACTTCCACTTGATGACGCTCTGCTGTTGGCACTACTTGGGTGAGGGTTCTGATTACCCAGGACTGAGGGCAAGGTGGGATTTCTGGGCTCAGGTGGTCCTGAGAGCTCTTGGCGAACATTTCCATTTACCCCAGGGCCCAATAGCATGGCAGAAGTTGTATCTCAAAGGGGGAGTAGCACTGGGCTGTTTCTGAGAACTTCTTGGTCCAAAAACCCAGGGTTCTTCAAATTCTCATTGCTTCCTCCTTCTGCCAGAGAGATCAGTTGGCATGGATCCCATGGCAGAAACCTGTAGCTCAGAGATTCAGGTTCTAAAGGTCCTAGTGGCACAGCGACTGAAATAGCTGCTTTTTCTTCTTAAAGGAACTGCTCTTCTTCCATTCCCCTTTGGAGAGTACTTGCATTCCATGTCACCCAATAAATGGGGGCCAAGAGGACATTGAAGTGAGGAATATGGTGGTGCCAATCAAATACTGGGCCTCCCCTTTGGAGGTAAGTGAATTTAGAGACAGTAATTTGACCCAAACTGGATGAGGGATCCAGCCCATATATTACCCAAGAAGGTGACCTGCTGGGCTGGGCCTTGTATCTTGCTGGAATTTATGACCTAAATTCCAACAATGGATTATCAAAGCTCAGTTAGCAATGCATGCAATCCCTGGGCAGTTTGTTCCTTACTCTGGTCCATCAACATGATGTCATCAACACAAGGGAACATTCACTATCATTTGGACAGGGGTAGCTTATTCAAATTCTGTCCCTCCCACCCATTGGTGGCAGATAGTGGGGTTGTTGAATACCCCTGTGGCAGTACAGTGAAGGTATACTGTCAGCTTTGCTGCTGGAAAGTGAATTGGTCCTGGTCCTCCATCCGTGTAGGATAGCAAAAAAGGTGTTTGCCAAGTCCACGACCACATACCAAATGCCAGTGGAGGCCATAAGGGCTTCCGTGAGGGTCACAATATCTGGGACCGTGGACACTAAAAGGGACATGTCTGCCATCAAGCACTGATAGTCTATAGTCAGCCAGCACTCTCCACTCACCTTTTTCACTGGCCACACTGGCATATTAAAGGCAGATAGAGGAAGAGGGGACACCTGCAGATGGAAGGTCCTTTATGAGTTATGTAATGTCCTTTTTCCCATCAGGGAGGCAGTATCGCTGCTGTTGGACAATGCAGCAAGGAGGTGGGAGCACTGGGGGTGCACGGTCTATCACGTGCCCAATTGCGATGGCCAGAATTTGTTGGGATGGGGGGAGTGTATCCTTGCAGTCACCGCTGGGATGTGCAGCCATGTAGGTTATCAATTCCTACAACGCATCCCTGGTGGGAAAAATGACCACAGAGGTGGTCAAAGGATGGAAGGAGTCAACCCACAGGGTAGTGGTAACTTCCCATCTGCATATTTGTGTGGAATGCCCAAACTTCCTAATGCTATTTATTGCCCCCTCCCCTCTGCGTCTGCTAGATTGATACTGACTTGGGAGCCTGTATCTAAAAGGACCATATAGGTTTGTTCATTGCCCCCAAATTAAACACATGCCAGGACATAAGGCTTTTGGTCCTGAGAGGGGGTCGGTCCCTTGGCCCATTCCTAGGCCATTTTCACTTTAGTCAAGTCTGGGTAAAGAGGTCCTTCCTGTGGACATGACTCCTCAGTTGGTGCCAAAGGGAGAGGTGGGAGACCTCAATGATCCTCCTTCTTACTGCTTGTATCTAGGGATTGTGACGAGGGGGTTGGGCAAAAGCAGACTGTCCCTCCTCCTAGTTTTAATTTTTCCCCAAAGTTCTCCATTGGAGATCTCTTCTATGGTGTCCTTTGGAACCTCTTGATCCAGCAGCCACAAGGACATAGCTCAGGGAGTGAAGGCCAGGAGAGCAAGAGGCAACCACCAAGCCATCCCACGGGGTCTCAGCATTTGCTGGGTTAAAGGTGGGCATCTACTGCCCATCAGTTTGGCTCCTTTGTCAGTTAATACGGCAGCCACCTTTCTAGTACAGGAGCCCTTGTCCCAAGCAGGGCAGGTATGTAAACCCATTCAACAGCATCTCCCAGGGGAAGCCTTAGAGTGAGGAGAAAAACCAGCTTGTAGCCCCACTCAGGAAGCCCTTTCTAATAAAGTCATCAATGTCCCCCCACGAAATGGGAACATTGTGAGTGGCTAAATCCCTCCAGTGGGGGTGAAGTATCCATACATCAACACTCAGCTGCCACAGGGTGACCATGGATTCCTCCTCCTTACTCCAAGCCCTAGTTGGAATCTGGGAGCGGTCACCCAGGGTAGCATTTGGCTATCTGACTCCCTGAAGAATCTAGTCAAACAGAGGCTGGGGCGGTGGAATGCCTGTGGCTGCACCGTCAGCTACTCCCTCTCCACCCCTTGCTTACTCCTCCTTTAACTCCAACTGACTACTATTTTATTGGAGGACACAAAGTGGCCAAGACTGCTGCATTCAGCCTGGTTGGTTGATCAGGGTAGTAGTGGCACCTTCATTGTAAAGTTGGGACAGCAAGGAGAGGAGATCCTCTGCAGGCATCTATCTGTATTTATCTTTCATATCCCGTATCTCCTCCATAAAACTTGTACTTTCCTTTTCACCTCTGGGTCCCGATTTCAGTTCTCCTGAATAACGATTGGCTTCACATTAACCACAAGGTCAGTCTAGGTGGCCTGAGTGTGAGTGTGCCTGGTTCCAGAATGAGAACAGATCTAAGAAGCCAGGAGCCAGGGGAGCGTGTGTAGGTGCTAGAAGCACCAATTTCATGATCCCAGCGTGGAACCAGCTAGCCAACTCCCTAGCACCCATGGGGGGTGATTTCCAAAGACCTATTTATCACCACCCTTCCCCCAAAAGATGGAGACAGTCTTTCAGTTTAGCACACAGAGCCACAAGTCCTGTGTTACCTAAGACGATCTAGAGAGCATATAACAAAAAGAGTGCAAGCTTGATAAAAAGAAGCATCAATTAATCAACCCACTCCATACTTCCCCATGCACCATGTTCACTGCACCAAACCTGTGGAGTGAGTGCTGTATGGTACATCATGAAACACAGGCTCGAACACAACAGAAGCTGCCAGAAAATGACTGCCTCATTGCTTGCACCGCATGAAGGGTTCAAAAATCAGGGGAAGAGATCCCACCTTGGCCGGCCCCCTGGGGAAGCCAAGCTCTTTGGGTCAGGGTTGGTGGGTGACATCTCTGCATGCCTCTCTTTGCGTTGGAGTAAGGGACCAACCGTGGCTGTGCTCGGAAGTTCTACACACCTATCTTCACACCAGAGATGAGGGACACCTGCACCTACTGAGTGATGGGCTCTCAATGGCGTTGCTTGCCCTGGCAAGCAACTGGGGCTGATTAAGATTTAACAGCTCCCCTAGCTGCCTACAGTCTCTTGCAAAATAGAAACAAATCGAACACCTGCCTGCAAACAAACAAGAGTGAAAACCTAACAAATGCCTACACACAAACAAGCCCCAGGGGAAAAGGAGGGGGCAAGGCAAGGGCTTGAAGATGGCGGCTGAGTGCGTCCTTGACTTTCCCAACATCTGCTCTCTCCGCACCTCTTCCCTTCTTCTGGCTAATGTTTTGTCATTTTTCATTTTTTCAAGACTCAACTCAGAGTTTTCAGGGACCCCTACTCTATCCTTCCACCTACACATCTGCACACACACACATTCACCAAGCTAGATTCACCAGGTGTTTCTGTAAGACTTGTGAATACTGTGGCATCTTCATTTTAAATCCCAACACTTAAAGTGTTTGTCACATAGAAGCTACTCAATAAATATTTGTTGAATGAATGATGAAACAAATGAATTCTTACCTCTATTATCTTGTTCTGAAAAATCCTCATTTATAAATAAAGGACTAAACTAGATGAACTTATGACCTTTAAGGTCTCTCTCAGATGCCAAGTTCTATCACCGTATGAAGCAATATGAAGTGGTGTTTTGAATATAGAATTCCTAGAGCATATATGTCTGTGCTACTTGCTTGGACCTGGGAGATACTATTTGTATTCTTAGGTATTTTTATGGTTTTTATTATGCCTTTTCCCTTTTTTTTTTTTTTAAGATTTATTTTTTATTTATCCCCCCCCCCCCCCGTTGTCTGCTCTCTGTGTCCATTCATTGTGTTCTTCTGTGTCCACTTGTATTATTGTCAGCAGCACCCAGAATCTGTGTCTCTTTGTTGTTGTTGCATCATCTTGCTGCGTCAGCTCTCCATGTGTGCGGCGCCATTCCTGGGCAGGTTGCACTTTTATTGTGCTGGGCAGCTCTCCTTATGGGGCATACTCCTTGTGCATGGGGTTCCCCTACACAGGGGACACCCCTGCGTGGCACAGCACTCCTTGCATGCATCCGCACTGCGCGTGGGCCAGCTCCACACGGGTCAGGAGGCCCTAGGTTTGAACCTTGGACCTTCCATGTGGTATGTGGACGCCCTATCCATTGGGCCAAATCTGCTTCCCGATGCCTTCTCCTTGATTAAATTGTAAGCTCTTTGAGGGCAGGAACACAAACCTTATATTATATTTGTATATTCCCTTCCAGGACCTAACAAGAGCCCTTGATGTGGTAAAACATTCAATAAATATTTGATGATTGTTTAGAAGAGATGAAACCCCTATCCTGACTGACTAAATTATGTTAAATGTTTCATAAATTCATAACCTGTTTTCATAAATACTTGAAAATTCTTTAAGCCTAGTATCATGATAAAAATTTCTTCATATTTATTATTTTTATCTACATGTTTGCTGATTTAATCAGCTTAAAGAACTTGCCCTGACATTATACATTTTCTTTATTTTTCATCTGAAATCTGAAATTATTGGTCATTAGCAAATGAATACTCAGTATACATTACAACCCTTAACCTTTGTCAATAAACATTTACATATGATATTGGTCACTTTTTATTTTTTATGTTCTTTTTTATTAAAAGTGTAAAATATATATGTGAAAGAAACTATAAATCATAGTTCATAAACCAAACATGATATGGTAAAATGTATTTTCTTATAATTCTATGTATTGGTTATTGTTCCTATTACATTATTATAATTTTTTCCACTAGTTAAGCAGTTACATTTCCTGTTTTGTGTATTTTTATTCATGCTGTTTGATCATTGATCTATTAGAGATTTTGCTTTTCTTAATGATTTCATGAAATTTTTATGCAAAAATTGATCTTTTGTCTTTTAGATTTGTTCAAATATCTTTCATAGTTTATTTGATTTCAACTTTTTTAGTTTTCATTTATTTTAATTTTTTATATTATATGTAATTATATATAAACTTTATATTTAATTCACTATTTTCTTCTGCTTTCTTCTAGATTTCTGTGACTATGTATTTTTAATTAAATATATTTGTGAGGATTTAAATAAATTAATACATTTTAAGATTTTAAAAAATGGTTAATTGAACCAACTCTATTCAATAGCTAATTATTAAGCATTTACTCTGATATGCAATAGTATACATTTAGATGAGATATTCTTACAATCTAGTAGAGAAGACTAATAATTTCAGGATTATGTGGGAAATTGCAGGGATAAAGGTATGCATAGCATACTGTAGGTACCTTCATTCATTCAATTTATATCTGTTTAGTGATTACTATACACCAGACACCGGCATATAGCTAGGCCTAAAATACTCAAGAGGTCACCAAACAGTCATTCTCCCTGTTATAAATAAATAAATAAATAAATAAATAGTTGGATAGAGGATACAGACAATTTCTTATGTGACAAATATCATAAGAGGGAAGGCATGGGGTGCCGTGGGAACATGGAGGAGAACCATCTAAATCAAACTGGGGAGTAAGAAATGCCTTCCAGGCGGCGGACTTGGCCCAGTGGTTAGGGCGTCTGTCTACCACATGGGAGGTCTGTGGTTCAAACCCCGGGCCTCCTTGATCCATGTGGAGCTGGCCCATGTGCAGTGCTGATGCGCGCAAGGAGTGCCCTGCCACACAGGGGTGTCCCCCATGTAGGGGAGCCCCACTGGGCATAAGGAGTGTGCCCAGTAAGGAGAGCCACCCAGCGCGAAAGAAAGTGCAGCCTGCCCAGGAATGGTGCCGCCCACACGGAGAGCTGACACAGCAAGGTGACGCAACAAAAAGAAACAGATTCCTGTGCCGCTGACAACAACAGAAGAGGACAAAGAAGATGCAGCAAATAGACACAGAGAACAGACAACCGGGGTGAGGGGGGAAGGGGAGAGAAATAAATAAACAAATAAATCTTAAAAAAAGAAAGAAAGGCCTTCCAGAGGAGGTACCTGGGTGACAGTGCAGAGACATGTACCAAGGCACTAGGGTATGTGTGAGCAAGATGTGTACAACTTACTAAAGTTATTTGTTATGACTATAGACAAGGATGCTGTATCTACCTGATGAGAAATGAGACTTAAATTGTAGGAAGGGGCCAGGACAAAGTGTCCTTTATGCTAAATTCTAGCATCACTTAATGAATAATTTTCCCTTTCATCTTAAAAATAAGAGAATATTTATTGAGCACTTACTATGTGCTAGTCTCTCTTCTAACTGCTTTACATGTATTAACTCATTTAATCTTCATGATAATCCATGAAGTAGATACTATTAATATGCTTTTTCTTATAAAAGGGGAAACTGAGGTACAGAAAGTTTAAATAACTTGTCCCAGATCATATAGCCATATCTAAATGATCTAAAAACTAAATTAGTCTGCCTCTCATTAATACACAATACCTCAAATATTAAAACATTAAATTTTTAAAGGTTATTCAGCAGCTATAAATTCTGTACCATATTTCTTTCTGTTTATTTTTATTCCAGAATCATGGTTTTTAAATTGTCATGGTTTCTTTCTTTCTTTCTTCGTCATGGTTTCTTATGATTTAATATCAGAAGGTATTCTATGCTTTCATTATTTTCTTTTTTGGTAATTATTGCCTACTTATTCTTCAAATCAAATCTGACAATAATTTTGTTGAAGTAGAATTTGAGATTTGAGGATTTTGATTAAAAGTGCATTAAATTTATAAATTAAACTGGAAAACATTCAGTGTTTCCATCCAGAAAATGCTATAATTCTTCATTCAAGTCTTCTTTCAAATCTATTATTATATTTTAATAATTTACTGAAAAATAAGTCTCATTTATTGTTAAGATTATTCTTAGATGTGTTATCATTTCTGTGGAAGAGTGATATCTTGTTTTCTAGCTCTATATGATTGATTACAGGGGTGCTATTTATTTTATATTAGATTGTTTCCCTGAAATGTCAAATAAAATTACCACTCAAAAACTACAAAACTAAAAAGGCATGTACCTTATTCAGTCATGTTCAAAACATTCAGAAAAGATTTGGGCTGCCCAGAAAACATGGCCTTTTTATGCATGTGTAGTCATTGTTTACTTGTGTGTTAGTTACACATTTGAACTACTGTCACTAATGCATTTTCATCTATGTTTTCCCACGAGAGAGAAGGAAGCGTGTTGGTGACTGTAACAGGGGCACCTCCCTCAAGTTACGTTGCTCTCCATGACCTATCCTAAGTCTCACAGTTCAAGCTAATCATTGACAGAGCTTTACAATCACAAGCTTTTACTGAAGCGTTGATAAGACTGTCCAGCAGTTAGTGGTAAATTAAGCCAGGCTGTGCGGCAGGATCTCCAGGGAATGAATGGATTTTCCTCGGCACGGATGAAAGAGACATACGCTACAGGAAAACAATGTCCAACGGGGGTCTGCAAAGATCTGTCATCCTGTCGGCATTTATTCTTCTACGAGCTGTTACCGGATTGTCTAGCGACGGAAGAGCTATATGGTCAAAAAATCCTAATTTTAGTCCGGTAAATGAAAGTCAGCTGTTTCTCTATGACATTTTTCCTAAAAACTTTTTCTGGGGTGTCGGGACTGGAGCGTTTCAAGTGGAAGGGAGTTGGAAGAAGGATGGCAAAGGACTGTCTATCTGGGATCACTTCATCCAAACGCACCTTAAAAATGTCAACAACACGAATGGTTCCAGTGACAGCTACATTTTTCTGGAAAAAGACTTATCAGCCTTGGATTTCTTAGGAGTTTCTTTTTATCAGTTCTCAATTTCCTGGCCAAGGCTTTTCCCCGATGGAATAGTAGGAGTTGCCAATCCAGAAGGTCTCCGGTACTATAACACTCTTTTGGACGCTCTAGTACTTAGAAACATTGAACCTGTGGTTACTTTGTACCACTGGGATTTGCCTTTGTTGCTACAAGAAAAATATGGGGGGTGGAAAAATGAAACCATAATAGATATCTTCAATGACTATGCCACATACTGTTTCCAGACGTTTGGGGACCGTGTCAGATACTGGATTACAATTCACAACCCATATCTAGTTGCTTGGCATGGGTATGGGACAGGTGTGCATGCTCCTGGAGAGAAGGGAAATTTAGCAGCTGTCTACGCTGTGGGACACAATCTGATCAAGGTATTGTACACTGGCTTCATATTATAGCTTCAGAAGGTAAGATGCACCAGTTAGAGGGAAAACACCTCAACCAATTTTATAGTAATTCACATAGTGTGTCTTCAAATTTCATATTTGAAGTGGTGAATGTCTTATTTATCTAAATTATTGTTGTATATTAATCCAATGGGTTTCCTCAAAATTTGTACTTTGATACTATTTTTTAACCCACAATTATACTTTAGAGTGTGAGATTATGAGTTTACTTTCATTCTATGGAAAACCACTATTTTACAAACAATTATTGAAACCCTTTTCTGACAACACATAAGCATTTCAGAATTATATTACAGCAAGACCATTTCATATACATATTTTCTGTTAGTATTTCTCTTTTTAGTGGTATTTAATTATAGCAAACTAAATAAATGTTAGCTAACATACATATTAAATATAGGAATTAAAATAAATGCCCCTTACAGTTGGTTTGTGTTATGTGGCAGAAAAGATTAGATTAATTTTTTCTGGGAGTTAAAATTAAATGAGCAATATAGAAATTGGGAAGAATGTGTTCTACTAAGTGTGTTATAGCAGTATGTTTCAAAAACTAGAGTTTATGTTGGGCAACATTAAGATGATTAAGACAGTAGTGAAAATGCAAGCAAAATATTAGCTAATACTAATAAGCACCATGGACTACATTAAGCCTTTACATGTGTTATCACATTTAATCCTCATGACAATCTTATGAACTAGGTCCTATTATTGTCCCCATTTTAAAGAAGAGGAAACTGAGACTTTGTAAGGTTAAATAATTTGCTCCAGGTTACAGAGTAAAATTCATCTGTTGTAAACATGGGACTTATAAATGACCACATAATTAAACACTAAAGGTTTTTACTTAATAATTTTTCTTAAAAACTTAATTGCTCAGGAATTTCCAAGAGACCTAGCCTTACATTGAAGCTGACAATATCTGGGATCAGGTTTAATTTTCAAAGCCAAATAGGTTATTTGAGGGAAAAAAAATTACTCTGAGCACCTGTTGCATTTTGAAAATGAGAAACACTTTAGTAATTGGGCTGCAGAATCAGCTAGGGGAAGTAATTTAAAGTTTTAATAATAAAATGTTAAATATCTAGACATAGAAAAAGTGGTTTGAAACAGAAAACTATGTCAATTCTCCTTGCATTACAAAATATCTGCTAACCCTCTTTTCTTTTTTAATTTTCTAGGTTATTACACAAGTGCATTTGTGCTATGGGCTCAGTTATACCTGTCCTTGCAGTAAACAGATTGCATTATGATTTCAAGCTCATTTGCACATCTTTGAATAGAGCTGTGTATAGAATATACTATTAATTGTGGATATGGTTTGCTTTGGCAAATAAGACCTTTAAAAAGGAGAAAAGTTATAGCTATTTAACAGTTATTAAGATTATGTATATATGTTAGAAAATTTATTTTTCATAGAGCTGTTTAAAAGTATGAAAACAATAAAAGTGCTTGTAAATCTTTAAAAAATCATATTGACCCAAAGGGTAGAAAATGAAAAGTTGAATTCCTCTCTCCTCCTGGATTTATTTAAAGCCTTAAAAACTGGCTGTACGATAAAAAATAACCAGGAAAAGTTTTTAAATAATAAATATTGATTCCAAACTTAGCTGACAAAATACTTTATTTCCAATTTTTTTCATTTCCCTCTAATTCAAGATAAGCTTCTGCCTTTGAACACAAAATTAGCACTTTTCAATAGTGAGAATTTTTTTTTGTTTTAAATCAAGGGATTAAAGTTATTAATTATTGTGCTTTCCAAGCAATTTCATTTTCTTAAACTTTCTAAGTCATGAACCTAATTAAATGGTGTAAGAGGTCACTTGAAATAAGTCAGAAAGTGAAATTTGCTTTATAACCCAGTGACTTATAGCACTAGATAGAAATCTTGCAATGTTTTGGTAGCCTGAGGTGAACTTGTTTTCCCATTTGTTCCCTCCCTGTTCTTCGTTTTATACAGAAAAGATTTCTTTGATTTTTTTATATGTTTCAATGAAGTATTTCTTCCTTATGGCGCTACTTTGTGACCCTAGAGACACATTCTTTCAGATTTTTTCATCCAAGAATATTTATTGAGTTAAATTAGCCTAAAATAAAACTGAATTCATGGATAGTGATAGACCACCCCATTACCCAATCCGCAGATATTGAAAAGATGTCATAGCACCCACTGGGGTCTTCTTAGCTCCAAGATGATCTTGAAAACTCCATCTCAGTCTGAAATGTCCTGCTTTGGAGGAAACCTGAATGGTCCAACTGGTCTTGAAACTGACCTGGAATTTAGATTCCACTTTATTGCAGATCTGGTGATTTACCTTAAAGTGAGTCTATGCCTCAGGTAAAATTTCCCCATATCACTCCTATTAATGGATGCTCCACTCTGCATTTTTGGAATAGAATGAGAATGAATTCTCTTACTTGGCCATGTCTAATCACAGTAATCACTGCTTTAAGTAATATCTATAATCTTTGCAATGGCCCTGCCAGGTACCTATTAGTGCCCCAGTTTACAGAGTGGTATTTCCAACGTGCGTCCTGTTAGTGTCCTGCATAAAGTCCATTCGTGGCTCCAAGTTTCAAGGCTGAAGTCCTGATTTTTCACCAAGGCCTTCTTTTTTTGTTGTTGTTGTTAGTGCTCAAAATAAGTCAGATCTTAAATAAACATCCATACATTTGATAGCCACTTAAAAATATGACATAGAAATATAAACAGTGAATTATGTTCAACAATTCAACAATATAGTTATTAAAACAATTAGATTATAATATATAGTAAAATTCAATTTTATAAATCTGCATATGTATAAATATGCATAGAAAAATATCTGAACTACCGTAAAATGTTTTTGTCTTTTTTCCCCACTCTAACCCATATTTTATTCCTCCATTCTCTGGGTCCTGGTATAGTAATGTTCACTCCACCTCTATATTAAGAGGGGACTTAGATTCCACATGGATGATGGATGCAATTCTCCTGCTTGCAGTTGTAGGCACTCTCAGTTCCCTGGTGTAGTGGTTGACCATCTTCACCTCCCTGTTAGCTGACCTGGGTAAGTCCAATGAACCAGAGAGTAGGAGTTGCAACTCTGCTGAGGCTCAGGGCCCAGGTGGAACATGGACAGTCCAGAGATTCAAGTCTCCTGGGTATACACCAATGCTAGCACCAACCAAGAGTTCATTAAAAGTAACAGAAGAGGCACTTGTAGAAAGGTCACATCTGAGTCCAGCTCGATCACACTCAGGGACACAAATTCCAAAGTAGGGCCAACTGACATGGTACTGAGCTCCAGAGCCATCTGCCATGACCATATCCCTGTGGGTCTCCATAGCCCTCAGGAGAACCAGAACCTGGGGTTGTAACCACTTTGGCTGTTTCTGGGGTCCTCCTGAAGAGTGTGTAAGCATGACCCCTCTGATGACCTCCTGACTCTTTTTTGAAGAGAGTCTCTTAGCCATATCAACTCATTTGACTTTGCCATTTCCCCCTTTTATTCAAGGCCAAAAGGCACCCCATCAATAACACCCCGAAGCAATGCTCCTCCCCTGCCATAGCTGAACCTCTCTGTGGTCCAAAACTTCTTCAACAGTGAATATATTGCCAAATTCAATAATAGGACAATGAAATATAGTGATGGGTTTAAAGATTACAAGTATACATACTAATTTAGAAGTGCTAAGATAAAGTAAAAATAAATTGGTGTATTAATAAAAATGAATATTATAATATTAACAATATTATAAAGATTTGTTTTTAACATTTTGCCTTTCATCCCTGTAATAGGTGTTGCCCTGTATGTACAGTATCACCAAGGCCTTCTTGATGCAACCCCCAGCCTCCTCTCTGGCCACTCTCTGGTCCCCACCACTAACGCCACCCCCTTGCACCTCGCACTCCACCACAGTGGACTAGTAACAGTGGATCAACTTTAGCTTGCTCTTCCTTTCCATCTAGCCTTCACTAGCTTGCTCTCTCCTGCTACAATATCCTTCTTGCTTCCTGCTTTGACCATGGAATGTCCTTCAAGACTCCTTTCAGACAGTCACCACCTTTACGTTATTCTTGACCCTTTGGGGTTAAGTGCTCCTCCTCTGGGCTCCCATAATAAGGTGTGCTTGTTAGCATCATAGCACTCCTTCTACCTTATGGTACTTTTCTGTCTCTCCAACCATACTAAGTGTTCCTTCAAAGCAAAGATAATTTGCATTTGTCATGTACCCAACACCTAACACAGTATTGGGTGCATGCTAGGTATAAAAGTTGATTGAATGCGCAGTTTAGGATTTCTGTTCGAAACCAATCTCAAGTTCGGTCTTTGTTGCATTATTGCTAATTCTTGAAATATGGCCTAGGTTAATCTGGTGGTGTATTAGTCAATACACTTTTGTTTGTAATTGACAGAAACCTAATGCAAATTGGCTCAAGCAAAAAAGGAACAATTTCCTGGCTCAGTAACCAAACCACAGGATGACAAAATGGGACACTCTAAGAGTGCCCTCCATCTCCAACTCTCATCTATCAGACCAGCAAAGCGCCAGGATTCATGAGGTATCCAAGGGTTCACATTAACAAAGGTAGTAATGGTGTCTACCTGTTTCCATTTAATTTTAAGTCAATAAATACACATAATAATTTAATAATTTGAGAGCTTCTAAGGAAACATGCACAGAGGTTGGATGGGGGTTTGTTCATAAGAAGATAATGCATTCAGTTTATGACTCCACTAAATACTGCCACATACAAATGATGAAATTATTTTTTTAATTCCTAAGGGTTTCAAGAGATTGCTTAATTCTGTGAAAGAGGCTCTCAGGACAAGAAATGTTGGGAAACCTAATTTAGGCTAAGACTCCACTAACTTGCTCCTAAGCTTGGGACAAGACTATGTTTCTTCCATGTTTTTCCACTTCTTTGAAGACTTTGTCTTAATACTTCTTGGTGTTATTCCCCTAGAGAAGCTAGCAAAATACTGGGCTTGTGTTAGGTATTCAATAAATAATTGATTTTCTTCTATTTAGGTAAGATACTACCTTGTCCCAGATAAGATTTAAAGCAATTGAATTGATGTGGGTTGCAGACTCTCTCTTTCTCCCTCTCCCTGTCCCCCTCCCCCATCCCCTTCTCTTGCATAAATATTGCACAGTCTTTTCACAACAGGTAAATCAATTATGCATGCATGTTTCTATTAAAAATTTGACCATTAAAAACCCATCTTGAAACAAGCTGCAAAATGTTGATGATCATTAAAGCTGGATGGTGCATACAGGAGGGTTCATTATACTGTTCTTCCTATTTTTGTGTAAATGACAATTTCCATAGTTAAAAGTTAAAGAAAAAATAAAACAAGAAGATGAGAACATTTTATATTTCAAAGAAAATGACCATCTCTACAGAGTACTCTTTAAAAAGTTTCTGCCAAAATTTTTAACAAAAATTCAGTGTTAAAACTGCAAAAACAGTTGTGAAAAAGTCACCATTGCCATAACTAATAACTAAGTGTTTCTTGCTAGCATACCGCTACAAAAGCTTTCTTGAACATCAAGAAGGCTGCAATGTTTCATATGCACATTTAAATTAAATGGCATTCCTAAACCTCCTTCTGTCCAACCCCCACCAATATATTGCAGATTAAGTGTAATATTTTGAAATGGAAATACTAGCAGGAGACGTTTTTAGCCTTTCTTGGTTAAATAGAAGCAAAATCTTCAAGGGTTATCTGAAAACATTTTTTTTTTCATAAAGGAAAAAAAAGGACTTTTAAAAAAAACTCCCTTGCTAAAGCTGAGTTGCAAGAGAATAACAGGCCAAAATTAATTTTTTGCAGTCTTGCAGCTAAAAAACTAGCCCAAGCTTTTTTGTCAATGAAGGACAGAAAAAAAGAGGTTTTTAAAAATCTTATTTTCTACCTTCTACCACCATTTTTCCTCCCACATCGAAAAGTAAATAAATAAATAACACAAAAGAGGGAGGAGAAAGGACAGAAAATAGTATTAATTCTTAAAGCAAAATTGAGGATTCAGACAATTATTACAGATACTTTTTGACATTCTGTCACGGGATAATTTTTTTTTTTTTAGGAGTTACCAGGGATTGAGCCGAGGATCTCATCTCATACATGGGAATCAGGCATTTAACTACTAAGCTCCAATAACTCCATTTCCCAATAAGAGTTATTTTTGTTTGTTTGTTCATTTGTTTTTAGGAGGTACTGGGAATTGAACCTTGGACCTTGTACATAGGAAGCAGATGCTCAAGCTCTTGAGCTACATCTGCTCCCCTGTCATACTATTCTTAATTATTACGAGAAGAATACTTTATTTCATACCTACTGTGTGTCAGAAACTGTACTTGTTATTTTTCATATATTATCTCATTTAATTCTCAAAACACAACTTCTTTGGGTAGGTGTTGTTATACCCATTTTACAGTTGATAAAACTGAGGCTCAGAGAAATTTGCCCAAGTTTCACAGCTGATGTGAGTCAAAATTCAAATCTAATCTGTCTGTATCAAAGCTGGTAAGCATGAATCAGTTATCTTGCCTCAATGAACTCATGACAACCACTTGTAATGATGCTGACCCAACAGGTATTTGACATCACTTTGCCTATTTAAAGACTGAAACAATCTATCAACCTGTTTTACTTTTCCAAGAAATCTAAGAACCATTTATCACCTGACTCATATATTAACCATGAGGTTTTCATTGCTCCTATGATTTTAATTACTATTTACTCAAAATTTTAGTGCCCCATTAAAGTGACAGTAAGTCACATATTTGTGCCCTTAGCAATATCATCTAGAATTTAAGTAAATTAGTTAACACAATTATCCACTGAATTAGCTAATGCATAGTACCTACATTAATAATACCAACTCATCTCCCATAAGGATCTAAGACATGTCTAACAAAATATACAAAACACTGATTAAACATGTCAAAACCTAGTATTCTCATAGATTTTTAAATAAAATTTGAATCGTGGATGAAAACTGCTTGTGAGTTGGAGTTGCCAAAGACAGTTTCTATAATAAAATACCATCATTAGATATGTCATGTAAAACATTGATTTACAGTCTATAAATTGGTATTCCAAAATCTTCAAGAGAACACTATTTACTGTTTCTAACCATTAAATAGAAAAAGTTATACTTGAGTGAATGATTAACAAAGTTTAAATAAGTGTAATTAAAAATGCTCAGAGAATAATATTGTGGTCCTATTTAAACAACTTGATTTGATGTGAACACTCTCATACATGGAAAATTTGACTCAACTGGGGATCAGAAAATACTGTAAGTAATGGAAATTGTGCTAGATAGACTGAAATATGAATTAAGGGAAACTTTACATTACCATGTAGTATAAAATAAATCATTTAATTGCATATAAAAATGTCACTAAGAAAACTCAACATTAGAAAATAATCTATTTAGAAAAAGGTAGAGTTAAAACTATTGAATATTAACAGAATATTCTGTTGCAGAAATATCATGGGGATGCTGAAGATAGATCAGAATCTTTTAATTTATTTGCCAGTAACACATGAATCAAAGAAGTATTCCTGGCGGTCCATGGATGATCTATAGTGTTTTATTTCTCTCTTTTTTTGTTTGTTTTTGCTTTTTTGTTTGTTTTATTTTTAGTAGTATTCCTTGAAAACATTTTAAGGGTACTCTGAAGCTGGTGAAAGTCAGGATCTTTTAGTGTTTTGGTGAGACCTTTTCATTATTCTTTTTAGTGTCACATCTTCACTGCAGATTATATGACTAAGTTTTTGATAAATGGCTGGGGTTTACTATTATTGGTCCTTTTTCATGTTACTTATATGTGTTATATGCGTCCTTCTTTTAACCACCCTTACCTTATTTTGAACATCAAGATATTATGGAGTGAAAAAAAATACCCTTTACTGTATAATGAAATTCAGAATAACAAATTTATATTTTACTTCCTCATTTTTTTGTTATGTGGTTTTCTTCATCTGCTGTCCCTTTGCAGATTTCATGCCATGTCTGTTACATATCCTTTGCATTTTTACAGTCATCAGTCATCTTCTGTTTTAAGGTATGAACATGTGTTTCTTTTTTTTTAAGATTTTTTTTTCTCTTCCCCACTGGCCCCCAGTTGTCTGCTCTCTGTGTCCATTCACTGTGTTTTCTTCTGTGTCTGTTTGTATTCTTGTCAGTGGCACTGGGACTCTGTGTCTCTTTTTGTTGCATCATCTTGCTGTGTAGCTCTCCATGTGTCAGTGCCACTCCTGGGCAGGCTGCACTTTTTTTGTGCAGGGTGACTGTCCTTACAGGGTGCACTCCTTGCACGTGGGACTCCCCTACATGGGGGACACCCCTGTGTGGCAGGGCTCTCCTTGCGTGCATCAGCACTGCACGTGGGCCAGCTCACCACATGGGTCAGGACGCCCTGGGTTTGAACCCTAGACCTCCCATGTGGTAGGTGGATGCTCTGTCAGTTGAGCCAAATCTGCTTCCCTGAACGTGTGTTTCAAAGGCACATAAGTTAATTGCAGGATGTCCTGGAAATGACAATGGACTAGAAGGCTGAAGGATTTAATTCCAATTCTAGTTCTAATTTAGTTATTGTTTGTTTGAAGGTGTGTTGTATTAAATGCTGTGCAAGCATAACAACTCTTCCCTTTCAGTCTATGACTGACAATGGCATAAAGACCACTACCTTCAGGTCAAGATTCACATGTAGAGGGAAGCGGACTTTGCCCAGTGGTTAGGGCGTCCGTCTACCATATGGGAGGTGCGCGGTTCAAACCCCGGCCTCCTTGACCCGTGTGGAGCTGGCCATGCGCAGTGCTGATGCGCGCAAGGAGTGCCCTGCCATGCAGGGGTGTCCCCCGCTTAGGGGAGCCCCACACGTAAAGAGTGCGCCCCATAAGGAGAGCGGCCCAGCACGAAAGAAAGTGCAGCCTGCCCAGGAATGGTGCCGCCCACACGGAGAGCTGACGCAGCAAGATGACGCAACGAAAAGAAACACAGATTCCCGTGCCGCTGACAACAGAAGCGGACAAAGAAGAACACACAGCAAATGGACACAGAGAACAGACAACTGGGGTGGGGGGTGGGAAGGGGGGAGAAATAAATAAATTTTTACAAAAATTCACATGTAGAGGTAATCCCTAGGGATCATTTAATCTCTGACACCAATGAGGATGGTTCTAGGCAAAGGGACAGGGACTGACATATAAATGCCACATACTGTACTAGGCACCTGGACAACAACATGGTTTTTTGGACCCCAGGCTCCCTCCCACCACACATACACACACACACACACACACACATACAAATTGCTGGCAGGTCCTCCATAAACTTTCCAGGTGATCCTGAATTCCAGACATATATAGATTATTTTTCTCTTGGCACACTAGAAGGTGGAATATGGTATCCTCATTCTACAACTCTTTAGTTCTTTTAATAACCAAGAGCAGCAGAAAGAAAATATAATTTAAAACTATATGTTGTGGCTCCTAACAATAGCCACTTCTCTACAGCTTAAAATTTAGAAATGGTGGGATATACAGAATGCAGGACAGTGTAATGAAGTGGTAAGAAAGGCCTGGGTTCAAATCCTCACTCCACCAATTGCCCAACCTCTGTGAACTTTGGTTTCTTTTTCTCTGAAATGGGAAAATAAGACATAATCTGCAGAAGCTATATTATCACAAATGTATGTCAGGTGACAAGCAAACTACCTGATCCATAGCTGGATTCACTATCAAGACATCTAAGCCAGAATCTGACCTGGGTATCAGTGTTCAATTGTGAACAAAATATAGTCCTTGTACTCAGGAATCTTGTAGGACAGAAGTAGATTTATGTTGGGTGTGCCTGAGGCTTCAATAGTTTGGAAAGCCCTCTTCAAAATATATGTATAGGCCACACAAGTAAAACTTGGGCATTTATAACCTAAAAAATAAATTAATAAAATAAAAAAATATATTATGGACATAATACATATAAAAATACAAAATACATAAATACAGTAATTGGTGCAAGAGAAAGTATTTATTTAGAATGAAAAAAAATCATAGAAAATTACTGTAGTCTTGGAGATTCAGATCCCTTTTTACTGAGTCTCCTTAGAGAATTTACCAGAAAAACTAATCCAGGAATGCTTGCTGATCCCAACTTGGCTTCTTCCAAACTACAACATTTATAGGGACCCTGAAGTTTAAGTTTTGGTAAGTTCATGGTAAATCTGCTTTTCTTGCAATCTTAAATAAATGATAGGTGTTGTTTTTATTATTGTAATAAATATATTATTTGTAATTTCCAGAGTGGTTTCTATATTGATTAATTCTTAAGGATTTCTAAATCTTGAGGAAAGGCTTCAAGTCACCAGCCCAGACCATTTTAGCTTCAATTATACTCTGAGATATGGACTTTTTACATTAAAAAATTATTATCAGGATCACTATTTTTAATGTAATAACAGAAAGCTTAAAACATCATTCCATCCTCTACAAAGTTGGCAAGCTAATGTTCTCCCTTCAGGCAAGAAACCTGAATGTCAAGAAACCACCAATTTACTAATATTGATTTCTTTACTCTCTTTCCTAATATGTGGGGAAAACCACAGATGCTTCATTTAATTAAGTTATAAACTTTACTCTAGACCTTTCCCCTTTTTGTTACCAGGATTAGATTTTGATTCAGGCATTAGTTCAATTTAGTAATATTATAATTGAAATTAGATTTCTATAACAACAACTGCGGTTTCAGGAAACAAGAGAAGACCCTTGTTTTGAAGGAAACAAATATGTTAAAATTTAGTTTTACATGATTCCTATGGGGGAGTCCTGAAACTGAGAACAATCAATGATTCATCAGAATAATTTGAAAATATAATGATTGAAAAGAAAATAGGAGGAATTCATTAAAATGAATTTTAACATGACCATTACTGAGTTATTCCAACTATAGAAACCATGAATTTGGATAATTAAAAATAGTGTGGTTAAAATTTTTTTAATGAAAGATGGTAGCTTTCATTAATGTTTAAATTTTCTCCTGAGAACAATGAAAATAAGATATAAGAATATTTCAAGGTTGTCAAAAAACTCAAAGAAATAACAGTTACATAATATATTTTAGGAAAATTATAGTTACATACATTTTAGCAATGAATAGTAAAGGTTATATACCATAAACATCTAGTAAGTATTTGTGGAGTACAGAAGGAAGGAATGGATTTAAATAGTCTGGAAGAGCAAGCAATAGTAATTAGTATAAAACTTGATACTAATATAAAGAAGTGCTCATGAGATGGAAAAACGAATCTCACTGAAATTAATCCCAGTCCAAAAGGACAATGAGTAAAACTCAAATCACTACAAAAAACAAGTGAGGACAAAGTTGTCATGAAACTCGGAGCGGTAAGAGTGAACTGAATGCAGAATACTCTTTTTATGCCCATGCAGATTCCCCACCATAATGCTCCACAGTAAGTTATTTGTAGTTTGCTCTTTTGAAATACTATCAATGTACATTTGTTTAGTTTTCATAGAGTCTTCACTTATAAACCTCATTTGCTCTTCACAACGAATTTCTAGGGTGTTTGTTTGTTTATAAATTATGGTGTATTTTTTCTATGGAAACCTGTATATCAAAGAAAAAGAAAGCTGTGACATGTAACATTCAACAAGAATGAATCTCACAAAGGCAAAACAGAGTGTCAGTCAGACACAAAAGCCTACACATTGCGTGACCCATTTATATAAAGGTAGGGTGTTTTTATCTCAGCATAATGGAGGAGGGAAACAAAGTTTCTGGAAGGGAAATAATTTGTCCAAGATCATAGAGCTAATTAGCAGTGAGGCCATTGTAGAACCTAGGTTTCCAGCTTTCGAAAGGAGGGTCCTTTACCCCACAGTGCCATACGGGTTAATAGCACTTTTTTTTTTTTTAAGATTTATTTTTTATTTATTTCTGTGTCCATTCGCTGTGTGTTCTTCTGTGACCGCTTTTATCCTTATCAGTGGCACCAGGAATCTATGTTTCTTTTTGTTGCGTCATCTTGTTGTGTCAGTTCTCCACGTGTGCGGCGCCATTCTTGGGCAGGCTGCACTTTCTTTTGCGCTAGGCGGCTCTCTTTACAGGGCACACTCCTTGTGTGTGGGGCTCCCCTATGCGGGACACAGCACTCCTTGCGCGCATCAGCACTGTGCATGGGCCAGCTCCACATGGGTCAAGGAAGCCCGGGATTTGAACCCTGGACCTCCCATGTGGTAGGCGGACACCCTATCCATTGGGCCAAGTCCGCTTCCCTAATAGCACTTTTATATCATTCTTTTTTTTTTTTTTTAAAGATTTATTTTTTTTTTATTTAATTCCCCTCCCCTCTCCCGGTTGTCTGTTTTCTGTGTCTTTTTGCTGCGTCTTGTTTCTTTGTCTGCTTCTGTTGTCGTCAGCGGCACGGGAAGTGTGGGTGGCACCATTCCTGGTCAGGCTGCACTTTCCTTCGCACCGGGTGGCTCTCCTTACAGGTGCACTCCTTGCGCGTGGGGCTCCCCTATGCGGGGGGACACCCCTGTGTGGCAGGGCACTCCTTGCGCGCATCAGCACTGCGCATGGGCCAGCTCCACACGGGTCAAGAAGGCCCGGGGTTTGAACCGCGGACCTCCCATGTGGTAGACGGACACCCTAACCACTGGGCCAAAGTCCGTTTCCCTTTATATCATTCTTGATGGCCATTTATCCCCAAATAGAGTTATAGATGTTTCACAAAAGTGAATCAGTATGAATTTACTAGAGCAGATAGCCAAAGGACACTCACACAATGAATAAAATATGCAGAGATGAATTTGAATCAAGAAATTTCAGAGAAGCAGATGTGGCTCAACTGATAGAGCATCTGCCTACCATATGGGAGGGTCCAGGTTTCAATCCCCAGGGCCTCCTGACCCGTGCGGTGAGCTGGCCCACGTGGAAAGCTGCCGTGCTCAAGGAGTGCTGTGCCACGCAGGGGCAACCCTGTGTGGGGGTGCCCCATGTGCAAGGAGTGTGCCCTGCAAGGAGAGCCGCCCTGCGGGGAAAAACGTGCAGCCCGCCCAGTAGTGCCACACACATGGAGCACTGACACAGCAAGATGATGCAATAAAAACAAGATGCAGTTTCCCAGTGCCACTGAGGGTGCAGGCTGACACAGAAGAACACACAGTGAGTGGACAGAGAGAGCAGACAATGGAGGGGGAGGGGAGAGAAATAAATAAAATAAACATTAAAAAAAAAGAAATTTCAGACGCCCTATATGTAAATGTTGTGTACCCAACAACTTGCACCCAGTTCAAGTTGTCTCTAGAGACCAATCTTAAGAAATGCCTTAAAAGGAATCTTAGAAGGGCTGTATTAAGACTAAAAATTCTACCTTGTCATTAGATTTATGTCCTGCTTATTGTGTTTATTACATCCATTCGAGCAAAATGGAATCTATACTGAAATGTGTTTTTTTTAAAGATTTGTTTATTTATTTCTCTCCCCTCCCCCCCACCCCAGTTGTCTGTTCTCTGTGTCTATTTGCTGCGTGTTCTTTGTCCGCTTCTGTTGTTGTCAGCGGCACGGGAATCTGTGTTTCTTTTTGTTGCGTCATCTTGTTGTGTCAGCTCTCCGTGTGTGCAGCACCATTCCTGGGCAGGCTGCACTTTTCTTCGTGCTGGGCGGCTCTCCTTACGGGGTGCACTCCTTGCACGCGGAGCTCCCCTATGCGGGGGACACCCCTGCGTGGCACAGCATTCCTTGTACACATCAGCACTGCGCATGGGCCAGCTCCACAGTTAAATGAGTGTTGTTTACATGTTTTGCTTTGTTACCACATATAACTAGGTACAAAACCAACTAAGTTAAATGCTAGCTTTATTATATTTTGGAAAGCAATTTGGAAATATTTAAAATTATTTTTTTTAAAAAAGAGGGGAAGCAGATGTAGCTCAAGTGGTTAAGCACCTGTTTCCCATGTACTAGGTCCACAGGTTTGATCCCCAGTGCCTCCTAAAAACAAAACAAACCAAAAACCAACTCTCATTGGGGAGCAGATTGCAGCTCAGTGGTTGAGTGCCTGCTTCCCACATATTAGGTCCTGCCTTCAACCCCTGGTACTTCATTTAAAAAAAAACAAACCTCTCCCCGCCAAAAAAGTAGCCCATTCTTGGGATTAACAAAAGAAAATCATTTCTAAAAATAAAAAGCTGTATACCCAGAGTTATTTATTGCAACATTATTTATGACAGGTTAAAAAAAAGAAGAAAACCAAGCTGATTTCTATCAAAAGAGAGGGATGGTTAAGTAAATCATATTTCATCCACTTGATGAATTGTTATACTGTCATTAAATTAGATGAATTTGAAGACAAAAACAATATGGGAAATGTTTAAAGTGATTTTAGCTGGGAAATATATTGATAAAGGCTGGAAGAGAACACAGAAATATGGAAACAATTTGTTACAGTGAAAACAATTTGTTATGGTTGTAGAGTTTTTAAGCAAACTTTAACAGTTTTTACTTACTATTTTATTAAGTAGCTTACAGTAAACAAATTATTGTAGGTCACATGAAGATATTTCAGCCAAAATGTGACTAAAATCATGCATGAATCTGGAAATAAAACTTTCGACAACTACCTGGGGGTTCATTAAAACAGACATATATGATGCTTTAGGTTTGTTCATCCATCTTCGACCCATCCCTTCCATTGCCCTCTTCCTTCCCCGGGTTTTCCGCCATGTCTTTTTGACCTCTAACCCTTTCTTCATCTTTGTTTCAAAAGTTGCTCCAGCTATCATATTTAATTCCTATCATCCACAGAACTTATCTGAGTCTGAATTTTCAGGGCCATCAAAGGGAGCTGCCAGGTTTGACTAGAGGAGAGAGCAGAAGGAGATATTAGGCCCCTGGCTGTCTCTCAGTGAAGCAGGCCCTGATAACTCACTCAAAAAGAAAAGCCTGCTGACTTCCCCTTTAAGCTACTGAATCTAAAGAACAAAGGTTGAAGCTCCCTTAAATCAATCATTCCAAAGGTAAATGGCCTTGTACAAGATAGATGGTAACCTTGGAAAATTGTAGAATGGCTGTGTTGTGCAAGGCTTCCGGGGACAGCGTTGCACTCCCCTATGAATCCCATTTTAGTTTTCCCAACAAACCTTCTTTATGAGAGGCAGACTAAAGGCCATACATAGATATCCCTGTTTCATCAGATTTATGTCAAATTCACTATCTCTGAGCAATACTTTTTACCTTGTTACTTGACAAATAGGATCAAATTATAACCATACATATTGAACAGAGAACCTCCCCCACATTCTCTACGGGAGAATGGAGAGGTTGTCTTCAGCCCAGAGTAAAGATAACCTTAGATACCTTGATAGCCTATGCAAATAGCATCAAAGGTGAAAGAGACACTGTGGAACACGAAGGTCACCTTGGGCCTCAACCAGCACATGCATACGTATGTCCAGAAAGCATGCTTGGAAAGGTGTTGCGAAGGTGCATGTGTGTTCGTTGTCTTCTAAGCTGATATAACCAAGATTTTATCACAACCTGGGTCATCTTTCATATATAATCACTAAACCATCCAATAGAACATCTGTTTTAAAGAAATGTCTCCCCTTTTTTTCCTACTAGGACTAGGTTAATAAATTTATACTGATTCCTTCTCCCTCTCCCTTTAGTGTCTGAGGGCATCATATTGGCAGCCAGTTTATAGCTCATGATCTTACATGTGTTCAGTGCTTTACAGTTTGCACATCAAAGGTGAATGACAACCCTGAAAGAGACATACTGATAATTATGCCGTTTTAAATAAAAGCACTAAGGCTATCAAGGGATTAAGTGACCAATCAGAATGAAGCAAAGAATGCCCCCTTTGGACTCTGGTAATGCATGATTATTTTTGTATCATAGAATAAGGAAAAAAGCAGTTCTCAAGACATTCAGTTGGGATTCTGGACTCAAAAGAGTCCAGAAAGGGCCGAGAGACCTCCTAAGGTGCGGTCTGCTCCAGTGTCCCCTGTTAATCCTTCCAGAAGCAGTAATTTCGGGTTGGAAACAAGGGAGAAGGCTTCGGCCTGAATGCTTCTCTGAGAGGAAAGCATTCTTTGGGATCCTTGTGAAATGGTTCCAGGATCTTCCTACTGAAAACTGAGCAAGGGGAGGCAGGCAGCAGTAGTACCTCAAGGCATCTCACTTCCTCCAGAAAATCTTTCAGGGAATGATTTAAATTCGCTTTTCTTGCATGAAACCAGAAAGGCACCAGTTTTGGAATCCTCACCCCTTGCATTAAGACCTACCTTTCCGACCCCTAACAGGATTTACAGAACATTTTCAGTGGTTCACAGGATCTATTAGGTTTGAATCACTTAAAGTTGTTCACGTTTCAAGGTTTTTGACCTACAAAAAGGTAATTTCAGATACTTCAACCTAATATAAAACATCTGTAAAGAGCAAAAGGGAAGCTAAGGAACAAATCTGAAAACAGACAGTGGGCTAAAAATAACAGGTGGTTGTGAGCTTGTTTTAGAAACACCAAGATGGAGGAGAAATTGGGAGGTCTAGGGAGAGAAATCAGGAATCAGCCAAGTCAAATGCTGATGGGAAAAGAGGTTTCTGTGACACAGAGGAAGGACGATCCCATGGCTGGCCATGACAGAGAAGTGGCCTTGTTATTTATTAACTGGCCTAGAGTCCTTAACTAGAGTTCCTCGTTCTGCTGAAGCTCTTTGCTGAACCATGCCTTCTGGCTTTTAATTTGTTTTTCATTTAATGTCTCATTTAACGTATTTTTTAATGTTTCTCTTTCACACACTTCAGTCTTATTCTCCCAATAAGATTATTGGTTCCTGAGGGCAAGTTCTTGTGCCATATATTTTCTTCAGAGCCTGCCAGGCATTAAATGCTAAGGACCTACTGAATGCACTAGCTACTGATCATGAGCTTTGTTATAAGGGAACTCAAGTGAAAGGTAACCTTCAGGAGGGCCAGTGATAACAGCCATCTTTAGGCAGCACCTATGCGACAGATTCTATACCGCGCTACATATTTCATTAGTTAGCTCTACTTCTGAACACAACCTTAGATGGAGCATTATTATTATTGTTATTATTATCCTCATTTTATAGCTAAATAAACTAGGATAGTTTAGAAACGTTAAGTGACTTGCCCAAAGCCACACGGTAGGTACATAAATTTCAAATCCAGGTGCGCTGACTCCAGAGACCATATTCTTTCCATTGGTTTTCTGCTTTGTGCAGTGCCAAGTGCCCTTTTTGTAATAACAGTAATAATAGCTAAGGCTTATATAGGGCTTAGTTTGTGTTAGACATTGTTATAAAGCTCTTTACATAGGTTAATATTAACTCATTCAATCCTCAGAGCAACCCTAGGAGGTGGGCTCTATTGGTACTCATTTAAAGGGTCTAGAGCCTGAACTTCCCCGGACTTCTAAATTAAGACCAAAGAGCAATTCTGTAGAATAAAAGATCACTGCTCTATTTTATGCAGAGGAAGAAAAGAAACCGTATAATCCATGTAGTATCTTACCTGCACAACATTCAGCCCCAAGAGGCCGTGGGAAGGGAGCCAGGCAGAGGAGTAAGGTGGAGCCTGCATTAGGGGTCTCGGCCTGATACTTAATGACACCACAAAGGAAACATCAGGATGGAAGCCTAGGGGAAGTGGACAAAGACCTGACTTTGAGGTCGTCAAAGCTTCTCGGTAGCTTTCCCCTGCATCACTCTATGCTTCATTAATTTTGCCCATGAAGATCCCTTCCACAGTCAAGTTACCACCCTTGTGAGAAGGGGCAAAAAAGATTAACAATATTCTCTTCTTATCAGGCTCATTCGAAAGTTTGGCATAACTACAACATAAACTTCCGTCCACATCAGAAGGGCTGGTTATCCATCACATTGGGATCCCATTGGATTGAACCAAACAGATCAGAAAATACAATGGATATACTCAAGTGCCAACAATCCATGATTTCTGTGCTGGGATGGTTTGCCAAACCAATCCATGGGGATGGCGACTATCCAGAGGTAATGAGAAAGAAGTTGCTCTCCATTCTACCCCTTTTCTCTGAAGCAGAAAAGAATGAGGTGAGAGGCACAGCTGACTTCTTTGCCTTTTCCTTTGGACCCAACAATTTCAAGCCCCTAAGCACTGTGGCTAAAATGGGACAAAATGTGTCACTCAATTTAAGAGAAGTGCTAAACTGGATTAAACTGGAATATGGCAATATCCGAATTTTGATTGCTGAGAATGGCTGGTTCACTGACAGTCATGTGAAAACAGAAGATACTACAGCCATCTACATGATGAAGAATTTCCTCAACCAGATCCTTCAAGGTTGGTTGCACAGTAGCACGATTTTTAAAACTTTTTTGGAATACTTACCCTATAGAATATTTAATGTTGTTGTTGGGTCTTTGTATTGTCCAATGCTGAGCGAATTTTTTTTTAATGTTTCTCCTATATCCTTTTTAAATACGTTTGAGAACAAAATAATTTTAGACTTCAGATACATCCTTAATTGGCAAAATGATGCAGTTTCATCCTTTTGAAAAGAACATTATGCTAAAAACATTGTTTAAAGTTTTCTAACTTCTTTCTAAGAAGTTTTCGAAATTGTGATCCTTTTACTCTCATATGACTGAATGACCTGTCTGAAGACAAAGAATGAGTTATGAATGGCAAAACTGAGCACTTTCTATTGCTCCTGGATATGCAATATTTCTTCTGACTCCTGCTTAGCCCCTCATTCCTTTTCCATCGCTCAAGTAGTGACATCTACAGGTGACTGACTGAAACAGTGGTGTCAAAGACCAGCTCAAGTCATGGTTCTGTTTCCTAGAGTTGGATTCTACCTCACTCAAATATAAATAATATTCTGTGGCTCTTTCTAGAACTCTGCAGCTCTCTTTAGAAACCACAGACCCAGGTTCTGCAGGGGATGGTCCTCAGGGAAGGTCCCCAGGAAGAGGCAGAACCTGCTGCCCCAAACTGCAGGAAGGAGCGTCTTGGAACAGAGCCATGCCCAATAGAACCCCAGGAGCAAAGCAGAGGAAGACACCAGTCTCTTGTACCTCAGCCCACTGCTCCTTATCTTACATCACTTTGCTTCTTTCTCTTTATTGCTACTTTCCCTTAAATCTAAAACCTGATTTTTTGTCCCCAAAGGATGAATTCATAGAACAGATAGTCTGTCCACAAACAGGAATCAACGTGCACGTAAAACAAGTCTGGGTCAAGAGCAGACAACTGCATTAGTCCCAAAGGGCTCTTGAAATCATCATGCCCTCTGAAACAGATTTGTTCACTAAGTCTCAGGAATACTTTTAATTTAATTATTTAATTGCATCACTCACATTTTGTTGGGGGTATTATCTGTCACTCTTCAGATATGAACATGAATTTTCCATTTAACATAATGGGCCTGAAAATCAGGGAAAAGGTTGGTTTCATGATATACAGTGTGCTGGAATGTGATTAGTAAAGTCGTAAACATGAGCCTGAATGCTTAGGTCTCCGGTCACTTCTGCTTTCTCTTCCCTGTGCAGCAATAAGGTTTGATAAAATACAAGTGTTTGGTTACACGGCCTGGTCTCTCCTGGATGGTTTTGAATGGCAGGATGCTTACACCATCCGTCGTGGATTATTTTATGTGGATTTTAATAGTGTGCACAAAGAACGAGAACCCAAGTCTTCAGCATATTACTATAAACAGATCATACAAGAAAACGGTTTCACTTTGAAGGAGTCCACACCAGATGTGCAGGGTCAGTTTCCCTGCGATTTCTCCTGGGGTATCACTGAATCTGTTCTTAAGGTAAGTGGTTACTTACAAATTAACTATGAACTGGGACAAATTGTACACAATATTGCTATTTTACATACTCAATGGCAGCTAAGAGATAGCTGTCAGGCAATATCAAATATCACAATTATTTGGTAGTTATGAATGGGAGCTGGAGACAGAGGAGGAAAGAGGAATAGGGATATTAGCCCTTAGAGAGAGACTTTTATGTGCCAGGACTCATGTTTAGTGATGGAGACAAAGAGATGGAGGGGGTGCTGTCAAGGAATAGACAGTCTAGAGGGAACTTGGAATCATTTCTGTGTGAGTGATGTGTTAGTTGTGTCAAAATTATAGGAAAAAGTTTTTCCACAGATTCCTCTTTTGCCATGAGCAAATTATTAGCCATTCTTTAAGCCGTGCCTGTTATTTCATAGATTCAGGTAATTTTCCTTCTGAGGTCTCTATATCCTGAGTTTGTATCCCAGTGGGACCTCCCAACAGGTCTTATCCCTCACCTTCTTCAGATGTTTACTGAAGTGTCACCTTCCCAATAAGTATTCCCTCCACTTCAAAAAATCATAACCCCATCCCCATCATGTCTCATCCCCCTTTCCTGCTTTATTTTTCATGTAGCACGCATCACCACCTAACATGCCATATATTTCACACATGTTCATATTTATCATCTGTCACCCCCTACTAGAATGCAAGCTGCATGAGGGCAGAGATGTTTGAGGTTTTGTTGCCAGCTGTATGCCTTACAGGTCAGTGCTGGGCACATGGCAGGTGTTCAATACAGAGTGAATGAATGAATGAGATAAACTTTTAGAGCCAGCTGAGACCCCAGATACCTTCTATTCCAGATCCTTCATTACAGTTGAGGGAAATGAGACCCATCAAATAACAGCTGAGGCCCACAGACTTGCCCAAGGTAACACAAGTAGTGGCAGAACTGTAGCAGGCAGCCCTCAACCTGCTAGACCCTAACCTTTTTAGATCCATAGACCCCTTTGCCAGTTAGGTGAAAAACATGGACCCCTTACTAAGTCCACGCTATACTGTGTGTTATTCAATAAATATATCACACCTGCACCAACACGACCCCATAAGAATAATGTTTTTGGAATTTCAATTCAAGTTCACAGACTCCTGGTTAAGAACCCCTGCTCCAGACTCAGAGTGCTAATTTCAGAATAATTTTTATTTTTTAGGAGGTACCAGGGAATGAACCCGGGACCTCATACATGGGAAGCAGGTGCTCAACCACTGAGCTATATCTGTTCCCCTTGCCCATTTTTCAATTGGGTTACTTTTTTTAACTTTATTTTGTACATTTAATAACTGAAAATATAAACAATAATTTAAAAAGAAAAACAGTTGAATAAAAATACATTTCTCAATTAAATGTACTAGATACATATAAGTTTTTTGTTTTGAATCATACAATATGTTACACAATATATTTGGTTCATAGTAACTCAATCATATAGTATTTGTCCTTTTGTGTCTGGCTTGCTTCATTCAACATGATGTCCTCCAGGTTCATCCATGTGGTCATATGCTTTACACCTTCATTTCTTCTTACAGCTGCATAATATTCCATCGTGCATATACACCACAGTTTGTTTATCCTTCATCAGTTGATGGACACCTGGGTTGACAACTACCTTTTGAGTCTTTTCTATGTGCCAACTATTAAACTGCTGTGTGTGTATGTATTCTCTTACCTAACCTTTAAATCCCCATTTTATAGGCAAGGAAATTGAGGTTTAGGAGGTTACCTAACTTGCCCAGGTTACTCAATCTGTCTGCTTCCTGACATCCATGTTTTAAGAACTCATAATACCATACTACTACCTGTATTCTAGAAAGGCAATGATTTGGAAATGGACAAGGGATGGTACCAGACAAAAGGGCCCAAACCATGAGTGGGCAAAGTTCACAGGCTATGAATCTCAAACTCTGTCCTTCTTTAAACAAGACTTTGGTAAAGGCTCAGGGATGATAAAAAGGAAAAAGACACAGAGGGTAAAATAAACACAGCAACACATCGTCAGCTGTGTCCCCTATGGAGCCACCTACTTTTCCAGGTTCTACCTCCACCTTCACATAGCAGAGACAGCCCTTCTTTTCCTTACCACTTTTTTCAAAATTTCAGAAAAGACAGACCCTCGGAAAGATAAGACTTCCCTCTTCCCCTATATAAGACCTCACCTGCAAGTTCTTTCTTCATCTGTGGACTCATCTGATCCCCAGTGACAGACATTGTAAATGTCCACCCCCGTCCTGGGACTACACTCCTATTCCCAGGAGCAAGACCTCTCACCTAATTAGGAAAAGAGGTTGTGTGAGCAAGCAAGTCTGGGTCTCATGCTCACCCCCACTGTCCAGCAGAAAGACAGTTTCTCCTGCACCACATGGACTAAGAATGTGGATGTGTGGTTTTCCAAGAAAAATCAGGGTGCTTTTTGGAATAAAATGCTCAATCAGAGAATATATGAATAGATGCTGCAAAAGAAAAAAAGAAGAAAAAAAGAAGAAAAAAAGCCTCTACTGAGCGACTGACAAAATGAAAGATGAAAGTAGGGGAGCAGGTGTAGCTCAGTTGGTGGAGCACCTGCTTCCCATCTATGAGGTCCCAGGTTCAGTCCCAGGTGCCTCCTAAAAAAAAAACAAACAAACAAAAACCCACATTATAGTAGATCTTATTTCGGGGAGTGGTGTATGTAGCTCAGTGGTTGCATGCCTGCTTCCCATATACGAGGTCCCAAGTTCAATTCCTGGTTCCTCCTAAAAAAAAATTTTTTTTTTTAAGCAACACTCTGGCTCTGGTTTCTGAACAGAAGTTGGCACTTAATATTATTGAGACTCCCTTGTATGTGACACATTGCTTCTCTCTTGTGGCTTTCAGAATTCTCTCTTTATTTTGACTTTTGACAGATGGTTAATAACACAGAATGATGTGAGTCTGTTTGGGTTTATTCTGTTGGGAGTTCATTGGGCATCTTGGATGTGTATATTTATGACTTTTGTTAAATTTGGGAAGTTTTCAGCCATTATTTCTTTGAATAAACTCTCTGCTCCTTTCTTTCTTCTCCTTCTGCAATTCCACAATGCATATATTGGGATACCTAATGTATCCCACAAGTTCTTCAGGCTCTGTTCTTCTTTTTTTCATTCTATCTTCTTTCTGCTCCTCTGACTGGATAATTTCCATTGCCTTATGTTCAGGTTCACTGATTCTTTCTTCTGCTAGTGCCAAATCTGCTCTTGAACCCTTTTAGAGAAATCTTCATTTCTATTACTATGGTCTTCGGCTATGTTTGGCTCCTTTTCATAATTTTTATCTCTATATTGAAATTCTTTGTGTTCATCTACTGTTTTCTTGATTACCTTTAGTTCTTCATCATGTTTTCTTTTAGCTCTTTGAGCATATTTAGGACCATTTGTTTGAAGTCTTTTTCTGGAATGCCCCAGGTCTGGTCCTCTTCACTGATAGTTTCTAATAGTTTATTCTCCTCTGCCTCAGCCATCACTTCCTGTTCCTTTATATGTTTTTTGTCTTACATTTTTATATTTTAATATGTTATTGCTGGAATTTAAACTCTAAG
Organism: Dasypus novemcinctus; assembly: GCF_030445035.2. Classification (NCBI taxonomy): domain Eukaryota; kingdom Metazoa; phylum Chordata; class Mammalia; order Cingulata; family Dasypodidae; genus Dasypus; species Dasypus novemcinctus. The sequence continues at coordinate 167,025,612 of NC_080673.1, read as the reverse complement.
GCATCTGTTTCTTAATGTTGTACCAAGCTAGTGTAATGACAAAGCTTTCCTTTAATGCCATGAGCAAACAACAACAAAAAGAAACATCTTTCCCAGTCTTTTCATATTGACCTGTACAAATGCTCTCCTTCAGATGTTAACAATACAAGGAGTTTAAAGAATAGCTTCCGGCCAAAGGGTAGGCAACTCCTTGGTCCTTTCTGCCCATGTGTCTTGTCTTAGGCATGCCTGTTCGGCCCTAGGAATTGCCCCATTTTTGTAGATAGAAAAGGCCCCTCTTCCCTAGAAAACAGTTTCCTCATGGTGCCAGGCAAGCACTACAGTGTTTATTTTACTCCCAGCAATCCCTTGTCCCAGGCAGCATAAATTGACTGCTCTCCACCGCATTCTGTAGTATACCTCTGCAAGCAGCTTTCTATATGCAGAACAAGTTCTGGGACAGCAAGTCCCTCAGACCACCACCAGACATACTGGGCCAGACACACACGCTCCCAGTATGTGTATGAGAGTTACTCTGCTCCCTCCAGAACTGGGACCAGGGATCTGCTCTGGATCACAGGCCACTCGGCAAGAAAGGGGTGGCACCAGAGAGGGTGCCCTGAGATCTTACACCTTTTAGGTAGCTTTTGTCTTGCCTTGGCACTTGTGCTGGTGCTGCAGTCCTTTAACTGTTTTCTGGAGCTTTGAGAAAGATGTTTCTGCCAGTTCATGCTAGTTGCTCAAAGCTTCTGTGGGGGATGGAGACCTGAAGCTTCTCACTTTGCCATTGTGGTCCATGTGGAGCCTCCTCCCCTAGCATCTTAGCATTCTTTTCTCCTCAAACTTTATGTTTTGAAAAATTTCAAACTAGCACAATAAAAACTCATATTCCTTTCATTAAGATTGACAAGTTGTTAACATGCTGCCACATTCAGTGTGTTATAATTCATTATTGTCATTATTTCATCATTATTTTTGATGCTTGAATTGTCATAAACATGGCCAATGGGACCCTTTCTAGCTACTCTTGTGTCTTTTTCACATTTCCCTTTCTGTTTTTAAGCACTTCCTTATTTTCTGGGACAAGATGTCCCAGGATCATCTTATTCTTTTCCTGTCTCAAATCTGGAAAAGTGATTTGTTCAATGAACCCAGGATGCTCTTAGTGGGGAATAGTATTTACAACCAAGCCCTGGGAGCTAGGGTTGGGATCAGTGCGTATCATCTTTAAAGAGATTTCAGAGCAAATTAATCACACCCACCTGCTGCCTAGGACTAATGTTTTCTGGAGGTTTTAAAAAGTTAGATGGACTTTGAAAAAAAATCTCAATCTTGCTTTGCCTGGTGGCAAGATTGCCTTTTGTAAACAACCTTTCAATACCATCAAGCTCTGAACCTTCAAAACACTGAAACTGGCCTTTAGGCTAGGAGAATTTTACTCAAATAATTATTATATACAGATTCAACTTCATACTTACATGATCAATATTCTCTCAGCTTAATGTTCTAGATAACTGCTTGGCAGATGGCAAGTGGGTAGTGATATGGTTTTCTAATTAGACTCTGAAAGATGACACATGAGAAAACAATTAGAGGGAAAATATTTACCAAAGGTTATTATTTTTTTCCTGATGCACTTAAATTCAGTCATGGGAGGAAAAAAAATCTTTAAAACAAGCATAGAACTTTTACTTTCTGTTATTAACCTCTAATTTGGAAAATGTTTTTCTTAAGCTCTTCTCTGTTTTAGTTTAGACTCAAGGGCCTCACAGGCTATTATTCTATTATTGCAACTGGAGGAAATGAAACCTCAGTCATGACTACCCTATGTTTACAGGGAGTTTTGTTTTTTGTTTTTTTAACAAATCAATTTTATTGATACATATTAATAAAGCACACACTTCATCCAAAGTGTAAAATCAGTGGTATTTGGTATGGTCACATAGATGTGCATTCATCACTTCAATCATTATTAGAACATTTTCATTATTTTGATAATAAACAACAAACAGACAAATGAACTATAGGGTGTTTTAAAGTTGACAGCACTTTCCCAGAGTCACTGAGTCCTCACAGCATACTTGTAAGGTGGATGTGACTGTTCCATCAATATATAGTTGCCAAGCCAGCATCTCAAAGGGACAGAATTAGGACAGGAGTCCAGACCTCTGGGCCCTCCAAGCAGACCAAGACCCTGTCCTTAGTGGAGGGACAGCGAGTGAGACACAATCATATCTGCGAGTCAACATTGTGAGTTTCTGGAGGTATTTTATTTCCCAAATGTCTTAGGTTTTTAGAGCTACTGTAATAAATATCACAGAGTGGATGGCTAGAAACAAGAAAAATCTATTGTCTCACAATTACTGGAGGCTATTAGCCCAATATCAAGAAGTCGCCAGGGCCATGCTCCACCTGACGCCCATAGGGGAGAATCCTCCCCTGCCTCTTCTAGCTTCTGGTGTTTGCCAGAAATCCTTGGTTCTCCTTGACTTGTAGATGAATCACTCCAACTGCCTCCTCCATCTTCTCATGGCCATCTCCCCAGTGTCTGTCTGTGTGTCCAAATTTTTCCTTCTTTGAAGGACACCAGTCATACTGGATTAAGGGTCCACTCCAATCCAGTTTGGCCTCATCTAACTAATCACATCTTCAAAGACCGTATTTCTAAATAAGGTCCCATTTACAGGAGCAGCAGGTAGGACTTGAATATATCTTTTTTGGGGGACACAATTTAATCCTTTATACCAAGTATGTTGCACATAGAGAGGGTTCAGTATTCTGTTGGATGAATAAATGCTATGTTCTCACAGACTCATTTTCCAAGCAAATGTGATATCACTTGGATTTTTCAAATGGAAGGAGCTTGAGAAGGGAGTTGCATTCAGCAATTGACAAGGAATCATTTCTTCCCCGTCCCACTGGACTTTTTTTTTTTTAACTTTTTAAAATTGAAGTTTATCATTCATACCCACTGGCCTCTTTTAAGAACTATGCCTGGAGTCAACCAACCTCCTCTAATCCCCTGTGCTTCCCTCAGTTAAATCCTCTACAACTGCAATTTTACCTTTGTCTTCAATTTATGGCAGAGTTTTAGAAGACTCAGCCTCGATGATTTCTTTCCCCTGAGGGTACCAAGCCAATTTCCTGGTGTATTTTTACAGAATCACATGAGACTCCAGTATATAATCTGGGTTTTAAGGACAAGAATTGGAAAAGCTTCCCAGTGACTTCTGAAACACCTTGTTTTTCAAGCCAAGTCCTGGTGTGGTTCCTACCCTATGTTTTCTGGTTTCCATGGGAGATTTCAAAGGCTGGACGGGAGAATAGTGCATCAGGGACTTTTCTCTGACATCAGTAGAAGGCCACAACACACAAGTCACTACGAAGGACATACACATTTATTTTCACTATTGTCAATAAGAAGCAAAATAAGAGTGGGCTGTGTCTGCAAAGAACCTTCATCTGCCAGTCTATGCTTTACCTGAATGTATTTGTTTTTCACAGCCGGAGTCTGTGGCTTCCTCCCCACAGTTTAATGACCCTCACCTGTATGTGTGGAATATCACAGGCAACAGACTGTTGCGCCGAGTGGAAGGGGTGAGGCTGAAAACACGGCGAGCTCAGTGCACAGACTTTATCAGCATCAAAAAACAATTTGAGATGTTGGTGAGAATGAAAGTCACCCACTACAGGTTTGCTCTGGACTGGCCCTCAGTCCTTCCCACCGGCAACCTGTCTACTGTTAATCGACAAGCTCTGAGGTACTACAGGTGTGTAGTCAGTGAGGGGCTGAAGCTTAACATCTCCCCAATGGTCACTTTGTACTATCCGACCCATGCCCACCTAGGTCTCCCTATGCCTTTGCTGCACAGTGGGGGTTGGCTGAACCCATCCACGGCCAAGGCTTTCCAGGACTATGCTGGACTGTGCTTTCAGGAGCTGGGGGACTGGGTGAAACTCTGGATCACCATCAATGAGCCCAACCGGTTGAGTGACATCTACAACCAGACCAGCAATGACACCTACAGGGCAGCTCACAACCTGCTAATTGCCCATGCCCTGGTCTGGCACCTCTACGACCGTCACTACAGGCCTTCCCAGCGTGGGGCTGTGTCGCTGTCCCTGCACTCCGACTGGGCAGAGCCCGCCAACCCCTATGCAGATTCGCACCGTAAAGCCGCTGAGCGGTTCCTCCAGTTCGAGATCGCCTGGTTCGCAGAACCCATCTTCAAGACTGGCGATTACCCCTTGGCCATGAGGGAGTACATCACCTTCAAGAACAGGCAAGGGCTCTCCGGCTCCACACTGCCCCACTTCACCAAGGAGGAGAAGAGGCTGGTCAAGGGCACAGCTGACTTCTACGCCCTGAACCACTTCACCACCAGGCTCGTGATGCACGAGCTCCAGAATGGCAGCCGCTATGACTCTGACAGGGACGTCCAGTTTCTGCAGGACATAACCTGCCTGAGCTCTCCCACCCGGCTAGCTGTAATGCCTTCGGGAGAGCGAAAGGTTCTGCGGTGGATCAGGAAGAACTATGGAGACCTGGATATCTACATCACAGCCAATGGCATTGATGACCAGTCTCTGGAAAATGACGAATTGCGAAAATTCTACTTAGAGAAATACATTCAGGAGGCTTTGAAAGGTGAGGTTTAAGGACCACTTCAAAATTAAGTATGATTCCCAGGTAATATGAAGAATGGAGGGAGAAAGTTCCTTAGTGAGAGGGCCAGATTTGCCCACCTCAAGTCCTGTCAATTGGATTTTGTCCTAAAAACTTGGCTATCGGATTTCTAAAATTTCTCTTCATACGTAAGTTAACACTTGCTCATTATGGAAAATTTGGCAAGTCTAAAAAGGGTAAGAACACAAAAAATTACCTGGAATCTCACTCCTCAAAGCAGCACTGTTGGTATTTCAGATGTTACCGCCAGTGTTCTTGCTAGGTATTTTGAATACAGCTGAGGTCCCACCATAAGTCTTGCACCCAGCTTTTTTCCCTTCATAGCATATTGTTAAGTACGTGTTCCACGCCATTAAGAATTCCCTGTAGGCATTATTTTAATTGTTGCTTAATATCCCATCAGATGGACATATTTTCATATACTTACCATGCTGGCAGTTTTGATATTTAGGTTGTTTCTAATTTTTTGCTACCAAAAATAATAGATAGGTATCTTTGTATATAAATCTGTCTTCATTTTTGATTAGGATTGCCCAATGTGGAGTTATCAGATACAGAGTTATAAACAGCTGTGTAGGAGAGCACTTATCTCACATACCCCTTCCAAGCACTGGCTATTATTTTTTAACAACCTTACCTATTATTTGACAAATACTTATTGAGCATCTAATTTTTTCTTTTAATTAATTCATGAACTAATTTAAAGTCAATTTAAAAATTTTAGCTGGTCTTTTTTAGAGTCAGCAAATAGCTAATATATGTGTGTCAGACGGTGAAACATTCTATGGAGAAAAACAGCAAGGGAAGAGTGCGCCCAAAGGTGGGGTATAAGAAGAGTGTGGTTGCAATTCTAAATAGAGTGGCCAGGAAAGCCTTCAAAGATCTGGAGAAGATGCACCAAACAGTGCAGTTATGTGAGAAGTCTTTTAGGTCAAGAAACACCCTAAGGTGGGAGCACGCTTGGCCTGTATGAGGATCAGGGAAGAGGCCAGAAGTGATGGAACAGAATGTGCAAGGGGAAAAAGATGAGGCCAAGGAGTCCTTACTAGGCCATTGTGAGAAGTGTGGTTCCTACTGATAGGGCACTGGAAGGCTCTAAATAAAAGGATAACATGGCATGTTCTGAAAGAATCACTGACTGCTATTTTGTGAATACACCATACAGGAGCAAAAACAAAAACGGGAGACATGCTGTTGAAAGTACCAGAACTCTGTTGGCTTTTATAAAGGGTATTTATTTGGGGTAAAAGCTTAGTTTCCAGGCCATACAGTCCAACTCAAAGCACCGTAAGAGGTACTTTCTCACCCAAAGTCATTTGCCACACACTGAAGCAAGATGGCAGGTGATGTCTCCAAGGGTTCAGCCTTCCTTCTTCCTCTTAAGGTTCTGTGGTTCATTTCTTCTGATTTCAGCTGTAGGCTGCCATAAAGCTGCCACATGGTGGCTTCTGCTGGTCTCCCCCTTATCTTCCAGGTTTTGTTGCTTACAGCTTCTTGCTTTCCTGGCTTTCTTTCTGCATATTCAACCCATTTATAAAGGACTCCAATAAGGGGATTAAGACCTACCCTAGCTCATTCCTCAACTGAAGTAACCTCATCAAAAGCTCCTACTTACAACAGGTTTACACCCACAGGAATGGATTAGCTTTAAGAACATGATTTTCTGGGATACATACAGTTCCAAACTACCAGAAGTCAGAATTAAGAAGAAATCAGTAAATGACTGAACAGGAGACAGTGCTATAAAAGATAGCTGGAGGAGAGTATGCAACCAAGAGTTTTTCGGATGTTTAAAGATACAAGTCATAGCATATTTATTTGGAAAAGATCCTATAGCGAGGAAAAATGCTTACATGAGAAAAAAAAGAACTGATGGATCACGAAGGGCATGTTTTGAGATTCAAATCAGGCCAAACAGGCAAGATATTTGTTTTGTAACTTTGAACAAAAATGACAAGTACTTTTACCTTCATGGTTCAGCTTTTTAAAATTTGCTTTTTCCCCCCAAGTGTTTTCAGATTATTTATGGATCAAAGTTTTACTTCAAATTTCTTCTTAAACTTACATTATACCAATTTTCATCTTCTTCTTTGCATTGGTCATAAAATAAATGTTAAAAAGCCTCTTAATGAGAATGATCGACTTTTTGATGATCACACTTTAGCTTGTTTCAGTGAAATCTTGACTCTTATTCAAAGATATTTTATAGTCCAACTGTGATTAAATAATGTTTATTTCTGATATTTTTCAGCATACCTGATTGACAAAGTAAAAATCAAAGGCTATTATGCATTCAAATTAACTGAAGAAAAATCTAAACCCAGATTTGGATTCTTCACACCAGACTTCAAACCTAAATCCTCAACACAATTTTACAACAAACTGATTATCAATGGTGGCTTTCCTTCTGAGAACAGTCCTAGATGCAGCCAGACTCAAAAAAACACAGAGTGCATGGCCTGCTTATTTCTTCTGCAGAACAAATCACTGATATTCTTTGGCTGCTGCTTCTCCATCCTAGTCCTACTTTTATCAATAACCATTTTTCATATGCGAAAAAGAAGAAAATTTTGTAAAGCAAATAACTTACAACACATACCATTAAAAAAAGCCCACAAGAAAGTTCTTAGCTAAACTGGTCCTATTTCTGTCTGAGAGACAAAAAAAAAAAAAAAAAAGTTCATGTCAGTTCCATATATACTGGTATTTTAAAGATATAATTGTAAAAAGACAATTTGAGATACTGCAATTAACCAAGGTGATGATAATCAAAGTCTCTGCTCTGTGGTTCAAATAAATTTTCCCTTAATTGTTGACATCAATGAATTCAGTTTTTGGATCTGAAGATTAAAAGCTTCATCAACATATACAGTAAGCTACAAGGATTACTTAATACATTGCTTCATCGGATTGATAAAAAAATAAATAAAAGGGAAGATGTAGCTCAGTGGTTGAGCACCTTCGTCCTATGTACCAGGCCCTGGGTTCAATGCCAGGTACCGCCTAAAAAAGTTACCACTCTTCTTTAAACTGGACAATCAGCAACATCTGTCATTTCTAACAAGGTGCTTTCCTTAGGTCAGGGTGGTTCTCAAATAGAAAGGAAAAACATAAGAGCATAATTAGTGCTTGTCTACAGTCAATTATAGCAGACTTTTTTTTTAAAGATTTATTTTTATTTATTTATTTAATCCCCCCCCCCTTGTCTGTTCTCTGTGTCTATTTGTTGCGTCTTGTTTCTTTGTCTGCTTCTGTTGTCGTCAGCGGCACAGGAAAAATGTGGGCAGCGCCATTCCTGGGGAGGCTGCTCTTTCGCGCTGGGTGGCTCTCCTTTACCGGTGCGCTCCTTGCACGTGGCACCGCACTCCTTGAACGTATCAGCACTGCGCATGGGCCAGCTCCACACGGGTCAAGGAGGCCGCGGGTTTGAAGCGCAGACCTCCCATGTGGTAGACGGATGCCCTAACCACTGGGCCAAGTCTGTTTCCCAGCAGACTCTTAAAACATTAATCCTTTTAGATTTTCTCAACAAGAAAAAAAATTGTCAGGCATTTATAAAATATCCAATTTATGAGATCTCTCCTTTCATTATCAAATCTCTGATTTCTAAGAAAATAACATTTAACTTCCATAGCATATCCTTGAACAATCACAGGATTGTAATTCAGGAGAGCTAGGCCCAAATGTCTGAGGACAGGCAAGTCACTCAACCTCACATTATAGCAAACTTCCCCTTTAGGCAAATTGACACCATTCCTCTCTTAGGTGAAAAGATAAGACTTAGGAAAGCTAAAAGTTCTAAAAAATGCAAAGTTCTATTTATTAGTTTTCAATAGTAGTCAAAGGACCAGATTATTCCATGAGACTTGCTCTCCCCTAGGGAGCTTCACCGGACTGGTACCACACAGACAGGAACCTCTCAACACGAGAATATTCTGGACCTACAACTGTGTCTGCATACAATTCAGAATATGGATGGTCTGAACTGAAACCATTTTTACATAGCACCTAATATTTTAAATCTGAACTTGGAGAATTTGATTTCCTTGAAATAAACTCTGCTTTTATACAGTGTATTCTAAACTTTGGAGGGAGACTCTTGGATAACCATTCTTTCTCCAAGGTAATGTTAAACTTAAGAATTTTTAAGAGTCAAAGGAAAAGTCTTCTGTTCAAAAAGCCATGGTAGGAAACTATCCTAAATTTAGATAGGTGTGATTTCCAGGTCCACTTAACTCATAAGTCAATTGTCTCTTCTGTTTCCATTCCCCAACCCTGAAGTTATTTAGGTATGCTCTGCAAGGAAATTTTGATGTTGTCCCCTTCAGAATTCATTGTTATCAGTCTTAACTATACATAAGTACAATACTGGTTAATTCTATTTTATTAACTATGTGGAAAGAATGCCACTTGAAAAAATTCTAGGCTGTTCCCCACCCCTTTGTGTCACCTGATCCCTAGGTTCCTGGTAATATTCTATAGGTAAAGTGTTGGTTGGGCAACTCACTAACTTTATCTTTTAGCATCCAAAGTCTTTAACAAAGATTTGGAAATAAGACCTTTTCTTCCAATTCTTATAGTATTCTGTACCTGCAACTAAGAGATTATTGTAGTGGTTTTTAAGCCCTCATCATCCAAGAACGCTTAGGTAAATATTTATTCCAACTCATGATTATATTATAATCATCAGGTTTATTCTAAAGTTATTTTAAAAACCGTATAAGGGGGGAAGCGGACTTGGCTCAATGGATAGAGCATCTGTCTACCACGTGAGGTCCGCAGTTCAAAGTCAGGACCTTCTTGACCTGTGTGGAGCTGGCCCACGCACAGTACTGATGCACGCAAGGAGTGCCCTGTCACGCAGGGCTGTCCCCTGCGTAGGGGAGCCCCATGTGCAAGGAGTGCACCCTGTAAGGAGAGCCACCCAGCGCGAAAGTCCAGCCTGCCCAGGAGTGACGCCGCACACATTGCGAGCTGATGCAGCAAGATGATGCAACAGAGAGACAGATTCCCATGCCGCTGACAAGAATACAAGCAGACACAGAACAACATGCAGCGAATGGACACAGAGAACACACAATGGGGGGGAGGGAAGAGAATAAAAATTTTAAAAATAAATAAAAAAACATATAAGGGGAAGCAGATGTGACTCAAGCAATTGGGCTCCTGTCTACCATATAGGTGGTCCAGGGTTTGATACCCAGGGCCCCCTGGTGAAGGCAAGTTGGACCTAAGGCAGCAAGATGATCCAACAAAAAAGAGACACAGAGGAGAGACAGTAAGAAACTCAGCAACACCAGGGAGCTGAGGTGGCACAAGAGTATAATCACCTCTCTCCCACTCCTGAAGGTCCCAGGATCAGTTCCTGGAGCCGCCTAATGAAAATACAAGCAGACACTAGAGAACACACAGTGAATGGACAGAGAGAGCAGATGAGAGAGGGAAAGAAATAAATCTCAAAAAAGAAAGAAAGAAAGAAAATGCGGTTGCAACAGAGTGTGTTTTTGTTTTTTTTTAACATCACTGTATAAGGTTAACTGTTGATGGTTTTGGACAGGTAACCAAATAGATTCGTTTTTCTATGGGAAAAAAATCTATCCTGAAGTTTATTGTTACATTATATATATTGATATATATACAGTATGATCTGGGGAGCAGATGTAGCTCAGTGGTTGAGTGCCTGCTTCCCATGTACAAGGTCCCAGGTTCAATCTCCAGTACCTCCTAAAAAAAAAATCCAAGTAGACTGCATAGAGATTGTTTATATGCAACTAACAATTTGATCAATTTTAAGAACCCTAAAACGTGAATGGATTTCACACTGGAACTGAGCTCCTCTCCTTCTCCAAACTGTAATATCTAGGGCAAGGTATGACACCATCATGAAGTATGACAGAATAAGATATGAAAGGTTTAGCAGTTTTTAGAATTATTTGAGAGGACCTTACATAACAGCGACATGAAGGCTTACTGCATCTAGCTCTGTTCCACTTCAAAGATGTTTTTCCACAAAGTTACTGAAACAGCCTTGTGTGTCACCTGTCACTAGTACTATAATATTCCTCATCTGAAATATTATCCACAAAAACTGAATTCAGGCCATGTTGTCCATTAAGTCTTATCTGTCCTATTTAGGACAGTATTTCTGTATTAAAAAAAAAAAAAAGTCTCACGTTAAAGATGAATTTTATTGTATCTTTAAAATAGCACAAATAGGTCTGGAATCTTGTTGTTCCCACTGCTGCACAACTGTAGAAAGAAATGAAAATGTATGTAAACTTCAATCATCCATATCCTTGCCCAGTAAAGTTCTTTCCTAAATAACCTAAAACATATTTTAAGATTTTGACTGAGTAATTAACTAGTTATATTAAAATGCATGACAATTTCATCTCTTATGCTGCCAAATGTACATTTCAGGAACTCTCCATGCCCTGCCATTACGACAACTCCAGTCTCATTCTTAGTAAATCAAGACCCAGACTAAGGCAGTAATAAAACTCACGGACACTATGAGAACCTACCTCTTAGATTTTATTCATCAGCCTGCTGAACTGTTCCTTTTTCAGAGACATAAATCCCATCCAAAAATTTTCTTATATCCTTGTTTTTAACTGTTGTGGCTTGTTGAATCAAAGCAGCTACAGAAGTAAAAAATAAAATAAAAATAAAAATAAAGAAGGCAATTACTTTATCAACCAAACCCACTTCAAAAAGAAAGTACACAGGGACAGGTGCAGGACATTATATATCCTGCCATAAACCACTGAATGGCCTGGGAGTGTGTATAAACTACAACATAAAACTGTTACCTATGCTGTGTAGCAATGCTCCAAAATGTACTCATCAAATGCAATGAATGCGCCTCACTGGTGGGAGAGGTTGTTGATGCAGGAGGGGTATGAGGAGTGGGGTATATGGGAACCTCTTATATTTTTGGTATAACATTTAGTGTGATCGATGTATCTTAAAAAAAAAAAAGTAAAATTGATCTTCATTATTTGCACATCTGCCAACACAATAAAATAAGTAATCCCAAAATCAATACTTGCAGTGTTTTTGTGGTATTTGCAAACAAGTGCAAGGTAGCAAAAAATGAGGCACCCAATGTATACTTTCCCAGCTGAGTTTGCACAAAGTGACAGTTTCAGCTCTCACGATAAACAAGTGTTTTCAGTCTACTTAATTTAACATTTTTTTTGCATTTTTTCAGTGATTTTGCTGTTTAATATGGCCCAACTGTAGTGCTGAGGTGCTGTCTAGCATTCCTAAACACAAGTCTGTGATTTGTTTAGATAAAAACATGTATACCAGATAATCTTCATTCAGGCATGAGTTACAGTGCTCTTTGGCAGTGAGATCAATGTTAATAAACAACATATGTTAAAGGTATCTTTTGCCACACACACAAAACCAGTTAATGAAAATGTGACCAGAAGTTCACAGGAACCTAACCCTAGAGCAGTGGTTCAGTATGTGTTAAGTGTTCACAGGGACTTTCAAACCTAACTACCACAAACTATGAGAATTACTATTACGTAATACGTAAAATCTCAGCATTACCTTTGGGCTAGCTTTTTTTTTTTTTGTACATGGTCACATATGTTTTTTAAAACTTTACTGTTTTTTTTTTAAAAGATAAATAGATCACACAAAACGTTAGCTAGCTTTTAACTTAATTTCCACAATTAAAAAGACTAGTCATATAATAAAATGCCTTCTGTTTAACCACAAAATTTCAGCACAATTTTATAGGCATATTCAATTAATAACATCTCATTGTAAACATACCAACCTGAATTTGATACAAGTTCAATATCATTTCCTTCAAGAATTAACTCATCTTTCTGGGCTTGAGATAATGAACAAGCAACACCTAAAAAGAGGGAAGGCATTGGTCAACAACAACAAAAAACAGTTCCTGTATAAAAATACCTAACTCCCAGGAGCAGGAATCTATTCCATTTAAATTCCATGCAACAAATGACCATCTTTGAGATTCCAGTTTTACAGGATCTGACTTAGCTGGTCCCAAATCTTATTTGTGTTCCTGCTTAAGTGATCCCAGAGTGGTTACTGGCTCTTTCAGCTCCCTACCCCTCCCAACTCAACGGGATCAGAAATCACCCAGACCACTAGGTTTTCTAATTTTATTACATTTCAGGGCTTGCTATTTATAAGGCAAACAGTATTTAAATGTTTTTCAGGTTTTAGAGATTGAGTAAAATGACATACAATGAGCAGGGATTTGACATGGGCAGTCTACACTATTAACTGTCCTCTTCTAGGATTTCAGTTTGTAATACTAATTGAATATATAACTACTACACTCTGCTCATTACCCCAACGTATAACCCGTCAGGAATCACAATTGGTATAAAGATAAATTCTTACCCTAGTATTAATTATTAGAAGCATAAAAAAACAATTCTGAAATAATCTGGCTTTACTCACAGGCAACCCACACCACCAGTCTTGACAATTAATTACAAAGGAACAATTTCTGAATAGGATACGTCACGTACCTGCCCTCATCCGAACCCTGCGAATATATTTTTCACCCAAGAAATTTCGGATTTCAACCAGAGACCCATTCTCTTGAATAACAACGTTGATGGGGAAATGAGCATACACAGACCTCATCTTGTAACGGAAGCCCTATAAAGTTAATAAAACGTTTTAAAATTTTGTAGGTATTACATCCATTTTTGACTCCTATACAAAACATAAATCACAGACAGAAACAGAATAATAGCTATGTATGGCAAGGGAAGGGATAGAGATTAAGAGGTGATTAAGGGAAACGGACTTTGGCCCAGTGGTTAGGGCGTCCGTCTACCATATGGGAGGTCCGCGATTCAAACCCCGGGCCTCCTTGACCCGTGTGGAGCTGGCCATGCGCAGTGCTGATGCGCGCAAGGAGTGCTGTGCCACGCAAGGGTGTCCCCCGCGTGGGGGAGCCCCACGCGCAAGGAGTGCGCCCGTGAGGAAAGCCGCCCAGCATGAAAAGAAAGAGCAGCCTGCCCAGGAATGGTGCCGCCCACACTTCCTATGCCGCTGACGACAACAGAAGCGGACAAAGAAACAAGATGCAGCAAACAGACACCAAGAACAGACAACCCAGGGGAGGGGGGGAAATTAAATAAAATAAATAAATCTTTAAAAAAAAAAAAAAAAAGAGGTGATTAAGGGGTAGGGTTTTGGTTTTTAAAATTACTGGAGTAATGAAAATACTCTAGTAGTACTGATTGAAGTGATGAATGCACAGTTGTGATTATACCAAATACCACTGACTGTACACTTTTGATGGATTATGTTTTAAGAACATGTATCAATAAAACTGATAATTTTTGTAGGATGTTTGTATTATACTTATGATAAATTTGAAATTTAGCAGTACTCAAGGAGCATTCATCAGTTTTATTTTACACACGAACATGTGTTCTAGTGTCTCCTCACTGAACTGTAAAGCTCTATTTATTTTTAATCTATTTCTCTCCCCTTCCCCGCCCTCACCTCACCCCAGCTGTCTGCTCTGTGTCCATTCACTGCGTATTCGTCTATGTCCGCTTATATTCTTGTCAGCTGCACAGGGAATGTGTCTCTATTCGTTGCGTCATCTTGCTGTGTCAGCTGTGTGTGTGGCGCTCCTCCTGGGCAGGCTGAACTTTTTTCACGCTGGGTGGCTTTCCTTACAGGGTGCACTCCTTGTGCCTGGGGCTCCCCTACGGGGGGCGGGGGACGCCTGTGTGGCACGGCACTCCTTGCGCGCCCACTCCTTGCATGCCGTCAGCACTGCACATGGGCGAGCTCATCACACGGGTCAGGAGGCCCTGGGTTTAAACCCTGGACCTCCATGTGGCAGGCAGATGCTCCATCCTTTGAGCCAAATCCGCTTCCCAGTAAAGCTCTTTAAAGAAGCATTTATTTTACTACTTCCAATGCCCACAGCAAACAATGCTGGCTTTTAAAAATGGAAACCCTTAAAGCCCCATCATCTTTAGCATTAAGTGGACATTTACTTAGTTATTAAGGTGTGCCAGGTGGCATACTGACTTTATCAAGACAAATAAGACAGCCCCCTGCTCTCCAAGGAAGCAAGACAGATGGGAGAAACATGATCTAACAGGTTTATAATGAAGGTTAAGTACAGCGGGCCATTATCAGGTGCATTCTACAAGGGAAGTAAAGCCTGAGGTGTTTTAAAGGATGACTAAACTTACAAGGCAAAGAAGAGCATTTCAGCAAAGGCAACAGCATGAACTTTATCTTAAAAGACTGGTGGGGCCTTTGGAAAGAGACTAGCCACATCAGGTATGCATTTGGGGAAAGGACCAAGGAGTTATATTCAGCTTTTCTATTTCTCCAAGGAGCCTTGGTGGTGAGACATACTAACAAGTAATCAAAGATTACCCTACATACTATAGCTATTATGTGAAGGGGAGGGGAAAAAAAAAGACCATCAACCTGTTTTTGTTTTAAAATTCTGCCCATCTCATCTTGAACCACATTACACAATCTTAAAGACCCAGATTAACCACATTTGCCACAATTACCATTTTCCAAGTTCTAGAGCTTACGTCCCACTAAATTACACGTGTATTCAAGTACAACTGTGAAACCTCCCCTCCCCAAACACAAAGTTTAGTCAATATGCTTACCAATGTAACACCCTTGATCATGTTCTGTACATGACTACAGATAGTGCGAACTGTGGCCAGTTCCTTTCTATTTCCCCACCATTTGTCAACCCGAAGCTGTAATAGAACAAAAACTTTAGGAAATTCTTTCCAGCAATAAGTAAACTTTAAAGAGAACAGTACATTTATTTACTGAATTACTCAATACTAAAACTAAACCTAATAAAAGCATGACCTCTAAATGAAAAAAGAACAAAACACAAAAGAGCTCTCTATATTTAACGTTTTTATAACTATACTACATCACAGGTACAAAAATTCACAAAGGGATTGACTACCCAAAGACGGTAGTTTTTGTATAAGCTGCAACAAACTTCACTTCAGGAAATTTACCAGATTTTAAAAGACCCACTGGACCCTTCAAATCAACTGGGAAGGAAACAGCTTCATAATCTGCTCTATTCAAAATGTTGTTTTCCAACTTCACTAAGCAAAAACAAAACCATCCACTATTCTGGACACCAAACCTTCAAGCGAAAATACTGCACCTCGAATTCTGGAATTTCTAAAGCAAACAATTATCATCAACAAATCTCACCCTCTTCTTTTTCTTCCCAAGTAGACTGAGTTCTACATTGATGTGATTGAAGTCCCTCCGCAGGGTTCCTCTGGGGCCCTTCACAATAACTGTGCGTCCCTTCAGCGTGATGTCGACTAAAAAAGGAGATATTCGTGAGACCACAGAATAAGGTATAGAAAGAACATTTAGTAAAGATGCTCGCCCCCCAAAAAATTAACATCAAGTCCCGTACCATTTTCTGGAATGTCGACAGTCTGGTTGCTGAGAATGGTCTTCATTCTGAAATACAAACCCTAGAGGTAAGAAAGCTGGGGCAGAACGGTTTCGACCAAATCACCCCGCAGAGTTCCACTCTACAGGAGACTTACAGCAAACCCAGGGAGGACATAGGAAAACTACGTACGCCCGAGAACAGCCCCGGTGTGTCCTTGCCTGGGACAAGCAGCCCCTAAGCTGGTTTTATACAGCCCCGGCCGGCGAACGTCAGCCGAAGCCACTTTGGCTGTCCTGGGAGTCCCATCCTGACCACGCCATTCCGGAAACACCGGGGAGGCCGGAGTAGGCCTAAATGCCCAAGACAGGGCCCCAATCCCGGCGCCGCCAGGTCAAAACCGCGCTTCCTCCGTGGAGTAACAACTAGAGTGAGGGCTCCGCGCGCCAGATCCGCGCCCCCAACCTTCCCGGAGCGGATGGCTGTAGATTCCCGAAGCCCTACGAAATCAGAACTACCCTCACCTCGCTGTAGAAGCGGCAAAGAGAGAGCGTGTTTCGTCATCACGTTCTAGTAGCCCGTAAGGGCCCTGCGTATTGCGTCATGAGCGCGCGACGCCGCTGAGCCTCAGCAGCCAATGGCGGAGCAGCTCCAAGTTTCCTGGCGTTAGTGGCGGCTCAAGTGCCTTGACGTAAACGGAGTGATGTTCTATTAATTCGTATTGACATTCGAGGCATTGATCCCTCGGACCTTAGGTCCTGCTAGGTTCAAAGAGGATATGTCTCTACGTTGCGGAGGCGCCGTCCGCACCCTGGGATTCCGGGTGAGCAGGGGGGCGAGTAGGTTGCGGGCGTTGGGTGGGCACCCATCCCTTCAAACCCTCAAAGTGCCCAATAATAATAATAAAGGCCAACACTTACTGGCGTTTACTTTGTGCCAGACATTGTTCCAAATAAGTTTGATATAGTAACTCATTTCTCTGGACAATTGCATGAGGTAGTAGTGTCTCTGGTAGTGGCTAGTTTGACGCTCTCTTGGCTGGCGCTGTGAAAATGCCCCCCACCCCCCCTTATTATAGTGATTTGTATTCTATATTTATTGAGGCACTATAGTGGGCACTCCAAATTTCCACTTATTATCGGGCCCTTACTGTGTACTGGACGTCACTCTGGACTGATAACACAAACCGGTCCTTTAGGATTTAGCTGGAGACAAAGATAAGTACTGTAGCAATCGTGGCGCACCCTAACGGGAAGGTTACTTTGCCTTACATGTGCCTACTCCTGAACTTTGTAACGTGTTGGTTATCTTGTACATGTCTGTATTCAGATGTAGAGCCTAAATACCACGGTTATATGCTGAGCAAATATCGATTGTGGTGTTCAAATGCAAAATCATTGTAAACTACAAAATAAAAACAAATTCAATTTGATTTTCCTCCTTCCAGTTCTCTGAAACCATCTGGGTATTTCTTTTATGCTTATGGAAAGCCCAAAGCAAAGAGATGTGTTGCACGTTTCCATCTGAATGTCCTTACTCAAATTAGGAATAGAAAATTCCTGTGGTAACTTCTCCGGTTATTGCAGTTAAAATTTGAGGGAAAACAGCCTTTAAGTACATGTTAAGTGAGGTACATGAAAAGTGATATATGTTAGCTACTTCCAAAGGTTTCCAAATCTATTCTAAATCTAACAATAAACAATTAACTCCCATTCATCTCTAATTTTGAATTGTTCTTCTTAGATTCTAAACTCCTGCACAATCAGAACTTCTACATATGTTTTTTTTTATTTTTTTTATTTTTTTTATTTTTATTTTTCAGAACTTCTACATATGTTGATGTAACTTCAGAATCAGTTCCCTGGCTTTATCTTCTTTCCCTTTTAGGTACTAATGGGTTAAAATGAAATGATTCCAGTCCCCACTAAATAAATTATGTAATTTAATGACATCTTTCTTTCTCTGTAGATATTTGGAAGATGTTTATGCAGCCCAATTAGAACATTGAGTTCCTTGCCAGAAGAAAGAAAGGAATTTTTACGTAATGGACCAGACCTTCAAGATTTTGTATCTGGTGATCTTGCAGACAAGAACACCTGGGTTGAATATAAAGGAAACTTAAAACGTCAGAAAGGAGAAAGGTGATTGAAATTTTTAGATGATTTTAACGTCCCATTCCTTCATCATGCATTATTTCCAGATATAAACAAATCCTAGAGTATTTTTTAAATTTTCGGGCTTTTTAAATTAAGCTAAAAACATAAGGAAAAAAAGTGCTGACAGAACCTAAATAGAACAAAGAGGTAGGTGAATTAGTTGGCGTCCTTTTCTTTCCTCTGTTCCCTTTGACAGCTTTTCTTCAAGCTTCATAAGACCTATTCCAGGAGTCTTAACCATCTTCCACTGCCATCTTCTATTTTCTGCCCGGCATCTAATTTCTTCAGAGTCAAAGTTACCATCTTGCTACTAATTTGTGTAGATTTTGGATGAATTTTTGATTGTTACTTGGTGCTGATGATCCAATTTGTTGCTGCTTCCAGTCAATTTATATGTGCCCTTCTGTGACATATATTAATTTTTAAAAATGCTGAGGGAATTTCATGCATAGGGCAAGATGTTTGTGATACTGTATTTGACAATTTATAGTCTCAGATGGGTGAAAGTCAAAAGAAATTTGATGATACATAATCTCTACTTCAGATTTTAACTTTTTTTCCATTTAAAAATCATTTTAAAATCTGAAATGTAGAGCATGTAAGTGCATCGTTGTGTTCTCACCTTACTCTGAACAAATAATAGTACTTTGGGGCAGTATATTATCCATTTGGGAATGAGATGTTAAAAAAAATTCTTATTTTATTAGACTGGTCTGACTCTGCCTTTGCAAAAGGTAGATGTGAACATAGTATCCTGTTAGACTCCATTTTCAGTGCTTTCTTAAATGGTTTGAGTCAGTCTAAATTTGATTCCCTTATTCTTACAGCCGAAATTATGAGAGCTAATCCAGGATTATGGAGGTAGTATCTTAAATGGGAATTGTAATAAAGCAAAGTGACATAGAAACTGTGATTATTTGGCAGTATATGTGTTAACATAATGTTTGACTTTCCTCAGGTTGAGACTACCTCCATGGTTAAAGACAGAGATTCCCATGGGGAAAAATTACAATAAGCTGAAAAATATATTGCGAAATTTAAATCTCCATACAGTAAGTATGTCAAAGTGTTAAGTATTCCTCTCATCCAAAAGTCATGCTGTTTCTACATATGTATTAAAAATTAATATTAAATACATAAATAACAAACCAGAGAAAGTAAATTTTAAAACTATAATAATGTGGGAGGGGTGGCTTAGGCGGGGTGGGGGTTATATAGGGACCTCATATTTCTTTAATGTAACATTTAAAAGAAAATAAAGAAAAAAAAAGAAAAGAAGATCTAGTGGTGGGTCCAACAACTACCATAATTATAAAGTAATTACAGAGCAGACACAACATTTTGAATTTTCTGCAACAACTGGAAGGTGATACTAGTGGGTGTGTTGCCCACACTCGCCGTTAAAGGAAATGCTATATTTCAGTTAGAGGTTCCTGAAAACTAAGCGTAATTTCCCCCAGCCTCACTCATGAACACTTTGGGATCCTAGGGTAGGAGCTCTGCAGTAGAGTGAGCCAGGTGTCCGAGTGGAAAGGAAGCCGGGGCGGGAGAACACATTGCTCCCTGCCTTACCTTTTGGATGGTAGGAGGTACCTCTCCCAGCTTCATGGTGAGAGCTAAGCTCCCACCAGCCTTCCCGCAGAAGCCTTGTCTTGGGGGCCAGGGAGTGGGAACTCCCACATACCTGGGCTCCATCTGAACTACTACCAAAGGCTCTTTCACTGTGCAAAACCCCCAATGATTTGGAGAAAAGTTGAGAAGATGACCTGGTACCCAAGGACATCAGTCTTCAACTATGTGTGGAACCATCAAAGGATTCCCCTGGCCCTGAAGTCAGGGTTGATCTGGAGAAGAAAACGAATGGGCCTGCAGCACGACTGCATCCTTGTTCCCTAAGCAGATGTTTGTCCTCCAGGGACTCTTCCAGCTTAGACAGTCGATGACACCTTATGTCCTTAAGGGGAGGAAGCTCCAAAGATGGAGAACATGGGCGATGGTGTCAGGAACCTAGAAGACATGCTTTTTCAATGGGACACACAGCACTTGAGTCGGGGAGCCACCAGGAAGTGGAGCTGGCCCTTGGCTGCCTTTCAAGTCACACAATAGGAACAGAGAGGAACTAAGGTTTCCTGAGGACTTACTCTGTTAGGAGCCATACATTTTTTGTTTATTTTTAATATTTTTTATATCAATGTTACATGTTACTCAATACATACAATAACAATAAAGTTGCTTGAATCATCAGTTAAAAGAAAAAAAACTATAATGATGCATTACTATCAGCAATGGAGATACATTTAAAATAATTTTCCCTTCAAAAGAGACACAGATAGTTGTATTTCTTGATTTCTTGTTTAATAGTAAAAAAAAAAGGTGTTTTTTTTTCTGCAGCTTAAGAACTAAGGATTTTTTATTTGCTTATTTTATATTACAAATGAAGTATGTGCTTGTTGGAAAGAATATAAAATTAAGTGTGAAAATAGATACATACACAATCCCAAATGTTAACCATGCCACTTTAACTACTTTAGTACTTTTTAAGACTTGCAGACCTTTTTCTTTGCACATATAGAATATATATATTCATATAGTTTTTAATTTAGAAAACTAATAGACCTATAGTTTGGCAGTTGAATAGCATTTTTTTGATTAGTGAATTTCTTCATAAATATGTTGTAAAAGGGGAGTTTAAAATGTCTAATTGGTCAATTAAAATGTCTAATTTAATTGGTAACTGTTGGCAACCTAATTATGGTCAGTTCCGTTTTATTCACAGGTTTGTGAGGAAGCTAGATGTCCAAATATTGGAGAGTGTTGGGGAGGTGGAGAATATGCCACAGCCACAGCCACCATCATGGTAAGACCAGCCTCAAACACTGAAGCTTTAGTCTAGAAACTGAAAGGGAATATTTTATGTCTTTCTCCAAAAAATGTATGTTATGAATCTCTGACCAGGTTTTTTATTACATGGGAGTTTATGAGAAATAAGAAAGGAAACAAACTGACAGTAATCCAGCCTATTATAATCTCACCTTTCTCTGAATAAATCTATTATTGGTTCTGCCAGCTACCTGAGAGTTAATCACATCCTGCTTTGAGCCATCGCTTCTATTAATTTTTGGAAATGTTGTGGGTTTTTTTGTTTTACCCGTTTATCAGAAAGGAGCTGTGCTTTCAGTTTAACTCCAACAAAGACCCGCACATTCATCTGTTAACTGTATATTTTGTATCTTTACAGTCATTTTATTGCTTAGAATAGATGTAAAAGGAAGTTTATAAACTATGTGTAAGTTATAAAGAATTACAATACAACAGATACCCAGATACTGCTCTTCAGTTTAAGAATAGAAGATTAGCATTATCTTTGAATCCCCATGTATCATTTCCTGATCCCATCCCCTTTTCTTGACACCAATTCCAAGTTTGTTGCCTTTTTTTTATAGCTTTATTACATGTATTTGTATAGCTTAACTACTTATTGTTTGGTTTTGACTGTTTCAAACTTTTTATATGAACACCATCAAACTGTACACATTCTTTGCAACTTGATTTATTTTCTCAACATTATGTTCTTGAGGTTCATCTGTCCATTTGGTTTAAATTATAACAATTCTTTTCTAGTTGATGGGTGACACATGTACAAGAGGTTGTAGATTTTGTTCTGTTAAAACTGCAAGAAATCCACCTCCATTGGATGCCAATGAGCCCTACAATACTGCAAAGGCAATTGCAGAGTGGGGTCTGGATTATGTTGTCCTGACATCTGTGGATCGAGATGGTTAGTGTGTCGTCGTGTTCATTTCCAGAAATTGGCTCTTACTAAGTTGTTGATGTCATCTTGAGCCATGAATGTTTTTGTTGTTGTTTCTAGATATGCCTGATGGGGGAGCTGAGCACTTTGCAAAGACTGTGTCATGCTTAAAGGAAAGGTACTTGCTGTTATATTTGCTTGTATAATTTAAAATTGGACCTTTTTTATCCCATATAAATTCCCTTTTTTTAGGGTATTTACTTTCAAGCATGGTTATTAACCTTTTTTGGGGTTACACATTTCTCAGATAATCTGATGGTAATTATGTAGCTGTTTCTCCGGGAAAAGTGTACTTGTACATATAGGTATATATTTGCAGAACATTATAGGAGTTCAGAGGCACAAACTTACCTATTCATATTTTAGTGTTAGTTTAAATTTTGAGTACTTTACAAAAGGATAAAACTGCAGGGGAGTGGGTTGAGCTCAGTGGTTTGAACTCCAGCTTACCATGTACAAGGTCCTGGGTTCAATCCCCGGTACCTCCAAAAAAATGTATAAAACAGCAGTCTTAGCTCTGAATTTAAATAAATCATCATCTAGAAGATGAAATAAACTTCCACACTGTCAAAATACATAGGCCCTATAAGGTGTTGGTGGAGGGGTGTTGTATGGGAATTCTGCAAATTATGCATGATTGTTTTATAAGTTCACAGTTTCTCTAATAAAATATATACATACATACACACACACACACAAACACACATAGACCCTGTTATAGATTTTATCCATCTTCATATGTCCTGGGAATTTTATCCATAATCCACATTTTTATTAATATCAGATCCCATCAATTTAAAAAAGCATAAAAGAAGAGTTGTGCTCATTTCCAATGCTAGTCTCTCAACTAGCACACTTATTAAACATTTTTTCAATGATTCCCCAATGTTTTCCATTTTATTTTTATTTGTACATTAAATAATTCTGTTTGAAGCATAAGTTTCGTTTTTTTAGGAGGTACTGGATATTGAACCTGGGACCTCGTATGTGGGAAGCAGACACTCAACCACCTGAGCTACATCCATTCCCTAATGAGAGTTAGTTTTTTTCATTTGTTTGTTTGCTTTGTTTTTAGGAGGTGCCAGGGATTGAATCCAGGACCTCGTACATGGGAAGCAGGTGCTCAACCACTTGAAATACATCCACTCCCCCACTATTGAGTTTTCACCTACAAAAGCAGTGTGTTATGGAATGTGTTCTTTCCACATCTCTTATGTACATGAGAGGGTGTGTATGTGACTCTGTCTACATCTTTTCTCTACAGAAACAGCTCCAGAAATTTTGCCATTTGGTCTGTGAAAAATATTGTCACCTCTTCCAGTCATTTCTGCTCATGTCAAAGAGAACAGCTTAGTGACCCATTTCACATTATAGTGATTTGTAATATGAATATAAATAAGACATTGGTTAGCTTATACTTCATTTAAGTAAAGTTTTTGACTCAGCAACACAAAAAATAGTTTTTAAAACCCATAGCACATGTGAAATATTTGTCTAGTGGAAGGGAAGAGGGAACTATTTGATGAATTTTAAAGAAATCAAAGTTAAAACAAGTAATATTTGTATTCGCTTAAGAAATATTCTAATTTATTTTCCAAAGAGTAAAAAAAATACTTTTTTATATTTAACATTTTAATATTTTAATTTCTTTGAACTATTTTTTAAAGTCCTACTCAAATATGGTCTGAAACTCTGTATAACCTCAAATTCTAATCATTATTAGCATACTTGTGCACCTTATGTACATAATACGTGATGCTCCTTTTTTTCATATAGTATTTCATATATAAACATTTGTGTGTTTATACTTTCCTTGTCAGAGTGCTAAAGATTATTTTTGAAATTGATACTGAATCAATTTCTATTGAATGAGTACTGGTAATTTTTATTTTGAACCACAGACGTATCAGTTCTTTTCCTCAATTTGATGCTTAAATCTTTCTTCCCTATTTAGGAATCCAAAAATTCTTGTGGAATGCCTCACCCCTGATTTCCGAGGAGATCTTAAAGCAATAGAGAAAGTTGCTCTGTCTGGATTAGATGTGTATGCACATAATGTGGAAACAGTTCCAGAATTACAGAGGTGATTATGTGTATGGAGTATTGTTGGAAAGTTAAGAGGGTCAGAATCTGCTGTGTTTTTTTCATTTTTCTCATGGGAGGACTTTGCAATGACTTTTTCAAACCAAATTCTCTTTGTTCTTTTCTTATTTAAATAAAAGACTGTATATCTATTACAGAAAAATTTAAAAATATAACTGACAGGGAAACGGACTTTGGCCCAGTGGTTAGGGCGTCCGTCTACCATATGGGAGGTCCGCGGTTCAAACCCCGGGCCTCCTTGACCCGTGTGGAGCTGGCCATGCGCAGTGCTGATGCGCACAAGGAGTGCCATGCCACGCAAGGGTGTCCCCCGCGTGGGGGAGCCCCCACGCGCAAGGAGTGCGCCCGTGAGGAAAGCCGCCCAGCGTGAAAAGAAAGTGCAGCCTGCCCAGGAATGGCGCCGCCCGCACTTCCTGTGCCGCTGACGACAACAGAAGCGGACAAAGAAACAAAAGCAGACAAAGAAACAAGACACAGCAAATAGATACCAAGAACAGACAACCAGGGGAGGGGGGGGGATTAAATAAATAAATCTTTAAAAATATATATATATAACTGACAAAAAGAACAAAAACATCATCAGTGTAACACCAGTATTATATTATTAATTCCTTAGTGTATATATGTGTGTGTGTGTACATGTATGGATATGCACATACAACAAGCGTCTATTTTTAAAATAGGGTATTGTAAGTAATGACAAATATTTTCTCAAAGTACAGTTGTCAAAAAAGATAAAAATCATGCAAGAGCAATTACTTCAATCTTAATCCTAAAGAAAAGATTATGAAAATATGTATGGCACAATGCAGAGTGCTTATAGCTCAGTGGTTGAGCACCTGCTTTGCATGTACTAGGCCCTGGTTTCAATCCCCAGTACTTCTGAAATATCTATGTTTATATATACATGGCCCTAAAAGAAGCAATAAGTGATGCAGAAGAAAACAGGTGTATATTGGATCTCTTTTAAAAAGCAGACATTGCTTCCTTACTCTTTTAATATTGTTAGTAGTTCAGAATAATTACAAAGTGTTATCTACATTTTTGGATATATTCAAACTTCAGGAAAATAAAACCTTCAGGGGAGATAATATTGAACCTTGTTTATTTCCTTTAATTTTATTTAAGTATTTGGCAGTGATTTTTATTGACTTCTACACACTATTATAGTATGACACAGAACTTGAAAGAAGTTATGGTAAACAAAACTCAGTATTTTTACTAAATCATAAACATTCAAGAGAATAACAGATTCACTGGAGGATTCCTTTAAAGATTAAGTTTTATTTCTCTCCCCTTCTTCCCCCCCGCCCCATTGTCTGCTCTCTGTGTCCATTTGCTGTGTATTCTTCTGTGACTACTTCTATCCTTATCAGTGGCACTGAGAATCTGTGTTTCTTTTTCTTGCGTCATCTTGTTGTGTCAGCTCTCCGTGTGTGCGGCACCATTCCTGGGCAGGCTGCACTTTCTTTCGCGCTGGGCGGCTCTCCTTATGGGGCGCACTCCTTGTGCGTGGGGCTCCGCTACGCAGGGGACAATCCTGCGTGGCAGGGCACTCCTTGTGCTCATCAGCACTGCATGTGGGCCAGCTCCACACGGGTCAGGGAGGCCCAGGATTTGAACCGAGGACCTCCCATGTGGTAGACAGACGCCCTATCTATTGGCCCAAGTCCGCTTCCCAGTGAAGGATTCCTTTTAAAAAGGAAATGCTAAATACATTTTTTTTTATTTTTAAAAAGATTTTAAAAAATACTGTATTGTCAGTTTTGTGGGGGGTTTTGTTTGTTTTAGTTGTGTGGTTTTTTTTTAATTCATAACTTTTTTTCCTTTCTTCCCTGTGAGTTGGTCTTGGATTAAAAAAAACAACTAAACCAAGTACATTAAACAAAGCTCCATTACCATTCTAATTTAGCAACTTTTTACCCTTTTAGTTCTGTTGCCATTTAAGCCATGGTGGTTTGGCTACTGTTGAAGATTCACACACAGCCTGTTCCAGCCTTATCATATCTGTATGATACCACCACCAGTAGATGTCAGTTTTCCCTGGTTTCGTTTAATAAACATCTTTTTCCAGTGAAAATTCCAGAACTGTGCATTTACTAAAGAGCTGTCAGTATTTCTTGCTCACCAGCAGAGGGCAGCTTAGTCTTTAAAAAAGAAATGAACATAAAAGTTTCAGACCTCTAAAATACGAGTTCAGGTTAAACTGTTTTCTTTGTTCAGAATCTAGATTTTTCTTTCTTCCATTCTTTTTTCCCTCCTCTCTTGACAACTTCTTGCAATCTCTCATTTTCAGTTTCTGAATTCTGGTTGTTCAATGAATATGTCATAAACTGAAGTGGTTTCTTCCATTCTATTATTCTCTCTCTGCCCCAGATTTGAGAGAGCTTAAAAGTAGACATAGCTCAGGGGCCCAGTGAAACCTTGTGTTCTTTCCTAAATTAATATTTAGACATTTCTGTACAAATGGTAGTACTGAACCTTATAATGTGGTGTCCAGAATGTACTCTTCTAGCCTTTCAGTTTCCTTGACTAACTATATACTTGCAGTTGTGGTTATTTGTGCTGACAACGATCCTATTGTTTTCAAGGAAAGTTCGTGATCCCCGGGCCAATTTTGACCAGTCTCTACGTGTACTGAAACATGCCAAGGAGGTTCAGCCTGATGTTATTTCTAAAACATCTATAATGTTGGGTTTAGGCGAGAATGA
This sequence comes from Dasypus novemcinctus, assembly GCF_030445035.2. Lineage (NCBI taxonomy): Eukaryota > Metazoa > Chordata > Mammalia > Cingulata > Dasypodidae > Dasypus > Dasypus novemcinctus. The sequence continues at coordinate 166,998,734 of NC_080673.1, read as the reverse complement.
TGAGCAAGTATATGCAACAATGAAAGGTAAAGAAATTGAAATTTGCAGAATCTTTCCCATTTAATTTGAGTAATTACAGGAATCCCACTTTTATAAGGTCCTGTTAAATTTATGCTTCCTTCATAGTCTCAGTGCAAGTGTCAGTAAGAACAAAGTATATAAACAGCAGCACAAAAAGAAAAGGAATTATGCTTATTTTAGAACTCCATTGAATGATTTACATGGAACTCAAGATACGAAATTTTTATCCCATTTTATTCTTTACCCTTTTATCGAGTGAAAACATGATTTTATTCACCTTTCTCATTCAGTCTTTGGGCAGTTTTTGAGAGCCAGACAGATTCCAGGCACTCTGGCAGGTACTGACAATTCAAAGATAAACAAGGCTGATACAGGCATTTGATAGAGAACTTTCTTGAAGCATTGTCATATAACGTGTGCTTTGGACTTTGCTGGACTTTAGTCCCATAGCCCATTTGCTTCATGATTCGTGGGTTTTTAAAATTTCGAAATAAAGAATTATTTATATTTTATATAAATAATAAAGACCTGATCATCTTTGGCCTACTTGTAGTAATGTATTATTTCAAAGGCTTATGAGTTCAAGAAGTAATTAAAGGTTGAGTTTTATCACTGCATGCAGTTTATTGTTAGAAAGATTCTCAGATGTCAGAGGTCAAATCACATCCCCCAGAGCATATTTTATAATTTAGTAAAAGCCTAATACAGCATGTTTGGTATAATATGGGCCTTTTCAGTCCTTTGCATATGCTGTTCTGTTCACTTTTCTGCCTAACAGACTCCTACTCTAAGCCACCATCTACCTCTCTCTTAGCATTTATTCTGTAGTATTACAGAGCTATCAACCCCATGTCTTATGTCTTAATCATCCCTGTTTTCAATCCTTCCCATGGTATCTAACACATAAATGCCTTTGAATGAATAGGTCTGGTCTTGTTCTGCAGTATCAGATTATAAAACAGCATAAAGTTCACACTGCTACTCTTCAGGATAGGTATACAATTTTAATATCATAACATCTGCTAATGTAATAGAAGCTTTTATTCTTACAGCACTTCGTGAAGCAGATGTAGACTGTTTGACTTTAGGACAATATATGCAGCCAACAAAGCGCCACCTTAAGGTACAGCTCTTTTGTATTACCAAGTGCTTATGGATAATTTGAATTTGAATTAAATCTTATTTGTCCATAGGTAAAATTAGTAATCTGTTAGCATTTTAGTATAATATCCAATGTACATTTCCAAGTTCTGTTCCTATCTTATCTGCAGAAAGAAGATGAACTGGCACTTGTTTGCTACCCCCCAATTTTATATATTTCAAGCAAACCTTCAGAAAAAGAATTTAAAGTTGGAAAATTACACTCATTCATACCTGATGATCTTGTAATTTTTTTAGAGAGCCAGAAGTAAAGTGAGGAACAAAAAACAATATTCCTTTATTCTATATTGAACATTTATTCGTTCTTTCAAGAAACTTTTGTTGAGTAGTGACCATGTGGAAGACATAATGCTAAGCAGAAGATACAAGATGAGAAAGAAGCAGCCTTGTCTTTAAGAATCTTATTGTGATGGACTAATTTCTTTTTTTTTCTTTCTTAAGATTTATTTTTTTACAAATTTATTTTTATTTGTTTATCTCCCCCTTCCCCCAGATGGTTTGCTCATCTGTCTGCTCGTTGTTTGCTTGCCTTCTCCAGGAGGAACCAGAAACCTAACCTGGGTCCTCCCACTGAGAGGCGAGTGCCAATGAACAGAGCCACATCTCCCTGTGGGCTGCGGTGCATGACTAATTCTTAATTATACTTGTTAGTCAATGAAGGAATACTACAGATACATAACCTTTAACAATAATCCCATTTTCTTTATCCTTCCTTCAGACTAGCTAATATAGTATAAAATTGATATGTTTCCCTTCCTCTCCAATTGCCTATAATTGCATTCTGATAGAGTTGCCAACAAGTTATCAGTAGACAAGTAGTCAATGAGGAGAAGGAAGAAAATCTGGGGGATCTGGATAAATTATAAAGTGAAACCATCCTGAGTAAATGGACATATTCTGTGGTATCAGAATGATTTAGGGGGAATTCTAGAATCTGATCAGAAGTAATTCTTTAAATCTAGGTTGAAGAATATATTACTCCTGAAAAGTTCAAATATTGGGAAAAGATAGGAAATGAACTTGGCTTTCATTATACTGCAAGTGGCCCTTTGGTACGTTCTTCATATAAAGCAGGTAAGCTAGATTTCAGGGGATGGTTTGATTTAAGTCATAAATTTTGATGTTAGGGTCTACATCAATTCACCCAACTCTATGGCAAATTATAACAGCTGTGTTTGTCTTTTGTTTAAAAATATAATAATGATGGTTTCTTTTCTGGGGCATCCTTAGGATCTTTGCTCTGTAGGGATTATATTAAGAAGTTTTTCTTAAACCTAGTTTGTTCCTTAAATGAAATATCTCCCTCTTCATAGTTCAGCTACAGTGATGAAAGCAGAAGTAATCAGTTTAGTTCATGTATGCATTTCAGTAATAAGCCCTTCAGAAATGATAAATATGAGTCAAGCATATAATATGTTTTCAAAAAAATGTATCTTCATTTGAAGATAGTGCTAGCTGCATCTCCATAACCCCAATTTTAGATTAATTTAAACCCTAGAAAGTATCTACTTGATGGCATTGCAGCTTGCACTATTAATTTCTTTGTTTCCTCCCAGAGGCAGCAGAAAAAATCCATAAGATTATTTTCCTATAGACAATTTTTGTGCTGTTACTAGCTACAATACAATTTTTCTCTTTTGGAATTCAGTGTTTCTTTTTGGTCAGTAGCTTGAGCTGATTTATGAAAATAATATTTTCTAGGGAATGAAAAGTCATGTTATAATGGTAATGAAAAGGCCTATAAAAACATATCTGAGGACTGAATTTATCTAAAAAAATGTTTCCCTATCTGTTGAACTTAACAATTATAATTTTTTAAAAGAATGGACAACTAGTTGTTTCTAGATATGCCTAAAATATGTGTTGTTATTAATGATTTTTTAAATGACTTTTTTTTTTCATTTTAGAGATCTTATTAACATTTTTTTAAAATTCATTTTGTAAAAATATTACATTCAAAAAATATGAGGTCCCATTCAACCCCACCACCCCCACCCCACCACTCCCCCCACAGCAACACTCTCTCCCATCATCATGGCACATCCATTGCATTTGGTAAGTATATCTCTGGGCATCTCTGCACCTCATGGTCAATGGTCCACATCATAGCCCATACTCTCCCACGTTCCATCCAGTGGGCCCTGGGAGGGTTTACAGTGTCCAGTGATTGCCCCTGAAGCACCATCCAGGGCAACTCCAAGTCCCCAAAACGCTCCATATCTCATCTCTTCCTCCCATTCCCCATACCCGTCAGCCACTATGGCCTCTTTTCCCACACCAGTGCCACCTTTTCTCTATGGATCTTGGATTGGTTGTGTCTGTTGCACCTCTATGTCAAGAGGAGGCTCAGATTTCACATGGATACTGGATGCAATCCTCCTGCTTTCAGTTGTAGGCACTCTAGGCTCCATGGTGTGGTGGTTGTCCTTCTTCAACTCCATCTTAGCTGAGTGGGGTGAGTCCAATAAATCAGAGTGTAGGAGCTGAAGTCTGTTGAGGCTCAGGGCCTGGCTATCATATGGTCAGTCCAGAGATTCAAATCCCCTAAATATATCTTAAACCCCAACACCAACTACAATTCCAGTAAAGTAGCATGAAAGTCTTGTGAAAAGAGATCCCATCTGAGTCCAGTTCCATCACACAGAAACACCAGCTCCTTAAATGACTTTTCTACATTGGGTCTAAATTATAGATATGTTTAAATTAGGTGTAAATTCTATTTGTTAAAATTAATGTTTAAGTATTAGTAATATTCAATATGTTCCTATAAAGAAATTCAAAACATTTTAGTGAACTAATAGTTTATTCTGCTTATAAAACCTGAGAGTTTGGTTCAGTTCTGACTAACGGTGTGGAGGCTTTGGAAACCAGTTATATAAGGGATTTATTATTTTTTAAGCCCTTTTGATGGCAAGCTTAAAATATATAAAGGGTAGAATCAATATTAGCTTTTACACTGGTTAGAGTAATATCATTGAAAAGAGGTTTTTTTGTTTGTTTGTGTGTTTATAGGAAAATTGCTAACATATATAAGGAAGCGAAATGTGAATTTTTTAATGCTTTTAAAGTTACCAGTGGGGGGAGGGTGGGGCATTGGGAATCCCCTATATTTTTGATGTAACACTTAAGTAATCTAATGCTTCTTCAGATTAGGGTCTTATGTTGGTTCTATTCCTACCAGATTTAGAAGAGGTATGGAGCAGCATGGAATACTCTGTTACTTGGCTGGGTTATGAGCCTTGGGATTCTTGGTGATTGTGTACAGATATAGTCTTTCACAATTCTACTTATATATGTAAGGTGACTAAAAGAAGTTAATCAGACTCAAAATAAGGTCTCCAGTGCCAAGCTCTACTGATAAGCAATAAGCTATACTGTAGCAATGATAGACTAAATGGAACCCTAATGACCTGAAAAAATTAATGTGCCCCTCTAAGCAGCTACCTTACTGTACAAATCCAACTTAGGGGGTTAGGGGAAAAGTTCATTGTAAAAGAAGAGCTCTCACTTCCCTAGAGGGGAGTAAGCTAAAGAGATTCCATCAGATGAGTCCGGTCAAACTGCAGTGAGGTCTGCTTTATAAACATCAAATCAAGGCTAATAATGTAGCAAAATTGCGCTCCAAAACAAATTTTGCCAGCAGCAATACTTTGTAGTGATGAGGATTAACTGCACATCAAGTGAAATAAAGGACAGAAACAGACCAGTAGATACAATAGGGTTGCCTTTTATTATTTTGGGTTAGTAGAAAGAATAACAGTAGAGACTATAGTAGAAACAATTTTTATAAAAAGAACAGTGACTAATCATTATTGTTGGGGAAATGGGCCAAAGATACAAGATTAGAAAAATACTGCCATTGGAATTTGTGAAGAGAGAAACTCCAATAAATACAAAAGTCTTCCATAAAATGTCAGTGGTTAAGCTAAAAACAATTGGGAAACACTGAAGTGTAATTCATTAGTAGTCTTATTGTTATTTACTTTAAATTGATATGAATGTGTCTTAATTTTTTTTTAATAGGTGAATTTTTCCTGAAAAATCTGGTGGCCAAAAGAAAAACGAAAGCTGTCTGAAATTTAAACAGACAAGACCTTCAGGATCATGGGAATCTCAAAAATATTTCAGTTGGTAACAGGTGGAGCCAGAATGCCCAGACTTCACTGGATGTACCCTAGTTCTTTCTTCTTTTTTTTTTCTTTTGAAGATTTATTTATTGATTGCCCTCCCACCCCGATGTTTACACTCACTGTCTGTTCTTTGTGTCTGTTCCTTATATGTTCTCTGTATCTGCTCATCTTTTTCTCCTTAGGCATTAGGAACTGAATCCAGGACCTCCCACGTGGTAGGCGGGCACCCGACTGCTTGAGCCACATCCACTTCCCACTAGCTCTTTCTGTTTTAAGAAAAATGTCAATAAGTTTATATAATTATAATCACTTAGTTTTAGCATTTCCTCTTTGTTGCTATAATTACTTGCTATGATGTAATCATAAAATATGTAAGGGCTGGCAGTTGACAGTATAATAAAAATAAGAACTTCCAGAAGACCTTTCAAACTACTGTTACTTATACTTCATTGCCACATATCATTTATGAAAAAAGTGTAATAAAATAGTCATGATAGATTGAAACTATGATCAGTTATAATTAGCATGTGCCCTTTCCATAAGAGTATAACATCATTGGACTGATTTAGAAAGTCTTAAAGAGTTTGAATATTGATTCTTTATATTTGGTAAGACTGCTTCAGATCCTACAAAATAGTTTTACACTGATTACTTGTTCAGGACCTCTGTGAAAGAAACCAAGACCGTGATGCTGCCCAAAGTAGGGAAATGCAACTTAAGAAAAGCTGTAGTGGGGCGGACTTGGCCCAGTGGTTAGGGCATCCGTCTACCACATGGGAGGTCCGCAGTTCAAACACTGGGCCTCCTTGACCCTTGTGGAGCTGGCCCATGCACAGTGCTGATGTGCGCAAGGAGTGCCCTGCCACACAGGGGTGTTCCCCGCATAGGGGAGCCCCATGCGCAAGGAGTTCACCCCGTACGAGAGCTGCCCAGCATGAAAGAAAGTGCAGCCTGCCCAGGAATGGTGCCGCACACGGACCACTGACACAACAAGATGACACAACAAAGAGAAACACAGATTCCCGTGCCGCTGACAGCAACAGAAGCGGACAAAGAAGACACAGCAAATAGATATAGAGAATAGACAACCGGGTGGCGGGGAAGGGGAGAGAAATAAAGAAAAAAAGAAAAAAGAAAAGCCGTAGTAAGCATCATTTGTATAGTAGGTTGCTACATCCATATACAGTATCCCATTTATTCCTTTTATTCTTCATAACAGGTGAGGTATTTGTATTATATAATAGCAATGACCTAAAGAAGGAATTTCCTTCCTAGGTACTAGTATTCCAACTTACCTTTTGACTCTGTATCATGTTTTTCTACTACGACTCACAGAGGAAGTTTTTTACATGACTATATTGTAAAATATCTAATATCCATAAACAATTCTGTTTTGAATTTAGGATAAATGAAATAGTATTTATTGAAAAAGTAATTCATAACTTTGAAAATTAGTTGCATTTTAATTTAACCCAGGGGAGTTATATATGCCTTGACTCACTTTCTTTTTATTTATTTTTTTTAATATTTCTCTCACCTTCCCCCACCAACCCGTGTTGTCTGTTCTCTATGTCTATTTGCTGTGTCTTCTTTGTCCACTTCTGTTGTCAGTGGCACGGGAATCTGTGTTTCTTTTTGTTTGTCATCTTGTGTCAGCTCTCTGTGTGTGCAGCACCATTCCTGGGTAGGCTGCACTTTCTTTTGCGCTGGGCAGCTCTCTTTACGGGGCACACTCCTTGTGCATGGGGCTCCCCTACGCGGGGGACACCCCTGCGTGGCACGGCACTCCTTGCGTTCATCAGCACTGCACATGGGCCAGCAGCACATGGGTCAAGGAGTCCCGGGGTTTGAACCGCGGACCTCCCATGTGGTAGATGGACGCCCTCACTTTCTTTTTAGATCCAAATAATTTTGGCCATGTAAAATGAATGAAACCCATCAACTTTATTTATTTTTTTTGAGAGACCGGGGATTGAATCCAGGGCCTTGTATATGGAAAGCCAGTGCTCAACCACTAAGCCACTTGACTCCCCTGAGTTGATTTTTTTGTTCATTCTTTTTGTTTTTAGGAGGCACTGGGAACTGAACCTGGGACCTCCCATGTGGGAAGTAGGCACTCAACTGCTTGAGCCACATTGTTCCCCCATCAAGTTTAAACTTCTCAGGCAAGCACCCACTTTAAAAACTATTTCATAGGAAAAATGTATTACTTCTCAGACTCTTGTTTTGGGACATAATCTAGGTGTTTCCTAATATTTGGGCATTGGGCACAGTGTATGTCAGTAGTGATCAAATATTTTTAGCAGAATCATTTGTCAAATGAAGTTTTCATGGAGCCCCAGTGTAAAATAGATTCAAGTAGTATTACCATAAATCAATGCTAAAGTTTCAGATATTTAACATCTTTATATAAAAGCAACAATTATAAAAATGAGACTCTTTAGATACTAATGTGAATTTGGAAGTCAAGGATGACGTTTGCAGTCTTACCAGCCTCTGCAGTCTACTTATATTCCTTTGTTTTGATTACTCAGTATTGAGAAAAATCCTGATACCTCTAAATAATAGTAAATAATTTAAAATTTTTATTTTATTTTTTTAAGATTTATTTTTTACTTCTCTCCCCTTCCCTGCCCTCCCCCCCAGTTGTCTGCTCTCTGTGTCCATTCACTGTATGTTCTTCTGGGTCCACTTGTATTCTTGTCAATGGCATCCAGAATCTGTGTCTCGCATCATCTTGCTGCATCAGCTCTCCGTGTGTGTGGCACCATTCCTGGGGAGGCTGCACTTTTTTCACACTAGGCAGCTCTCCTTACAGGGTGCACTCCTTGCACGTGGAGCTCCCCTGTGTGGGGGACACCCCTGCATGGCAGGGCACTCCTTGCATGCATCAGCACTGCACGTGGTCCAGCTCATCACACAGGTCAGGAGGCCCTGGGTTTGAACTTTGGACCTCCCATGTGGTAGGTGGACACCCTATCCATTGGGCCAAACCCAATTCCCTATAAAAACTTTTAAAACACCTCATCTGGCAGTCTCAGGATACTCTCCAATTAAACTTAATCCAGAAGCTTGAAATAGAAGTAGCAGGAAATGTTCAACACAAAATTGATCACTAATAGTATCTTCTTTATTTCTTATTCATTCGCTCATTATTGTGTAACTGACCATTATGCCATGACTGGAATATGTGTGGCCAGCATGCCTGGGCCTTGCTTGATACTTGACTGTAGTGAACATGTGCTGAGAAGGTGTACTCACTTCCACATTTGAACATGAATGCAGAAGGGTAACCTTGAGTTTTAAAGGGCCAATGCAGAGCTTTGTCCTTAAACTAATGATGCATTTCTAAGAAGTGCATTTAAATGCCCAGACATGGTAAAGGTCTATAAAAAATTCTTGAACTGGCAGCACCCATTAATGCATCAGTGTATTAAAATTTGGAATGTGACATATTTCAGTGTGTATGATCTTTTTCTTTCTGTAGCACAAATGGTATTTTTATTTTTTAAGATTATTTATAAATAACTGCTTGTGCTCTCTGTTTGCTCTCTGTCCATTTGCTGCACATTCTTCTGTGTCTGCTTGTCTTTTCGTTTTCTCTTTAGAAGGCACCGGGAACCAATCCTGGGACCTCCAGTGTGGAGGACAGGCACTCAATCACTTCGGCCACCTCAGCTCCCTGTTCTGTCTCTCATTGTCTTTCCTCTGTGTCTCTTTTTTTGTTGTTGTAGCATCATCTTGTTTCACCTCTCCACATGGGCCAGCTCAGCGCAGGCCAGCTCACCTTCACCAGGAGACCCCAGGAATCAAACTCGGGACCTCCTATATGGTAGACGGGAGCCCAATCATTTGAGCCACATCTACTTCCCACAAATAGCATTTTTTAAAAACAGAAGTAATAAATGCACATGGTTTTTACAAATCAATCAACCCAGGAATCCACTTCCTATTTGGTGAAATAATAAATGCCCTTAAAGAAGAGTAGGCACCCAATAGCCTTAGGTGGAATAATGAAAATAACATCTTAAAATGAAAATTACAAGGTGAGGGAAGCCAAGTAGCACTTGAAGCAACTGAGAAATGTGAGTACATAGCCTTCATCCCACTAGGGACTCCCAGGTATATATATAAATAAGGATTAAAATTTTTTTTTTAAAGATTTATTTTATGTTATTTAATTCCCCCCCCCTCCCCCGGTTGTCTGTTCTCTGTGTCTATTTGCTGCGTCTTGTTTCTTTTGTCTGCTTCTGTTGTCGTCAGCAGCACGGGAAGTGTAGGCGGCGCCATTCCTGGGCAGGCTGCACTTTCTTTCGCGCTGGGTGGCTCTCCTTACGGGGCGCACTCCTTGCACGTGGGGCTCCCCTATGTGGGGGACACCCCTGCGTGGCACGGCACTCCTTGCGCACATCAGCACTGCGCATGGGCCAGCTCCACACAGGTCAAGGAGGCCCGGAGTTTGAACCACGGACCTCCCATGTGGTAGACGGAAGCCCTAACCACTGGGCCAAGTCCATTTCCCAAGCATTAATGTTTAATGCCATTTTAATTTCCATTGCTTTCCATAAAAATTTAATTGACAAAATAATTACCCTGCTAAAATTTTAGATATATGAAATTCTGACCACATTTTAATTTACAAGAGTTCTTGTTTTCTGGTTATTCCTTTTTTTTTTTTTTAAATAGCATCCTGTTCTTTCCTAGCTGCGTTTTCCAGTGTTTTCTCACTGAGGATATTTAGTGTTTTGAAAATGTAGTTCTTTGCATTGTACAACGTCTCTGTTTCCTTTGTTGTAGCCTCTTCCTTTGTGTCAGAGGGTCTCCTCAAATATCCAGCAATCTCAGGCTGTACATACTAAGGTTTGATCCACACTAAAGCTGAATTCCCTTCTTTCTAGCCTGGCACCTCACTCTCATCCTACCCAAGTCTGAAACTTCCTGGTTCTGTTCCTCCAGAAAATAAACCTCTAATATCCTGTGAAGGTAGAGATGGGATAAGTATGATGGGGTATAGACTTGGGGTTTTCTAGCCTTTTGTGGTATTTGGTGCTTCCACATCTTGAGATCTGGAGCTAATTACCTTGACCTAGGAGACAGGCCCTTATCCAGGCATTTAAGTTTCTGCCTGCTCTTTTCTGTAGTTAGTTGTGGTAAGCCTTCCTATTCTTTTACTGCCGTTTTAGTGCTGTTTCCCCAGGGAATGAAAGTAAGGCATGTACTTAATTCAACACATATAGTGGAAGATCTGCACAGGACCTTTTGACTTGGAGGCTTTGCCTTAGAGCAAATGGGCAGAAAGCTGGTACTGATTTTATTTTATTTATTTAGTTTTAAAAGATTTATTTATTTATTTATTTTCCTTTCCCCCTCCCCACCCCGGTTGTCTGTTCTCTATGTCTATTTGCTGCGTCTTCTTTTGTCCACTTCTGTTGTTGTCAGCAGCACGGGAATCTGTGTTTCTTTTTTTGTTGTGTCATCTTGTTGTGTCAATTCTCAGTGTGGGCGGTGCCATTCCTGGGCAGGCTGCACTTTCTTTCACACTGGGCGGCTCTCCTTACTGGGCACGCTCCTTGCGCGTGGGGTTCCCCTATGCAGGGGACACCCCTGTGTGGCAGGGCACTCCTTGCGCGCATCAGCACTGCGCATGGGCCAGCTCCACACAGGTCAAGGAGGCCCGGGGTTTGAACTGCGGACCTCCCATGTGTTAGACGGATGCCCTAACCACTGGGCCAAGTCCGCCGCCTGATACTGATTTTAGAACACAAAAGGCATCTACAACAATACTTGTTGCTCTAGTTGGCCTTAGTTTAATCAGTTTCTTTAGCAAGGCTCCCTCCTCTTCTCCCTTCACCCCTGGGGCTGGGAGAGGGCTTCTCCTGGGTGTAAATACCGGGCTGCCTATCATTCTGCTTCTAAACATGGATGAGATAAGGTTGACTGTTGAAGTTAAAGGCCTGCAGTCTTTAATTCTCCTTTCATAAGCACCTGGCCGGTTTAGAGCCTCTACTGTTCTGCTGGGCAGTGCCTTCTCCAGTCACACCACTATTCCAGGGTGTGGCTTCCTCTGCTCTTCTTTTCAGTCGGAAAGCATCCACCCACCCTCTGCTTTCCAGAAATTTTTTTATATCTCTTGGCCACTGATGCCTACTCCCTCCTATTTGCTCTCTCTCTTTTTAAATTGGATTATGTCCTTTTTTCCCTTTCACTATAATTTTAATGGGGTCCTCAGAAGGGAGAGAATATGAAATTGTGCCCAGTATACCATTTTGATCCAGAACTCTGCTTGCTGTTTTTAATAATAGCTTTGTGAATAGTTTTACATACATAGTATAATTATGTGTGTTTGTATGTATTTATATTTATATTCAAATCCATCATTTGTAGGATTGCAGAAGCACCACTGTAGAGTTCCAAGATTCTTGGGTCATAGTATGAAAATTACTAGAAGGGAACAAAAAAACACTTAATTGTTTTGCTATCATGTAAGCTTGGTCTTTAGTTTCCCAATAACTAACATCCCTACTAGTTTTGTAAGTTTACTGTTCTTAATTAAAATATATCACCTACTCCAAAAGTTGTCATTCATATACAACCTTCACAATTTTTGCCCTATCTGGATATGACCTATGGTGTAAATATATTAGTTTTTTTTTTTTTATAATTGACTGAATATTTCTTTAAATCCCTTTAAAATTACACTTTTTATCCATACCCTCATGTATGGATATGATGGCAATGAAGACATGGATTTTATGTGTAAGCCAAAGCTTACTAATTGTCTCCAATTTCCAGAGCTCATTTTTATAGTAATAAAATTTTTAGTTGGCACATGACCATCCTGCTAAAAACAGTATGTCCCAAATTCCTGTGCAGCTGTTTATAGACTTGTGACTAATTTGGCTTATGTATGAAAGCATGTAAGCAAAAATGAGTTGTGTGACTTCTGGATGTGCTCTTAAAGGGTGGGGTTTACCTTCCCCTTCCTCGTTTCCCTGCTCCCTAAAATGAAAACATGATAGTTGGAGCTGTAACAGCCATCTTGGACCATGAGGTAGGATACCTGTGTCAAGGATGGCAGAGCAAACAGATGAAGAAGCCTGGGCTTCTATGAGCCCTGGACCACCTACCTGGACTTTTATGTGAAAGAGAAATACATTTTTGTTCTGTTTGACACTATCATTTTGGGTGTCTGTTAGAGCAGTCAAGTTTATATGCTAATGCAATTTATGTTTATTCTAATGGCTGTAAAATGCCTGATTATTATGAAAACTGTATGTCCACCTAAAATAATCTCCCATTTATCAAAAGTGCATTATAAAATACTGATTTACTGTGAGTGATCTCTTTTATCTGTTCGTACTCAGGAGAAAGGAAGGGGCCACTGTATTCTGAAGTTTAGTGGTCTTTATTAGTGTCAGTGTTGCAAGGCTGGCACTAATATATATCTGGGTTTTGAGTCTAAAATTTGAATACACTGCCAGTGGATGGTGATGGTACCATCTAGTTTGCGGTCACAGAATGAGTCTCCCATTTTTTAACAAAGTAAATCTAACAAACTGAAATGCCCTTCAGTGTCTCCAATTTGACTACCAAATGAAGCCCAAGGCCTTCTACAGTCTGACCTTAATCCTCCATTTTACTCAACTATTCCTCCTCTATCTCCCTTCAACTCTAGTCAAAAGACAATTTGCAGGGAAGCAGATTTGACTCAACTGATAGGGTGTCCACATACCATAAGGGAGGTTCAGGGTTCAAACCCAGGGCCTCCTGACCTGTGTGGTGAGCTGGCCCACATGCAGTGCTGATGCGCACAAGCAGTGCCATGCCACGCAGGGGTGTCCCCCGCGTAGGGGAGCCCCATGTGCAAGGAGTGTGCACCACAAGGAGAGCGACCTGTGTGAAAAAAGTACAGGCTGCCCAAGAATGGCACCACACACATGGAGAGCTGATGCAGCAAGATGATGCAACAAAAAGAGATACAGATTCCCGGGGCCACCTGACAAGAATACAAGCAGACAACAGAAGAACACAGCAAATGGACTCAGAGAGCAGACAACAGAGGCAGGGGTGGAAGGTGAGAGAAATAATAATTCTTTAAAAATAAATAACTTGCTTTGCCTAAAACCAGCCAGAATTTTCTTATCTCCAAACTTACAGAATAGTTGCAAAAAAATAATACAAACCCCATTCAGAGAACAACATATCCCCACCACCTCAGACACCCAGATCCACCAATTTTAACATTTTGCCACCTTTGCCATATCATTCTATTTACTTTCATTTGAGAGCAGGTTACATACATCATACTCCCTGAATATACACTTCCATGGACATTTCCTATGAACAATGCAACCAGAAATCTGTTGGCTTTTATAAAGGGTATTTATTTGGGGTAAAAACTTACAAGGCCCTAAAGAGTTCAACTCAAGGTTAGTTCCTCACCAAAGTCTGTTGTCACATGTTGAAGCAAAATGTAGGGTGACATCTGCAAGGGTTCAGCCTTCCTCTTTCCCTTAAGGCTCTGTGGGCCCAGCTTCTCGTGATCTCAACTGTAGGCTGGCATAAGGCTCATCTCTTCTCAGGGCTCATTTCTTTCCAGGCTCAGCTGCTCTGTCTCTTCACAAGGTCAGCTGTAAGTTATCAGGCTAATGGCTCATCTCTCTTCCTGGGGCCTCTGCCCTATCTATGGAGCTGTCTCTTTCTCTGTTTATCTTCTCTGTATATCTACTTCTTTGTGTCTCCTTGACTGAGTGTCCATTTATATAGCCCACGAAGGGGGCAGGGACTCAAATGGAGTTACACTCTACTGACATTGCCCTAATCTTAACATAATTTAACCAAAGCTATCTCAGCTAAATCTAATACAATCAAAGGGTATCATGCCCAGAGCAAAACACCAGTTTACAAACATAATCTCTTCTTTTTGAAATTCATAAATAATCTCAAACTACCTCAAGGACCATTTGTTTAAAATCTTTGTCTGGAATGTCCCAGGTCTGGTTCTCCTCATTCATGATTTCTAATGTTTCCATCTTTTCTTTTGGACCATCACTTTCTCTTTCTTTGTATGTTTTATAATCTTTTGTTGCAACCAGGACATTTTGATATTTTATTGTGTTAGTGCTGGAATTTAGACACTGAGGTGTCTATTTCTTTGCTAGTATCCAGTTATATTATAACAGAACTTTCTTTGTGTTAGGTTTGAGCTTTTCTGCCACAGTGGGGCCATTAGGGCCATTGGCAATTAAAAAGGCATGTGGAGCTGTGAGGAGTTTATGCATATTGAGTTTATTTTATGGGTATTTTTTTGCTCTTACTCTGCTTTCTTTTGTTTTTGTTCCACTCTGTTGTTTACATGGGAGTGGCTTTTATGTTATTATTATGTTATTAGAATATATGATTGGTTCTTATAGTGGCCTACTTATCATGTTACATATACTGATTAGCTGGTGTATGTGCTTGTTGGGACCAAGCTTATCTTCTGGAAGTTGAGTGCAGTTATGCAATGTCATTGTTTCCCGGATATGGCCACTAAGTGTCCAGGACCCTTTGGCTGTCCATTAGGCTCTATCTCCTCCTACATTCTATCCCTTAAATGGCTGACATTTTAAGGGCTCCCTCTCACAGAGCTATACTCTGGGCCCAAAGGCCACAGCAACAATATAAGGTACAACAAAACATAACTCAGAAAGTTACAAAATTAATGTTGATTAACATAACCTATTTCCAAGTGGATTTCAGATGCTCTCACTACACTTTTACAGAGTATTTTGCCATGTGTTATATGTTTAGGACTTTGTGGTTCATTTTTTGCAAGGTTGAATATACAGATTTTTGATCATCAGGTATATATACACAACATTGTGTGAGAGCGCATGTTCTCTCGTGCAGCTGTAATTAAATTTATTTATTTATTAAGATTTATTTTTTCTTTATTTCTCCCCCCTCCCCCAGTTGTCTGCTCTCTGTGTCTGTTTGCTGTGTTCTTCTGTGTCTGCTTGTATTCTTGTCAGTGGCACCGGGAATCCGTGTCTCTTTTTGTTGCGTCTTCTTGCATCAGCTCTCCATGTGTGCGGTACCACTCCTGGGCAGGCTGCACTTTTGCATGGGGCAGCTCTCTTTACGGGGCGCGCTCCTTGTGAGTGGGGCTCCCCTACTTGGTGGGCACCTCTGTGTGGCACAGCACTCCTTGTGTGCACCAGGATTGCACGTGGGCCAGCTCACCACATGGGTCAGGAGGCCCTGGTTTGAACCCTGAACCTTCCATGTGATAGGTGGATGCTCTATCCATTGAGCCAAATCTGCTTCCCTGTAATTAAATTTATTTTATTTTTTTAAGTTTTATTTTATTTCTCTTCCCTTCCCCCCCCCCCACCGCCCTTGTCTGCTCTGTGTCCATTTGCTGTGTGTTCTTCAGCTTCCACTTGAATTATCAGGCAGCACTGGGAAACTGCGTCTTTTTTTGTTACATCATCTTGCTGCTTCAGCTCTCCTTGTGTGCATGGCGCCACTCCTGGGTGGGCTGCACTTTTTTCACACAGGGCAGCTCTCCTTGCGGAGTGCACTCCTTTAGCGTGGGGCTCCCCTATGCAGGGGAAAACCCCTGCGTGGCATGGCACTCCTTTTTTTTTTTTAACATTTAATTTTAATCTAAACATATAAACTAATGTTTGTTTGCTAATCTTTTGATATGATGGACAGGGTCTTTTCCTTTTTTTTTTTTAATTTGTCTTTACTTTTTCAATGCTACATTCAAAAAATATGAGGTCCCCACACACCCCCCACCCCCCTCACCCCACTCCTCCCCCCGTAAACAACCTCCCCAATCATCATGAGACATCCACCGCATTTGGGGAATACATCTCCGAGCACCGCTGCACCCCATGGTCAACAGTGCACATCAGAGCCCACACTCCCCCACAGTCCACCCAGTGGGCCATGGGAGGACACACAATGTCCAGTAACTGTCCCTGCAGCACCACTCAGGACAACTCCAAGTCCTGAAAACGCCTCCACATCTCTTCTCTTCCTCCTACTCCCTACCCCCTGCAGCCACCATGGCCACTTTCTCCACACCAATGCCACATTTTCTTTGATTACTAATCACAATAGTTCATGAATAGAATATCGGTAAGTCCACTCTAATCCATACTCTATTCCTCCATCCTGTGGACCTTAGAATGGTTGTGTCCTCTCCACATCTATATCAAGAGGGGGCTTAGATTCCACATGGATGCTGGATGCAATTGTCCTGCTTTCAGTTGTAGGCACTCTTGGCTCCCTGGTGTGGTGGTTGACCTTCTTCACCTCCGTGTTAGATGAGTGGGGTAAGTCCAACAAACCAGAGTGTAGGAGTTGCAAGTCTGTTGAGGCTCAGGGCCTGGTTATCACATGGTCAGTCCAGAGATTCAGGTCCCCTGGGTATACATTAAACCCCAGCACCAACCACAGTTCTGGTAAAAGTAACAGGAGAGGCTTGTGGACAAAGATCACATCTAAGTCCAGCTCTGTCACACAGAAACACAAACTCCAAAGTAGGGTCAACTGAGATGGCACTGAACTCCATCTGCCATGACCATAGAACCTGTGGGTCTCTGTAGGCATGGCACTCCTTGCACATGGCAGCCCTGTGCATGGGCCAGCTCACCACATGGGTCAGGAGGCCCTGGGTATAGAACCCTGGACCCTCCATATGGTAGAAAGACGCTCTATCAGTTCAGCCACGTCCGCTTCTCTGTAATTAAAGTTAAAACTATCCAATTCTGTAGAACTATTTTTTGTATTTGCATGGTTTCATTTATTTTTAAAGCTAATGCATGTTCAGACTGATTGAATGCCTGTACAGTATCCTGAGCTAAAGCTTTTAATTTTATTTACTTTTTTAAAGATTCATTTTTTATTTATTTCTCTTCCCTTTCCTCCCCTCCTTCCCCCCCCACCCCCCACCGTTGTCTGCTCTGTGTCCATTCGCCGTGTGTTCTCCTGTGTCCACTTGCATTATCTGGTGGCACTGGGGGCACTGGGAAACTACATCTCTTTTTGTTGCATCATCTTGCTGCTTCAGCACTCCGTTTGTGTGGCGACACTCCTGGGCAGGCTGTGCTTTTGTCGTGCCGGGTGACTCTTCTTGCAGTGTGCACTCCTTGCGCATGGGGCTCCCCTACACAGGGGACACCCCTGAATGACACAGCATTCTTTGTGCACATCAGCACTGAGCATGAGCCACCTCACCACACAGATCAGAACCCTGGACCTCCTATGTGGCAGGCGGATGCTTTCTCAGTTGAGCCATATCCACTTCCCTAACTTTACTTTAATAGTACTCCCTTTAGGTAGGAAAAGAGCAAGTGGGCAAAACTATGTTGCCTTTTTTTTTTTTTCCAAATTTATTTATTTACTTTCCCCTCTTTCCGTCCTCCTGTCCTGCTGTTTTTGCTGTCTCTGTTGTCTTCTCTTCTCATTTTCTCTCCTCTAGGATTCACTGGGATTCGATCCTGGAGACCCCTGATGTGGAAAGAGGTTTCCCTGTCAATTGTGCCACCTCAGTTCCTGGTTTCTACTGCGCTTCACCTGGACTCTCCCTTTGTCTCTCTTTTGATGCGTCATCATCTTGCTGCATGACTCACTGGCGTGGGCTCTGGCTCACCATGCAGACACTTGCGCGGGCACTGGCTCATCCCGTGGGCACTTGCGCTCACCATGCGGGCACTCGCACAGGTACTGACTTGCCATGCAGGCATGCTTCCTCTTCTTCTTTTTCACCAGGAGGCTCCAGGGATTGAATCTGGGTCCTCCCATATGGCAGGCAGATGCTCTATCACTTGAGCCACATCTGCTTTCCCTACGTTGCTTTTTTCTCTCTGTGCCAGTGATGGTATACTAATCCCAATTATGGGGAACTTCTAGAAGATATTTATACATATATTCAGGGATATAGGGCTGTTCTCAGGTACAACATCTGGTCCAATCAGCAAGCAGGTATGGCTATTCATAATGCCCACACAATCATAAATATCCAGAGGGAAACCTATCTGTAGGCTTGGTTCTCACTTATTTGACCCTGTTTCACCAATATTTGGTTTAACTTTTTTTTTTTGCAGTTTGAGATTATATATTTTTTCTCTTTATTTTTTTACTGTTACATTCAAAAAATTTAAAAGGTTCCCGTATCCCCCCACCCCCACCCCCACCCTTTTTTTTTTTTTTTTTTTTTTGCTGTTTGGGGTTTTTTTTTCTCTCTTTATTTATTTTTTAATGTTACTTTGGTTTGACTATTGACTATAGTACAATTACAAAGAAACTGGGGTGGGGGGGTTGTCTACCCACTGTTTTCTGGGAATCATTGGCATACTGTTCAATACCCTGGGGTACTATTTCCCTTAATGTTATATGGTTAGCTGGAAGTTACTTTTACCCATTATAGATAGCATAACCCACTGGGGGGGCAGGTATTGTTTATATATTTGTGGAGTAGTGCTTTGTTTGTTTTCGAATTGTTTCCCATTTTGGTATAGACTGGTTGGTTGTCTGAAGCTATGTTTAATTAGCCTGGGCTGCCAGGGCGATGGTCCACGGAAGGCTTTTTGCTCTTTTTGCTGGTAGGTTAGTGCATACCCAGCACTGGGTTATGTTGTGAACACGGGTATAGGTATGAGTCCATGACAGTACAGTATTGGCTGCTGTTAACTTGGGCGGAAAGACAGTAGGGCGAAAGATACCATGAGAGGTAAATTACGTTTCTCAGACAATATGCATGTGACCTGTTGATCTTGGGACAGAATGGTGGCAGGCATTGGTGGCCGCCCTGGTTTGAAATACCATGTTTTGTTTTCCTGCACTAAAGTTGACCACAAAGGGGATAGCTCCACTGGGAGCAGTGGTATGGGCCACATTTGTAAGACAAAAGTTTCTCTTAGAAGGGTTCCCCCTGAGTTTTCAGGCAGTGCAACTCCTACTTCAGATGGCTATTTACAAACCCATGGTGTCACAATTAATTCCTTTTTTATGTCGTTTCTATATGGTAACAGGACAGCTTTTCAAGTGGGGACTTAGTTACAACAGTCCATGGCTATGTTCACACTGCTGTTTGTCTTGACTTCAAGGCAGTGGGAGCAGACAATAATAAAGTTTTATTTAAAACTTCAGAAAATGAAAGAGTTTGAGGTATTTATTATTACATGTAAAGGTAAAGCATGTTTCTGTATAACTAAGTTCAGGGGCGACTGCCCTGTTTGATGCAGCTGCTCGTTGAGAAGGCATACTGCCCACAGCAGGCGGGTAGCCTACTCCTGCAAGGTCGGCTCTTTTGGAGACATCATGCGTAATTTGTTTTATAATAAAGTGTTATACTGTTCAATCATGTTTGCAGCTTGTGGTTGACATGGAACATGTAAATGCTAATCAATGTTTTCATTTTTTGTCTAGGTTTGCATGTTGGAACTTGTGAAATGGGTGTTTTTATTACTCCACATTTCAAGAGGATGCCCATACAGGGCACTTAAAACATTCAGTGTTACAATAGTTCTTTCTTGGGTGGCTATTTGGAATGGAAGGCCATAAACTAAACTTGTATTAGTATTTATTGCTATGAATAGGAACTTATATTCTTTTTCAGAGGGCAGGGGTTCATTATAGTTTATTTGCCATACCTGTTGGGGTTTATCTCTTTGTTTTACGACCTTTTTTCTCATGGGCACCCAATGTCTATGTGGGTATTGTTTAGCACATAGCTTACAGGTTGTTACAGTGTTCATTGCATCTGTAGTTGTTAATGGGATGCTATATTGCCTGGCTGTCTGCAGGAGGGTTCGAAACTTCACATGTTTCATGTGCTTATGTAACCAGGCGGCGCATCCGTCTGTTGGATGGTATAAAGCTCTTACTTGTGCTAGACTGTTTGCAGTGTTATTTCTTGGGTTTATGAAAGGTTTATGCCCTGCAACATGATAAACAGTCACTCTGCATTTTTGTCCTTTGGACTATAAGTTCTTTTACAAATTTTGTTTTCAGAGAGGTTTTTTTTACCAATTATCCATTCTTGCTGCTCCCACTGGGGCAGCCATAAAGTTAGTGCTTTGTATATGGCCCAACTGTTTGTATTCACAGTAAGGGGGCCGGGTTCATGCATTATAACTAGCTAAACAGCTCTTAGTGTAGCCCATTGGCTGCTTTGACTAAATTTGGCTTTAAGTAAAATATTTTTTTGTATCCGCTTGGACACCTACAGTGGTTTAAGACATTGCTATGCTTTTGCTGGACTCATCTGTATGCCATGCTGGGAATAGTGTCCTTTTTATTTTTGCTAGGCTAGGCTCTAAAGCCTGGGGACTAGGAAGCCCTTTGGCTGAGGGATTAATTTGAAACTTTATTGGTTTTAACACTTCTTGTAACTTTGCAGATGGTGCTAGTATGTAACGTTGTCTGCTGTTCTAGATATGTGCTCCATTTGGCCAATGTGGGTGTCTGAGCTTTCCCAATTTTGGGGGTATTCAACTACAAAGGTACCCATTTTGTTACAGAGAGGGAGGTTTGTACTAGGACTTGTAGTTCTGTAAGCACTTTACATGCCTGAAGGGTGGCATACACTGCTGCTAACTGGTGTTCAATGAGAGAATAGCGGGGTTTTGAGACTAGACTCTTATGGGTACCCTGCGTTTCCTATGGGTCTGC
Organism: Dasypus novemcinctus; assembly: GCF_030445035.2. NCBI lineage: Eukaryota > Metazoa > Chordata > Mammalia > Cingulata > Dasypodidae > Dasypus > Dasypus novemcinctus. The sequence continues at coordinate 166,977,753 of NC_080673.1, read as the reverse complement.
CAAAGACCCCAGCCATACTCAGCACGGCAGGCGACTTTAACTTGGAAAGGCAGGGAATGATCAATAACTTGCAAGGCCTAAGCCTGACCAACTGCCTGTTTGGCAGCTCAAAAAGCAGTGTTCATGGGTATCAGTTTAATCTTAAACACTTCCCTTCTTCTGGAGGGCATACAAGGGGCAGACTATCTGTGCCAAAGGAGGTATAAACACTTTCTAATATCCTAATAGCTTAGTAAATGTTTGTAGATGTTTTACAGTAGGAGGTCCAGGGTACGCTTGTACTTTATTTATTACTGCTTCAGGGATAACTTTTGTCTTACTTGACTGAATAACTTTTAAGAATTTGACAGATGCTCCAGGCCCTTGGACTTTTGCTTTGTTGACTGCCTAACCTCTTGTTGTCAGCCTATCTCGTAGGTCTTTGGCTGCTTCTTCTAAATCTGAAAGAGAATCAGAGGTTAGCATAACATCATCAACATAATGAAATAGATGAACAGAGGATTTATGCATCTAAGTAGAGAGATCCTGAGCAATCAAACCATGACAGATGGTTGGGCTATGGATATACCTATGTGGAAGCTCTGAAAAGGCTACTGGCATTCCTTCTATGTAAAGGCAAATTGTTCTTGACTCTCTGGTGCAATATTTACAGAGAAAAAAGTATTAGCCGAATTTACAACATAATAATATTGTCTTAAGACATGTGATTGCTGATCCATGATCTCAGTCACTGATGGGACTGGTACATGTAAAGGTGAAGTCACCTTGTTCAGTTCATGATAATCTACCCTCATGTGCCACATTCTGTTAGGCTTCTGGGCAGGCCACACGGGGGGGGTTAAAGGGACTTTGTATTGGTTGTATAATTCCTGCTTGACCTAATAAGGCAACAGTTTGGCTTATTTCATCATGGTGTCTGGGTAAACGGTATTGCTTCACAGTGACTACATGCCAAGGGCAGAGGAGAATGGCTGGAGAACGGTGCAGATGCCCACGCACCACATGCTTACTACACATACCCACAAGAACTCTCCTTGTGTAGTTGCAAGAGTCAGTGCGGGAAGAAGGTCTGTACTTAAGATGTACTCTGGAATTGCAGAAATGTACACTAAACAGTCTTGTGGGGGTAACTGCCCAATGCCTAACTCTACAGAAGTTTGCTGCACACAGATCGACTGTCCCCCATAACCATCAATCCATGACAGGGTCCCTCAGAGCGGTCTTGATTGTTGTAAATTAAAGTGCAATTGGCCCCTGTATCCACTAGGGCCAAAACTTGTTGCACATTACAGGGGGACCAGTAAATTGCTAACTTTATGTGCAGCCTCTGGTCCTCCAACCTCCCTAATTGGGTTCGTCGACCTACTTGTCAACCTTCATAAACATCGTTCTCTGGGTTTGTCCGTAAAACATTTTGTAAACAGAGAGGACATCCTTTTAGTGGGGGCCTTTTCCCCACAATTTTGTGTACTGCTATTCCAGTGTTAACTTCTTCCAGAGGGCTAATAGCCCCTCATTTGGCTGCTAAACTAATTACCTGGCTCTACACCAGTAGCAATGAGGTCTGCCCACATTTGTTGAGACATTTTCAGCAGCCCCAGGGACTTGCTCCCCGGGCCCAAGTTGGGCTGGTCCCTCGCCCTCCCCATATGGCTTCCTCCTCGTGCTGCTCCGGAAGGGGAGGGCCTTTTAACCTATCAGCCTCACTCTGAGGTCCTGCTTTCTGGGCTAAAAGGGCTGCTAAGGAACCAAAAGTACCTGGAGGAACTGTAGCCAGAATAATGATCTTCCTACAGGTGGAAAAGAGTTCACTGCCTGGGCCTGTATATTTGGCCTGGAACATCATTTGGTGCATTCTCATCTTATGCATAATCTGAACCAGGTCCATATAAGTGGCCCAGTTATTAACAGTTTTGGGGAGCTCCCCAGCCTTGTGCCATATCATCAGACACAGAGCTCTGGGGGCGGTGTGGGGACGCTGCCCGGGGCTCATCGTGAGCACTCACAGTACCACTGGCCTCCCTCAGAGCTGCCTCCTTCTCCAACGACTCGGGCAGGCCTCCAGTTCTTCCTACCACCCTGTCTCTGAACACGGGCTTGTGCAGCCAACATTTCCTTGTGCTGTTCCCACGGTAGAGTCAGGAATAACCAGGGCACTTTCCCAGCTCATTTCTTTTGGGAAAGGGGTAACACAACTCCCAAAGATTCCAGTGCCTTTGCAATAGACTCTGGAGTGGGATGAACTATATCCCAACTTTTTGGAGGGGCCTATTACAGGAAAATCACCACCACTGGATACTAAAGACCTGAAGATCTGCTCACTGTGCTCAGAGGATCCTGCTGACTACACCAAATGTCAGGTTCAAGCTCTTCAGCCAGAGTGGGGGGAGTCAGGGCCGTTGGCAAAGAAAAAGGCATGTGGAGCTGCGGGGAGTTTATGCATGCTGAGTTTATTTCATGCTTTTTCTCTTTCCTTTGCTCCCTCTCTACTCTCTCCTGCTCTGCTCCTCTGTTCACATGGGAGCTGCTTTTATGTCACTGCTATTAGAATACATGATTGGTTCTTACAGTGGCATACCTGTCATGTTACATGTACTGATTAGCTGGCGTATGTGCTGGTCGGGACCAAGCCCATCCCCCGGAAGCTGAGTGCAGCTATGCTGGGTCATTGTTTCTCAGATATGGCCAAGAAGTATCCAGGATGCTTTGGCCATTTAACTATTGGGCTCTAGCTCCCCCTACACCTTTTTTTGTTGTTGTTGTTGCGTCATCTTGTTGTGTCAGCTCTCCGTGTGTGCGGCACCATTCCTGGACAGGCTACACTTTCTTTCGCGCTGAGCGGCTCTCCTTACGGGGCGCACTCCTTGCGCGTGGGGCTCCCCTACATGGGGACACCCCTACGTGGCAGGGCACTCCTTACGTGCATCAGCACTGTGCATGAGCCAGTTGCACATGGGTCAGGGAGGCCCAGGACTTGAACTGCGGACCTCCCATGTGGTAGGCAGATGCCCTATCCATTGCGCCAAGTCCACTTCCATCTCCCTACACCTTGAATGCCAGGCGTTAAAAAAAAAAAAGGAACACCTTTTCCAGTCTTTTCAGATGGCCCTGTGCCAGTGAGCTCCTCCAAGGCTTATCCATAAAATGAGTTTAAACAGTAGTTCCAGGCCAGAGGGTAGGGGCCTCCCCGGTCCTTTCTCTTGGGTGTGTGCATTTGGCACTAGAAATTTCCCTGTTTAAGTGGATAGGAATGTCCTCTCTTCCCTAGAAAAGTTTCCTTGTGGCCCTGGGCACTGGACTGTATATCCTACAGCCAGCAACCCCTTGTACCTGGCAGCATGACTTGACTGCTGTCCCACAGTGTTCTGGAGGAGACCTCTGTGAGCTGCCTTCTCCATGCAGGGCACGTTCTGGGATGGCGAGTTCCTCGGGCCGCCACCAGACAGCTTGGGCCAGACACGCAGGTTCCCAGTGTTTGCATGAGGGTTATTCTGCTGCCTCCAGAACTGGGACCAGAGATTCACACTGGGAGCACAGGCCAGCTCTTTACTCAGCTGTTGAGAGAGTAGGAGTGGCCAGTCAGGGTTCCACAAGAGTCTACCACTTTTCAGTAGCCATTTTCTTGATTCAGCATTCATCCTGTTGCTACAGTTCTTTAGCTGTTTTCTGGAGCTTTGAGAAAGATGTTTCTGCCAATTCTTGCTGGTTGTTCAAAACGTCTGTGGTGGGACAGAGCCCTGAAGCTTCTTACTCTGCTGTCTTGATTGGTATGGGGCCTCACATAGAAGCACTTTTTACTTCTGTGCCCATGCTGCATTTTGTTTCTATCATTTATGGCTATTGTCATATTTGGTCAGTTGTTTGTGAATGTGTCTTTGCTTCTCTACAAGATAACTCTCATTCATCTGTGCCCTCCAATTCTCAGCACCTCACGGTATCTTCCTTACAGCAGCACTCAGACTATAATTTGAAATATTTTCAATGGGATTACCTGAATATGAGTACAAATGAGTTTGCACCGATAGACTTGAATTTCACTCTCTCGATTGCCTTTCCTTATCCTCCATCTGTCACTGCCTCAGCCTCCTGTAGAACCTCAGACCCCTTTCTAGCAGCTAGGAGTCCCCATGGGGGAGAAGGGCATGTACTCGCATCTCCCTCAGCTGCTGCTCATGCAATTTTGCTCTACCTACCTTATTCTTTCCTTAGGATGCTATTCCCATTATTTTGCGTAAGGCCACTGGCGCTTACTCACCTTAATAATAAAACTGATGTTAACACCTCTAAAGTTAGGATGCTTTCAACTTCATCAGAAAATGCCTATTCAAACTGGTTTCATTAATAAGGCATTTATTAATATTAACATTAATAAGGACATTTATGGTCTCACTCAGCAGGCTTCAGGGGTGAGTTATTCAGAATCTAAGATTTTTTTCCATTTTCTTTGCTATCGTAGGTGTCGGCTTCACCCTAGGCTGGTAGGATGGTGGCTGTGGCTGTTACAACCATGAACCAGTTATCCAGGCATCACATCTCACATGGAGCTGTGGGCGTTTATGCATACTGAGTTTATTTCATGCTTTTTCTCTTTCCTTTGCTCTCTCTGCTCTCTCCCGCTCCTGTTCCGCTCCTCTGTTTCCAGTATTGAGAGAGAAAGAAAGAGCATCTCTACTTGTAGCTCTCTTAGGAATATGTCCCAGGAGCCATATTACTAACAGACCTCCCCTGATGTCTCAGTATCTTAAAGCAAGGGAAGAGAAGGCAAGGAAAGTGAGGTTACTCCTCAAAAGACTAAGTCCAGGCCGAGCCCGCCCAGCCCGCCAGGGTGTAGAGAGCACAGGAGCAGTGATTGAGAGCAGGAACCGTGGAACTTAGACAATTTGATAGGCTGTAACCCCTGAAATACCCAATCAATGGGGAACCCAGGAGGAATCTGCGAGATAGGTTTAGGGTATAAACATCAGTGCTTCTGACTGTTTGGTGCACCAGCCATTATATCCAGGTCGTGTGCCCCTTCTTGCAACATTGTTAATAAAATTCTTTTCTCTTCCATGCACACACATACACACACACAAAAGACTAAGTCCATTGTTGAATCTGAAGGTCAGTTTAGCAGGTGGGAGTGCTAAATATCCGACTACTACTCAGGCTCTGTTAGGTTGGATGCTGCTGGATGGGCAACCAACACAGTCCCCCCAATACCTAACATTGGTCGAGTGTTTACTATGGATCAGATGCTATACCAAGTGCTTTCCTTGCATTATCTAATGTAATCTTCACCAACAACCTTCTGAAGGATGTACTATATTATCCTTAATTTATGTATGAATAAATTGACATGTAAGAAAGGCTGACGGGAAGCGGATGTGGCTCAGGCAATTGGGCTCCCATCTACCATATAGGAGGTCCAGGGTTCGATACCCCAGGTCTCCCAGTGAAGGCAAGTTGGCCCGTGTGGTGAGCTGGCCCACATGGAGTGCTGGTCCATGTGGGGTGCTGCCCCACGAGGAGTGCTGGCCCACGCAGAAAGTTGATGCAGCAAGATGATGCAACAAAAAGAAACAGAGGAGACACAATAAGAGACACAACAGACCAGGGAGCTGAGGTGGTGCAAGAGAATGATCACCTCTCTCCCACTCCAGAAGGTCCCAGGATTGGTTCCCGGAGCTGCCCAATGAGAATACAAGCAGACATGGAAGAACACACAGCAAATGGACACAGAGAGCAGACAGTGGAAGGTGGGGGAGAAATAAATAAATAAATGTTAAAAAAAAAAAAATGAAAAGACTATCTGAGCCAAGAATCCATAATACTACATGGTAAAAACAACACTCAAACTTAAGCCAAAAGGGAGGCAGATTTGGCTCAACTGATAAGACTACCCACCTACCATGTGGGAGGTCCAGGGTTCAAATCTAGAGCCTCTGACCCATGTGGTTAACTGGCCCACAAGCAGTGGAGTGCCATGCCACACAGGGTTGTTACCCATGTAGGGGAGCCCCATGCGCAAGGAGTGCACCCCTCAAGGAGCTGCCCCACACAAAAAAAGCGCAGCCTGCCCAGGAGTGGCACCACACACAGGGAGAGCTGTCGCAGCAAGATGATGCAACAAAAAGACAGATTCCCGGTGCCACTGACAAGAATGCGAGTGGACAAAGAAGAACACACAGTGAATGGACACAGAGAGCAGACAATAGGGGATAGGGGATACTGAAGGGAAGAGAAAAAAAATTTTTAAGTAAAAAACTGGCAGTTATCATTGTCATGAAAATTGATTCAGGCAGGAATCATCAATGCAAGCTAAAACTAGTGCATGAAAATTGGAGTTTGACAGTTTCATAGTCTCAAAGTATTACCTATAAGATACATAATTACAGGGCGGTGGCCACCTGTAGGTGTGCTTTTGGCCCCTGAGATGTTGTTAGTGCAACCAAGGAATGGTTCTTTAATTTTATTTAATTTAAAAACTAATACTCAACTTAAACTTAAGTGTGTTTGAAATTTGGTTGTGTAAATTTTTTTCCAACTGTATTTATGAAATCTAAATACAAATCAAGTGTTTCTGATGAAAGTTTAATGTACAAATTGAGACTTGTCCAAATTGAGAATTTAAAACACACCAGAGTTAGAAAATGGCCAAAAAAATTAATGTAAAATATTTCATTGTTTAAACTGTTTACATAGTGTTGAAGTAATAATATTTTGCATATAATGGGTTAAAAACATTAAAATAATAATTTTAAAAAACCTCTACGGAAGAGAAACTTCACAGACACCACCCCAAATAAGTGATGAAGTAACATCACCAGTAATGGGACAAACTGACCTCGCGTACTTCCTGATAGGTGCACGAAAACAGACGAACATTACTTCAGTGGTATCCCCACTACAAATGTTTAATTTTAGCCTAATCATGATGAAACATCAAACAAGCCCAAATTGAGACACATTTGACAAAATGATTGACTTGTACTTGTCAAAAACATCAATGTCAGGAATATAAAGAAAGACTGAGGAAGGTTCCAAATTAAAGGATACCAAAGAGTCATGAGACATGAATGTGAATTATGATCCAAGAAGGTCTGTAGATAATAGTATTGTATCAATGCTAACTTCCCAATTTTGATTATTGTACTGTGGTTATATAAGATGAAACTTCTGTTTGTTTGTGTTTTTAGGAAATAGACTGTGGTAGCCAATTTCCCAGTTGGCTCCCAATGATTCTTACCTCCTGAAGGTTGTACTATATTCGAGCCCTTTTGTAGTCCCCTGAGGTGCTGAATATAGCTACCTGGGCAAGAAACAGGATGTTGGAGAAATGATGGAATGTGGCTTCCCAGGTTAGATCATAAAGTGTGGCTTCTGGGGAGTGGATGTGGCTCAAGTAGTTGAGCGCCTGCTTCCCACTTGGGAGGTCCTGGGTTTGGTTCCCAGTGCCTCCTATAAACAAACAAGCAAACAAATGAAAAAAACAACTCAGGGTAGCCGATGTACATCAGTGGTTGAGTACCAGCTTCCCACATGAGCTACCAGTAATGGCATTGCAAAAAAAAAAAAAAGTGTGGCTTCTGTCTTACTCTCTTTTGACTTGCTTATTCTGGGGGATGCTAGCTTGCCATGATGTGAGGACACTCAGAAGCCCTGTGGAGTGGTGGAGTTGGCAAAGATTAAGGCCTGTCAACAGTCAGCACTAACTTGGCCAGTCATATTAGTGAGCCTCAGACAACTAAAGGTAGCCTGGCCAACCTCTTGACTAATGAGACCAACCTTATGAGACTCTGAGCTAGAATCATCTAGATAAACTGCTACCTAATTCCTGACGCACAGACACTGTGAGATAATACTGAAGTAGGGGTAAAGGGGCATCAATCATGACCACAACTTACTCTCAAATGGCCTGGCTCAGGAAAAACACATACAAATATACATATACGTACATACATACATATATATATACACACACACACCACACAGAGGATAAAGCAAAACAAACAATGTTCATTAATACTGAGGAATATGTGAAGGGTATTCAGGAATTCGTTTACTATTCTTTCACCTTTTTTGTAAAATTTTTTTGGTAAAATGTTAATTTTCTTAAAAAACTGGCAGCCTTTGATCTAGAACTGCCTTCAAAGATTTTTTTCCTTTTATTTTTTTAATGTAACATTAAAAAAATATACCTCCCATATACCCCCATATACCTCCCACCTCCCTCACTCCACTCCTCCGCCTATAACAACCTCCTCCTCTATCATGAGACACTCATTGCACTTGGTGAATACACTCTGAGCACTGCTGCACCTCATGGTCAATGGTCCACACCACAGCCCACACTCTCCCACAGTCCACCCAGTCAAAAATGTTTTAGTTTGGGCTGCATAGTGTAAAAAATTACTTCATTTATAAATAGGAAGATTTGATGTTCACATCTGAATTTTGCTTTCTCTTGAAAAATGGGAAGTGTAACCACCAGTGGGCTCTATTTCTACACAGCAAGTATTGGCCTACAGCTGCATGCTGGATACTCTCCACATTTTTAAGAATGACTTTAAACTGGGCACCTTTACACTTCCAGAAAAGCAGACTAATAAACATTAAGAGTCTGGGTGAAGGAGTCACATTGATCTGTCCTGAATTCTGCTTCAGACATTTATTCATGTGTGACCTTGGGCAAGCTACTTAATCTTTTTGGCCTTCTGCCTATCATCTGAAAAAAACTGGGAATGGAATAATTTATCTCAAAGTATTTATGTGAGGAATACATGAGAAAATGCACCTAAAGGGTTTAGTTTAGTGCCTTGGCCTATTAAATACTGTATACTTCATGATTCGAAAGCCTACACATGGCCTTGGTGCCAAGGGACAGCTTGTTATGGTGTCTAACAAGAGCGCTCACCACCTGCAGCCACTGTGCCAATAAAATCTTTACGTAAACCTTGTTTTCATGTAATCCTCATAACAACTCTTGGGTTAAGAAATGAATTATCTCTATTTTACAGATATATTTTTTAACCATGTGCATGTATTATTTTAGATTTTTAATTTTTTTTCTATGCAAGATATTTTTAAAATTAAAGTTAATAGATCACAAGGAATGTTACATTAAAAAATAAAAAACATAAGAGGTTCCCATATAACCCACACCCCACCCCCACCACATTTTTGTAAATTGTATTTTTGTATATATATCATACAAAAAAGTTACACTAAAAAATATAAGAGGTTCCTATATACCCCCCACCCCCCCCACCCCCTTCCTCCCACACCAACAACCTCCCTCATCATTGCAGCACTCTCATCACACTCGGTGAACACATTTGGAGACACTGCTGCACTACACAGATAATAGTTTACCCTGTAGTTCACACTCTCCCCCAGTAGATTCAGTGGGTTATGGCAGGATATATAAATCCAGCATCTGACCCTGCAATATCATTAAGGACAACTCAAAATTCCAAGAATGCCCCCACATCACATCTCTTCTACCCTCTCCCAGGCCTCAGCAACTACTGCGGCCACTTTTTCCACCTCGATGTTAAAATTTCTTCTATTACTTGTCACAATAGTTTTATAGTAGAATAACAGTAAGTCCACTCTAGTCCATATTTTATTCCTCCATTCTGTGGACCCTGGGATGGTGATGTCCCCTCCATCTCTAGATCAAGAGGGGGCTTAGATTCCACATGGATGATGGATTCAATTCCTCCGTTTACAGTTGTAGGCACTCTTGATTCCCTGGTGTGGTGGTTGACCATCTTCACCTCCCTATTATCTGACCTGGGTAAGACCAACGACCCAGAGAGCAGGAGTCACCACTCTGCGGAAGCTCAGGGCCCAGCTGGCACATGGGAAGTCCAGAAATTCAAGTCTCCTGAGTATGGACCATCCCTAGTGCCAACCATAGGTTCATTAAAAGTGACAGAAGAGTCATGCATAGAAAAGTCACATCTGAGTCCAGGTCTGTCATACTCAGGAGCACAAATTCCAAAGTAGGGCCCTCTGACATGGCACAGAGCTCCAAATCCATCTGCCATGACTATATACCCTGTGGATCTCTGTAGCCTTCAGGATAACCAGTACCTAGGGTTGTATCTACTTTGTTTTTTTCTGGGGTTCTGCTGAGGTATGTGTTAAGCATGACCCCTCTGATGACCTCCTGACTCTTTTTGGAAGACTCTTAGCCATATCAAGTCATTTGTCTTTGCCATTTCCCCCTTTTATTCAAGTCAAAGAGCAGTTTTTAACACTTGATCCAACATGTAGGCTGAGATATTCTGCTGGTCTGAGTTGACTCTTTTACTCAAGGTCTCTTTCTAGTTGCTTCACCAGTTAGTGATTGGTAGTAATCCCTTGGCACCATGGAGGCTCATCCCCAGGAGTCATGTCCCACGTTGGGGGGAAGGTAATGCATTTACATACTGAGTTTGGCTTAGAGAGTGGCCACATTTGAGCAACATGGAGGCTCTCAGGAGGTAACTCTTAGGCATCCTGCAGCTCTAGGCCTGGTTGAAATTTCAGGCACACAGGCTCATAAGCATAGTTAAACCATATCAACGGCCCATCATTGGACCATTCTTCTTCACTGGTCTTTGCCCTTGGACTTGGGGGATTATTGTTGTTCCATCGGGTGGGAACTCAGCACTCTCTCAGTTGACACTTGTAACTGTAACTACTATAAAAATACCCAACATATATCCTAAAATATTTATGTTCCCTATATGCATGCTCTGGAGAACTCCCCCCACCCACGTGCCCCCCATCAATAACACCCCACACCAGAGTTCCTCCCCTGCCATAGTTGAACCTTTCTGTGGTCCAAAACTTCTTCAACAATGAATCCTAATATATTGCCAAATTCAATTAATAGGAAACTGAAATACAGTGATGGGTTTAAAGTTTAGAAACAGAGTAAACAGTAATTTAGAAATACTAAAATAAAAATAAATTGGTATATTAATAAAATGAAAAATATTACAAAGCTTTGTTTCTAACGTTTTGCTTTTCATCACTGTGATAGGTGTTGCCCTGTATGTACAGTGGCAAGACACTTTCATTTCTTCCTCAGTGTCCACATCCTTTCTTTTTTTTTTTTCTTCTAATTTTAAATGTTGTCTTCAAAAAAGTTTTAGATCGCAGTAATTCACATACACTATATAGGGGACTCCCAGATATCCAACATCAAACCCTTTTCCCCTTTCCCCAGCAATGATCTCTTTACATGTTCATGTTATATTTGCTGCAGCTGATGTACAAATTTTGAAACATAGCTATCAAACATGGTTCCATTTTGGTTTACATTATTATTTATATTTTAGATTATACAAATTTCTAAATTTTTAGTTTCCTTATGTTTTACATTATAGTTTACATTTTAGTTTATAGACTTTTATACACTTTAGATGTACACTGACATGTCCATTATTGCACTATCTTGTGGAGCACTTCCATTGCGCCCCAGTTGTCCTCCTTCCATCCATGCTATACCTCTCTCCCCCTCTCCTCAGGGCACACCATGACACTCAATCTTCACTACTTGAGGAACCAGATTTACAGATACTGCAACAATTCTGAGGGTTTCACATACTAGATTGATTTTAAGTAGTAGTTAATAATCTTACCAATATTCGCCATTGCCACCAAAAAAAAAAGCTAATAAAAATTACAACTTTAACATAAATAAATACATAAATAAATACCTTGTAACTTAAAAAACAGCCAACATCTTTAGTTATCCAGGTAGAAGGAAATAAAAAGACTGACCACATAGGAGAGAAACAATTATGAACAGTGAGTTCAAATGCCTCTTTGTGCCTTCTTTCACTCATTTTTCTGTTTCAACTTATTTTTACCTTTTAATCAGTAATTATATTTTACACATAATGATGTGCTCATCAATTGTAGGCACTGAAACACCCTGCAACTTAAAGCAAGTGACTAATTCTATCTACTTTAGCAAGACATCTTTGGGTTGTAATCTACTTTTATTAGAATATAAACTTATTAAATAGACCACAAAATATTTTCAAGCAGAAATGTAAAATAAATTTCTTTTAATAAGCTCCCTCTCACTTTGAAGACTCAAGAGTAAGTCCTACTCTTATGTTCAAACATTCTTGTATTTGAACATAATTCCCTCCCTGTCTTGCATCATTTGAGGGAATGATGCAATATTCTTTTCTCAGAAAAAGGAAGGAGGGAAATTTTTCCCTTCTAAAGTCAGACTACCGTGACTCATTAGTTATTTGCCCTATTACACAAAATACACCCACATGGTTGTTGATGCAAAGTATGTTTTATTTATGTTTGATACAGATGTTTCTGTCATATTAAATTTGTCTGTCTGCTTTCTGAACTGCAAAATTCCTAGAGGATGAGGCCTGTTTTTGCTTAACTCAGTTTGCACACACTCAGCAGAACCAAGTAAACACAAGAGGAAAAAAATGTAAATATTAAAGTCAAAAACAAACCTAAGAAAAAAGTGGATGGAAATACATATGAATAAAAATCCTTACTTTAGAAGAATGACGTACATAATTTATAAAATCTACTTCAAGTTTATACATGAGATTATATTCTTATTTAAAAAAAAAGAGAAAAATTACAATTAAAAGAAATAAGAATGCAAAGGCAAAGTATTTCTTTTTTGGCTCTTGGAGTAAAAATTAATGACAATCAAGAAAAACTAAGAAATAAAAGGAGAGAAAAAGACTACATTGCTGATAGTCTCTTTTTAGAAAAATGCCTCTTAATCATATTTGGATTGATTGGAAATGTACAACGATCACCTTTATAGGGATAAAAAACAACAATGACACAGCTCATTAAAACAAAAGAAGCAAGGGAACTTTAACTAGACCACACTTATATGGTTATTTCTAAAATGGAATCATAGAAAAAAATGTTCACTAAAGCACAAAAGGCCCCATTCTATCCATTGCATGCTCCTTCTCAGCTCAGAGCGAAAAGAAGTGGGTTGGAAAACAATTTACCCTATTAAACCAGAAATCTGTATGTCTCCATGATAGTTTCTGAAAAGTTAACATGATAAAGGTTAACAGGATTTAGCATTGCAATTTCATGTCTTCCAAATGCACATTAAACTGAGGACCAGGAAAACTGAAGCATGCTTTTCATTTTATAATGGGACATTAAAGTGCTGCCTATGAACATTTTGTAAAGTGTTTGAAGTTTAATTTTTATTTTACAAAAATTGACACGATTAAAACCAACATGATTATGTTCCATCCAATAACTGAGGTAACAATACTATAAAAATATGTAAAAAATATTCTAGATTCATAATTACTGGATATGCTGATACCCAAATAGCTAGTATAAATTTGATTATTAAAAAAATAATTTTGTTTCCTTAAAAACACTTGGTTTATTTACCATTTAATATCAGATAGATATATTTCTTATCCTGAAGTACCAAGAAAATACAAATAAAAACAGCAATGTCTATACTTTGGGTTTCTTGTTAGGCGGATCCTGAAGACTAAACTTTGGAATTTCACCAGAAGGAGCATATGGAATTCTCTTTGAAGATACCTTTTTGCCAATTGTTTCAATCTTAAAAAAAAAAAAAAAAAAGACTTTAGAAAGACAACTATTAACCATAATACAGAAATGTAAGATCTCTATGATATAGTGTATTAAGGGGAAAAACCTACATTTTCTTTTTAACAAAAGGAAAAGTTTCTCACGTTGTCTGGATTGCTATATCTTTGGTTCTTTCACTATTTTTTATGTTTCTAGAATCAATCTATACTCCACTTTTCATATTCATATCTAGAAACACTCACTCCTGCTCTTCCCACCACCGGACACTCTCCAAGAATCATATACAACTACAGCTTTAGTAGCATTTGGACCAGATTCAGTTAGTTCATGTTCTCTCTCACATTCTATTCTCGCTCCCATTTCCCCTTTTCTAAAAAACTTGTTTAAGTAGTAATAGCATAGTTTTTAAGAGTTCAAATTTCGGCATCTGAAAGACCCTGCTTAGAATCCTGACTGACTCTTACCATGCTTCCTAAACCCTCTAGGTCTTTTTTAGCTCGCAAAAGGGCTGTGGTAAGAATTAAATTAGAAAAGGTGCTCAGAACAGTGTCTAGCATACAGATGTTTTCAATAAATCGTTCTCAATTTTTATTTTTCCTACCTCATTTTAGCCATTTTCTATATATCCAAAATCATCAATCTTTAAAGACACTGCTATTTTAATAATCATGAGTTCATCTCCCCTCCACAGCAGAGATAGACTACTCAATTTTCATATAAATTCTTTTGAATTAAAAATTAAGATTTATTTCTGACAAATATCATGAATAAAGGGCTTTTGCTCTGTATTAATCAGTTGTTCATTTAGCAATTTTTAAAGTTCTCTTTATTTAGAGATTACAATTCTGTTTTTTTAAATTCTTACTAGGGAAAGTTAACATTTATAAGAACTCAAACTTATGTTAAACTTGTACCTCTCTACATATACTCTCCCTTAGTTGAGTAAAACAAGAGTGAAAGAAAATGTGTCTATGCCTTGCTTTTAAAAATAACATACCTCAGTTTGAATCAAAACTGGGAAAAATATTCATGTTGTTACTCACTATGGAAGGGGGCATAGAAGAGCTCCGAAGCTCTGGATGGGAGTGTTAACAGGCAAAGATGGCATCTGATTCTTGTTACAAGCACATCTCTCACGAATGAGAAATTCTAAATAAGAAGGGATCTTCAACACGTCAGTGACAGGTTAAGAGAACTAGGTGAGAAATTTCTGAACAGAAGATGACACCTTCGGAGTACCTCTCCAAGACAGCTGGCGCTTAGTAGAAGCACACAACTAGCTGCCTTCCTGCTCAGCTTGGGGCCTATGCTGACAGCAATCTCCTGTGTATTTCTTTATCCTCCCACTACCATACACATGCTGCTAAGAGGAAATGGAAAATAGTTCTTCCTTATTAACACTTTTGGGATCCTTGGTAGAACTGAAATAGATGTAGCATATAAAATGGACTTTTCCAGTTAAGCTTAGACGTTTCTAGTAAACTCTCTAAACATTTCATAATTAATTGGCACACTTAGATTTAGAAGAGGGCTAGTACCACTGTAGCCCCCATACTTTTCTTTTTCTTTCTTTTAGTTCCCATACTTTTCATTCAGCACTGGACAGTGCTGAGCACTCACAAGGTATAGGACAAACACTTGCTGACTGACCAGGGACCCTTTCTTTCTCTGGGCACCCAGTGATGGTGGTGGCGGAAGAAGTGTTCAGCCTCAGGAAGAGGACCCCAGCTATCACACCCCACCTCTTGTCCAAATCCCCTTTGGAAGAGAAAACTAGAAAGGGAACTGGGTCAACTGGGAATAATAATAACTATTCTTATTACTAATGTAATAATAACTGTATATACACATACATTAATAATAACTGTATATGACAACTCTATAGCACTCTGCAGTTCTCAAAACATAATCATATCTATTTTCTTACTTAATCTTCATGATATGAAGAAAGGCAGGAAATATTCTACCCCTAAGTAATAGGCAATTTATGACATTCTCGATACTATATAAGGGAAACCAACACTGGAATGACCTTTAGAGTCATGACAAATTTGGGGGGGAGTGGAGTAGTTACACAAATCCCATAGAGACCTCCCAGAGAACTGACATGCTATCCCA
The DNA here is from genome assembly GCF_030445035.2 of Dasypus novemcinctus. NCBI lineage: Eukaryota > Metazoa > Chordata > Mammalia > Cingulata > Dasypodidae > Dasypus > Dasypus novemcinctus. Next base: position 166,962,072 of record NC_080673.1, on the reverse strand, counting down.
GGGCTATGTTATCGTTAAATGAGAAAATACTAAAATTCTAAAACCCAAAGCACTTGACCAAACAAAATAAGAATAGTCTAGGATCACAATTACCTGGAAGCCAATGGTTTGTAATTCATTGTGGAGTCCATCCAAGACTCGTCGTCCATCAAAAATAAAAGCTGGTTTCAGCATTTTTTTATGAATGCGTTCGTAATCCAATTCCTGTAAAGAGAATCAAAAGAACAATTAGAACACATACATGGGGACACAGTTAACTCTAACTGATACCAGAACACTTCTCAAATTTTTCCTAATATCATTTCTATCACTTTACCTTAAACATGTCCCACTCAGTGCAAATAACAACAGCATGGGCACCATCACACGCTTCATATGGATCCTTGGAAATGGTCACAAGTCGGGACACTATAACAATAACAAAACATTTGACAAAAAAGAAAGTGTTATTTTGAAACTATTACCATTATGACTGTAGAAGAGGTGAGGTGATTAAAAATTATCCCAATGTGGAGATTCTTGGAATCTCCAGCTCATGCTGAAGTCAATACAGTGACAGAAGCGGAATGGTCTGGTTGACGTGTGAGGGGGTGGGTTATGATGGGGTTCTTGTGCACCACTCAACCTTGCCCCAGCAGCATCTCCTTAGAATCTCTGGGGCTTTATGGAATATGCTGGAAAAAAATCATTGAAATTACCCATGGCTGATCACTTCAAAGCAAAGGAGATGAAGCAATGCCTAAAAGTTTGATTTTAAAGAAATGAGGTTGAAAAGAGGCCCTATCAATGATTAAAATGATAAAAGATGAATAACCAAATATTTCTATGAAAGAAAAATGTTTTGGGGGTCCATATGCAAAGCAATTCATGAGACCCAGAGCCTTACCTTGGTCATCCTCTGAAACACCTGGATGAGAAAGATCCACAACTATTTGTTCCCTTGGTACTTTTGGATCATATACATGGAGATGTGCACCTTCATCCATCAAATACTTGCTAATATATATACTAGAGGATTCTCTGAATGGAAAAAAAAAATCAGTATATTTTTAATATAAGCTTTTAAATGGAGTTTTATTTTAATACCTGGGGTGTTTAAGATATAGTTAAGATTCTATTTCTTAAACTGAATGAATGGTGAGCATATGGATACTCACTTTATTTTTATTCTTTATACTATACACACACACGTATTTCATACACATATCTACCAGTCAATTAATCAAGTTAAGACAAGAAGTTAACACACTCTCAAAGAGGATTGAAATATTTTAAAGAATTGATACCTTGTATCGCCAGTGTCTTTTTTGAAAGCAAACCCCAAAATAGCTATCTTCTTATCAGTCACTGTATTAAACAGACTGTCTATAATCCGGGAAGCAAACCTCCTTCTCTGGTAGTCATTCATGTCTATGACCTGAAATTACACGTATAACTGTGTAATGATCAATTAAAAGCCTGTGGCATACATTACTCAAGTTTTATGATGAGCACTATTTTATGAATATGTTTATAATGTAACCAAAGGCAAAAATTAACCAACCTCTTTTGTGTCTACAGGTTTAAAACAAGACAAAACAAAACCCCAATCCACTCCTTAAAGCCATCCTGAAAATTTTTCCTTTCATTTGGCTTGACTTCCCATGAAGCAGGCTGAAATGGATGCAAAGATGGGAAGCACAGCTAAGGTTAAAATAGAAGAGTATCTGAGGTTTGGCTAAGAGAGCAGTTTAAATGTGGTACATAAAAAACAGTGTCTTCCTTAGGCAACATCTTCAAACCCTGTGAAAGTCAGGCTGTAAGCAAACTGCAAAGTACGTGCTCATAGGCTCACCCCTCTGCCTCCACAACACCCCATTCCTCATCAAAATTGAGTGTAAGTTTTTGGAATTAACCAGTCAAATCACTCCACCAACTAAGAACAGCCATGTACCACCACCCATGGAATTGAGAAAGAGCTATTAACCTGTTAACCCTTTACGTCCAGGCTGGATGAATTCTGAGGACATTATGTTGAGTGAAACAAGCCAGACACAATAGGGCAAATACTGTATGATGTCCCTAATATGAACTAAATATAATGAGCAAAGGCATGGGCTTAATAGCTAGAAGACTGGTTACCAGAAGAGAGGAGGAGGATAGAGAATGGGGAGCAGAGGAGTAATTTGTAAAGAATAGGTAATAAGGGGAAGCAGACTTGGCCCAATGGATAGGGCATCCACCTACCACATGGGAGGTCCGCAGTTCAAACCCCGGGCCTCCTTGACTGGTGTGGAGCTGGCCCATGTACAGTACTGATGCACGCAAGGAGTGCCGTGCCGCGCAGGGGTGTCCCCCGTGTAGGGGAGCCCCACGCACAAGGAGTGCGCCCCGTAAGGAGAGCCGCCCAGCATGAAAGTGCAGCCTGCCCAAGAATGGCGCTGCACACACAGAGAGCTGACACAAGATGACGGAACAAAAAGAAACACAGATTCCTGGTGCTGCTGATAAGGATAAAAGTGGTCAAAGAAGAACACATAGCGAATGGACACAGAGAGCAGACAACTGGGGGGGCGGGGAAGGGGAGAGAAATAAAAAAAAGACTAGGTAATAAGGTTGATTATAAATGTTTGGAATTGGATAGAGGTGATGATAGCACATCAGAGTGAATGTAATTAGCAGCACCAATGTGGGGGTATGACTGGTTGAAAGGAAAGTTTAGGGTTGTGGATGTCACTAGAAGAAAAGCTAAAGAATAAAGCATGGGATTGTATAGCATAATGAACTCTGCTGCAGATTATGAGTATGGTTAATAGCGCAATTACAAGAATGTTCTCCACAAATCAACAAATGTATTTTAATATTACAGGATGTTAATAATAGGGTGGTATTTGAGCTAAAATGCACCTAAAGCAAACTATGGACTGTAGTGAATAGTATTACATGAACAGTTTTCATCAATTGTAAAACAAAAGAGAGATAATTATCCTAAGCAGCAGAAACTAGACACAAAGTACTGCATATTGTTCAATTCCCTTTATACAAATTGTAAATACAAATAAATTTATAGAGATGGAATTAGATTAGTGGATATGTATGGCAGGGGAAGGACAGAAGGATAAGAGGTGACTACTGGGAAGTGTATTTGGCCCAACGGATAGGGCGTCTGCCTACCACATGGGAGGTCCAAAGTTCAAACCCAGGACCTCCAGATCGGTGTGATGAGCTGGCCCACATGCAGTGCCGATGCACGCAAGGAGTGCCGTGCCATGCAGGGGTGTCCCCCACACAGGGGAGCCCACACGCAAGGAGCGCGCCCTGTAAGGAGAGCTACTCAGCATGAAAAAACTGCAGCCTGCCCAGGAATGGTGCCACACACAGGGAGAGCTGACACAGCAAGATGACGCAACAAAACGAGACACAGATTCCAGGTGTCACTGACAAGAATACAAGCAGACACAGAAGAACACACAGCGAATGGACACAGAGAGCAGACAACTGGGGGTAGGCGGGGAAGGGGAGAGAAATAAAAAATAAATAAATCTAAAAAAAAAAAAAAAAGGTGACTGCTAAGGGGTGGGAGACTTTTCTTTTTGTAGTAATGAAAATGCTCTACATTTGAGTGTGGTGATGCATGCACAACTGTGATTATACCAAAAGCCACTGAATGTGCAGTTTGGATGGACTGTGTGGTATGTGAATATATCTCAATAAAATTGCTCTTTAAAACTGAGTGCAAGTATAGAAAGTGGGCAGGGAATAAACAATGCACAGAGTGATAGCTGCCTCTGGACAGCCCATAACACCTCAAACATTTGACAAGGTTAACTAAATGTTATGAGTAAGAGACACTGATCACCTGTTACCTTCCTGGGAGTTTATAAACAAGACTACAGGTTGGTAACCAGACTGAATATAAGGAGACATTTTGTTTCTGATACATACATATTTTTAGACTATGCTTCTAGGGGCCATCTCTTAACCCAGGAGCTTGGAAAATGAATCCACATTGTTAGAAAATCAAGTCTTTATTTGCATTTTCCCTATGATAAGCAGTAAGATAAAGCCATTATGCTGAATTGAGTGAAATGACACTAAAAATGTATGATTTCCTTTTTTTAAAAAAACGGCATTTCCTTAGATTTCCATCCCTATCTACTGCTGAAATCCAAAAAATTATAAACTCAGAGGAAAAATATTTGAGAAAGGTATGTCTATATAGCTGATACCTTTAAGCAAATTACTGAATGTCTCTAAACCTCAGTTTCTTTTTCTATTAATGATGAGGACTAAATAAGATAATACATTCAAAGTGCCTAGAAGAGTGCCTGGCACATGGTAAACACTCAATAAATGTTAACTCTACTTCTTAGAGCTCATTTAATGCTTGCATTTTGGGAAGGGTATCTAATTTTAGTTCTGTGAAACTGAAAGGGATAGAAGAATCATCATGTGCAAACTACTTGAAAGTACTGCAATATACAGGTTCTTCCATTATTTTATTTTATGCTTTTCAAGCAAAAAAAAAAAAAAAGAATTGCAACTAAGAATAATAGTCCTTGCTTATTCTGTTTGGTGGTTTGTAGATACATACACCAGAAAAGCGTGTTCTTAATCCATTCCTGTGGGTGTGAACCCATTGTAAGTAGGACCTTTTGATGAGGCTAGTTCAGTTAAGGTGTGGCCCACTTCAGTCAGAATGGGTCTTAATCCTATTACTGGAGGCAGGTATAGGCAGAATGAAATTCAGACAGAGAGAGAGAAAGCCAGAGGGAACAGCCCGAAGCTGAATGTCACTGGAACCCAGAAGAGAAGGGAGAGTCTGGGCGAGGCTATCATGTGCCTTGCCATGTGACAGAGAAGCCCAGAAGCAAGGATCACTAGCAGCCAAATCCAGAATGCCAGAAGAAATCATCATGTTGATGACACCTGGTTCTGGATTTTTTCCTAGCCTCCACACCGTGAACTAGCGAAGCAGGTCAGCGGTTGAGTGCCTGCTTCCCATGTACGAGGTCCCAGGTTTAATCTCTGGTACCTCATTTAAAAAACAAAAACCAAAAAACTGTGAGCTAATAAATTCCCATTGTTTAAGCCAAGCTGTTGCATGGTATTTGCTGAACAGCCAAGGAAAACATTTGAAGCACTCTGGGAGCAAATTTAGTTATAAAATTAGAATATTGGTTTATCAGAAACTTCTATCGCAGTCGCTTAGTAAAAGAGACAAATTAAAAATACAGAAGCCCAATAAATAAACCTAAAATAAACACACAGATTATAATAATGCTTGCGTTCCTGGAATAAATCTCATGAAAAAAATTTCACAAAGGGTGACATGTTTTAATTAGAAGTTAATCAAAATTTATTGACAATAAAGATTAATACCTGCTGCCAATAACGAGCTACTTCAGGCAGATTCAGAGCCTCACAGAGATAAACTAAATTCAGAACATCTTTTTGAAAGCAGCTCCCACCAAAACCTGAAGAAAAAGTTAAAAATGACAATAATTTCACTTTAGAAGCAGACAAGAAAATCACAGTAAATTATGTGACAAACTTTTTACCACACTAATTCAAAGGGCCTATACTGGAATCTTTAATAAATTCAGATGTTAGAAAATTAGTGGGGTTTGTAAATTGGGTGAAATTTGCATGCAATTAATCAACTCTATTTCCAAATATTTTTCTAGCTAAAATTCTGAAGTTTTAGTATAGCTACATTTAACTTTTTGTTTGTTTTCTTTCATCTACTTTTTTTTCATTCATCTAGTATCACTGCCTCACATCTCTTACTCTAGCACAGGGGTCAGCAAACTTTCACAGTAAAGAACCAGATAGTAAATATTTTAGTCTTTGAGGGTCATATAGTCTTTGTCACAATTATTCAACTCAGGCATTGTAGCTCAAAAGCAGTACAGATAATATGTCTGTATACATCAAATGGGCATGGCTGTGTTCCACTACAGCTCTATTTGCAAAAAGAAGCTGTGTCTGGATTTGGCCGGAGGGCTATGGTTCACCCACCCCTGCTTTAGTGCAATGCAGTCAGTATAGAGAGGGCTGGGTGGGCTCTGGAGTCAGAAACACCTGCCCACTCATTAGCTATATGACTATAGGCAAGTTAAAAAATTTCCCTCAGTCTCAGTCATCTCTAAAAAGGAAATACTAGCAGCTTCCTAAAAGTTTATAAGGATTAAATGAGATTATATGAAGTGCTAGCACAGAAACTGGCACATAATATGCCTTATGTAAACAGATATTTTATTAAATGGTAACTCAAAAGAAATATAGAAAAAGCTAAGGACCCACTAGTGGGAGATGGCATAGGGCCCTAAAAATGCTATTATAAAAGGACAAATGTGGCCCAATTTGTAAAAGACTATACATCTTCACACCGACCTTACTAGCTTATATCCAAAAATATTTCACCAGGCTACATTTCCAGAAGTATTATTAGTAGGAAAAGCAGACAAAAGGGAATTTATTCTACTTGTTTAAATAAGCTACTAATTGTGTTACTTCATATGTGATGTCCCAAACTTATTCCTCCTAAATGTTCTAACTAAACTAATTTTTCCCTCCTAAAATACTGACCTATGTTTTTTTTCTACCTAATTAGTCAGTAATTATTAAACAAAATAAGTAACTATTGCCTCACTTAGAAAGTCACTGGTAGGTTAAAGGCCACATGTATAATGGAAGCTTTCATTTTTTTTTAAGGGTATTAAAGATTTCCTTAAAGTTAGTGATCCAATTTAACAAATCCACTTTATTTAGAGAAAGTTTCGATTTACCAACGCTGGCTTTCAGAAACTTATTTCCAATTCTCTGGTCCATTCCGATAGCTGTTGCTACCTCTTCTACATCAGCTCCTGTAGCTTCACACAGAGCACTTATAGAGTTAATGCTGCTGATTCTCTGGGCAAGAAAAGCATTTGCTGCCTTTTGAAAAAAAGGAAAAGTAGGGTGAACTAAAATAGCAATTTTATACATCTGGATTATATTTCATCAAATTGATGCAAATTATTGAGAAATGTAAAAGATATTGATGGGCTCACTTTGCGGAAGCAATGAATGGGTTTAAAAGGGAAAACGTTTTAAATTAGAGAAGACAGAAAATTAAGAAAAAGAGCAAAAGAAGGGAAAGAGTAATAAAAAATAAATTACTATTTTAATGTACCCTTCATTTTATATTACATTTTATTAAACTTTTACAATTTCCAGAACATTTTATACCCTGATATATAATGCCCCTAGTGAAAATCATTTCATAATATGAACATAAAAGAACATTAACTTCAAACACATAGCCTTTTAATAATATTAAGCAAGTTGCTGAGCAGATGTTGCTCAGTAACCACTGAGTACCTGCTTTGCATGTATGAGGTCGCTCAGTAACCACTGTTACTGAGTACCTGCTTTCCATGTATGAGAACCCAGGTTCAATTCCTGGTACCGCCTTAAAAAAAAAAAAGGAAGTCTCTGTGTAGCTTATTGGGTTTAAGAGATAAAAGTATTCGACTTTAAATTTATTGGAGAGTTGAATGTTAATACCAACCAGTTTGGAAAGTTCTGAAGACCAAGTATTAGTAGTAAGTATCTTTTCTCTTGGAACCCAGTGCTCATATACGGCACACAGTGCCTGCACAGCTCTCTGGCCCTCTGGGGTTTCATCTCCACCAATCAGTACTCTGTCTGGGTTCTTTAAGTCCTTGATGGCTGTTCCCTCTGCCAAGAACTCAGGGTTGGACAATACCTAGAATCCCAATACAAAGGAAAATGTTAAGCTAAAATTATGGGCAACTTTAAGGTATCAATATTCACACAAGAACCAGATTCTAATGCTTCCTTCTTCGTACCTGCAAATTCAAGTTGGGTTTTGTATTTGCATCAAATATGCGACGGATACTTTCTGCTGCCCGTACAGGAACTGTGCTTTTCTCAGTCACAATTTTGTACCCATGTGAGTTTTGTACAATACGTCTAGCACAAGCTTCAATGTACTTCAGATCTGCTGCCCGGCCTTTCCCCATTCCATAAGTTTTTGTTGGAGTGTTCACCTGATGAAAATATAGGAGATAAAGAACAGAATACCTATGAGATATCCAGTGAGCTCAAGATACATCGTGGATCAACAATTAACCAGTCAAGTAGTCCCAATTTATTCTTTATTACTTCCATGGAGATAATGCATTTTATAAAATTTTTTTAAAAAGATTTATTTATTTATTTAAACCCCCCCCAGCTGTCTGTTCTCTGTGTCTATTTGCTGCGTCTTGTTTCTTTGTCTGCTTCTGTTGTTGTCAGTGGCAAGGGGAGTGTGGGCGGTGCCATTCCTGGGCAGGCTGCACTTTCTTTCGCGCTGGGCGGCTCTCCTCACGGGCGCACTCCTTGTGTGTGGGGCTCCCCGCGTGGCAGGGCACTCCTTGCGCGCATCAGCACTGCGCATGGGCCAGCTCCACACGGGTCAAGGAGGCCCAGGGTTTGAACCGCGGACCTCCCATGTGGTAGATAGACGCCCTAACCACTGGGCCAAGTCCATTTCAACATTTTATAAATATAATCACTGGGAAAAACTACTTGATTCCAGAAGCATTTGGAGAATTCATTCAATTTTTTTAAAAAGCTATTATATATGTGCCAGATACCATACTAGGCAGGGACCAAGATAAGCCCTGGAGATAATAAGGTGATTGAGCTAATTCTAGCCCTAAGGGATGCAGCTGAAATAAAATTTAAATTTTCTCTTTTTACCTCTCTTTATAATATTTTATTATGGTCTTTAAACCTGAACTTTAAAGTCCTCTCTTACTCCCATTTTTCATAGACCTAAATCAATACCTTCTAACAAATGTTTGCAATATCATTCACTAATGCTTTCTTGGTTCATTAAAGCTGGAAACTATATAGCATCTTCAGGATATAGAACACTGTGTAAAAAAACCCTCAAGTATAAAGAAAAATCATGATTTCAGAGTCTAGGCATATAGTTTTGGTTTAGTTGTATCATGGAACCTTGGCGAAGGGTGGCTGCCTTTTTACCTCAATGACTTCATTGGAAAATAACGCTCTCTCTAAAATCTAACACTTGAGTTTTTATGATGCTCTAATGAAGAGGAAAATGCTCTGAAAAGTCTAAAATTCTACACAGGAATTATTTTGAGCCAGGAGGAGGTATTAAGTCTCTTCTCTTTACAAGCTTGTAACCTAAAAGAGGCTAAATAAAGGAACCAAACTAAAATAAATCCAAACTTAAAGAATGAGTTGAGGTGTGACAATCAGGAGGAATGCATATGTATGAACAACTTCGGAAAATACCTAAAAGTGGAAGACAGGATGTTGTGAGGCACAGAGGACAAAGATGGCTAATGTAAGGGGTAAAGTGAACTTGGCTGGAAATGAGTGATCAGATGGCCTCTACTGGTAAAGGAGTTCTGAAGATAATAAAAAAATTTATTCATAACCTACCCTGTTCAAAATGGCAGAGAAAGAAGCTTCAGGGCTTTGTCCTGCCACAGAAGTTTTGAACAACCAGCAAGAATTGGCAGAAAATTCTTTCTCAAAGTGCCAGAAAACAGTTATTAAGACTGTAGTAACAGGGTGAATGCCGGATCGAGAAAAAGGCCACTTAAAAGCAACAGAGGGGAAAAGGATGTGGCTCAAGTGGTAGCGCTTCTGCCTACCACATGGGAGGCCCTGGGTTCAATCCCTGGGGCCTCCTGATGAAAAAGAAGAGAAAGCATGCCCACAAGAGTGCCCGTGTGGTGAGCAAGTGCTTGTGCGAGTGAGTCACACAGGAAGATGATGATGCATCAAAAAAAGAGAGACAAGGGGAGAGTGAAGGTGAAGTGCAGCAGAAACCAGGAACTGAGGTGGCACAATTGACAGGGAGCCTCTCTCCACATCAGGGGACTCCAGGATTAAATCCAGGTGAATCCTAGAGGAGAGAAAATGAGAAGACAACACAGACAACAAAAACCAACAGGGTGGGAGGAGGGAAAAGGGGGGGGGATAAAAAAATAAAAGTGATAAGGGGACAACCAGCAAGATGGCAGTGGAGTAAGGAGTTCCTAGAGTCAGCTCCCACTACAGGGCAGTCAATAAACACCCAGAGCTAGGTGAAGCACCTGTATGGGGGCTCCAGGAGATCAGAGAAACATCCTGCAACATCCTTGAAGGAATGGGAGGAGGAGACTGCCCATCTGCAGAGAAGATTTGATGTAGAGCACTCCATGCCATGGAGGCGGGTGCTGCCTTGTGAGCTATTCTGCAGTTGGAATTGGAAGCTCCACTTACCAAAAACAGGGGGAGGAAGACATGGTTGGGCACCAGCTTCAGCTACTGATTAGTAAATTTGGCAGCCTAAGTATAATCCTAAGGGAAGCAGATGTGGCTCAACTAATAGAGCATCCACCTAGCATAGAGGAGATCCAGGGTTCAAACCCAGGGCCTCTTGGCCTGTGTGGTGAGCTGTCCTATACGCAAGTGCTGCCATGTGCAAGGAGTGCCATGCCATGCAGGGGTGTCCCCACGTAGGGGAGCCCCATGAGCAAGGAGTGCGCCCTGCAAGGAGAGCTGCCCCCACACACAAAAAAGCACAGCCTGCCCAGAAGTGGCGCTGCACAGAGAGCTGATGCAGCAAGATGACACAACAAAAAGAGACACAGATTCCTAGTGCTGCCGACAAGAATGCAAGCAGACACAGAAGAACACACAGCGAATGGACATGAGAGCAGACAATGGAGGGCAGGGGGAGAGAAAATAAATAAAACAAATCTTTAAAAATAAATAAATAAAGTATAATCCTAAGAACAGCTAAAGTTTGAACCTGTCCAACTCAGAAAGAGGCTGGTAGCTGCCATCTTAACTCTGCACCTGGCACAAGGGGAAGTAGGGCAGACTAAAAATCACAGTGCTGGTGGAGACTGGCTTCTTTCTATCCAGATCAGAATGCATAAACCCCAGCTCCACTTCCAGTAGGGAGGAAGCTGGGGGGACCTGCGCCAACCCCTCTGGGAGAATACAGGCCACCCTGCGAAGGCTGGTGATCATTCTACTTTGGCAGTGCAAGTCGCCCCAGGAGCTATTTTGTGGCTGGAGTTGGAAGCTCCATTTCCCAAAACAGAGTAGGAAGAGATGGTTGGCCACCAATTTCAGCTACTGATTAGTATACTTCAGCTGGCTAAGGTATAACCCTAAGAATGGCTAAAGTTTGAACCTGTCCAAGTCAGAAAGAGACCAGTAGCTGCCATTTTTACTCCGTCCCTCACATGAAGGGAAGCTGGGCTGGCAAAATCACAGTGAAGGTAGGCACCAGTGTCTTTCACCCAGCTCAGCCTGTAACCCTAGCCTAGGCTTCAGCCCCACCGCTGGCAGGGAGGAAACTGGCAGGCCCTGTACTAGCCTATCCAGGTGACTATAGGTACACTTTGCTGGCACAGACTGAATAATCGGAAGTCTACCCAGGGCAACTGCAGTCATCTTGGACCCGCACTGCATAGATTGCTGCCCACACCTGCAGCTCCATCCCTGCCCCAGGCAGGGGAGAAAGGGGTATGAAGCTTCATCAGTCTCTCTGGGCAACTACAATCTAGGCCTGCCTGACTTGGATTATTCCACATAGCTGTGACTCTGTCCCTATCCCTGGCAAAGGAGAAAGTTGGGAGAAGCTTCACTGATCCCTGAAGCAATGAGGATAGCTTGAGCTTCCACAGCTTAGAGCACCAACTACATCTTTGGCTCCTACTGCACAACCAGTAAGGGAGAAAGACCAAGAAAGCCCTAAACTAAAGAGAAAAACTGCACCCAGAATAAATACTCTAGTAAGCCAGATGTCAAGACACCAAAAATAATTACAATCTACACCAAGAAAGAGGACAATATGGCCAGTTAAAGGAACAAGATAAGCCTCAAGAAAGCCTCAAGAAGACATAAAGGAGTTGAGACAACTAATCATAGATGTTCAAACAAATCTTCTTAATAAATTCAATGACATGACTAAAGAGATTAAGGATATTAAGAAGACATTGGTGGGGAAGAGGACTTGGCCCAGTGGTTAGGGCATCCGTCTATTACATGCGAGGTCCATGGTTCAAACCCCAGGCCTCCATGACCCACGTGGAGCTGGCCCATGCACAGTGCTGATGTGCGCAAGGAGTGCCCTGCCACACAAGGGTGTCCCCCATGTAGGGGAGCCCCACTGGGCACAAGGAGTGTGCCCAGTAAGGAGAGCCGCCCAGCATGAAAAGAAAGTGCAGCCTGCCCAGGAATGGTGCCGCACACACGGAGAGCTGACACAACAAGATGATACAACAAAAAGAAACACATGCAGCAAATGGACACAGAGAACAGACAACAGACAATGGGGGGAGGGGGGGGAGAGAAATAAAATAAATCTTTAAAAAAAAAAAAAGGCCTGCTGGTAGGTGGTAGATTCTTAAAGGAGATAAGAGGAGGACTGCGATGGACTACTGATGTTTAATATGTTTTCATTAGCTTTACTGTAAAAGTATGGAAATGTATAGAGTGGATGGTAACACACAGTGAGTAACAGCAAGTTTATAAATGGGAATGTGGCTGAAAATGGTTGTTTCTAGGGATGCAAATGCTAATTGATAGGATTCTGGAGGATAATCTAGGAACTGAAAAGCACAGTAAACCCAGAGGTGGATGAGAATTGTGGTTGATGGTACAGATGCAAAAATGTCCTTTGTTAGCTAGAGCAAATGTATATCACTATTGCAGGGTGGTGGGAATGTGGAGAAGCATGGGAAAAATACAACTGGAGTGACCTATGGTCTGTGGTTAGCAGTAATAATGTAATATTCTTGCATCAATATCAAAGATGTACTGCGATGATAATGGGGCAGTATGGAAAATGTGTGCCAAATGTACAGTATGGACTTGGTAAAAGTCAGATATTATAATCTGTAACCAATATTCCACCACAGTGTGGTATGTTGACAGAGGTGTGTTGTTTGGGAATTCTGCACATGTGCATGACTGTTCCCTAAGTTTACAACTTCTGTCATAAAAATATATTTTAAAAATAATAATAGGGTGGGTTGGGGAGAAAATACATCAAATTTAAGATAAAGACTATAAATTAGTAGTAAGATTTTGACAATCTTCCTTCATAATTTGTAACAAATGTCTCACGACAATGCAAGGTGTTGGTGGGTGGTCAATGTATGGGACCCTGGTATGATGTTATGCATGTTTGCTTTGTGAGTTCGCAACTTTTGCTATACACTTGTTTATGTATGTTCATAAAGAAATGATATAAAGATAATAATAATAGGGTGAGTTGGGGGAAAATACTTTGGTTAGTAGTAATATTTTGATGATTCTCTTTAATCATTAGTTAAAAATGTTTAACAACAATGCAAGGTATTGGTGGTGGAGTGAGGTATGAAAGCCCTGTATGATGTTATATGTGTTTGTTTTGTAAGTTCACAACTATTATTATACTCTTATTGTTTATGTATGAGTGATAAACTTCACTAAATTTTTAAAAATTAAAAAAAAAAAAAAAGGATCTTGTGAGTCCTGGCTCGCACTCCTCCTACCCACCACCAGCACAGGGCAAAGCTGGCCTGTGTTCCCAATGCGGATCTCTGGTCCCAGTTTTGGAGGGAGCAGTGTAATCCCCATGCAAATACTGGGAGCATGTATGTGGGAAGCTGCCTTTGGCACTGGTGTTGTATCGGCCATCTTGTTACCAAACGCCATCTTAGATACTAACCCAGTTAAGTTTCTGTTTCCCCATCTTTGCTGAAGTAAGTTAAGTTTCTATTTCCTCCTTACACCACCCCCCGGGCTCCGACTCGGCACTCCCTAAAGCGCGCGCAAGTTTTTCCGTAAACACTGCCGAACAACCATCTGCGCATGCATGTGGCGCGAAAACCGAAAATCTAGTTACCCAATCACTTACCGACACATGCGCTGTCATCAGTGCTACCACCTCCTTCATTCCTGGCTATAAATACCCCTGATTGACCCTCAATAAACGAGACTTGATCAGAATCCTGTCTTGTCTCCATTCTTGTGTCTCTTGTCTCTGTCTTTGCGTCATTTGCTTTGTTCTAGATTCCCCCCGTGTTGGCCCGAGCTGCGGGCAGTCCGGGTCACATGTATATTTGGCCTAAGCTGTCTGGTAGTGGCTTGAGGGACTTGCTGTCCCAGATCGTGCCCTGCATGTACAAAGTGGTTCACAGAGATCTACAGAACGCTAGGACAGCAGTCAAGTCATACTGCCTAGTACAAGGGATTGCTGGCTGTAGGATATACAGTGCAGTGCCCAGGACCATGAGGAAACTATTTTCTAGGGAAGAAGGGATATTCCTATCCACATAAGCAGGGAAATTCCTAGAGCCGAATGCACATGCCCAAGAGAAGACACATGAAAGGACTAGGGAGTTAGAGCTATTCTCTAAACTAATTTTATGGATAAGCCCTGAAGGAGTGCACAGGCACAGGACAATCTGAAAAGACTGGGAAAGGCGTTTCCTTTTTTTTTGTTAACTCCTAGCATTCAAGGAAAGCTCTGTCATAACACTAACGATATGTAAGCTTAGGGAACAGATGCCTCAGAGTCCAAATTCCTGTGATAACACATTTAAATATGAAAATGTCCAGGTTTCAACAAAAGATTACAAAAGGTATACAGAAAGAGGAAGTGATAGCATAGATAAAGGAGAAGGCCCAGACCAGGGACATATCAAATAAAGACTTAAAAAAAAAGGGTCCTAAATATGCTTAAAGAACTAAAGGAAAACAGGAAAATAAAAGATGAACATAAAGAGAATCACAAAAGAGAGATGGAAATTATGAAAAGGAACCAAACAGGGCTAAAGACCATAGTAGAAATAAACTCTATAGGGGAGTTCAATAGCAGATTGGAACTGCCAGAAGAATCAGTGAATTTGGAGATAAGACAATTGAAATCATTCAGTCTGAGGAGCAACAAGAGGAAAGAATGAAGAAAAGTGAACAGAGATTGAGGAACCTGTGAGACACCACCAAGTATACCAATATATATACACATTGTGGGAATCCCAGAAGGAGAAGAAAAAGAGAGGGGCAGAGAGAATATTCAAAGAAATAATGGCTGAGGTAGTCTCACATACACACACATACATAAAATCACATGTGATCACGTTATCTGCACTTTCAAGTTCTAGATCTCAGATTAGAACTTTTTTTCAAGTCTACTTGTTCAATAACCTAAAATGGTATTTGACAGGGTTTGGTATAGTCATAACAATCAAAATTCAATTGGACAACTCTATACTATGCAATACTGTGGCTTAATATCATTGGATTTACAATTAAAATACAATGAAACTTTTTTTTTTTAAAGATACTTAGATTACATAAATGTTACATAAAAAATGTAGGGGATTCCCATATGCCCCACACCCACACACACACTTTCCCACATTAACAACATCCTTCATTAGTGTGGCACATTTGTTACAATTGATGAACACATATCAGAGCATTGCCACTAAATGTGGATTATAGTTTAAACTCTCTCCCACATGAAACAGTTAAATAGATAAGAGTACCTTAAAATTCACACAGCATAGGAAATTACTTACAGAAATAAATACAAGATCAGCTTCTTTAATGGCATCATCAATATTGGTTGAAAAAAAGAGATTCTTTCCTCGGCAAGATTCTACGACTTCCTTTAGTCCTGGCTAGAAATAAAAAGAGAAAAGGAGTTGTATATACAGTTTATCAGTCCTACAAGACAACTTAATAATACAGAATTTTGATAAAAGGGACTGTTAATTTAATTTAAAGGTTTAAACTTGCTTTTGAATAATAACTTTGTAGAATAGAATGGTCATACACCAAAGGCATGAGTATACACTAAATAACATTACTAAATATAGCAAAATTGAATTGTACAATCAGGGCAGCAGTTCATTTTAATGCTGTGTCATTGTTTATCACGTAGTTTGTTTCATAATAGTTAATTATTGACTCAAGTATCAAACACAATTATCAGAAAATTCAAGGTTTTGTCATTTCAAGCAAACATTAGATTTTGCATTGTCATTATGAACGTAGGTTTTTACTGCCAACAATTCAAGTAAAACAACTGCTGTGAAACAGTCAATATTTACTGAGTATATACATAAACACTTGTCTAAATCCTATCGTAGGGAACACTTCTATTCAAAATGTATTACTTTTCCCCATATAATTTAACAATTTTTGTTAACAATACAAGCTGTATCATACTACCTATCAAGTATTCTTGCAAAAAAAAAAATAATCAAGCCTAAATCTGAACAAACCTCTAAACCTAACTACCAATTTGCAGAAAATACAAGGTACAGAAAAACAAGTGAAAAAACCAAAACAGACAAAAAAAACATGGGGATTCATTGAACAAAATGTACTGTAAAATTTTCTACAGGATAAACAACTTGGTTTATTCAATAAACAAACCGAAGAGATAATTTAAAAAGATGGCAATTAAAATAATATATATTACAAGATAATTAAGGGAAGCAGATTTGGCTCAACAGATAGGACGTCTGCCTACCACATGGGAGGTCCAAGATTCAAACCCAGGGCCTCCTGACCGGGTGATTAGCTGGTCCATGCGCAGCGCTGACACGCACAAGGAGTGCCCTGCCACGCAGGGGTGTCCCCAGCATATGGGAGCCCATGAGCAAGGAGTGCACCCCGTAAGGAGAGCCACCCAGAGCATAAAAAGTACAGCCTGTCCAGGAATGGCGCCATACACACAGAGAGCTGACGCAGCAAGACGATGCAAAAAAAGAGATGCAGTATCCCAGTGCTGCTGATGAGAATACAAATGGATACAGAAGAACACACAGCAAATGGACACAGAGAGTAGACAACTGGTGGGGCGGCAGGGGAAGGGTAGAGAAATAAATAAAAATAAATCTAGGGAAGCGGACTTTGGCCCAGTGGTTAGGGCGTCCGTCTACCATATGGGAGGTCCGCGGTTCAAACCCCGGGCCTCCTCGACCCGTGTGGAGCTGGCCATGCGCAGCGCTGATGCACGCAAGGAGTGCCGTGCCACGCAAGGGTGTCCCCCGCGTGGGGGAGCCCCACGCGCAAGGAGTGCACCCGTGAGGAAAAGCCGCCCAGCGTGAAAAGAAAGTGCAGCCTGCCCAGGAATGGCGCCGCCCACACTTCCCGTGCCGCTGACGACAACAGAAGTGGACAGAGAAACAAAAAGCAGACAAAGAAACAAGACGCAACAAATAGACACCAAGAACAGACAACCAGGGGAGGGGGGGAATTAAATAAATAAATAAATCTTTAAAAAAAAAAAAAAATAAATAAATAAATCTAAAAAAAAAAATTAAGAGATATCAGTTGCCATGTACAGATCTATTGGCTTCCTTTTTTTCTTTTTTTAAAGATTTATTTTTTCATTTATTTCTCTCCCCTTCCCCCTCCCACGGTTGTCTGCTCTCTGTGTCCATTCCGTTCTTCTGTGACCACTTCTATCTCTATCAGGGGCACCGGGAAACTGTGTTTCTTTTTGTTGCATCATCTTGTTGTGTCAGCTCTCTGTGTGTGCGGCACCAGTCTTAGGCAGGCTGCACTTTCTTTTGCGCTGGGCGGCTCTCCTTATGGGGCACACTCCTAGCACATGGGGCTCCCCTACACGGGGGACACCCCTGCATGGCAGGGCACTACTTGCACGCATCAGCACTGCGCATGGGCCATTTCCACACGGGTCAAGGAGGTCCGGGGTTTGAACTGCGGACCTCCTATGTGGTAGGCGGATGCCCTATCCATTGGTCCAAGTCCACTTTCCAAGAATTTCTTGATATAAAGAAATTAATTTTTAATAACGATAATGTATTTGTATTTTAAAAATAATTATCTTTTGGAGACATAGAATGAAATGTTTATGGATGAAATCATACAACTCATGATAGTGGTAGTTAAGAGAATGGATTGGCCATGTTGATAATTGTTGAAACAAAGTGATGGGCATATAGGGATTCATTATACGCTTTCTCTGCCTGTTTTACATGTTTGAAATCTCAAAAATAAAAAGTAAAAACAAAACAATACAAAACAGACCTGCACTGCTGAAGCTCACTCTTAGGGTAGAAGGGTCAAACAGTAACCACAATATTCACAAAGTTTAGAAAACAATCCACATAGCAAAATGAAAGCTATTTCTGGGTCCACAGATCTAGAATTATATCCATAGGCAACTCGCTTTTATTTATAGTTCTGAGGCCTTTTAACATAAATGACTGAAGGAAATGTAAAATATAAACTCAGATTTCCATTTGTTTGAGTTAAACATTTTAAAAGATTGGCAAAATATACAAATCATCTGACCACAGATATGGTATCATTAATCACTGTAACTGTTTCCTTAGTTATTTTAACTAGGTGCTAGAAAGTTAGAGTAAAAGGTTATGAAGCAAGAATTTGCAGAGAATAATATCTGATTTGGTCCTACATGTAATTTACTAATATTTAAATTAAAGTAACCTAAAATCGGAGCAATGAAGAATTTATACTAAGCTTCATTAAGATCTCAAAATGATGGGAAGTGGCTGTGGCTCAATCAGTTAGGCTCCCGTCTACCATATGGGAGGCCCTCAGTTCACGTCCCAGGGCCTCATTGTGAAGACAGGCTCACCCGCACCCGCACCGCATGGACACAGAGAGCCAAAACAACAAGCAAGCTGCAAGGGAGGGGGAATAAAATTAAATAAATACAGACACACAGAAGAATGCACAGTGAATGGATACAGAAAGCAGACAGTAAGCAAGACACGGGGGGGGGGGGGGGCGGGATAAAAAAAAAAGATCTCAAAATGAGCAAGTATATTGTGTTAAAATCAATGGGATATTTGTATATACAAAATATCTCCAAAACGCAGGAGCAGTTAACAATATATGTTCTACCTATTAGCAGACTCATTACATAATTATATACTTAGCAATTAGAATTTATGATTTTTTATAAAAGAGCTCAAGTCTTTTGATAGGTTAAAATTATCTTTCTAAAAACACTTTGAAAGATAGGAATAGATGGGAAGCAGATTTGGCCCAACAGACAGGGTGTCCGCTTACCACATGGGAGGTCCAAGGTTCAAATCCAGGGTCTCCTGACCCACGTGATGAGCTAGCCCACGCGCAGTGCTGACGCATGCAAGGAGTGCCCTGCCATGCAGGGGTGTCCCCTGCGTAGGGGAGCCCCACATGCAAGGACTGCGCCCTATAAGGAGAGCCGCCCAGCGCAAAAAAGTGCAGCCTGCCCAGGAGTGGCACCACACACACGGAGAGCTGACACAGCAAGATGACACAACAAAACAAGACACAGATTCCAGGTGCTGCTGACAAGAATACAAGTGGACACAGAACACACAGCAAATGGACACAGAGAACAGACTGCTGGGGGCGGGGGGAAGGGGAGAGAAAAAATATCTTAAAAAAAAAAGGAAAGAGAGGAATAGAAGGAAACTTCCTCAACATGATAAAGGGCATATATGAAAAACTCAGAGCTAACATCATAGTCAATGGTAAAAGGCTAAAAGCATTCTCTCTAAGATCTGCAGCAAGGCAAGGATGCCCACTATTGCCACTATTCTTCAATATTGTGTTAGAAGTTCTTTCTAGAGCAGTTAGACAAGAAAAAGAAAGAAAAGGCATCCAAATTAGAAAGAAGGAAGAAAACCTTCACTCTTTGCTGATTACACGATCCTATATATAGAAAGTTCTGAAAAATCTACAACAAAGCTACTAGAGCTAATAAACAAGTTCAGCAATTTGGTGGGATGTTAAGATTAAGATGCAAAAATCAGTAGCATTTCTATACACTAGGAATGAGCAACCTGAGAAGGAAATCAAGAAAATAATTATATTTACAATAGCAAATAAAAGAATCAAATACCTAGGAATAAATTTAACTAAGGATGTGAAGGACTTGAACACAGAAAACCACACAACATTGCTAAAAGAAATCAAAGAAGATTAAATAAATGGAAGGACATTTCATGTTCATGGATTGAAAGACTAAATAATATTAAGATGTCAATTCTATCCAAATTGATTTATAGATTTAATGCAATCCCAATAAAATTTTGACAGCCTTATTTGAAGAAATCGAAAAATCAATTATTAAATTTATATGGAAGGATAAGGGGCTCTGAATAGCCAAAAACATTTTTAAAGAGAAGAATGAGGTTAGAAGACTCACAATACCTGACTTCAAAGCTTATTACAAACCTACAGTGGTCAAAATTGCACGGTATTGGAACAAAGATAGACATACTGACCAATGGAACTACATTGAGAGTTCAGAAGTAAGCCTGCACATCTACAGCTAAATGATATTTGACAAGGCCTTCAAGTCCACTCAACTAGGACAGAATAGCCTCTTCAACAAATGGTGCTGGGAGATCTAGATATCCAAACCCAAAAGAATGAAAAAGGATCCCTATCTCACACACCCTATACAAATATTAACTCAAGATGGGTCAAAGAACCATATATAAGAACCAGGACCACATAAGAACCATAAGAACCAGGACCACATAAGAACCAGGACCACAAAACTCTTAGAAGATAATGTAGGGAAGCATCTATGAGATCTTGTGGTAGGCAATGGTATTCTAAACTTTACACTTAAAAGTACAAGCAATGAAAGAAAAAATGGATAAATGGGACCTCCTCAAAAGTAAAAACTTTTGCGCTTCAAAGGAATTTGTCAAGAAAGTACAAGGGCAGCCTACTCATTAGGAGTAAATATTTGGAACCCACTTATCCAATAAGGGTCTAATACCCAATATATATAAAGAAATTCTAAAAAAAAAAAAAAAAAAGAAATTCTACAACTCAATAATTAAAAGACAAGACAAGCAACCCAATTTAAAAAAAGGGCAGGGGGGGAAGCAGATGTGGCTCAAGTGATAGAGCTTACGCCTACCATATCGGAGGACATGGGTTCGATCTCTGGGGCCTCCTGGTGAAAAAGAAGAGAACGCATGCCCACATGATAAGCCAGTGCCCACGCAAGTGTCTGCATGGTGAGTCAGTGCCTGTGTGAGTGCCCACATGGTGAGCTAGTGTCCCGTGCAAGTGAGTCATGCAGCAAGATGATGACGCATCAAAAGAGAGACAAGGGGAGAGTCAAGGTTAAGCGCAGCAGAAACCAGGAACCAAGGTGGCACAACTGACAAGAAACCTCTCTCCCCATCCCCAGAGGTCTCCAGGATCAAATTCTGGTGAATCCTAGAGGGGAGAAAATGAGTAGACAAGACAACACAGACAGCAAAAACAGCAGGGCAGGAGGAGGGGAAGGGGGGAAAATAAATAAATAAATCTTTAAAAAAAAACAAAACGGGCAGGGAAGTGGATATAGCCTGAGCAGCTGAGCCCCTGCTTCTCACATGGGAGGTCCCAGATTCAGTTTCTGGTGCCTCCTAAAAACAAAAAACAAACAACAAGCAAACAAATGAAAAAACACACACACACACACACACACACACAAAACCAACTCAGGGGAGTCAATGTGGCTCAGTGGTTGAGCGCGGGCTTCCCATACATAAAGTCCTGGATGCAATCTCCGGCCCCAGTACCTCAAAAAAAAGAAACAGGGCAAAGACTCGCACACTTTCCAAACAGGAAATACAAATGCCTAAAAAACACACGGAAAGATGCTCAACATCACTAGATGCTAGGGAAATGCAAATTAAAACCACAATGCGATATCATTTCACACCCACTACTAGACTGACTGCTATTTAAAAACACACACAAACAGAAAACTGCAAGTGTTGGAGAGGATGTGAAGAAATAAGAACACTCATTCACTGCTGATAGGAATATAGAATGGTGTAGCTACTGTGGAGGGCGGTTTGGCAGTTCCTCAGGAAGCTAAGCATAGAACTGCCATATGATCTGGCAATCCCACAACTAGGTATACAAGAACTAAGGGAAACGGACTTTGGCCCAGTGGTTAGGGCGTCCGTCTACCATATGGGAGGTCCGCGGTTCAAACCCCGGGCCTCCTTGACCCGTGTGGAGCTGGCCATGCGCAGTGCTGATGCGCGCAAAGGAGTGCCGTGCCACGCAAGGGTGTCCCCCGCGTGGGGGAGCCCCACGCGCAAGGAGTGCGCCCGTGAGGAAAGCCGCCCAGTGTGAAAAGAAAGAGCAGCCTGCCCAGGAATGGCGCTGCCCACACTTCCCGTGCCGCTGATGACAACAGAAGCGGACAAAGAAACAAGACGCAGCAAATAGACACCAAGAACAGACAACCAGGGGAGGGGGGGGGGATTAAATAAATAAATAAATATTTAAAAAAAAAAAAAAAAAGAACTAAAAGCAGGGACATGAACAGATATATGCACACCAATGTTCACAGTGGCATTATTCACAATTGCCAAGAGATGGAAGCAACCCAAGTGTCTATCAACTGATGAATGGGTAAACAAAACGTGGTATATATATGTGATGAATATTATTCAGCTGTAAGAAAGAAGTACTGATACATGTGACCACATGAATGAACCTCAAGAACCTTATGTTGAGTGAAATAAGCCAGGCACAAAAGGACAAATACTGAATGATCTCACTGATGTGAAATAAGTAGAGTGGGCAAACCCATGGAAGTGGAGTCTGGAAGATAGGTTACCTGGAGATAGAAGAGGAGTAGAGAATGGTGAGCTTATGTTTAATCTGTGCAGAATTCACAATTAGGTTAGACTGTAATTGTTTGAAAATGGATGGAGGTGATGGTGGTGCAGCAATGTAGTGTGTGCGTGAAATGATTGAAAGGGAAAGTCCTGGAATGCAAATGTTACTAGAAGGAAAGCTAGAGGATTAAAAGGGGGATTGTATAACATAGTGAACTGAGGGGTGGCCAAGGATTGCGGTTAATAATAAAACGAGAAACTGTGTTCAGGAACTATAACAAAGGTATGTTACTAGCACAGGGTTTTTATAGTAGGGTGGTATATGGGGGGAAATCTTATTATCATAGGTATGTTTTCTGGACAGGATCCACACCATAGCTATCAAATTTTAAAATTCCATCCTGGGGAAATCCTGCCACTTTCTGAAATAAGATGGTAAAAAAACTCAGGTATATGTAAGTCTTGCCTAATAAAAGAAAACAAGCTAATATGTCAAGACCTCCATCCTTTTTTTTTTTTTTTTTAAAGATTTATTTTTATACTTTATTTTATTCACCCCCTTTCCCTTATGGTTCTCTCATTTGTCTGCTCATTGTTTGCTCACCTTCTCCAGGAGGCACCTGGAACCAAACCTGGGACCTTCCACATGGGAGGCAAGTGCCTAATGACCTGAGCCACATCCACTCTACACAGGCTGCGGTGCCTGCTGGCTTGTGGCATTCTCGTTTAGGTGTCTGCTCATTGCAGTGGGTGCGCCGTCTAGCTTGTCTTCTTTAGAAGGCACTAAGACCCGAACCCAGGACCTCCCGTGTGGTAGGCAGGCGCCCAACTGGTTGAGTCACATCTGCTTCCCAAGTCTTAGATCTTAATGCTTGCACTTTTGAATTTTATTCCTGTAATAATGAAACTAAGCCTAATTATAATTAATGCCTAAGAATTACCTCCTAAAATCTATATGTTACTCAAATATGGCCTATTTCTAAGCCAGGGTTCTTTTTCTTTTTTTGGAAAAAAATTATTTTTTATTGGAACTCATCAGAACATCAGATATACCTGGTGTTGGTTAGCAAGAACCATTTGTACATTTGATACTGATGGTGCCAAAACCAAAACAGTGACTGGACATGATGCTGAGAACAAAAACTTGATTTTGGAGAGGAAGATAAAAGCCAGTCAGATTTAATAAGGATGCAAAACCTTGTACAACAAAATCCTCTTACAAAATATAAATTTAAGAATACCTGAAAGGATAATCTGAGGAAGGAAAAGAAAGAGAAAAGGAGGCCAGCAGGAAGGTGGTAGGAGAAAGGGGAATGAAAAAAGAAGAAGAAAAAGAGGAGATGAAAAGAAGAAAATACATTTGGGCACAACAGAAGAGCAGAAACCCACCTGCCCAAATGGCATTAAAGCCTTGCTATGTAATTTCTTCATAAAACAAGTCATGCTGACATACAGTCCTCTACCTCCCATCATTTGATTTCAAGAGGTAAATAAAGAAGCTCCCTAGGAGGGGGACATGATGTTGCTTGAAAACCCAAGAAAAAACAAAAACAAAACACATACCCCACAGTCTCATTTCCAATGTTCACTGTTTTTAAAAAGGGATAAATCCACCTGACAGCAGGAGAGGAGTGGGACAGGGAGAGAAGCTGATAGATTTCAGACAGCCTGACTCCTGGGTAGGGGTGGGGGAATGACACGTATGGTGGTCTCCTGGTTGAGAGAAGGGAAAAGAGAAGAGAGAGAGAAAATAGTAAAGGAGAGGGGACAATTAAAACACTGGTGTCTGATCTAGTTTACTGTGTTAAAAAGAAAAGCCACATGCACAGCAGGCCTCCGGGGACTGAGGGCCCACACTGCCCACTGTGTGGCCAGGGGTGGACACTACTAGCTCCTGGCCTTGTCTCTGTTCCTTCACAGGTCAGAGTGGAGCTGGGCCAATTCGGCTGCTATTGTTGCTGCGGCGGCGGCACCATCTGGTCAGTCTGCTGGAGTCAATGTCGAGGGGAGGGGCAGGTGGACAGGCCATATGACGGGAAAGAAACCTGAAACGCCTTATTTCAAATAAAAAAAGAAAATAGCAGTCTATACACAGTTGTTTGTTTTGGTTCAGTACAAAGAGAATAAAAAGTCATTGCTTTTGATGGTCAGCAAACACCCAGTTCTGAGGAAGAGGAGAGGTGACACCCAGCAGGTGGATTAGTACCCCAGTGGTTGGTGGGGTGCCTGGTCTAAGTCAGGGTTCTTAACTTTTTTTTGTTCCACTGACCCCTTTGCCAGTCAGGTGAAAACCATGGAGCCCTTAGTAAGTCTACACTATACTATATATTATTTAATAAATATAGCACAGCTGCACCAACACGTCCCCACATGAATAATGTTTTTTTGAATTTCAATTCAAGCTCACAGACCCCTTGTGTTAAGAAGCTGTGCTCTAAGCGAAACTCTGCAAATAAACTTGGTACCTTTCTCCCAATGTGGAACATGACTCCTGGGGATGAGCCTCCCTGGCACCAAGGGATATTACCAAGTGTTAATCAGTGATGCATTTGGAAAAAGACCTTGACCAAAAGGGGAAATGTTAAATAAAATAGAGTTTTTACAGCTAAGAGATTTCAAAGTGAGCTGGGAGGTCATTCTGGAGGTTACACTTATACTGGTTTCAGGCAGAATCCACAAACTGCCATAGTAAACAAAGCCTCAAACAAAAGTGCTCTTGAGGGCTCTAGGGATGTCCAGACAGCATAGGCAAGCCACACAGCCTCATGAAATCAAACTTTCTCGGCGGGCCCTATTTGAGAATACATGAAAATCTATCTCCCAATATAACATACTTTACTCATTTATAATCCCCCTAATCATGATTCTTCTACTCCTCTTATTTGAACCTATAATTTTCAATATACCTGTTAAATATATTTCCCAGACACTTATATCATTGGGTTATTCATATGCTTGTTGAGCACTGAAACCCAGAAGAGTTGTGGCCAACTCTTACTTTCCAGTTCTTCAGCCTTGCCCTGGACAACTAACAAAAAGATGGTGATGGGCATGTCCCACTCCAAAAACATCTTCAAATGCAAGCAAAAACAATTCCTTTTCTCTGCCCCATTATACATGTCTGTTCTCAACCTGAAGCAGTCAGAATAGACATCAACCCAAATCCCTCAAAACTGAGGGATGAACAAAAATAAGGAGGGAGGATAACCATGGACCATAGCAGATTTATTGCTATTGTAGGTATGATCTTTACGAAGAGTAACTTGTAACACTGATATAAAAAATAGTAAAAAAGTTTTTAAAAAGGACATTATTTGGATGTAGGAAAAAAACTGGAATATAGAATGTAAGCTTTAAATCAACATTAAATATCTTGAACTTGCTAACTGCCCTTAAGGTGATTACATAAGTGAATATCCTTGTACTTAGGAAAATGTACATGGAAATATGTGTTCAAGAAGTATGATGTGTGTAACCTATTCTCAAAGGTTTATGAAATAAATGGATAGAGCAATAGATGATAGAATGATACGGTGAAGGTGGAAAATTGTTAAAATTGGTGGGTTTGGGTATATGTAGAATGGGGGTCTGTTGGAGCTCTCTGTATGGGTTTAATTTTTGCAACTTTCCTGTAAGTTTGAGATTACTTCAAAATAAAAATTTTTTTAAATTATCTTTCAGGGAAGCAGACATGGCTCAACTGATAGAGTGTCCATCTACCATGTGGGAGGTCAGGGATCAAAGCCAGGGCCTCCTGACCCATGTGGTAAGCTGGTCCACGTGAGGAACTGTCGCGTGCAAGGAGTGCCATGCCATGCAGGGGTGTCCACCGTGTAGGGGAGCCTCATGTGCAAGGAGTGTGCCCCGCATTGAGCCACCCCGCGTGAAAAAAGCACAGCCCGCCCAGGAGTGGTGCCTCATACATGGAGAGCTGATGCAGCAAGATGACGCAACAAAAAGAGACACAGATTCCCGGTGCCACCGAGAATGCAAGAGCACACAGAAGAACACATAGCAAATGGACACAAGACAGCAAACAACAATTGGGGGGGGGGGGGCAGGAATAAATAAAATAAAATCTTAAAAAAAAAATTATCTTTCATTTTACTCAGAAAAAGCAAAGCAAATTAACCATTTTGTTTCAGAAATTAGTGATAATATTGCTTTTAATGAGTAAATAAAAAGTATTCAGTGAAATATAATGAAATAAAGTGTTTCAATTGTTAAATATTAAGAGTATCTACTATACTATTTTCTGAGTAAAAACTTAAATATCTTATTACCATATTTGATTGGACAGTCATTATTGTTTTCCTTATCAGAGAGATTGTTTTGGTACCACTTTAGGCTAATATAAAAGCTACTTTTTTATTAATATCTTTTTTTTTTTAAGATTTATTTATTTATTTCTCTTCCCTTCCCTCCCACCTTGATTGTCTGTTCTCTGTGTTTATTTGCTGCATCTTCTTTGTCCGCTTCTGTTGTTGTCAGTGGCACGGGAATGTGTGTTTCTTTTTGTTGCGTCATCTTGTTGTGTCAGCTCTCCGTGTGTGCGGCGCCATTCCTGGGCAGGCTGCACTTTCTTTCACGCTGGGCGGCTCTCCTTACGGGGCGCACTCCTTGCGCGTGGGGCTCCCCTACGCGGGGACACCCCTATGTGGCAGGGCACTCCTTGTGCGCATCAGCACTGCTCATGGGCCAGCTCCACACGGGTCAAGGAGGCCCGGGGTTTGAACCGCAGACCTCCCATGTGGTAGACGGATGCCCTAACCACTGGGCCAAGTCCGCTGCCTATTAATATCTTTTAACCATAAAAATATAAGCCGATGGAGTAAAAAAAGCAATAAACATTTGTGGGGTTTTTTTTTAGATTTATTTTTTTATTTATTTCTCTCCGCTTCCCCCCCCCAGCCCTCAGTTGTCTGCTTTTTGTGTCCACTCACTGTGTGTTCTTCTGTGTCCGCTTCTGTCCTTATCAGTGGCATCAGTATCCTCTTATGATCTCTTTAATTTCTGTAGGGTCAGTGGTAAGTCGCCCCTCCCATTTCTGATTTTGTTTGCATCTTCTCTCTTTTTTCCTTTGTCAGTCTAGCTAAGGGTCAATTTTTTAAATCTTCTCAAAGAACAAACTTTTGGTTTTATTAATTCTCTTTTTTGTTGTTCTCAATTTCATTTATTTCTGCTCTGATCTTTGTTATTTCATTCCTTCTGCTTGCTTTGGAAATAGTTTACTGTTCTTTTTCTCGTTCCTTCAGCTGTGTGGTTTGTCATTGATTTTAGCTCATTCTTTTTTAATGTAAGCACTGAGGGCTATAAATTTCCCTCTCAGTGCTACCTTAGCTGCAATCCATAGCCTCTGATATGTTGTATTCTTGTTTTCATTTCTCTCAAGATATCTACTGATTTCTCTTGCAATTTCTAATTTGACCCACTGATTTAATCTTTAAGAGTGTACTGTTTAATCTCTGAATATTTGTGAATTTTCTCTATTTCTGCTTGTTGTTGACTTCTAGCTTTATTCCATTATGATCAGATAAAGTGTTTTGTATAATTTTGATCTTTTACAATTTATTGAAATTTGTTTTGTGACCGAACATATGGTCTATCCTGGAGAAGGATCCATGAGCACTTGAGAAGAATATATATCCTGCTGCTTTGGGGTGCAATATTCTGTATATGTCTATTAGGTTTAGTTCATTTATCATATCATTCAAGCTGTTTCTTTATTGACCCTAGGCCCAGATGTTCAGTTCAATGATGAGAGTGGTGAATTGAAGTCTCCAACTATTATTGTAGAGACATCTATTTCTCCCTTCAGTTTTGCCGGTGTTTGCCTCGTATAATCTGGGGTGTCCTGGCTAGAGGCATATATATTTATGATTGTTATTATTAATATATAATGTCCTTCCTTGTCTCTTATATTAAACTTTTTAAAAGAGAAATCTTACTCTTTTTCTACACTCTCACTTCTGTTATCTCCTACTGTTAAGTGCTCTGACAAAGTTTACAATGACCTCCGTACTAACAAATTTAATGAATTTGTTTTAGTCCTTATCTCTCCTCTATTTGGCATAGTTGACAGCTTCTCAATCAATCAGCAAATGTCTACTGAGCACTTAATTTGTGCTGGCCGTTGTGCTACTCACTCATAATCAAGACTTACATCTTTGTGGTGCTTGCACTACTTAAAATTCTTCTGGTTTTGGGATCACAATCTTTGACCAACCATCGCTTCTCTATGGCATTTCCTCCTTCACCACCATCAAACACTTTTTCAGGTTTGTCTTGGGCCCATGCTTTGTTCTTTCTACATGCTGCTCTTGGGAGAGCTCAACCACTCCAATTTTAACAACCACCTGCATGATTCCTAAATTTATATCCCTAGTCCTGATTTCTCTGCTAAACTCTTAACATATATCCAACTGCCTCTTGAGCATCTCTGTCTGGATGTCCCAGGGCCTCTAGAATTAAATATGCCCAAACAGAATCCACCATTTCCTTCCCACTACCCTCTACCACATTCGTCTTATATTCCTAATCATAACGGCACAGTCATGCACCTGGTCATCCAAACCAGACACTTGGATCATTCTAGATTCTTTCCTCTCTTTCATCCTTTTTATATTATGGTCAATCATCAAGTCTTATTTTTTCTTCTAAATATTTCTCTAACTAATCTGATGAGTCTCAGAGCAAATGGTTTGGGAGGTAGAGCAACAATCAAGGAGGATGTATACTCCTGAGAAAGCACATTAAATATTATAATTATTATGTAACATCTCTCTATCCATGATTATGAATTAAATAATAGTCACCAATAAGAAGTTTTGGACATGAAAAATTGGTATTTAAAATAAAAATCAGGGAAGTGGACTTGGGCCAGTAGTTAGGGCGTCCGTCTACCACATGGGAGGTCCGCGGTTCAAACCCTGGGCCTCCTTGACCCGTGTGGAGCTGGCCCACATGCAGTGCTGATGCGTGCAAGGAGTGCCCTGCCTCGCAGGGGTGTCCCCGCGTAGGGGAGCCCCACGCGCAAGGAGTGCGCCCCGTAAGGAGAGCCGCCCAGCACAAAAGAAAGTGCAGCCTGCCCAGGAATGGCGCCACACACACAGAGAGCTGACCCAACAAGATGACGCAACAAAAAGAAACACAGATTCCTGTGTCGCTGACAACAACAGAAGCAGACAAAGAAGAAGATGCAGCAAATAGACACAGAGAACAGACAACCGGGGTAGGGGGAGGGGGAAGGGGAGAGAAATAAATAAATAAATCTTAAAAAATAAAATAATATAAAAATCAATTCCCTAGATTCTTATAATGTCCTTGAAAACAAAAATCTATTTGGTTAAATGATATTGCAGGGTCAGATGCTGGACATTATATATCCTGCCATGTATGTACTGGGGGAGAATATGAACTACAGAGTAAACTATCATCCACGTGGTGCAGCAGTGCTCCAAAATGTGTTCGCAGAATGCAATGAGTGTGCCACAATGATGGGGGAGGTTGTTGGTGTGGGAGGAGTGGGGTGGGAGGATGGGGGTATACGGGAACCTCTTATGTTTTTTTATAATGTAACCTTTTTTGTGATATATGTATCTTCAAAAAAATACAATTTACAAAAATGATGGGGGTGGGGGGTGGGTTATATGGGAACCTCATTTTTTTTTAATGTAACATTCTATGTGATATACTAACTTTAATAAAAATGTAAATTTAAAAAATCCATTTGGTTATATATTTTTTAATTCACAATAGGGTGCAGATTTATAGACAAAAGTTGACTGTAAAAGCATTATGATTTTTCTGGAAATAAAAGGCACTACGATTTTTCTGGGAATACATAGGTCAGTGTAAAATGTCAACTCATAACAATATGTTACTAGCCCACAGGCCCGGCTGCCGATCTGCAACGGAATTAGATAGCTGAATTGACGAAATATCCACATAAATAAACCCTAGTGAGTAAGTGAATTGCAGGGTTCAGACATAATATAGAGTCTGCAGATCTGACTTCCCCCATAGGGCTGGCACCCAGCTGCAGGCATCCCTGAGGGCTGTGCTACACTATTGGGCTCCTAGGCTTCCTGTTGACCAGATCAGAGGTTGCCAGGTCTGAATCCCCTAAACTCTGGTGGCCCACACCCCAGAGACTCACACCTCTTGAGACTTCAATATCTCAGACTTTCCACCCCTGAATCCATCACGCCCTGAGGTCCAACTGAAGTCCCTGAATGCCCTAGCATTCAACGTTTGCATTTTTTCTTAACCGTTTCATTTTGTTTTGTTTCTATTTTCATTTTATCTTATTTTTTACTTTTTTTAATGTCCTGAGTGCTAATATTGCATTATCCCCTAGTCTTTTCTCCCAGCATATTCCCCAAAGTCTTTTTTTTAATTCAGTTATTTAGGGTTTTTTGTTGTTGTTGTTGTTGTTGTAGTTGGTGTTGCAATTGTGGTTCACATATATCTGTTTTTTTCTTTCCCCTACCTGTTCTCCACCCTTTGCCCACCCCCTTTTTCTTTTTTCCTTTCTTCTCTTCTTTCTTTCTTTCTTTTTCTCTTCATTTTTTGTTTTTTCTTTTTCTGTTTTCGCTCTCCCTCTTGTCCCTCATTTTCTACTTATTTTATTTTAACTCAATTATACAATAGGTGCTGCAGGGAACACCTAACATTTGCTGGGTTTTCTCATCCTCCACTGCCTCATTTCTATGTGAACTGATTTAGGCTACCTACACTATCCCCTTTCCCCTACATCTTGATATCCGCCATCATCTACTGTCTCTCCTATATTCCACCTCCCATCTCTCTTCCTTTGATCCACAAAGTATCTAAGTCTTAATTCCTAATACCCTTGCTTTGTTTTCTGTCTGTTATCCACTCTTGAAACTATTACCTTTCTTTTCTCTTTCCTTCTCTTATGAAAGCAATAGCTTTTTAGCTCACACCATATTCCTCCCATATTCAGTCAGCTACCTCATAATAGGTACTCTACCTACTGCTATAACTCTACACAATTTTACATGAATCTAACCTCCATCCTCCCAGATCTCATATTCTTGCTTTGTTAACATATATCACCAATACTACTTTACACTTTTTCCTTGCTTACACAATTACCTTTCCCCGGCACTAATACTTTCCTTTAAAGTGAATGTAACCAGCAACAAGAAATTAGAATAAGAAGAACAAAGTGACAAAGAGAAGATACAACACTTACGCAAAAACAACAGCTAATTAATCTCCAAGAGTAGACAAAGAAGCTAAGGAACTGATTAAACCCGTCAAGATAAAATGATGACCAGACAGCAACAAAAACCTACAAACCAAACCAGCAATCAGGAAAACATGGCTGAATCCAATCAACAAACTAAAAATCAGGAAGGGGAGCAGAACTTCGCTCAAGCAATGAAAGATTTCAGAACATTTATCACCGACAAATTTGATGAAGTAATGAATAAGTTAACAACATGAAGACAACACTCAGAGGGGAAACTGCAGACATACGCAAAAAGATAAGAGATATGATGGGAATGAACACCACAGTTCAAGAAATCAAAAATACACCTGCAGCAAATATCAGCAGACTAGAAGAGGCAGAGCAGAGAATTAGTGATGTGGGAGACAGTACATCAGAAATCAAACAGATAGTAGAAGGGGTTGATAAAAAGATAGAAAAAATCCAGCTAGGACTTAGGGACCTGAATGACAATGCAAAATGCTCAAACATACGTATTATAGGCATTCCAGAAGGAGAGAGAGAAGGGAAAGGGGTCAGAAGGAGTGTTGCAGGAAATAATGGCTGAAAACTTCCCAAATCTACTGAAAGAGATAGATGTACATATCCAAGAAGCACAGCGCACTCCACTAGTCATAAACCCCAACAGACCCACCCCAAGACACATACTTGTCAAATTATCCAATGCTCAAGACAAAGAGAAAATCCTAAAAGCAGCAAGAGAAAAGAAAACCATCACATACAAGGGAAGCTCCATAAGATTAAGTGCTGATTTCTCATCTGAAACCATGGAGGCAAGAAGGCAGTGGTATGATATAATCGAAGTACTAAAGGAAAAAAATTTCCAACCAAGAATACTCTATCCAGCTAAACTAGCATTCAAACATGATGGAGAGTTCAAAATATTCACAGATAAACAGAAACTGAAAGAGTATACCAACAAGAAACCTCCCCTTCAAGAAATTCTAAAGGGAGTTCTGCAGGAAGAAAGGAAAAAACAGGACAGGCAGAGTTGGAGGAGAGTGTAAGAGCAACAAAAAAAGACAAAAATAGAAGGAAAAAAAATACAAACAAAATATGACAAACACAAATCCAATCAAAATATGGCTAACACAAATAATTCCTTGAAAGTAATAATACTGAATGTCAACGGATTAAACTCACCTATCAAAAGATTCAGACTGGGTCATTGGATAAGGAAATATGACCCATTCGTATGCTGTCTACAAGAGACACATCTTAGACCCAGAGACGCATGGAGATTGAAAGTGAATGGCTGGAAAACAATCATACAAGCAAACAGTAACCAAAAAAAGGCAGGAGTAGCTATATTAATATCAGACAAAATAGACTTTAAATGTGAAACAATTGTGAGAGACAAAGAAGGACACTACATTTTAGTGAAAGGGAAAATCTGTCAAGAAGATCAAACAATCATAAATATTTATGCTCCTAACAAGGGTGCCTCTAAATACGTGAGGCAAACGCTGGAAAAACTAAGTGAAACAATAGATGCATCTACAATTATAGTGGGGGATTTTAATATACCACTATCTACCTTGGACAGAACATCA
Source organism: Dasypus novemcinctus (assembly GCF_030445035.2). NCBI lineage: Eukaryota > Metazoa > Chordata > Mammalia > Cingulata > Dasypodidae > Dasypus > Dasypus novemcinctus. Next base: position 166,928,623 of record NC_080673.1, on the reverse strand, counting down.
CAAAAGAGAATCACTAAAGAACACAAAACATTTGAACAGTTTATTAGAGGAGCTGGATCTAATAGACATATATAGATCATTACACCCAAACACAGCAGGATATACATTTTTCTCAAGCACACATGGATCATTCTCCAAGACAGACCATATGCTAGGCCACAAAGAAAAGCTTAATGAATTTCAGAAAGATTGAAATCATACAAAAACAATATCTCTGACCACAGTGGAGTCAAGCTGGAAATTTGCAAGGGACAGAGACCCAGGTTTCACACTAAGATGTGGAAATTAAACAGCACGATCTTAGAAAAACAGTGGGTCAAAGAGGAAATCTCAAAAGAAATCAATGACTACCTTGAAACAAATGATAATGATAATACAACATACCAAAATTTATGGGATGCAGCAAAAGCAGTACTGAGAGGGAAATTTATAGCCATAAATTCATATATCAAAAAAGAAGAGCAAAAATTGAAGAACTGCACATTTGAAGGAATTAGAAAAACAACAACAAAGTAACCCAACAGGAAGAAGAAGGAAGGAAATAACAAAGATAAGAGCAGAACTAAATGAAATAGAAAATAAGAAAGCACTTGAAAAGATAAACAAGACCAAGAGCTGGTTTTTTGAGAAGATCAACAAAATTGACAAACCTTTAGCGAGACTAACAAAGAAAAAAAGAGAGAAGATGCAAATACACAAAATAAGAAATGAGAAAGGCGATATCACCACTGACCCCACAGAAATAAAGACTATCATAAGAGGATACTTTGAAAAACTATATTCCAACAAAAATGACAATTTAGAGGAAATGGACAAATTCCTAGAAACACATAAGCAACCCATATTGACAAAAGAATTGATGATCTTAACAAACCAATCACAAGCAGAGAGACAGAATCAGTCATTAAAAATCTCCCAACTAAGAAGAGCCCAGGGCCAGACGGCTTCACAGGTGAATTCTACAAAACATTCCAGAAAGAACTAACACCAATCCTGCTGAAACTATTCCAAAAAATCGAAACAGAAGGAACATTGCCGAACTCCTTCTATGATGCCAACATTACCCTAGTACCAAAGCCAAACAAAGACACCACAAGAAAGGAAAATTACAGACCAATTTCTCTAATGAACCTAGACGCAAAAATACTTAACAAAATACTTGCTAATCGTATCCAACAACACATTAAACGAATTATACACCACGACCAAGTGGGATTTATTCCAGGTATGCAAGGATGGTTCAACATAAGAAAATCAATCAATGTAATACAACATATAAACAGATTGAAGGAAAAAAATCACATGATTATATCTATAGATGCAGAAAAAGCATTTGACAAAATACAGCACCCTTTCTTGATAAAAACACTCCAAAAGATTGGAATACAAGGAAATTTTTTGAACATGATAAAGAATAGATATGAAAAACCTAAAGCCAACATTGTTTACAATGGAGAAATCCTAAAATCCTTCCCTCTAAACTCAGGAACAAGACAAGGATGCCCATTGTCTCTGCTCCTATTTAACATTGTCTTAGAAGTACTTGCTCGAGCACTGAGGCAAGAACTAGATATAAAAGGCATTCAAATCGGAAAGGAAGAAGCCAAAATTTCACTATTTGCAGATGACATGATCCTATACATAGAAAACCCTGAGAGATCTACAACAAAGCTTCTAGAACTCATAAATGAGTTTAGTAAAGTCGCAGGTTATAAGATCAATGCACAAAAACCAGTAGCATTTCTGTACACCAATAATGAGCAAGATCAGGAGGAAATCAAGAAACAAATTCACAATAGTAAATAAAAAAAATCAAATACTTAGAAATAAATTTAACTAAAGAGGTAAAAAATTTATACACCGAGAACTATACAAGACTGTTCAAGGAAATCAAAGAAGACCTAAATAAATGGAAGAATATTCCTTGTTCATGGATAGGAAGACTGAATATTATTAAGATGTCTATCCTACCAAAACTGATCTACACATTCAATGCAATCCCAATAAAAATCAACACAGCCTTCTTTAAGGAACTAGAAAAACTAACTATGAAGTTTATTTGGAAAGGAAAGAGACCCCGAATAGCCAAAGACATATTGAAAAAGAAAAACGAAATTGGAGGAATCACACTACCTGACTTCAAAACATACAAAGCTACAGTAGTGAAAACAGCACGGTATTGGCATAAGGAGAGACACACAGACCAATGGAATCGAATTGAAAGCTCAGATATAGAACCTCACATATATAACCATATAATATTCGATAAAGCCATCAAACCCTCTCAACTGAGAGAGAGTGGCCTATTCAACAAATGGTGCCTGGAGAACTGGATAGCCATATATAGAAGAATGAAAGAGGATTACCATCTCACACCTTATACAAAGATCAACTCAAGATGGATCAAAGACCTAAATATAAGAGCCAAGACCATAAAACCCTTGGAAAGCAGTGTAGGGAAACATCTACAGGACCTTGTAATAGGAAATGGATTCATGAATATCACACCAAAAGCACGAGCAGCAAAAGAACTAATAGATAAATGGGACTTCCTCAAAATGAAATCCTTCTGAACCTCAAAGGAGTTTGTCAAGAAAGTAAAAAGGGAGCCAACACAGTGGGAGAAAATATTTGGCAACCATATATCTGATAAGAAACTTATAACTTGCATATATAAAGAACTCCTATATCTTGAAAATAAAAAGATAAATAACCCATTTAAAAAATGGGGAAAAAGATTTAAACAGACAAATGGCTAAAAAGCACATGAAAAAATGCTCCAAATCTCTAGCTATCAGGGAAATGCAAATCAAAACTACAATGAGATACCATCTTACTCCCATAAGATTGGCAGCTATGAAAAAAACAGAAGAATACAAATACTGGAGAGGATGTGAAGAAAGGGGAACACTCATCCACTGCTGGTGGGAATGCAGAAGGGTCCAACCATTCTGGAGGACAGTTTGGCGGTTTCTCAAAAAACTAACCATAGATTTGCCATATGACCCAGCAATACCACTGCTGGGTATATACCCAGCAGAACTGAAAACAAGGACACAAACCAATATATGTACACCAATGTTCACAGCAGCATTGTTCACTATCGCCAAAAGTTGGAATCAACCCAAATGCCCATCAACAGATGAGTGGATCAATAAAATGTGGTATATACACACAATGGAATACTACTCGGCTGTAAGAACAAATACACTACAAACACACGTGATAACATGGATGAATCTTGAGAACCTTATGTTGAGTGAAGCAACCCAGGCACTGAAGGACAAATACTACATGAAGTCAATGATATGAAATAAGAAAGCTGCCTCAGAGACCTAGAGACTGAACGATAGGCTTACAGGAAATCGGGGGGTGGAGGAAGGATGTGAGCCGACGTCTGCAGGGATGGAATTTATGATGAGCTGGCGGTAAGTATGAACACAAAGAAGAGATAAAATGGGGGTAAGGGGTTGCCTTTGGATGGGGCTTTGCGGGTTTGAGGGGGGCTGGGGATGGGCGGATGGGTAATATTGCCCAAAAAGTGGGGGGAGGGAAGGGTACCATATGAACATAGGAGAGTGTCAGGTGTTGGTCGAGCGTAAAATGCTGAGAAAATCATATCAAAATATAATTAAGAGGGTTACCTGTTTAGGATGCTCGGAGGGGATGGTCGGATGCGGGACGGGCTCCTGGGGAATGTCTGAATGCTCATTTTGCCAGAGTGGGTGGTACCATTGGGTAAAGACCCAAGTAGTCAGAGTGGGGGTGGACCCACATCCTGGGGAAGACTAATGCCATCAGATAGAGGGAACTATATCTCTCGAGAGAAAGGGTGGCTCCCAGGGCATTGGGGTAATTGAGCAAGTTAGGCCCTGAACAATGTTGCAAGTGTCTCTGGACGGGGCTCCTCAGGAAACGGAGGCTGGCTGTCACTATGGGCACCAAGGGGATGGGAAAATGGATGTTAAATGTGTGGAACCAAAGTAAATGTGGGGTAAGAGAGGACTTTCACACAAGGATGGATATAAAACATGTAATATTACACCATAAACATATAGGGGACGACAGACTAATAAAGTAAACCATAATGTAAAACATAGGATAACTAAAAATTTAGAAAACTGTATATCCTAAAGTATGGAACACAATGTAAGCACAGATGTCACCTTGTTTGAAAGCTATTGTCTCAGAGTCTGTACATCACTTTAAGTAAATATGATATGAATAAGTTATAAGAATATCGCTGTGGAAGGGAAAAGGTTTAATGGTAGATGTGGGGGAGTACTGTATATTGTATATATGAATTACTGTGGTCTAGGGCTCTTGTGAAGAGAAGTTCAATAAATAGGGGGAAAAAAAAAAAAGATAGGATGTAGAATTTTTCCAAGTCAACACGTATTCTATATCTAACCTTTAAACCCATTGCTATATGCCATTTTACTAGTAAGGGACCCTGACATTACACTGGACTTCAATTTTCAGGAAGTTTTGGATCACAGAGTGGTTCAACAATGGCAGCGAAGGAATACTAGTATAGGATACTATTGACAGGTGATATATGACTGACAGCGAGCTGTACAGGGCATATGCCCAGGGTGCATGGTAATGTTTGGATATACTCATAGTGGCTACAATTAAAAACTACAGCTGGGGGGGTACTGAGTTCCTGGCCGGGGGTGCTCTGTCGTGGTCCCCAGGGGAACAGCGGCAGTCCCCCAGGTGCAACGGTAAGGACCAGGAAGGAATGAGGTTCCAACAGTGAGAGCATGATACTAATGACTATGCTTGTGAGCCTATATGCCTGAAATAAGAACAAGGCCTAGAGCAGCACTGTGCCTGGGAATTTCCTCCTGACAGCCTTCATGTTACTCAAATGTGGCCAGTCTCGAAGCCAAACTCAGCATGTAGATGCAGTGTATTCCCCTCAGCATGGGACATGACACCCGGGGATGAGCCTCCCTGGCACCGAGGGATCACTACCAAATACCAGCTGAAGATGGAACTAGAAAATGACCTTGAATTAAAGGTTCAATGCGGATCAGCAGAATATCCCTGACTACATATAATAATATGACTTTAAAATGCTGTTTGACCTAATGTAAGGGGGAAATGGAAAGCAGAAATGAGTTTATATGGCTACGAGTCTCTAAAAAAGAGTCTGGAGGCTGTCAGAAGGATTGCCCTTATGCACAACTGAGCAGAGTCTAAGAGACAGATAAAGTAGATACAATCCCCAGGTACTGGTTCCTTTGAGGGCTAAAGAGACCCACGGGTTCTATGGTCATGGCAGACGGGGTTCACTGCCATGTCAGATGGCCCTTCTTTGGAGCTGGTGTTTCTGCGTGATGGAACTGGACTCAGATGGGATCTCTTTTCATAAGACTTTCATCCTACTTTACTGGAATTGTAGTTGGTGTTGGGGTTTAAGATGTATTTAGGGGATTTGAATCTCTGGACTGACAATATGATAGCCAGGCCCTGAGCGTCAAAAGACTCCAGCTCCTACAATCTGATTTATTGGACTCACCTCACTCAGCTAAGATGGAGTTGAAGAAGGACAACCACCACACCATGGAGCCTAGAGTGCCTACAACTGAAAGCAGGAGGATTGCATCCACTATCCATGTGGAATCTGAGCCTCCTCCTGATATAGAGGTGCAACGGACACAACCAATCCAAGGCCCACAGAGAAAAGGTGGCATTGGAGTGGGAAAAGTGGACATGGTGGCTGATGGATATGGGGAGTGGCAGGAAGAGATGAGATGTGGAGGCGCCTTTGGGACTTAGAGTTGCCCTGGATGGTGCTTCAGGGGCAATCACCGGACATTGTAAATCCTCACAGGGCCCACTGGATGGAATGTGGGAGAGTATGGGCCATGATGTGGACCATTGACCATGAGGTGCAGAGATGCCCAGAGATGTACTTGCCGGGTGCAATGGATGTGTCATGATGAGGGGAGTGAGTGTTGCTGGGGGGGGAAATGATGGGGTGGGGGTGGTGGGGCTGAATGGGACCTCATATATATACATATTTTTTAATGTAACATTTTTACAAAATTAATTTAAAAAAAAAAAACAGAAATAGGGGAAAAAAATAACATTAAAAAAAATAACAATATGGTACTCAAAGCAATTCAGAAAACAATATAAACTCAGGTTAAACCTAACGTTTTAAAAAAAGTTTCTGCCTCTTTGACAATTTACATCCCCAACACAGCCAAAAAAAATGTGTGCAGTAACAATTTTACAACATAAAGAAATAAAAATGGAACAAAAGCTTAACATATTTTTGAAAATAGCTAATTATGTCACACAGTTTCATTTCCCAAAGCTTGTTTTTTTTCAAACACTGCCTTATAGAAATTCCACTTTCCCCCCCAGACTTATCAATTTCTTAAGCAGGCAACTTTTAACAACTGAGATCTATGAAAAACACATGAAAATTATAAGCCTAAAGCCATTTATTTTCTAAGAGGAAAATCATTCTACTTCCTAAGATTCCTTTCCAGAATGTTATAAAGCGACAGCCCTATGTTCTTAATTCCCAAAGTCAGCTGGGTTTTTCCTTTTCCTTGTAGGTTGTATGAAAAAGTGCAGAAAATAGATTCCTCTGCTTTCATTATTTAATTTTCTGAAGTATACATATTAAAAAAGAGACAATATATGCCTTCAAAGACCAAATAGGGGAGCAGATGTGGCTCAGGTGGTTGAATGCCTGCTTCCCACATGGGAGGTTTAGGGTTTGGTTCCTGGCGCCTCCAAAAAACAAACAAACAAAAACAACTGAGAGGAGCTGACGTGGCTCAGCAGTTGAGTGCCAGCTTCCCACAGGTGAAGTCCCAGGTTCAATACCCCAATACCACACACACACACACACACACACAGAACAAATAGTTGTGTTTTGTGTTTTTTTTTGACAGCTGAGATAATTTATTCCAGGGTCTTCACACTAATAAACGGAGGAAAGGGGAAGGCCTTCTGTAGTCACAGCCCCTCATCCTCATTCTTCTCAGGTGTGAAGACATCTACCTACCTTCTGGGCAAAGGTTTCCACCACAAGCCAGGGAAGCATTGGCACAGACCTTGACCAGCTCTGCATCCTGCTGGGTCTTGCCCCAGGAAACAGCTTTGACTGGTCAGATGCCTGAGTAGGAGCCATCACATCCTGGGCTGTGCTGATGCAGAAACCATAGTTGACCCCATTCCACAAGAGGGTAGTATTGCTACTGCTCCTGCCCAGGATAATCATCCCAGACAGCTTGGTGATGTTTTGGCCTTTGTGTTGTAAGCCTCAGGTTCTGAACAATGTGTAGGACCAGACCTGGATTCCTGTAATGAAAGATCACGTTATCCAGTTAGCCATTGGTGAGTGCTGGACCAAACATGGGGATGTGGTTCTTCTGGGCCCAGTAATACACCAACTCTGGGTTGTTGCTCTCCTTGCCAAACTTAACTGGGCAGTCATTTTGGAAGGGTTCACTTCACACCTTCCACATCCTGCTCCAGCACCATCTGGTCCAGAATGGGCATCAGCCAATCCTCAAACTTGCAATAATTGTCTTTGGGCACTAGCAAGCTCCCAATCCAGTTGATGCCATTCTTCCGTAGCACCTTCTCCCAAAGCTGAACTTGCCAGGTATATGGGCACCAGGTACTTGATGAAATTCTCCTTTATATCACCAGCTATGATCACCAGCACATCCAACATATTATGCTGCTGGACAAGGTAGCATGCCTGAGTTGTGGATGGGCATGTAGCCAAGGAAAATGATGCAGTTGGAGAACAGGCAGCAGCTCTGGGTCAGGCCTACATGCTGGTCCTCATCCTGCGACAGTGGCTTCAACTTCTCCACCATGGCATTGACTTACTGCACCATGAATCCAAAGTTGGTGTCTTGGAGGCATCAGAATGGTGTCCAGTGCCACAGCAAGGGCCACCCCCTCGGGAGTTCCTCCAAACCCTGCGGCTGCACTCTTAGGTCTTGGTAGCCCCCAGTGAAGCCTGGGGCCCAAATAGTTTTTTTTTTTTTTTAAGATTTATTTTTATTTATTATTCTCGCTGCCTTGCCGCTTGTGCTCACTGTCTGCTCTCTGTGTCCATTCACTGTGAATTCTGTGTCTGCTTGTCTCCCTTTGTTGTGTCATCTTGTTGCACCAGCTCTCCACAATGCAGGCTGCCAGCCTCTCCACAGCATGGACCAGCTTGCCTTCACCAGGAAGTCCTGGGAATCGAACCCAGGACCTCCCATATGGTAGATGGGAACTGTATTGTTTAAGCCACATCCACATCCTTCATATAGTTTTGTTGTTGTTTTTTTTCTCCCCTTCCCCCATCGTCTGCCCTGTGTCCATTTGCTGTGTGTTCTTTTGTGTTCGCTTGCATTCTTGTCAGCAGCACTGGGATTCTGGGTCTCCTTTTGTTGCATCATCCTGCTGTGTCAGCTCTCCGTGTGTGTGGCCCCACTCCTGGGCAGGCTGTGCATTTTTCACGCAGGGCGGCTCTCCTTGTGGGGCGCACTCCTTGCACGTGGGGCTCCTCTATGCAGGGGCTACCCCTGCGTGGCACGGCACTCCTTGCATGCATCAGCACTGCACATGGGCCAGCTCACCACCTGGGTCAGGAAGCCCTGGGTTTGAACCCTGGACCTACCATGTGGTAGGTGAATGCTCTCTCAGTTAAGCCACATTTGCTTCCCATCCTTCATATAATTTTAACCATTAAATAAAGTCAGAACAATTATGGGACTCCAGTGCCCTGAAAACTCAGATACTGCTTCTGCTAGACTTTCAAAAATTTTATATTCTATTTAAAAAAAATTTTTTAAGATAAATTTTATTTATGAAATAAAAAAAAGTGTGAAACAAGAAATAATTGTGTTTGTGTATATGAGGTAGATTAGTGAGCGAAGATACAGGACAAAAAAAGCAGTCATTTTAGATCTTAGCTCTTTACTTGACTACATTTCCAAACAGATTCAATGTCCAATTTAGAACACTCTATTCTAAATCTATAGCACTGAAGACTTACAAAGAAGATGAGCTTCAGATCTCAAGCAATGGAAACAATAATACGAATAATAAGAATCTGACTGACTATTATAGAAAAAATATGAGTGGCCCATTGATTTTTTTGTTTTTTCCAAGAAAAAATGTCAAATTTCAATATATTATAGATTTTTTATGTGCTTTGTTCCTACTTTAGAAATGCCCTTTGTTCTTTTTTGTTTGTAAGTAAAATTTTTATTTAAGCAAAGCATAGAGAAAAGTGCATATACATTAGAACTGAAAAGTGTAGAGCTCAGTTTTCACAAGTAAACACAAGTAGTGTAGCCACTAGTCATAACAAGAAGCAGAACACTAACAGTAGTAAATCAGAAGCCTGCTGTGTGTCTTCTCCCAGTCACTATCATACCTCAAATCACCACCATGCTGAATTCTATCTCCACGGATTGTTTTGCCTATTTTTGAACTTTATACAAATGAAATTATACAGTATGTATTCCTTTGGGTTTGGCAACATTACCTCTATGAGGTTTAACCATATTGATTTTCAATAGTCTAGTGTCTTACTGCAGTATATGCCATAATTCATTTATCCATTTTACTGGTGATTAACATTTATGTTGTTCACCATTTGGGGCTACTGTAGATAGCACTGCTAGTACCTGTCTTTTATATGCATATGTATGCATTTCTGTTGCATATATACCTAGGAGAAGAATTCTGGATCTTATACTACTTTCAACTTCTGCCAAAATTCTGCAAAGTAGCTGTACAAATTTACATTCTCACCAGCAGTGTACAAAATCCCAATGGCTCTACACTCTCGTAACCACATGGCATTGTCAGTAATACTAATTTTAGCCATACTAATGGGTGCCCCTTTTTTTTTTAATGACTAGAGTATACTGCTGGCAGAATTAATCACTGAATGTTTGAATATAATTATGGTTTACAGAGTTTCAGATGACTTTCTCCCCTTTTATGGATATCAGAATTATAAAACTCTTTATCAAGTTATCTTTCCAAAATGTTAAAAAAAATCCCCAAACCAAATATGATAGTGATGTTATAATGGGAAAGAAATAGTAAGGTATTTAAAGAACTATTATGGGCAGGTCAGAAGCTACTATTACACAGAGGGTTGTTTTCTTAAAATCCTATATCTGATTCATTTTGAATGAATCCATGATGTTGAGTGGCTACTACTCTTTGAGTGCTTACGTGTGGATTCCTACATCTCACAAGCCCATAAATAGCAGGCAGATTTGTCTTATGGATAAAATTAGATTGAGACTTCCTTTCCAAAGGTTAATACACCTAAAGGCTATGGTTGATAAATCTTACAAATAACTAAGCTCTTCTGATAAAAAGAATATTATATTAATGTGGGACAGAAAATGTTACCATTGAATTTTCATATACATCCTTCTTGGGCTTCAAACGCATAATATCATGAACTCCTTTTACAATGAAATTTTTTAAAAAAATGGAACCTAGATAGCTTGATAAAATAGAAGCATGTTTTCCTGACTATAAATTCACAGAAATTGTGGTATTTCAATTAAACAAATTTGTGGTAACATACACTAAACATAAAAGATATAACTTATCCATCCAAGGTTTACCTGATACAAATACAATAACCCAAAAAGATAATGGACTTATATAAATATTACAAACAACCACAATTAATTTATTTTCTTTTTATAGAATACCACTTTTTATTTATACTATTATAATATGGTAACCTTACTAAGAAAACACAATTAGCAAAGAAAAAAGAAAAAAAATTACCCATAATTCCTCAACACTAAATACAACTATTAATATTCTGATATAGTTTTTTTCCAGTTGTTTCCTTGCATACTTGACAAAATGCAATTACAATGTATCATTTTATATCCAGATTTTTTTGTTTATTTCTTATCAATTAATTATAGGCATGTTAATAGTTCATAGATGTTATTTAACAAAGACAGTAGGAAAACAAAGCATATAAGAACAGAATTGTTTAATACGGTTTACCTCATAAATAGGAAGTGTAGGAGAGTTCCATGCATTGATTCTTGATTCATTGACATCAACAACCGTTACCCTGATTTCAGGGCACATGTGAGCAATAACACTACATGTGGGTCCTCCAACATAGCCTGCCCCAATGCAACAGATCTTCTTAATTTCAAACATGATTGGCCTAGAAAGGAAACAGTAATACTGTTTTAGTGTTGAAAATAGAAAATTTAAAGAAATCACATTGTACATTCATCTCTCTCTCTCTCTCTGAAAACTGTCGAGGTGACATATCTGGAAACATTTCTCACATTCACCCATAGGAACTATAAAAATAGGAATAGAAAAGTAGCATTCCAAGGGATGACCTAACCTGTTCTAATAACGTAAAACATATGGAAAAAATTATAGTGACTGACATTGCTGGAGAAAAGCCACAAAGATTAAAGGCAATGCTTAGAAAGCAAGGAACAAAAAAGAACCTTAGTTAGGCCACTAATACACTAGGACAGCTTCAATTCCTCAGGGAACAGTTCAAGGGTGAACACACTGGTAGATTATTACCTAAATGGTAGGGTACAAAGGTGAGCTTTATAACAGGTTTAGACTAACATGAGAGATATTTTTTTTTTTTTATTGACTTTGTAATAATATTACATCAAAAATATATATGTGAGGTCCCATTCAACCCCACTCCCCCACCCCCCCCTCTCCCCCCCAAAACACTCGTTCCCATCATCATGACACATCCATTGGATTTGGTAAGTACATCTTTGGGCACCTCTGCACCTCATAGTCAATGGTCCACATCATGGCCCATACTCTCCTCCATTCCATCCAGTGGGCCCTGTGAGGATTTACAATGTCCGGTGATTGCCACATGAGAGATATTAAGATTAGCTCTGCTCCAAAATCAACTGAGACTAAAACAAACAAACAAACAAAAAAATCAACTGAGACTATTATATTATAATATGGCTTCAGCAGTTTATTTTTAGGTATAGGGTAACGGTCTTAAATTCAACTTCACCTTTAATTGAAACCATGAAATGGTTAAAAGGCAGCAATTTCTATCATTCCCAAAACTGTCACACAAATTTTGAGAGGGTTTCAAAAGCCATTAAGTTAAATGATTCACACTAAGACTGACAGTTTATTAATTTATAGTGAGAATGACAACTGTCAAACTGATTAGAATTCTTAGAATTTTAGTCCTTTCTAAGACCTCAGAGTTCATCTAATCTAACCCTTTCATGGGTTCCAAAGAGAAGGAAAAAGGTAAGCAGAGTTTGAATTTGTTGGTATACTCTGCATGCATCAAAGAAGGTACTCAGACAGTTGGCCTAATTGCAATGCCTGGCAAGTATATCCCTGTTATAAACAAAGATGCACGTAATGGTTAATTTTATGTGTCAACTCGTCTAGGTTATGGTGTCCAGTTGCTTCATCAAGCCATGGCCTCGATGTTGCTGTATAGGTATTTTGCAGATGGAATTAGCATCTACAACCAGTTGACTTTAAGTAAAGGTCATTACTCTCAATTGTGGGTGGGGGTAGGGGGGAAGCGCATTCAATCAGTTGAAAGTCTTAAGAGCAAGAACTGTGCTTTAAAGAAGACTACCATCTACTCCTCTCTGAGTTTCCAGACTGCTGGCCTCCCCTATAGATTTCAGATTTGCCAGTCCCCACAATTCCATATGCTAGTTTCTTAAAATAAATCTGGTAATATATATCCTGTTGGTTCTGTTTCCCTAGAGAATTCTGACTAATACAATGCACAAAGCATAATGAGAACATCCTTTAAGATTATCCAATCCTCTTTGGTCTAAATCTGTATTAATCAAAAAACATTTGGTTCCTGGGTAGATTTCCCTGTTGGAGAAGAATTAGCTAACCAACCCATACAAACATCTGGTTTGTTAGCAGCCTCACTGTATTAATAAACAATTAATCTGGTTTATAAATCAACCTTCAGTGGACATGATTAGCAGATATCAATTCACAGAGTCTGGTCCCTGATGACTTTTAAAAGACAATAAAAAGAGAGAGAACTTTAGTAAAATAGTAAAAATGAACAGAATCTGTGGTCATATGATTCTGCTTAAAAAAATAATATTCTTAGTACTATGCATACAAAGAAACTTTTTTTAATTTATTCATTTTTGTTTTGAATAGATAATATATTCCTATGGTTTAAATATTATATCTGCATAACAAGGTATACTCTGGTAAGTCTCATTTTTACCCCATTCCTATCTATTGAATCCCCCAATTCAGATTCCATAAGCCACCACTTAGTTTCACATGTATCCATCCAGTGTTTCTTTATGCAGCTACAAAACAAAACAAAAAAAAACAACACATATATTCTAATAATTCCATATGTAAATTTAAGTGGTAGCATACCATACACACTATCTATTTCTGGCTACTTTTCCATTTAATATATTCTAAAGACCTTTTCATTCAGGTCATGGAGGGCTTCCTCCTCTCTCCCCCTAACCCCTTTTTATTTATTTTCATTTTTATTTTTGTTTAAGGAGATACCAGGGATTGAAAAGCAACTGCTCAATCACTGAGCTACATATACTCATCTACCCTCGTTTTTTAAACAGTTGCATTGTATTCCATTGTTTTCAACTATTGTATTTTAAGTTATTAACTTATAGCCTTATGGATTGCTATGGGCATGCTTTCCCTTGAGAGGCATTCAAGATCCATGTATAGTTTAATTATTTGGAGACAATTATTACTTCTCACCACTGCATAATACCCACTCTTTAATCCAACTAGGCAATCCTCCTCACTTTTCTGGACTCTTCCAGTATCTGAACTCCATATTTATTCCCTTGCTTTCATCTGGAATATCCTTCTCCACTTAACTTTTCTTTCTAAATCCTACCCATTCTTTAGGCCAAGCTCAGGTTCTTCCATCTCCCTTGAAACCTTAGATTTTATTTCCTTATAAAAGTTAACCAGTTTACCTGGGTGTAAATAACTACTTTTCTTCTTTTAAGTAGTTTAAAAGGTAGTTTCTCAAAGAGTTCTTCTCTAACTACCCTATCTAAAGTGGCCCTAATATGCTTTATATGGAACTTATTTCCTTTATATGGAACTTATCAGATTACCATTATTTTGATTATTTGTTCCCCCACTAGAATATAAGCTTATATAAGGCAATATAAACAATTAAGTGGCAGGCAAAATGAGTGTTAAAATTCAGGAAAAAAAAAAAAATCAAAGTAAGAACGTTTCAAGGGAGATGGAGAACCTGAGCTTGGCCTAGAGAATGGGTAGGATTTAGAAAGAAAAGTTAAATGGAGAAGGATATTCCAGATGACAACAATAAACATGGGGTTCAGACACTGAGGAAAAAAAAAAAGAGTCCAGAAAAGTGAGGAGGACTACCTAGTTGGACTAAAGAGTAGGTATTATGGAGTGGTGAGAAGTAATAATTGTCTCCAAATAATTAAACTGTATTTGGATCTTGAATGTCTCTCAAGGGAAAGCACGCCCATAGCAATTCATAAGGCTATAATTTAATAACTTAAGGTAAAATAGTTGAAAACAATTTTAAAGTTATGCTGGTATTAACATAACTACAATTTAATAAACTCCACTGAAGAAAAAGAAACATGTAAGTAGAGATTATCAGCCTGGAGCCTGGCAACAGGGCATTAAGGACAAAGACTGCACAGTATTTATTTCAGCACCACTAGAGGAGAGTGACAGAATATGGAGGTTAGCAGCGTTCTAGCTTCAGAGAGGTGGGGCAGGAATAGGCTTTTCCATGACTGAATGGTTTTTACTCTGAAGATTCTTTACTGATTTCACGCTGCCTTATGAATTCAGATTCCAAGAAACCATGGTACTAGAAAGGGATGGCCTGAATTAGAGACACAAGTATTCCAGACATTGGCATAAAATTTCCCTACTGTAACAGTAAAGTTGTATTGTAGATATCACAAGTCTCTTATGAGCTTGATTATCATAAGTCAAAATTCAATGCCTGATTGATTCTGGGTCCACAGAAAAAAATATCTACCTCAAAGAGCTGCAGGATTGAAGGATCAGATGTTGACCTGTGAGCAACCTGAAGAACTACCACACTGTAAGACTTACTGGACAGCTAGCCAGCATCCCTCTCCCACTATAACTCTTAAAAAGTGTAATCTGAAAGTACTTTTAGAACAGACTGTGCAGGATTGTTTGGCAGTTCCTAAAGAAGTTGAATATAGACTTGCCACGTGACCTTGCAGTACCACTACTGGGTATAAACCCAGAAGAACTGAGAGCAGTGACACGAACAGACATCTGCGCACCTATCTATGTTCATCCCAGGTGTCCATCAACAGATGAAGAGAACAGAGGACCTTTCAAGGTTACTACCCCCAATACCCAGAAGTTATCAGGGCAGTCTTTTTTTTTTTTTTTTCCACGCAGGGCAGCTCTCCTTACAGGGCATACTCCTTGCTCGTGGGGCTCCCCTATGCGGGGGATACCCCTGAGTGGCAGGGCACTCCTTGCCACTGTGCATGGGGCCAGCTTCAGCACAAGGATCAGGAGGCCCATGGGTTTGAACCCTGGGCCTTCCATGTGGTAGGTAGACACTCTATCCCCTGAGGCAAGTCCACTTCCCTCAGGGCAGTCTTAAGGCCCTTATCTCAACCAGGACAGGTTCTGTTAACAATCATGTAATAAATGGATTGAATGTTTCCTTGATGCAATTCCAGGGCTCAAGGAGGCCACTGTTTAATAAGGGGACTCCAGGCTAACAGTTCTTATCAGGTACTATTATTATCCTCAGCACCTGGAATGGCAGACTCTCAATAAATACTAACTGAATGAAATGAAAAACTCTCCCCTAGAACCTCTCTTTTTAAGAAGATGCTGATTGACTAGCTTTCATTCAGGTGGCTGACTAAGGTATTTTTGTAGAGACTGGTCAGAATCCTATAATTTTCTCTTTTGTTTAGGGAGAAATTCAGCATGTCTTCCCAAAGTTACTTCTTATCCAACTTGAATGGTGAGGCCATATTTCAACTTGCCTCACATACAGCAAATGAAGTAGATACTTAAGGCAGGCAGACCTGTATTATACATATGGATGTGTTTTAGGACTTCATTTTGGGTTATTCCACCACCTTACAATTTTATATGAAGTATGGCTTATAGATCACAATGGGAATATTATTGAAGAAGCTGGATAAACCATCAGTGTAAATCCAAATTAACTGTCACTTGAAAGTTTCAATAAAATCCTCAATAAACTTTAATATGGAGCATGATTCAGTGTTGGCAATATACTTTGCATGACAGATACCTTCTGATTCCATTTTCTATTTCT
Source organism: Dasypus novemcinctus (assembly GCF_030445035.2). Classification (NCBI taxonomy): domain Eukaryota; kingdom Metazoa; phylum Chordata; class Mammalia; order Cingulata; family Dasypodidae; genus Dasypus; species Dasypus novemcinctus. The sequence goes on along the minus strand of NC_080673.1, from coordinate 166,912,263 downwards.
ACTTTTATGTACCCTCTAACCCTCTACTGTACTGTCAGAGAAATAGGATTGTTTGCTCACTGAGTGCGTCATTTTGAAATGAGTTTTTACCAATGTATTTTGAGAATCACAACAAATCAAGCCATTCTAAAACTACCCTTTACCTAAAATTTCAAAAATTCCAATCAATATTTCAACTTAGAGTATATGGCTAACAAATAATGTAGGCCCTACTACAATCTGAGGTGAATATAACCAATCATCACACCCCTATTCGGTCCATGCTGCATAACTGCTAATGTACCCAGGAGCTAAAGCAATGGGCATTATGGTTGGATATATCAATTTCACACATCATCTTAGTAATTTTCAAAAATTAAATACTAACAGATGCCTGATGCAAGAAAAATATTTAATCATAAGAGAGTGTTAACTTTATATCTAAAGGGTATCATATAAAGCTGTGCAAATGGTAAGAGGGAAATGATGTATACTTGTTATAACTTTTATATTTGAGAAAGGGGTACAGCACTGTGAGAAGAAATGTGATCCTTTAACTGGGGTTTCCTACTGCTTACCTTAAACTAGATGTAAGCCCATCTCAGAGCAGACAGTCAGCTCTTTCATTTCCAGAACACCCTGAAGAAACAGACCAGACTACTGTTCTCCATTCCTTGGGGGATTTGAAGAAACTCAAAGACTCACTGTGTCTTTGAGGTCAATGGACAACGTATGCAAAGAGGACAGACTCTTCTCTGTATATCCCAACGAGTGAACTCCTCTATACTTAAAATTTCTCAACCCTATCCGAAATGGAATGCATAATTTTTTTAAGTCTCTCTCAAAAATGGTCCCCTGAAGCACCTAAGAAAGGTCTTCCCCAACTCTAAATAGAGCAATTATATTGTGGGGCGACCAAACGAATTCCAGGGCAGTCCCCCACAGAAATCATGAGAGGATGTCTTTGGAATTTCACCCTCAAAATGGCTTTGTGGCTTTTTCCTTTTGAGTTCTTAAGAGGAGCTGCCAGAGACAAGAAGAAAGTAGCAGCCCCCCAGGTGAGCAGACTCTAAGCACAAACAAAAGACTGACTCTGTGGCCAAAATCCCTAACGGGAGGACCGCTTTCCCCAGTGGGCGTTCGGCTTTCTGGGGGAGCGGGGAAATCTCATTTGATTCAAGTGATAAAGTGGGCTGAAGACTCATGAGTCTTGGGAAAAAAAGCCCACGGTATCCCATCCCGGAGGCAGCAGATCCAAAAGCCTTTTCCCGCCCTAAGGCCAAGAGGAGACAGGGGTCGTAAAGGAAACGGGAAGCCCGGAGGGAGGGCGCAGAAGCGACGGCGAGCGGCGCGCACCGCCCCAGCCCGCTCCCTCCTCCCCGCGGGGGCCCTGCAGGACCCCGGCTAGGCGGCGGGCGGCCAGCCCGGGCCAGGCGCTTACCGTCTTCCAGCACCAAGCGCGGCGACCACTCCTCACCCCGGCGCTCGGACAGCACCGCTCTGGGCCGCGCTGCCGCAGCCTCTGCACCCGCGTCCTCCTCCGCCTGACCTCCACTCCTCCCTCAGGCTGCCAAGCGCCGCACCCCGGGTCGGCCACTGGAGCCCGTATTTAAGGGTTTCTGCCCCAGAAGGCGGAGGCTTCATTCCCCCGCAGCCAGACCTTCCCAGGCTCAGCCCTCAGTCACATTCCAGCTCCCCCTCCCGCGGTACAGCGCGCCGCCCAGGCTGTACCTCAGCCCGGCCCAGGGGCCGGGGGCCGGGGGCGGGGCTAGCAGTGACCGAGAGGGGCCGGCCCCGCCCCGCGCCAAGCCTGGGCGAATTGGCGCGAGCCAGCTCAGCGGCCCCGCCCCCTCGGCGAGCGGAGCTGGGTGGGGCTGCGTGCGTTTACGGCTCGGACAGGCCCGGGGCGGGCGCACTGGAGGGTGCTGGGCCTCAGTCGGTCCAGCCTCCACTGCCCGCCCCTGAGCTTAGGATCCTGCTCTGGCCGGCTGTCCGCGCTGAGAAGGCGGCTGTGTGCGCGGTGGGTCTGCCAGGCCTTAGGGCTGAGGAGGCACCGAGCAGGCTGCAGCCCGTGGTGGCCGGAAGGCCCCGGCCCCTCTTCCGGTCTTTTTAACAGGCGGGAAGGCCAACCTCGGCCTTCTGACCCCCTGGAACCTGTGGATTAGTCCCGGGCCGCGAATCGCACCCTTCCGGCGCTTTCTGAGCCCGTGGGCCCGCCCCGCCTTCCGGGCCCATGGCCAGGGTTTTTAGTCAGATCCTGCCGGTTGCACTGCTTCTGGGAAGGAGGCGCCTACACGATGGGAGGATGCTGAATCCCATCATGACTGGACAGTTAGGGCCCCCGCCCTGACCTCTGGGAGTAAAAGCCAGACACCCACGCCCTCCAGGCATATTTTCCAGAGATGCTTCTTCGCCAAATTCGGGGTCTGGATATCTGCATCGTATGTGACGAGAGTATGCAACATCTAAGTGCCGTGTATGAGAAGAATATGGAGCCTGCCCACTTTCATCGTGGAGAACAGCTCTATTTCTCTCTTTCCCTTCTCTGAGGGCATGTTCAACCTCAAACTGATGGAGAAAAAGAGCTAGGCACAGTTATAACTTTTTGTTTTACTCCTCAAATTACGAATTACATCAGGTAATTTAATCTGTCATCATTTGTACGTCAAGTGACAAAAGCTGGGCAAAGACCATGTGAAAAATACGTTATGAGGAAAGCTATTGACAGTTTATCCTTATAAAAATACCAGGGGGAAGCAGATGTGGCTCAAGTGATTAGGCTCTAGTCTGTCATGTGGAAGGTCTATGGTTTGACTCCTGGGGCCTCCTGGTGAAGGTGAGCTGGCCTACACTGAGCGCTGGCGCAGCAACATGACACAACAAAAAGAGACATGGGAGAGACAATAAGAGACGTAGCAGACGTTGGAGCTGAGGTGGTGCAAGAGATTGAGCATCTCTTTCCCACGCGGGAAAGTCCCAGGTTGGGTTCCCTGTGCTGCCTGAAGAGAAGACAAACACCCAGAAGAACGCAGAGTGAATATACAGAGAGCATACAATGAGGGGGGAGGAGAAAGAAATGTCTTTAAAAAAATAAAATACCAGGAAGATGATGGCTTTTTTGATAGGATCATAATGACAATTTTAAGAAAGTTGTTGAACTTTGATGAAACAAAGTTTGTTATGAGTTGCAGAATGTTATAGGATATATGTAGGCTTTGTACATTCTATGCGAACAGTTCATTCATCCAACAAAAATGTATTTAATGCCTATTATCCTGGAGGCTGGGAATGCAAAATGGATTACAGCCTGTGGTAGTTTGAGGCTTTTGTGGACCCCCCCAAAAATTAGACTCTTAACCCATTCCTGTGGTGTGAACCTGTTATAGGTTGACATTTTGATTAGATTCAGTTAAGGGTCATTTGACTAAATGACTTCAGCAGAAAGTGACCCAGGATAGGTCTTTCTTTTTATGGATTTTTAAAAATTAATTAATTTTTATTTATTTCTCTTCCCTTCCCCGCCCCAGTTGTCTGCTCTCTCTGTCCATTCGCTGTGTGTTCTTCTCTGACCGCTTCTGTCCTTACCGGTGGCACCGGGAATCTGTGTTTCTTTTGTTGTGTCATCTTGTTGTGTCAGCTCTCCGTGTGTGCAGTGCCATTCCTGGGCAGGCTGCACTTTCTTTCACACTAGGCAGCTCTCCTTACGGGGCTCACTCCTTATGCGTGGGAGTGACACCCCTGTGTAGCACGGCACTCCTTGTGTGCATCAACACTGAGTCTGGGCCAGCTCCACATGGGTCAAGGAGGCCCGGGGTTTGAACTGCGGACCTCCCATGTGGTAGGCAGATGCCGTATCCACTGGGCCAACTTCGCTTCCCCCAGGGTAGGTTTTTTTCCCTTCTTGTCTTTATTTTTTTAATGTTACATTCAAAAAATATGAGATCCCCATATACCTCCCACCCCCCTCACCCCACTCCTCTGCCCTTAACAACAACCTCCTCTATCATCATGAGACATTCATTTCATTTGGTGAATACATCTCTGAGCACCACTGCACCTCATGGTCAATGTCCACACCATAGCCCACACTCTCCCACGGTCCACCCAGTGGGCCCTGGGAGGACATACAATGTCTGGTAACTGTCCCTGCAGCACCACCCAGGACAACTCCAACCCCCAAAAATGCCCCCACATCACATCTCTTCCTCCCACTCCCTACCTCCAGCAGCCACCATGGCCACTTTCTCCCCGGGGAAGGTCTTAATCCTCACACTGGAGTCCTTTATAAATGGGATGGATACAGAGAGATAAAGAAGAGAAAAAAGACCACAGGAGCTCAGAGAGGAACCCGTGGAAGCTGAGAGAGAAAGCCACAGCAAGAGCAGCCAGAAGCTGAAAGCAAGGGATCCTGGAGGAGAAGGCAGAGACTAGTGGATGCTGCAGTGTGTCTAATTGCCCATAGCTACATCTTAGGGAGAAAGCATCTCCTGATGATGCCTTGATTTGGACACTTTTTTTCTCTCTCACCTTCCCCCCACCCCCTGTTGTCTGTTCTCTGTGTCCATTTGCTGTGTGTTCTTCTGTGTCCACTTACATTCTTGTCAGTGGCACCAGGAATCTGTGTCTCTTCTTGTTCTGCCATCTTGCTGTGTCAGCTCTCCATGTGTGCAGCACCACTCCTGGGCAGGCTGCACTTTTTTTTGCATGGGGTGGCTCTCCATGCGGGGCGCGCTCCTTGCGCATGGGGCTCCCCTATGCAGGGGTCACCCCTGCATGGCACGGCACTCCTTGCGCACATCAGCACTGCATGTGGGCCAGCTTCACCACATAGGTCAGAAGGCCTTGGATTTGAACCCTGGACCGCCGATATGGTAGTCAGATGCTCTATCAGTTGAGCCACATCTGCTTCCCGATTTTAAGCTCATAAATTAATAAATCTCTGTCGTGAAAGCCAATCCATTTCTGGTATATTGCCTTGGCAGCCTTTAGCAAACTAAAGCACAGCTCCCTTCCCTCTTTCAAAGCTCACAGACCAGTAGGAGAGAGCTAAAAACAAGGAATTGCAGTGCATGTGACAAGTAGAGGCATCTTTTTGAACTTGTATGTATAAATTTGAGTTACCTGTTACAATTGACTTTGTAATAAAATCACTTTTCTGATGTTCTTCCCTTTATTTTGAATTCAGCGTATTTCTACCTAGTACCTCACATTTTTTGCTAGTATTTTGATAATCATAGTTTTCTTAAAACAGTCAATAGGATCTTAGAAACTAAATCACAGAAGATCAGTGGGCCTTTGAGGTCATCTAAGACAAGTTTTCAAAATGTGGACTGGGACCCTTGAGGATCCCTGAGACCCTTTCAAGGAGTCCATGAGGTCAAAATATTTTCATGTAACAAAACAAGTCTCAATAAATGTGAAAAGATTGAAATCTTTAAAAGATTAAAGATACAGGTATCTTCTCTGACCATAGTGGAATGAAATGAAATTAATAGCAGATGGAGAATAGGAAAATTCACAAATTGGTGAAAATTAAACAATATACTTTTAAATAACCAATGGGTCAAAGAAGAAATCACAAGGAAATTAGGAAATCTTGAGACAAAACAAAAACACAACATATCAAAATTTATGGAAATCAGCAAAGGCAGTTCACAGAGGGGAATTTATAGCTGAAAGTGTTTTAATTAAAAAAAGAAGAAAAGAGGGAAGCAGATGTGGCTCAAGCAATTGGGCTCCCATCTACCACATAGGAAGTCCAGGGTTTGGTGCCCAGGGCCTCCTGGTGAAGGCCCATGTGGCAAGCTGGCCCACATGGAGTGCTGGCCTGTGTGGAGTGCTGTCCCATGCAGGAGTGCTGCCCCATGCAGGCGTGCTTGCCCACACAGAGAGCTGGCACAACAAGATGACACAACAAAAAGAGACACAGCGGAGAGATGACACAACAAAAAGAGACACAGACCAGGGAGCTGAGGTGGTGCAAGAGAATGATCCCCTCTCTCCCACTCTGGAAGGTCTCAGGATTGGTTCCGGGAGCTGCCCATTGAGAATACAAGCTGACACAGAAGAACACACAGCGAATGGATACAGAGAGCAGATGGGGGGGGGGGGGGGGGGGGAGAGAAGTAAATAAAATCTTGAAAAAAAAAAAAAAGAGGAAGAAAGTTCTCATGTCAGTTAACCTAACCTTATACCTGTAGGAACTAGAAAAAGAAAAGGAAACTAAACCTAAACTGAGCAAAAGGAAGGAAATAATTAAGGTTAGAGTGGAATAAATGAAATAGAGAATAGAGAAACAATAGAGAAAATCAACAAAACTACACACTGGTTCTTTGAAAAGGGTCAAAGTTCAATTATTTTCAAACTATGTTTCATGGAAAGAGCCCTAAGTTTCTCTGGTGGTGCAGTTGAGTCTGTGACAAAGGGGAGTAAGTAGGAGGTTAAAATAGGCAAGGCCCTGGGTCTCCTATATCCCTCCTTCTCCCCATCAAAACAGTTCTACCTTTATCTGCTTTATATATCAATCTTCCAAATAGGATTTCAATTACAAAAATATTCCTTTTAAAATAATGTTTTAAAAAATTGACTCATTCCTTCAACAAATATTTCCCACAGTGTTTACTATGTGCTAGGATTGTGCTAGTCACTGGGAATGTAATTTTGAGTAAAGAATGATAAATTCCCTGCCTTCACAAATTTTACTCTGTATAGGGGAATATCAAGCAATCACACAGATAAATGTAAACTTACAACTTTATTAAGGTGAAATGCATAATCTTATAAAGTATACAGTAGGAGTATATGACATAGGGATGCTTCCTGAAGTTATGATAATTGAGTTGATACCTAAAGGAAATACAGGAGTTAACTAGTACAAATGGAGTGGCAGGAAGAAGACTGAGGAACAAAAAGAGTGAATGTGGAGAGATCAGTTCAGAGGCAGTTACTGTTATCTAGACTGAAAGTAGTATATACAGAGCAGTAGCAATGGAAATTTAGAGAAATGTACAGTTTCAAGAGATGTTTTGGAATTAAAAGCAACAAGATGTGGTGATATTCCCACACCTCACCCAAGATGACATTCTCCTGACTCCTGACAGTGAAGATTAGATTTTGCCTTGCACAGATATTTTTAAAAGAATCAATTTCCAGCTCCTCAACTTCCACAGGTACCCTTTCCTAAATTGATCTGCCTGAGAATAATATTCCTTTTTACGTATTACAAAAGCAAGGCTTACCTTTCATGCAAACAAAAAGCTTACCAGGATCCATTACCCACCAGGTGTAAAAATCCTCCTGAGTGCCAAAGGGATAAATTGAATACTAATTTTGAGAAAATCCTCTATAATGATTAATCAAGGCACCTCAAATCTGTCTTTCCCCATTTTATGCATATTTTTTGCTAAGGCTGAAGTTTAGAGTTAGAAAGAGGACATTTTGGCTTACGTTGGGATGTTCTGAGTTCCATAGAAGATGCCATATGAATTAGTGATCTCAATTCTTTTAAAAGCAACTTGAATATTATCTAGAACTGTTAAAATTTTCATGGGACACTGAATAAAACTCAAATGGATAAAATTTAATGATTTATTTAGTAAAGTGGCTATACTTAGTTATGTCAAAAATTATTTTAACTTTTTTATTGTAAAATATACAAAACATAAAAATAATTTTAACCATTTTAAGTGAACGTTTCTGTGACATTAACTACATTGACAGTGTTGTATAACTTTCACCACTATTTCCAAATCATTTTTATCATCCCAGAGAGAAACTCATATACAGTAAGCAATAATTTCCCCTTCATCCCTCCCATCACTCCTGATAACCAATAGTCTGCTTGCTGTCACTATGAATTTGCTTATTCTAAGTATTTCATATAAGAGAAATCATCCAATATTTGTCTTTTTGTGTCTGGTTTATTTCACGCAACAAGATGTCTTCGAGATTCATCTATGTTGTTGATATTTATCAGTTCTCAGTTCGGGGATTTTCTGCCCAGTCTGCATGGAATAGCCAATTATTTGACACTGGGTTTCAAAGAGAGAAAGTTTATTGCTAAGTGCAAAGCAAGGAGATCAGACAGCCTGTAAACCTGTCTCCCCAAACTGAAGAAATTTTCAGTGTTTTATAGCATTCAAACAAAGACAGGCAGGCTTAGGATAATGATGAGGTTAGAGGTAATCTAATCACTGACTGTGTGCAGATTGATTACATGCTTAGTTTACTTGAAGTTTAGGTTTAGGCTACTGCACATGTCAGGCAAGCCAACTGTGATTAGAACTACCTTGGTCTAGCAAGATAACGTAGGAATTTGGGGTGGTCAATAAGGGACTACACCAAGGGCCCCCAACTTCAGTTGTCTTGTTACCAGGTAAAACTTATGCAGTTTCAAAAGATAGCATCAATGTTAAGGAAACAAGTCATCTGGGTTACAGTTCATTGAATTACAACAGTTACAGATATCTACTTCTGGCTATTTCAAAAGGCTAACACACGTCATAACATACAGTGAGTTATTGGTATTTTCTTTTGGACTAAAGCACATTTGTTAATCTTTCAGTTATACTGTAGCACTTCATTGTTTTAATGGCTGAATAATATTCTGTTGTATGGATAGAGCACATTTTATTTATTTATCTATTCATTTTTTGACAGACATGAGTTGCTTCCACCTTTTGGATTTTGTGAATAATGCTGTTATGAACATTGGTGTACAAATAGCTGAGTCCCTGCTTTCAATTCTTTGGAGAGATATCTAGAAGTAGATTTGCTGAGTTGTATGATAATTCTATGTTTAACCTTTTTAAAACTAAATTTTTTTTTAAGTTGAGAGGTTATGAGTTAATAAGGCAATCATATACTCAATACAAGATTCCCATACATTGTCCCACCACCAACACCTTACATTGTTGTGAAAGAACATCATAATATGACTGCTATCTATAGTCCATAACTTATATTTGGTGTGTTTTTCCCACAAACCATCCTATTATTAACATAATATATTAATACTGTATATGTTATAGTTCATGAGCGAATGTTCTCATATTTGTACTGTAACCACAGTCTATCATTCACCTTGGGGTTCACTGTGTTATATGTTCCTCTGCCTTGTTCAATCCAAAGTGTACACTCAATTGGCTGTCAGTTTCATCACAGAGTTGTGCTGTCACCAGTTCAATTCATTTCAGAATGTTTTCATTAACCCAAAAAGAAAAATTATATACCCTATTATATCCCCCATTTACTGATCCTTGGCATTTATATAGTACCATCTTTGCCACTGCTGTAAAAATATTACAATATTACTACTAACTACAGTCTAAGCATTATATTAGTCGTATTTCCTCCATGTAACCCTATATTCTTAATACTTTGTAATAGAGGAACATTCTTGTATTTGTGCTATTAACCACAATCATCATCACTGAAATCACTATGTTATACAGCTGCTAGATTACCCTCTAGCTTTCTTTCAATTGACATTTTTGTCCCTAGACTACCCCTTTCAGTCACAATCACATTTATAAGTCAGCAGTGTTAGTTTTACTCACTATAATGTGTTACTATCAACTCTAAACATGTCCCCACATTTATAATCCGTCTGTATCAGTGAACCAAAGGGGTGCTGATGCAAAATACCAGAAATCTTTTGGCTTTTAGATAGGGTATTTATTTGGGGTTGAAGCTTACAGTTACCAGGCCCTAAAGAGTCCAATTCAAGGTACCAGAAGAGGTGCTTTCTCACTCAGTCTGTTGCGACATGTTGACCCAAGATGGCTGGGGATGTCAGCCTTCCTCTTTCCTCTTAAGGCTCCGTGGTCCCAGCTTCTTCTTCTCTCAGCTGTAGGCTGGTATAAGGCTTGTCTCTCTTCCTAGGGCTTGTCTCTTTCTGGGCTCAGCTGCTCTGCTCTCTTTACAAGGCCAGCTGTGAACTATCAGGTGAAAGGTTTGGCTCTCCCCCTGGGGCTCCAGCATCAAAAACTCAACTCTATGTGTTCACCTTCTCCATGTATTTACTCCTCTGTCTTTGACTAAGCATTCATTTATATACCCCTCAAAGGTCAGGGGCAGGGACTCAAACCGAGTTATCCTAGTGACTTGGTCAAATAAAAGCCCAAATCTTGCTTTAATAAAGTAAAAGTGAAATCTCTGAATCTAATACAATCTAGTACACTCAGACGAACAGACCAGTTTACAAACACACAATATCAAACTGCCACACCTCCTTATTAAACATTCTACATGCCTTCAGCATCAGCTCCCCCTTCTTAGCCCACATTCTATCTAGTGATGGGATTGCCAGATCATATGGAAATTCTATATTTAGCTTCCCGAGGAACTGCCAAAAATCTTCCATAGAGGCTGCACCATTTTACATTCCCACCAACAAGGAAGGAGAGTTTCTATTTTCCTGCATCCTCTCCAGCACTTAACAGTTTTCTGTTTTTTTAAATAATGGTCATCCTGTAAGAAGGAAATGATATCTCATTATAGTTTTGAGCTAGCAATGTTGAGCATCTTTTCATGTGCTTTTTGGCCATTTATATTTCTTCTTTAGGAAAATTTTTGTTCAAGTCTTTTCCCCATTTTTAAATTGGGTTGCTTGTCTTGCATTGTTGAGTTATTTGACTTCTTTTTATAACGTGGAGATCAGACCCCTATCAGATATGTGGTTTTACAAAAATATTCTTTTAATGAGTAGGCTGCCTTCATTTTCTTAACAAAGTCATTTTAAGGATAAAAGTGGTCAACGTTGATGAGGTTCCATATATCTGCTTTTTCTTTCATTGCTCATGCTTTTGGTGTAAGGTTTAAGAACCCGCCACCTATCACCAGGTCTTGAAGATGTTTCCCTACATTTTCTTCTAGAAGTTTTATGGTTCTAGCTTTTATTCTTAGGTTCTTGATCCATTTTGAGTTCGTTTTTCCCCTCCCTGAGATGGCTCGCCCATCTGTTTGCTCATTGTTTTTGCTCATTGTCTGTTTTTTGTTTTGTTTTTCTTTAGGAGGCACTGGGAACTGAACCCAGGACCTCCCATATGGAAGGCAGGCATTCAACCGCTTGAGCCACATCCATTCCCTGCTCATTTGTTTTTGCTTGTTGTCTGGTTGTTGTTTGCTCATTGTCTTGCTTGTTTTTACTCATTGTCTGCTCATTGTTTTTGCTCATTGTTTGTTTGTCTTCTTTAGGAGGCACTGGGAACCAAACCCAGGACCTGTGTGGGAGGCTGGTGCTCAACTGCTTGAGCCACATCCACTTGCCTTGAGTTAATTTTTGTATAATGTGTGAGATAGGGGTCCTCTTTCTTCTTTTAGTTATGAATATCTGGTTCTCCCACCACCATTTGTTGAATAGACTGTTCCTACCCAGCTGGATGGGTTGGATAGCCTTGTCAAAAATCACTTGACTGTATATGTGAGGGTCCATTTCTGAATTCTCAGTTCTGTTCCATTGGTCAATATGTCTATCTTTATGCCAGTACCATGCTTTTTTTTTAAACCACTGTAGATAAGTAATATGCATTTAAGTCAGGAAGTGAGAGTCCTCCAACTTTTTAAAGACATTTTTGGCTATTTGGAGTCCCTTATCCTTCCAAATAAATTTGATAATTGGTTTTCCATTTGTGTAAAAAACAAAGACTCTTGGAATTTTTATTGAGATTGCATTGATTCTGTAAATCAGTTTAGGTAGAATTGACATCTTGGGTCGGGAAGTTTCAAATATTTTTTTCTGCCCCTTTTCTGTTCTCTTCTCCTTCTGAGCCACCTATAATGCCTACATTTCTGTGTTTTGCTTTGTCATTCAATTCCCTGAGACCCTGTTACATTTTTTCCCATTCTTTTCTCTTTCTGTTCTCCGGTCTCTACAAGTTCAGATGCTCCATCTTGCAACTCACATTTCCTGTCCTCTCCTAATTCAAATCTGCTATTACATGCCTCTAATGTATTTATGTTATTATTTTATTTTGTACCTTATGTAAAGCTGAGGAGAACCCTTGAAAATGTAAGCTGGGGTGGAAGGAGGGAAGTTCTGCAGCACAGATAGGAAGACTGGGAATCAGGAATCAGAGCACAGCAGGACAGAGGGGAGGAGGAGGAGAAGCCAGGGGAGGCTGCGAAGCCCCCGGATATCCTGGGCGGAGGGAGGGCCTCTAGGACACTGGCCTCTTCCCTCCTGGAGGCGTTACCCTCTCCCCGAGAAGGCTTTGGACAGGCCCTCTCCTCACGTGGGAAACTTGACTCAGAGCCCCACTCTGTGCTCTGGGACCCCCAGGAGGGCGGGAGGGGAGGTGACACCGGTGGGAGAGGCTGCGGCTTGCGGAGTCCTGGGTGTGGCGTTTTCGGGGAGCGACCGCAATTGAGCCTGCCCGGGAAGCCTACGGCTCCGAGGTGCTGGGGCGAGGGGAAGAAACAGGGACAGAGAGGCCCAGAGGGAGGAGCAGTGCCGTCCAGCTTTGGGTTGGCAACTTGAACTTTCGGAACATTGGAAGCCAGCAGGTGCTGGTTCCTATGGGGAGAGCAGGGAAGTGGACGTGGTCGGAGCACTTCCCCGCGCCCAGAGAGGGAAAGCTAAACCCACAGTAGCTTTTCCAGTCTTCAAGGAAACACAGAACGTCGCGAAAACCTCGGAAGCAATCCCCCACCAACACCCATTTTCCTCCACGTGGGGATATCGCAGAGGTCAGCAGATCCTCTGTGCAATGGATCAGCCTCCACCTGGAAAAACCATCATGATCATGGTGCCACTGGATGCCCGCCCAGGCAGCCTCTATTGTATTTTTTTTTTTAAAGATTTTTATTTATTTTATTTCTCTACCCACCCCCCCGCCCCAGTTGTCTGCTCTCTGTGTCCATTCCTTGTGTGTTCTTCTGTGATCGCTTCTATCCTTCTCAGCGGCACGGGAATCTGTGTTTCTTTTTGTTGCGTCATCTTATTTTTTAAAGATTTTTATTGATTTATTTAATCCCCCCCCCCCCCCCGCGTTGTCTGTTCTCTTTGTCTATTTGCTGCGTCTTGTTTCTTTGTCCACTTCTGTTGTGTCCGCTTTTGTTGTCATCAGCAGCACTGGAAGTGTGGGCGGTGCCATTCCTGGGCAGGCTGCACTTTCTTTCGCGCTGGGTGGCTCTCCTTACGGGGCGCACTCCTTGTGCGTGGGGCTCCTCTATGCGCAGCACGGCACTCCTTGCACACATCAGCACTGGGCCAGCTCCACATGGGTCAAGGAGGCCCTGGGTTGGAACTGCAGACCTCCCATGTGGTAGGCAGATGCCCTAACCACTGGGCCAAGTCCACTTCCCTCCAAAGTATTTTTAATCTCATCCATTGTGTCTTTCATTTTCGTAAGCTCTGTTACTTTGCAGACTTTCAAATTGTTCTTTATGCTCTCCCAGTGTCTTCTTAATATCTGTTATCTCTTTTAGAAAATGTGTGTGAACACCATTGATTAGTTGTCTTAAGTGCTGTGTGTGGTCAGGATTTTTCATTTGATCCTTTTGCTGGACCATATCTTCCTGTTTCTTAGAATGGCTTATAATTTTTTACTGATCGCCCGGCATCTGATTATATTGGTGAACTTACTCTGACGGTCAATTTCTCTTTTACCTAGTGGTTTTGTTTCACAGCTCTTCTTTGATTTTGGGTTCAATTTATTCTAAATCTTTAAGATTGCCCAGCTTAAGTCATCAAAACAGGGCCATAGATCCACAAACGGGGCGTAGACCAGATCAGGTGGTCTTGGGACATGAGAGACTTCAGTTTCCTGATATGCCAGCAGGTATTGATCTTTGGCAAGCATCTCATTTCAGCCTCCACTCACTGGTGATTTTGGTCTGGCCAGAGCCAGGATTCAAAATGGGCTTAGCTGGCCAAATTCATAAAAAGAAACCACTTTTTACCCTCCACTGCACCCTCCCACTTCCCAGGAAAATAAAGTCCTTCCCCTCTGTGGCAGTTTGATATTACTGATGAATTTCAAAAAGGAATATTTTGTTTGTAAACTGGTCTGTTCCTCAGGGTGTGATACCTTTTGATTGTATTAAATTCAGAAGTTTCACATTCACTTGATTAGATTAAAATTAGGGCTTTGATTGGCTAGGTTTGTAGGACGTTGAGTCCCCACCCCATTGGTGGGCAGAGACCTACACAGAAAATGACAGGGCAGAGGAGAGGACTTAAGAGTTTTGATGCTAGAGTGCAGGGGAGAGACCCAAGGCATTTGCCTAATAGTTTTCAGCTGGCCTTGTGGAGAGAGCAGAGCAGCTGAGCCCAGAAAGAGATGAGGCCTGGGAAGAGAGACAAGCCTTATGCCAGTTTACAGCTAAGTTAGGAAGAAGCTGAGACCATGTAGCCTTAAGAGGAAGAGGAAGGCTGACCCCTCACAGAGACCGGCAGCCATCTTGTTCAACACATGGCAACAGACATGGGTGAAAGTAACTTACCCTTTATGGCCTTGTGACTGTAAACTTCTATCCCAAACAAATACCCTTTATAAAAGCCAACAGATTTCTAGTACTTTGCATCAGCACCCCTTGGGTGACTAACACACCCTCAGTTGGCTGCAGCAAGGCTCTGGTTTTATAACCAGGCTGTTCACCTTGAGTTTGGGGGATGGGTGCTCTTCCTGGTAGTGGGACTTAGTAACTTATGGCTTTCACTTTGGCCTCTTCATCTCTCGTCCTCCCTCCTGGACTGTATGCAGCACTCTCCTGGTCTGCAGACCCCCAAAGCAGCTCACTCAGACAGCTTTTTGCCCTTCCTCTGTTGTTGTTTTTTTTTTTAAAGATTTGTTTTTATTTATTTAATTCCCCTCCCCTCCCCCGGTTGTCTGTTTTCTGTGTCTTTTTGCTGCGTCTTGTTTCTTTGTCCGCTTCTGTTGTCGTCAGCGGCACGGGAAGTGTGGGCGGCGCCATTCCTTGGCAGGCTGCTCCCTCCTTCGCGCTGGGCGGCTCTCCTTATGGGTGCACTCCTTGCGCGTGGGGCTCCCCTACGCGGGGGACACCACTGTGTGGCAGGGCACTCCTTGCGCACATCAGCACTGCTGCATGGGCCAGCTCCACACGGGTCAAGGAGGCCCGGGGCTTGAACTGCAGACCTCCCATGTGGTAGACGGACGCCCTAACCACTGGGCCAAAGTCCGTTTCCCCCTCTGTTGTTTTTGTAAGAGAGTTGAGCTCTGCCACCCTACTCTGATACCATCTTCCTGAAAAGTTTCTATGTTTAACTTTTTGAGGAGCCACCAAATTGTACCACTTTACATTCCCACTAACAGTACACTAGAATTCCAATTTCTTCGCATCCTCTCTGCCACTTATTATTATTTTTAAAGATTTATTTTTTATTTATTTATTTCCCCTTCCCTCCCCAGTTGTCTGCTCTCTGTGTCCATTCACTGTGTGTTCTTCTGTGACCGCTTCTATCCTTATCAGCGGCACCGGGAATCTGTGTTTCTTTTTGCTGTGTCATCTTGCTGCGTCAGCTCTCTGTGTATGTGGCGCCATTCTTGGGCAGGCTACTCTTTCTTTTGTGCTGGGCAGTTCTCCTTACAGGGCGCACTCCTTGCACGTGGGACTCCCCTACATGGGGGACACCCCTGTGTGGCATGGCACTCCTTGTACACATCAGAACTGCACATGGGCCAGCTCCACACGGGTAAAGGAGGCCTGGGGTTTGAACTGTGGACCTCCCATGTGGTAGGCGGACGCCCTATCCATTGGGTCAAGTCCGCTTCCCTCTGCCACTTATTAATTTTAATAATAACCATCCTAGTGGGTATAAAGTGGTATCTCATTATAGTTTTGATAAGCATTTCTCTGATGGCTAATTATAATAAACATCTTTTCATATTCTTATTGGCCATGTGTATATCTTTGGAGAAATGTCTATTCAAATCTTTGGCCCATTTTTCAATGGGTTTTTTTTTTTACACTTTATTTAAAAAAATGTATGGGGGGAGGCGGACTTGGCTCAATGGATAGAGTGTCTGCCTGCCACATGGGAGGTCTGTGGTTCAAATCCAGGACCTCTTTGACCCATGTGGAGCTAACCCATACGCAGTGCTGATGTGTACAAGGAGTGTATGCCATGCAGGGGTGTCCCCCACGTAGGGGAGCTCCACGTGCAAGGAGTGCGCCCCATAAGGAGAGCCGCCCAGCATGAAAGAAAGTCCAGCCTGCCCAGGAGTGGCCCTGCACACACGGAGAGCTGATGCAGCAAGATGACACAACAAAAAGAGACTCAGATTCCCGGTGCCACTGACAAGAATAGAAGCGGACCCAGAACAACACACAGGGAATGGACACAGAGAACAGACAACTGGGGGGGGGGGCGGGGAGAGAAAACAATAAGAAAATAAATCTTAAAAAAAAATTTATGGGGAAGTTGTAGGTTTACAGAAAACCCATGCGTAACAGAATTCTCATATGCTACCCCATTATCACTACCTTTCATTAGCATGCTGCATTTGACAAAAGAACATTTTTATAATTGTCCTATCAACTATAGTCCATGGTTTACTCTTGGGTTCATTGTGTTGTGCAATCTTATGCATATTATTATTTTTTAAAATTTATTGAACTTTTTCAGTCATACATAAACATACATAAACAATAAGTGTATAGTAATAGTTGTGAACTTACTAAACAAACATAAATAACATCATAAAGGGCTCTCATAGCTCACCCTACCACCAATACTTTGCATTGTTGTGAAACATTTTTAACTAATTATGAAAGTGCATCCTCAAAATATTACTGCTAACCAAATCACATTATTATTATTATTATTATTATTATTGTTTTCCTATCTGGTTGCATCATCATCTTTTTGGTGCATTGCTTTGCCATGTGGGGCCTGTGCCTCTCTGTGCTGCGTGGGGGCCTATGCCTCATCATGCAGGTCTGGGACACCTTTTTTCTTTTTTCACCAGGAGGTCCTGAAGATCAAAACCAGGTCCTCCATATGGTAATTTATTTATTTAATTTACTTCTCCCTCACTTCCTTTCCCCCCATTGTTTGCTCTCTGTGTCCATTCACTGTGTGTTCTTCTCTGTCTGCTTGTGTTCTCCTTAGGCGGCTCTGGGAACTGATCCCAGGACCTTCCAGAGTGGGAGAGAGGTGATTACTGTCTTGCACCACATCAACTCCCCTGCTCCATATGGTAATTGGGAACTCTATTGCTTGAGCCACAGCTGCTTCTGTATAATTCTTTTATATAATTTATACACGAACATACATAAACAATAAGTGTATAATAAGAGTTGTGAACTTACAAAGCAAACATGAATAACATCATACAGGGGTCCCATACATCAACCCACTACCAACACCTTGCATTGTTGTGAGGCATTTATTACAAATTATGAAAAAATATTGTCAAAATCTTACTACTAACTATAGTCCTTATCTTAAATTTGGTGTATTTCTCCCCCAATCCACCCTATTATTATTATTTTAAATATATTTATGACAGAAGTTGTAAACTTACAAAACAATCATGCACATATGCAAAATTCCCATACAACACCACTCTATCAACACAGCACACCATGGTAGAACATTTGTTACAGATTATGAGATAATATCATCAGATTATTACCAGGTCCATAGTGTACATTTGGCACAATTTTTCCATACTGCCCCATTATCAACACAGTACATCTTTGACATAGATGCATGAATATTACATTATTACTGTTAACAACAGTCCATAGGTCATTCCAGTTGTATTTTTTCCCATGTTTCTGCACATTCCCAACACTCTGCAATAGTGATGTACATCTACTCTAGCTCACAAAGGACACTCTTGAATCTGTACCATCAACCACAATTCTCATCCACCTCTGGGTTTACTGTGCTATTCAGTTTCCTAGATTATTCTCTAGCTTTCTGTCAATTGGCATTTAAATCACTAGACTACCATTTTCAGCCACATCCCATTTATAAACCAGCTGTTACTCACTATAATATGTTATCCTCCACTCTGTACATCTCTACACTTTTACAGTAAAGCTAATTAAAACTTTTACTCTATTAAACGTCAGTAGTCCATCTCAAATCCTTCAAGAATCCACCACCTACTATCAGGTCTTGAAAATATTTTCGTACATTTTCTTCTGGAAGCTTTATGCTTCTTGCTTTTATACTTAGGTTTTTGTTACATTTTGAGTTAATTTTTGGCTAAGGTGTGAGATAGGGTCCTCTTTCCTTCTTTTGGCTATGGATATCCAGTTCTATCAGCACGATTTGTTGAATGGAATGTTCTGCCTAAGCTGGGTGGGTTTGACAGGCTAGTCAAAAATCACTTGACCATACTTGTGAGGGTCTGTTTCTGAACTATCAATTTTGTTCCATTGGTCTATGTGTCTTTCTTTATGCCAGTACCATGCTGTTTTTACTACTGTAGCTAGGTATTATGATTTAAAGTCTGGAAATCAGAGTCCTCCAACTTTGCTTTTTCCTTTTTAAGATGTTTCTGGCTATTCAGGACCCCTTACATTTCCAAATAAATTTGATAATCATGTTTTCCATTTATTTTTAAAATGCTAATGGAATTTTTATTGGGATTGCATTGAATCTGTATTTTTGAGTAGAATTGACTTCTTAATGATACTTAGTCTTCCAAACCATGGGCATGGAATTTTTTTCCAATTATTTAGGTCTTTTTAAATTTCTTTTAACAATGAGTTGTAATTTCCTGAATACAAGTGCTTTACATCATTAAGTTTATTCCTGAATATTTGGGTTTTATCTATCATATTTTATTTTCACCACTCGTTTGACACTTTCAGTTATTTTTATTGATATAATCTTCCTTTCTACACTCTCTTCCAGGGCTCTCTTTCCTGTCTTTTCTTTTCAGGCTATAGCACACCCTTTAATATTTTCGGCAAAGCTGGTCTCTTGGTTACAGACTCTCTCAGTTTCTGTTTATCTGTGCATATTCTAAACTTGCTCTCATTTTTGAAAGACAGTCTTGCTGGATATAAGATTCTTGGCTGGAAATTTTCTCTTGCAGTTTCTTAAATATATGATACCACTGTCTTCTTGCCTCCATGGTTTCTGATGAGAATTCGGCACTTAATTTTATTGGTTATCCCTAATATGTTATGTAATGCTTTTCTCCTGCTGCTCTCAGAATTCTCTCTTTGTCTTTGGTATTTGACATTCTGATTAGTATGTGTCTTGGAGTTGGTCTATTCAGATTTATTTGAATATGTTGTGCTTCTTGGACATGGATATCTATGTCTTTCAATAGGGTTGGGAAATTTTCTACCATTCCTTCTGCCCCTTTTCTATTCTCTTCTTCTTCTGGGACACCCATGACACATATGTTTGCACATCTCTTGGTTCATTCAGTTCCAAGACCTTGTTCAATTTTTTCCATTCTTTTCTTCATCTGTTCTTTTCCATGTCTGCTTTCAGAGGTCATTTCTTCAATTTCACCATTCCTTTTTTCTGCCTCCTCAAGTATTTTTATTTATTGCATCTTTCATGCCCATAAGATCTGCTATTTTTCTACATATGGTTTCAAATTCTTCTTTGTGCTCATCTAATGTCTTCTTAAAATGCTTAATCTCTTCAGCCATCTCATTGAATTTATTAAGATTTGTTTGAACATTTCTGGTTAGTTGTCTCAACTCCTTTATGTCAACTGGGGCCTTATCTTGTTCCTTTAATTGGGCCATATCTTCCTGTTTCTTGGTGTGGACCATAATTTTTGGTTGGTGTCTTGGCATCTGGCTTAATAGAGTATTTAATAGAGTATTTATTCTGTGTGCAGTTTCTCTCTTTAGTTTGGGGCTTTCTTGCCCTTTCTCCCTTGCTGGTTGTGTGTAGGAGCCAAGGATGTTGTTGGTGCTTAAGTTGTGGAGGCGCAAGCTGTCTGCATTGCCCCAGGGGCTGATGACGCTTCTTCCAACTTTCTTCTTTGCAAGAGGTCTGGACAGAGCCACAGCTGTGTGTAATAATCCAAGTTGTGCTGGCCTAGACTGTAGTTGCCCAGAGACTGATGAAGCTTCACACCCTTTTCTTCCCTGCCTAGGGCCTGAATGGAGCTGCTGGTGTGAGAGGTAGTCTATTCTGTGCAGGCCCAATGTGACCACAGTTGCCCAGGTAGACTTCCAACTATTCAGTCTGTGCCATCTGAATGTACCTGCAGTTACCCAGAGAGGCTGGTGCAGGGCCCACCTGCCTCCTCCCTGCTAGACGTGGGGCTGAATCCTAGGTGAGGGCTGCAGGCTGATCTGGGTGGAAGAAACCGGTCCCCATTGACACTGTGATTTTCAGTCAGCCCAGCTTCCCCTCATGAGGGGGGTGAAGTTAAAATGGCAGTTACTGGCCTCTTTCTAACTTGGACAGATTCGAACTTCACCTGTTCTTAGGGTTATACCGTAGCCAGCCAAATTTACCAATCAGTAGCTGAAATCAGTGGCCAACTGTCTTTTCCTCCCGTTTTTGGGAAATGGAGCTTTCAATATCAGCCACAGAATAGCTCCTGGGGCGGCTTGTGCCACCAAAAATAGGATGATCACTGGCCTATGTGGTGTGTTGTGTATATTCCCAGAGATGCTGGTGCTGGTTCTCCCAGCTTCCTGCCAGAGATTGGGCTTGGGCTTATGCTAGAGCTGCAATCAGATCTGGATGGAACGAAGCCAGTCCCCACAGCACTATGATTTTCAGTCCACTCCCTCCCTTTGTGCCAGGGGCAGAGTTAAAATGGCAGCCATCAGCCTCTTTCTGTATTGAACAGGTTCAAACTTTAGCTGTTCTTATGATTACACTTTAGCCCACCAAATTTACTAATCAGTAGCTGAAGTTGATGCTCAACTGTCTCTTCCTTTCCCATTTTTGGGAAGTGGAGCTTCCAACTCCAGCTGTGGAATAGCTCCCAAGGCAGCTTGTGCCATTAGCAGAGGATAGGCACTGACCTCTGGGGGGTGGAGTGCTCTACTTAAGAATATTCTCTACAGTTGGGCAGTCTCCTTCTATTCTTTCAGGGTTATTGCAGGATGCTCTTCTGGCTTCCTGGAGTCCCAAAACAGGTGCTTTAGTTAGCTCTGGGTGTTACTAACTGCCCTGTAGCACAAGCTGACTCTAGGAGCTCCTTACTCTGTTGCCTTCTTGCTGGTTGTCTCTCAATTGTTTTTTTTGTCTTTCTGTTTCAAATCATATAATGAGCTATACTTCCCACTCTAGTGTTCATCTTATAAAATGTTTAATATTTTCTATTTTTCCTTAACAAAATTAAACTTACTTAGGAACATTTTAAATGTCAACTTAAAATGTACCAGGCATTGGCTGAAGTCAGAGTCATTCTCTAAATTTTCCATATTTTGGAACTTTGGACTGCAGGTGGACTTGTAGAAATCTTTATGATTTTAACTATCAAGTTTTGATAGTTTCATAGTCTCTGACTTTTGATATTGCCATCACTAGTGGCTTTATCCAAAGACTATATTAAAACAAATGGAGTTTTGAATCTGGAGTAGAGATTTCACTTGTTTGCTCACAGATCAAGCCAAGTAAGTTCAGGTGGAAAGGTAAGAGTCAAGGCTTTGCACTTATAAAAGGAAAAAACAATGTGCAAGGCAGTATGGAACTTTAAAAATTATTTTATTCATGTGACAGCAAAATACATTTGAAATTACAGGTCTAGAATAGACTAGTAAATCAAAGATTGCATTTGCATAAAGGACAAGATCATGAGAAAAAAGTAGGTCAAGGAACTGAATTTGGAAGGATTGTTTACTTGGATATTGGTATCATCAAGAGCCATGATAGGAAGAGTGTTGAGAGGCAGAGTCCAGTGCTAAAATCTCCATGGAATGTGGGGAGTAACCATGGGTCTATAGATAACTGTCAAAAGATAGGGTATCATGTTGAATACTCTGATTGCATGAGCTTCAAAAGATTTTGAGGATTTTAGGGAAGAGAGAGGAATAAATGGAGACTGGAGACCAAACTGAGAAACTGGGCCGATGCACATTCTACCTCTATGCTCTTTGATTATAGGGCCTGGAAAATAAAACAGCTCCCATTTGAAAGGACAACAGGGGGAGTCAGTGCCTTCAGGAAATGCCAGATTTGAGAGGAAGTAATGTTCAGAGAACAGGTTGAAGATATGAAGCTTTTATTAATGATGGCCCATGACTCTAGGAGGTTTAGGGCAATGGGGAGAAGTGTGAGATTGAATCAGTTTAGGACCTTATGGAAAGGCTGAGTGAAGAGTAATGACCTAGATTTGGACTTTCAGTGGATTGTGATATAAACAAGGGTATAGGATGTGATAGGATTAATCCTGATAAGCCTCTATATCAGACTGTCAGTGAGGTCTTATGTATAGGGGGAAGGTAGGAGTGTGAGCATGAGGGAGCCTTGGCAAGACATACAGATCTCAGTGGGTCTTCCCCTCAGACATGATGGTGGTTGTTCTGAGCCCATCACTGTGGGCAACAGGGGAGGGCACTGGCAGACACTCTTACCTTCCTTCCATCTTAATAAAACAAAAACTTCTCCCTATCTCCCTAGACCTGACATCCCACTCAAGTTACTACCCCATTACTTGGCTCCCAATTACTCGAATTGCTTGTGCTGTCTCTTCTTCCTTACCCCAATTCTTTCCTTATCTATTTCAGCTGGGCTTTCATACCCTTTACTCCAGTAACACATCTCAACTTCACCAGTGGATCTCTCTCTCTCTCTGTACTGGGGCCAGGGATTGAACCCAGGACCTTGTATGTATGAAGTTGGTGCTCAATCACTGAGCCATATTGGCTCCCAAGAGTTGGCTTTTTCATTTGTTTGCTTGTTGTTCAAAGCCAGGGCCTCCCATGTGGGAAGCAGGCACTCAATTGCTTGAGCCACATCCGCTCCCCTTACTCTCTTAAGTGATTTCATCCCATCCCATCCCAAAGTCTCAAATACCATCTATAGTCTTTTCACGCTCAATTTATTTCACTTTATACAAATCTTAACTCCCCACATCTCTATCCAATTTCTTATTCACAATCTCCACTTTTTTGTCTAGCAGGTACATCAAAATCATCATAGCCAATACTGAATTAATGCATTTCTCCTCTGTGGCAGTGACTGACACTTGTCCCCAATAAGCACACTGTCCATTAGTAGTAGAATCTTCAAATTTTAGCTTCATTTAGCCAGAATGAAGACCACAATTGACCAGCCTGCTTTGGGTATGGTCATGTGACTAAGTTCTGGTCAAGGGGATATGAGTGGAAGTGATTGTACAACTTCCAGGACAAACAGTTAATCAAGACATAGGCCCACCTTATGCTTCCTCCCCAATGGCTGGAAAGCTGACCCAATGGATGTTGTGGTATGTCTTCTTTGACTATGCAGAGAAGGGCAACACTGGGTGGGTCCAAGACCAACAGTCTGAGAAGCACTGTTCTAGGGGTCAGTGGAGCAAAAAGAAATAGTCTGGTCTACGGCCATACCACCGTGAACGTGCCGGATCTCGTCTGATCTCGGAAGCTAAGCAGGGTGGGGCCTGGTTAGTACTTGGATGGGAGAAATAGTCTGGGTTCTAACTACCTGAAGCCAGCATTTCAGTCCTACACTTCTAATATGCGGGACTATTACCTAAAGGAGAACTTAACATGTATCTTGTTTAAGCCACTGGGGTCTCTTTGTTCTAGCAACCTAAGCTGTATCCTAACTAATATTTACTCCCAATCTTCTCCTTCTCACTCATTATTCCTCTTACCATAAACTTTTCCCATCTCAATTTGTATCATTCATGTTTTCTCTCTTCCTTCTCATTCATATCCAAGCCATCACTGTGGCCTATTGGCTCTACCTCCAAAATACACCCCAAAATTGATCTCTTTTTGTAAGTCACACATAGCACACATAGCAGCCAGAGACAGAGGCTGTAAATCATAATTCAGATCATATAACTACTGCCTCCCCCCAAATAACTTTCTATTATACTCAAGAATAAAATTTAAAGGCTTTATTTTGACTTCCAAGATCCTACAGGATCTAGACCTTACCTCTCAACTTGGCTTATACCAGTCAGTCATTTGACCTTATTCTACTCCTGTGAAAATGTCAAGTATAGAACTACCATGTGACCTGGCAATCCCACTAGTAGGTATATACCCTGAAGAACTGAAAGCAGGAACCCAAACAGATATTTGCACACCAATGTTCATAGTGGCTTCATCCATAATTGCCAAAAAGATGGGAGCAATACAAGTGTCCATCAACCAATGAATGGATAAATAAAACGTGGTTTTATTTACAATATGGAATATTATTCAGCTGTAAAAAGAAAGTCCTGATACATGCAACATGAATAAACCTTGAAGACATCACGTTGAGTGAAATAAGCCATACACAAAAGGACAATTGTTGTATGATCTCACTGATACGAAAGAATTAGAATAAACACACTCTTCGTGTCAGAATCTAGAATATAGGTTATCAGGGGATAGGTTGGGGATAGGGAATGGGAAATTAAGGCTTAAAATGTACAGGATTCCTATTTGGAATGATGAGTAATGTTCTGGTAATGGATGGTGGTTTTGTGAACAACACTGAATACAATTAGCATTGAAATATGTACCTTGGGGAGTGGGTATAGCTCAGTGGTTGAGTACTTGCTTCCCATGTACAAGGTCCTAGGTTTAATCCCCGGTACCTCCTAAAAAAAAAAAAAAAGAAAAAAAGAAAAAAAATCTTGAAATATGTACCTGAATATGATTAAAAGGGGAAATGTTAGATTTTCTATATATGATCACCAAATAACACTTAAAAAAAAATACATGGAACTACACTACACAAACAGGGGACCCTAAGCTAAATAGTTCAATTATAAAACTGTGCTATCATCAATTGTAACAAATGTTCCTTATCAATGCAAGGTGTTAATAACAGGGAGGTATATGGGAAATCTGTATTTTATGCATGATTTTTCTGTAAACCTATAACTTGACTAATGAAGAAAAAAGTATTTTAAAATGTATTCAGTTTAACTTTTGAGATGCTATGAAAATTTCAGCATAATTGATAAAAAATATCAATCATTAACCATATTTCTTCAAAAAAAAAAAACCCCTTTGAATATCTTTGTTTCCTGAGATTGGCATTAGTAACTATTGCTACAACAGGGCAAAAGGAATAAAACCTTAACTGTTGCTGGTTGACACTGTAGATGCCTATCTATGTGAATCAGAGTTTTTGAAATATTGTAACACAGTGAACAGGTCCTTGGATGTTGTGGAGAGAGAAAACTTTAAGTGCTATCCATCTTTAATTGAGCAATGATAATTTTCTGTATTATTTTGTTTAGTTCGAGATTTGCTTAAGTCCTGTCTGTCCTGATTTTAGCTCTGATTAATAGAATCATGCTTGAAGCCTGACATTTCAAAAGGCAGTTGCTGGTGATACATCTCTGAAAAGATAGAAGGATGTTGACACAGGTGCAAAGTGAGACAAAAAGTAAAATATAGCCTTTTAGAAAGGCTTGTTAGATAAAAATGAAGGCTAAAAACATTTGTAGGATATAAATCTTAACCCATTTAGGCTCATGTTAAATTTACACCTATTCTATATCTTGTAAACATGAAATTGTCCTTGCTGGATTAATTGTAAAGAATCTGCTTTAATATATCCAGACCTCCAAGTTCAATATTTACATACTAATTAGTTGTCATGGAAAGCTGCATTCAGACAGGGGTCTGTGATGGCTTTCATAGAAATCATCTCTCCCTTTGGCACTGACTGAATTAATGAATGACTATAGAACAGATTCAATTCTTTAAAACCAATGAGAGTATTTTCAAAGCCAGTAGAAACAATGAAATTCAAACCCATGATCATCAAGATACAGCCAGAGTGTGGAAGGCTATAAATAGTATAGTACTAGACATTTAAGAGGCAAAGCCTCTGAGATCACAGGGACTTGACTGCAATTTTTTCTAAATCCTAAATTTCCTAGAAAAAATTTTGTTCAAGAGAATGATACCCCTCCTTTTAAATGTACTGATATTCTTCTTAAAACTACACATACTGTTTTTCACATCTACAAATTTCCTGCCTCCCAGACATTGTACCTTCCCCTCCTGCCTTTTGGTTTTAACTCTTTGATGGCTTAAAATAGCTTCTGTAATGTAATCCTTAATAACACCCATTTAAAAGCATAAATAAAGTTAAATAAGCAAATACAAAAACTCGTTGAAATGTTTACTGAACACAGTTCATTTGTTTGGGAAAAGATATGCAAACTAAAATTCCCTCCAATAAGCTAATGGGAAAAGATTGTACTGATAAATCTAGTTTATAAAATATTTGAGCGTGAGAGATATTAATAGTTGGCGCTTTGGGAACTGTTTTGTGGAAAAAATAAGCTACAAATTGAGAACCTGAACTGAGAAAACCACGAGATGAAATGGGCAGGAAGCAAAGAAACTTATTAGAATTCCTAATTCTGGGAGGAAACTAGAATTGCAGATCTATTTAATGAAAACTTGTGGTTTCACTGGGTATTAAGCTATCCATACACATGTACATAGCATATCACAAACTTTAGATTGAAATCCTTAATTTGTCTCCAAGAAATTACGTTTTTCACAAACTCTATTTTGAATAATACTTAAGTATTACACAGATATTGACATCATGATCACACCAGAGAAACTTTACCAGTTTTACACATATGGGTATAATGAACTTGAGTGTCGGGATGGATATATTCCAGGTCATAGAGCAAAAGCAAATATCCACTTTTATATATTTTCAGTACAGTTTCCAGGTTCAGCTCCTTTTGGGTAATATATGTCTGCTCAAATAAATTAACATTAATGGATCTGATTTCCTCAAAACAAATGTCTGTTTGCCCCCCATATTCTAGAGAGGAAAAAAAGGAATAAACAAAGAAGTGTAATTACAATCTAATTTCCTAAGGTTTACAATCTCTATTTTTGAAAATCTGGTTCCATGCTTGATTATACAAATGTTTTTTTCTTACAACTTAAAGTTTTCTTTATGGAATCGCTTTAGTAAAGGCTAAGAAATCTTACAAGGAAACAGCTAAAAAAAGAATGTTTGCATTTTACTAAGCGAAAGATGTTTGCTTCTCGGGAAGAAGATGTGGCTCAAATGACTAGGCTCCTATCCACCAAATGGAGGTCCAGGGTTTGATTACTGGGGCCTCCTGGTGAAGGCAAGCTGGCCCTTGCAGTGAGCTGGCCCACCCAGGAGTCCCGGCTCATGTGGCAAGCTGGCCTGAGTGGAGAACTGGCGCAGCAAGATGACACAACAAAAAGAGACACAGAGGAGAGACAACATAGAGACACAACAGACCAGGGAGCTGAAGTGGTGCAAGAGATTGAGCACCTCTCTCCCACTCCGGAACGTCCCAGGATTGGTTCCCAGTGCCTCCTAAAGAGAAGACAAGCAGACACAGAAGAACGCCCAGTGAATGGACACAGAGCAAACAATGGGGATGGGAATAAATAAACAAATCTTTAAAAAATAAAAATAAAAAAAGATGTTTGCTTCTCTTCCCACAAAAGCCAAATAGAAAACAAAGTGTTACTAACATTTTCTATTTATTTCATTAATAAAAAGTGCATAGTACAAGCCCTTTATCCCAATCCAAGTACTCAGTAAAAGATTAACAATAAACCCTGGATGGCACAGACATGATTTGTTTGGCATGATTTAAACATTTAAAAACAGCAATTAACATTTAGTACATCACATGACCACTTTTGCTTTTAACAAAGTAATCATCAGACATAGTAACAAATACTTTGTTTTTCATTTAGAAATATTATAATGTTAAGACTAAACCTACTATTGCAAAAAAAATTTAATTCTTTAACCGCAAACTCTCTTCATTTTTCTTTCTTCAAGTTACTGTGTTGTATAGTAAGCTGAACTAGTCAAATTTTAGCACAATATTCATTTAGAGTGAGAGACTTTCATTTAGATTGATAGACTTCCACAGTTCCTTTGAAAATGTAAGATATCTATAATTTCATAAACACTATCACATCACATACCATAAAGATACTAAAAGTAATCATGGAATAAAACTGTACTAAAAAATATGACCTACTGACCATAGGATCATGGTTGGATAGATACATGATAAAATAGTTTACTATAAACATATCCAATGTTAACTTTTTCCATATAGAAAGCAAAAAAGAAAAGTTATTTTGCATAAAAGAACATTAAATGACTCAAAAGCATAGTAAACTCTAAATGGCATTTGTGCAATGTTTAAGAGCCATGATGAGTTTTAAAATGTGGAGCTTTATTTTTTCCAGATTATCTTCAAAGGATTTAGCACAGTTCAGGTGAATGTTTACAAAGCCAAGTAATGATTTAATAGAGTTCTCAATAAAAAGGCCACATGTAGAAGCTTTAAGAATTAAATAGAATAATATAAATTACTAGTTAGATTAACAAGAATATTTTATGAGCAGCATACCATCTTTTCAGAAACACAGAAATTTTACAAACACAAAAAAAACAACACTCTGATAATAACTTTTATTACTAATTAAGTAGATGGTCCATAAAATTAAGGGGATTCTAAAATCCTAGAATACCAATTAAGTATATGTGACAGAGATGAAGGACTAGAAATAAGTGTGCAGATTTCCAAGTCTCTAGCTAACACTACACATTCTGTTTCCACATTATAGTCATTTCTTAAACCAAAATCAATTCTCAATTATTTGTGAGCCATACAGTCAGTGTATACATTGGTATATTGGTCAAAGATTTGGCTTTCAGGCCGTTTAGAGAACAGACTGTTAAAATAAAGGGGCAAGCCTTCAAAGTTCAGGGGATAAGGCAGAAAAAGGGAATGCTATTGGATTTTGCTCCATTATAAGCTATTTCTACCTTTTCTGCCTTAAATACTTTACCAGCTCCAGAGCTGGGAAGGCTTCCAGTAGGTCTTAGCAAGAGGAAAAACCTTTTATCTTGGGAAAAGACAGACAACAAACACCTCCATTTTGCCAAGATTAAATGATGATTTAAAAAGCTTGCCACACTGTATAGAAATCAACATTCCCATAATTCTGTGCATCTGGGACTATAGAAATGTCTCCTGTGCCCCCAGATCTTCAAATTAATATTCTCAGGTCACAACAATAAGTCTTCCCAAAGGGGACTTTCCAAAAAAACAATTTCCTCGGCTCATATTTCCTTCTTTTTCTTATACAGGATTTGACTTACCTGTGTTATGGCACCCTTCTATTAGTACAAATAATTAAGAGTGGGTTATTTCAAGAAGTTCAGCACAAAGCCAAGATGCACAAGGAGGAATGCAAGCAGTTAATATTGAAGTATGTAATGAAATGATGTCATTACAATGTTTTTGGTCTATAGTGTAATCATAGTAAAGGAAAAAAAAACCCTCCATGAGTGTCACACAACTGTATTAGAGACTATTGAACAGTACAATGATATAGAGAACTTTATTCAATTCATAAAAGTAATTTTTCAGACCTATACAATGAAAAGCTAGACTGATCTAGGGGGAAAAATCCTTATATCGATAGCAAAATATCTTTTACCCCCATAACTCACCTGCAATCACTAGCTAGGAAAAAATTCCATAACCATATAGGTCGTGCAGGCATATTTTTTCAAACTGAGCAAAATAATGCAACTTTCACTATTTCTTATATTTCAAAACTATTTATATTAATTCTCCTTCCCACCCTAATCCATCCCATTATCAAGACAGGAATGAGATAAGGGAATGAGAAAAAGAACCTTGATTGTTTCTCATTTTCCTCCTTCGCTATTGGAGTAAATTAAGAATTCATTTCAAAAAATTTTTAAGTCAGAAAGGTAACAAGAGACTCAAATTTTTTTCTGCAAAATAAAGAGAGTAAATAAGTAAATAGACACTTAGATGTCAGTAATCAAGCAGCCCCATACAGTTTCTTTTTTCCCCCATATAGTTTTAACATAATTTCATTTTAACAGGGAAGTATAAGAATAGAAAAGCAGCTTCCTGAGAGGCACTCATTTTAAACAATAAATTATAGCTTAAATTATTGTATTGAATATACCCAGCAAAGGCAGAGTTAGTTTTTTCTTCATTTCATGAACCCTTGTAAGGCTAAAATACAGTGGCTTATAAATGTCATATAATGGACTGGTAAACATCCACCATATCAATCAATCATGTTTATTTAAAGGTTTCTTAACATTAGACATTTTTAAATGGGTATAAAAAAACTTAGTAAACAACCATTTCATTTCTTCTCTCCTCCTATCCTAATCACATAAGCCAGTTCTAATAGATGATACAGACTTCACCTGTAATTTATAAAATATTCAAGGGTTGCCACAGTCCCAAAAATAAGAGAAAACTTGCACCCACAAATAAACTATCAAGGTAAATGTAAATACATTGCGGTTCTAATTTTCATTCATACAATCTCAGACAAGTCCAAATCACTTTATAAACATCTTATGCGAAAAAGCAAGTTTTAAACCTACCAAAACTATTTGAAATATTTAATTGCAAAGATTTCAAATTTCCTTCAATCAGGCCAGAAATCATCCCAAAAATTATGATCACAGTTACAAATAGAATGAATGGAATGTTTCAGTTTAGGACAACCAAAAAAAGCCCCATGTAACTTTTTTTAATATCATTTACTCAAATATACTGTAAATAGGAATGGTGATAACACAGGAAGCAAAAATAAGCTTGCAAGTGAAATTTCTAGAAGCTCATGGAAACAATACCATCCCATATTGCAGATGCAAAAGGAAAAAGAGTTATAATGGGGTTAAGAGTACTCTGGTCATCTTCGTTCATTTGGTCGTGCAAGGTATATTTTCACTTCCCATATCACAAAGTTAGTCCACAGGAGGGGCTGGTGGATCTTGTTCCTGGCGTTAAAAAGAGATAAATGATTGAAACTAATTTCTTAAATCCCAATGCAACCAATCTACCATATATATGAGCAGAAAAATACATGAAGAGCAATGCCCTCTGTGCTCCCATCTGAAAGCATATACTTATTTGGACTTTTCATACGTTTTTACACAGAGGAACGGTGGATTAACACCATGATTCTCTAACTTTTGTCCCATTCCTACCTGTGGTATAGAAAAAAAGGTCACTGTGATATGACCTGGGTGAGACTACTTTCTCTGACAGCTCTAGGGATGGTCTTTAAACCAATAAAGGTATTTCATTCCCCTTGCTAAAATGAATGAATCCTTGACCACAGACCAATCTCAGTGAAGCTAGGGACTTTTGTTTTTCACTACAAAATGTGGATGAGGAAGCATGTGGCTCCAGTAAGAACTAATTTCTTAGGTTTTACCACCATACTGAAGTTACAAGGGGAGAATAAAACTGATAGTGTGAGGAAAGAAACTGGGTCTTTGATGACACTGTTAAACTTACTGAACCAATAATTTCATACAACTACCCTACACCTCTGGATTTTTTGATTGCATAAACTAATATAATAAAGCCACTTATTGTTTAAATGTTTTGAGTTGATTTCTGTTGTTTGTGATAGAAAGCATCTGAACTATAAAGGAAAAAGATCAGACTATATCGGAATCTTCTGGAAGATTCCATTTATTTACCTTCACATTCTATATGTTGCTCTAGTAGAGGGTGATCAATTTTTCTACTTGGAATTAGAGTCTATAAATTTTCTTGCCTATTCCTAAAGCCTTGGGTCTACTATTTCTAGAACCGCTGGCCAATAATGAACTAAGTTATGGTCTAGGAAACTGTTAATTTGCATTTCTGTCATCTAGAAGAGTTTCTAAGTCAGTTTAAGTTTAGCTCCAAACACTGGAGAAGATGCTCTTTGATATGAAAATAATAAAGCTGCACAAAGCAAGTAAGAGAAAAGGCTAAGGAAGAAACACTTTATCAAGACAAGTTCTGTCAAGTGCCTGGACAGAACTTTTTAGGAGTAATGCTCCTATAATTTGTTGAGCTGCCTTTTTCTGCTATTTGTTTTGAATTTGTTTTTTAAAAAAGAAATTAATCTAACTTTCTATACCAACAACACAAGGTTGGGTAAAGGAAGCAATTACTTAAAAAATTCGACATGAAGAAGGTTGTCAAGAGAATTAGTGGGATAATTTTGAATTCAACAAGTTAATCTATCATGGAAAGATTTTTAAAGAGAAGATATCCAAATCAATGGAAAAGAAAAAAATATAAATAAATACTGGCTATGAAAGGACTAAAATGACTCATTTAACAGCTGTTTCATTAAAAATGGTACTAAAAACTCCCTGTGGGATTGTTTTATTATGTTCTATTTAGAAGGTTCTAAAAATGGTTATAATCTTGATTATCAAGATTTATCAACATGAATAATTCCTTCTGCCAGCTCAGCTGATCTACAGAGAATACAGAACTTAAAGAAATGGTGTGAAAGAAATAAGATGGGAAATACAAGAAGAAAACAGGATTTATCCCAGACAGGCTTTGTGGCTCTATTGTATTTAAAAATAGCTGGGACAAGAAGGGAAAGAAAAGAGGGGAAAAAAAACCACATTTGAGCTAGTGCTTAATTAAGAGAGTTTAGGGGATTGGAGGCATAAGAGGCAAGGCTCAACTGTGAGGTAGACAGCACTAGGGAGAAGATAACTGGGATTTGAAATATATTGTTGTGGATTATGAACAGGATCATTTTTTATATTTCTCATTTGAGTAAAGACTGGAATTCATTTTAAAATTATTTTGAGCTTCTGGTCTGTGCATCTACATATAACTTCATGCAGACTAAGCCACTGGAGGCTCCAAGATTTACTAGGGACTGCACAGGGAAAGCTTCTTTCATGAGTTAAATCTTCTGCTAATTTTGATATTTTTATCAAAACAAACTCCTTCCTCTCCCCAAGCCACAACACTCTCCCCATCCAGAAAGGATTTATAAACCACAACACTTACATTATGAGGACTGGTTGGTTTTCCAGGTAGGTTGGATCCTCTTAGATTTGGAGGTCTCAGTAAGAACAAGATCACTGCAATAACCATCCAGGCCATCAAGATCATAGTAATACTGATGCCATTATCACCAGAAGGTCCTGGTACTAAAGGCAAACAAAATGTCTTTATAATAAAAACTGTAGCATGATTATAATAGTGTTCAGTAACATAAAAATAAATTACAATGTTTAAAATGTCTACTTGAAAAACTGTATTAATAATTTAAAGTAGTACACTTATGAAGTATTACATCTTCAATTTCCCTTTCCTCCAGTAAGAAAACCTAAACGGTAAATGATGTTAAGCAGTCATAAACTAGAATAAGCCCAAGTCTATTAAATGAAAATTTTCATAGTATAGTAGTTCTTAATATTTTTTGGGTATGTAACATAACGTTTTGAGAATCTAATAAAAATTACGGACTCTTCTCAATATAAGAATCCATGTATACACATTCACGAAATTTTGTGGAACGTTCATGAATCCACAAAGCCATCGATCAATCCAGAGATTTACTAAGATCTACAAAACCCGGTTAAGATCCCCTGAAATACAGTAAAGGTGCTTTTCTTCAGAAAAAAATTCTGTACCTTAATAATAGAAGTAGTAAGAACAAATATAAAAGGATGTAAGGAAAAAAGAACATTTGGGTTGTACAAGATATAAATGAAAAGATTTCTTTAGTGATATTTTCAGTCAAGGTGATATTAATTTGGTTTTGTCTTTTACAAAAAAAGGTAGATTCAGATCTAGGTATTTTTAAAGTCTTTGTATTTACCAAGAGAAAAAAAGTCAGGGGTGTATGTGTGTGTCTGTGTCTATACACACATGTGTATGCAAGGAGGTATTAGTTTTTCTCAAGCTTCTGGAGGCAGCCATGTCTTATTTAATTTTGAATAACAAGTTCCTGGGCCTGGCCCATGACATAAGCTTACAAACATCTAATAAATAAAACACAGGTTTTGTTTTATGTTTATTGGACAACTCAATTGTCAGAAATGAAAATCATAGAAGATGAGATTTCTAGAGAAAAACATAGTATCTCTAGGTGGTTACTAAAACAGCCTGTCAGGAAGCAGACTTGGTCCAGTGGTTAGGGCGTCCGTCTACCACATGGGAGGTCTGCGGTTCAAGCCCTGGGCCTCCTTGACCCATGTGGAGCTGGCCCATGAGCGATGCTGATGCACGCAAGGGGTGCCCTGCCACGCAGGGGTGTCCCCCGCGTGGGGGAGCCCCATGCGCAGAGAGTATGCCCCGTACTCTCTGAGAGAGCCGCCCAGTGTGAGGGAAAGTGCAGCCTGCCCAGGAATGGCGCCGCCCATGCAGAGAGCTGACACAAGATGACGCAGTCAAAAGAGGCACGGATTCCCATGCCGCTGACAACAGAAGTGCAAAGAAGAGGGCTCAGCAAGTAGACACAGAGAGCAGACAACTGGGGCGGCGGGGGTGGGGGAAGGGGAGAGGGAAGAGAAATAAATAAATAAATAAATCTTAAAAAAAAAAAAAAGAACTTGAAATTAAAGAAAAAAAAAACAATTCACACACACACACAAACTAAAACAACCTGTCAAGACAACAGCTATTTGAAACTGGGAAATGTTATGCTGTCTATTATGTTACCACAATAAAACTTTAAACAAAAATAAAAAATAAGCGTATGGAGGTCAAAAGGTAAAATATCAATGAATATATACGAGTGAATTCCAGGGTCTTTCAAAAACAATTTAAAAAAAATTTTTTTTAGGAGGTACCAGGATTGAACGTAGGACTTCATGTATGGAAGCAGGCACTTAACCAGTGAGCTATAGCCACACCCCAATGAAAGCTGTTTTTTTTTTTTTTTGGAAGTATTGGGGATTGAACCCAGGACCTCAGACATGAAAAGTGGGCTCTCAACTACTTGAGTGACACCCATTCCCCTGAATTCTTTTTTGTAAAGATTTATTTTATTTCTCTCTCCCTACCCCTCCCTTTCTTGTTTGTACTTGCTGTGTCTGCTCGTCTTCCCTGTCTCTTTAGGAGGGGCTGGGAACCGAACCTAGGACCTCAGATGTGGGAGGGAGGTGCCTAATCACTTAAGCCACCTCCATTCCCTGCTTTGTTGTGTCTCTGGTTATGTTTCTCTTCGTGTGTCTCTTGTTATGTCATCATGCCACCTCGCCGTCCTGCTCATCTTCTTTACGAGGCACTGGGAACCTCTGCTCCCTGTTTTGTTGTGTTTCTCATGTTCATCTTCTTGTTCTCATTTGTGTCATCTTGTTGTGTCAGCTTGCTGTCTTCTTTAGGCGGCCCCGGGAACCGAACCATGGACCTCCTGTGTGGTAGGTAGGATCCCAATCACTTGAGCCACATCTGCTTCCCTCCCGTAAATTTTTAAAAAGTACTTATTGTTTCAAAATTTAAATAAAGTATATTTTTCCTTTTTACAAATTATCAAATTTTACTGTCTTTACAATGATCAATGGAATAAAGTGTTTTCTAAAGGCACTTTAGGTAGCTATTCTTAAAATATATTTCTACTACAGTGAATATCATTTACACTATCTACCCTGAGAGCACTGATGTAATTTTTCAATTGGCTTTCCTTTAAAGAAAATATTCTGCATGATATTTTGTATTAATAGAAATTCCTAAGTGTGTGAACTGGATTAACTACTGCCAAAATAATTATAAAATTGACGATTATTCACATAATAAGCTAAATTGTGAAATATAATTAGAAACTTAAGAGATTGACGGGCCAAAAAGAATTCCTAAAGTTAATGAATAAGGATTTGATTATTAAAGAAGAAATACAGTATAATTAAATTTTAAATTTTCATTCAAATACTAATATTGCTCATGTTTTCTTGAAACTTTTTTTTTTTAAAGATTTATTTTATTTATTTATGCCCCTTGCCCCCCCGCACCTTGCTGCTTGTGCTTGCTGTCTGCTGTACGTTCTTTTGTGTCTACTTGTCTTCTCTTTAGGAGGTACTGGGAACTGATTCCGGGACCTTCTGATTGGGAGAGAGGCGCTCAATCGCTTGGGCCACCCCAGCTCCCTGGTTTGATGTATCTCTCATTGTCTTCCTCTGTGTCTCTCTCTTTCTGTTTTTGTTTGGTGCGTCATCTTGTTGCATCAGCTCTCCACATGAGCCCCAGGAATCAAACCCTGGACCTCCGATACGGTAGATGGGAGCCCAATTGCTTGAGCCACATCTGCTTCCCTTGAAACTTGTGAATAGGAAATTTTTGGATAATTATGGACAAAACAAAGAAAAAAAATATACGGAAAATTTGCTATTTTTGCCTTTAAAAGATAACAAAGTGTGACTATATTCAACAGACGAAAAAACACAAAAGACTATACAACTATTTGGTTTTTGGTCTCCATACCTCAAGAAAAAGTAATAGAAAATCCAGATAAGATGTTGAAAATAAGATGATGCCTTGCACTGGGGTCTATGGACCCATGGCTCATTCCCAAAAGAAGGAAGGGATAGGTGGCATTGCTTGGGCCAACGGGCTAGTGAACAAAGGAGACAAAATCAAATTAAGAGCTGAGCTGGCCCAAGAGTAGGCTAGATAAGAATGCAGTCTCTATTCCAAAACCAGTCACTTCCCCATTAATAGTTAAAGCAGTACTTAGGAGGACTCAAATTGCATTACATAGAGCACCAGTGCATCAACATTCCATTTTCTCTATATCCATTATACATCCTTTCTTTGTTCCCTCCTGTTATAAGAAATGCTCTCCCTTTTGTAATTAAGAACAGTTTTTCCACTTGAATTTTGGATTTCATCACTCTTGCAGGCATGCTATCCATTATCCTCTCTCCTATTGCTGAACTTCCCCTTCTCCATTGGAATCATTCCATAAGTATTTAAACATGATCGAGTTTCTCCTATTTTTGAAAAAACAAAAATCCTTCCCTCAATTCCATTCCCTCATCTGTTTACTCATTGTTTGTGCTCATTGCTTGTTGTCTGTGTTTTTTCTTTAGGAGGCACTGGGAACTGAATCCAGGACCTCCCACGTGGGAGATGGGTACTCAACTGCTTGAGCCACATCCACTCCCTGCTTGTTTTTGCTCATTGTCTCTTTGATGATCTTGCTTGTGGTCTGCTTGTTGTTTGTCTTATTTAGGAGACACCGGATCCTACACTCTGGTTTACTGGACTTACCCCACTCAGCTAACATGGAGTTGAAGAAGGTCAACCACCACACCATGGAACCAAGAGTGCCTACAACTGAAAGCAGGAGGATTGCATCCAGCATCCATGTGGAATCTAAGGCCCCTCTTGATATAGATGTGGAGTGGACACAACCATTCTAAGGTCCACAGGATGGAGGAATGGAGTATGGATTAGAGTGGACTTACTGATAATCTATTCATGAACAATTGTGATTAGTAATCGAAGAAAATGTGGCATTGGTGTGGAGAAAGTGGCCGTGGGGGCTGCTGGGGGTAGGGAATGGGAGGAAAAGATGAGATGTGGAGGCGTTTTCGGGACTTGGAGTTGTCCTGGGTAATGCTGCAGGGACAGTTACTGGACATTGTATGTCCTCCCATGGACCACTGGGTGGGACGTGGGACAGTGTGGGCTATGATGTGGACCATTGACCATGAGGTGCAGCAGTGCTCAGAGATGTATTCACAAATGCAATGAATGTCTCATGATGATGGAGGAGACTGTTGTTATGGAGGGAGGAGTGGGGTGAAGAGGGTGGGGGTATATAGGGACCTCATATTTTTTGAATGTAATATTAAAAAAATAAAGACAAAAAAAAGAGAGATTTTGAATACACACACAAAAGTATATTTCACTGATGTAAAAACACTTTCAAAAATTAGCAAATTGAATCTAACTGTGCAATAAAATACATTATTGCCATGTTGACTTTATTTCAGGAATGCACAATTAATACATTCAATTGGTCAATACTCTTTAAAAGTTTCAAGATCATTGTGTTGCTTAACTTCATAAGTAATCTTGGCTAGGTTGTGGTGTCCAGTTGTTTGGTCAAGCAAGCATCCGCTTGATTGTTACTGTGTGGGTATTTCATGGACTTAAACTATTGGTCAGTTAATTTTATCTATGGCTCATTATATCTGCAAATAAACAAGGTAAATTGCCTTCAACAATTAAATGAGCCATCTCATTCAATAAGCATAAGATAAGGACTATGATTACTGGTAAGATTTTGACAATATTCTTTCATAATTTTTAACAAATATCTCATGACAATGCAAGTCGTTGCTGGAGGGTTGATGTATGGAACCCCTGTATGATGTTATGAATGTTTGCTTTGTAAGTTCACAACTTTTACTATACACTTAATTGTTTATGTATATTCATATATAAATAATATAAAAATAATAGGGTTTGTTGGGGGAAAATACTTTGTTTGGTAGTAATATTTTGACAATGCTCTTTAATCATTAGTTAAAAAGGTTCAACAACAATGCAAGTTAATGGTGGCAGGGTGAGTTATGAAAGTCCTGTATGATGTTATATATGTTTGTCTTGTAAGTTTGTAACCTATTATTATACACTTATTGCTTACGTATGTTTATGTATGAGTGATATACTTCAATAAATTAATTAAAAAAAAAAAGAATCGAGGAGTTGTGTTCTTTTAAAATATATGTTCCAGATTAAAGAGGCTAAAGAGACATGACAATTGAATGGAATACCTTACTCTATACTTGTTCCTATATTGTAGGAGGAAAAATGTTATATAGGATATTACTGGGTCGAATGGCAAAATAGAATATGAGTGATAGACTATATAAAGTATTGTATCAAAGATAAATTTACTGAAGTTGATAGCTGTACTGTGGTTGTGTGAGAGAATCTCCCTATTCTTAGGGAAAAGACACTGAGTTATTTATTGGTAGGGCCATGGTGTACATAAATTATCCCCAAATGGTTGAGAAAGAGAGCATACAAGCAAATGATAAAGCACATGTGGTCCAATGTTAATAACGGGTGAATCTGTATAATGGATAAACATTCCTTGTATTAGTTTTATTTTGCACCATCTTCTGTGGATTTGAAATAATTTCCAAATAAATTTTTTTGAAAAAACTCCAAAAAAAAAAAAAAAAAAAAAAAAAAAGGAGGCACTGGAAACTGAACTTGGGACCTCTGATGTGAGAGGTGGGTGCTCAACTGCTTGAACCACATCTGCTCCAAATGGGTAATTTTTAGTTCTTGTTTTCCATGACCATTCTCTTTTGAAACACTTTCTTTTGTCTATGACATTCACATTGCCTGGCTTTCTTTCAAACACTTGGCCTTTGCATGCTCACTTTCCTCTTCCTGGCCTTTAAATTCTGGAATTCCTCATGGTCAATTTTAGGTTCCCTTCTCTTTTTGCTCTATGTACTCTTATCCTCACCTGAGGTTTAAAATACCTTCTGATGAAGCGGACTTGGCCCAGTGGATAGGGTGTCCGTCTACCACATGGGAGGTCCGCAGTTCAAACCCCGGGCCTCCTTGACCTGTGTGGAGCTGGCCCATGCACAGTGCTGATGCGTGCAAGGAGTGCCATGCCACGCAGGGGTGTCCGCTGCGTAGGGGAGCCCCACGCGCAAGGAGTGCGCCCCATAAGGAGAGCTGCCCAGCACGAAAGAAAGTGCAGCCTGCCCAGGAATGGCGCCACACAGACGGAGAGTTGACGCAGCAAGATGATGCAACAAAAAGAAACAAAGATTCCTGTGCTGCTGACAACAGAAGTGGACAAAAAGAGGAACACGCAACAAATGGACACAGAGAACAGACAACTGCGGGGGGGGGGGGGAGAAATAAATAAAATAAATCTGTATGTAGACTTCACCTACATTAATACCTACCCCAGAGTCCTCTGAACTTTAGACTCAAATATCTAACTGTGACTACATCAATAGTTCTCTTTTTTTCCCCTTGATGTTAATAATTCTTAAAATATGATGTGCATCAGTCATTTGGCAGCTTCTTAAAAATGCAAATGCCTAAAACCCACCTCAAACTTAAAAGAAATAATCTTGAACAGTGGCCCCAATCAAGATAGTGGAGTAGATGCTCTAAGGCTTGCCACCTCCCCACCCAGAAAATTTTAATAACTAGCAAGAACTAGCAGAAACATCTTCTCAAAGCTCCAGAAAACAATAAAAAGATTTAAGTGACAAGGCAAGTGTCTAATCAAGGGCAACTTAAAAATGGTATGACTGAGTGGACAACAGTCCCAATCAAGATGGTAGGGTGAGAAGCTTCAGGACTCCATCCCTGCATAGAAGCTTTGAACAACCAGCAAGACTTGGCAGAAACATCTTTCTCAAAGCTCCAGAAAACAGTTGACGGACTGCAGGAATAGGATGCACCCAAAATCAAGAAAATCGCTACTTAAAAGTGGTAGAATTTTGTAGAGTCCTGGATGACCCCTCCTCCACCCCCACCAGCAAGGCCAGGGGCAACCCACACTCCCAGTGAAGATTCCTGGTCTTGGTTCTGGAGGGAGGGGAATAATCGAGTACCGTACTGGCATCATATATGTTTGGTCCAAACTGTCTGATAGTGGCCTAAAGAACCCGCCCTTGTAGAACTTGCCCTGTGTTTAGAAGGCAGCACACAGAATTCACCTACAGAACACTGTGGGAGAGCAGTCAAGTCATTCTGCCTGACAAGGGATTGCTGGCAGGGATTGCCTGACCTGGGACCGGAGGAAACTGTTTCCTGGGGAAGAGGGGATATTCTAATCTAAGGAAGAGGGGATATTCTAATCTGCGTGATGAATCTGGGATTCTGGGGAGGTGGGGTATGTTGGAGTTTTCTGCATGGGGTTAGTATTATTTTCATAAATGTCTTCTAAGTTTTTTTTTTTTTTTTTTCAAAAGAGGAAGGGGGAGGAGAAGGAGAAGGGAGGGGAGAGAAGAGAAAGAGGTAGAAGGGGAATGTGGGAGAAGGGGGAGAGAAAAAGTTAAAATTAGAAAATACAGATTTAAAAAGGATTTTTGATAAACAAAACTAGTTGTTAAATAAAACTAGGTTACTTAAAATTTGACAAAGAAAGATAGCTGTGTCTTCTACATACTATCAAACCTATATATAGTACCCCCTCTCTCAGAAATAAAATGATTTATTAGCTGTAAAGACCAGAAGTGTAACCCCAACATCAAATCTTAGGATACTCAATTTGGAGAGTGAATCCCTTATTTTTTGATACTCTGTGCAAATAAAAGATTCTTAAGCTTCAGAGAGCCAAACTTCTGAAGTTCCCAGATTTACTAACTCATATTTCTAGACAAAGCAACCCTGACAAAATGCCCATTCTTTTTTAAAAGTTTCATAGTGATAATATGACTCCATTCCCTGCAGCTGTCTCCAAGCTTGGTTCCTTTTGCAACCTTTCCTTTGCATTTTGCTGCCAGAAGAGAGCTCACCTAAAACGTTACTCTCTTAACACATCTATCTGCTGGGCAACCTGGTGACTCGCTCTCCACTGCCCACTGCTTCAGCTCTGAACTCCTTAGTCTGGCTCTTCCACTCATCTAATCTTAGTTCTTACACTTATCAGAAAATGCATCCTCTACTTTAATCACACCCAACATCCTCCTCCTTTAGCCAATAATGGCTCCCTGACATGGTTGAGCATCAAAGTAGCCTAAAACAAGATCAACAACACAGAATCTAAAGCCCTACTTCAGACCATGTAAAAAAAGGAGCTTAGCAGTGGGGTTAGGAATCACCAATATTTGTTAAAGCTTTCCAAATAAATCTGATGCAGTAGTTAACTACTAGCTGAGTTGGCAGCATTTGCCAACTACTCAAACTTAGTCCTTTTTCTGGGATACTCATTATATTCCCCGGTCTGAAATGCTCTTACACCACTTATTCATTATATCCTACTTCCTTCTCTCTTCTATTAAAATCTTCTCCATCCTCCAGGTCAACCTTTCCTTCTCTGGACTAGTGCAACATTTCTAGCTTGAAGGAATGGTTTCCTCTCTCTTCTAAATAGGTCATTAATTTGTCCAGAACAGGGACCATTTGCATAGCTGTTTTACTCTACCACTTCTTAGCTGTAACATCTCTGTGCCTCAATTTCCATAGCTATGAAATGGAAATATTACCATCTTCTCACAGAGTTGCTGTGGGGATTAAAATAGTCATTACATAAAAAGCAGTTACACGATGCAAGTGTAGCAGTTTGAAATTGCTTATGAATTCCAAAAAAAGATATTGGATGATATTTGTGAACTGGTCTGGGCATATTAGATTGTATTGGATTCAGAGGTTTCACTTTTACTTGATCAAATAATTACCGGGGCTTTGATTGGGCCATGTCAATAGGATGTTGAGTTCCTGTCCGCTTGGTGGGTGATGATTCACAGAGAAAATGACAAGGTCCTGGAGTTTGTTAAGTTTTGAGTTGGAGCATGGGAAGTAAGCACACAGAGGAGAA
This sequence comes from Dasypus novemcinctus, assembly GCF_030445035.2. NCBI lineage: Eukaryota > Metazoa > Chordata > Mammalia > Cingulata > Dasypodidae > Dasypus > Dasypus novemcinctus. The sequence goes on along the minus strand of NC_080673.1, from coordinate 166,869,876 downwards.
AGCAGCTGACCCAGAGAGAAAAAAGCCCCAGGAAGAGAGGAACCCAGGAAGCCTGAACTCTTGGCAGATGTTGGCAGCCATCTTGCTCCAATGCATGGCAACAGACTTTGGTGAGGGAAGTAAATTATGGTTTATGGCCTGGTAACTGTAAGCTTCTAGTCCAAATAAATATCTGTTGTAAGAGTCAGCCAAAGGGGTGCTGATGCAAGATATCAGAAATTGGTTGGTTTTTATAAAGGGTATTTATTTGGGGTAGGAGCTTACAGATACCAGGCCATAAAGCATAAGTTACTTCCCTCACCAAAGTCTATTTTCATGTTTGGAGCAAGATGGCTGCCGACATCTGTGAGGGTTCATGTTTCCTGGGGTCCTCTGGGCTTAGCGCCTCTGTTTTCTCCACAAGGTCAGCTGTAGACTATAAGGCTTTCTAGGCTTTCCCTCTCTCCATAGGGTCAGCTGTAGACTATCAGGTGAATGGCTCTGTCTTTCTCTTCCTGGGGCTCCAGCTTCAGCATCAAACTCCAACATCAAAAGTCCAACATTAAAAGCCCTCAACTCTGTCCTTTGCCATGCCTTTTATCTGTGAGTCCCCATCCTTTTGTGGGGACTACCAGCCCTACTAGCACAAGAGGTTTACATGATTACATAAACAAGGAAACTTATGAATTCAATATAATCAAATATGCCCAGAGAAAAAGATCAGTTTACAAACATAATCCAATATTTCTTTTTGGATTCATCAATAATATCAAACTGCTACACTCCACCCTCTGAATTTCAAAAAGACATCACAATATTAAAAAAAAAAAAAAAAAAAAAAAAAAAACCCTTAAATCAGTTATAATGCAAGGACTAAATTGTACCACAATAAATTTAAAGAAATACAGTTTGTCCTGGGGCAAAGTTCTGTCTGCTAAACACCTCTGAAATTACAAAACAATTTACCTGCTTCCAATACACAAATGGGCAGACAAAGAATAAACATTTTCATTACAATAAAGAGAAATTGGGAGGGAAACATGAATAATGGGTCCTCTACATTTCAGTAAACCTGCAGAACATCCTCCATTCGATTATTCGATTTTAATCTGAGACTCATTCTTAAGATGATGGTTTCTTCTTCCTGGGGCCATATGGGGACCCACCCTTTCCACTGGTTGCCCAACAGTCATTTTCTTGGCTTCATTCCCATCAAGCATCTGGGTGTCAACCAAGCTCCAGACCTCTCCCTCTAAGAATGTTGGGGTGATTGCCACATCTTACCCAGTCTTTGGGTTAGAGTCTTAACCCCCATAGTACAGTGATGTGAAGACAGTATTCACCTAAACTTTGGCATACAAGCTCAACCCTCTCAGAGCAGTGAATTGACCACCGACCTTCCCTGACCTTTGGGGGCAGGTCCACCCCTCTCAGACCTGTGGGGTGCTGACCTTAACCGCCCTAATTCTTGAGGAATGTGCTCCACCCTCTCTGTACCCTGGGGCAGCAAAACTCTCCCAGAACATCAGACAGGAGCAGCCACACTCTTCAACTGCTGGGGCAAACTCACCCTTTCTGTACACATGGGTGGGGTTCCTCTCTTAGCCCAAGGTGATGTCCTAATTCCAGATCTCAGCTGCCATGGTTTTCCTCTTGAAGTTGTTTCCCCTTCAATTTCTCCTTTCCATGTCCCTTTTATTCCAAGTTGACAGTGGTTTTGCTCATACAGCTCTCTCAAAAACCTTGTTGGTTTAGCACACAGGAAGCAGGGGTCCAAGTCATTAGACAGTAAGACTTTCCACAAGTCTTTCTGAGAGAACTGAATTTTCAATCCTGATTTGCAAGTCCCAAGTTTAGTCAAGTCCTCCAATGGGGCACTTTTATCTGGGAGCTTGATTTCCAGAGGTTTGGAATTTCCAGAATCAATTTCTGTTTTCTTTGTGCCACACAGTTCAGTCCTCAGCATCTCTCTCTCATGTGGCATTTTGCTATAAGCTGCAAGCAGCAGAAGCCAAGCTGCATTCTCCGGGTTTACTTTGAAATTTCTTCAGCTAAATGCTCAGGCTCACCATTTTCAAATTCTGCCTTTCATAAAACACCAGAAGTTAATCTTGCTAAGTTGTCTGTAACTTTAAAACATGGATTATCTTTCCTCCAGTTTCCAATAATAGTTTCATCATTAACTTCTAAGGCATCATAAAAAGTCTCTTTAGCATGTATCTCACAATTATTTTCTTCTAAGGCCTTATCAAAAATAACTTTAGGCTCCATAGTGCTACCAATATTCCCTGCAAAGCAATTTAGGCCTTTCCCATCAAGCATCTCACAATTCCTCCAATAAATATCCCTTACCCATTTCTGAAACTATTCCAGCATTTCGGTAATTGCAAAAGCACTACCCCACTCCTGGTACCAAGCTGTATTAGTCAGGGTTCTCTAGGGAAACAGAATCAACAAGAGATATCTGTCAATAGTATATAATTTTATGAGTCTCTCATGTGACTTTGGGGATGCACAAGTCCAGGTTCCACAGCAGGCTGCAACCAGGGGCTCCAATGAAAGTCCAATGAAGGTTCTCGCCAAGTTCTGGAAGATGTTAGCTGTCCAAAGATGAGATGGGAAATTCTCACTCAATGCTGCAATCACGTCCTCTTTTAAGGCATTCAACTGATTGGATAAAGCATCACTCATTGCTGATGGCAATCTCCCTGATTGATATAATTGTAATCAGCTATTATTTGCCACTGCAGTAAAGTCAATGGTGATTAAAGTCCATAAATGCCCTTGTATTACAGTTAGCCCAGTGCTTGCTTGAGCAAACAATTGGGCACAGTTACCTACCTGGCCGAGTTGACACAATAGCCTAACCATCACAATACCCTTTACAAAAGCCAACAGATTTCTGGTATTTTGCATCAGCAAATACAGCAAGGCACCCAGTAAAATATTCAATAAACATTAGCCATTACCAGTATTAGGATCAATTAGAGGAAAGAAAAGTCTGAGTATGGAAAGGTTCTGTTGAAAATAGCTAGGTTAGATAAGACAGTGAAGTAGGAATGCAAAAGGGACAAATATAAATAGCAGCAAAGATGGAAGAAGCATAATACTTAGTGACTAAGTAGACTGGTAGTGGGAGGAGGAAGAAAAATGAGTTAAAGATGCCTCTAAAAGTTCTGAATGCTGTAGAATTTCTCTACTTAAAAGGCTAAATGGACAGCTTTCCTGACCTTGAACATTTGACAAGATCATTTCTCCCTTAATCTCCAACAATTTAAGGCCCATCTTAGAATAAAGGGTAAAAGAGGAACCAATGAAAGCTGAACCTCTTGGTAGAGGCCACGAAATTACAACTCTCTATAATGTATGATCACATATGCAAACTTATTTTAACAAAAAAACAAACAAACTGGAAACAAACTTAAATGTCTATCAACAGTACCTGATTAATAAATTACGATATATCTGTACAATAGAATACTATGAAGCTATAAACATTTTGAGCAAAGACTCTATGAGGTATACTTTTTTTTTTTGACAGAAAAAAAAAACCAGTTGAACAGTATGTAAAAAGAAAGGGGACATAAATTATATATTTATATTTGCTTGTACATGAGTATCTGGAAAGATACACAGAAACCTAATAATACTGGGTAGGCAGGGGAACATGAGTAGGAAAACTACTTTTCACTGTATACTGTGATGGTAAAGTTCATGTGTCAATTTGACCATGTTATGGTATCTAGCTGTTTGGTCAAGGAATCACTGGCCTCACTGTTACTGTGGGGATATTTCATGGACTTAAATCCTCAGTAAGTTGAGTGCATCTATGGCTGATTATATCTGCAATCAACTGAGGAGACTGCCTTCAGCAATGGAGAAGTCTCATCCAATCAGCTGAAGGCTTTAAAAAGGAGAAGTGGTGAGTTCAGTCATGTGAGACAATTCTTATAAAAATCTCTTAATATTTACATATATGTCCTGTCAGTTTTGTTTCCCTTGAGAACCCTGACTATAACTTACACTGATTAACTTCTTTTTTTTTCTTGAATCTGCACAAGAATAGATACTCGAGCAATTAAAAAAAAAAGTTATTTCTTTCTCCACCCCCTCCTTGTCTGCTCTCTGTATCCATTTGCTGTGTGTTCCTCTTCATCCACTTGTATTCTTGTCAGCGGCAATGGGAATCTGTGTCTCTTTTTGTTGCATCATCTTGCTGCGGCAGTTCTCTGAGTGTGCGGTGCCACTCCTAGGTGGGCTGTGCTTTTTTTGCATGGGGCAGCTCTCCTTGCAGGGTGCACTCCTTGCATGTGGGGCTCCCTTACACAGGGGACACCCCTGCGTGGCAGGCATGGCACTCCTTGCATGCATTAGCACTGCGCGTGGGCCAGCTCACTACACGGGTTAGGAGGCCCTGGGTTTGAACCATGGACCTCCCATATGGTAGGCGGACGCTCTATCAGTTGAGCCAAATCCACTTTCCAACTTCTTGATTTTGAACCATATATTAAATAAATATATTGAATTAAACAATAAAAAAATTAGCTGTAAGATATCTTCAGGTTGAAGATACTGGGGTATCCAAACTGACATACACTCCTCAAAATATTTAGGAACAGGGATGAGTGGGGTCACTGTGGGCTTTCTATTATCACTTGCAGTCCCTACGACATGAGTCCTTACTCATGAAGTCTCAGGACAAAGGAAAACCAGAGTTGGACTGGCCTTGGGAAGTATGCTACTCAACCTCTCTGAATTGCGAACAGTTAATAAATACAAATATTAGTAGTAGCCATTTTAAAGTCAGTATAGAGAAATGAATGGATCTTTTAAAGACCTCATCACTAAATTCTTAAAAATTTATTTTTTCATTAGAGAAGTTGTGAACTTACAAAACAATCATGCATAATGTAGAGAATTCTCATAAAGCACTCCTCTAGCAATACCCTATATTGTTGTGGAACATTCACTACAGATTATGAAAGAACATGATCAGACTACTACCACTATCTATAGTCCATAGCATACACTTCATATATTTTTTTCCATATACCCCCTATAATTAACACTATGTATTCGTATTGTACATTTGTTACAGTTCTTGAGAGAATACTGTCATATTTGTACTGTTAACCACAGTCCATCTTCTACCACATGGTTTACTGCATTATAGTCCTGTGTCTTGTATATTCCACCCAAACCACCAACGAATTTTTCATTGTGATAGCTTTTTGGCACTTAAAAACAACAAAAATACTTGGGGATATAAAATCTGTTCCCTTACCAGGAACTATCTGGAAATTATTTGACTTAAGAAGCTAAGTACTTTAAACTCTATGGTCTGGAAAGATGCCAAATCTTAAAAATGAAAAAGGACTATGAGTATCAAAATACAGTGTTCTCTGTTTTGCTTAAGGATTAAGTCTTTGGTTACAAGCAAATGTGAGTAGAGTTGATGGTGAGGACGTTATAATAAGGTGCCAAATGGATTCACAATGAAGCTTCGTACAGAGCTGTTAACTTAGCTGGACACCAGGAAAATCGAAGAGTAGGAGGCTCTAAGACCTGGCAGATTCGGAGAGATTATATCTATTAATAAAAACTTTTAACACAGGTTTCCAGTGGGAAATGCAAAAATAGAACAGTATTGAAAGTGGACACTGCACCAGTAGGCTTTTTACTGTAATTTTTATCATGCATAGAAATTACATTATCCTCAGTAGAGCTACTGATTTTCAAGCTTATTTATTTCAAAATTAACTTAGCCATAGATTTGGTTTCTATACAATTCTTTATCAGCCAGGCAGTATTTTCAGAAGAGTGAGCAGACCTGCTCTATACTGCTCCAGAGAGCAAAAAATCCCAAATCACAATGAAGTGGGATTTAGCTCAATATAAAAAATAATGCATCTGAAGCCAATTTAACTATCTTTCTTTCCCCATGGGAGCCCAGAATGCAACTGCTGCAGACAACAGCCTTCTTAGTAGTATATGCAGCCTATTGTTATATGGGATGCCCAAAGGGATCCTGGAGACAGCCTTTCCTAGCTGATGTTCATGTCTGACTTTGTGCTGTCCCCAGTCTAGGCTCCAGACACATATGCGAGGTGTCTTTGCAAAGCCCCAGGGAATGGTAGCTAGGATCCACATTGGCCAGGTCATCATGTCCATTTTCACTAAGCTTCAAAAAAAGGAGCATGTTATGGAGGGGCTAGGCAGGACCAAGTTCAATTTCCTTGGTTGCCAGAAGATCCATATCTCCAAGAAGTTGGGCTTTACCAAGTTTAATGCTGATGGATTTGAAGACAAGGTGGCTGAGAAGCACCTCATCCTGGATGGTTGTGGGGTCAAATATGTCCCCAATCATGGCCACCTGGACAAGTGGAAGGTCCTGCACCTGTGAGGACTTTGCCAGTAATGCCCTCACCTGACTTGTGCCCACCAATAAACTAATTTCTGACCATCTAAAAGCAAAACAAAACAAAACAAACCATGCAACAGTGGTGGAACTGCTACCACATGAAGTAATGAGTGCCACATTTAATTAAATAATTTCAAAAGTATTTAATGTACCATAGCAGGCATGATGGGTACAAAGACAAATGCAGGTGAGTCCTCACCTTGAACAAATTCATGGTCTGGAAGGCAGTGATTACAAATGATTGTAACATAATCTGAGCAACGAGCAGAGTCTTGAAGAGCAATTAGGCATTGGTCAGAAAATGTTCAGGGTGGCAGGTTAGATGCGGTGAGGGAAAAGCCATGAGGAAAGGCCTGGGAGCATGGCATATTATGAGAAATGTCAAAAGTACACAGGGTAGATGTGAGAAGCCACAGAGATGAGGATGGGCTGTTAAAGGCTTTAAATGTCATGTTAAATTAAAGTTACCTATACAGGGGCTGGCAGAAGAGGATGACATCAAACATTTTTAACTGAGGAAAGGTCATCCATCATTTGGTCTGAATTTTAGGGAGATAACTATGGTGTCATTGTAGAGAAATGAATTTGGAAGGTAGGAGACCAAGTAAGAGTTTATAATCAAAGCTAAGACAACAGATGAAGAGGACATAAAGTATAACCAGTAGAAGCAGAGACAGAGAGAAAAGTAAAATAGAGATATTATAAACATAAACTTAAAAGGATTTGAAGAATGAGGAGTCAAGGATGATCCCATGGTTCCTTAATGTATGCCTGCTATTTTGCTACTTTCAAATTGTGTTCTTTGGGGGTGACCGAGAGTTTAATGTCAATTTGGTGTTTTTTTATTTTGTTTTGTTTTTTAGGGAAAAAAACAGCCTAAATGAACAGAATGCACTCTTTTGTTTAAAGGGTTCTATTGCACACACACATACAAAAAAGTCTGACTATACTACCAAAGTCTCTTCCAACTTTAAGGTTGTGGAACCCTAAGAGTGCATTTCATATTTACATCACTACAGAGATTTGTGTGGTTAAAGTTTACATATTGCTTATCAAATAAGATACTCGAAATTAATATTGATCCCTACTTGTTTCAATACTTATATATATTTTTAAATAGAAATTATTAATAGAATTTCTAAGCTTATAATTAAGAATTTTAATTTCAGTCTTCTTCTTAAGCCAGTTTTCTGGTCATTACAAAAAATGCTGCTAGGAAGCGAACTTGGCCCAATGGATAGGGCGTCCGCCTACCACATGGGAGGTCCGCGGTTCAAACCCCAGGCCTCCCTGACCCGTGTGGAGCTGGACCATGCACAGTGCTGATGTGCACAAGGAGTGCCCTGCCAAACAGGTGTGTCCCCCGCATAGGGGAGCCCCACGCGCAAGGAGTGCGCCCCATAAGGAGAGCTGCCCAGCATGAAAGAAAGTGCAGCCCGCCCAAGAATGGCACCGCATACACGGAGAGCTGACACAACAAAAAGAAACACAGGTTCCTGGTGCTGCTGCTAAGGATAGAAGCGGTCACAGAAGAACACACAGCGAATGGACACAGAGAGCGGACAACTGGGGTGGGGGTGGGGGAGAGAAATAAATAAATCTTAAAAAAAAATTTATTAAAAACAAAAGATGTTTGTTTCAAGCACTGTTTATAACAGCAAAAATATATTAGCAACCATAGACTCCAACAAAAAGGAATCATTTAAACAATAGTGCATCTCCACAACGGAATATTATTTAGTCATTAAATAGTTTAAAGATAAATATATATAAACACATTCATAATACAGTAGGCAAAATACATATGAAGGATCCCATTTCTGTAAGTGAATATGAGTCTAATTGTGCCAGGCCTCACCATTCTGTGAATGTCATACTTCTCTTCTTACAGTCCAATTAGTATGGCACAAGACTGAACTGGCTTAAATGCTAGTTATTAGTTTCCCTCGAATCTCCCTTGTGTTACTTCTGGGTGTCTTGAAAAAGGGTTCCTCACCTAATGGCCACCAAGTCTGTCAGCTATACTCACCATGCAGGTTCCTTCTTCTTGCTCTAGTTCTCACTTTACCATTACCATTGCTAATAAATCCATGTGAAGAAAACTCCCCACTGCCCTGCCCTCATGGGAATGCTAATGTCAGAACCACAGGAACATCAGAGGTTCCCAAAGCCTTCAAACTTTGGGAAAGAATGACCTTCTCCACCCTCTCAGAAGTCCCTGAACCTGTCAATGGATGCAAACAGATGCCTGAGAAAGGGTGAGAGGTTTGTGCTTGCCACCTTGGTGCTCCAGTGCAGCCAGCCAAAAGTACACTTTTACATATATATTTGCCAAGAAAAAGGCCTCAACAGGGTATACACCAAGTTGTTAACACTAGTTATTTTCACATAATAGTATTCTGGACATTTCTTTTTTCTTATCTGTGATTTTACAATTTTCTTCAAAGAATCATTTATGAGGCAAGACAAAAATTTTTATAATTGAAAAATGAAATATTTATGTGGCAAATACATTACATATATTACTGAGAAACATTTCCAGAAAGAGCAAAATATAAGAATAATTTCTGACAAAGGTTCACAGTTATCTGGCCTAGAATTCTGCCCCTAATATTAAGTTCTCCTGTTCCATCATTACTTACATTCCTGAAGACATTCTGTGTCTGTGCAGTAGGACTGGGACTGTCTCAACTACAATGAATAAGAATAAAGGAAAGTTAGCCATTGGACTTAACCAAAAATGGACAATATTAGATTCATGTTTTGTTTTTTAATAAATGCTACCACAGTATATATATCTTCAAAATCAAATATAGAGTACATCAAGGGGCAGGTCAGTTTGAGGGGACCTTTCTCTACTCAGAATAATTTTGAAATATACTGTATTCTGGTGTAACTCATCCATACAGATTAAGGAATTAAAAAAAAAAAAATCACCAGTGAGAGAAAGTTCCATTGTAAAATATAATTAGGTTTCCCAAAGGAAAAGCATTAAATTATAGAGAAGAGCTACTAGAAAAATAATAAACTTTGTTAGTAAGATTTTCTTCTTGTTGAAAATCAGAGAGAGAAGAAACTAATGCTATTTATAGAAAAAGCACTTTGAAAGGGAGAACTTTTTTCTTACTTTTTTTGGTGGCATATATCTGTATAAAGAAACACTGGTTAGATAAATGACAAACTAACAAAAGTGGTCACCATAGGAGGAGGTGGGGGTAAGATGGAGTGGAGTGGACTCCAGCAGGGGTAGGAGCTAAATTTCTCAATGTAGGAAAGTGGTTGTGGCTCAACTGATAGAGCATCCACCTGCCATATAGGAGGCCCAGGGTTCAGTACCGAGAGCCTCCTGACCCATGTGGTGACCTGGCCCACATATAGTGCTGCTGCGCTTAAGGAGTGCCATGCCATGCAAGGGTGTCCCCTGTGTAGGGGAGCCCCACGTGCAAGTAGTGCACCCCACAAGGAAAGCCACCTCATGTGAAAAAAGCGCACCCTGCCCAGGAGTGGCACCACACACAGAGAGCTGATGTAGCAAGATGACGCAACCAAAAAAGTGACACAGTTTTCTGGTACTGCATGACAAGAATGCAAGCAGACACAGAAGAACACACAGTGAATGGACACAGAGAGCAGACAATGTGGGGAGGGGAGAGAAATAAAATAAATCTTTAAAAAAAATTCTCAACGTATATCTTTTTATATAAATTGATTTTGAAACCATGTGATTATCAACTTTTATTAATAAAATAAAAAGAGAAAAGAAAAACCTATCAATGAACATATGTCATCCTTTTATGAATGTGTACCCCATACTGGGCTGAATGACTGAGGATCATGCAGCCTGTCAAGTCAGTCTCATTACTTTATAATCATACCATCTCTCCTTTAAAGACATAACACATAATTTACAATTCTTTGGGAGAAGCAACTATAGAACAGTAGTACTTAGATAGTTAAGCATGGGTTCTGCAGGAAGACAGACTTAGATGGAAAATCTGGTTCTGCAACTTTTTAGTTTTAAGATGTGGGCAAGTTACTTAATACCTATAAACTTTAGTTTTTTTCATCTGATTAAATGGAGATAATACTATTTCCTATACCTCAGAGTATTAGCGAGGATTAGATTAAAATGCAGAGCATGTGGGGAGCAGAGGTAGCTCAAGTGATTAGGCCCCTCCCTCTCAAGCAGGAGGTCCTGGGTGCCTCCTAAAAAGAAAATGAGCAGACAGGCCAGCGCAAACGACAGGACGACAGGGGTGGGGGTTGGTGGGGAGGAGAGAATAAATAAAATAAATCTTAAAAAAAAACAACATAGCATAGGAAACATCGTAATGACAATAATATCTGTGATTTAAATAACTAACAAATAATCAGTTCTTTGCATAGTTCTTTATGTGATTAAAATACAACTCATAACTTTTGGCTATAGCTCTAAAAAATGTTATTATGTTAGCTAGTATTATCATGTCAAGCAAACTATGACCTCCTCTAAACAATTATTGGAATTAGCAACTAAACCAATCATTTTGTAAATTATACTTTAAGAAGATCAGGTTTGCTTTGGTGTATACCCATAAAAGCAGTTGTCTAGTCTTTTAGATTAGAATGGGAAAGAGACCTATATAATATACAATGTCTGAATATGACAGGACTCAATACAAAAATTCTTACTAAAATTACACAGTTTAAAGAAATTTTAAAAGTGTTATTCACAGACCCATATACCTCTCAATCTGCATATATTTTAAGTTTCATTTATTTGCTTTCTATTACATAGAGGACAAAACTCAAAAGTCCAAAAGGATATCTCCAACTCTATTCTACTCTTCAGCATCTACAGCACTCAGTTTTTTTTTGTGAATCTCTTCTAGAGATGTCCTTACATTTTCATAAACATGTATCTTTTCCTTCCCACTACCTTCTCACCTTCACATAGCATTGTGTATAATGTAAAATAAAAAGGGACTCATTAGTAAAAAGTCCTTGGATCAAACAAGATCTAATCACCTAGATATCAAATAAGGAGTAAAAGTAATTTTTCTGCTTAACTGATTATCCTGGATTTAATCTTTAGGAATGACACATAGCATACTCCAAAATCTACAGCTATGATCTAAATGACCAACAAATTATTAGTTCTTTTGCACATTAAGTGACTGAAATACCAGCCTTGGCTTTTGGCTGTAGCTCTGTTTGAAGTGCTTCCCTTATCTTGAGTGCTTACTTGCTTCAAGTCAGTAGCTCAATCAGATCTATAAATAACATGATTTTCATGTGAAAAGCCCAAGAATCTTTTAGACATCCATTTCCTCACAAATCTACTTCCTTATGCAGTGGTGTCACCAGCTGTAGGTTCTTTCCTAAGGCCTCCTTTAGTCCTATCATCCTTTCCCTGTGTGAATAGAAGTAGGGACCCCTGGGTTTACCAGGTGCTCACTGTGCTCTTTTTCCTCTCTCCTGTGACTATGTAAAGCTTTATTTTAAACCCCCCACCCCCCCACACATACTGTCTGCTCTCTGTGTCCATTTGCTATGTGGTCCTCGGTGTCCGCTTGCATTCTTATCAGAGGCATTGGGAACCTGTGTCTCTTTTGGTCGCGTCATCTTGCTGTGTCAGCTCTCTGTGCGTGCAGCACCACTCCTGGGTGGACTGTATTTCTTTTCACGTGGGGTGGCTCTCCTTGAGGGGCGCACTCCTTGTGCATGGGGCTCCCCTACGTGGGGGACACCCCTGCATGGCACACCACTCCTTGGGCTCATCAGCACTGCGCTGGGCCAGCTCACCACACAGGTCAGGAGGCCCTGGGTTTGAACCCTGCACCTCCCAGGTGGTAGGCAGACACTCTATCAGTTGAGCCAAATCCGCTTCCCATACTGTGACTATCTAGATGTGGGTTTGGCCCCATACTCTTGTAGTTAGTGGCTTTGTGGTCTGCAGCAGGGATCAGAAAACTACAGCCTGAAGACTGGAGACCTGTTTTGGTAAATTAAGTTTTACTGAAGCAGTTATCCCTATTTACTTACATGCTATCTGTAGCTACTTTCACTATAATAGCAGAGTTGAGTAGTTGTGAGAGAAACTGATTGAATGGTCCTCAAATCTAATATATTATTTATTATCTAGCCCTTAAATAAGTGAACACTGCTGACAAATACTGGTTAAAGATAATGAGGATCCTTACCCCTGTGGAATAAGGGGAAAACCATAAATATTTTTGTGTACCTATAGAAAATTTTTCATTTGGAAATGTGAGATGATCATTAATTATGTCTAATTATAATGCAACAATCATTTATTCACTTATTCATTAAAAATATTTGAATGGCAAATATAGTTCTAGGTGCAGGCAAAATAGTATGTACAAGACAAGATTCCGCTATGGTGGAGGAAATCAGACAATTAACAATACCAGTGCCAAACAGACAATGAAAATAGGATGGCATGATAGAGGACAGTCAGTAAACATTTTAAATTAAGGCAGACAGAAGTAGTAACATTTAAGTGGAACTATCTAGATGAAGGTAAAGATCAAGGGGATGACAATTCACAGCCAGTGATCCAGGTACAGGAAACAACTAGCAAAGACCCGAGTTAAAAGGCACCTGGGATTTAATGTTGAAGAACCAAAAAAAGCCAGTGTGGCAGGGGCATATGAATCATATTACTTAGCTGTTGTATTTAGTTAATTTCAAAACCAAATGCTCTATCTATATGCTCAAATTATCACAATTTTCTGTTAATGTCATCTGTCGGAATGCCTTCCACTCTGAGACATACCAATATATAACATGTTTTATCACTGTGGAATAGGAATAATTTCTCACTATATAATATTTGAGATATATTTAAATACAAATGTTCATGCTTAGAAAACAATGTGGATTTACATGCTACCCTAATAAATTATTGTTGCATATTCTTTTATAGCCTTAAAATATACACACTTGAAAGCATTTATTAAAATAGCAAATATTTATTGGGAACTTACTATTGGCAAATATTTGCCAAAATATTGGCAAAATAGCAAATATTACTATTGGGAACTGTACTAAGAAATCATTGTCTAATTTACTCCTCATAACCACCAGCAGAAAGTAGGTACTGTTATTCCTACTTTACTGAATGAAACTGAGTTTAGCTAATTTAAGTCCAGTCTAACTCCCAAGTGTAGGTTCTTAACCAATTTCATTCTGCCTTACAATGTATAAAATTTCTTAAAACATAATTTTAGTTAACTTATTAACATGACATATTCTTGCAACTACAACTTTTGAATGTTTACAAAATATTTCAGTGAGTTGATGTATCATACAACTGAACTGAAATGATTTATAAATTAAGAGTAGGGAAACGGACTTGGTCCAGTGGTTAGGGCATCTGGCTACCACATAGGAGGTCCGCGGTTCAAACCCTGGGCCTCCTTGATCCGTATGGAGCTGGCCCACGCTCAGTGCTGATGTGCGCAAGGAGTGCCGTGCCTCGCAGGGGTGTCCCAGCATAGGGGAGTCCCACGCGCAAGCAGTGCGCCCGTGAGGAGAGCCGCCCAGCGCGAAAGAAAGTGCAGCCTGCCCAGGAATGGCGCCGCACACACGGAGAGCTGACAACAAGATGACACAACAAAAAGAAACACAGATTCCTGTGCTGCTGACAACAGAAGCAGACAAAGAGCACACAGCAAATAGGCACAGAGAACAGACAACTGGGGTAGTGTGGGGGGGAAGGGATAGAAATAAATAAATAAATAAATCTTAAAAAAAAAAAAGAGTAAAGTGAAAATTACTCTGAAGTCATATATAAAGTATAGTTACTCTACAGTCTCTCACTAAGATCAACAAAGCCAGTGTTTTTCTTCAGTACAAAAAGACTTTAGATGCCATCAGAAGGAACAGAAGGCTTCCCTTTTTGGGACTATGCTGGGGAAAAAAAAGTATTGTACAATTTGTCCTGCTACACAAGTGTCTATAAAACCAATAAACTCATACACGATTTGTAACAAGAAATCATGTTCACTTAATGTGGAAGTTGTGTTGGTTCATAAGTGATTTTTTCCTATGGAAGGGGAAAGGAGAGAGAGAATAGTGGGAACCATATGTGGGCTATCTACAGTCAATAGTTGCCAGTCAGGTAAACTTTCATGTTAAAGCTGATTTCAGTAAAGAACTAACAGGGGAATGCAAGACAGATCTCCCTACCTAAAAACCCAGAGTAGTCAGGATAGATTCTTGGAATGAATTAGCTTCAAAATCACAGTAACAGCATAGAATGAGTAGAATAACTATTTCTTCATTTGGGGGAAAGGCAAAAAAGAAAAAGAGCTTAAAAGAATGGAAGAGACTTGGCACAGAGGAATTATGTTAGGAAAAACTGCAGAACCTAAAAGAGTGCATTAGGATATCCAGGACGCATAAGCATAGAATACCCATAATCTTGGCAGCCAGAAGCTTATGGGGAAAATAGATAAAAGGGAAGATTCTACCAACAAAAGTGAATAAATATAGCTTTCATGAGGAAACTTACACCTTAGAGAAATTCTATGGGGAAAAAAATTATGAAGAACAAAAAGATGAACGGATAAACAAACTAGTCTATTCACACAATGGAGTATTATGCAGCTTTAAGAAGAACTGAAGTTGTAAAGCATATGACAACATGGATGAACCTAGGAACATTATGTTGACTAAAGCAAGCCAAGCATAAAAGGACACATACTGTATGATTGCATTACTATGAACCAAAAACATTGTGTAACATACCGTATGATTTTTAAAAAATGTATAGGTATCTAGTACATTTAATTGAGAAATGTATGTTTTTATTCAACTATGCTTTCTTTTTAGTTTTTAATTGTTTATATTTTCAATTATTAAATGTACAAAAATAAATAAGAAAAAGAGTCTATCTGGGGCTATCAAAATGTGCTTAAACAAGACATTGTTATTCTATGTCTTCTCAAGAGCCTCATGTATCATGGAGGTCCCATTTTCCCCATGCATAGGAGCTTCCTATGGATTGGTAAACTGTCATACAGAAGAGTGGTTAAAGAGAGAGACTAAAAAGTCAGTGGTACCTGGGGTTCAAATCCTGTCTGTTACCCTCTGAGGTACAGTCTTTTTTTTTTTTTTTTTTTTTAAAGATTTATTTATTTATTTAATTTCCCCCCCTCCCCTGGTTGTCTGTTCTTGGTGTCTATTTGCTGCGTCTTGTTTCTTTGTCCACTTCTGTTGTCGTCAGCGGCACGGGAAGTGTGGGCGGTGCCATTCCTGGGCAGGCTGCTCTTTCTTTTCACGCTGGGCAGCTCTCCTCACGGGCGCACTCCTTGCGCGTGGGGCCCCACGCGGGGGACACCCTTGCGTGGCACGGCACTCCTTGCGCGCATCAGCACTGCGCATGGCCAGCTCCACACGGGTCAAGGAGGCCCGGGGTTTGAACCGCGGACCTCCCATATGGTAGACGGACGCCCTAACCACTGGGCCAAAGTCCGTTTCCCTGAGGTACAGTCTTAAACGATAAAAGAGATAACCTTAAGATTATAGTGAAGTTTAAATGATATACAGGGAAACGGACTTGGCCCAGTGGTTAGGGCGTCCGTCTACCACATGGGAGGTCCGCGGTTCAAACCCCGGGCCTCCTTGACCCGTGTGGAGCTGGCCCATGAGCAGTGCTGATGCGCACAAGGAGTGCCGTGCCACACAGGGGTGTCCCCCGCGTAGGGGAGCCCCACGCGCAAGGACTGCGCCCCATAAGGAGAGCTGCCCAGCGCAAAAGAAAGTGCAGCCTGCCCAGGAATGGCGCTGCCCACACTTCCCGTGCCACTGACAACAACAGAAGCGGACAAAGAAACAAGACGCAGCAAAAAGACACAGAGAACAGACAACCGGGGGAGGGGGGAAATTAAATAAAAATAAATAAATATTTTTAAAAATAAAATAAATAAATAAATGATATACAGTTTAAATATATACACATACATACACACACATATAAAAATATATATAATGATGGTACATGACAGCATAGGATAAAGTTTTCAGATTAGCAATATTGTAGCTATTATTATGTGCCTAATTAAGAGAGTGTCTTAACAGAAGAACTCCAGTGCTTTCTTTAAAAAATATTTATTTTTATTTCTCTCCCCTTCCCCCCCCCCCCCGTTGTCTGCTCTCTGTGTCCTTTTGTTGTGTGTTCTTCTTTGTCCGCTTCTGTTGTTGACAGTGACATGGGAATCTGTGTTTCTTTTTGTTGCATCATCTTGCGTCATCAGTTCTCCATGTGTATGGCGCCATTCCTGGGCAGGCTGCACTTTCTTTTCCTTACGGGGCACACTCCTTGCACGTGGGCCAGCTCCACACTGGTCAAGGAGGCCCAGGGTTTGAACCACGGACCTCCCATGTGGTAGACGGATGCCCTATCCACTGGGCCAAGTCCGCTTCCCATCCAGTGCTTTCTAATGAACACAATTAACACCCTTCCAAAACTCATCCTTTGATCTTTCTGCTTAGAAGATAAGGCCTTAGGAGGACTTCAGTCCTTTCTATTTTGGATTGTTACCTATATTATAGCATTTTTCTCTCTAGATTATACTATACAATGGGTTTCTAGTGTTTTCATCTCTAATTTTTATGTTCTGCCTCTAAAATTCAAATGTTTAAGCTTTTTTTCCCTATTTAATCAACAGATTTGCCTGTTTAACAAAGGAGTTTAATAAAATTTCTCCCTTCTGTTTTAAACCAAAACCTGAATTAGAGACCTTGGTTTTTTAATATAAAAAAAAAAATTTGCACACTGCTTCATTATCATAATCTTTTATGGTTACCTTTTAGAATATGAAGGTAGGGAAAGACTGGTGACCTCCAAGTTACAATGATCACTCAGAATTTAAAGATGCCACACATACCCCATAAGGTATGCGAGAAGAACAGTAGCCTCTGAGATCTAACGGTTACTCTTATTTTTGCCTACAGTGTCTAGATTGTTCTTGCTTGCCCCAACACTTGCATTTAACTGGCTCCTTCCTTTGCAGCAAAAGTTCATAAAGAACAGAAAAAAAAGGGGGGGGGTGTTTACTTCTCAATATGAAAGGGTCTTATTGACCTGCTATATATTACTGTCATATGTGGTAATGGTCTATCAGTAGATAAATTCTACTTCAATATTCATTTAAATGCTGTTTGTATTTCACTTAAAATTTTTTTTTTTTAACCTCAAAAGAAAAAAAAATCATGAACAATAAAGAATGATTTCATGGCTTCAGTAGGGTTGACTAAATGATTACATTTATTCATCCATATATGAAACATTTTCTTTCTATGGATAGAAAACAAGTCCCAAATGGACTAGATACAGGAAAGAGGGAAACAAAGACACTCTTTCAATATTAAACAGGGTTGCTTGTTTGTGCAAATAAACCTGCTCAAACTTATCACCACTTTTTAAAAAAAAAATGAAATGCCAAACCCAGGAACCAAAAGGACTCTTGATAACCTCTGGACAAACCTCACACTGCTCCTGGTGATAGGCTGGCCTGAACACTTCTGAATGATAAAATTCCTGAGGCTTTGATCAGAACACAAATACAGAAAAGTATTGATTTGACAAATATTTAATGAGTGCTTCTTATGTCCATTTTATTAAAATAAGTTTTTCAAATTTTAGAAGGCAATTTATTTTCTACATTCTTTGTATTGAACTGTATCAACTTGTTTGCAACAGTTTCCTTGCTAGCAGAGAACAAGATCCTGAGAAAAATGAAGTTGGGAAGTTAAGTAGGTTCAGTTTTAAGCATTCTAAGTGATTGTCAGGGTTAGGTTATGGGTTTCAGCTGGAATTTGGAAAACATAGTTACAAAAATAGTGAGGCAATATTATTAATCTGAAAAGCCAGAAAATAGCTGGTGGCAGTTTGAAATTATTTTATGAATCCAAAAAAAGAGAAAGATTATGTTTGCAATCTATTCCTCTGGGTGTGGTTCCCTTTGATTGCATTAAATTAGACTCAGAAGTCTTTAATTAGATTACCTGATAAGATAGATTTAGGGATTTTGATTGGACTCAGGTTGAATCTCTACTCCCTTGGCAGGCCTGCTAAAAATGGAAACACGAAGGAAGATTCACTAAGACAGGCACAGGGAAAAAGAGCTCTACCATTTTTTATCTTCCATGTGACAGAAAGGAGAAGGCCTGGGGAGAGATGAGCCATTTGTCTGATAGCTAGCAGCTGAAATCAGGAGAAAAGCACAGCAAAAGCCCTATGCCTGGTTGCCCTCAGCTGAGCTCCGGGAGATGATACAGCTCAGTGGGGAAGGCAGAGACCAGGCACCACGTGGCAATTGACTTGGATGAGAAAGTGCCTCTTATGGAGCCTTGAGCTGGATTTTTCACAGCCTTGGAACTGTAAGCTTTTACCCCAAATGAATACCCTTTATAAAAAGCCAACATATTTCTGGTATTTTGCACCAGCAGCCCTTTGGCAAACTAAAACATAGCCTAACATAGAAAATATGAGGGTTTACTGGCCCTTCTCTAAAAACAATAAAAACATTACCTGATCAGGACTGTTCTAGCTATTGGGGACAAAGCAGTGAACAAACTGGACAAAATCCAATCATCCTATTAAATGTAACCATTCTATTAACATTTGCCAATATCTTAGTGCGTATATTCCAGAGATACATTTTTGGAATATATATGTATACATAAACTAGGATACTTTCCATGTTATGTGCTATCTTTTTGTCACACTCAACAATTAGTCTCAAATCTTTCAATGCAAAAAAAGAGCTCTATGTAACTTCTAATGCTACACAGTATACCATCTAATTCCATCATTCTGAAATTTTTCTATGAAAGGCAATACTGTGGTAAATGTTCCTATAACTGTTTTTGCACACTTAATTAATGATCTCTTTAGGATAAAGAGTAGAAGAGTCCTAAAATAAAGGAATGCATACTTTCAGTTTTGATCCATATTGCCAGTCCAGGAGGGGAAATTTAAAGAAACACTAAAGTACAAATGTAGTACATTCAGTACAAGTATTACTGTGAATCACACCACTGCAGAATCCAGTATTTCGACTGGAAATTCAAGCTAGAAACTAATACTTTTGATAACATTTAGTCTGTACTGATTAAGTAGCATTACCATGTATTTTCCTACAACAAAAACTTAATTTTGAAGGGCTACTATAATCCATGCACATTAAAACCTCAGTATTGCATACAATTAGGTTAAAGGCAAGTGTTAATATTTTTTTAAAATATATTTTTAAAGTACCGAACACCAATATTTTAGGCTACTTTGCCCAAAAGATATGCTGAGAGTAATTACTCCTCATTTTCTCAAATACTTTCCCTAATCCTACAGAACACCTTCTGAATTTGAGTTTACTTTAATGAATCAAAAGTTATCACACCATTTATGGCCATTAAAGACATGATATTAAAATTTAGATGCAATTTCTTTATAGTACAGTCTATTCTGGTTGTGAGGAACAGTACATAAATGCATAGAAATATGACAGGAAGCCTGCAAACTTAATGTGACTTCTGGCAAGGTGAGCAATGGTGACCATGAGGTGAGATGGATGGGTGGGAAGCAATAAGGATGAGGACTTTTACATTTTGATCTATATGTCTACATTATTCCAAGCTTTCATACTTTAGATATCCACAAATTAACGTTGTCATTAAGAGAAAGACAACATTCCAACACATAATACTGTTAAAAATGAGGTAGACCTTGTTTTGCTAAAAGGAAAAGATGTAGGAAATGAAAAAAAAGTTGAAGAAATTATAAATAATATGATCTTATATAAAACAAAAGGTAAACTATATACATAGATATATGCATGTAAAATTCTTAGAGAGATAAAGGGGGCAGGCTGTATTTTCCCAAATTGGCCATAACAATATTTCTGGTCTCACATACGCTTCCAGAATCTTGCCACTTCCCATGAAGAGCTATAAGCAAGAGTAGAGTGGGGGAAGTGGCTGTGGGAGCTCAAGTAATTGAGTTCTCATCTACCATATGGAGGACCCAGGTTTGATCCCCAGGACCTCCTGGTAAAAAAAGAAAAAAGGTGTCCCAGACCTGAGTGGTGCAGAGAGGCACAGGCCCCCGTGCGGCGAAGAAACATACCAAAAAGATGATGATGCAACCAGAATAGGAAAAAAAAAGTATAGTGGGGAGCAGATGTGGTTCCTTCTGAAGAAGAGCAGTTGCAATGAGCTGTTGCAACAAGCTGACACAATGAACAGGGAGTGGAGTGGCTCAAGTGGTTGGGCACCTGCCTCCCACACTGGAGGTTTGATTCCCAGTACCTCCTAAAGAAGAGCAGCAGACACAATGTGCAGGGAGTGATGTAGCTCAAGCAGCTGGGCACCCACCTCCCATATAGGAGGTCCCACGTTCGGTTCCCAGTGCCTCCTAAAGAAGGTGAGGGAAAGGGATGCGGCTCAAGAAGTTGGGCTCCCATCTACCATATGGGAGGTACAGGGTTTGATACCCAGGATCTCCTGGTGGGGCAAGCTGGCTTGTGCAGTGAGTTGGCTCACATGAAATGCCAGCCCATGTGGAAGTGCTGCCTGGTGCGGGAGTGCCACTCTGTGCAGGAATGCTGCCCTGTGCAGGAGTGTCGGCTGACACGGAGAGCTGGCTCAGCAATAAAAAGATACACAGAGGAGAGACAATAAGAGACGTAGCAGAACAGGGAGCTGAGGTGGCACAAGAGAATGATTGCCTCTCTCCCACTCTGGAAGGTCCCAGGATTGGTTCCCAGAGCTACCTAATGAGAATACAAGCAGACACAGAAGAACACACAGTAAATGGACACAGAGAGCAGAAAATGGGAGGGGGGAAATAAATAAATAAATCTTTTTTTAAAAAAGAGAGGGTAAGCAGATAAGCAGACACAACAAACAAGGTCAACAAGCAGACAATGAGCATACAACAAGCAGTCAGACAAGGGAGTATTGGGTTGGGGGGAATATTAAAAAAAAAAAAAAAGAGTATAGTAGAAGTATTATAGATGACTTCCTAGGCTAGGTCATAAGATGGATATAGTTTCTTCCTGATTCTCTTCCAAACCCCTCTCTTGGGATGAATGTTTGCCCTTGGAAGCTAGCCACCATGCTTGGAGGATGCTCAAGCAGTTACATGAAAAGGCCATATATAGGTGTTCTCGCTGAAAGTACTAGGTAAGGTTTCAGCCATCTGCTAACATCAACCACTGGACAGTGAGTGAATGAACCTTTAGATGCTTCTGCCTCTCTCCTCTTTATTATCTTCCAGCTAAGAGCCCAGACATTTGGAGCAGCCAAGCCGTCCCCATTGTCCCTTGTATGAATTCCTGATACATGGAGATTGTGAGCTTAATAAATGGTTGTTTTAAATTACTAAGATTTGGGGTGTTTGTTACAAGTCATAATAACTGGAACAATACACAAGAAACTTAATAATTCAGTCAAATGGCAGTGAGGGGTTGGAGAACTGGGGAGAGGGGTTAATTTTGCCTTTCTACACCTGATACTGTACATTTCATGCCATGAGGACATGCAATAGTTATTCATCTTTTAAATGAAACATCACCTCACTTTCTAAATATACAGCTCAAAATCACTAACCATAGAAAAGTTTTCTACTCTTCCAGTTTTTGGATGATATTGATAAAAAGCATTAAGAGTTGAAAGAAAGAAGTCCACCAAAATTTTCTTTATTGACTAAAATAAAGCCAAAAGGTTAATCACAGGACTATAAAGTCTTCATAGCAACATGGAAAAATATCAAGTATTATCATTAAATTGGAGAATATATATGTATACCATTATACAAAAAAACAAATTTATTAAGAAAATTTGGAGAAAAAAAAAGAAAATTTGGGAAGATACAGAGCAGATTCATCTAGGGAAGTAGGGAATAAGCCAGGTATGGAAAAGTGAGTGGGGAGTTTAATCTTTTTTTTTTTTAAATGTACTGATTGTTTTAAAAAATGTACTCATGTATTATTTATATAAATAATCAAATATTTTGTGAAAATAAAATAATACATAGGAAGATAAACAGCAGAATATACAATTGCTGGGCAGAAATTTTTCAAGCACACAATTTTTTCTTCCAGGGTAGGGCTAAAAGATCCTTCCCCCCGCACTCCTATCTTTCGAGGTACTGGGAGCTGGGATTGAACCTTGGACATTCAACCATTAAGCCACATTGGCTCCCCTGAGTTGGTTCCCCCCACCCCCATTTGCTTTGCTGCTTGTTGTTGTTGTTTTTTCCCTTTTAGGAGGCATCAGAAATGAACCCAGGACCTCCCATGTGGGAAGCAGGCACTCAGCTGCTTGAGCCACATCCCCTCCCCTCAATAGGTCTTAAAAAAAAAATTTTTTTTTTGAATTATTCTTTTATTTTTTAAAAGATACTTAGAGTACATAAATGTTACATAAAAAATGTAGGGGATTCCCATATGCCCCACTCCCTACCCCTCCCACACGTACCCACATTAATGACATCCTTCATTAGTGTGGTACATTTGTTACAATTGATGAACACATATTGGAGCATTGCCACTAAGTGGTTTATAGTTGACATGACATTACAGTTTAAACATTCTCCCACAAATTTTTGTACCAATAGGTCTTAATGTGACTTATTTAAGTACAGGAGACAACAGTTAAAATTTATAGGATCTTCAAGTCTAAAAAGAGGAATCTGACCAAGGATCTCCCACCTCACATTCTTATCGTACTTTAACACAAAAGCAAATTCAAGTAAATTAAAGATGTAAAAGCTTCAGTTACACTGTTCAGATTAAGAATGAAATACAAAGCTTAACAAAACAATAAAAAAGTAGAATTACCTGCATTCCAAATATTAGATTACAAAAGAGAACAGGAAAAAAATCATAGTTCAAGGTCATTTCTAAACCCATCTGTTCTCTTTTTGGAATTCATATTATTATAGCAAAAACTATATACCAAGAGACAACTATTCAAGGAGGAGCAGCAAGAGAAAGTAGGTGGGGACAGGGACACGGGGTGACGCCAGAATAATTCTGCAACCCACTTAAATGGAAATGGAAAAAAGATCAAAACCTTCCCTAGACTATTATTATGGATGCAAG
This sequence comes from Dasypus novemcinctus, assembly GCF_030445035.2. NCBI lineage: Eukaryota > Metazoa > Chordata > Mammalia > Cingulata > Dasypodidae > Dasypus > Dasypus novemcinctus. Next base: position 166,846,362 of record NC_080673.1, on the reverse strand, counting down.
GAAAGACTGATTTTATAAAAGGAATACTAGATAGCTGTAAGGAAATACCTATGAGTTGGTTTTTATTTTCTGTAAAGAATACCAGATAAATTTAAAAATTTATAATTAGATTGCAATTTTATGCTGGCATTTTTTACAAATGTAGTAGTACTCTGTTACTTTATCACTAAAAATTCACATTTATCACTGGGTATAGTCCCATATTAAATCAAATAATAAAACACAGAGCTCTATGTAACATGATAAAGATTGATCTGATTTTTTTTTTTTAAGATTTATTTATTTATTTATTTAATTCCCCTCCCCTCCCCCGGTTGTCTGTTTTCTGTGTCTTTTTGCTGCGTCTTGTTTCTTTGTCCGCTTCTGTTGTCGTCAGCAGCACGGGAAGTGTGGGCAGCGCCATTCCTCAGCAGGCTGCTCCCTCCTTCGCGCTGGGTGGCTCTCCTTACGGGTGCACTCCTTGCGCGTGGGGTTCCCCTACGCGGGGGACACCCCTGTGTAGCAGGGCACTCCTTGCGCGCATCAGCACTGCGCATGGGCCAGCTGCACCCGGGTCAAGGAGGCCCGGGGCTTGAACCGCGGACCTCCCATGTGGTAGACGGACGCCCTAACCACTGGGCCAAAGTCCGTTTCCCTGATCTGATTTTTAACTGAAAGGGACTCATTGTATATCTATTCACCATCTCGAGCCTTGTTAGCCAATATTTAACAAGTAAACCATTAAATCAATATTTGACTGGGAGAGAAAAATGTCTGGGGATAATACCTCCATTTTTTAATGTTTCTGAAAGTTCCTGAGACATACAGAAACATATATACATCTGGCAAAATACAACTGAATTAAGAAGTCTGATAATACTTGTAGGCTGAGTTATGTACCCTAACAAAGACATGTTCTTAATCTTAATTGGAGAATTGTACTCTGTGTTCTTGTGGGAGTGAATCCGTTTGTGAATAGGACTCTTTGAAGATGTATTATCAGTTAAAATGTGGACTCATTTCTGAATCAGATCTGCTAAAATCTCTATTTAGGAAAGCGGATGTGCCTCAACCAGTTGGGTCCTGCCTACCACATGGGAAGTCCTGGGTTTGGGTTCTGGTGCCTCCTAAAGGTGAGCAGACACCTGCAACAATGGGTGCCTAAATGAGCAGATGCCACAAACCAGCAAATGCCGCAGCCTGCAAGGAACAGATGTGGCTCAAGCAGTTGGGTATTTGCCTTCCATGTGGGAGGTCCCAGGTTCAATTCCCTGTGCCTCCTGGAGAAAGCATGCAAACAATGAGCAGACAGATGAGAGAATGATCTGGGAGACAGAGGGGATAAATAAAGTAAATAAATAATATTATTTTTAAAAATCCTATTTAGGTGTGGCCCAACTGAATCAGGATGTACCTTAATCAGATTACTGGTGATTTTATAAAGAGAATGTTTCAGGGAGGAGCCAGAAGCAGAAAGTCAGTGGAAACAACAAGCCACTGGAAGAAACCAAGGGCATTGCCATAGGATGGAAGCCAAGCTAAGGAACCCCAAGGATTGTAGCAAGTCAGCACCAGAACGCTATAGACTCAGGGTGAAAACATGGATTTGCCAATACCATTATTTTGGATTTCTAACCTCTGAAACCATGAACTTATTCATGTTTGTTATTTAAGCCAACTCCTTGTATGGTGTATGTTATAGAAGCTTGGCAAACTAAGACACCTGTGTGTAACTTGATGATGTAACTAAATCATAGGAAGGAGATGTGCCAAGAGTAGGGAAGGCTTTGTCATGAGCACCCCAAAATGGGCATTCTTTGTACTGCAACCATATCAGCCTCGAATGTAAACATTATTTTATGGTCAGAGAGACAGTCATTTGCTTCACATTCCACATGACAGAGAGACAATAAAATGAACAAGACTCAGATTTAAAATTTTGTAATGGTATGGCTTAGCAATTATGCAATCAAAACTTATATAACCACTGATGAGGCAGTAGTTTGAATTGCTGTTTGTGTCCTCTGGAGACATACAAGTATTTCCCATTTTCATGTATTTTTAAAATCCAAATGAACAAAATCCCACCAATTTAGAAATCAAAGAGGATGAGAAGAAAGTCTTGTTAGAATTAATGAAAAGCTAAAAATTATAAAATCTATTTTCTTTTCCAATCACACAACTCCAGTACATGAAAAAAATTTTTTTTCAGTGGATAGTTTTCTGTATTTACTAAGGTTTGTATTTATCTGTATTGCTTATACTACCTTTGAAAATGCTTATAAACTTTTGTTTTTAAGTTAATGATTTGAGTATGTAATGGAGTTGTCCTGGGTGGTACTGTAGGGACAGATGCTGGACATTGTATGTCCTGCCATGGCCCACTGGGTGGACTGGTGGAGTGTAAACTACAATGTAAACCATTATCCATATGGTGCAGCAATGCTCCAAAATGTATTCACCAAATGCAATGAATGTCCCACGATGATGAAAGAGGTTGTTCATGTGGGAGGAGTGGGGTGAGGGGCGTGGGGGGTATATGGGGACCTCATATTTTTTAATGTAACATTAAAAAAAAAATAAAGAGAGGAAAAAAAATGTAAGAAATACAGTGAAAAGTCTCCTTCCCTTCTTCCCTTGATCATGCACAGCATGTTTGTGATGTTTTTTAAGGTCCTTAAGGAAGACATCAGCAGGTGGAGCACAGGGCCTGGAGCTAGTATGCCAGGGTCAAATGTGCCTCTGCCACTTACTTTTCAGCTCTAATGCCTGGGAAAAGTGATTTAACTTCTCTGTACCTAGTCTCCTCATCTGTAAAATGGAAATCCTAGTACCTTAATCAGTGTCATTCTATTGACTTGAAATAATGCTTAGGCCCCCTTCAAAGTCACCATCATGCATCCACTGTTATGAATCTGAGGCATATTCCTTCAAACCTCTTCTATGTATGTACAAACATCACATGGACCTACCTATAAACACTAACCCACAAAGGCATCTCTATGACTTTCATTAGCACTTTTCTCATTACTGATGAAATATCAGTTTCTCCTTATAGTTTCAATAGGTTTTGCATTCTCTGTTGTGTTCAGGGTGTGAAGGTTCTTATCTTCTTGACAGAGTCTATTTTTTTGTCAATATTTTCCTGTGTTTCATATAATTGTTTTGGTTTTGAATTTTATTTTGTCTGAGACTAAGGATGTCATATTCTTCTAGATAGCTTTTGCCCCATCTCTTATTGATCATTTTTCTATGATATTTTGTTTTCAGTGTCTGTCTCCCTTGGAGAAAGCATTTAAAAACTCCAACCTGTCTCTTTTGATAGGGAAGTATAGTCTGCTCACATGTGCCATCTTACTTTATGATATTAGCCATGCTTTTCTTTCTTCTTCCTTGTCTTATTTTGGTTTCCTTTATTTAGCCCTAATTCTCCTCCATAAAAGGTTCCCAGATGGGTGGTACTACCCACTAGAGCATTCTGGATATCTGAGAGGGAGATTTTGGTTGTTGTGATTGGCTTGCATCCCAAGACTTGCAAATGTCCTGCCACAAATTCCTATATGTAAAAAATCTAAGCCTGCAATCTAACTCCATTACAGAGATAAAATATTTTTTAAATGGTTTTATTCTTCAATGAATTTTCTAGAAATTTAACTGGACTTAAAACAAATCAAGGGAAGACTGAACATAGTTTTTGTTTACAATTTTATCAAAATTATCTGTCTTTTCAGAAAATCATGCCACTCATGGTATCTGAGACCAACACAACATAGTTGTATGAGCCTGCATTTGTCACCATAATATTCATCATTTTTCATAACAATTTCATTTTGTCTTCTAGTGCAGTTGTTCCTAACCACATCTGGATCCTGTTTTATCTTGTTTCCAACAGCCTTGCTTGCTTTTAAGTTCATATTTATTAATGAAGGGCTAGGTCAGTGGGCTGTTAGGGTATACACACAAAACACAGCTTCGCTTGTCAAGGGTACACGGCCAGGGGGCAAACAAGCAAGCAGGCTTGAGAACCTCTTAAATCTCAAAGTAAAGAAGGCTTCATTCTAAGGCTTTATAGTATAACTCATTCCTGAACGAAGAATTCTTTCTTTTCCTTCCTACTTTAAATCCACTGTATAGGTTTGGGGTTGCCTTGGCTTCCTTCTTAACATCCAACTAAAAGCCTTCATTAAGCATATCTACCACTTTTCTTAGAAATCAGATTTTAATAAATCCCGGCTTTAGCTTGGTAGCAAAGGCCCCAGCCAGTACTTTATATGCCATGAGTGATATAGATATATAACAGATCCGACTATTCAACAGACTTACACATCTTCTTATACTCACTCAACTTTGGAGGGCTTTTGCTTTTTGCTTGGTTTGGTTTTTTAGTTTTGATTTTATTAATTATTTGTGTACTCAGTTAAGTCTAGTAGTTGGATTTTTGGGAAGATGGTGGTTGATGAAAACACAGGACTCTTCTCTCCTAAAAAGAATACCTAGATGACAGGATGAAATGTCCTGGAAAAAAATCTTCTAGGGTTTAGGACACCAGGGGAAGGCTGGATAATGCCCAGAAATGAGAGAGGGACAAAGGAAAGTAAAGGTGACGGCAAAACTGTGAGTTAAAGCAGCATCTGCAACTGCTGGCATCCTCCCCCTACTCTAGAGACACTTTGGTTTTTTAAAAAAATATTTATATAAGGCATATAATCATTGTGGCAGTTTGAAGCTGCATGACCCCAGAAAAACATGTTCTTAAATCTAATCCATTCTTGTCAGATCCCCTGAGTTGGTTCTTTTGCCTGCTTGCCTGTTGTTTGTTTTTTTTAAACGCCACCAGGGACGGACCCTGGTATCTCCCATGTGGGAAGCTGGTGCTCAACTGCTTGACCCATATCTGCTCCCCTCTATAGACACTTTTTTTTTTTAAAAAAAGATTTATTTATTTATTTAATTTCCCCCCCTCTCCCGGTTGTCTGTTCTTGGTGTCTATTTGCTGCGTCTTGTTTCTTTGTCCGCTTCTGTTGTCGTCAGCCGCACGGGAAGTGTGGGCGGCGCCATTCCTGGGCAGGCTGCTCTTTCTTTTCACCCTGGGCGGCTTTCCTCACGGGCGCACTCCTTGCGCGTGGGGCTCCCCCACGCGGGGGACACCCTTGCGTGGCACGGCACTCCTTGCGCGCATCAGCACTGCGCATGGCCAGCTCCACACGGGTCAAGGAGGCCCGGGGTTTGAACCGCGGACCTCCCATGTGGTAGACGGACGCCCTAACCACTGGGCCAAAGTCCGTTTCCCCTCTATAGACACTTTTTAAGCCTCAGGTCCACTGTAGACAAAGGGGGCCTCCAAGGATTCACCTCCCCAGGAAATGGGAGAAAAAGGGACACAGGCTAAAGCTGACTCAACTTTTAACCCACAAATTTGGTCTGCTGTATCCCACAAGCCCTTCCAAGCCAGGTGGGGCTGTGCCATTTTTTGCCTTGGGAGCCAGAAAAGGACTAAACAGATCCAATCATCTCAATCTCCCCCTCTACTGATGGAGACTGGTGGTTGAAAACGCTGAGGGGGGTGGAATTATTTCCCACCTGGCAAAATGGAGGGGACTGCCAGCAAAGTTTGAGAACTGCCTCAAAGAGTGTAAATTACAAAGCTCTTAGCCTCAAGGCAGGCCTCCTCTATAACAATGATCTGGCACTGTTGCAGCAAACACTCTGACCTAGCTTTCTTCTGAGAGAACTGCCAAAGAGAGCCATCTGTGGGCTGACCAGAGAAGTACATGTGAGGAAATTTAAAGTAAATAAGTAAGATAGGCTTTTTCCCGGCCTTTACAGCCTCCTTCCCAAGGCCCTAGGAAGCAGCTCTGCAACCCATTACTGGGTCCAGGGCTCAGATTTGAGCAACTAACAGGGACAATCCTAAAGAGCCAGAACAGGTTGAACCAAGAATCAAAGAGTAGCAGTAACACATAGCCTCCTGCCACTAAAACCCTACAAAAGGGAGAGAAATCAGGCATCTGAGTAAATTTACCACCCTAATCAGGTGCCTAGACAGCGATAAAAAATTACAAGCCATACTAAAAAAATGGAAGAAATGGCTCAAGAAAAGGAACATATCAAAGCCCTAGATAAGACATAAGATTTGAAACAACTAACGGAGAGCCACACAAATTTCCAAAATCAAATTAATGAGTTGAAAGACAATATGGCTAAAGAGATAAAGGACATCAAGAAGATAAAGCATGAGCATAAAGAAGAATTTGAAAACCTGAATTGAAAAGTAACAGAGCTCATGGGAATGAAAAACATGATTGGTGAGACAAAAACAAAACAAAACAAATTAAAAGTATACAACAGCAGACTTGAAATGACAGAATAAAGCATAAGTGATATCAGAGACAGAACAGTTAAAATTGAAAAGAGAAAAGGAGAGCATTTTAAAGAATGGAAAAAATTGAGCAGAGGCTCAGGGAGTTGAATGGTAATTCAATAATATATGTGTCATGGGAATTCCAGAAGGAGAAGTGTACTAGTCAGCCAAAGGGGTGCTGATGCAAAATACCAGAAATTGGTTGTTTTTTTATAAAGGGTATTTGGGGTAGGAGCTTACAGATATCAGGCCATAAAGCATAAGTTACTTCCCTCACCAAAGTCTATTTTCACATGTTGGAGCAAGATGGCTGCCAACATCTGTGAGAGTTCAGGCTTCCTAGGTTCCTCCCTTCTTGGGCTTGCCTCTCTTTCCTCTGTGTGCTTACTTTCTGGGGTTCCAGCTTAGGGCTTCAAAATCAAACTCTAACATAAAAACCCTCAACTCTGTCCTTTGCCATGCCTTTTATCTCTGAGTTCCCACCCACCAAAGGGTGGGGACTCAACACCCTACTGGCACAAAAAGGTTTACATAATTACTTAATCAAGGGAACATATGAATCCAATATAATCTAATACACCTAGAGGAAAAGATCAATTTACAAACATAATCCAATATTTGTTTTTGGAATTTATCAATAATATCAAACTGCTACAAGAAGAGAAGGGAAAAGGGACAGAAAGAGTATTTGAGCAAATAATGGCTGAGGATCTCCTAACTCCCATGAAAGAAATGGACTAGGGAGGACTAATGCCATCAAAAAAGAGGGAACTGTATCTCTCGAGAGAAAGGATGGCTCCCAGGGCATTAGAGCAGTTGAGCAAGTCAGGCTCTGAACACTGTTGCAAGTATCTCTGGACGTGGCTCCTCGGGAAATGGAGATTGGCTGTCGCTGGGCCCAAGGGGAGGGGAAAATGGATGTTAAATGGATGGAACCAAGGTAAACGTGGGGGTAAGAGAGGAGTTTCGCGAGAGTACACAAGGATGGATATAAAACATGTAATATTACACCAAACATACAGGGGATGACAGACTAATAATGCAAACCATAACGTAAAACATAGGATAACTAAAAATTTAGAAAACTGTATATCCTAAAGTATGGACCACAATGTAAGCACAGATGTCACCTTGTTTGAAAGCTATTGTCTCAGAGTCTGTATATCAGTTTAAGTAAATATGATATGAATAAGTTATAAGAATATCGCTGTGGAAGGGAAAAGGTTTTATGGTGGATGTGTGGGAGTACTGTATATTGTATATATGAATTAATGTGATCTAGGGCTCTTGTGAAGAGAAGCTCAATAATTAGGAAAAAAGAAAAGAAAAAGATAGGATGTAGAATTTTTCCAAATCAATACATATTCTATATCTAACCTTTAAACCCATCGTTATATTCCATTTTACTAGTAAGGGATCCTGATATTATATTGGGCTTCACTTTTCAGGAAGTTTTGGATCACAGAGTGGTTCAACAATGGCAGCAGAGGAATACTGGTATGGGATGTTATGGCTGACAGGGAGTTATACAGGGCATATGTCCAGGGTGCATGGTAATGTTTGGATATACTCATAGCGACAACAATTAAAAACAACAGCTGGGGGGGGGTACTGGGTTCCTGGCCGGGGGGGGCTCTGTCATGGTCCCTAGGGGAGCAGCGGCAGTCCCCCAGGTGCAACGGTAAGGACCAGGAAGGAATGAGGGTCCAACGGTGAGCCCCTGATACTAATGACTATGCTTGTGAGCCTATACACCTGAAATAAGAACAAGGCCTAGAGCAGCACTGTGCCTAGGAGTTTCCTCCTGATAGCCTTCATGTTACTCAAATGAGGCCAGTCTCAAAGCCAAACTCAGCATATAAATGCAATGCATTCCCCACAGCGTGGGACATGACACCCGGGGATGAGCCTCCCTGGCACCGAGGGATCACTACCAAGTACCAGTTGATGATGCAACTAGAAAATGACCTTGAATTAAAGGTTCAACGTGGACCAGCAGAATATCCCTGTCTACATATAATAACAGGAGTTTAAAATGCTGTTTGACCTAATGTAAGGGAGAAATGGAAAGGAGAAATGAGTTTATATGGCTATGAGTCTCTAAAAAAAGAGTCTGGAGGATGTCAGAAGGATTGCCCTTCTGCACACCTGAGCAGAGTCTCAGAGACAGATAAAGTAGATATAACCCCAGGTATTGGTTCTTTTGAGGGCTAAAGAGACCCACGGGTTCTATGGTCATGGCAGATGCGATTCACTGCCATGTCAGTTGGCCCTTCTTGAAGCTGGTGTTTCTGCATGATGGAGCTGGACACAGATGGGATCTCTTTTCACAAGACTTTCATGCTACTTTACTGGAATTGTAGTTGGTGCTGGGATTTAAGATATATCTAGGGGATTTGAATCTCTGGACTGACAATATGATAGCCAGGCCCTGAGCCTCAACAGACTTCAACTCCTATACTCTGATTTATTGGACTTACCCCACTCAGCTAACATGGAGTTGAGGAATGTCAACCACCACACCATGGAGCTTAGAGTGCCTACAACTGAAAGCAAGAGGATTGCATCCAGTATCCATGTGGAATCTAAGCCTCCTCTTGACAAAGATGTGCAATGGACACAACCAATCCAAGGTCCACAGAGAAAATGTGGCATTGGTGTGGGAAAAGTGGCCATGGTGGCTGCTGGGTACGGGGAATGGGAGGAAGAGATGAGATGCTGAGGTGTTTTCGGGACTTGGAGTTGTCCTGGGTGGTGCTTCAGGGACAATTACCGGACATTGTAGATCCTCCCAGGGCCCACTGGATGGAACGTGGGAGAGTATGGGCTATGATGTGGACCACTGACCACGAGGTGCAGCGATGCCCAGAGATATACTTACCAAATGCAATGGATATGTCATGATGATGGGAGAGAGTGTTGCTGTGGGGGGAGTGGTGGGATGGGGGCGGTGGGGTTGAATGGGACCTCATATTTTTTGAATGTAATATTTTTTAAAAATGAATTAAAAAATTAAAAAAAAAAAAGAAAGAAACGGACCTACATGTCCAAGAAGTGAAGCATACCCCAATCCAAAAAATTCAAATAGATTTATTACATAACACATATTGCTCAGAATGTCAAATATCAAAGATAAAGAAAAATTCTTAAAGCAGCAAGGGAAAAGCAAACCATCATGTACAAGGGATGCCTAGTAAGACTTAGTGTGGATTTCTCATCAGAAACCATGGAGTTGAGAAGACAAAGGTATGATACAATTAGAATACTGAAAGAAAAACTGCCAGCCAACAATTCTTTATCCAGCAAAATTGTCCTTCAAATATGAAGGTGAAGTATTCACAAATGAACAGAAACTAAGAGAATTCATAAAAAAGAATACACCTTTGCAGGAAATATTAAAGGGAACCTTACAGTCTGAAAAAAAAAGACAGTAGAGAGACTTGGTGGAGAATAGAGAAGATAATAGCAGAAGGGATAGCCAAAAGAGTGAAAAGACAGATGGAAATGAGATATGTCATATGAAAACCAAAGAATAAAATGGTGGAAGTAAATAATGCATTTAAAGTAATATCATTGTGAATGGATTAAACTCCCCAATCAAAAAATATAGGCTGACACAATGAATAAAAAACACATGAGCCAGGGAAGCAGATGTGTCTCAAGTGATAAGAGCTTCCGCCTACCATATGGGAGGACGTGGGTTCGATCCCTGGGGCCTCCTGGTGAAAAAGAAGAGAAAAAGCATGTCTGTGTGGCAAGCCAGTGCCTGTACAAGTGCCTACATGGTGAGCCAGTGCCCATGCAAGTGAATCATGCAGCAAGATGATGATGATGCAACAAAAGAGAGACAGGGGAAGAGTGAAGGTGATGTGCAGCAGAAACCAGGAACTGAGCTGGCTCAATTGATAGGGAACCTCTCTCCCCATCAGAGGTCTCCAGGATCAAATCCCGGTGAATCCTAGAGGAGAGAAAATGAGAAGACAACACAGATAGCAAAAATAGCAGCGCAGGAGGAGGGGAAGGGGGGAAATAAATAAATCTTTAAAACAAACAAACAAACAAACAAAAAGAACCCATGAGTCATCCATATGCTGCCTACAAAAGTCTCACCTTTGACCCAGGAATACAAACCAGCTGAAAGTGAAAGATTAGAAATTGATACTCCACACAAACAGAAACCAAAAAAAAGGAGGGGTAGCTACATTAATATTATATTAATTGCAAAAAAGTTATGAGATATAAAAGGTTATTATATATTAATAACAGAGACAATCCACTAGGAAGAAATAGTCATAAATATCAGTGCACCTATCCAGGGTGTCAAAATATACATGACGCAAACTCTGGCAAAACTGAAGGGAGACACAGACATCTCTACAGTAATCCTTGGAGACGTCAACTCACCACTCGAATCATTAGACAGAATAACTACACAGAAGAACAACAAGGAAACAAAGAACTTGAACAGTATGATAAACGAGCTAGACCTAACAGACATACATAGAACATAGTACACAAACTCAGTGGGTTATACATTCTTCTCAAGCACTCATGGATCTTTCTCCTGGAGAGAATAAATGTTAGGCAGATCTCAACAAACATAAAAAGATAGAAATTATACAAAGCACCTTCTCAGATCATAATGGAATGAAATTGGAAATCAATAACAGATGGAAGGAGGTAAAATCGCAAATGTTTGGAGGCTGAACAACACACTCCTTAATAATCTGTGGGTCAAAGAAGAAATTGTAAGTGAAATTAGCAAATATATTGAGACAAATGAAAGCAAGAATGCCAACTTATCAAAACTTACAGGATACAGCAAAGGCACTGCTGAGAGGGAAATTTACAACCCTAAACACCTATATTAAAAAAGAAGGAAGTTAAAATCAAAGATCTAACTGAGGAACTGGAGAAATGAGAAACAGAATTGAAACGATTCCCAAAGCAAGCAGAAAGAAAGAAATAATATACATTAGAGCAGAAATAAATGAAATTGAGAACAAAAAAAAAAAAAAGAAAAAAATCAATGAAAGCAAAAGCTGTTCTTTCGACGATCCATAAAATTGACAAACCCTAAGCTAGACTAACAAAGAAAAAAGAGAAAAGATGTACATAAAATAAAATAAGAAGTAAAAGCGGGAAGTTACAACTGACGCCACAGAAATTATAAGGATCCTAAGAGGCTATTATGAGAAACTGCATACCAACAAACTAGAAAAATTCCTAGAAATGCACAAACGACCTACATTTCTGCTACAAGAAATACCAGAACCTAACTAACCAATCACATTTAAAGAAATGGAATCAATCATCAAAAATCTCAAAAACAAAGTAAAATCCAGGAAAAGATGGCTCCACGGGTGAATTCTACCAAGCATTTCAAGAATTAACACAAATCCTGTTTAAACTGCTCCAAAAAATTGAAGAGGGAAAATGACCTAACACATTTTATGAAGTCAACATCACCCTAATATCAAAACCAGATAAAGATATTACAAGAAAAGAAAATCACTGGCCAATCTCTCTAATGAATATAGATGCAAAAATTCTCAACAAAATACTTGCAAATCCAACAACATATCAAAAAAGCCTTAAACACCAAGACCAAGTGGGATTTATTCCTGGTATGCAAGGGTGGTTCAACATAAGAAAATCAATCACGTTAATACAACACATTAACAAACTGAAGGGGAAAAAAACACAACACGGTCATCTTGATGGATGCAGAAAAGGCATTCAACAAAATCCAGCATCCTTTCTTGATAAAAACACTTCAAAAGATAAAAATAGAAGTAAAATTCCTCAATATGATAAAGGGCATACATGAAAAACCCACAGCCAACATCATACTCAATGGGGAGAGATTGAAAGCTTTTCCTTTAAGATTGGGAAAAAGACAAGGACTGTCACCACTGTTATTCAACGTTACTCAACATTGTGCTGGAAGTTCTAGCTAGAGCAATTAGACAAGGAAAAAAAAGAGCATCCAAATAGGAAAAGAGGAAGTAAAAGTCTCACTATTCATAGATGACATGATCATATATTTAGAAAATTCTGCAATGTCTACAACAAAGCCACTTAGGCTAATAAATGAGTTCAGCAAAGTGGGAGGATACAACATCAACATGCAAAAATCAGTAATGTTTCTGTACACCAGTACTGAACAAACTGAGGAGGAAATCAGGAAAAAAATTCCATTTATAACAGCAACAAAAAGACTCAAATACCTAGGAATCAATTTAGCCAAAGCAGTATAGGATCTATATGTAGAAAACTATAAAATAATGCTAAAAGAAACCAATGAAAGGGAAGCAGACGTGGCTCAACTGATAGAGTGTCAGTCTACAATAAGGAGGGTCCAGGGTTTGATCCCCAGGGCCTCCTGACCCATGTGGTAAGCTGGCCCACGTGCAGTGCTGCCCTGCGCTAGGAGCGTCATGTGATGCAGCGGTGCCCCCGTGTAGGGATGCCCCATGCTCAAGGAGTATGCACCACAAGGAGAGCCGCCCCATGTGAAAAAAGTGCAGCCAGTCCAGGAGTGGCACCACACACACGGAGTGCTGATGCAGCAAGATGAAGCAACAAAAAAGAGATGCAGTTTCCCAGTGCCACTGGATAATGCAAACAAATGCAGAAGAACACACAGCAAATGAATACAGAGAGCAGACAATGGGGGGAAGGGGAGAGGAATAAAAAAAAAATAATTCTAAAAAAAAAAAGGCAGAAAAAAGAGAAATCAATGAAATTAACTAAAAAAAAAAAACAAATGAATGAAAAAAAGAAAAAAACCAAATCAATGAAGACCTAAACAAATGGAAAGACATTCCGTGTTCATGGATTAGAAGAACATGTCAATCCTACCCAAACTGATTTATAGATTCAATGCAATATCAATCAAAATTCCAACAGCTTACTTTACAGAAATAGAAAAGGCAGTTTCCAAATTCATTTGGATGGGAAACTGCACCTGAATAGCCAAAAGCATTCTAAAAAAGAAGAGTGATGTGGGAGGATCTTGAAACATATTACAAACCTACAGTGGTTAAAACAGGATGGTACTGACATAAAGATAAACACATCGATCAGGGGAATAGAACTGAGAGTCCCGAAATAAACCCTTCCCTCTATGGCCAACTGGTTTTGTTTTTGTTTTAAAATTTTATTTATTTCTCCCCACCCTCTTGTTGTTTTGAACTTGCTGTGTCTGTTTGTCTTCCTTGTTCCTTTGAGAGGCACTGGGAACAGAAATTGGGACCTCTGATGTGGGAGAGAGGCGCCTAATTGCTTGAGCCACCTCTACTCCCTGCTTTGTTGTGTCTTTCATCATGTTTCTCTCCATGTATCTCTTGTTGCATCATCTTGTTCCATCAGCCTGCTGCTCCTGCCTGTTGCACCAACTCGCTGTCTTCTTTAGGAGGCACCAGTAACTGAACCAAGGACCTCCATGTGGTAGGCAAGTTCAATTGCTTGAGCCACATCCACTTCCCCCAACTGGTTTTTTTTTTTTAAAGATATTTATTTATTTACTCCCCCCACCCCTTGCTGTCTGCTCTCTGCGTTCATTTGCTGTGCATTCTTCTGTGTCTGCTTTTCTCCTCTTTAGGCAGCACTGGAATGGATCCTGGGGCTTTCCGGAGTGGGAGAGAGGTGCTCAATCTCTTTTACCATCTCAGCTCCCTGGTCTGCTGCATCTCTTACTGTCTCTCCTCTGTGTCTCTTTTTTTGGGGGGTCATTTTGCTGTGCCAGCTCTCTGCTCAGGCCAGCTCGCTGCGTGGGCAAGGGTGTCTTTACCAGAAGGCCCTGGGAATCGAAACCTGGACTTCCCATATGGTAGACAAGAGCCCAATCGCTTAAGCCACACCCACTTCCCCCAACAGTTTTTTTTTAAAGATTTATCTATCTATCTATCTATCTATCTATCTATCTATCTATCTATCTATCTATCTATCCTCTCTCACCCCCCTGCTTGCTTGCTGTCTGCCCTCTGTGTCCATTTGCCTCACATTCTTCTGTGTCTGCTTCTCTCCCTTTGTTGTGTCATCTTGCTGTGCCAGCTCTCCTCGGGCGTGGGACAGCTTGTCTTCACATGGAGGCCCTGGGATGCAAACCCAGGGCCTCCCATATGGTAGACGGGAGCCCAATCTATTGAGCCACATCTGCCTCCCCGCCCCAACTGGTTTTTGAGAAACCTACCAAGTCCATGCTGATGGGACAAAACAGTTTCTTCAACAAATAGTGCTGGGAAAACGCCTATCTATAAGCAAAAGAATGAAAGAGGAGCCCTATATTACTCCCTATACAAAATCAACTCAAAAAGTTTCAAAATCCTAAATATAAAATCTAGGACCATAAAACTACCAGAAGAAAATGTAGGGAAACATAAAGACCTGGTGGTAGGTGGTGGTTTCTTGGACCTTACAGTCAAAGCATGAACAACATAGATAAATGGTACCGCCTCAAAATTAAACACTTTTGCATCCCACAGGACTTTGTCAAAAGGGTGGAAAGGCAGCCAACTCAATGGAAGTACATATTTGGAAATCACATATCCAATAAGGGTTTAGTATCCATGATATATAAAGAGATGCTACTACTATTCAGCAATAAAAAGAAAAATAACTGAATCAAAAAAAAAATGGGCAAAAAAATAGACATTTGTCCAAAGAAGAAATACAAATGGCAAAGAATGTATGGGATTGAATCCTCTCTCTCAAATAAAGGTGGAGTGGGTATCACTACCCCAGATTCCTCAGGACTGGGAAATAAACTATGGACTAAAGTAGATTTACTAGTATTCTACTACAGACGTATAGTGATTCTAACAATGGAAAAAATATCATTGATGTGGAGGCAGTGGCCACTGGAGGTTCTGAGGGTAGAGAGAGGGAAAAACAGGTAAAACACGAGGGAATTTTCAGAACTTGGGAATCATCCTAAATGACATTACAGCAAAAGTACAGGGCACTACATATCTTGCCATAACCTACAGAACTGAGTGGGAGAGATTGTAAACAACAATGTAAACTATAATCCATGCTTAGTGGCAATGCTCCAAAATGTGTTTATCAATTGCAATGAATGTACCACAATAATGAAAGATATTGCTAATGTTGGGAAACGTTGGAGATGTGGGGAATGCGGGCATATGGGAATCCCCTATATGTTCTCTCTAACATTTATGTAATCTTTTGAAAACAAAAAAACAAATGGCAAAGAAAACACATGAAAAATGTTCAATATCCCTAGCAATTAGAGAAATACAAATCAAAGCTACAAGGAAATAGCAAATCTATTAGAATGGCCATTATTAAAAAGACAGAGAACTACAAGTGTTGGATAGGATGTGGAGAGATAGAAAGAGTTTTTCACTGTTGGGAATGTAGAATGGTACAGCCACT
This sequence comes from Dasypus novemcinctus, assembly GCF_030445035.2. Classification (NCBI taxonomy): domain Eukaryota; kingdom Metazoa; phylum Chordata; class Mammalia; order Cingulata; family Dasypodidae; genus Dasypus; species Dasypus novemcinctus. The sequence goes on along the minus strand of NC_080673.1, from coordinate 166,830,620 downwards.
GTGGAGGACTGTTTGGCAGTTCCTAAGTTGAATATAGATTTCTCACATGACCTGGCAATACCCCTACTGGGTATATACCCAGAAGAACTGAGAGCAGTGACATGAATAGACATCTTCACCATGATTTTCACAGCAGTGTTATTCAGGATTGCCAAAAGATGGAAACTACCAGGCGTCCTCAACCGATGACACTGTATACAAACTGTGGTATAAACACATGATGAAATATTATGCAGCTATAAGAAGAAATGAAGTTGTAAAATCATATGACACGGATGAACCCAATGGACACTATGCTGAGTGAAGCAAGCCAGACACCAAAGGACTGTGTTACTATGAACTGATTATATTATCTAATCTCATAGAGTTAATCACTTGACAGAAAATAGAATGAGGTTAGAGAATGGAAAGCTGAGGATTAACTCGTTAGAACTGGTAAAAGGATGTGTGTTAATCTTTGAAAATGAACAGAAAAGATGAAAACACAACATAATGTTTGTAACTAGCAGTACTATTATATGGGTTTGATGGCTGTTTAAAGGGAAAGTCTAAGGTCATGTGTATTACTAAAAGGAAAGCTAAAAAATGTAACATGGGAATATAGTGCATAATAATACCGCAAGTGAAATATGAATTTGGGTAAAAACGCATATATAAGTCTGTTTTTCTTTGAAACTGAACTAATATATGTAATACCACAAGATGTTAATGAGACAAAAAAAATGTTAAGTGAAAGAAACCAGACACAAAGTACTACTTATATTATGATTCTATTTATATAAAATGTAAATATAAATCAATTTAAAAGATTAAATTAGATCAGTGTAAGGCTGGGGAGGATAGAGGGATAGAGAGGTGACTGCCAAAGAGGTGGGGTTTTCTTCATGAAGTAATGAAATTGTTCTAAAATCTTTTATGGTGATGAATGCACAACACTGTGATTATACTAAAAGCCACTGATATACACTTTGGATAGATCATATGGCACATGAATATATCTCAATAAAATTGCTTAAATGTGCAAGAAGAGCCAGAAATAGCAGTTATGTATGGGAGGGGAACAGAGAGAGACTGAAAGATGAGAATTTTTTTGTCTTTTTTTTGGTCTGTTGTTTATTATTATTGAAATAACGAAAATGCTCTAACAATGACTGAAGTGATGAATGCAATTATGTGTGATTATACCAAATACCACTGATTGTACAGTTTAGATGAACTGTATGCTTTATTAATATGTATCAATAAAATTGATCTGTTTAAAAAACAAGCAAACACAGAGACACACACAGAGTCTAATAGTTTTGCAAGGTTTGTTCCAAAATATATTCATTCCTCATCCCTTCTCACCCATTTCCCCCTCCACTGAGACAGCCATCTTCATCTCTTGGCTTATTATTTTAGTATTTATCTCCATGTGTTTAGAAATGTGCATTATTGCTACTTTTTGATTTTTCAATTTTAGGCAATAACCATCTCTTCACCAGGATGGAATATAAGGACCTAGCTTTTTTTCCTTTCCTGACCCTCCCTCACAAGTACTCTTCTCATCTCTTACTAGCAATATCATCAATTTGTTCAGTTCAGTACTAAGTTTTCAGAGTAATCCAACTATACAAATGCTCTTCACAGTTGAGCCTTGTAGTAAACTAATTATTTTCTCTTTTCTTTAATATTTTCTATGTTTCCTTAAAGTTAGTAATATTCTATTAACTTGTTTATCTTTGACTTTTCACAACTTGTTTCCAGTTATCTAGATCATAAAAGGTCTAGACTTATCAGGTAGCTTATCAGTTCATTTCCCTGAAAAGACCTCTCCCAGAACTATGTGACACCCTCCCAAGTAAGTCAGCTGCCCTGTAGTTTAGGTACAGAACTATCACCCTGAGTTCTCCCTTCACCATTAACCTGGGATTATTACTTTTGCCTCTCTCCTGATTTCTATACCCCAAATCTTAGTCATCTTCTTTCTTAGGTTATGTGTTCATTTTGGTGGGAAACACTTTACCCTCTAATAACTTCCTAAGAAAGGGTACATAAGGTAAACTTTTTTGAAGAACCTCCTACTTGAATCATAGTTTAGACACAGAATGCTAGACTAGTAATAATTTTCCTTCATAATTTTGAAGTCATTGTGCCAATGCCTTCTAGTTTCCAGTTTTGTTGTTCAGAAGTTGAAAGTAATTTGGACGCTTGATTGTATATGATCTGTATTTTCCAGCAAAAGTAGAGCTAGAACTGTTAGAATAAAGTAAGCAAAGTTGAAAAGTGGAATGGACAAGGACAAGATCATGTAAAAGACATGTAAGTTTTGTTTTTGCACTTTGAGTATCATGAGGAGCTACTGTAGGATTTTGAGCAAAGGAGTAACATTATCTGACTTAGTTGCAGTGGACCACTTCAGCTGCTGTGGTGTGACTACACTTGAAGAGAGTAGGGCATCGCATGAGAGTAGAAGCAAGGAGAGTCATAAGAAGGCTAACTGTAGTGATCCAGGCAAGAGATCGTGGCAGATTAGACCACAATGTTATTGCACTAGAGGCATGAGAAATGGTTGGATTTGGGGTATATTATTAAGGCAGAGTCAAAATTATTTGTTTCTGCAATAGATGTGGGGTTTCAAGAATACAGTTAAAGATGACCCAGAAGTTTTTGCCTGAGCAACCATAATAAGGGAGTGAATAGGGAAGACTGAGAGAAGCCTACACTTGAGGGGCAAGATCAGAAGTTCAGTTATGCACATGTCAAGTTTGAGATGCTAAGTTGTCCAAATGGAAATAGTACATCAACAGCTGGATATACGAAAGTCTAGAGTTCAGGAATAGTAGTATCTTGGCTGGATTAATTTTGGGGAATGAAATTAGCTCCTGTTTTGGCCACTTATCCTCCCTATGATCTTAACCATTTTCCATGCCAGGTTCTCTATTGCAAGCTACATATCCTTTTAATAGGTCCTTTTCTCCTTCTTTTTAAATTTTTTTTTTAAAGATTTATTTATTTCTCTCTCCTCCCCCTCCCATCCCTGTTGTCTGTTCTCTGTGTCTATTTGCTGCGTTTTCGTCTTTTTCCGCTTCTGTTGTTGTCAGCGGCACAGGAATCTGTGTTTCTTTTTGTTGTGTCATCTTGTTGTGTCAGCTCTCCATGTGTGCGGCACAATTCCTGGGCAGGCTGCACTTTCTTTTGCGCTGGGCGGCTCTCCTTATGGGGCAAACTCCTTGCGCGTGGGGCTCCCCTACGCGGCACGGCACTCCTGTGCCCATCAGCACTGTGCATGGGCCAGCTCCACACAGGTCAAGGAGGCCTGGGGTTTGAACTGCAGACCTCCCATGTGGTAGATGGACGCCCTAACCACTGGGCCAAGTCCACTTTCCCCTTTTCTTCATAAATCAGTTAGAACTTCTATTTCTTATAATGAAGAATCTTAACTGATATCTTTACTAAATCAAGAAGCTACTTTTTAAGTGTGAATGAACACAGCTTTACTAAAATGAAAAAGAACTAAGGATAAACATCTTAACTGTGCCTAAGTTGTATCCCTTAGCAAAGCCTATCCATTTCTACAGAAAAGGCAAAGCTAAACTGCAGCCCGACATACAACTAATGAGCTAACCACAAAAAATCTTTAAAACCCCTGATATTCTGACCTCTAAGAAAATCCAATTTTTTTTTGCATGAGATGAAAAATAACAAAAATTCCAAATATTACATGAAAATTAATGAAATGTTACTCTATCACAAGGATGAAATAAATATGTACTTTTAGAAAAAGTTTCTGTTCTTTCATCAAACTCAGTGGAACAATCATTAATACATGTATGTATTTCCTTAGCATGTAGCCACCTAAATTCTGGCAGGTATAACTAATATAGAAAAACTATACCCTCAGATAAATTCATTTTAAAATATAAGTTGGAGAGTTAGATTAAGAGTTCCACAGAAGAACAACAGGTACTGAGAAAAAAGGTCCTCTGAAGTGAAAGAGTAGAAGATAATAGATACATAAGAGCTAGAAAAGCCCTATTATAAAAGAATATTGATTGCTAACATTAAATGAAAAAAAATTGAGTTTTTATTAAATAACCTTTTTCTGATTATAAAGTGATCACAAAAACCAAGAAATTATATGAGAGAGCTCTCCCTCCAAATTCTACCATCAAGAACTAAGTACTGTTAATAATTTGGTATGTTTTCTTCCAGTCTTTTTTCCTATATATGATATATACATGTGTGTGTATGTACATACAAAAGCAAGACCATACTAAAATGCCATTTTTATAGCTTGCTTTTTCATTTCACATAATATATGCATTTCACTTCCTCAAAGACATGATATTTAAAAACACCTGTATAAAATTCCATCATATGAAGGTGTTGCCCTAGTGGTGGCATTTGGGTTCTTTGTATTTAGAGATCCTATTTCAAAATACATATTCTGAGAAAAAAATGTTCAGAAAGCACTGAAATATCAGCAAAGCACAGATGGCTCAATCATGCTGTTTGATTATGAATTTAAATAAAATAAGAAGAAATATGCATGAAATGAAAATTACAACGCCCAATTCAATTCAAACAAATGTTTATCAATGCTAATCAACAATTTTCCTTAATTAATTAAATGAGTTTCTTGTCCCTTCTGGAAATACTTATCAGCATGTTATACAAGCTTATCAGCTTGTTATACAAGAAGGGAATACCCATCAGTAATCTATATTGTACATTGTTAAGTGTGAAAATATCCAACACAGATTGAAAAGTATGGATTTTTAAACAATAAAGTCTAAAATCTATATTCCTATCATTACAAATTACTTCAAACCAGGATTGACATAAAAAATGCATCAAATGTGAAGTAATGCAAATTGCTGTGCCCATTAAAAAAACAAAAGAAAGCAAGCTAAACATGGCTTTCCTGACAGTCTACTAAAGAGAAGAGAGGGAAGGGGATATGGCTCTAGCGACTGGGCTCCCATCTACCATAGAGGAGGCCCAGGATTTGATTCCCAGAGCCTCCTGGAGAAAGGCAAGCTGGCCTGCGGGGCAAGCTGGCCTGCATAGAGTGCTGGCCCGCACAGCACGCTGGCCCATGAGGGAGTGCTGGCTGGCACAGAGAGCAGGCGCAGCAAGATGACACAACAAAAAGAGACACAGAGGAGAGAAAATAAGAGATGGAGCAGACGAGGGAGATGAGGTTGCACAAGAGATTTAGCACCTCTCTCCCGCTCTGGAAGGTCCAAGGATCAGTTCCCAGTGCTGCCTAAAGACAAGACAAGCAGACACAGAAGAACACACAGTGAATGAACACAGAGAGCAGAAAGTGAGTAAAACAACTGGGGTGGGGGGTGGGGGGTGGGGGTGGAGGGTGGGGATAAATAAATTAATCTTTACAAAAATAAATAAAAATAAAGAAA